>NC_139393.1:61202500-62452500 GCF_054392235.1 Sus scrofa | reverse complement strand
TTCCCTTATCTTTTTCCACTCCTTCTGGAATTCCTATTATGCGTAGATTGGCCCGCTTTATGTTATCCCATAGGTCTCTTATATTGCTTTCCAGTTTTTTGATTCGGTTTTCTGTCTGTTGACCAGATTGAGTGATTTCCATTATTCTATCTTCCATATCACTGATTCGTTCTTCTACATTATTCATTCTGGTTTTTACTGCCGCTAGTTCAGTTTGCATCTCTGCAAATGAACTAGTTTTTCTTGGCTCCTCCTTATATTTTCTAGTTCCTTTCTGAGGGTATCTGCATTACTGTTCATATCTTCTCTTAATTCCTTCAGTATTTTCACTATTTCTCTTTTGAACTCCAGGTCTGTCTGACTGCAGAGATCTGTTTCATTGTTGACTGTTTTAGGTGAGTTCTCCTGTTGATTTAACTGGGGGTGGTTTCTCAGCTTCTTCATCTTGCTTGTTGTTTTCTTTCTCCTGAGGGAGTTCTACTCTCCGTGATTGGGCAGTGTTTGCCTTGTCACTGCCGTGGAATATTTCCTGAGAGCTGGCGTTGTTGGTCAATCTTTTTTGAGGCAGTGTGGCTTTTCTGGAGTGTTGATGGGGCTAACAGTGTTTCTTTGAAGCAAAGGAGGACTTCCTGAGGGCAGACAGGACTGGGAGGTCCACACCACGATGGTAGCAGATTTCACTTGGTCATGCAGAGCTTGCTCTGGTGTTTTTAGGCTGTGGGGTTCTTGCAGGGGGTTGGCGGTGTTGGGCAGCTGCTCTTCAGGGGTTGCTTTGTTTTATTTCAGTATTTGTGTCAGAAAATTCTTCAGGTCTTCAAGGATGTTGCAGTATTTTTCTGGCTATCAGTGGCTTGCTTGGAAATTATAGATTAATGGTATGACTTGAAGAAAGCAGAACATTTATATATACATTAGCACATATGCTTCCACTAACAGTTACTTGAGCAACCATCTTCCTTACTTTCATTGAGTAGTTGCCCTCCCATGGTGAATTAAGGTAATCAAAGTTAGGAACCAGAATGATTCACACATTCTTAGAAGTTGTGACTGATGTCATGAGGCTTGTAGGAATTAAGGGTACAGGCTGTACACTGTCTGTAACTAAACTAAAAATGAGGAGTATTGACAAAATGTGATAAGGCAAAAACCTTTTCTCCTATTCCCATATTTTAAAGCAATTCCTCGTTTAAGTATTCTACTGCCATCTATCTACATTTGTAAATTTTTAGGTAGCAGTATCAGAGGACAAAGACAGACAAGCCAAAAATGACTTCTATCACCAATTTGAACTTATTTTTTTTTCTTTTTAGTTCTGCATCTGCAGCATATGGAAGTTCCATGGCTAGGGGTTGAATAGGAGCTGCAGCTGCCAGCCTATGCCACAGCCACAGAACATGGGATCTGAGTCACATCTGTGACCTATGCCACAGTTGATGGCAATGCAGGATCCTTAATCCACTGAGCGAGGCCAGAGATCAAACTCACATCCTCACGGACACTACATCAGGTTCTTAAGCTACTGAGCCACATCTCCCTTATTATCTTATACTTAGAAATGTTTAACTTTCTAAAAGATACAGCCCATCTCATGAGCATTGAATGATGATCAAAAATGTCTACACCTTACTCTAATAAAATTTTCATATTGCCTAGAGAAAAAAATACGAAGGCTAGGTACTGTAAAGTAAGAAAGAATAGCGCTGATGAATAGATAAAGAGATGTATAATCAATTGATGAAGAAGGAGTTTATCCAAATTTGAGGAAATACGTTAAAATGTTCATTAAGTCTATGTAATCTGGAAAATATATATTGTATTAAATCAAATATCACTTCCTCTTTTTCTCCCCAAATTAGTCGTCAATATTTGGAATCATCATTGACAAATGTCAGATTCCAACTGGCCATTAATGTTGTGTATCATCTCTGCTTTTCCTTTGCAGGGAATCCAATCTCTAGGATTTTCTCTCTAGGGAGAGAGAAAGAGATGGGACCGTAGGGAAGTTCAAAGACAGGCTTGGGGGGTCGTTATCCCATTGTTTAGTATTTGCACAAATACTTCTCTCAAAAGGTATTAAGGCAGAGAAATGATCTGAGAAAGTATAAAGTTAATGCAATCCTCTTAAAACCATTACATATCTTTAGAGGGCTAAAAATACGTAGGCTCTAGTCACGTAAAAACAGATTCACTCAAGTGTTTAATGTAAATGCATGAGACATGGGCTGTGAAGCCAATTCATCTGAAGGATACAGACTTAGAATGAATTGATGTCCCAAATGTTAAAAAAAAAAAAAAAAAAAAAGGAGAAGAAGAAGAAAAAGGGATTGGGAGCCTATCTCTATCACACCTAGAATCTAAATTAGAGATAATAGCACTTGGCTTCTATCTCATCCATCCTGTGTAAAATCTCAATAACCATCAAAAGATCATCATATATAATTGACCAAACAACTTCTAGAGATAACTCTGCTTCTTAGTAGCTATTTTTTTTTTCCAAATCTGGTCATTCTTAGAATTAAATGTAGGAGTCATTAAGGTACCCAGTTTATAACATGGACACTAAAGTGCGACATTTGAAACAACCTATGTATGGGTACTATTTAGAATGTTTTTGATATTTCAGAACAGTGGAATATTGGCAAATGTTATTTTTCTTATCAATGTATTTCCTGTAATGTATTATTTCTAAGAGATTTTTTAAATATTTAGAAGATTTGCTTTTGTTTGTTAGAGTACCTTTGCCAAGAACTTGAAATAATTGAAAATAAAATTAAAAACATTAAACATATAAATACATCTAAATGGCAAATTATTTAAGGTTTTTCTGTTGTATTTGAGATGATCAAACAATAATGATATTTTCATTTAATATAAAATATATGTATTTACAAATAAGAGAACAAGAATTAAAGGAATAGTAGGCCTTTGAAACTTACAATTTCATTGAAGTGGTAAATAATGTACAAGTGACCCTAAATACTCCTTTATGCACACAAACCTCTCAAAGTATCTCACATGCTTGAAAACAGATCTTTATGATTTAATTAACCTAGAATGTGTGAACAGAAACCACTATTAGTATTTAAGCAAAAATAAAAATATAATATACAAATCATGTGATTAAAAATCATTGAAGGGGAGTTCCTATTGTGGCTCAGCAGTATTGAACCTGACTAGTATACATGAGATTGTGGGTTTGATCCCTGGCCTCTCTCAGTGGGTTAAGGATCTGGCATTGCTATGAGCTGTGGTGTAAGTCACAGACATGGCTTAGATCCCACGTTGCTGTGGTTGAGGCCTAGGCTGGCAGCTGCAGCTCCGATTTGACCCTTCTCCTGGGAACATCCCTATGCTGTGGGTGCAGGCCAAAAAAAAAGCAAAAAAAAGAAAAAATTATATAAAAATCATTGAAAGGCTAGAAAACTATAAGTTAAGAGATTATCACAGGTTTTTGTTTGTTTTTTTTTATCAATGTCACACCACTGCAGCTGAAGTCCAGATGCAGAGCTTTGGCCATTATCAATAAGCAATCATAGAGTACCAGTCTCACAAAACCAGGGAACAGGGAGTCTTGCTACTGCTAGTGCTCTATTCTAGCAAAATTTGCAGATTGATATAAGTTAGAGCCTTTTTAAGCTCATGAGAGCACCTGAAACATACAGCCTACTTCACTCCCAGAACCCTGGTAACAAAGGATGGGAAGTATGAATTTTCAGTGTTTCTCCATCTTTAAGTAGAGAAAGGATGGAATTAGAGGTTGAGAGCCAAATCATCGCTTTGCACATACAGATCAGGAGGTCCAGGATAGTGTAAGGGGAACAAAGTTTTTTTTCAGGTGTCTAAACAAAATATATTTGACATTGAGAATTTCACAGAGTAATCAAGATGTACCTGTTTTGAAACAATTAACTTGAGATAGGGCTATTTTTAAGGCAATTTAATAGTTTTATAAGCCAAAATCATTTAGTAGCATAAAACACAAATCATTTGTGTCATTTTTTTTTTTTTTGTCTTTTGTCTTTTTAGGGCCACATCCGTGCACATGGAGGTTCCCAGGCTAGGGGTCCAATCGGAGCTACAGCTGCCAGCCCACACCAGAGCCACAGCAACGTCAGATCTGAGCTGATGCATCTGCGAACTACACCACAGCTCACAGCAACGCGGGATCCTTAAACCACTGAGCAAGGCCAGGAATTGAACCCGCAAACCTCATTGTTCCTAGTCAGATTCATTTCCGCTGTTCGACGACGGGAACTCCCAGTGTTCAATCATTTTTATCTTCAAGTAACAAGAAAAACAGAAATTATCATTCTAACTCTGAGTATTATATCATGTGAAACCTTATTCCACTTTAGCCTTCACTGCATATAATTAATGCGACTAAATTGAAAAAAAAATACCCATCACCGCGTCACACTTCAAAACAGTGGTGTTAGATGGCATCATCGAAGGACTGTCTTTAAATATCAAGCTTTAATGTTGAAAAAATGTTATAGTATTAAAAAAATAAGAGAAAGGAAACAAAGGTGAACAACTAAGTAAAAATAAAACAAAAATGCTAATATATATTGACCCCGAATAATGAAACTTAAATATGTATACAAAAATTGTGAAGATAGGCTAACATTGACATTAATTCTGACTATTCCCCCTTGTTGTAGTATTCCATATGCCAATGGAAGAAAAATCTTGAAGAGGAGGGAGTGCACTTAGTTGTAAATGCCAGGGATTATTCTAATAATAGAGCAGATATATATATATATTGACTATAAGTACACACAAAAGGAGTACCATCAATTTTTGGTGGTCAAATAAAGTAGAAAATATAAAGTGAAAGACAGAAACATCCAGAGGTAAAAACTGGACTTGGGTTATGAGGAGTGGTCTTTGAAGTGTCAATTTTACAGGCTGCACGTGAAGCATATGGAAGTTCCCAGGCTAGGGGTTGAATCAGAGTTGCATCTGCCAGTCTACGCCACAGCCACAGCACTGTGAGACCTAAGCCTACACCAGAGCTCATGGCAACACTGGATCCTTAACCCATTGAGCGAGGCCAGGGATTGAACCTGCATCCTCATGGATACTAGTTGGGTTCCTTATCGTTGAGCCACAACAAGAACTTCCTCAATTGTGCAGTCTCTTAAAATCCAAGTGGCCTTCAAATTTATGAAAATAATCTATATATACAGACACTTTAATTTATAAGATCATTTGATAAATTAAGGATATTCAATCATTATTACCATAAATGTTCCAAGTATCCTCATAGTTTATTTTTCAATTTAGTCTCTCACTTCAGTTGATGTGTAAGAGTTTACATTTCTATATATTTGAGAATATTAAACTTTCTTTTATAGGATTACACTTAGAAACATTTTCCTTATTCCAATTTACATTAAAATATTCTAAAGTTTATAGTGACTTTCTTCCATTTACATTTTACTCTACCTGAAACTTAGATGGATGCATACTGGGACTTATTGGTCTGATTTGGATGTGTTTACACTGCATCTAACTTTTGGTTTATATCCCTGACATTACATTGTTTTTCTTTATACTTTCCTGGTTTGATTGCCTAAAAGACATATATATTCACATTTTCTTGTGGACATGAAGCTAAAAGTTAAGTAAAGTTTTCCTTGGTTTTCTCTAGAAAGTTAGAAAATTATTTTCTTCTTTTAGGTTTAACAGTGACATTTCTTTCTTTTTTTTATTTCAGTATTTTTTCTTTCAACCCTATATTTTTTTTTCCCACTCGGATCATAAGGAGGGGAAGCAAGGCTGGCAAGACCCTATCTGGATTGGAATGAGGTACTTTAACAGTTTGCTAGTGAGTAAATATCCCTGATGGAAGAAAATGCTAAACATTTAAAACTAAGCATAGTGAAAAAAAAAGCCAATACTTCACTGCTTCTTGGAAATTGGCACCAACTTATTTCAAAGAATGAATTATAATTTTATTATTTTTTCCCTTTAGTAAATGAAATTAAGTTGGAACATTCCACAAGTTTGACAGAAACCTTTTGTATTTTGTTTTTTCTTATTTCTCTGGAGACATTTATGTAATAATGGGAAAGGGGAAGTTATTGATTTTTATCATGATGTCACTTAGAATGAAGGTCTTATTTTTAAAATATTGCCCTTTGAACTGAATATTGTTCCTTAGCAGAGAACAGACAAAAACAAGGTAATATACAATTTACACAATCATGTCCTATATACCATCTAGCTATCAAAGCCAGATAATGCTGCATTATTGAGAGAACATGCAATTTGTTCAGTAATCTTGTATCATATATCAAAAAACCAGTTATTTGGAAAGAGTAGTTAAATGATAGAAAATCACTTCACATAGGAACTATATCTAGTCAGCTGTGATGGAGCATGATGGAGGATAATGTGAGAAAAAGTAGGTATGTATGTGTGTGTAACTGGGTCACTTTGCTGTACAATAGAAAATTAATAGAACACTGTAAACCAACTATAATGGAAAAAATAAAAATCATTTTAAAAAAAGAAAATCAATTCACTAATGATATGGAGAATAGTCTTATTATCTTATACCTGAAAAACCACAGATAGGAGCACAGGATAAAGTTACTCGGGGAAAAAAAGATGACACATATCATAGTTTATATCTTTCAAAAGAAGATATCTTGTGCCAGAATATTATATGTTTTATCATAAATGTAATGCTTCAAATATGCTTGCAAGATAATTGTTTTAAAATTCAAGATTTTATATAAATAGTGATTGCAACATTGGAGTAAAATAGCATATTCAAAATTTCATAAAAATATTCAGATTTTGGGAGTTCCTGTCGTGGTGCAGTGGTTAACAAATCCGACTAGGAACCATGAGGTTGCGGGTTCAATCTCTGGCCTTGCTCAGTGGATTAAGGATCCGGCGTTGCCATGAGCTGTGGTGTAGCTTGCAGATGCAGCTCGGATCCTGCATTGCTGTGGCTCTGGCGTAAGCCGGTGGCTATGGCTCCAATTAGACCCCTAGCCCGGGAATCTCATATGCCATGGAAGCGGCCCTAAAAAAGGCAAAAAGACAAAAAAAAAATTCAGATTTCAGAATCTAAAAGTCCGTGAAAATACATAACACATTTCAAGTATAAATAGTTATGACACAAAATAGAGAGTACAACTACATTATTTGAAATTATTTTAGGCATATATTTAATTTCTACCATAATTGAGTAATAATGTTAAAAATACATCATACATCACCTAGTGAAAATTAATACTGTATAAAATAAACAGTCAATTATCTTTCTTAATATATGATTGTTAAAAATGAGGGCATTAATTTTGCCACCAAGTGAGGAATTAATTTTGGTACCAAATTTTCCAAAGTTATAAGTAATAAATTTTCTGAAAAGTTTATTGTGATGTAATTTACAATTTCTAAAATTCACTCACTTAAGAGTACAATTCAGTGGCTTCAGAACCTTTTTTTAAAATTTTTGTTATGATTATTATTTTTAATAGTTATTTCCCCAATACAATTTTTTTTCTACTGTACAGCATGTTGACCCAGTTACACATACATGTACACATTCTATTTTCACACATTATCATGCTCAATCATAAGTACTACACAGCAGGATCTCATTGCTAATCCATTCCAAAGTCAATAGTTTGTATCTATTAACCCCAGGCTCCCCAACCACCCCACTCCCTCCCCCTTGGCAACCACTAGTCTATACTCCAAGTCCATGATTTTCTTTTCTGTGGAAAGGTTCATTTGTTCAGAATATGATATTTCAGGTGTTAAGTGATATCATATGGTATTTGTCTTTCTCTTTCTGACTTACTTCACTCAGTATGAGAGCCTCTAGTTCCATCCATGTTGCTGCAAATGACATTATTTCATTCTTTTTTATGGCTGAGTAGAATTCCTTTGTGTATATGTACCACATATTCCTAATCCAATCATCTGTCGGTGGACATTGGGTTGTTTCCATGTCTTGGCTATTGTGAATAGAGCTGCAAAGAACATGCAGGTGCATGTGTCTTTTTCAAGGAATGTTTTGTCCAGATATATGCCTAAGAGTGGGATTGCTGGGTCATATGGTAGTTCTATGTATAGATTTCTAAGGTACATCCATACTGTTCTCCATAGTGGTTGTACCAGCTTACATTCCCAGCAACAGTGCAGGAGGGTTCCCTTTTCTCCACATCCCCTCCAGCATTTATTTGTGAACTTAGGAATGATGGCCATTCTAACGGGTGTGAGGTTGTATCTCGTGGTAGTTTTGATTTGCATTTCTCTAATAATCAGGAATGTTGAGCATTTTTTCATGTGACTGTTGGCCATCTGTATATCTTCCTTAGAGAAATGTCTCTATAGGTCTTTTGCCCATTTTTCAATTGGGTTGTTGGCTTTTTGGTTGTTGAGTTGTTTAAGTTGCTTGTATATTCTAGAGATTAAGCCCTTGTCAGTTGCATCATTTGAAAGTATTTTCTCCCATTCTGAAAGTTGTCTTTTTGTTTTCTTTTTGGTTTCCTGTGCTGTGCAAAAGCTTGTCAGTTTGATGAGATCCCATTGGTTTATTTTTGCTTTTATTTCTGTTGCTTTGGGAGACTGACCTGAGAAAATATTCATAAGGTTGATGTCAGAGAAAGTTTTGCCTGTGTTCTCTTCCAGAAGTTTGATGCTGTTTTGTTTTATATTTAGGTCTTTAAGTCATTTTGAGTTTATTTACATGGTGTGAGGGTGTGTTCTAGTTTCATTGCTTTGCATGCAGCTGTCCAGATTTCCCAGCAATGCTTGCTGAAGAGACTGTCTTTTTCCCATTTTATGTTCTTGCCCCCTTGTCAAAGATTAATTGACCATAGGTGTCTGGGTTAATTTCTGCGTTATCTATTCTGTTCCATTGGTCTGTCTGTTTTGGTACCAGTACCACAATCTCTTGATGACTGTGGCTTTGTAGTATTGCCTGAAGTCTGGGAGGGTTATGCCTCCTGCTTGGTTTTGGTTCCTCAGAATTGCTTTGGCAATTCTGGGTCTTTTGTGGTTCCATATAAATGTTTGGATTGTTTGTTCTAGTTCTGAGAAAAATGTCTTTGGTAATTTGATAGGGATTACGTTGAAGCTGTAGATTGCTTTGGGTAGTATGGCCATTTTTACAATATTAATTTTTTCAACCCAGGAGCATGGAATATCCTTCCATTTCTTTCATCTTCTTCAATTTCCTTGATTAATGTTTTTTAGTTCTCAGCATATAAGTCCTTTACCTTCTCGATTAGGTGTATTTACAGGTATTTGATCTTGTTGGGATGCAATTTTAAAAGGTATTGTATTTTTGTATTCCTTTTCTAATATTTAATTGATAGTATACAGAAATGTAACTGATTTATAAATGTTAATCTTATATCCTGCTACTTTGGTGGATTTGTTGATCAGTTAAAGTAGTTTTTGGATTGAGTCCTTAGGGTTTTCTATATATAGTATCATGTCACCTGCATACAGTGACAGTTTTACCTCTTCTCTTCCTATTTGGATGATTTTATTTCATTTGTTTGTCTGACGGCTGTGGCTAGGACTTCCAGTAGTATTTTGAATAACAGTGGTGAGAGTGGGCATCCTTGTTTTTTTCCGTATTTTAGTGGGAAGGCTTTCAGCTTTTCTCCATTGAGTATTGTATTTGCTGTGTGTTTGTCATAAATGGCTTTGATTATGTTAGGGTATTTTCCCTCTATACCCATTTTGGTAAGAGTTTTTATCATGAATGGATGTTGGACTTTGTCAAGTGCTTTCTCTGCATCTATTGAGATGACCATGTGGTTTTTGACTTTTCTTTTGTTAATATGGTATATGACGTTGATTGATTTGTGTATGTTGAACCATCCTTGTGAACCTGGGATGAATCCCACCTGGTCATGGTATATGATCTTTTTTATATGATGTTGGAATTGGATGGCTAAAATTTTGTTGAGAATTTTTGCGTCTGTATTCATCAAAGATATTGGCTGAAATTTTCTTTTTCAGTGGTATCTTTGTCTGGTTTTGGAATTAGGGTGATGGCGGCATCATAGAATGTCTTTAGGAGTGTTCCTTCTTCAACCTTTTGAAGAAGTTTAAGGAGGATGGGTATAAGTTTCTCTTTGTATATTTGGATGTTTGGTAGAATTCACGTGTGAAGCCATCTGGTCCTGGACTTTTATTTGTAGGGAGTGAAATAGATCAACTGAACAGACTGATCACTAGAAATGAAATTGAATATGTCATAGAACCTTTTCATTATTCTAAAAAGTAACAATGTGCCCATTAACATTCACTACCCTTTCTCCTTCCCTAGCCCATTGAAAATATTAATCTATTTTCTTTCTCTAGAGATACACCTGTTATGGACTTTTCTTATAACTAGACAATATGTATGTAACCAATTGCTGGCACTTTGCATACAGTTGTAACCGGCTTTTTGCACTCAGAGCAGTGTTTTCAAAGTTTTTCCATATCATAGCATGTTTCAGTACTCCAGTCTTTTGTATTTTAAAATAATATTCCGTTGTATGGATATGTCACATATTTTGATGTGACTCATTAGCTGATGGACATATGAGTTGTTTCCACTTTGGACTATTATGAATAATAATGCTAATTTCTTTCCCCACTTGAGAATTATACATATAAAAAGAAAGTTGTTTTTTTTCCAAAACTTGAAGTAGCATAAAGCTCTCTCAGTCTAGAAAAAATCTTTTCAGTAAGCATTTTCAGCAAAAACTGAATAATTGACTTGTTGGTATCAGTGTCTGAATATGTAATTTCTATTTCAGAACTTTTACAGTATTGAAATAAATGTATAATGAAAATCTATTTAAGAATTGCCCTTTCTGAACTTCACTGCTTCCTTTGCCTTTAATCCTGTTCAATTAGCAATACTCTTAAAACTAGTACATGATAAATCTGTTGCAGATGAGAAATAGGGATGCATGAGAAACACAAAATAATGGGAGAGGCTGGGGAAGTCATACCTACCCTGGGCTTTGGGGAGTGACTTAGAGGGAAAGAGAGACAAGAAAAGGAAAGAGCATAGAAGGATAATACTCTGGGGTAAAATACTGTTTGAGATACTCAGAAAAATAGACAGCACCATGCTGAACCAAACTTTCTGACCCTCAGTGTCAGAAAATAATCTATACTAAATTTTCAAAGATAATTTCTCTGAAGCTTTAATAAAATGATAACATAATACTTCCACACTTTTTTTTTTTAACATTGCGCTCATGCATCACATAATGCTGTAGAAAATAAAGTATATTTTATGTAGGCCTCATTTATTAGGAAAATTCAGAGCCACTTGTAATCACAAATTAACTTTGCTTGAAAAAGGAAGCATAACTTCAACAAAATATAAGAATCTTCATTGATTTTTTTCCTAGTGACTTAATATATGACCAGTTTTGCAAATTTGATAAAAAATGTATAAGCAATTAGAAAGGAAATTATTTTTCTTATTTTAGGGCATAAAATATTTATACCAGTTATTTTTTAAATTAGTATCGATTACTTCTGCTGAGTACATCTAAAAAAATTATCATTAGTTAAAAAATACTTTTATTTGCCTTCTAAAAACACCTAACATACATTAATATGTATATCCTTAAAGCATCTATTATTTTTAGTAGTTGAAGGCCATAGAAACAATTATATTAAAGGGTTTCATATATACAACTAAAGAGCTGATTTATCTGATTTACAGCACATTGCCTCAAAGTAAACACATATGATTTGGAGAAGTTTCATAATTTATGATTACTTTATTAAAGTATTAAATTTATCCAGAGATTCCCATATATATCAGTTTCCAAATACATTCCATTTAGCATACTTCAACTCAATAAACATAGTATGGCTCATAATTTTCTATCCATTCAACCTACCAGATTTTCTCATATTCCTTTTGCTAGTAACTGACACAATTTTTTTAATTAAAATATAGTTCATTTACAGTGTTGTGCCAATTTCTGCTGTACAACATAGTGACCAAGTCATACATATGTATCTAATTCCTTCATCTGAAAACCAGGTATTAAATTTGACTTTCCCTATATGTTCCATCCCATTGAAGATAACACCAAGTTCTGACAAATTCCCCATTCAGTGTTTTACCATTTTTCTTAGACTACAGTCCTAACTCCTTAACCTTCCTTTTAAGGCCTATTTATTATAACCTTTTTCTTGTCTTTCTTGCCAGCTTCCTTTGTGTATACTTCTTTCAAGTTTCTGTCATGATACTTGAACCACTGGATACTACTGTGTTCTCTCTGCCTGGAGTGCTCTTCTTCCTCTTTACTTTGTTAATTGTATCAGTTTCAAATGTCCTTTTCTTAAGATCACCACTCACTACTGAGACTAATACTAATTGTATGCCCATACATAGCACTTATTAGAGTTGCAGTTTTCCATTTACCTTTGCAGTTTTCTCTGTACCCTTTTCTCAAAGAGAGCATTAGAATATGCTAATTTTGTTTGCTATACCCTCTAGCACTTACCACAGTAATAAGCCCATGTTAGAGACTAAAATGCTTTTTGAATGAATGTGTGCATAAATGAATGTGTGCATTTGAGCCTGGGTGGATTTTAAATAGACCTATACCACTCTTAATTTATATTTGTATGCGTGTATCTATGGCTCCTTAGCAAACATTCAGCAAAACCCCAACTCTGTGGAATTACCAACTTCTTATCCCTGCAATTTGGAATAGCATAACTAATACAAAATTCATGTTTCTGGAATTCCCATTGTGGCTCAGTGGTAATGAACCAGACTGGTATCCATGAGGATGCAGGTTTGATCCCTGACCTCGCTCAGTGGGTTAAAGATCTGGCCATGAGCTGTGGTATAGCTTGCAGTTGCAGCTCAGATCCCGCATTGCTGTGGCTGTGGCATAGGCTGGCAGCTATAGCTCTGATTTTACTCCTAGCCTGGGAACCTCCATATGCTGTGGGTATGGCCCTAAACAGAAAAAAAAATACATATATAAAATTCTTCTTTCTTTTTTTGTATTATTACTTGAGTTAAAACAAGATATTGTATTTTCCCTATAATCATAAATAATATTTATGGAACATTTGAGTACATTTCTATAAGTCAAGTCAGCTTTAGTTGTAAACATGAGTATTTAGCTTTTTCTATCTTTATGATCAGCAGTCATTAAAAAAAAGTTCCAGAACATTCAGAATTACTGATTTATTTGCCAAAAAGCTAGGTAGAGGGAAAAATCATTGCAGTATGAAAGAACTAATGAGAACTTATTTTCACTTTTTTATCATGCAAATGAACTATCAAAATTTTAAATCATAATCTATTCTCTGACAGACAATAAGTACTAAATTGGAATATGTCAACTCCTTGGAAATAGTTTTATTGCTTAGCTTCTCCTGTTCCTCAATGGTATCAAATAAAATACATAGAGGAAACACAATTGATAAATCAATTGTCAATGTTAGATAATTAGTTCCATTATTCCAAATTTAAGTATTAAAGTTTAATATATCCATTACAAAATTGCAGAATTGTCAGAATACTAAGAAAATTAATGCTCATAAATACAGTGCTTAGCTGAAAGTTATAATTAAAATTTTGAGAAATAATTCAAGACATATCAAAAGATCCCAGATGCCTTGTGTTTAAAGACTTTAATAACTGTTCATGCATATTAGGCATTTTAAAAGAAACTTGTTTACCAGATTTTTAGAAAATTATCTTCAAGTATTTCCTGAAAACAAACTTTAAAAAACTTAATGAATTATGCCAAAGGATTAATCACTTTAAAATAAAGCATTAACCAAATAAAAATATAAACATTTTCCCAAAGATTCCAGGAGTATTTCCTTAAAATCTAAAATGATTATATCCTGTTCCAGTGTACTTTTTCTTTCAAACAAACTGGTTAAAATTAATTTTGGTATATTTTTTTTTCTTCATTTCCCTGACTTCTCTCCATGTATCTTGAGCTTTTTTTTTAAATTGGAATATAGTTGATGTACTATATTATGTTAGTTTCAAGTGTATGAGATTGTGACTTGACATTTGCATACTTACAAATGATCACATTTTCTAGTAACCAGCTGTCCTCATACAAAATTATTATAATATTATTAATCATATTCCTTACGTTGAATATTACATCCTTATGGCTTATTTATTTTGTAACTAAGAAAGCTACAAAAGGTGGACTCTGTTAACATGTGCACTGAATTCAGTATTTTCCTCTTTGTTAACCGAATGACCTTTGATAACTTGTTTAACCTCTGTTCTTCATTGTTCTCATCTGTGAAATGTGGCAAATAATAGTGCCTATCAATAGAGTGATTAATAGCATTAAATAAATAAGTACAATAACAGTGCCTAGGACATAATGAACCCTCAATTCTTAGCATTTATTGCTGTTTTTATTTCATCACCTGCTGAAAAAAAATGCTTAAGAAATAGGACAAGATAGACAAGGTTAAGCTTTTGCTCAGTATTGGTTACCCATTCTTTTGTTGTTGTTTTTGGCTGCACCCATGGCGTCTCAAAGTTCCTGGGTCAAAGATTAAGTCTGGGCCACAGCTGTGATCTATGCTGCAACTGTGGCGATGCCAGATCCTTAACCCACTGTGCCAGGCCAAGAATCAAACCCACACCACTGCAGAGACAAAATTGGATCCTTAATCGGCTGTGCCACAGTGGGAACTCCTTATTCTTCATTAGGCATAAAAATAATGAATGCAGAGCAAGTTAAGTTGAATAGTAGCATTAATATCTTATGTGAATAGAATATGGTTTTAAACTAAAAGTACATTGAACATTTTAATTTTTAATACCATTCTTATGGCAGCCAACTATAATTTGGTAATGAAAAAGAAGGAAGCATAGGACTGGCAATAAATAGAAGAAAGTATGGGGAAACAGTTCATCATGCTACATCTGGAATTGAGTAATTTAGGGTAAGCATCCCATTTCTGTCACTTGCTAGTCCTATGCTCTTGGCCTCTTGTTTTCCCACCTGTAAACTCTGAATAAACAGAGTTTCTACCTCATATGTTGTTAAGTAAGTACGATCTTCTATTAAGTCAAAATAAATGCTCACTATGACTACAACTATTGATATATTAATGATGGAAGCCACAAGTTGAGTATCACCATAAAAGTCACCAAAATATAATGGTTTTGATTTCTCAGTTGCATTATATTTTCAAATTCAAAAGATTAATCTTTTTAATATGAATAGCTAAAGCAAGAATAACAGATAAAAGAATTCCATTGCTAAGTGTTCTTACTGCAAAAACAAAATAAATCAAAACCAAAACAAAAACCCACAGAATAGGAGGAAACATTTAGGATGATAGATATGTTTGTTTGGATATTGACTGTCATGATGGTTTTGCAGGGGTATGCATATCACCAAACTCACCAAATAGTATAAAATTAAGTATTTTGGGGAATTAATAATTACTTAATGAAAAAATTTTTAAAAAGGAATATATTTATCTGATTTAATAATATTAAGTAATTATAAAATTCCAATTTGCTCACCTGTGTACCTATATATATAATGTGTAAAGGAATAGTTTTTTATTAGAACATGCTGTTGCCTAATCTGTGAGATTTAACTAAGGCGACATTTGAGACTTTGAAAGCAAGATGTTAATCAAGCCTAAAAGTACTATGGAATCCATTCTCTAAAATTGAAGTGTCCACCCTATATTTTAAAAATAAGTAAATTAGGAAAATTACCTGGTGAATAACTCAGTAAATTAATCAAAATGAACTAATAATTAACTGACTATGAATTCTCCAGCTGTGGACAGATATAGTTGATTGATTAGGCTTTGCGAATTTAGGAGAAATTTATATTAGCACTGTTGTGAGTTAGAGTTTGTAGGAAGTAATTTTTAGTTGTTAAGGGACACTGACATTAGCTTTGCTTTTCTAGATATAATCTCTCATTATTAAGAAAAGAAGGATTAACATCGTGCTGATCATTGCTTTGAGACAAGTGCTTTCTAGACAAGAGTAAGGCATCACACAGAGGAAACAGTCATACCTGCACCACCACTTATAAACTGCTACATGTGTTGCTACACATGTGACCATTTGGGCCTATTATTCAATGTAAAGAGCCAAAAAACAACACTGAAATAGCCCACCACAAAATACCACCCCCAACACCGGACTAAACTTGTTACTTCTGGATGTTGTTACCTATTTCCTTAAGGAAATTTATTATTGGAATAAAAATCAACAATTAAGCCAAGTCTAATAAGAAGAAATAATTTCCTAAAACATACCACTATGTCACAACATTCCTCTGAAGTCATTATCACAAAGCAGGTGGAAAAATTACAGTACAAAGAGGTTAATCGTCTAATAACACAAAATAGAAAGACGAGGATCACCCAACTCACTGATTCTCATGCCAACAAATTAAAAGTGAACTACCAAGTGCTTTTCCTACATGACGTATCTATTGCAACTAATTAACACTAATTAGCACTATTCTTCCACTCCGCAAGTCTTAAGGTATTTTTGGAAGACTTGTCATCTAGAAAATTATTTAGTGTTTGGTATTATTTGATGATATAGCTTCCAGGAAACTCAGGACAAAATATTCCCCCACAAATTATTCTTCCTTTGCTTGGGGTTACCATGAGCTACACATGAGGGCAAATAGGAAAAAGGAATCAAAATACCCCTTTTTTAGTCCCTCTACAAGGACCTACATCTTCCAGTGCATAGCTCTGGTAAAAGCCTGATTGGTATGTATGGTTTATGCTTTAAGGGAAGCCATTCACCTGCATACACAATACAAAGTATAATCCTAAGGGGTAAGTTTGTCAAAGAAAGGAAATTTATCATTGTGACAAGGCAGATCCAGATCAGCTCACTTAGCCTGCTATGTTGAGGAGAAGGGAGAAATATTAGACCAGTCAGACTTTTCTAGATTTGCTTACCATACGGACAAAAAAAAAAAAAAAAAAAAAAAAAAAAAAGGAAAAAGAAAAAAAGAAAAGAGAATTATGTGAGAATAAATTATGCATTTAAAACTGAGTGGGGGGAGTTCCCATCGTGGAACAGCGGAAAATGCATCTGACTAGGAACCATGAGGTTTCAGGTTTGATCCCTGGCCTCGCTCAGTGGGTTAAGGATCTGGCGTTGCCATGAACTGTGGCATAGGCCAGCAGCCATAGCTCTGATTAGACCCCTAGCCTGGGAAACTCCATGTGCTGTGGGTGTGGCCCTAAAAAAAAAAAAAAAAAAAAAAAAAAAAAAAAAGGTAAAATTGAGTGGGGAGCCTAAGTTACTTTAATAGTGACATAGAAAAATGAATTAATGAAATTAATGAATATGCAATTCCTTTTGGCCTAGGAATCCCAAAAACCACCTGTAAGTTTAATAGATCACCAGAAACCATAAGACTCAAAACAAAAACAAAAACTGGGAGTTCCCGTCGTGGCACAGTGGTTAACAAATCCAACTAGGAACCATGAGGTTGCAGGTTCAATCCCTGCCCTTGCTCAGTGGGTTAACCATCCGGTGTTGCTGTGAGCTGTGGTGTAGGTCACAGACGTGGCTCAAATCCCGCATTGTTGTGGCTCTGGCATAGGCTGGGGGCTACAGCTCCGATTGGACCCCTAGCCTGGGAACCTCCATATGCCACGGGAGCGGCCCAAGAAATGGCAAAAAGACAAAAAATAACAACAACAACAACAAAAAAACAAAAAAACCCAAACTGTTGTAACCATGATTATGTTTTATTACAGTGCAAGAATACAAAATAAAATCAGCAATGGGAAAAGGTACACGGGGTGAAGTCCAGTAGAATTAGGGGCAAGTTCCAGTGTTCTCTCCCAGTGGAGTCACACAGATAAGCTCAATTTCCTAGATCTGTGTGGCAAAATGTACGAAGTAATGCCAACAGTTGAGCGCACCTGAGTCTTGCTCAGGATTTTTTGAGGGGTTTAATCATAAAATGGACTGACATCAACTTACATCCAATTCTTTCTCTGGACGCTGCATTCTATCAACAGCCTCCAGAGGTCCAATATAGTTACATCTTGTCATCTCAGTGGAGAGAAGTATTCTTGATACTTCCTACTCTTCTATCTTTGCAGAATCATTTCACTGTCTTACAGATTTGACTTTTTGTGTTACACTGTAGTTATTTTTTGGCATGGTATCAGCATTTGAAATGATGAATATACATCAAGAGGATTCCATTCTTCAGAGTTAATTTGTTCTGTTCATTTTTCTTTATATTTTAAAAACATCCTCCTATTCATTATGCTAGAAAACCTCCTAGAGTGTTTGAAGTTATTGAAGAAAAACATATTAAAGCAGAGTGACAAGCAGTGACACACCAAAGTGAAGTTGTCATATAGAAAGTCAAAAGCCAAAATTAAGTAAATACAGACTGAGAAACAAAGTTATAACCAGCTTTAGATATATCCAAAAAAAGAAGAGACCAAATCAAAGAGTGGAGAACAATATTTTTGCTCTTGCTGTTGAAAATGCTATCATCTTCACACAAACATTCAATTAACAGCATGATGACAGCAGTTGAGGGGTATCTAAGTCTGGAAATAGAAACTGGAGTTCTATGTGTTCAGTTTAATAAGCTCTTAAGAGTTTTAAAATAATATTTCAAAGATAATCTAGTTAACAGAAAAATCAAATTATGCAAACAGGCCTCACTCTCTCAAACTGACTGGTGTTCAAGTTATTTTTTTCTGCTTGGAACCTTTCAATGTACCTTAATAATTAGTTTCACAATGAATATGAAAAAATTAATTATTTTAAAGGGAAAGACCATATTAATTATTTCATGAGAATTAACATATTTTAAAATTATTTGCCTTGAAGTAAATAAAACAACAGTTAATAAGTAAAGTGATAGGATTTGTCTCAAAGTTGAATGATACAGCAAAGCCCATACCATGAAATTTTAAATTATATATATATATATATATAATCATTTAATCAAAATGTTTTACTGGATAATCTAAGCTATAGGAAACATGGGTTTTAGAAATGGATAAATGTGTTCAAATCTTACTTCTAACAGTTACTATGTGTGTGGCATTCAATGATTACTTAAGTTCTAATTTCAGTCTCCTTTCTGATAAATAGGGGAAAAATAGTATCAATAATTCAAAGTTGTTAAAAGGATGAAAATAGATAATCTATGTAAAGTCTTTATTAAAGTACCCAGCTTATAGGTAAGTCTCAAAAAACAGTAGATGTGATAGCAGAACACATTTACTGCCTGCATATTATGTGCATGTTCTAAATAATTCATGGGAATTAACTCAATTATCACAACCTAGAACTTCTGCATTTCACTGCTTCCTGAGTGTACCTTAAATAAAAATAAAAACCATCAACTCTTGCACAAAATTAAGGCTGTTTATATACTTCACTCATCTAGTCAATAATCATTTAATTAGATCTTAGCAAGAGAGACACTTAAAGGTTCTGAAGCCAGTATGCCTCAGTATAAATTCTGGCACAGATATTCATTCAGTGAAGGAACTTAAGCAATTTATTTAGCCTCTTCTTGTCTCATAAAGTGTATGTCACAGAGTGGTGCATTAATATAGTCAGAGCCCTTTAACATTTTCTGATGTACTGTAGGTACTCAATAAGTGGCATTGAACAATATAATTATTATCGCTAGTAGATGCTGGAACCTGAGTATATTTATCAGCATATTAACAAAAGGGTATCCAATCTCATAGAGTAAGTTAAGTATATTAGCAAATAACAGTATAACAAATTGGTAGGGAAAATGATGTGTGGGATATATGAGAGGTACAGGTAAGAAAATGGGAGGGTCTACTGAAGGGTAGGAGTTAGGATACCAGGAAAATATTGGAGGGAAGAAAAATCACAGGGTTTGGCATAATCTGAAGTGACTTGGGAATTTATGTAGTTGGGAATAGCAAAATTGGACAGACATTTGGCAAGATATGCAGCTATAGACACAGGCCAGAGCTAGATCATGGGAATCCCTATAGGACATTCTGAAGACCCTATCCTTACAGGCATCTATGGATCATCAGTGTGTTTTTAAGGAGGTGATATAATAAATATTTATCTTTCCAAAAATATATGTCTTCAGTATATAAGATACATTTCTAGAGAGGTGAATGCAGGAAGACTAGTAAGAGGGGCTAGGAAAAAGCTTATCTCTTACTCAGGAATAAGGACCTGGAATCTCCCAGTGAAAGTGATAACAGGAAGGATAAAAAGCATTTTTAAATTGTATGAAGATAGAGCTGAAAGTAGTTAGTCAACAAGAGATGGTTGTGTTATGGTGAGGAGGAATTCTCTGAGATGAGCCTCCAAGTTTCGAGTGAAAGCAGGTTGTAGAACACATCACCTGAGTGAGTTAGGAGACTCAGAAGATAAAAAGTCCTAGCCATGCAATTGCTTTGGAAACTAGTTACAGTTGGCCGCATGCCTGCAGCTTACAAGAGCATGGGAAACAGCTTTGTGAGTCATTTGCAAATATAAAAATGACTAAAGAGGATGCAGTCTCCTTGGGGATAGATGATAAGAGAGAGAAGAAAATTTGCAACAATTGTGTATGCTGGAATAGTGCTAAAATGCCATTGAAAGTTCATCTAAACCTAAACCTCCTGATAGAAGTGTTCCCTCTCTTACACTCTTGCCTTTTGGCTGCATCTGTGGCATGCAGAAGTTTCTGGGCTGGGGATTGAACCAGTGCCACAGCAGCAACCCAAGCCACTGTAGTGGCAATGCCTGCTGAGCCACAAGAAAACTCCACATTGTACCTTTCTTAAATCTATCTAGTCTATGAAAATGCAGCTCTTTGAAAAAATAAATGAATATTTTTATTTCCAACGAGCATTTAACATTTTGTCTATAAATATGAACTTTATACAGACAATATTTTTACATTGTCTTTACAGTATTACCTGGAATATTAGATGCTTTTTTTTTTTTTTTTTTTTTTTGGTCTTTTTAGGGCGACACCTGCGCACCTATGGAGGGTCCCAGCCTAGGGGTCCACTCGAAGCCATAGCTGCTGGCCTACACCAGAGCCACAGTAACTTGGGATCTGAGCCGTGTCTGCGACCTATACCACAGCTTATGGCAATGCCGGATCCTTAACCCACTGAGTGAGGCCAGGGATTGAACCTGAGTCCTCATGGATGCTAGTTGGATTAGTTAACCGCTGAGCTACGATGGGAATTCCAAGAAACATTTTTTTTTTTTGGTCTTTTTTTTTTTTTTTAATTTTGTCTTTTGAGGGCTGTGCCCACAGAACATGGAGCTTCCCAGGCTAGGGGTCTAATCGAAGCTGTAGCCACTGGCCTATGCCACAGCCACAGCAACGCGGGATTCGAGCTGTGTCTGCGACCTACACCACAGCTCACGGCAACACCGGATCTTTAGCGCACTGAAGGAGGCCAGGGATCAAACCCACAACCTCATGGTTCCTGGTTGGATTCGTTTCCACTGCTCCACGATGGGAACTCCCAAGATACATTTTCTTAATTTCCAAGTACTTTTTTAACAAATGTATGTGAAGAGCAAGTGTAACACAACTGCTCCAATAACTAATTTGGATCTCAAATTGAATCAATTATTGAATTAACCAAAAAAAAAGCAGCAAATTTGTGAAGATTTGGATAATTTAGAAATAAATCACCAGAAAAAGTGATGAATAGCCATTCTAAAACTTGTTTAAATAAAACATACCGAGGTCAGTTCTACTTTCCCTGTACAGGAACTTCCATATCCCTCAGGTGCAGCTGTAAATAATAATAATAGTAATAGTGATGATAATAATAATAAAGCAGTTTAAGAGAAAGCAGAAAACCTTATTTTTTATTTTTAAATCATGAATTAGGTATTGCCTACTTTTTTAAAAAAGACATAACTGCAGTCCCAATACAATACAACTGCAATCTACTAGTTTACCAACTTTTCTCTGAGTAGAACCCTTTTATAGAAGTCATCTTCTATTGACTCAGTGACAGGGATTGAAAAGTTTTGAATTTACATCAAATATGAAATAAGACCATAAACATACAATGATTTTAAGCCTGTATGAAAATTATCAATCATCTATAAGCCAGATGCAGTATTAGCTCTCAAATATATAGATAATGCCACTTACGAAAACCAGATATGTAAGAATGAAGACTTGAGATGGAAGAATAAACTGAGAGTTTAATATTTTGAATTGTAGTTTCCACAGGATGCTCATGTCAAGTGAAAAATTAAAAAGTGACATCAGAGATAATCAATTTGAATACAGCACATTTAATAGTACAAATTATAGGACTTGAATAAGTGGCACCATCTATCCATTTCCTTTAATAGAAGACATTGTATTTGGAGCTCTACCAAAGAAAACAATATAAGGTATAGTGAAGTTGTATAGCATATGTTCTTGATAGTATTTATTGCAAATTTTAAAGCAAAATATATTATAATGTGAGTGAAAATATTTATGGAAAACTGAAACCCTGTGCCAAAGATTTCTCAGATAACTAGTTTAATAAATACTGACTTAGAAGGGATAATGGTAAGATGAATTATCATGGCGTAAATGGTTAAGACCTTCCATAACCCTTCACAAAGAATTGCAACCTCTATATTCTGTTTTTGTGGTAGCCCCTAATCATTATACTCTACATAGACATTTTATCTTTAGGCTGTGTTTCTGATAACTGCGGGATCTCTGCCCTCTACCCACAGAATTTACTGTACTGCTTCGGGATCCCTTTTTCTGTGACCAAAATAGGTGTTTATGATATATATTGTCTCTGTTAAATATCAGTCTCCCATTCTCTCCCATTTTATTTTGCCTGTTTTTTTGTAGCTTTACTCCATGATCCTCCATAAGGGAAAGTATTGATATGAAAATAAGATCAAAAGGCATATTCTACTTCTGGAACCCTTGAGTAAACAGGTAAAATACACTCATGTAAATATCGTGTGGGAATCCACCTTTTAAAATATTACTTTTTTTTTTTTTGGCTTTTTAGGGCTGCACCCGCAGCACATGGAAATTCCCAGGCTAAGGGTTGAATTAGAGTACGTCTACCAGCCTATGCCACTGCCACAGCACCTCCAGATCTGTGCTGCATCTGCGACCTACACCACAGGTCATGGCAACGCCAGATCCTTAACCCACTGAGAGAGTCAGGGATCGAACCTGCATCTTCATGGATACTAGTAAGATTTTTAACCTGCTGAGCCACAACAGAAACTATAATTTTTATGTGGGATAATTCATATAAGTAATACTACAGCTCACCATCTACTGACTCAAACATATTCATTATTTAAATGAGAAAGTACCAGAGTAAAACTAATACACTTTTATTTTGAATTTTAAAATATAGGGCTTAATTCTATTACAGACGTATGCACCTAGAATTCAAAGGCTTTTTTTTTTTTTTTACTTGCAAGAGCTAAGCTCTATGGATGGAAAAAAATGTCATGGAGTTTTAAAAACTTGATGTTGCAATATCAAGGGCAAGTTAATGGAGGATTAAGGATACATTGCACTTACAGCTACAAAATGAGTAGGGGCATTTTGACTGTACCTTTTGCATATAGTGTTAGTTTTTATGCTTTAATGATAGGGAAAAAAAATAAAGAGCACTGCCTAGACCCAAAAGAGAATTTTGGGAAAAAGAACCTGAAAAATTAGATGTTTATTTTGGAACCCCACTCTCTGAAGCCCTGAGGTTTGAGTTAGAAGGAGGTAGAGAACTATGGAGAAAATGTTATTCCAAGAATCATCCAAGTGATATCAGGAGACTTTTGCCCAATATTTTTCTCCATTTTCTATGCACCTCTGGGTGTGTGTGTCTGTGAGAGAATATGGAATGGAATAGTAATTGTTATGATACAGCCATGTTGACTAAGAGGTTTGAAATCACATTTGAAACTTTCTAGCCCTTGAAGACTGGAATGAAGTTACATCCACTTTCACTTAGAAAAATTTTAAATTAATTTAGTTAAGCAAATATCAAGGAGTAAAACATCAAAACAATTTTGAGAAACTTCATTCTGTAAAAACATAAGCTCTTGAAGCATTTCATGGTCTTAAGTCACATCATAAACCACAAGCCCAGAATAAAATGACTGCTGAGAATTCCAAAGCATCTGCCTTTGTTCCAAAAGCCAATTAGAGTCATTCCTGCTTCTCTTATAGCCCATGAAAATTCTCAAGTTCCATGTTCTATAATATATATGACCTGTTCCAGCGCTGAGTAGGACACTATTTTCAAAGGCATGTCCCTTGCACAACACGTTTAATAAATTATATTTTTGTTTGAAATTTTTTTCATTATCTCGAAGTTTCTTCTCCTGAAGACATCCCTGCTCTCTCAGGCAAACTCAGTCACACTTGTCTCTAGACTGGCTACATCTTTTAAACACATCCCTTATAGTTACTACATAGTAACCACAAGTGCAATTGCTATATTATGATTATACATTACATGTTTGAGCTCTTATTTAGCCTAACAATAACATTATCATGTCCTTGGCTGTGAGTTGATATCTAGCATATTTCTAGGCACATCTAATAAATATAATAAAAGAGTATAATGCCATCAAAGATAATGAAAGAAATGATTTCAAGGGCCATCATGTATCAAGTGACCAAGCATGCATGCAAGTCTACAGAGAAATCAGGTAGATTTAGGAAACTGTTGGTGTTAATTTTGAGGGAGAGTTTCTTACAGAGTCATTTGAGAAAAGCAGGAATACAACTGATGGAAGGATAGAATCGATTTAGGACACTTTTTGTGTAAATGTGTTGAAAGACACTGAGAGGACTTTTAATAAAGTGGAAAACTAGTGGAGAAGCTACTAGAACCCAATTTCATTCAGGAAAGCAAGTTCCTAAGGAAGAAGCAAAAATAGCAGAAAAACAGGGCAAGAAGCAGCAACCTCCTTAGTGGTAGATTGGCCATGTGAGTAACTTCTGGCTGATGAAGAAAAATGACCCAGTGTTGGACATTAAGGATATCACCTTGAAAATGTAGGGCAATAACCACTTCCTCCCTCTTTCTTGTCAACAAACTGAGGTTCTGTTATCAAGAACAAAGGCACACTTGATAACAGGTTTGACAACAAGCAGTCTCTAAAAAAATATACACCTTGGCTGTTCACATATCCGCATATCTATTTGCTGATAAACAGAACCCACTTACAATTCCAGTTGAACAACGGGAGCCACTTCTCACACCTCCCTGGAAACAAATTCCACATACCTGGGTGTCAGGTAATCCTCTCCTTCAGGTATGCATGTGGGATATTATATATCAAGAGATCAGCAACTAATAAACTAAATGTGAAGTTATCCATCCTTATACCCAATACATGAAATTAGAAAAGAAAAATGATAAAAATTTTTATTTGGAAACAAAGAATTGGAAAATCACAGTGGTCAGTGGTTCTGGCCGTGATGAGATCCTGCTAGCAGGAGAGTTGCTGCAGAGAGAGGTACTTAGCTTGTCTGACCGTCTCTGATTGAGCTCTCTGAGAAAGACTCTTTTGTCTTATTTCTGGCTTTGCCTTTCTGGAAGTGATTCCTCGACCATGGTCCTCTGTGTGCTGCTCACCCACTCTGTCTTCAAACGACAACTCTCTGAAGGCCTGGGCGAGGAGACAGCACACTTAATCAGATTTAGTCTCAGCGCTCGATCCTACTGTCTTCCTACAAACATTTAATGAAGAGCGAGCACAAACCAAAGGCAAAATCAAATTGCACTTATAGTCATAACCTCTGCTTTAGTGCCCTTCTGCAGCCAATTTTCTCCCTACTTCAGTGCTTTGGAGTGCTACCGAACTGAGCCTATGTCCACTCACTGAACCAGGTGGTGGTAAAGGTAAGGATGGCGTTTAATCACAAGAAGAACAGGCAGCTCATGCTCAAGAGAGTCAAACTCTGTGATGACTTCTGGTGAAGGGTTTTTAAAGGCAGTGTGTATGTAGGGGGGTTATTTCCCATAAAATCTTGACAACCTTCTGATTGGCTGGCCGTGAGGGAACAGGGTTTTCAGGAGTCAATAGGACCAACTTTCTTGTTCCAATCCGTCTGAGGGCCACCTGTTGTTGGTGGTCAGCATGTAGTCAATTTCCTCCACCTGGTTGTAGGGGTCTTTGTGTCTGCAACACTACTTAAGCATGAGCGTTAGATTTATCTTTATCTTTGAAATAGACCTAAGGGTTCTTGTGATGGGTTTATACTTTAAGTATGGCTGGTCTCTTGCCTGGCTGTGCTGTTTTTATGTCTGCATTCTTCTCAAAACTTTCACTGGTGGGGCCCGTTTTTTGTTCCACATGGAAAGCCTAGGAGGTCACAGTCTATTTCCATAGCCTCTTTTTCAAATCGACAATAATCAATAATTGGGGCCATGGAGGAGTCTGTCACTGAGAGGGCCCCTACGTAGCCCTGCTTGGTTTCAGGAGTATAGCTGCAGTTGACCTTAAGCCTTAGTATTATAGGAGAGGGAGATGTCAGTTCTTGGTACCCACAGAAGTTCTTAGGAAGGACCACCAAGTGTGGGTTCTTGGCTTCACGTGGAAAGGAATGCAAGGGGGAGCCAGAGTAAAGGGAAAGCAAGTTTATTTAGAAAGAAACACATTCCACAGGCAGAATGCTACCCTCTCAAAAAGTGTAAGCCACCCCAGGACAGAGTCATAGGTTTTTATGAGTTAAACAACTAGGCAAGATATTCTTGCTATTTGAAGGAAGGGTAGGGATTTCCCAAGAATTGGACCATTGCTCACTTTCTGGCCTTTTATAGTTCTCCTAGGAACTGTCATGGTATAAGGGGGAGTAATTTTTAGTGTTACAATTAAGGTATAATGAGCTAAAGGTCAATGCCCAGACTACTCTCAAAGCCACCGTAGTTTCAGCTGGTTCCAGTTGGTCTTTATTGCATCCCAGCAGTTGTGCTCTGTTTTCATTATCTAGTGCTTTGACCTGCCCCTTTCTCTCCTGGTCTCATCAGAATGATGCAAATCACATAACTTGCAGGCAACATAGGTTTTTTGGTAGCCATGTACTTTTCCATCTTTGCTTAAGACAAACATACCTCTAGGTTTTTAAAATTTCCCTTTCTTTGGAAAGTTTCTAAAAGCTGTAGGAAGCAGCCTAAACATGCCAATAGCATTCATTTTTTTTTTTTCAATTTGGCCCTATCAGCCTAAGCACCTGGTCTGCCTTCCAGCTTACAGAAGGAAACAATTTGACCATTTCACCATCCAGCTCATATTGCACATCCCACATTTTCCAGCCTGTGCCACCCACTTCCTGCTTATTTCCACTGAGCCAAAATATTCCTTTTCTTAGCTTTTTGTTTGTTTATTCACTTTTTTAGATTGCAACTTTAATGTACGTACAGATTATCTGATGGGCCTGTTAAAATGCAGGTTCTGAATCAGAAGATCTGGTGTGGGGCTTGAGATCCAGCATTTCCAACTCCCAGTTGATATCAATACTGCTAGAATAGGACCACACTTTGCTTAACTAGATTCAAGTACCATGCTGCTTCTATCTACTAATTACTGTCTTTACCAGTGATTTCTGTTTAAGGTAGCCAAATTTACTCTGAGCTAGTTTAAATGAAATGGAATTCATGGTTAACACACTTCTAGGGAAACCTGGAGGGTTGAATCAAGAGACAGTATTTTGTTGCTTTAAGAACAAATTCCGAAATAATCCATAGAACCTGGCTATCAAAGGAGTTGCTGTCTTTGCCAAGATCAGGCAGAATATTAAATCTGTCACCATAATCTTGTGCCTCTTCAAAAATCAGGAAGTAGCTATTTAGCTTCTGGCTTCTATACAAGATAACCTCTGCCTTAATCCATAAGAGCAAAATTTCCCACTCTCTGCGCCTCCCAGCACATAGCTAACACTGAATACAAGTTTCATAAGAGTGCATTTAGTTGACAAAACCTAAATAGCTCATCCTCCTAAAGAGACACATCCTGATTGCAAAGAAAATATGAAATAAAACTTTTACATTTCTACTTTCTTCCCACTAGGAGACCTGCATTGGGGTATGATGGACAATCCACAGTATTCATCTATCACAGTCACATTTTCCAAGAGATGGACAATGTCCAAAAACTGCTTAGATGGTTAAGGTAAGAAAAATAGGAGAAAAATTCTAATTGTGCTGCAGATATTTCATGAATTAATATATAATAGTTTTTAAAGTCAAACTGAGACATTTATATTTACAAATTAAAAAAAGAACTATGATGGACTGGGAGTTTAGGGTTAGTACATGCAAACTATTACATTTAAAATGGATAAACAATAAAGTCCTACTATATAGCAAAGGAACTGTATCCAGTCTACTAGGATAGATCATAATGGAAGAGAATATAAAAAAAATGTATATATATGTATAACTGAGTCACTCTGCTGTCTAGCAGAACTTGCATAACACTAAGTCAGCTATACTTTAATAATAATAATAAAAGAACGATGAAGTCCTTTACTCAAATAAAATATTTAATCCAGAGGCGTAGTATATAGATTTCTTATTTAAATACACCAGGTTAAAGGGCTTCTCCACCTAAGACAGCATATTGCCAGTTAAGGTTTTTAACTATATATTACTAATTCAATCTCTAGATTTATAATTTTTATAAGCTTGGGTTAAAAATGATCTAATTTTAAATCATATAAATCTGAAAATATTAAAATGATTTATTTTCATATCAGATATTAACAACCAAATTTTCAAGGTTTTACCTAGAGAAGGGGAGCTATGAAAAGCCAACAATAGTTTTATGACAGTTATTCGCTGGCATATGCTATGAGATTTGTTGCCCAAAGAGATTATATACAAAAACATAAATATATCCTGACATTCAACATTTTAGAGTATTTTATTCTTATTTTCTCTTCTTTTTTTCTCTTTTTGGTCTTTGATTTTACAAATATACATTGCTTCATTTGATAAAAGCTATGTCACTAAAACTGAAAGTAGAAAAACTCAACAAACCATTAATTGCTCTAATTTGCTATTGATTAATATATTTATCAAATAATATGTTGATGAAAATTTGGACAGCAGTTTTTATATTAAAACATTTTGTAAATTCCCTTTATGTCACAGTCGTATTTTATTTTTATAGAAGCAGCTGCATATTGTTTACTACCTAAGCTGAATACTTCAACCGTTAGGTTTTCTCATACTTCACTGATTGAAGTGAATATGTTAGTAGTTCAATTTGCATATACTCTGATTGCCCTGAATATTGTGCAAGTGTATATGTTGTTAAATACAAAAAAAAAAAGTCTAAGTAGTTACTTCTATTAAAGAGATTTAAAGCCCTTGACTTAAAATTAACCCAGCCATGAAGATTTTCCCTGTTACTGTCTCTTAATCTGTTATTAACATATGAAAGATTGCTCTGTTGTTTTTGGTCACTTTTAAATAAAAGCGTTGTTTTGGTTTTCTGGTGTTTCTATTTTGTGATGAGTACCCTCTTGCTTCAAGATTTTTAAAAAAGCCAAAAAAAAAAAAAAAGGCAAATCTCATTGGAACTACATCTTCTTTTGTGATTAATATTGATATATGGAGATATAAGTTCTAATACTTTAACTCTTGTATGGTACACTTTGAGATTTTTATTAATGTAATTTCTATGAACCTATGACTTAGAAGGATGGAAATTCTATTAGTTTGATCTCTAATATGTGCCAAGTTATCAAAAAAATCATTCTCCTTAATTCTCTCAGCAGCTGACATCATTTCACACATAAGGAGACAAACTCAAAGACGTTTAAACAGTTGCTGAAAACTACACACCATGTAAGTAGTAGAGCTTGGAAAATAACCTGGAACCATCCAGTTCCAAATCCTCTAGTGTCTATTCCATCATGTATGCCCTAGACAAAAAAAAAAAAAAAAAGTATTTTTTAAAGATTCAAATCTCTATCAATTAGTAGGTTTGTGTAGTTGAACATATCACTTATCTCCATGTCTCTTTCTGAAAATGAGATAATACCTTTCACATATCAGTTACTTTTTGTAAAAGGTATGAGCTAAAACAAATTTAGGCTTTTAGAAAATCATAAAGCACTCTATTATTTTAAGGTATCCTAAATATATTTACTAGTCAATTGATTTATGTCATAATATAAAAACATGTTTTTAATGATGAATTATATATGTTTATGTGAGGAACTAAAAATTAGGGATGTGACTTATGTTCTCCAGGAATCAGTGTATAATTCAGAAAATAAGTAAGCAGTGATTTGCCTGCAGCATGATGTTACCACATTTGCCGTGATCCTTCGAGTTGTTGCCTTTTCATATACTGTTTCCTTTATTTGGACAGTCTTTTGTCAACTGTAATCATTCTATGTGTTTATGACCCTTTACCCCTGGAAAGACTTCCAGTCAATTCTCATTCTTCTTGAGACTCCTCTTCCTGAAGCAATATGTACACTTATGATAATTGCATTTATAAAACTGTCAAGTGAGTGTTATTCTCTTTGTAATTCTTGCCAGTGTGAACATCACTGGTACATAGTAAATGCTCAAAAATGTTACCTGAATGAGTGGGAGTGTGACTGTAAAACAGCTAGAGTTAGGTGGGGTTTATTCTTCTTGTTTACCTTTAATGTTATGTATTTCATTATAAAAAAAAAACACAAAATAAGAGATCTGTATTCTCTTAATAGATTTGTAGGTGTTCCAGTAGAGTACTATTAGATAAACACAATGTCATACAGCAGATCTCTAGAACTTTTTCATCATGTGTGACTGTATCTTTATACCTGGAACAAATTTGTCATAAAAATAATTTATGAGTAAGAAAACTGAGTATAACATTGGATGACTTGGACTTATTTATTTTTCCTTTGGAAAAACACTTTGCTCTACTACTGCCTAATTTCATAACTGAGTGTATATCACAAATTAATATTTTGTAGATATATATATGTGTATATGTTATTTATATATGTACGTTCTTTTTAATTGCTATAAGAAATATACATTATATGATATGTTTAGAATTATAGAAATGTATTTTCAGTGTGACAAAATGGAAAAGCTTATATATTGTGAAGATATAGTTAAATAAATTCAATCTATTTTATAGTGACAAAATACTGTTCTTTTATAAAGTAATTTTATTTACAGTACATATTACATGTATGGAGAACAGACTTGTGGTTGCCGAGGGGGAGGGGGAAGGAGAGGGAGTGGGATGGATTGGGAATTTGGGATTCATAGATGCAAACTATTGCCTTTGGAATGGATAAGCAATGCGATCCTGCTGTATAGCACTGGAAACTATGTCTAGTCACATATGATGGGGCATGATAATGTGAGAAAAAAAGAATGTATATATGTATATGTAACTGGGTCACCTTGTTGTACAGTAGAAAATTGACAGACACTATAAACCAGCTATAATGGAAAAAATAAAGATCATTATAAATTTTAAAAAATACATAAAAGCTAACAAATAAAAAATTTTAGGAGAATAAAATAAAAATAAAAAATAAATTCAGTCTTTTATAGTGATAAAATAATGTTCTTTTACAAAGTAATTTTATTTATAGTACATATTACATTTATAATTACAAAAAATTCTGTTTCACAAAGTTGTTAATATGTCATATCATGAACTTAGCACTTAAATATTCCTCTAAAATTTATATTAATTGAGCTTAAAGTGTGAAGCAATGGGATTTGGAAATGAAAAAAATCCAGTTAAACATTCAACTTTTGTCAATAATGACTAAGGCATGATTAATAAATTGTACTGCATTGAAAGCTCAATTATTAAAGCTGGCAACCTAATCAGGAAATTAAACTGTACAACCTGTAGTGAGGTTTGAAACTCAGCAATTGTAACTTCAAAGTGTTCAGCTGTATCAGTGGAATTGGTGGTTAAATCATTGAATGTGCAGTGCAATTAGTTGAATAGGAAAATCCTACAGTTTTACAATATGGAGATGAATCAGTTAAAGCTTCCTAGTGATTGCTAAATACCTGACTACTTTCTCAGCAACTATAGTTCTTGAATAATTCTCTAAATAAATATGGAAATGGAAATGAAGTTTAATGAAATGAAATAGTGAATATGAGATATTCTTGATAAATTTGGGAAAATTGGTATAATTTGAAAGTAGCTGGATAATTTTCTTTCACATGTGTTCACTGATTTACAGGGCTTCCTACTATATACTACATATTATTCTTGTTCTTTTAAATATCTTTTTTGATTATTAAATGTCTTTCCACTAGAAATTTTCTCAGAAGGTAAAGTTTCTTTCATCCAGAAGAATTAACCCATAGAGATACAGTATGTGGATCCATCTCAATAGAGTAACTATATCAGATATAATTTACCAAAAAAAAAGTAAAAATCTTTAAGATTTTTCTAGATGAAGGACTGTTATGGGACTGATCTGTTCTGGAGATTAAAAAAAAAATCCCTAGAGATTGAAAGTCCTGGTTATAGAAAGTTTCCTTAGTGCGGAAAGTTCAAAGATACAGCATTGTTTTTAATATTTCAGATAGGAAACAGAAAAGTATATTTGTAGATATGTGGTAGTTAAAAGCTGTAGTGTATATATTCTTTCACTTCAAAAATCTATGTTTGCAAGTTCAAGTTCTATACTTTAAGAAAATGTTCCCAATTTCAATTGGATTATTTAGCTCGTAAGTGTCAGGTTCTCTTAGCTGACATTCCACCTTCTGAACAAAACTTATAAAATCATCTTAATATGTTAAAGTTACAGATAAGCACAGATTTTTTTAAAGAATGCTAATGTTTTATAATACTGATTTGATGCTATTGTCACAAAATGTATTTTAAAAGTACTTAGGAAAAATGGAAATTTGGTTTTTTTGGGGGGTTTTGGGGGATTTTTTTTTGCTTTTGAGGGCTGCATCCACAGCATATGGAGGTTCCCAGGCTAGGGGTCGAACCCAAGCTATAGCAGCTGTGCTATACCACAGCACAGCAACACCAGATCCGAGCTGCATCTGTGACCTATACCACAGCTCATGGCAACACTGGATCCTTGACCCATTGAGCGAGGCCAGGGATTGAACCTGCAACTCATGGTTCCTAGTTGGATTCGTTTCCACTGCACCATGGCAGGAACTCTGAAAAATGGAAATTTGGAATCAGAAGAATATTTAGGTCTTTTCCCTAAACCTCTAGACTGGAAACAACAAATTCAAAAGCCTATTGGACTTAGCCAGGTCATATAAAAGAGTGAGATTTGAAGACACAATGGGAACTGATGGGATTTCTAAAAAATTAGAGTAGGTCTGCTCTAAAGGAGCAAATGACCCTACTTGAGCTGAATGTCACCCCTCAATCTAATAGAAAAAGCAGTTTAGAAGTTCCTGTGTGATTCAGCCTGTTAAGGACCCAACTAGTATCTATAAGTATGCAGGTTCGATCCCTGGCCTTGCTCAGTGGGTTAAAGATCCAATATTGCCACAATCTGTGGCATAGGTTGCAGATGGGGCTCAGATCTATTGTTGCATGGCTGTGGTCAGGCTGGCAGCTGAAGCTCAGACTGGACACCTAGCCTTGCTTATGCTGCAAGTGTGGACAGAAAAAGAAAAAAGAAAAGGCAGGTTAAGAGAAACCAGAAAAACTTAGTTTTTTATTTTGAAATCATGAATTAAATATTGCCTACTTTAAAAAAAAAAAAAGACATGATGATGCTGTCCCAATACAATACAACTTCTGTGTACCAGTTTACCAGTTTTTATCTAAATAGAACCTTATTATAGAAGTCATCTTCTGTTGACACAGTGATAGGGATGGGGCACTAAGTTCTTCATGAAACAGTTCCCTTAACCAAGAGTCAACACTGTCAGAAGTTATTCCTTACCATCACTAAGAATTCTAAAGCAGGAAAGTCAAAAGATGGTCAATTCATTGTTTTACTTTAAATGGGAAAACTGAGACCCATAAAGTTCAAATCTTTCACCCAAAGCCATATCACTGTTTAATAAGAGAGCCAGGAAAAAAACCAAAAAGCAACCAAACTTACCATGTAAGTACTCTCATGGTGGACATCCCCATATGTGTTATAATATTTAATCTTTAAGCAATTCTGTGATGTTGATACCCTAAGCCACGCTTTACAAATTAATAAACAGCTTCAGGTCAATTGCCTGTTATTACACAGCTACTAAGTATCAGACTAATCATCTGAACAACATTCCTTATTCCCAGGCTAGCACTTTTCACATTTTGCTACCAATCATTGCATAAAAAAAGTAACTATTCCTATCCTGCAAACAGATCTCTTTGGAAAACTCTTCAGATTATGGCTCTTTACAGTATTTCCCCTTTACTACTCATATTGATTAGTATTTATAGTAGACACAGCTGATTTGTGGCAGGCTTTTGGACATTTCAGTCATTATCTGGCAGAAGGCTTTACTGATCTTTGGTTAGACCTGAAGAGGTAATACCATTTGCTGTTAGGATCAAATAAATAAGATAGACACTTAAACTTAGTTTCTCCAAAACTGTTAGGACTTGGCAAGTATTGCTACCAAATGTCATTTTAGTCACTACAGTGCGTTCTAGCTGGGACATACACACAAGAGCCATAGCTGACAGTGGACACCAGTTGGAATGTGTCAGTCAGTGCAGGGCCAGCCATTTTCCATGAATTCAAGACTTACTCCTTGATATGAGAGACGATACCCAAGGTGAATTGTTTTTCAATACAACGAAAGGTTGCAATCCCTTAGGCAAATACAGTTAAACCTTCGGTGTTGATTTTATTTTTATTCATGCCAAACATCCAAATTAAGCAGATACTGGGTTAAATCAAAATAATATAAAAGAGCTAGCATTAAAATGTATTCATTAGATTTATGACATACTTAGAGCAGGAGTTAAAAATAGAATTTATATGCCAGTGGTATCCAATATGCTAAAAATTATTTTAACTCATTTCAATAAATATATTTATGAAAGCTTATCTAAATTTGGCCATGCTACTTAATTTATCACACCTCACTATTTATTCCTGTCCTTGGACATAAAAACTTGTAATGCTTGTTTTATTTTAATACATGTAAATAGCTCCACTTTTCACATTAGACTCCTAATGAGATGAAGGCAGAGGCTTTGTCCTATCGTTGATTATATAAGCTTCATATGGAGTTTAATAAAAAAATGAATTGATAATGCAAGATGAAACATGGAAGTTGCCAGGGGGTAAAGAATGTTAAGTAATCATTCTTAATCAGAAGAGAGCTCAGATAGTAATGGACATATCAAAATTGATAAGAAAGTTATCTATGAAGAATAACAAAGTAATATTTAGAATTTTCAAAGTTGAAAGAAAAAATATACAGGAACAATATATGAAAGTAAAAATGAAAAGGAAAAACAAGCAAACTTGCTATGAAATTAGTTTTTTTAAGCCCAAAGTGGCTAGGGGTGATAGGAAAGAACAGAGTGAAAATATTCTCTGTCGTCTCCATTGATCCCAAGTCACTGGGAACTCAGATAAGGCATCGTAATGGTCAGTAGTCACATTAGACCAATGGGCTTCATTTAAAATACTTGATCTTTCATATATTATGGATCTAGAGAGAAGCTAGCATACAAAGATTAATCATAATCAATAGTCTAAGAGGAAATATAAAAATCTCTCTTAAAGAGATTTGCATCCAGCAAATATGTGTATGCATATTCTGTTTTAATTTCTCCTTTTGCAACTCTTAAATGGTTATATACACTGCTAATTATTTTAACAGTTGCTTCCTTAAAATCTTAGGGTGAATTCTAATTAGAGGCTAGTTTGAGTACAAATCCATCTACCTCACTACAAAAGTCTTACCTTGTATAATATACTATTTTTTTCCAGTGTTGTCTAGCTTAGTTTCTTCCAAGGTGATCTTATAACAGTCTTTCTTCCAAGGTGATCATATAACAATTTTTAAAAATTCAGATCTGTTTGAATAGTCACGCTTCCATCCTAGTTTATTTTTTTCTATTTATCTCACAATGATCCAATTATTATTATTATTAGATTCAAACCCTCCAAATTTTCCAGCATTGTTTTGATGCCTGAACACATTTGTCTTCATCATCTTTCCCCCAAAACATCTCCATATAATCAATATCTCTTCATATTTTCACTCTTTTGTAGAACTGAAAATTCCTTTATATAAGAGCCATTTGGTTTAAGGCAAGATGCCAACTAAAAGCAAGACTTTTGTTACCTCAATTTCCTAATCCTTTACTCAAATTCATATGCATTGTCTCCTTGGAAAGTTATGACTAAAGGAAAAAAGAATAGCAATATGATATTCCATCTTCTAGCATCTTATTGAGTCATGAGTTATGTGCACGATTTATATATACAGAAAGGAATATTACATTTAACATAGATTCTTGATTACTGTCGGTTGTAGTGTCCATGACAAGGTACCACTCAGACCTTTAACTGCAGGGACTGTGATTGTAGCCATTGCACCCTGAAATTCACCATGTTTGCACAAGACAGTGCTTCTCCTGGGCTGCTTCCAGCCAGTGCTTTAATCATGCTGATTCCTAGGAGAGGAATAATCCTTTAGAAGGGCAACTGTGCTTCAAGAAATCTTCAGCTTTGCCAAATTTCTGTTAGAATTATGTGGCAGTCTAGGATCCTTCCACTTACCCATCCTTCCCTCTCTCCTTCAGAAGGGTCAGGCCTGCATTATGTATTTTCATCTGTCTAGCTTTCCTCTGGTTTGTCTCCCTTCACACACCTTTCTCCTTGTAAATGGCTTGAATGTAATCCCACTTGACCTCTGCTCTTTAAGGGACCAAGACCACCACACTGGGCTGCTTCTTTGTGTTGTTAATGTTAGTAATGACTGTTAGACAGCAAGCAAATAATGCACAAAAACTATATATGATTTTTCTCATGTGGAAAATGCCTTGTGGATTTCTGGTTAAACATAGTGGATGCATGAATTTATCTCTTTTCTCTACTGAAATTCTTCTGCAATGGTGGCAATTAAATTAAAGACAAATAAGTATAGACAACTACAGAGTGAATGATAAAGTAACAAGATGAGAGATGTCAATGAAACTTTGTAAATCAAGCATTTTGGGGGAGTGGTAAACTAATAGAGTGAAGAAAGTCAATGCCAGGGAAACTTTTTCCTTTAGGTTTCCATTTATAATTAAGAGTTGATAATAGTACCTACTTCTGTATGTTATTTATTTATTTTTTTGGAGAAAGTAAGCTAATGCACATCTATCACCTAGAAATTAGAGCATTTACCTCATTCACAGTAAATATTCAAGAAATATTAACTGCTATTAAGCTACTATCATTCTGCCCAACTCAAAAAATTATCTAGTTTCCCTGCCAGAGTAACTAGTATTTAAATAAAATGTATAAAGTCTCATGGAATGATGAAGAAAGCACCAGGGAAAGAGATTGCATACATTCTTGGAAAGCCAGGAAATCCATAATATGATAATTTAAAACTTGGCAGTTTTGCAAATTTTATATGTAGATCTAGATATGGATATGAATATCAAGATCTATTTCAATTATGCAACAAATATGGAAACATAAAAAATAACAGTAAGGCAGTAAAATATTTAATTTTCTTTACAAATACGATAAGCTTTTCAGTAACCAAAAAAAAAAAAAACAAAAAACCTGAGAGCTACTACTTGGAAAGAAGCTTCTGAGTCAAAAAAAAAAAAAGCAACATCAGCAGTTTGACTGTGAGAGGTTGAAGCACATAAAAACATGGGAAAATTTCAAAACTTCTCATTGACACAGTGTTCTACATTCTGGTGCTTGAAGTCTTTCCTCTTCTCTGCCTATCTTTATTTACTCCAAACACCTTCTATATTGGTTATTCCTGATACCCTAAATTTACCTTCATTTCATCATCACACCTCTTAGTTATTTTACCAGTGATTCCCTAGAGAAACTTCACATTTCACCTACTAAATTTGTAATACAAGAAAAGGCAAGCAGTACTTCACAACTGGTCAGTGAGTATAGGGAAGGGTCACAGGCTGCATTAGGAGAGGGGTTGCTGGGTGTGACATTGCAGTGTCATCAATGTCTTTGCTCAAATAGTTTCTAAAACACAAGTCTAATTATGTCTCTTTCCTACTTAACACCATTCATAAGCTCCCACAAAATCTACTGCCGCTTTCTACTACTGGGGTTGCCGGGTGCGGTAGAGTTGATTTGGGCATAATAACAGTTAATATTTCTTGAATATTTACTGTGAATGAGGTAAATGCTCTAATTTATATGTGATGGATGTGCATTAGGATCACATCTGCAACCTACACCACAGCTCATTAGTGGAGCCCACTCCTTGGTTCCCAGCCAGACTCAGGTGGATGAGAAATATGAAATGGAGAGATGCCTTTACAAAATTTATGATCTGTTTATTTATAAAGAACTATTTCTGAAGTCATCAAAATAATAAAAAAATGAACCGATGTATTTTCTCAACTGGAGGAAAAAACAATGAATGCAACTAGCAATATATGGTCTGGGCCCAATTATATGATACCTATAACCTCTCAGGTTAAGAGTATTATTCCTTAGCTGTAAAAACCAAATGGTTACATATACATGATCTCTACAAGAATCCCAAACTGCTCTTTCTGATTATCTCCAAACTTCTAGTCATCCCCATTCTTCATGTGTAACCTATGTGGAACTGCAGATCACTCAGAAATCTTTACAGGACTTCCAAGCCACTGTCACTCTCCCTCTCAAAGAGAGAGGCACAGAGTCCTACTGTTTTCATAGCTCTCTACTTTTTGGCTCTTTACGAGCATCAATAAAATAGCTGTGTAAGCATTTCCTCGTGAGGTCATAGGTCACAGTGAGCGATCTGAGAGCAAATGAGCTGTGCGGACTTTGAAAAACTACCTATCTCATCCAGAGACTTGGAATTTATATGTTATAGCCAGCACACACTTGATGTTCAGTACACTTTAAGTAAACAGATTAACAGGTTTGATTGGTCTCCTCCACTTCTGCTTCCATCCTACTTGGTGTCATCCATGTCTGCTCAAATAGTTTCTAAAACACAAGTCTAATTATGTCTCTTTCCTACTTAACACCATTCATAAGCTCCCACAAAATCTACTGCCCTTTCTGAAATAATCGTATGGCTTAAAAGAACCTGCTAGGCCCTGGTAGAAATTCAAAATCCTGAGTTTTAACCAGACCTATTAAATGAAAATCTTTGGGGTAGGGGTTCTGGGATTTGCATGATTAACAAAGTCTCTAAGGTTAGGTTTGCATGCTGAGTTATGAGAACTACTGACTCACAGGAAAATTTTAAGCTGGTTAACTTGTTACATGAGTCACACCACCATTTAGTCCTTAAATTTCTATTTTTCTATTCCCCATTTCTTTCTTTCCCCCTTTCTTTTCTTTTTTTTTTTTGTCTTTTTTAGGGCCATACTTGCGGTACATGGACGTTCCCAGGATAGGGGTTGAATCAGAACTGCAGCTGCTGGCCTATGCCACAGCCACAGCAACACAGGATCCGAGCTGAGTCTGCAACCTACACCACAGCTCATGGCAACACCGCATCCTTAACCCACTGAATAAGGCGAGGGTTCGAACCTGCATCCTCATGGATGCTTGTCAGATTTGTTTCCACTGCGCCACAATGGGAACTCCCTGACCCTTACATTTCTAGTCTCAGTTCCCATATTGTTGACCTGCCTTACTGATTTTATACCAACAGCACTGTACAGCTTTTATTATCTCCAAGAAAATGATGCTCTCTTCCTGTTTTTGAATTTTTTCATCTTTTGCTCAGCCTTTCTCCTTCACTTCTGTAGTCTTAAGAACTCAAATTTCAGGGAGTTCCCATTGTGGCGCAGTGGAAACGAGTATCCATGAGGATGTGGGTTCGATCCCTGGCCTCGCTCAGTGGTCTGGATAGCTAGCGTTGCCTGGAGCTGTGGTGTAGGTCACAGACTTTGCTCATATCCTGCATTGCTGTGGCTGTGGTGTAGACCAGCAGCTGCACCTCAAATTCAATCCCAGCCTGTTAACTTCCATATGCTGTGGGTGTGGCCCTAAAAAGCAAAACAAAAAAACAAAACCCTCAAATTTCATATTTCATAATCCGCCTCAGGTATGATCTCTTTCCAAATGCTTGTCTAATGTCCTATAAACTTAAATAATTGACCCCTCCCTCTTATGACATTCCTGCATATTTCTATTTCTGTCTGGGTTTCTCACAGGGCATTTGTTTATATCTCCTCTCCTAGCCTCTGAATGCCTTTAGTACAAGGCCTATATTGTAGTCTTCTCTTTAAACAAATCCTTAGTAGACCCAGCACTTTAAATACATATTTTTTTATGGATATTTGGTGGATGATTGCATGCAGACAAAGTGTGTTTGGTCATTCATGCAGTGTTTTCCTTTTTTTCTGTCAAAATTATCTCTGAAAAACAAATCTGTTTATGGGAAACTTTTTTTTAATGCTTCTTAAATAACATGTTCTCATTAAGAAAGGTAGAATCCATATTGAAGAAGATGCTGATTTTTACTAATACACTGGTGTTAACAATTTAGAGATTAAATTAGAAATAAAAAGTTTAACATGGAGAAGCAAATCAAGATGTGCTATTCATGTGTTTTCTATTCTTTAAGAGGAAACTGCTTATGCTGGTTCTAAATTAAGATTTAATTTTTAATACATTGCTTATTAAAAAAAACCCTAATGTTAATAAGGGAAAGTAATGTGTTTTATTCACCCATTCTCTTAAATTCTTACGCAAAGAACTTCCAACTTCTCTTCACTGAGAATATATGCCAAATGTCTCAGCAGTTTAAGTACCAGATTAGCACCTGCTTTAAGAATTTAGGAGGCACTAATTGACCTGAAAACAGCCCAACATGAGCAGCAGGCATGGTGCTATGTTTGCTTCAAATTCAAAGTCTTGTTGCCAACATTTACCTAATGTAAATATAAAAAAAGCAAATTGAACAGTACCATCTCTTGTGTACTGAATCCTTCTCTCATTGAGCCAAATTCTCCCCTGGAGCATGCCATTCCTTGGAACCTAGATAAGCATCCAGTGAGATGGATTAACACTCTGAAGTCACTAGGGTATCATCAAGACTTTGTTGTTGATGCTACTGTGTCTTTGGCACTGGGGAAAACCTGGCTCATCTTGTTAGTAGCAGAAAAAATGTAATTTAAGTGAGCTGCCAGGATAATTAGAGCAGGTGAACAGTAGACAGAAATAATGCTCTGAAGAGATGAAAGAAAATGCTTAGATTCTTTTTCACTTTATTTCCATGCTAACAAATGCTATTGGTCTCTGTTTGCTTATGTGTCTCTGTCAATCCTGGGTAGTAAATTATGCGTTTAGGGAGACATTAACTCTTCCAAGCCACTTGCAGACTATTTAGTACATTTTTGAGTGGTGCTAATTGACAGAGTTTTAAATGAAAACATCACAAAAAATGTGATATTTAGCTATACTGATTTAAGAATGTCTGAAATTCACAGGAGAATGAGTCATTGTCATCATTTTGGGAAAGAAATGCAATTCCAGATTCCTGTCAGTATTTAATTATATGAGAACAGTGAGTCAGTAGCTTCTTATATTTGGGAAATTTAGATTAAGTATATGCTAAAGGTTTGTAGACAAGAAAGTTTACTTCCCAAAACCTTAATAGGTCCCAAATCCTAAGAATAAAATTCAAAAGATATTTGGTTGTTTTTCCAAGGGAATTGGACTGCAATCTCTTTAATCAGTATTATTTCCAATAATCTTTCTGTGTAAAATGAAAATGCTCTGCAAAGTCTAGCCTAGCAATTCCTCCATGAATACATTTTATGCATTTGTGTCTCTATATTTCATGTGTATTGCTCTTATTGGAAAGTTCACTTCCTTGTTCCTAATGAACAATGATCTTCCTACTATCACTTATGTTTGGCTCATGGTAACCAGTACCCCCCACCCAAAAATAATTGAACAATGATACACAGAAAAAAAATTTAGGACAAAAACTACATGCAAATTTGTGAGGCTGAAAGACCCTCTTGCAAAATGATGCAATATAATTTAACTCTGTTATAATTATATTAAACAACACTGAAAGAATCAAGGACAAGATGCTGATCTAAGAAACATTGGAAATGAGTGGAGTTTGTAAGGTTAAAGGCCCAAAAAACTTTACATGAGCCCTGTATTCTGGTTGATAAACTTGTTTCCATTGGGGATTAACAATTCTGATACCACCATACATGTTTACTAGAATTAAAAAGTTAAGTCAGTGAATAACATCTGTATCTATCTCACTAATATACTTCCTGCTGTCAGATAAAAAGTCTTAGAAGCAAAGATGTCCCAATCTCAAGGAGCATACCTAGTGCCCAGATGTTGCTTTCTAAAAACCATTCTCTGATAAAAGGAATTAAGAATTCTTGGAGAAATGGCTGATTGTAGGATAAGATCAGGCAGTATATAAGATGGGCTTTGGATATCTTGTATCCCAGAAAATAAAGGAATGTTAAAAAAAAAATACAAAAATGGTGGTAAGTCAAAGGGAAATTGGAGCAAACTGATGGAGCCCCCAATAGTCAGAACTTGGGGGGGGGGAACCTCATTCAAAAAAGTAAGTAAAGTTGTTTTGGATTATAAATAAAATTATAAAATAAACAAGCATGATTCCAAACCAGTATAAATCAATGATATAAAAATAAATAAATGGAAAAAGGAAGGCAAATAGAGCATGTAGAAAAATATTTTCTTAATTATATAGATATTTGACTTTCAAAGAAGGGGCACTTAAATTTGCAGTCATCAATTGTGGACTGTACATAGTAAATTCCTTTGATAGAGCATAGTATGGAAAAGAATAAAATACAGAGCCTTTTACAGTGGGTAAACCTGGCAAACACCATTTCAACAAGTAGGTCAAAATCAATCTCATAGGTTGTAAGTTAAGGTAATAGTATATTTCCTTGATATGATATGAAGAAAATGGCCATTTAACTTGTGTCTTCCTCCCCAAAATCCATAGCCACAATCTAATCATGAGTTAAATGTTAGACAGATACCATTTGGGCACCCTAAAAAAAACCTGGCCAGAACTACTCAAAACTATCAAGATCATAAAAGTAGGAAAAGTCTAAGAAACTGTCACATCCAAGAGGAACCTAAAGAGACATGGCAATGAGTATATGTGGTCTCCAGGATGAGATCCTGTATAAGCATATTAGGAGAAAACCCAGAAAACAGGCATAAACTATTGTCTTTATCTGTGAAAGATACCATAAAAAATGTCATAAATCAGGTGACCTATCAACAACAGAAATTTATTTCTCACAGTGAAGGCTGGAGTGTCCAAGATCAAAGTGCCAGCAGACATAGTGTCTGGTGAGAACCCACTTTGTGGTTCATAGACAGCCTTCTTTTCATCTGGTCTCCCATGGTCTTACATGATAAAAAAGACAACTTAGCTCTCTGGAATCTCTTTGGAAAGGGCATTAATTGCAATCATAAGAGCACCTTTATGACTTAATTACCTTCCAAAGGTCCCAACTCAAAATACCATCGTATTGGGAATTAGATTTCAATATATGAATTTGGGGAAGAACACAAACATTCAATCCATAGCAAATATGGACTTTAATAATAATAACGTATTAATAGTTTCATTAATAATTATGAAAACACCATGTTAATGTAAGATGCTAATAACAGAGGAAGAACTCTACTATGTTGTTTTCTATAAATTTAACTCTTTAAAAAATTAGAGTCTATTTAAAAAAATCAAGTTGGTCAAAAGTAATAAGCCAAAATAAATTCTGTAAAGCTGCTTGGTTGAATCAACTTGGTCAGCAGGACAACTTAGAGTAAATATCTTGCTTGAACCAGTAATGTACCATTTATATTTGACAATCTGTTATCATTTTTTTCTATACAACGGTATTATTTTCTAAGTAGTCATTATCCCATTAATTATTTAGTTAAAAATGAATGATTTAAAGAGATAATTGTTAATTTTAGGTATTACTCAAATTTAATTAAATATTGTATACAAACTAAAATTTCTACTTACTAGACACATATATTTCTTCCTGCAGATTTTACTCTGTTTCACTCTTTTGAATGATAAACACAAAAATTTCTGAGTGGTCACGTCAAGTGACAGAATTAAAGTAACTTAAGTTCTTCTTTTTTGATTTTACAAATGCTGTGCTTTCAAAGTTTATTTCAAATGTGCTAGTTTAACACAGGAATATGCGGTACAACAAGTGCTGAACATATAAGTTGAATCTCAGAAAAACTCAAATCATCCTACCCTCTTATGAACTTGCTATCAAAACAAGTCTGTGTAGCTGAATCCCAACTTGTCAGGGGACAACTTTATAACTGGAGATTCTCCAAATTAAAATCCATGTAGAAATCAATGTCCATTAAATCAGAAGTAATAAAAATGTAATGTTACATATGATTTCCATATATATATATAATTAAAATCAACATATCCATATCTTTTTTTAGCACTTAGAACAACAAAATATTTGTTTTTCCCCTAGGAGCAATGTTTTATAATTTTGAAGTTATTTAGCATTGCCAGTGCATGGTAGCTATAGAAAGCAGATTGTTTATTACAGATAAAAGATCAACACTTAGTTATGTATTTACTATGTAATTAATTGTTAAGTATTAATTTTTTAAAACTTCTATACAGAGCGCACATGCATTTCTTGCTGATAGCTTGGAAGATCCATTAAACCCTGACTCTTTGATTACCATTGATATGAACATTGCTTTTTTTCACCTCCTTGAGGATTTGTATTTTTTTCCTATTTTTAAATACTAATTCAAAATATGAAGGTCCTGCTCTTCCTTGTGACAAAAATATTGTAACTTAAAAAATTAAATGAGTAGTTTTAACAAACAATATAATTTGCTTCTGTTAAATACATAATTTTCAGAAGAAATGGGACTATACAATGCAAATTGCTCTTAATCACTTGTAAATTATGTAATCAATAACACTATTACTAGACTCCCTCTTATTACCATAACAACCCAACAGGGATGACCTACAATAAATCAAAAATGAAAAATCAGATCACTAAGAATAAATCATGGATCAAAACAGTTTAAAGAATCCAGTCCTCCCAATTAAAATGTAAAATCATCTCAATTTTGCATGAACTTTATCAATTATCAGAAATTTTAACCTAATATATATGCCCTTCAGCATTAATCATTATTTTTGAACACATTTTTTACTTTGACTAGCTCATGGTATATCAACTTTCATTTAGTCCAGCCACTTCCAATGAAACAGTTTTCACTCTTTAAATGTGTTACATAATAATTATAGTGAGATTTATGCTCCTTAAGATCTTATTCATTTTTGGCTCTTTAGTAAGTCTCAATGAATTTGTTACATCAGAAAAATTTCCATGATAGTTCCGTATTTCTTGGAATGTTTTTTTCATGTTTTCACAACTGAGAAGGTAGGAATTATATAAATGAGCTGATTTGTTGCTTCATATTAATATTGCATTTTTGTATGTTAAATTATATATGTATAGTTACATATATATAATATATATCTAAAGTTCAAATATATGTATATATTTTTTTCAGGCCATAAATAGCATCTGCATTTACAATTTCTAAAAAAATGACTTGTAGCACTATGGAAATTTATAGTTTTAAATGTTTACATTAAAAAGAAAGATTTTATACCTGGAGAAAACAACAAACAAAAACCCAACTAAATTATTATCAAAAACATAAATAAATAAAAGTGAGGTGGGTGAGGATGTGAATAAGTTGTAATCCTTGCATACTGTTGGTGAGAAAGTAAAATGATGTATTCACTGTGAAAAACAGTATAAAACATCTTCAAAAATTAAAAATAGACCTACTATGAGACCTAGCAATCCCACTTTGTGGTATATATTCAAGAGAATTGAAATTCACATCTCAAAGAAATGATCTGCACTTCCATGTTCATTGCAACATTATTTACAATAGCCAAAATTTAAAACGATCTAAATATTCACTGATGGATAAATGGACAAAGGAAATACGGTATATTCATAAATGGAATATTAGTTGGCCTAAGTAAAAGAAAAAAAATTCTTGATATTTGGGACAATATGGAAGAAGTGGAGGACATTTTACTGAGTGAATTTAACCAGTCATATAAGAACAGATACTACACGATCCTACTTATATGAGGTATCCTAAATAGTCAGATTTAAAGAGAGATTAGAATGATGGTTACCAGGGCCCAGGGAGCAGGAGAAATGGGGATTTGTTGTTCAACAGTTATAAAATTTCAGTTAATTATGGTAAATATTTTCTAGAGATCTACTGCAACATATAGTGTCTATACTTTGTAATACATACAGTGCACTTACATTTTGTATTAGGAGGATGAATATCAAGTTGCCTTATTCATTCACACAAGCACACAGACACACAAAAAAACAAACAAATGGGCAGGAGATTTTGAAGGTGATGGATATATTTATTCCCTTGATTGTGTTGGTGGTTTCACTGATAAGAGTATGTGTTTGACTCCACCAAACAGGATACATTAAATTTGAGCAGTTTTTGTTATATTTCAGTGAACTCATAACTGAAGCACATTTCATTGAAATTTTAAATCTATAAAACAAAGAAATTTCAAAATACTTCTGAAAAAAAAGAAGTGCACCTACAAAAAAAAAAAATAAGTTTAGACTGACAAATGACTTCCATATCATCAATGACAAGCAGAGGAACGCTTTGAAGTAAAATCTTCAAATTGCCATATGAACTAAATTTCAAACCTACACTTTATATCCAGTAGAAGTCTCATTTAATTGAATGGGGGAAATACAAGGTCTCAGAATGTTGAATTCATTATCCTCTTTGAAATTCTTATAGAGGGTACTCATATAATTTATCATCCAAACTAGGATACTTCTCATCCTTAATTTTAGTAGATGATAAATAATTATTAATTAATCAGTTAATATTTGTAAAAGGGTTAATGAGGTCTATCCTTTGCAAACTCAGGCAATATTGCCTACGTCTGGGTTACATACTCATTCAAAGAGAGAAAAACCTATATAAGAAAAAATAATAGTTAAATTGCTTAGTAAAATACTGTTTTCTACAACAATCTGCATTTCTAAATTTCCAGAACTGAAATTCCAGACAATAGCAGTGCAGCAGTAATGATGGTAGATAGAAGATGGGGAAACAAGGAGAAGATGAGTGTGTTTTGAAGCAATTGTTTCGTTCAACTACATTTAATTTCATAAATTATCATTAGACATACATAAACATAAGAATGACTTCAGTAAGTTAGGGGGACCATAAGAAAAATTAAAACAAAATGCATGATTTTCATAGCAACCGAACAGTGATCCCATCCAATTAGAGACAGGAATGGAAAAATCAAGACAAAAATAATATATTGTATATAGAGAGCAAATATGAGGGTGAAAATATGGTATATCACAATCACTGCAATAAATTGACGAAACATACCGTCACATCAAGAAAGAAGTCATACACACGTACAAACATCTTAGATCCATCAAGTCCGCAAGAAACAGTAAAGCAAGTATCTACACAAAAATGGGGAAAACTAAGGACCTGAAAAAGATTATTCAGGGAAGTATAAAACAAACTAGTACAGCAGTTTTAATATCAATCAATATAGAATAATGTAGTGATGTCAAAAGACACAAAGCGTGTTATACACAATAAAAGAAAAGGGTTAACTATCTTGAATACACACATTTAACACATGCTCTTAGGAATATGTGAGGCAACAACTACCAGAGCCATTAAGATAAATAGAAGTAGAAATAGATAAGTAGTAGTTGAGAATTTTAACAAATCCTAAAAAAATATTGGGCAGACACACAGAAAGATATTGAAAAATTTTTTTTGTTTTGCTTTTTTTATAGGACCATACCTGGGGCACATGGAAGTTCCCAGGCTGGGGTAGAATCTGAGCTGCAGCTACTGGCCTCTTCCACAGCCACAGCAACGCCAGATCCAAACAAGCCACATCTGCGACCTACACCACACCTCATGGCAAGGCTGGATCCTTAACCCACTGAGCAAGGCCAGGAATGAAACCTGCATTCTCAGGGATACTAATTAGGTATCCACTGAGCAACAATAGGAAATCCCAAAATATAAAAAAAATTCGGTAGCTGAATTAATAAAAGTGAACTATAAGTATATTCAGGAACTTTACAACCAAGAGATGAAAACATTTTTTGAGCACACTTAGAATATTCTCAATAAAACTAGTACATTCTAAGCCCCAAAGAAAGTTTAATAATTTTCAAATGAATTAAACCCCCACTTCTTAAATTTAAATATTCTGAACGTAAAGCAATTAAGTAAAAAATAAAAAGATGTCTAGCTAGATTGATGCTTAGAAACTTATTTACAATTCATTTTGTGACTTCATTTTAAAAATTACTTATCAAAAGCTATCCTCAATAAAAATCAGTTGTTCTAACAAATGATATTTAATAACTTTATAACACTCTATTTTACAAGTGTACACTTTAAAATCAATCCTCTCTTATTAATCTTCTCTTATATTAGGTAGTTTGCCACACTATTATACTAGAAATAACTGAAAAACATGCTTGTATACAAAGCTCTTTAAACATTTCTAGGTTATTTTTTCTTGATGATAATATCCTTGTAGGAATTACCACGTTATTTGGTATGAGCTGCTCTTTTTATAGCCATAAGACTTCTGTAAGAAAAATAGCTTCTACTAATTTGTAATTATTTTATCATTGCTTCTTATCAATGTCAACGATGATCTTTTTATTGCCAAATACAACAGACATTTTCCACTCTTAGTTTAATTTGAATTCTCAGAACATTTCAAATAATTGATGATGAAGACTCAATCTTCACTGCTTCAGTGAAGTTACATGATCCTACTTTTTCTTAAACAATAAAGAAGGTTATTTCTTTGTTTACTTTCCTGCAGATTAGTTGATCCTTAAATATTAAGATGCGTTAGTGTTCTTTTCTCCATAGACTCTCCATCACACTGTGCTTGGTATACATATGTGCTCATAACTCCCACATTCACTCCTCCTACTGGACCTATCCTATGAATTCCAAATTCATAATCCAAGTTTACTTGATTCTTCTACTGTGATGTCTCTGAGTTATATCAAGTTTAATATCTCCAAAATGAAGTTCTCATTTTTATTTCAAACTTATCTTGCACCAGTTTTTTCCTGGGCAATAAAATCCATGCAAATACCAAGACAGGAATAACAGCTAGGCTTTACTCCACCCTCTGGCCCTCACATCCGACTTAATGCAAATTCTATCCTTTCTGTGTAATAAACACATTCTACCTCTCTCGATCTCTCCTGGTAACACTCTTTTCCAAGCCACAGTCCATTCTTGGACCATTGCCATATGCTCTTAACTGCATTCTCCCATGACTTTCTTGTACATTCTTTGTTGGAGAGTGATTTTTGAAAAGTGGAATTTACGTCATGTCAGTCAACTACGTGAAATCTTGTAATAGCTTTCCATTAGATTTTGAATACAATCCAAATTCCTTAACATGACCTAGTGACCCAGCTCCAGCTTCTTTCTCCTATTTCATCTCTAGCGGCCTCCCCTTTCTTACCAGGCTCCAGCCACAACACTTTCTGTCTGTTCCTATAACATACCATTTCACATCTAACACCAAGGTCTTGCCCTGACTGTTCATTCCTTTTTCCTGGAATATCCTTCTGAAATTTGATCTATTTACTCCTTACAGTTTAGAGAAAATCGAAATAACTTCTGTGATGACATACCTTCCTGTTACATTCTGGATGCCTTGGTAGCACTTATTTCCTTATCACTTAATGCAATTTACTGTTGTTATGTCTAGTTTTATGTTTATTTTCCTTAGTTTTGTCTTTTAATTCACACAATTTTTTTGCTACTTCTTTCACCACAACATAGGGACAGGAGAGTAGAGATTGTATTTACCTTGTTCCTGATTCTGAACAGTTATTTACTATTTACCGTGGTGAATGGCAGAAAGAAAACTTAAATTATTAAATGCAATTTGCACATATGAAAGACATCTCTGTGAACTTTAAACAATGGATGTATATTTTTAAAATACTTGTCATAACTTTTGTTTGTAAAAATTCTTATAAGTCAGACAGCAGGGATAAAAATAGGTTTTATTTTATGTTATTTTTTATTTTTACAGCCGCACCTGCTGTATATGGAAATTCCCAGGCCAGGGGTGGAATTGGAGCTGCTGCTACAGGCCTATGGCATAGCCATAGCAACATTGTATCTGAGCTATGTCTGTGACCTATGCGGCAGCTTGGGCAATGCCCTATCCTTAACCCTCTGTGATACCAAGGATCAAACACATATCTTCAGGGACACTGTTGGGTTCTTAATCCACTGAGCCACAATAGGAACACCTTTTATTTTGTCTTTATTCTAATTTTCTTTGAACATTTTCTATATATATTTTCTTTTAGCTTTACTGAGAGTTAATTGACAAAGTGGTAAGATATTTGAATTGTATATTATGATTTTGTATATGTATTATACATTGTGAAAAGATTTCCTCATCTAGTCAGTTAACACATTCATCACCTCACATACTTTTTTTTGTTTATTTGTTGTTTCTAGTTTTGTTTTAGTAAGACGTTCTCTACTTTTAGCAACTTTCAATTATACAACACAGTGTTATGAAATAGAATCACCATGTTAGGTATTATATCCTCAGATGTCATTCATTTTATAGTTGAAAATTTGTACCTTTTATCAACCTCTTCCCTTTTCTCCCATGTCCCATCCCTTGGCAACTGCTTTTCTAATCTCTGTTTCTATGATTTTGATTTTTTTTTTTAAAGATTCTGGGTATATTTACACAGTATTTGTCTTTCAATGTTTGTCTTCTTTTTCTTAGCATAATACCCTCAAAGATCATCCATGCCATTGCAAATGGCAGGATTTCTTTCTTTCTCATGACTGAATAATATTCCATTGTTTATGTATGTGTATATGTGATATATATCCTCTAATTTTTATTCTTTCATCAGTTAGAAGACACTTGCATTGTTTCCATGTCTTAGCTATTATGAATTGTGCTGCAGTGAACAAGGTACTGTAGATCTCTTTGATATGCAGTTTTAATTTCCTTCAAATATATACACAGAAGTGGGATTACTGATCATATGTAGTACTATTTTAATTTTTGAGGAAACTCCATACTGTTTTCCATGGAGCTTTCCCCATTTACATTTTCACCAACAGTGCACAAAGATTCTCTTTTTTTTCACATCCTTCCCAAGACTTGTTATCTCCTGTGATTTTTTTTTTTTGAAGATAACCATTCTAACAGGTTTGAAGTACTATCTCCTTGTACTTTTGATCTGTATTTCCTCGATCATAGTGATATTAAGCATCTTTTCATGTACCGTTGGCTATGTCTCTTTAGAAGAATGTCTAGTCACTTCCTTTCCCCCTTTTAAATGTCTTTTTTTTTCTTTTTTTTTTTTTTTGGCTATTAAGCTAAGGATACCCATTAGCTTAATATTTTGGATATAAACCCATTTTCAAATATATGACTTGTGAGCATTCTCTTCCCTTCTGAATATTGTTGTCTAGAAATTTATTGATGTTTCCCTTTGCTTTGAATAATCTTTTTTAGCATGGTATAGTCTCATTTGTTTATTTTTGCTTTTATTACCTTTGCTTTTGGTGACAAATCTAAAAATCTAAGATGAGACCAAAATTAGGGGGCTTATTTAATATTTTTCCTCAAGATTTTTTATTTCTGGTGCTACATTTAAGTCTTTTACCCACTTTGAATGATTTTTGTGTATGTTGTAAGGTAGGAATCCAGTTCCATCCTTTTATATGTGGCTATCCGGTTTTCCCATATTATTTATTGAAGAGATTATGCTTTCCCCATTGCATATGCTTGTTTTCTTCATCATGAACTACTAAGCAATAAATAAATACGTTTATTTCTAGGGTCTTCATTCTGTATATCTATTTGACTGTGTTTATATCAATGCCATACTATGTTGGTTACTATAGCTTTGTAATATAGTTTGACATTAGGAAGTGTAATGTTTCCAGCTTTGTTCTTCTTTTTCAGGATTGCTTTGGTTAATTGGGTCTCTCGTAGTTCCATACAGATTTTAAGTCTTTTTTATTTTCCTATTTCTGTAAAAATCATCATTGGGATTTTGATAAGTATTATACTGAATTTATAGATTACTGTAAATCATTTTATTAAAATCAATTATTCTAATTCATGACCATAGTATACAGACCCTTCACCTCCTTGGTTAAATTTATTTCTAAGAACTTTATTATTTTTAACACAATTGTGTATGGGATTGTTTTCTTAATTTCTGATAGTTTATTAGCATACAGAAATACAACTGATTTTTGTATATTGGTTTTGTATCTGAAAATTTACTGAACTTATTAGCTCTAACAGTTTTCTGTTGCAGTCCATTTATAATATCATGTTACCTGCAAATTGTGAGAGTTTACTTCTTCCTCTCTAATACAAATATATTTTATTTCTTTTCCTTTCCTAATTGCTCTGGCTAGGACTTCTGTTACTATATTGAGTAAAAATGGAAAGAATGAATATCCTTGTCTTTTTCAGGTTTATAGCAGAAAAGCTTTCAGCTTTTCAGCATTTTATAGGACATTAGCAGTGAGCCTGTCATATGTGATCTTTATTATTTTGAAATATATTTCCTTTGTATCCTTTGGTGAGAATTTTTCATCAAGAGTAAATGTTAATATCTGTCAAATTATATTTATGCATCTATTGAGATGATTGTATGATGTTTATATTTTTGTTGTTGTGGTGTATCACATTAATTGATTTGCAGCAGTCGAACTATCCTTGCCTTTCTGGAATAACTCTCAGTTGATCATGGTGTATGATATTTTTAGTATACTCTTGAATATGTTTGATAATATTTTGCTGATAACTTTTGCATTAATATTCATAAAGGTGATTGGCCTTTTATTTTATTTTATCTATTTTAATTTTTCTCCTAGTGTCCTTTTCTAGTTGATGCATTTGAGTAATGCTGGCCTTGTAAAATGAGTTTAGGAGTGTTCCCTCCTCTTCTATTTTATGAAAGATTTTGAGAAGGATTGGCACTAATTCTTCTTTATATTTGGCACAATTCAATAGTTAAGCCCTCTGGTTCTGGGTTTTTATTTATTAGGAAGTTTTTGATTGCTGGTTCAAACTTCTTTCTAATAATTTTTTAGAATTTCTGCTTCTTCATGTTCAGTCTTGGCAACTTGTATGTTTCTAGGAATTTATTTCTATATATGATGTATCTTTTTTTAAGTTTTTCAATTTTTTGATATATATTTGTTCATAGCAGCAACTTACTATCCTTCATTTTGTGGTATCAGTCTTCAAGTCTCTTTTTCATTTATGGTTTTATTTATTTATGCCCTCTCTTTTTTTTTTTTTTCCACAGTAACTCTAGCTAAAGGTTTGACTATTTTGTTTACCTTTTCAAGAAAAATTAGCTCTTAGTATCACTATCTTTTTTTTTTCTTTTCAATATTTATTTTATTTCTACTCTTTTCTCTCTTATTCTAATACTAACTTTGGGCTTAGTTGGTTTTCTTCTTTTTCTATTTCCTTGAAGTATAAGCTAGGTTGTTTATTAGCTCTTTATTTGTATTAATGAATGTGTTTATTGCTATAAAACTTACAACTTAGAACTGAATTTGCTGCATCATTATTTCCACAACTTCCAAAGGGAATATTTAGAAGTATATGTTTTCAAGTGGTTTATAAAATAAGCTGAAAATTTTTCATCTGCATCATATCATTTTTTCAAATTTTTTTCTGGAAAATATGTAATTTCCTTATTATGAATCCTGCTTATTTCTTACCAAATATATTTAAGCTATTTTTACTTGTTTCTATTGCATATTTTATTTTTACTTCCAAATTAATAATGTAAGGACTCTTTTAATATTAATATATCTTCAGAGGCAGCCTAATTAAGATTTGAGTTCCAACATCTTCAATTTATTTATTTAGAGTTTGCATGTAAAAAAGTATATCAACTGCAAATTATAATATCTCCTTTTCCAGAAGGAGTTTATCTTTTAATCCTTACATTTCTGGTAATGTCTCTTGCCAAGCTTGCAAATGATGTGAGTATGGAAATATCAATCTATGGATCTTTTCTTTCCAAGCTCCTTAAATGCCATTCCATTATTTTCTCTACTTAATATTTTAAAGTTTATTTCTAGGGATAAATTGTTTTGCAGCCTATATAGGTATTAGTATTACAGATTTCCCCCCTATCTTTGAGATCTGAAATTTGCATCAAAATGTGTTTAGGAGTTTTGTTAATTTATGTTTTGGAATATCTGATGAGCCTGTACAATTGTGCTTATTAAAAGATTTTCAGCTCAAGAATATTTGACTTCCTTTCTGTTATATCTTTGTTGTTTATTTCTCATATCTCTTGCTTTCTAAATTTGAAATATTTTTACACATATGCTGATATCTACTTTTCATCACTTGTTCTTTTATCACCTCATTTCTTTATACAAGTCTATAAATTATGGAGAATATTTCTGTCTTTCCCTTTACTGATTCTGATTACGAAACTTCAAAATTATTGGCTCAATTCTAATATTTAATTTGACATTGCTATTTTTTAGCTCTATATTCTCTTTCCTAAGTTCAAACACTGTATGATCTATGACAATAATTTTGTACAAAGTATTTAAGTCTTAAATTTTAATCTAAATGTATTACTAGTGATACAATCATTTAGTAAAAAAATGTTGTCTAATACCTGACAGTTCCTTTTTCAAAAATATAGCATTATTGTATATATCTGGTGCTTTTCCTGTTTGTGTTAATTCCCACAGAATAAAGTATATTTTTGCTGTATGCCAAGATTTAACTTGATCTAAATCCTTAATGTGAGGGTTCTTTATTCATAGAACCTAGTCACATTAGTTATATATATATACATATATCCCAGAATTTCAGAAAACTTAATGAAACTGAGTGAGATACAGAGCTATAGTCAGTGGCCATAAGAAATGGGTCTTAAATCCTGTAGAGTTCAAGTCCCAATTAACATAGGTCGTGTTTAGATTTCTGCTTCCCCATTTGGTTACACTGTATGATGTTACCCCCATAGAGTTTTCAAGGAACAAATAGATAAAATTTCATCCTTTGAAGTTTTAAAGCAAATTTTAGGTAGGATATAACTTTGAAAATGTAATTGATCAGATTTTTTTCTCTCTCCCCCATCATCCAGGCCATGTCACTAATAGACTATATAATGTACGAGTTCTAAAAGATATATTAGAAAATAAAGCAAGATTTAGAAGTGGTTAGCCCTTGTGCGCAGTAGCTCTGCTTCCTGCTCATCACCCCAACAGCAAGTTTAACTCTTAATAATGTCAGAGGTGCCAATAACTATTTGAGAAACCAAGGGCACATCAAACTGTATTCCTTCTTCCTCTGGAAAGATGGAATGGAATTTAGTCAGTATTGCTATGGTTTAGTCAAATAGCAGAATTTCTCAGAGAAACAGAAGAGGGAACAGAATTGCTTCAATGAGAGGAACAGTTGTTCTACAGCAGTCACAGAGTTGTAATAAGGGGACTCTGTAGAGGAAAGTGGCCTAGATCTAAGATGTTAATATAATTTCCCAATCAAACTAAGACACTTTAGGATAAATCAGAAGTACTATTAGTATAAACTTGTTCAATAGGGATATACTATTCCAAGGAAACCAGGATATATAGCCACTCTCTTTAGATTCTACAGGTGGAGAACTAGTGGGAACAAGATTATTTGGTGGGGATAGATGACTACATCTGCAAGTAAAGTTCAATGACACATCTTCTGGCACCATATATAACTGAGAGATTAATCTAGGCTTTTGCTACTCAAAGTCTGGTCCTCCCTAACAGCATCATCAGCAGCTGTTTCTTAAAAATATACTATCTCAGGTCTTATCACTTATCAAATCATCCATTATTGAATCAGAATTATCCCTTGTTGAATCTGCTTATAGAAATCCCAGGTGAGCAGTTCCCATTATGGTCTTAACAGGTTAAGAACCCAGCATATTGTCTGTGAAGATGCCTCGCTCAGTGGGTTAAGGATCTGGTGTTGCGGCAAACTATGGTGTAGGTCACAGATGAGGCTCAGATCCGGTGTTGCTGTGGCTGTGGCTTACACCTCAGCTGTAGCTCTGATTTGACCCTGAGCCTGGTAACTTCCATATGCTGCAGGTGTGGCAATAAAACATAAAAAAATAAATAAAATAAGATGTCTGGTAAGCGCTTGTCAAGACCCAGCTTCATCATATATCAAAGCCTAAATGTGACCCTCTCACTCTTATATTCAGGCAGAGGAAGAAAACAGGGAAGGGAGTCTCAACTGACAAAAATTTCTTCCAAATTGAGGAGTTTATGTGAACAGGTAAGATTAATCCAGCTTAAATGAAGTGTCAAGAGAGTGATTAAGTTCAGTCAAAAACTTGGTTTTATTATCTCAATAATTTATCTAATATTAATTATGTTTAGTATAAAAACTGAGAATGAAGTAGGACAGTTTTCCCATTTTTTCTGTGATGGAGTTAGTTACCTTTGTTTCTAGCTTTTTGCTTGGTATATATAGCTAGATCAAATGTAGGCCAGGAACAGGTGCTACCACAGACAATTTCAGAGATGATGGTAAATTCTATATTTGCTGCCTTTGCTGCTGATCCTTGCTCTTTGGAAAAATAACTGGACTAGTAAAGGTGTGTTGGAGTGGGTATCTTCTACTCGATTCCCAAGGAAGCTGTTTCTAATCATGAACAGCTTGGTTGATCCATTGACTTTTCCTTTAATCTAGTGGTAGCTATACTATATCTAAGAAAAATTCCTTAAAATTTTGTTGCATGGATGCCTCTGCTTCTTTTGCCAATGCAATGCCACTTCCCTCTCCAGTTGTATTTGCATTTTTGTATTCAGTTTAGGCTGGAAACGAAAGGCAAAATGTGCTAATCGTTTCTCCTTATAACCCAGATATCCTCATAAATTCTGCTTGAGAAGATATTCCAAATCAAATTGAAATATTAATGTGTTTCCAAGTCTACTTTATCAACACAAAGGAAATGTGCTAGACAGGGGCATACAGAGGACAGATGTGGATTGTATAAGGGGAAAGGGGAAAGATATATAATGGGTATGGCAAAGATACTTTGTCGGAGCCATATTTTTGTTGAGTTATCTCTTATCTGGCCAGCTCAGACTCTGAAGAGGTTTTGTGGTGATTTTCTCCCAGCATTTATTTATAGAGACCTCGGTGAACTGCCGTACTGAATCCTCCCAAAACTACTTGAATACAGCTGGTCATATAAAGTCAGTTTGAGGAAAAAAAAAATCACAGACTTCCTCTAAGTACTAAAAAATATATTTCCTATTAGAGATATTTTATAGTAATATTGTGATACATTTTATCACATCAGGAGGTAAGGTGTCTTTCAAACATAAAAGACCTCCATAAAATGAACCACATGCTATGTAATGTATTTTGATGCTACATTAGCAAGGCCTGTCTGATGCTGTCAAGAAGTCTAATATTACAGAAACATAATGCTTGCAGGAATTATGAGCTTGGGTATTAAGTGTTAAGAACACTTCAGTTTAATGAGTAAAAGAATTATCTTGTCATGAAGAGAATACATTCAAGCCAATAAGCACCATACGCGGTAAGTCTGAGTGAAAATAATTATTTCCTTTGAGAAAAATCAAAATAGATCCTTTTAAATTGTAACTTGTATTAAATTTTTTTTTTCCCAAATCACACATGGATTTTTATACATCCTCCCAAAGTGGTCCACAATTTAGTTTTTATACAGTTATAATACAGGTCATTACATTAACTATCATTTCTGCCAACACATCCATTCAGCAAACCAATGAACTTTCTCATGTCTATTCTAGATAAAATATATGCTCTTCTGGAACTTTTAAAAATATGTGTTCTTTTGGAACTTTTGAAACAAATTAATTGGAGGTGAAATCCCTTCATAGAAGACAATTGAAAGAAATGGAAACAGTTTTGATTAGTCACAAGAGTTTACGTTTGTAAGATTATAGCTATTTCCTGTTATGTACCTTCTTGCAGGGTATATTAGCAGCAAGAAATATAAAAATCTGAGTTTAAGTAGCAAGACATGGAAACAACCTAAATGTCTATCGACAGAGGAGTGGATAAAGAAGATGTGGTACATATACACAGTGGAATGTTACTCAGCCATTGAAAGGAAAGAAATAATGGCATTTGCAGCAACATGGATGGACTTAGAAATTATCATGCTAAGTGAAGTTAGTCAGACAGTGAGATACCAACATCAAATGCTATCACCTACATGTGGAATCTAAAAAAAAGGACACAGTGACCTTCCTTGCAGAACAGATACTGACTCACAGACTTTGAAAAACTTATGATTTCTAAAGGAGACAGGTTGGTGGTGGGAGGATGGGCTGGGGGTTTGGGATGGAAATGCTATAAAATTGGGTTGTGATGATTGTTGTACAACTATAAATGTAATAAAATTCATTAAGCAATAAAAAAATCTGAGTTTAAATGTAACTGCTGAAGGAGATAGGCCTAGTTATAAACTGGCAGTACTTTATAACCTGATGGTTAGATTTAGGAAGTACCACTTTGTATGAGCCAGTTCTGCCAAGTGTGCACCAAAGCATAAAGAGACCACAGGAATTGTGCCAGGGGATAATAGAAAAAGTACACTTGCCTATCCTGTCTTCATATTAGTAGGCAATATAAAATATTTTGTTATATTAAAAGTGGATTCTTGCTATTTGTGTATGTCTTATTCACTTTTGAATCCTCAAAAGGCAGCAGATATTTCAGAAGGGCATTGATCCACATATAAGAGAAGGTCTTCATGTAGCCTCCTGGTTTTCCAACTATTCACTATCCAACTATTCAATGCAATGGGACCTATAGAGCATTTCTTTCCAATAGAAGAATTCAGTTAAGGGACACAAGGAGAGTTGTAAAATGAAAGCAGTGTATTTGGTTAAGCCTGTGGCAGGCATAAGAGAAAGACAAAAACATGAAGCACAGACAAATTGCCTGTATGAGACATAAGAATTAGAAAATTAGGAATGAGATCACACATGAGAAGCTCTCAGATTATTTTACATATGCATGAATCAATAGAATAAATAAAAAGGGCCTGAATTGGGTAAAAGTAATCAGATAAAGCAGAAGTTTCAGTTGTTGAAAGGAATGAGGATGGTACTTAAAAATATCCTAAAGTTCAATTACCCTTTTTTTTTTAATAGAAATGGTTAAAGACAAAACTTATTTTGAACATATTTTTTAAATGTTATTAAAGTGTTGTTTTTTGTTTTTTGTTTTTTGTTTTGTTTTGTTTTTTTTATGCCTACCTAAGAGATAGTGTGACACAGTGGTAAGCATTGCATCCTGTGATTCAGAGGCAGCCCCGTAGAGTTAATGCTTTGTTCTGCTTCTAAATGGCTTTGTATCCTCAGGCAAGCTACCTACTCACTTGTGCCTCCTCAATTTCCTTATCTGTAGAGCAAAGATAATTATGCTATCTAGCTCAGAGAGTTGTTGGGAGCAAATTATTTAATCTAAAATATTTAGATCAATGCCGAGCAAGTAGAAACAATAAAAATAGTAATTGGCAATATTAACGGTTATAGTCATTGAATGTGATTTGTTTTAACTGTAATTACTTTAATATTAAAAGCTAATATACAGATAGTGCTAAATGATATTATATTAAAGAAATGAAGAAGAAAGAAAAGACTGGTATGTTTATAGGAGTACTTATTTTGATTTCTTTTTGAAAGCCTTATTAAAAAGGTAACATTTGAACACAGATCTGAAAGGAATAATAGATCAAGCCTGCACATATTTAGAGGAATAATATTCAAAGAAGAATAAATATTAGGTAGCAACAGTGAGGGCAGAATGTGCTTGGTAAAGTTGAGAACAAAGTAAACCAGAAGAATGGCGATAGAAGGTGAGTTCTAGAAGGTGAGATAGACCATGTTCAGCCTTTTAGTTCAGGATAGGGAGGTGGAATTTTATTCTTAGTGTGAAAGAAAGCCTTTGGGGATTCAGGGCATGCTAGTAACATGGTATTTTAAGAAGATGTATGAACTGTTATGTAGAATACACACTGTGATGTGAAATGATAGGCAAAGGAATAATTGTCAGGTAGCTATTGAGTAATCCAGACAAAAAATAATCTATTAGAGTGGGAGAGCGAAAATAATGAGAAGTGGGTCCTATGAGGAAAAAAAAAAAAAAGATTGACTGGTAAAAAAAGAATATTCCAAGTTAACTTACTATTCAAAAATTTTATACTATAAAATAGAATATTGGATAGCTATTTTGTGTATGTTCCTAGGACATCACCAGCCCCAGTGTGGCGAGGGTATTGCATTTGAGGACACTTTGCATGAGATGAGACCTGAAAATGGCCATGCCTATGATCTAAGATTCATTTTATGCAGACTTTCAAACCTGACAATTTTGAGCAGGTTACTAGTCTGGCTTACAGACTATACGTAAAAATAGTGCTATAGAACAATAGTAGAAACACTGGTGAAATGCAAATAGATTCTGGATTCTAGTTTATAGTAATATGCCTGTGTTAATATCTTTGTTTTGGCAAAAATGCCATAGTTATGATGATAAGCAGAATAATGGCCCCCTTGCCCCAAAGATGTCTATGTTCTAATCTCTGGAACCTGTGAATATGTGACTTTAAATGGCAAAAGGGGCAATTAAGGTAGCAGGTGGCCTTCATGTTTGCCAATAAAATGACTTTAATTAGGGGGAGGGGCCTGGATTAACCCAGGCAGACCCAATGTAATCAGAGTTTCGTTAAATACAGAGAAGGACGGCAGGAGAGTCAGTATCACTGTTCTACAGAATGAAAGAAGGTTCGTAGCAGGAAGGAGGAGTTTTTCCCCCTCTACTCCTCTTGCATTTTAGGGTTTTGGTGCTAAACTACTGAAAGATCTAAAAAGAATTTGGGCTTGAGGTAGTAAGTTAAAACCATTACAAGATTTGGTTATATAAGCTTCTCTGCTCAAATTCCTAATTTGCTGGCGATAAAGGTATGATTCCTCCTTCAGATTCAGGGAGTGCACCTTGCATCATGATTGTTGGTGTGCATTCTTAGGAGGGTTTCAGGGAGACCAAAAGGAGAAGCAGAGTGTGCCACTTGCGTTGGCTTTTTCTTAGATGACTTTAATTCAAAATAAGTAGTATGCCATTGAGGCATATTTTGGGGCCACCTACCCTGGACCCCAAGATTCGATTGGCTGTTGCTGTCTTTGAAGATGGAAAGAAGCCCCAAACCAGGGAATGCTGGTGTCCTCCCGAAGCTGGACAAGGCCAGAAAATGGATTCCACCAGAAAGGTGGACACCTGGTGACCCACTTTGAACTTCTGACCTCCCAAACTGTAAGTTGATAAACTTGTGTTGGTTTGAGCCACTAATTTTATGGTAATTTGTGACTAAAGTGATAAGAAATTCGTACTTTTACATAAGATTTTCATACTAGAAGAAGCTAAGTAAAGGGTTTGCGAAAATCCTCTGTAATATCCTTGTGGCTTTTCTGTAAATCTAACATTATTCCAAATTAGTTATTTCTCTTTCTCAATCACTCTCTCTCCCCCACCCCACCCCATCTGCTTCACTTCCTAAGTATGTATTGCTTTTGACTTTATACTTTCCCTGAGAAGGGCTCCCTACTTAACTCCTACAGATGTGCCAATGCAACATATCATACACTTCTTTATTCATATGCTGCTATTCTTCTCCTAAATGCATTCCCAATCAGCTTGCATGCTCTTTCATGTACTCTCTTTAATATTTTAACCTGTAATTCCCAAAGTTGACCTTATAATTATTTTCCTAACCTCCATTTTTTTCATTAATTCTTTAAAGTCACTATCATATACTCAAAACAATTTGGAAACCTGACTATGTGGATACTTTCTCTCACGTGTCTTCAGTGTCACAATCCTAAAAATTGTTCCACAAACTGTCACACATGAGGTTAAGTGTAAGGATTTCTCTATTTCTAGAGACCCTGATGCCAGTTCTAATATCTCTGTACATCTGTGCATTCTTTATCACTGACTTTTAAAAAAAACTGTTTATGATATTCCATAATGTTAATCTACAATATTTCACAGTCACTAGCAATGAATTCTCTCAAGAGCTCATACGTGATTTTCATCTCCCCCCCCCCCGATTTTATATATCCATGCACACTGAACTCTTCTATTCTCCTTGAAGGTACCATCCTTTAAATAATGCATAACTTGTGGCATACCTTTTTTTCTTGGCATATTTCACCACTCTTGCATAGTGTCGTTAGTAAAGTAAAAAGGGTTGTTATGATGAGGATGAAGATGATGGTGATGTTGAACAAGTGACCTTTCCACGGTTTTTGATGGATTTTTTTCCCATGACCTTATACAAGATCAGATCAGTTATCCACAAGTAGGTGTCCTGGTGCACAGTTCTGGCTCAATACACTTCATGTTGTATTATGATTGTTTATGTGTATACTCTCCATTCATTTCTCTATCCTTTAAAGTAGCAACCATGTCTTGTTCATCACTGTATACCTAATGACTAAAGGGAGAAAATTGGCCCAAAGGAGAAAAATTGGAAGCTTGTTACAGACTGATGACCTTTGTTGATGAGACATGTTATAGTTTGGTCATGTACATAAATTACTGTTTAGGCTATGATCACATGGTGCCACAGTTGACTAATTTTATGACATAGCAGCTAGAGTTCATGGAAAATATGTTCTGGTTATAAAAATCTTTGATACCCTCCAAGTCTTAGGTCTTTGAACTAAAGGCAAATGAAGGATTCAACGTTGCCATACTTTTGCTTCGCTCCTGTTCAATCACAAGTGGTATTTATCTTATCAGGACACATCTGAATACATTAAAGCTAATTTGAAGCTCATCCAACTTAACATATACTTAATAAACACAATGCACATTAACCTAGCAGAATGAATCTGTAACATATTTATTTATACCTCTTGATGCCTTCCGTGGTGTGAATTCCCACTGCAGAGCCTAATAGTCTGGTATGGCATAGTAATGTGTGTGAAATGAAAGCAATGGGAATGAAAAGTGGGAACTGATTCCGTTGGTATTGGTGGTATAATTAAGAAGAACTATACCAAGTGTGAACAGAGTGAGGAAAGGAATCATTTGAGACTCCTAAACACAATGGGAATATTCCCATTATTGCTAAAGAATATTGGTCATTGATACATATAAATGCTATTTGGCTCTGTCTTACGTTTTACTCAAAATTCCTTGTGTTAATCTGAAAAAAAACTTTTGATCCTAAATTCTATATAAAATTGCTCATTTCATTGTAAAGTAGATGAAGTGTAATGAGGCAAAATGTACTAAAAGGAACAATGCATGCAAAAGGACAAAAGTTACATTTAGTTTTGCTTTTCAATTAGCATCTGTATAATTTGGGAAAAGCATCTTTTCTGAGACAATTTAATCTTTATATGGAAATACTTAACATCATTTCAAATTTAGGAATTAATCTTGTCTATTAACAGCAAAATTATGAACTTATGCATTAATGTTTTCTTACATAATAAAACTATATGTTGCAATAATATGTAAGATTCAGCATTACAATTGAGTATACTTTAAAATTGAATATCTTTTTATACTTATGTACTTGGAATTGGTAGAAGTTGCTTACATAACGATTTTCTTTTGTTTTTCAAGCAGTTAAGAACTATTAATGTAAACCTATAAAAATACTTCTATTTTTTAAAAATATTTACCTACAATGTTCATGACATTATTTTGAAGTCTTGCCACTTTATATCATATAGAAAGTGATGCATACACGGAAGCGAAAAAACAAATTCTGGACTACTTAACACTATACATAAAGACTGAGTTCTCACTGTGGTGCAGTGGGTTAAGAACCTATAGTGGCTTGGATTGCTGTGGAGGTATGGTTTGATAGCTATCCTGGAGAGTGGGTTAAAGGATACAGTATTGCTGCATCTATGGCTCAGATTCAGTCCCTGGCCCAGAAGCTTCCATATGCCGTAGCTGTAGCTATAAAAGTTAAACGATGAAAAAGGAGTTCCAGTTGTGGTGCAGTGGAAATGAGTCTGACTAGTATCCATGAGAATGTAGGTTTGTTCCCTGGCATATAGAAGTTCCCAGGCTAGGGGTCAAATTGGAGCTCCAGCTGCCGGCCTATGCCATCACCACAGAAACATGGGATCTGAACCATATCTGTCACCTACACCACAGCTCATGGCAATGCCGGATTGCTGACCCACTGAGCAAGGCCTGGGATAGAACCCACATCCTCATGGATACTAGTCTGATTCCTTTCTGCTGTGCCATGATGGGAACCCCCTGTGTGCAAATTATTTTAATGTTGGTTTTTGAATAAAATGTGCCTGGGAAGGGAAGGTTAGGAAGACTTTTCAACACAAGTAAATTCAAAAATTGAAATGAGAATAAAAATGAAATGTATTAAGAGTATATTGAATCCTTAGGAGTGTTGTGGTCACATTAATGCAAGTCCAACTATCTGGCTGCATTTTATCCATTGTAAAAATGAGGGATTTGGGTTAGAAAATCTCTCATAAGATTCCTTTCCCACTTGTTCCTGATTCTATACTTCCATATCCCCTTCCTAAAAGTATGACTGTTATAACTGCTCTGCCCACCTCCTGTAATGGTTGATATGTGAACATGTAAGGAAAAAGTAAAACAAGACCTCAGGCACTCAGATTTCAAATAACAACAGCACTTGTCAACTGTTCATTCTCTTTTATAGTCTTTGTGTTACAAAAGCAATGGGCTTGGGTCAGGATAGGAATTTCATTCTTGGTTAGCAACTTCTATCTTTATTCAGAATTAATTCTTTTGTGTAAAGCCAGTTGTCTCTTGACTCATTTATTACTACCCCTCTTCTGCTTCTGGTATAACAAAGTGGTGCATGGCTAAACATGTCTAGGAATAAAGGATGATTTATGAAATTTCAAAAACTTAAGCTAGTTGTATTGAATAGATAACCAGTTTGAGGCATCCTTCCTTATATGTTCAGAGCATTCCATGAGATGTTTTAAAGCAGAGGTGATGAGTATCTGTAAAATTGATTCAAATTATTTTAAAATAGCAGAGAATCTCAGATATGGGTAGTAGTCAGTTTAATCATGTTTTTAGTCACATTTGTCTTACTAACTAGTGTGTGTATATGCATATATGTGTGTGTTAAAAGTATTTATGCAAGTAAAATAAACCCCTCCAAACAAATCAATGACTGAGTTTCACAATTTGACCATTAATAAGCCTAGTGATCATATGCTAATAGGATTGTAATAACTTTAATGCCAGCATTATATGTAAGACAATACAAAGTTAGTAAATGATAATGCCATAACCTAATTCGATTTTCAAGGAGTTAACTCTTAGTATTATTGCCTCTGTCCTCCAGTGCCAGATAGAACCACTGAGTTTTGGGTGAAGGAGGGAAAAAAAAAATATATGGCTTAAAGACTCTGCCCTCCGCTGGGGAAGAATTGTGTGGAGTTTGAGTCTAAAAGGAGAAAAACTAGGCTTTAGATAACAACCAGGGTTGGGGCAAACATGCATTCTTACTGCTTTTGTGGAATCTGAATCATTAGAGCTGGTGTCAGATCTGTGTCATCCTGGTGGTTGTCTTCTGGGTTATCACATCTTGACTTTTCCTAGAATTAACAATACTTGCAAAAAGGGCATATTAATCAGCAATTAGAACAAACTAGGAAAGGTCCTTAAAAAACATCAGGTGTTTAGCATAATCTTTAACTCAAAGCAATTGTGGTCAAGGCAGAGACTCTAACTCACAGGTGAATGTGTTTCGAGTGCAATCAAGTGGGGAAGGGACACAAGGAATGGCTCCAAGCTATTCAATTTTACGCTATTTATGTCTCAAAAAAATCATGAGAAATATTATCTTTTCTTTCAGGTGTATGAGGTAGCTACATCATTATGTGTCGCCCTTGAGGGTGATCCAGGACCCTGCCCCAAGACTGCACTTTTTTTTTTTTTTTTTTTTTTTTGACTGTTTGCATCCTTGTCGCTGTAACCCCTCCCTTCCTTGATTGGCAACTGTTTGAACCTGCCCCTTGGAACTCAGGGAAGGTCATGGGGGTTGAATGAGGCCTATTTCTGAAAAAGAAAAAAGAGGGGATACAGAAAGGCTTTTCTGTCCAGGAGCCCTGCTCATTTTCAGCATAGAAGATAATAGATTGCAAAATCAACTTTATGGACACTAAGATAATTAGCAAAAGCAAGTTAATTTCTTGCAATTGTTTTCTATATGTTTAAATATTTAGGCAAGAAGTTTGCATGCTCATAGTTTATCATATACATCTTTAGGTCATGTTCTTAATACTATGTTAATACTTCCAACTAAGTACACAGGAAAACAAATCACCCATTTCTAGGATCCCTGCTTATAGTGCTATAAAAACTGAACAAAATAAATGAGATACAAAAACCTAGGTGGCAAGATTTTCTCCATAATTGTCTTTTAAAATTGCAATGTATTTTAATCTACCTAACATAAAATTGTGCCTATTATAAAAATATGATTAACTATAATGCACAAAGTATATCCCTTCAGAGGCTTGCTTCATGGCGAAGGAAATGTGTTAAAAATATGAAGCATAATTTCTTAAGCCTGGGGATATAAACAAAACAAAACAAAAGGATAGATCATTCAGGGCAAGCTCCAAAAAGGGAATAAAATACTCTTAATTGCTAGCATACTAAAAATCCTTCTGTGTCTTATTAAAGTAACAGTCCTAAAACAAATACTTAAAAAGTGTGCATATGTTAGGCAAGTTTGGCTATTTAACACACAATGGATGGTACCCTTACACCTCTCTCCCCGCCACCCCATTCTAAGAAGAGTTACGAAAACAAAAGAGGCTGACTTGAGTGTTAGTTGGAAGATGGGGATTTTGTGTTCTTCAAATGTGCAAATTTAAGGAAAGGCATGGCTTCAGGCTCTACTCTTACTGTTACTCCAAAGACCCTAAAGCCCTATTGTAATACATCAGACTACAATATAACTAATTATGCTGATGGAGTTCATAACATAAAACTCTTATTTTCACTCTGCAAGCAGTCTGCTTACTAAATGAAGTGAAAGAAAATTAAGATTACTTGAGGGGTTTCTCCTCTAATGCTAAAGCAATTGGGATTAGGAATGGAAGGAATCAGAGCAAGCCCTAGTTTACAAAAATGACCTCAATACTCCTTATTAACATGCTCACTTATGCTGATAGGAGATGACAATGGAAACAAAGGGAATTTACTATTATGTTGAGACTAGTCTACCCTAGAATGAGTAGTGACCTTAATGTGTTCCCTGCCTACACAAATCAATATGACCCCAGGTTTTGCCCAGATTTACAAAACTGCAGGTTCATGTTAATCCAATTAAAGTATGATGAGTCAATTTTGTACCCTTTATCCTACTCTTCTTCTGATATTTATGTTTATATTTTGTGATGAATGAATGAGTGAATTACTTGCACTTATGCATGTGAAAAATAAGATACCTATTTTTTGGTGTGTAGTCTGTGGATCTTTTATAGAATTTGATCTTGTCTATACAAATGGAAATTGGTTCTGTTCCTCTTTGCTAATATACATTGATTGGGAGGAAGAAATTTTCCTCTACTAGGTTCTTTTGGTTGGTCTAAGAATTAATGTGAGACAGATGAGTAAGAGAAAAATCAAAAAATGTTAGTAACGTATACATGGGAGTGATCCAGAAAAACTTAAGGAAATGTCCAGAAGGAAATGTCCAGAGTCCTCATCTTAAATGCCATCCTCATTTAAATACAAAAGAGGACATTGAGGGTAGTTTTAGACTTCAAAGACAAGGAAGGAATTTCATATGGAGCTGGAAAATAAAATTTTTGGTAAGAGACAGTGGGACAAAGTGGACTCATTAATAGGTCCACCACATCTACCCTTATCTTTGAAGGTCTCTCTGGTAATAATTCTATTTTGGGGACAGCCCCTCCATCTAAATCCTTTAGGCATCTAAGAGGGAGACAAATGTTTCTTCCTTTGAAGTCTTAATTGTTTTCAGCAAGAAATAATCCACATAGTGTTGACTGAAGAAAAACACATGACCTAAATGTTGAGAGTTACGTTTTATTTGGGTCCCTTCCTGAGGACTATAGCTGGGAAATTAGCTTCTCGGATAGCTCTGAGGAACTGATACAAAGAGGTAAGAGGGGACCCAGGCTATCTAGGAGTTTTTACTGAAAATAACTACATAAACATGTAGTCAAATATCCAAAGATACTGCTAAAATTGGATTGTTATGTTCATTATACATCTACAGATGTGGTAAATTCATTTGAGTAATAAAAAAACAAAGACACCTCTATGTTAATGATTTTAGTGCTTTTCTACATATGGGAAGATGCAGGAGTCTGCGCTTATTGAAGTTCTTCCTTGGATAAGCATCTTAACTATAAGTATCCTCTTTTTCTCCATCCTGAATGACCTTCAGAGTGCACCTTCAGGGGTGGCTGCAATGATTGATGGCTTGAGGGAGGGTAATAATTTTGTTTATTGAAATGGCAGGCAACAATTTTTTTTTTTGCCTTCATGCCAAAGAGAGATTTTGGGGTGGCAAATGTTGTTCCCCTATGGCTTATACTAAAATGGGGGAAAAAGTAAATCCGATCAGGGAGAGAATTTTGCTGATCATGCCCATGGTCCTTAATACATTCTTTGGAAATTCTTAAATCTGTATAGGTAGAAACATAGTTTTCATAGGATTTAATACATAACTATAATATGGATTAGATGTAATTGACATTAATTTTTTGATTTAACTTTTTAGAAATGACATAAACCATGTGAGTGAGAGGAAGCAAGGAAGAAAAAAGTCAATGTGGTTATCTTAAATTTTTTAAAAGTCAATACTGGCAGTAATATTCTATAAATCAGTGTGGATAAAATATTTTTTGCTAAAAAACCTATTAGAGTTGTCCTATTAAAGGAAAGAATATCGAAAGTAAAGGAGCTGCTCAATCCAGTGTTTATCTGGGACAAAAATCCTTGTTTCGGTCATATAACATGTGAAAAGGCATTGCAAATTCAAAAAAATGATAGATTTCTGCCTTTTCATGTATATGTATATATAAGATGACAATGGGGTCATTTTTTAAACTTTTATTGTGAGAAAATATACATAACAAAATTTGTTCCTTTATGCCTAGCAGGAATAATTTACTTAACATAGTATTTTCAAGATTAATCCATGTTGTAGTGTATGTTAAAATTTCATTCCTTTTTTAAAGCTGAAAAATATTCTATTGCATATGCATATCACGTATTGTTCATCCATTTACCTGTCAATGGACATTTAGGCTGATTCTATCTTTTGGCTATTATCAATAATGTAGCTATGAAAATGGGTATATATATTTAGCTATCCTAGTCCCTGTTTTCAATTCTTTTGGGATATGCACAAACTGGAATTACTGGATCGTATAATTCAAATTTTAATTTTGATTACCTGCCATAACTGACAGTGAAATTATCCCATTTTCTATCCTAGGGTAGTTATTATTACCAGTTATTTTCATAAAATTTTCAGCATATGGTTTAATGTTTAAAATTTAAATATAAATGTGTTAAAAAGAAAATGTCAAACCTCTTTAAGGCTAATATGTTCACAACAAGCCAAAATCTTAATCTCTTAATAATACAGTGAACGTGGTTAATACCTAGCTCTTGTAATGTGGATTTTGGTTAGATGTTGATGGTAAGCCAGCAGAGGGTTAGACCAACCACTCACCCAAAATTGGTTTGAAAGTTAAATCTAATTATGCCACATAATGCATCAAGAATATGAAAAAAGTTTTACTCCCATCAAGAGATTTTGGAAAGGAGGGCAACACTGGTATCCAAGATGGTCTGGAATGGCTTAGGCAGAGACTGGGGTTGGATTAGGAGATTTTGTTGTGGCTAGCAGGTGAAAAGTTGGGCAACTTTCCAGCTCTTCATTTGGGGCTTTCATGATTTTGTAGCTCTACCTACACAAAGGGTAGAGGTAGGGCTTTCTTATCTTACAGATGGGTTGGAGGGCAAGGGACAGATGTGGGACCCAAACGCTGTCAGTAGTCGTACATCATAAATGGGGTCAGATTCTCTACTACAGAACTTGGTAGAATTTAGAGCTTCCATTTTCTATTCCTAATTCCAAAATTTATGGGCTATGTAATATTAAAAAGCTAATTAATCTACCTAATTGTGACATTAAAGAGGATTCTAGAAGATATTTTAAGTTAAAGATCTTAGAATCTTTTCAGGGATTACTGATCTCAGGCAGTCTGTGCCCCAGAGTTCATGTGTTTAAGCTGTACATTTGCCGTCTCATGATCTTGTCCTGCTCAGTCATCATAGAGGGCTTGGGCCCAGCTCACATACATCCCATACTATGTGGTCCCATACCCATAGCCTTTTTGTTCCTCGGCCTCCATCTCTGTAAAATGAAGTGGTAAAACCCTACCACACAGAGTTATTGTGAGGATTAAATGAATTAACTTATGTGTAACACTCAGAAAAGTATCTAGCATATAGTAAGCAACTTACAAGTGTTATAGATGTTTATTTGGAGAGAAGAGAAGGAAAAAACAGGGTTCCTTTTTATGAAGATACCGTCTTGAAAACAAAGTAAATATTTGTATTTATAACTTCTTAGAAAAGCATTTCTTCAATTTATCTGTATTTTCCTAAAATCTTATTTTATAATACATTTAGGTAAATTTAATTCAGAATAATAAAGAACTTCATATGTCATCTTCGAGCATCTTTTATATTCTTTCCAGAAGTAAATAAATCATCAAAGAGATCCTATTGGTTCTCTTTATAAATACCACTTATTATTCCACCCCCTGTTGTTCCAAACTTGACAGCAGGTTCTTTAAACCTAGCAAATCTCTGTCAAAGTAATAATTACAGGCAAATTGCTTCAATAGCAATTTCAACACATTTGAATCCTGGGCCTACTTTTTAAAATGTGAATAACAGGTGTTTACCTTGAAGTTACCTACATTTATGTCATAACTAGATCTATCACTCGTGTCTTTGACACAAAGTTCTGACTTTTATTTTAAAACACAGATAAGCATTTTTCCATTGTAGGTGTCAATACAAGATTTCCTCCAAGCTTTGGATTTTGGGAAAGTGGTTTCATGGTATGGTGGAGCAAAATTTGCCACCCCAGTTGTCTCTTTGACATGCAACAAGCTGAAAATCATATAGGTTCAAGAGACTCAGGAAGAAACTTGACCTTCCCCTCAGCTACCTAAAAAGAATTTAGATAAAAAATTCCTTGAAGAGAGCTATAACTAGAGACATCTGCCAAGAATAGGGCCTAGGTATGGTGAGGGAGGCAGAGTGGAATCTAGAGATCTTCTACTAGGCCCAAAAGCACCTGTTTACCCAACATTTGCTTTTGCATCTCCCTGGGAATTTCTATCCTCCTATTCGAAGTCCCAAACCCCTGCATTCAATATCCTCTTTAGTCTTTGAGGATAGTATTTAAGGTGAGGGCTTCAGCAATTTTGGTGAGTTATTCAGATCTCCTAGGTCTCTCCCATATTTACATGTTATTAAACCTCTTTGATTTCTTCCTGGTAATGTAGCTCATGTCAATTTAATACTTAGACCAACCAGAAGAGCTCAGAAAGGTAGAGGAAAATTTCAATCCCTGCCCCCAAACAACTTGTATATTAGTGAGTCCCTTTCCTTTCATTAGTATTTAACTTATCACAATGGGTAATCCTTGATTGAGTTCAAAAATACAAAGGGTAAGCAATAGACCTCTGAACACTCAAGAGCACATACAATTTCGTGTTGGTCTGCGCCATGTAGGCCTACAAGGCTGGTAAATTAGATAGCCTCAAGACTGAAGCAAGAGCCCAGAGTCAGCAACAGAAACATCAGTGGTTTCATGGATATAGGATCTCATATCTGAGGCAAGGTCCTAGAGTAATATTCCATTATGTGCAGTGGATGATGGGCAGGGCATGGTGTCAGTCTCCTCTCCTGAGAGGAAGGATAGATTGCCTGTTTAGGGGGAATTAGGTCAGAACGGCTCAGTGGTTACCAGGGAAACAAGGCAGGGACACACCCCTCACCACCCCTTTGATAAGAAAAATCAGTAGCTGGGACTTGGCGCAAGTATGTATGAAGGTCAAGTCATATGAGGAGAGTATAGGTGAGGCAGGCACTGGTAGAGCAGGAGATGTACAGAGAGCAAGAGAACAGCCACCTTGAGTGGCCTGAGCATTCAACTGGGTTATTAGAATGACAGTTACAGACCAACTAGCTCATATGCTCAAGAAAATCCTCACTGACAGGTGGTGTGTGATTCATGGTGCCTCTGTTCAGTATTCTTCAAAATTTGTTGAAAGCCCTCATTTTCTCTCCTGTAATAATCCCACTAAAACAAAGTTGTAATATTGGTAAAGTCCTTTTACCTCTTTTCATTTCAGACTCCACATCTTTAAACTGGGTTACTCCAAGAAAGTCAGGAAACTCATTTCACTTACTTCTCCCACCAGTGTGTATAGATAGAATTTTGACTTACAGTTCTGATTAGAAACACAATAGATTCCAGGAATTCCTCTAGTGGCTCATCAGGTTAAGAATCTGACTAGTACCCATGAGGATGTGTATTCAATCCCTGGTCTTGCTCAGTGGATTAATTATCCGGAATCAGAAAAACAATGAAAATACTAACTGTGGCACTTGTATTCACTCCGCAATGGCATATTCTTACTTAGCATCATCCCAGGCTACTCCACTGTGCATGAAAACAAACAAAAATGTTGTCTTGACATTTCCAGTAAACAAAGAATATTGCCTTCCATCAAGCCATCAGCCACCTCTGATGTTGCACTCCAAGTGAAACTTGGGAAGGGGAAAAAGCAGGATACTAGCCCTAGATAGATAAGATGCTTATCTAAAGAATAATTTCAATAAGACCAGATTCTTGCATTTTCCCATGTGTAGAAAAGCACTAAAATCAACTTGACATGTCTATCTTTTATTATTTAGCAGTAAACTTCTGATGTTCACGCCCATGTTTTTGTTTTTAGCAAAAACTATATATTCTGATTGCTTCCTTACCTCTTTGGACGAGTTCCTTAGGGTTATTTGAGAGGCTGATTCCTAGGTTATAGTCCTCAGTAAGGTCCCCAAATAAAACATAACTCTCAACTTTTAGGTTATGCATTTGTTTCCAGTAGACACCTCCAATGCTGTATCTTATGAAAAATTAAAAAAGGTTGGAAACAGCTAGTATTGTAATTGTTAAATGTAATACATAAATACTTTTCAGAAACATGCACTTGTATATTCCTACATCAACTCTGAAGCATATTTTTATATTGAATAGAAGGCTTAAGACATGAAAATTTATGATATTCTCAAAGCTCCTAGAATTTGAAAGTGACTAAAGATTGGTGAGAAAAATCCCAAATATAATAATGCTTACATATTCAGTAACAAGAGCACAGCCTACCCTTAGTAACAAAAATGTATATTTATGACTTTGATGTTTGCCTGTAGAATTTGTCTCCTAAGAAACAGAGGTTCCCAAAGGATCACCTGAAAAGCCTCCCAGAAATGCTATTTCTTTTTTTCCTGAAGTATAGTTAATCTACAATGTTTTACCAGTTTCTGCTGTACAGCAAAGTGACCCAGGCATAAACATATATACATTACTTTTCTCATTATCTTCTATCATCTTCTATCCCAAGATATCAGTTATAGTTCTCTGTGCTATACAGTAGTGTCTCATTGCTTAGCCATTCTAAATGCAATAGTTTGCATCTGCTCTTTCCAACCTCTTAGTCCATCCTATTCCCTCCCTGTGCCCTCCTGGCATCCACACGTCTGTTCTCTATGATATCACTTACATGTGGAATCTGAAATATGGCAGAAATGAACCTAGCCACAAAACAGAAACACTCTCACAAAAATGCTATTTAAAAGGCTATTGACAAGCAGAGTGATTTAGTAATCCTGGAATAAAGGGTTTTGGGGAGTTCATAAATTACCCTTCACAAGAAATAATAATCATGCAGATCCAGAACTAGGAGTCTAAAAATACATTCAAGTTAAATGTATAAATTCATGGTGATGAACAGCTCCCAGAATGCCTTGACGTGTGCTCATTATTCACTCTAAGTCATTTCAAAAGACCACATGTGACAGGATATGGTTGATGTCCAAGATCGGAACTAACTTGCTTGTTTACTTCAACTTTCTTTATCTAACCCACGGAAAGTACAGTTAGGCATATTGGCCATGACTCTCCCATTTACACATGTTTTGGAGAACAAATGAGAAAGCTTTGAATAATATCTGAGTTCTTTGGGGTCAGTCTCACATACACACGTGTGCACATACATGGATATGTGTACAAACACAGGCACACAAAGGTGTGCATTTGTAAACCTTTGTTTTATCTATTCAGAGAAAAATCTTCATTTCAGAATGAATGAATCAAAAATTTTTTTATGAAAAAACAGTCTTGGAACTCAAAGAATAAATAAGATAAAAGAAACATAGGAGACTATAAATATATCTTAACATCAATTTAGTAATATCAGCTTAAAATTTCTCCTGTAAGTACTAAAGATTTGGTAGTGTTAACATGTATTGTAATTAAGACAAAGGAAACATCTTGCTAAGGGCAAGTAGGTAAGGCCTTTAAATGGTGTTTTAATTTATATCTTAAAAATAGTCAAGGTTTTGTCTGATGAAACTGGAAATATTTTTAGAGATTCACAAGTTGAGAGGCACAAAAATAGGAAATTCAAATCATTTTTGAGGAGCTTGTGACACAGTTGGGTTGAAACATTGCTTGTGTTGGGGAGTAGTCTGATGAGGAGAAAAATGGAAAGGTAGTCTGAGTCCAGACTCAAAATAGAAGTGGCTCCAGAAATTATTTATAAAGGGGCTGAGAACAGCAAGTTTTAATAATTCTAAAGGTGGATTAGGGAGGGTGATATTTGACAAAAGCAAATGTGAGATGTTTAGCCTAACCGTAGAGGCAAAGGAAAAGTCAGGGAGACACAAAGCCTTGGAATCTGGATTATTAGCAATATGTACTTCGTCATTTTTTTCAAACATGAAACTTATTTTTACCAAGTGTAATCATTAACCCTTTTTCTTGTAAGCCCTTAAAAGCTCTGTAAGAGTCAAGTCGCTCAGACAAGCACTCGGTCCCAGTGATCAGTGGTGCTGCACTGTAGCAATAGCTACTCAGAGAAGCTAGGGTGTGAGAATCTTGACCAAGTATAATAGCTTGGGGTAATGGAACTCAAAAGCAGCACTAAACACCTGGGGGAATGATCAAATTTTATTCAGAGAAAAAAGTGAAGGCATAACTGTCTATTATAACATTATCTACCTTTGAGAGATTACTGTATGCCTCCACTGTTCATTTTTGTACTTGTGGTCGCATTTAATCCTCAAAAATAGAATAAATGAAGATAATAGTTATTTCTCATTTTAGAGATAAGAAAAACCTCATTATATTAACTAATCTGCCTGGCATCTTAGTCTGTTTGTGCTACTGTAACAAAACACCACAGACTGATCAGCTTATAAGCGTCAAATTTATCATAATTCTGGAGACTGGGAAGGGCAAGATCAAGGCACCAGCAGATTTAGTGTCTGGTAAGGAAACTTCCTGGTTCATTGAGAGCGGTCTTCCTATGTGGTGGCAGAGACAAGGGAGCCTTCTCAGTCACTAATCCCCTTTATCAGGGCTCCACCGTGATACCCTAATTTTCCCAAAGGCCCACCCCCAATACTATCCTACTGGGGCTTAGGCTTCAACATACGAATTTTGAGAGAGACAGTCAATATCACCTAGCTTTAGAAATTTCCTAAGGGGCCAGGTTGGGATATAAAGAGAGGCAGTCTGACCATAAGAAAAACAATCAGTTCCCATTGTTTGTCAAGCATAGGTCAAGGGTTCAGAAATCATTCTTTTCTTTTTCTTTCTTTCCTTTCTTTCTTTCTTTTTTTTTTTTAAACCGTACCTGCGGCAAATGGAGGTTCCCAGGTTAGGGGTAGAATAAGAGTCGCAGCTGCCTGGCTGTAGCATAGCAACATGGTATCTGAGCCATGACTGTGAAACTACGCCACAGCTCAAGGGAACGCAGGATCCTTAACCCACTGAGCAAGGCCGGGGATCAGACTTGCATCCTCAGGGGCTCTATATCAAGTCCTTAACCCGCTGAGCCACAGGGGAAACTCTGGAAAATCTTATTCACCTCTGAGGAATGCACAAATGTATTGCTTGAGTTATAAACAGACAGAACTATCATCAAAATTCAAGACGCTTCTTGGGATCAATTCTGAAGATATATACTCTGCTTTCACTACTTCAAATTTTAAGATATTGGTGTATCTTAATCTCTGTAGAACTATGTTAGAGATTAATAATGAAGTACAAAAATTCCATGTATTTACAGTTTTCCATATTCTGAGAACTCAACATCATCCTTCTAAATTTGCATTCTTCACGTCAATGATTTCCCAAGAGAAATGCTGACATCATTACAGCTCACATTTGAGAGTGTTTGTATTACACAAATCTTATCTATGCCATGGTATTTAAATGATTGGTTTAATCACACACATAATTGTAATATGCTTTTACGAATTTTAATTTATATTAAGGATATTTAAGAATAGCTATTTGAATTAGTATTAAAATCTCTAACTATAAAGTGATAAATATTATTAAGTCAGGAGAGTAGGATGATTGACACATAGGAAGTAAATCTCTGTGTATAATTTCTATATAATTTTTACCTTTGAATTATAAATGTATTACCTATTTATAGAATACTTAATTAAAATAAAGGTTACCTATCTTCTATGCATAATTTGGGAGAGGTATAAGAAGTAGCATATACTTTTAGGCATGTTATAACTGTGTATACATCAATTTACCTGTCTCATGGGGTGTAAGGGGATATCAATCTTCTTTTTGGCAGTTGTAGTTTTGTTTTCTTAATGTTTTTGGCCATTCTCTTTCTGGGAACATTGTAGGACTACAACTTCACACCTCCTTTAAGTCAAATATGGTCTTGTGACTTTTTTCATGCAATGAAATATGAGAGATTTCAGAAGGAATAAGCTATCTGGACAGATGTCATGAATAGATGGTGCATAATATGTCATGTTCTTTATCCGTGGTCGTGATTCCCAGCAATATTACATGTGGTGAAAGATTTATCATTTTGGGTCCCTAAGAGAGGACACTATAGCTTGCTGCTGCTTACCTGAGATTGATAACATGAAAAGTAAGGGGTGTTACTGCTGGAGTCCAGCTCCAGCAGGTTCAGGGCCTCCTGAAGGATGAGCGGCGTCAGCGAAAGAATGGATACAGACCTGATGCTTCTGCAGGACTGCTCGTTTATTAATAGAATCAACCATGCTTATATACAATTTTTACTTTCCTTTGGCATACGTCATTCGTCATACATCCTAGTGATGTTTTTTAACTTTCCACCCCGTCAAATGTTACCTTATGACCCGGCACATGACCAGGTACATTTGGGAACACAAACAATGCTCTTTTTTGTACTTTCCACTTGACTTTTCAGAATTAAATGTATTCATGTTAATCATCTAACTTTGTGGGTAGCAAAAGCACAAACTTAATAACTTTATAATTAAAAATATTTTTATGTGCCTAAAACCTAAGGCCAAACTATATTCTATTAGTGAAAGTTAATCATATATATCAAAGGTTATTTTTATTCTTATAGAACTAGAAACCACAGCATTGACACTTCTTAGGGTTGAGCCAGTAGGCCTGGCATAGCAATATACAACTGACTGAAAGTGGGTAATTTCCTGACCTGTATACAATTACCTGGTGCAAACTGCACAAGTTTTTCTATAACTAAAGCCCAATATCTACCCTATTCATCAACTAGTCTCTAGCATAGAAAAGAACTACCTGCTGGAGCATGTGCCTCAAGCCTCTCTTTTGTCCCCAGGGTTTTCCACAGGTTAAACAGTAACAGTCTAAATATGAAAGCATTCTATTAGGGTCTCTATAGAAAAAAAGGGAGGAAACTCAGAAGTGAATGATGATCATAGAACAAGGGTTAGTAGGAATCTGTGGGTAAACACTAGGTCCCGATGTTTACCCTCCCTGGGGTCTTTTTTCAGGGAACTTTATTTGACAGCAACTTCCCAGCTCTCACAGTTTTTATTAAGAGCATAAGCAGGCAGAGAAGCAGCAGCAGCAGCACTGTCACTTTTCCAGACATGCTGTGCAGTCTGGGGCCCTCAGTCTCCTGGTCTTTGTCAGCAGGCAGACCTTCACCAAGGCTCCCAGCATGTTACTGATTTTCAAGCTAGTGAAATAGTTCAAGTCAATTTCATGCAGCATTATCTAAGCTGACTGAAAGAGCATCTTTCAAGTATTTAAAGATAGTTAAAACAACACTTCTTAATTTTCGCTTCTCTAGGTTAAGTCAGAAAGAGAAAGACAAATACCATATGGTACCACTTATATCTGGAATCTTAATATATGGCACAAATGAACCTTTCCACAGAAAAGAAAATCAAGGACTTGTGGTTGCTGAGAGGGAGGGAGTGGGGTGGTTGGGGAGCTTGGGGTTAATAGATACAAACTATTGCCTTTGGAATGGATTAGCAATGAGATCCTGCTGTGTAGCACTGGGAACTATGTCTAGTTGCTTATGATGGAGCATGATAATGTGCGAAGATAGAATGCGTACATGTACGTGTAACTGGGTCACCATGCTGTGCAGTAGAAAAAAAATTGCATTATGAAAATAACTATTAAAAAATCAAAAATAAATGTAAAAAAATAATTCTGATACCTTCAATAATTTCCTGTTTGACATGCTATCCAAACTGATAATGTTTTCTACTTTACTGGCAACAAAACCTGACCTCCACACATTCCTGCATGGTTTATACCCAACACATTTGAAATTCTCTTCTTTGGATTTTTTTTTTTTTTTTGTCTTTTTTTTGTTGTTGTTGTTGTTGTTGCTATTTCTTGGGCCGCTCAAGCGGCATATGGAGGTTCCCAGGCTAGGGGTCCAATCGGAGCTGTAGCCACCGGCCTACGCCAGAGCCACAGCAACGCGGGATCCGAGCCGCGTCTGCAACCTACACCACAGCTCACGGCAACGCCGGATCGTTAACCCACTGAGCAAGGGCAGGGACCGAACCCGCAACCTCATGGTTCCTAGTCGGATTCGTTAACCACTGCGCCACGACGGGAACTCCTTCTTTGGATTTTTAATGATTATTTATAGGCCATGTTTAAGTTTGGTGTATATCATTTGTGAACACATTTACATGGAGGCCAAAAGGTGTTTCATAAAATTCAACTGTCAAGAGAGGTAACTTTTTCCTGGAATGAGTGTTCATAAACTCAACTATATATGACTGTTTACAGGTCTTAGGGATTACTTATTTCATCAGTAAATGCACTAATCCTAAAACAAATAGAAATATCTGAAACTTTGAATACTTTCCATAATGAAATCTTTGTTTTATACTCGGTAGCTTGAGTCATCACTAAGAATGTAAAATACATTAAATACTAAGAGGGTCATAGGCAAGTGATGGGGTCACATGAAAGAGGTTGGACTCCCCACTGATAATATTCAAAATTATCAATAACATTTAAATGGCTCCTTGACCTCATTTTTTAAATTGAAATCTTTAGAAATTAAAAACTGACCCCTACTTATGCTTTCAAGCTTAGACACTTTTAACGAACTCTTAGTAAGCTCTTGAAGGGCAGCCTGGATTCCACTGGGGAAATTGAACAGAATTAGTTTCCACTCTAGTCTCAAACCTGACATAAATGGAATAAAAAGTATATCAGAAAAATGTAAGTATTTCCTCAACCTGTAAAGAAGTCTTCAATTAAGGATTTGGTCTAGGAGTTCCCTTTGTGGCCTGGTAGTGTAAAGACCTGACATAGTGTCAGTAAGGATGTGGGTTTAATCCCTGGCCTCTTCTAGTGGGATAAGTATCTGGTGTTGCCACAAGCTGTGGCATAGGTCACAGATGCAGCTTGGATCTGGCATCGCTGTGGCTGTGATGTAGGCCAGCAGCTGCAGCTCCAATTTGACCCCTAGCCTGGGAACTTCCATATGCCACAGTGTGGCCCTAAAAAAAAAAAAAAAAAAGGAATTTTGTCTAGTTTTTGCTAGAAATATACAAATGTGACCAGATGATCTCTGAGGCCCACAAACATAAAATTCTATGAATATATTCTGAAATCAATTGTCATGGACTTCAGAATGAAAATGTGGTACTCTGGCCAACAGATTCAAATAGTAGAATTTTACTGTTTTTGATTCTGAAGACAAATGGGGTATGGAGAATGAATGCATTTTCTATGAATATAGTACAAATAATGGTGATTGCTTGTGTTTTGGTTACAAAGCAAAAGAATTCAATGTTTCGAATAGGCTACCCTCCAAGTGTTTTCAGAGAATAATCTAGACACTTCAGAACATCTATTCCCAGATATAGTGACATTAGATTAGGTCTTTATTCATGTCTGAAACAGGTAAAATCAAACCATTCCTTCTAGTATAGAATTTCAGTGTAATGTGCTCCTTAATCAATATGACTTAATACCTGTTTTAAATCCTAGCACTCTCTGAGCACTCATGGGGAACCCCAGGAGGAACCAGTCCTGGAAGATATGTTTCTTGTATATCTTCTGAGTCTAAATGTAAATACATAGGCAGTACCAACATGTTTCTACCCCCCATCACCAGGAAAGTGTAGCAGAAGAGGAGAGCACAAGGATACAGGAAGGGGTACAAAAATCTAGTATCAACTTTTATTTAATAAAATTATGCATTTTAAAAAGTGATTTTCTTCTACATCCACATGTAAACTCAAATGATAAGTATTTTTATGCTGGCATAATTCCACTATTAAACATCTGCTTAAGTAACAGAGTAAAAAATCTCCATTACCAGATGGTTTAAATTTTTTGATAGTAATTTTTAATTTGTTTTCTGAAATTATTAAGTAAAAGAAATAGGTCAGTATATTGAAATTTGCAAAAAAGAAGAGGCACTTTAGGGCATAGTAGAGAATTCATTTTTTTGTAAAGTCATGAGGATAACTGACGAATGAAAAGATCATGAATTTACATGGGTACTTAATCAGTATACTTAAAAAACTGTCAGAGACTGAAGGAATCTAGCTAGAATATTCAGATACTAAAGTAGTTTTCTGTTTTCATTTATTCCTTACATTGGGGAATTTTAAAAATTATGGAAGGAATATTGTCCAGGTGACCAAAGTGTATGGTGAAAAGATTAGGACACTTTGTTTTTTATCTGTTTTTGAATAGTTCTTCCCAAATAAAACAGCAAATCACAAGGGAATAAGATCGTTTGTAGTCCTACATCTGTCCTGGCGCAATAAATTGCAGAAATGGTAGCTAAACATGGGCCATCTGTGAAGGAGGCTGCCCAGCAGAATCAGCAATGTTGCATTTAATGAACATCAGGTAGCTTTGGGAGCTTCTTCTGGTAGGTAAGACATCTAAAACAAGTTGCTAAATTGCTGTAGTTGTAAGATTCTGATTGACCTCACTTGCTGCAACATGGATCATTATTTTACTTACAGTATGAAGAAAGATTTAATCATTTATCTTGCTGGAAGAGGGTCTATTTATTTACAAACATATGGTAGCACAAGGTTACTATACATAGATATGACATTTATTCGTTTAATAATAAGACATGTCAAGGGGATTTCTGTCCTGCTAACGCTGTGATGCACAAAAGAAAAACAGCAACTAAAAGGTGCATAAGATGAAGATATTTGATTACTTGAAATAATCCTGACAAATTCTGAACAATTTTCTAATTCCTGTTTTTATTAATTTTCAGTGATGTGCTTTATTCATATTTTAAAGTACTGGATACAAAACATGATCAAACATATTTTAAAATTTTGCATAGAATTTAATCTCAGTGCATTTCTTCTTAATAAATTATAAATGGGCAAAAGGAATTTATACATAACTACTGTGCAGATACTGTGGATATGTAGGCATTCAATCTTATAAAATCTTAGACCAAATAACTCAATAGCCAGACTGTAAAGTTATTTATTTTTAATTGATGAATATCTTGTTATAAATATTGAGATTATGCAAATATCCTTTCTACCAAGTTTTGCTGACTGATTTTACTTTTTAAAATTTTAATTAAAATTGTATATATTCAATTGTATATACAACATGATTTTGTACATATATTTGTAGTAAAATATTAATTACAGTTGGTCTAATCAACATAGATTCTCCTTACATAGTTACCATTTTGCGTGTGTAATACTCAAATTCCATCTTCTCAGGAAGTTTCTAGTATTCATTATACTATTATTAACTGTAGTCATCATATTGTACATTAGATCTCTAGACTCTTTCATCTTCACTGATTTTAGTATCATTTGGTTGATTGTGCCTGGAAGTCAGTATTGTGGTGTTTGCCTAATAGTGATTTGGGGTTTCCTTAATTGCTTCTATACATATTAATTTTAATTTTCCTTTAAACAAGAGCTATCTCTTTTATACATTTGATAGAATTTTTATTCATATCTATATGTACTTGTGAATGTTTATCTTATAGTTTATAATGCAATATTATCATTTGAAGTTGTTTTGGCTCAAATTGTACCAATTTTGGCCACAGAACAATTCTTCAAGTTGGTTTTTTTTTTCTTTATGACATGCTCCTTTTTTTTTTACTCACTTATTTCCTGGAAGCATTTAATATTTCAGCTTTATCAAATGGTGCTGGGAAAACTGAAAAGCTACATGTAAAAGAATGAAATTAGAACACTATCTAACATCATACACAAAAATAAACTCAGAATGGATTAGAGACTTAAATATAAGGCCAGATACTATAAAACTCCTAGAGGAAAACATAGGCAGAAAACATAGACTGTGACATAAATCAGAGCAACATCTTTGATCCACCTCCTAGAATAATGACAATAAATACACAAACAAATGGAGACCTAATTAAACTCACAAGCTTTTAAGTAAAGAAAGCCATTAAAAAGAGGAAAAGACAACCCACAGAATAGGAGAAAATCTTTGCAAATGATGGAACAGACAAGGGCCTAATCTGCAAAATATACAAACAACGCATGCAACTCAACAAAAAAACAAACAACCCAAATGAGAAATGGACAGAAGACTAAACAGACATTTCTCCAAGGAAGACATACGGATGGCCAGTAGGCACATGAAAAAACACTCAACATCACTAATTATTAGAGAAATGCAAATCAAAACTACTATGAAGTACCACCTCACACCAGTCAGAATGACCATTGTTAAAAAGTCAAGGAGTTCCCGTAGTGGTGCAGTGGAAACAAATCTGACTAGGAACCATGAGGTTGTGGGTTCAATCCCTGGCCTCCATCAGTGGGCTAAGGATCTGGCTTTGCCATTGTCATGAGCTGTGGTGTAGGTCGCAGACATGGCTCGGATCTGGTGTAGGCCGGCAGTTGTAGCTCTGATTAGACCCCTAGCCTGGGAACCTTCATAGGTACGGCCCTAAAAAGACAAAAAATAAGTATTTGTTGACTTTTTATTTAACAAATGCTGAAGAGGGTGTGGAGTAAAGGAAGCCTTACTCACTGTTGGTGGGAAAGTAAATTGGTGCAACAACCATGGAAAACAGTATGGAGGTACCTCAGAAAACTAAATATGGAACTACCATATGATCCAGCAATCCCAGTCCTGGGCATTTATCTGGACAAAACTTTCATTAAAGAAGATACATGCACCCTACATTCACTGCAGTTCTATTCACAATAGCCAAGGGATAAGAAACAAATGTCTATTGATAGATGAATGGATTGAGGAGAGGTGGTAAATGTTCACAATGGAATGCTTCTCAGCCATAAAAAAGAATAAAATAATGCAATTTGCAGAAACATGGATGCAACTAGAGATTCTCATACTAAGTGAAGTAAGCCAGAAATAGACAAATACCATATGATGTTACATATTTGTGAAATCTAAAATATGGCACTGATGATCCTATCTATAAAACAAACAGATCATGGACAAGGAAAGCAAACATGTGGTTTCTATGGTGGAGGGGGGTGGCAATGGGATGGCTGGGAAGTTTGGGGATTTTCGATGCAAACTGTAATAATTGGAATGGATGGTCAATGGGGCCCTACTGTACAGCACAGGGAATTGTGTGAGATTAGGTCACTTTGCTATACAACAGAAAATGAAGAAACATTGTAAATCAACTATACTTGAACAAAAGATCACATAAGATAGCTAGCATTTTTATAATCATGTTACATACTTGTATATATGAATCTGAGATCAATCAAATTTTACATGTTGAGATTTTACAAGTTGTCTGTTTTCAATAGTAATCCATCTTCTATAGATGGCCTTTAATTTTGAACCTGTAAACTTAAAACTTCGGAGTGCTCTTACTCATCAGCACTTTATAGTTTTGTACATACAATCACATAATTTCCCCATTTTATGACTTCCATTATACTTCAGTTCTTTGAAGTAAGTGGTATCCACATTTTATATATTAAATTGATCCCCACAAAGCCAATTATTATGCATCATTTCAGAAAAAAAAGTTGCATAAGTTTCAGTGAACTACTTTATGAAACTTATGAAATTATTTTTATATCTGGTGTCTTCAACTATGCAATTCTGGCATTTGTTTACAACTCAATATTTGCAAGTGTATAAAATAGACAAAAATGTAAATAATTTTAAAGTGGTTTTTCATCTTCTAATGTAATAGGGAAAAGAGAATAGCTATTCAATATTAATTTTTGATCAGTATAGAAATATGACCTAACAAAATGGAAGTTCACCATCTTAATGTGTAAATGGAACCAGATATGGTTGATATCTATGAGGTTAAGTAATGAAAGATTCAAGGAGAGTCAAGTAAAGTAATAGAAGACTGCTTATTCAGAGAGTGAGAACAGGGGGTATATATTTAGCTAAGCCAGTAATGACTTGGTCATGTATTCTCATTCTTAGGTCAAATGTTTGTGAATTCAGTTCCATAAATATGCATGAATCATCTCCTATATTTAAAACTGCTGGATGCAATAAGAGCTATTTTCATCTTGCCCAGGATATTAACTATAATGTACAGTACATATTCAACAGTCATCGGATATCTAATATATCAGATGTTGTGCTAACTGCTAAGGTCCCAAAGCTATGTAAGAAATGTATGTGAACACATCATTTTAACATGGTATTACTGTGATAGAAATAAAAGGATGATTTTGTGGGAAACATAAGTGAAGGATCTTCAAATGCATGTAGCAAAAACAGAAATAATGATTAGTACTACAAGAGAATTACAAAGTCATACAATAGTTCAGAGAAAGTAGAGTTCCCTTCCAATTGGAAGACCTCAGGGAAAGCAGTTAAGGCATATCAACATTCTGAATAAAGATGAAGTCTTTCATAATGCAATGATTCCTGGAAGATGCTGGGGAAGTATTGGTAGGTGGTCGTAAGAAATTCACAGATTTTACAGGCAGGTCATCTCTATACCAGCCTAAAATATCGGACTGGGACTATAGTGTAGAAGATTTTAAAAATCAAGTTGTGACAGTTTGATGTAGCTTGGTAGACAACAGAAAAATTTGATTGCTTTTTAGCACTAAGTATCATGATTGAAGTTTTCTCTAAAGATAATCAGACATTAATATCAGAGAAGAAATGTTTAAATGAATTTGGGGATTCTAGGAAGGTGTCAGAATGAGTGAAAGATAAAGACCTTCCCTGTTTCCGTTTATTTAAGAATCATGTCTTTACCATCCACTGAATGCTGAAAAAAAATAATGAATATGCTGTCATCTACACCCTCTAGGAATTTAGTGTAAGAGGCCAAAAGTAAAGGCTTGGTTATGATGATAGAAGTATGCAAACAAGGATGCCTGACCCAGATTGGAAGGGAATTGAAGCAGGTCTTATTGCATTGAGGTTTGAACAATTGATAGAAGTTTTGGAGTTGAAGTGGACCATATGGGAAAAGTGCATTCTCTTTGGAAGGAAAAGGTAGGAAAGTAAGTGATATGATTACATAAGTGGGGAAATTGCATTTTGAGATCTATGCTTAGAGTTTAAAAGAAAAAAGATGAGGAAAGAGTTTTAAAGTGTGCATAGCCATAGATAATCTTAAGAGCTATATCCTTTTTCCTGTGGGATATTGAAAAAAGGAAAAAAGTTTAGGGAAACCCATCTGAGTCCACTGGGGAGAAGGTGGGCAGGTGAGTTCTTTGACACACTCTGAGTCTCTGAATTAATTTTTACTTTGAGGCATAATATTTTGTTTATAGAACTTATTGTGGCTACAGAAAAAATTTCTAAACTACTGTGCAATAATCAGAGGCTACTAGGAGCAAGTCAGAATCAGGTTAAGAGTAAAGAGAGTAAACATTGATGGACCTATTGGTACTTGAGCATCTGAATAGAAACCATAAACTTGAGAAAAAAACTCCACACTTACTCTAGTATTCAGGGAAATAAAAACTAAAGTGTGAAGGCTATCTTTTCTTCCCTATTGAATTAGTAAAAATAAAAATGTAATCAACAATATTGATTTTATATGAGTTGAGCAATACTATGTATTTCTAGAAATCATATATAATATTACACGCATTTTGAAAATCAGACCAACATTCCTTGCTAGGTCATTATAACTATCAAATACAGTATGTGACATAGTAAATCTACATTAAAATATCCATTCTTAGGAATATATTAGGAATGTAAGGAAGTCTTACATGTGCTGGCTACAGTCCATTTAAAATCATAAGAAAGTTAACCTGAAATTCAAACAATAGATGTCTAACTCAATATCACAAGTAAATACCAGTGAATACTGTGAAACCATTAAAAGAGGCATTATAATTTTAATTACATAGTAAGTGCTCCCAATATTTACATCTCTTGCACTCATGTCACACTATCAAGAGCTCTTCCTCACCAACGCTAACCTGGAAAATCTGACTCTAGTCCCCACCACTGTCTTCCCCTTTTTGTTGTCTTTACATTCTTTTCTGGTATAATCATTTTTTGCTTATTGCCAGTCTCCCTCATACTGGAAAGAGAGACCCATGAGAGCTTTAATTTATTTTGTCAATGCTGTATTCTTGGTGTCAAGAACAATGCCTGGCACACTCTAAGAGCAAATAACAAATATATATTTGCAGAAAAATTATTGTGTAGTTATATATTGTCGAAAATCAATTGTGCAAACATAACAATAAAATATGTGAAATGTAATAATTATACCAATATTTTTGAAGTTGTGGGCATTTTTTTTGTTTTCTTTTTTGTGTTTATTTAGATATAACAAGATTATCTAAAAAATGAATGTCTTCGGTTAGAGGAAAAAGCAGCAAAAGATTAAATTTTTTTTTGATCTTAGCATGATGAGGGCTACTTTAAAATCTATTGTGAAGCTTTGGATTTAATATAATTGAAAAATGTTGAAAAGATGCACTAAGAAATGGCAGAGATAAAAAGGAGATTGAGAAATATTGTTTGGTCCTGTTAAAATACCCATGATAGTATTCAAAGTCTGTGGTTAGGACACTGATGTTTCTTTAGGTTTCCCAGAGTTCCCCTGCACTCGTTGTGTAAGTTCTCTTACCCCAGCACAGAGTAGAGAAACAGGCAGACAAGCCATGACTGAGCTGTCCCCACTGTGTGAAATTGCTGCTTTTTGTTTCTCCATCCCTCCTTTTTCCTCTGAACCTAACAAATGCAGTCTTTCCTCAGACTGTGGTTTGTACAAACCTAGCCATGTCTCTGTGTGTGTGTGTGGGCACGTGCGTGCAGGTACTCTGAGCCTGCTTTGGTTCCCAGAATCTTAGAACTCTCTCGCACAGAAAAATAAAGACATTACCTGACTCTACCCTGCATTCAGAAATTCCGCATTGGACCACGGGCCCCACTTCTAACAAAAGACTACAGTGCTAAATCTGTTTTTTCTTGCTTGCTGTGATTTCTGTTCCCTCATGGAGCTATAGGGAGAATCAGGTTTCCTTTGTGAATGCCCTGGCCAGATTCTATATAATAATAATTTGTCATCTTATTAAGTCTTTTTAATAAGAAAGAAAACTCAATCATTTTAGACATTGATCATTTAGATATCATTTCAAGCATATTTTATATCAAAGTTTTAGTTTGCTAGATGTACTTATTTATATCAGGTCATTTCTTATGAGTGAGTTTTTATTTGTGCAGAAGAGAATATAGAGGAAATGACGGCTAATCTGTGTTCATAGATACAGATAGGTGTTAATAATTCAATATAATTTTATTCATATACCTGAATTAGGCAAGAATAACTACCATGTGTTATTATGATTTTGATATTGCTACCACATTTTAAGGTTCAAGTTAAAATTTGAGCACATTTGGAGAAAGACATTGAAAGCCGCAGAAAAACATAGCATTGACCAATACATGGTAGCAATATTATAATCTTGCCTCAAACCAAGCCTAATGATAAATTCTTCCAAACTTCAACAGATAAACAAATATTTTAATAAGGTAATTAGGTTAATTAAATCCTTTCTTTTAACTTAAGATTTAACCAATAAATGATTATATGTAACCCATCATCAAAAGTTCTACTGGAGGAGTTTACGTAGTGATGCAATGGAAACAAATCCGACTAGGAACCATGAAGTTGCGGGTTAGATCCCTGGCCTTGCTCAGTGGGTTAAGGATCCGGCGTTGCCGTGAGCTGTGGTGTAGGTCACAGATGTGGCTCGCATCTGGTGTTGCTGTGGCTATGGCGTAGGCCCGAAGCTGCAGCTCTGATTAGACCCCTAGCCTGGGAACCTCCATATGCCACTGGGTGGCCCTAAAAGGACAAAAGACCAAACAAACAAAACAAAACAAAAGTTCTGCTGGAAATGTACGGTCTTAATCAGCATGAAGCGGGTCCAAGATTGCTATAGCTAAATAGAACTAAGTTTTGCAGCATACTGTCAGATTGAATGATTGCTATTACAGAAGTGCATTGAGGGTAAGAAATTCTTTCCTCTGGCATAATAGAACCTTCAATTTCATGAAGATGTTAAACTTAACTTTAGATGATTTAGATAGACATGACTTGTGTGAAAGTTCTACCACCTAAAGGTACTGGTTACTGTTTACAACACATCTCTATTGGAGTGTCTTATTAGAGTCATATCTGACAGATTTCTTGTCCACAAGTGAAATGTTAGTGTGAAATGTTAGTTAGGAATCTCATATCCATTACCAGAGATACTCTTCAAGCAAAGAGGGGAAGAGAGAACTGTCAGCACAGCCATCATTTTTAGCGAGCAAAATACTTAAGGCATGAAATAAATAGGCTAGCAGAAATACAAAAATTCCTGAGGTGCACCAGGGTAAGGGGAATCTCATTTTCCAAAGATTTCAATAGCTTTCACTGCAAATTAATATATTTCATTACTGGGAAGATTTTACTTTTAAATGTAATTGATATGGCTCATGGTTTACTGTGCCAGCTACACTTTCATAGTGGCATCGCTGCTGCTTCTAATGACATTCTGCAAGGAGACCACTGACACCAGTACTTTGTCTTCCATAACAGCACTCAGGGGCATATTTTTAGCACAGAATGAATCAGGGACTCACACCCATAACTTTGGGAATGTGATGCTGAAAATTGATTCCACTGAGTTCTAACCAGATGGTTCCTCACTCATAATCTAGAATAATTTATTGAAAGAAGCCATTCACATTTATGAACTGATTATTATTTGTTAAATCATAAATTAACATGACTATTTAAGATAAGTAAACTTAGGAAAATAAGTGATTCTTGCACATTCTAAAAGGAATGAAAATAGTCAAAGCAAAAAAATATTAAGGCAGAGATAAGCCATCCAATTATCTGAAACAAATAGGCAGAAGTAGCATAAGAGGTAATATATAAACAAATAAAAAAACTTGAAGATAAAAGAAGTCATCTTAAGAACAATCCTGCCATGAATAAACTTTGACTGTGACTGCAATGATGTATGAGATAACTGAATGCTGGCTTTTTCAGAAGAGGAATTTTAAAAAGACAATTCAATATGATGAAATCGTAAGACATATATAAGATGTGGATTTCCAGAGTATCTAAATCATTCTTAACTTTTGTATAAATTAGGAATGTTAAAGTAGCAATTGAATGTCATGAACAAATTTGAATGGAGTATTTAGCTATAGGCTAATCTTGGGCCACATGATTTGAGATAAGTTGGAAATGTATCCATTCATTCAAAAAATGCAATTCACCTGCATTTGACTAGGCACTTGGGTACTTCAGAACAAAACATGGTGCTATCTAGTGTTATGTTGTTCAATTTTAGAGGAGATAGAAGAGAATTAACAAAATAAAACATATGATATAGAATATCAGTGGGTGATAAGCGCTATAAAAAGAGCCAGATAAGGTTAGGGGTATGTAACTAGGTAAGAAGGAAACGCAGGGAGGAGGGAGGTGTAGGAAAGTGGCATTATGATACAGGATGTTCAGGGCATGCCTCCCTGAGAAGGTGACAATTGAGCAAAGACCGAGATTAGGCTGTTGACCATGTGCATATCTGAGGAAAGAGTGGTCCACATAGATAGGATAATTAAGGCGGTGCTCCTAAGGTAGACATGAGCCTGGCATGTCCCATGAATATCAAGGAAGGCTATGTTTGCATACCTAAAACAGGGGTGGGGTGGGTGGCAATATAGTAGACTTTGTTCTGGGAGGCCTCTTAGGCAATATAACCCACCCTAATGGGGAGCCACTTCAGGATTTTGAGCAATAGCCTGACATGCTATGACTTGCATTTGACCATCCTATAAAGAATAGAAGGTAGGCACAATGGTAGAAGCAGGGAAACCTCTTTGAAGGATATTCCAAACTCCCTATAGGAAACTTGGGGGCAAATGATCAATTCCTGGGTACAGAGAATTCTAATGAATGGCAATAATACCAGTGTCAGATTAAGCAATTGGAAGTGCGGCCACTGCCGGAGGTATGATCAAAAAAGAGATGAAAAGTGGGGGTGGTATGGCAAAGAAAAGCAGGAGTTCAGATCAGGCGCACAGAGTTTGAGATGGCTGTTCAGCATTTGAGTAGCATGCAGAGAGTATGAAGCTCCAATTTGATTCTGGGTTTAGGTAGCAAGACCTGGACTGGTGATATATTTGTTAAGTGCTGTCAGAACATGGGTTAATTCCTGCATTTAATTCCAGGAGGGGGGAATGAGGTCACCACAGGAGACATAAAAATAGACACAGAATATTTTAAAAGTCTGATTCCCCTAAAAGAATATTTCTTCATCAAAATTGCTGTTCCATGTATTTATTTCTGGGTTAGAAGCTATAAAGAAATCAAGGTAAATGTGAATGGACAGGTGCTATCTGATTACACAAAAATACTTATAATTAGATAAACCATTCCACATGGAAAACATTGTAGAAGCCATTTCAGTAGAGTGTCATCTCTTAATTCCTTGATTCAAGAGAAATTTGATGTTAATGTGGATAATTAAAAAGTTATCAAGGTAAAGGTAAGATCACGTTAAGGAGTATAATATAAATTGACAATGCTGGAAGAAAATGTTGCCTTAAATTTAAAAGAACATTGAAGAAAGTGAGAGCACCTTAGAACAATGATTAGAATTATCTACAATGAAATTTAATCTTTGTATTACAACAAAATCGTAACTATAAGGATAGTGAATGCTAAAAATTAATAAGGTGTGGAAGGTTTTCTTACTTTGTTACTCAATTCATACTCGAAAAAGTGTTACTAACATAAACATAATGAACTGAAATGAGAATATTAACTGAATCAACATAAACTAAATCTCCATGCTGTGTCATATAGGTTTTAAATTTAAACAAAAATTAGAAAAAAAAAGTGAACAGCTTTTTCCTGAAATGGAAGGACAGAGAAACAGCTATTTAGAAACTTAGTATTCTGTACGTGACTTAGAGTGTCTGAAATAAGTGAATATTTAGTGCTGCAGCTAGTGTAGGTACTGATTGAAGAACTCTTTCTCCAAGTATCTGCTTTCCTAGAAATTTGTCTCCATGCATTCTACATTATTTATATAACATCCAAGTGAATTGCCACCATTCTGTGAAAGGACAGGGGACTTTATTTTAATCCAAGTAAATCCAGAATATTTTTAAAAATGTACTCAAATATTCTGATTCCTGTGAGCTTCTTTGTTAGCTAGGGGAAAATTTGTATTTATTTATTTATGTATTTATTTATTTATTGGTCTTTTATATTTTTAAATTTTTATTTATTTATTTATTGATTGATTGATTGATTGATCTTTTGTCTTTTTAGGGCTGCACCCACAGCATATGGATATTCCCAGGCTAGGAGTCTAAGCTGACCTGTTGCCACCGGCCTATGCTAGAGTCCTAGCAATGCCAGATTTGAGCCGCATCTGCGACCTATACCACAGCTCACAGCAACACCGGATCCTTAACCCACTAAGCAAGGCCAGGGATCGAACCCAAAACCTCATGATTCCTAGTTGGATTTGTTCCCTCCGCATCACAATGGGAACTCCCGTATTTATTTTTGAGTGTTATATTTGACCTGCTAAAGAATTTGAATCTACTTTTTAACCCCAAATTTTTAGAAAAGTCTATGGTATTTTATTTTACTTCCAAAACTATTAGTGTAGGAATACCTTGAATTTGTTACTCTGAAAAACATGGATTTCTCTCTGCATACGAATGCTGTTGTATCCTCCTAGTAATTATAAAGGTATATATGCTGTAAATCACGAGAATTATTATTGTGATACTTGTGGTGGGAAATCAGGTACAGAATAAACATCAGCCATGGTTCTCAACAATATAAAATAGAAATACAATCAGCTATTACAAGAGAGCTTTTAGGGAAACTTTCCAAATAGAAACCTAGTGCCTAAATAACTTAATTAACTTCCTGTTGGATCAAATCCATCACTGTCAAGCACCTGTCACATATAAGCATTGTTCATAGTGAGGCTCAATAAATGTTTTGTGTTAATGCCAAAATTATGTATGCCTCTATATTATATCTAGGGAAATAAAACATATTTTCTACATTCAAAGGAAACTTTGGTAATTGAACTAGCAACCATTGTTACATTAAAAAACTAATATTGAAAATGAAAAATGGAGGACATAATGAATGGTTTATTAGGGGTTAGAAACATAAAGACACTTCTCTACAATACCGTTATCTCCCTATTTCACTATGAAGCGGAGAGTTCTGTCACATTACATAAATGCCTACACAGGCATTTATGACTATTCTTAAGCTAAGCCTGAAAAACCATAAAGAACAGTTCTTTCAGAATTATTTATAAAATGCATTCATTTATCCATTCAGTGATATTGTATTTCTCTGATGTCCCAAAATTACATGTTTAGGCAGGTGACACTACCCTGTCTTTCAAAATGAAGTGTGTCAATTGAGTTATCTTAAAACTAAGGAGAGAAAGCAAAATAAATAATAACACAATCCCATACTCTTAAGCTCCATACTCTTAAACACTACATGCTAATGGAGATAAGAAATGGGAAACAATGGTTTTGTATTCGGGGAATGTGCTCAGGTCTGCTCTAAGAGCTGATTTTTTATATTACTGAAATGATGAATATCTATGGTGTGCTTTGAGAATGGTAGAATTCAAATTTAGGGATTTTGAGATAGTCACTATGGCATTGATTCCCCATATAAGTCATTTTTCTAAACTGTGCTTCGTACAATGTAACTTGATACAACATGAGAAATGTGGGCAAATTTATGTTGGAGAATAACTGCTATTTCCACTGTCACGTGGAACGTAGGCATGCTATATCCACACACAGAAGTCTGGGGCTCTCTGGAAAAAGTATACGTTATCCATTGTGTATGCCAACCATCCTATTTTCTAATAGTTGACGTTTTAGTTGTGCTACCCAAACCATTTTTTTTTTTTTTTGGCTCCACCCACGGCATGTGGAAGTTTCTGGGCCAGGAATCGAATCTGCACCACAGCTGTGGCCTGTGTCTTAACCTGCTGTGCCATGAGGGAACTTGGAAACCAAATTTTTTACAGTGGAAATTGGAACAATATTTACAGCTCACATTTTTCAGTACCCTAAATACACCTGTGTTTTATGTATATTTTAGTTAATAATTGGAACAAATACAGGCATCTTTATCCCAATTTTAATACACAGAACAAAGAGCTTAAAAGTTTATTTAAATTGCTCAGGACCTCATTGGTGCTCAACAGTGGCATCAAAGTCAATGTCTTATTTTATTTAGGAAGAGAATTTAGTGAATCTTGCTTCTCAAAATTTGATGTGAATCTCTGAGAAAGCATAAGTTGCATCAAAGTGGAGTTTAGTTGATCTGTAGGATACCACTCTTCAATGGGATTTAATATCATGGAATTCTCTGGAAAAAATTTTTGAGGTGTAAATGTCATATAACATTATTTCTGGTGTTCAATGTAACAATTTCCTATTTGTATACGTTAGGAAATGATCAATAAAAAACTAGTTAAAATCTGTCACCTTACGTATTTTTTTCTCGTGATGAAAAATATTAAGATCTACCCTTAGCAATATGAAAATACACAATAGAGTATTATAGTTACCATGATGTACATTACATCCCCATGGCTAATTTATTTTATAACTAGAAGTTTGTTATTTTGACCCCCTCTACTCACTCCACCCTCACATCTTAGAACCACCAAGATGTTCTTTTATAGTTGTTTTTTTTTTTTCTATCACATTTTTGTGAAATCAGACAGTATCTGTCTGTCTTTGTGTGATTTATTTCAATTAACATAAGGTACTTATAATTTTTTTTTTTTTTGGCTTTTTAGATCTAGACTTGTGGTATATGGAAGTTCCCAGGCTAGGGGTCGAATTGGAGCTCTAGCTGCTGGCCTACGCTACAGCCACAGCAATGAAAATCCAAGCCATGTCCACAACCTATACCACAGTTCACCGCAACATCAGATCCTTAACCCACTATGCAAGGCCAAGGGTAAAACCCACACCCTCATGGACACTAGTCAGATTCGTTACTGCTAACTAAGCCAGCAACTGGAATTCCAACATGAGGTACTTAAAGTCCATTCCTGTTGTCAAAAATGGAAATTTTCATTCTTTTTTATGGCTGAATAATATTCCAGTATATGCATATACCGATCTTTGTTTTTTCCCTACCCATATGTTGATAGACACATAAGTTGTTTTCCCTATCTTGGTGTTGTGAATATTGCTGCAATGAATGTGAGGATGCTTATGTCTTTTTGAACTAGCTATTCCAACTTCTTTCAATAAATGTCTAGAAGTGGAATTACTAGATCATGTGGGAATTCTATTTTTATTTTTATTTTTTTGAGAAACCACCATACTCTTTTCCATAGTGGCTGCATTTATTTTACATTTTCACTGACAGTGGCCAAGGAATTTGCTTTTCTCCACATCCTCTCCAACATCTATCCCTTTTTTTTTTCTTTTTTTTCTTTTTTTCTTTTTTTTGCCTTTTCTAGGGCCACTCCTGTAGCATATGGAGGTTCCCAGGCTAGGGGTCTAATTGGAGCTATAGCCACCAGCCTACACCACAGCCACAGCAACGGGGGATCTGAGCTGCTTCTGCGACCTACGTCACAGCTCATGGCAATGCCAGATCCTTAACCCACTGAGCAAGGCCAGGGATCAAACCCGCCACCTCATGGTTCCTAGTTGGATTCGTTAACCACTGAGCCACAACGGGAACGCCTTCTCTTTTTGTTAATGGCCAATCTAACAGGTATGAGGTAATATTTCATTGTAGCTTTTATTTGCATCTCCCTGATGATTAGAGATGTTCAGCACCTTTTTGCATACCTCCTAGCTGTATGATATCTTTGGAAAAATGTTTATTCAGATCTTCTGTACATTTCTTAATCAAGTTGTTGGGGTTTTGTTGTTTTTGTTTTTAGCTACTGAAGTGTAAGTGTTCTTTATACATAGTGAATATTAACCCCATATTAGATACATGATTTATAAATGTTTTCTCCCATTTAATAGTTCGCTTTTTCATTTTCTTGATTGTTTCCTTTAATGTGTAGAACTTTTTAGTTTCATGTAGTCTCACTTCTTTTTGCTTTTGCTGCTTTTGCTTTTAGTGTCATACTCAAAAAGCATTACCGAGACCAATGTCAAGGAGCTTATCACCTGTTTTCTTCTAGTAGTTTTATGGTTTCAAGTCTTATATTTATACTGCTGTGGTGTGAGGGTTCAATCCCTGGCCCAGGAACTTTTGTGTGCCTTGGGTGCAGCCAAAAAAATAAAGTCTTACATTTAAGTTTTTAATCCCTCTTGAGTTGATTGATGCATATAGTGTAAGATAGTGATCTAGTTTATTGCTTTGCATGTGACTCTCCAGTTTTCCCTATTGAAAAGACTATCCTTTCCCCATTATACATTCTCGCTTCCTTTATTGCATATTAATCAACCAAATAAGCATAGGTATTTCTGAGCTCTCTACTTTGTTCCATTGACCTGTGTCTGTTTTGATATCAATACTATACTGTTTTGATTACTATACTTTTATAATACAGTTTGAAATCAGGGCACATTATGCCTCCCAGTTTGTTGTTATTTCTCACACTTTGGCTGTGTGGGGTCTTCCGTGCTCCTGTACAGATTTTAGGATTGTTTGTCTGCTTCTGTGAAACATACCATTGGAATTGTAACAGGAATTGGATTAAATGTGTAGATTGTTTTGGGTGGTATGGACATTTTAATAATGTTGATTCTTCCAGTCCATGAGTGCAATTATTTTTTCCTTAATGTTTATTCTATTTATTTTATTAGTGTCTTGTAGTTTTTGGTGTATAGGCCTGTCACTTCCTTGGTTAAATTTATGCCTAGGTATTTTATTCTTTGATGCAATTATAAATTAGATTATCTTAATTTCTATTTTTAAATGATTTAATTTATATTTTCTTTAATAATTTTTATTATTGGCATGTATAAATACATGTTTTTATTGATTATGTACCCTTCATATTACTGAATTATTTTATTCCAACGAGATTTTAGTGGCATCTTTAAGGTTTTCTATATAGTTTATGCTGTCTGCATATAGTAAAGTTTTACTTCTTCCTTTCCAGTTTAAATGTCTTTTATTCTCTTACTTGCCTGATTGGTCAGGCTAGGTCTTCCAATACTATGTTGAATAAGAGTGGTGAGATTAGAATCCTTATCTTAGAAAAGTCTTTGTTTTTCACTGTAATTTTTAAGAAACACTTTTTTTACATAAAAACTATTTCTATGAATCACATAGATACGATGACCATAGAATCCCTTCACATTTAGAACATCTACACATGCAAATGTGTCATCAATCCAAAAAAAATATAAAAAGGAAAGCATTCCATAAACATTTGTATAAATCAGTTTTAGCAGTATATGTGTGTTTGGGGTGTGGGTGCATGAGTTTAACTTTCTATATTTTCCCTTCTACTACTATGAGTTAGAGACAATCCTATTATTAAAATATGTATTACCCAAAGGAAAAGTACCACTGGCAAACTTCAATAACAAACCAACTGGAAAATAGAAAAAGAATTAAATTATTTTATTTCATTGAGAAAATGAATTAAATGATTTTATTTCACCTTTTCTATAGTATCTTTATTTAGTCTGACTTTCCTCTGACAATATTTTACAAGAATGTTTGATCTTTGGAAATTTCCTCACATAACGTTATACCCTGGAAAAGAGGTATGAAATGTGGGCAAAATTCTGCAATGCAATTTAATACAAGCTTCTAATAATTGGGGGAGGGAAGCATATTAAACACTCCAGTGAGCTTTTGCTAGGCCATCAGCTATTTACTATTTAATTCAAACAGAACATGAAGAATGTGAGGTTCTGAAAAGAACTATTATTCACTAGATGTAGTATGTTAAATAAATTTGCCAAGATACATAAACTGTCAGAAACTTTTTTTTCTTGTGTAAAATAGGTATATTAACACCTGCATCATAGTGTTGCTGTATTGAAGTTACATAAAAATTTATAAAAACATGCCTGAGAGGTCCATAGTAAGTTTTCAACAAGTTGGAATAGTGGTAGAAGTTAATCACATCAGTCAAAACATAATTTAGAACCCATTGTATACTGGTGAGCAATAGATTAGCTTTGTTCCCAATCAGACTGAGTCAGAGAGCATGGCTTTGTCCTGGAAGCCACTTCTACCTCCAGGTCTGGACATATGGACCACCTGTGAGGAGGGGGAGTTCTCACACAGATAGTCTGGGTCTTTCAGAGTTGACCAAGGATAAAGAACAAGCCAAATATGCTTGTGATCTCTAACATGATAAGGGGAGACTAACACATGTCCGACTTTGTTCACTAATAAACCACCCTTCTTCCTGTAGGGAGGATCCAGTGGAGTGCAGCACACAAGAAATTTTGATAGTATTACTTCCAGAATGTCCTTAAATTCTAGGCTAGCTAAATGAAAGAACAAGGTAGCATAATGCAATTGTTAAGATATTTCTCCAGCAACACAGCCTGGCTTCCAGTACAACTCTGCCATATATTGCTAGGTGACTGTCAGAGGGTCTTTATTCAATTCACATAAGAAGCAAAGAAGGAGTTTCTGTTGTGGCTCAGTGGGTTAAGAATCTAACACAGTGACTGTGAGGATGTGGGTTCAATCCCTAGCCTCACTCTGTAGGTTAAGGATCTGGCACTGCTACGAGCTGTGGCATAGGTTTCAGATGTGGCTGGGATCTCATGTTACTGTGGCTGTGATGTAGGCTGGCAGCTGCAGCTATGATTCATCTTCTAGCTCAGGAACTTCCATATGTGCAGCAATAAAAAGAAAAAGAAGTTCATGTTTGTGATGTTTGTGTAGCGCTCAGAACATAGAATAGGAAATGATTTCACCGATAACTAATACCCTTACTCCCTACCTTGGTGAGCTATTGTTTACATGTAATTTTAGAATACAAATATGGATAATAAAGAGTAATTTATTTCATGGCACAAATAAGCCTATCTATAAAACAGAAACAGACTCACAGCCATAGAGAACTGAACTTGTGGTTGCCAAGGAGCAGAGGGTAGGGAGAGGGATGGACAGGGAGTCTGGGATTAGTAGATAGAAACTATTATATTTAAAATGGATAAACAATAAGGTCCTACTGTATAGCACAGGGACGGAAAGGAATATTTTTAAAAAAGAATGTGTATATGTGTATAGTTAAGTCATTACAGCAGAAATTAGCACTACATTGTAAATCAACTATAATAAAAAATATCTTCACAGAGGAAAAATAAAAGGTAAGTGATTTTTTAAATTCATAGTCAGTGAATTTGAAGTAAGTAAAAAAGCTAGTTAGTAAAAACCAAAAGCCTAGCTTTACTACCCATATGTAAGTAGGAATTTTGAGCATCATTTTATAAGATGGATAATTTTTAATCAGAAGGCCAGGATAAAAATATTAAATGTTCAGTACGGAACTATTCAGCTATAGTCTAAATTGGTTCTACAGGAAAAAAATTTGAACTTCTCTGATAACCTAGTGATTGATACATATCGGCTTACCTGTGAAAAGCTGAGTAGCTTACTTGAAGGGAATATTTTCTGAAAGAGAAAATCAGGGAATCAGATAAAAACAATTACTAGCTTAACCCATAGGAGGATTGGCAGTGTAATTTTGGGGAGCAGTGATTGTCTATAACTTGGGTTTATCTACACCTCAAGTTCTGATGGACTTGTGTCCCTGACCCAGGAATTGAGGGGACTACAATTAAAAAATTATTTTTTTTTCAATAAAATTTCTTTCAGGGAGTACTACTCTGGTAATTCTCCAAGCAACTAGTATAATTCTAATAGAGCTTATGTATCCTGCCCTGGTTTCTGTAGAACACAAAACAGCTTTGGACCCTCAACAGCTTCCACTCAACTTTAACGCTGCCCACCACAATTGAAGACACTGCTCGTAGATGTGGCAGTAGACAAGAAAGAATTCAATCACACTGGGGAGAATCAGTGAGGAAATGATTTTTAAAAATTAATCTGGGAATTCCTACTGTGGTGCAGTGGGTTAAGAATCCTCATTTTCTCTGAGGTGACATGAGTTGGATCCCCAGCCCCGTGCAATGGGTTAAGGACCCAGCATGGCCATAGGTGTGGCCTATATCACATCTGCAGCCTAGGTCACAGCTGTGGCCCAGTTTCAAACCTTGGCCTGGGAACCTCCAAATGCCATGGGTGAAGCCATGAAAAAAAAAAGAGAAATGAATCTGTAATGCAGTTATCAGAGACAAAGCATTAAAGCTATCAATCATAGATCTAATTTTTGTTTTGTAAACTTCTAATGCAGCAGTTACCATTTATACAGACTGTATACAAATTTTTGTTGTTGTTGTGGATAAGATTGGGAGATAAGTCAAATAAGTTAGGGAGTTTTTTTCAAATAAAGCAAGCACTCATATTAAAAATTAATTTTGGGGAGTCCCATTGTGGTTCAGTGGGTTAAGAACCTGACTAGTGTCTGTGGAAATGCTGGTTTGATCCATGACCCTGCTCAGTGGGTTAAGGATCCAGTGTTGTCTCAAGCCGTGCTGTAGGCCAGCAGCTGTAGTTTTAATTTGACCCCTAGACTGGGAACTTCCATATGCTGCACTTGCAGCCCTAAAAAGCAAAAATAAATAAATAAAATTGGACCAGTGACATTGAAAGATGAATTAGTTATCTGTGTAGCAAGCAAAAATGGGAATATACACCAGTAATACCCAATAGTGTGTATCACAACAAATTTCCATTTAGGGGTGAAGAAAATCTCTTGAGGACACTCTCAAAATAGGGACACTCTCTTGTCCCCTGGAAAAATTTCTGAAAATCCTCTGTTTTCAGGCTGTGAAATAAACAGATATGGATTTGTAGCATAGAAAATATCAAACATTCTCATAGGGAAGTCTGCGGTTTATTCAGTCTGGCTCTCTTTACTCTCCATAAAAATCTAAAAATCATGTATTTCTTCTGTATGATATGTTTTAGTGGTTATTTTTAGGCTAATGTACTTGACAATTCTTTAATTCACGCTCCATTTTTCTTTGAAATACTTATTTAAAAGTAATAAATGGAAATATTTGACATTGTGTGCACCACAGCAGACACCAAATAATTAAATTTTTGATTTTGCTTTTTTAGTTTCTAAAGTATTTTATGGTGTGTTGTATTTCAGCAACCTATGGGTGTTTCTAACATTTTCAAAAATGAAGGCAAAATGAGATGTACTCATTTTCTTTACATGATAGATGATGTTTTTGCTATATATGAAAATTTTTCTTGGCCAAGGAATAATTTATTAACATTGGATTCATTATACTTCAGCATACCACATTCTGTCAGGCTTCTTTGCCGCATCATATTTTCTAGTCCTTAAAAGTATTTGACTGTAACAATGCAAACTAAATATATATGTGTATATAGAGAGATCTTTCAGAGTAGAGTGTCTTCATTGACCATTGACATGTCAACTGTATGTAGTCATCAATGACATGTACTGTGTTTGTCTCTAGGAAATAAAATCAGTGGTGTTTCAATACAAAAATTGAAAAACTTGTTTAATTCGAGATAATCTGAATTAAACAAGTAAAATAATTTAATCTACAAATGTAACCTAATGAAAAACTTGGTAACTGTTTAATATGGTGTTTTATAAAAATAAGATATATCCAACTGGAGAGAATACCACATTAACACTATTCATGAGATTTTTCTGGAAAAATATTTAAAGTTGAATTAGAACACCTTAAAATTTCTAGTACACATGTCCTACCTAGTACAAGGGAAGCTTGAGGTTTAGGCTTGAATGAATTCCTCTTCCTCTTGTTTAAGGTGGAAAGGAAAGACTTTACTTAGCTCTTGTGAAAGTTTAAACTCCTCAGGCATTGTCTCTTCTGCTTTGTTTTGTTTGCTTTGGTCATTTCTGTATTATGAGCCTGAATAATGGTGCTCTCCTATTTCTTTTCCCTCTGACCATTGTCTATAACCTGATTTTTTTTGCCTATGTAATTTATTTATTGATTAATTTTATTTTTTTGTCTTTTAAGGCCACGCCTGCGGCATATGGAGCTTCCAGGCTAGGGGTCGAACTGGAGCTACAGCTGCTGGCCTACACTGCAGCCACAGTAACATGGAATCAGAGCGGTGTTTGTGACCTACACCACAGCTCAAGGCAATGCTGGATCCTTAACCCACTGAGTGAGGCCAGGGATCGAACCTCATAGATCCTAGTCAGATTCATTTCCACTGAGCCACGATGAGAAATCCTAGCCTAAGTTATTTATATTGTGTCCTTCAGCTATATTGATTTCCCTCTAGAATCTGAATCTGATTTTTGTGTTCTTTATGATTAGAAACTGATACTTTTCTTTGATAACTTATTTTTGAACAAAAATGACACACAATTAGAAAAGAATACTTAAGGTGAAATTTTGTCTTTTAAGAACTTTATTTGCTTCACTTGATTATAGTTTATGACATGCTTAATTTTGATGCTGTCAATGATCCTACAGTGAATATAGACCTCACATCTTCTTGCCAGTTTTACAGTCCAGAAATGTCTTGCTCAAGGACCTGGGAGACATCCTGTAAATTATGACATCAAAGGAGGTTGTTTCCCAGCCTCTCTAAGAGGGTAGGAGTCTAACTTCAATATGTTAGCAAACAGAGGTGACCTAATCATGTTGGCTGGACTGTTCTCCCCACTAGTGTCCCTTAGTACCTTCCTATTAAGTTGTCTCAGCACTTGAAAACCCTTCCAACCTCTTGTTTCAGTGGCGTTGAATTCAATCTTTTTCCCCAATTATCTTGCCAACCTAACTTTGTCTCTTGCACCTTTTCTTTGACAGTTGTGGTGCTGCATTTTTGATAGGATGGGATTCATCATTGGACCCCAGGCCTCTCATCCAGGACCTGTCATATACAACTTTAAAGCCTCTGTCTTCACTCTGACTGATCAAGGAACCGTTGACTTTTGATTCAGTGCTTTGGACATCCAACTGTTGAAGCATGGTAAGGAAATGGCTTTAATGTTTCTACTGGTAATGAACTCATTTGGTTGAACTTTTGTTGTTGTTGTTTTTGCTATTTGTCACATGCTGAGATCTTGTTTGACTTTTGGTCTAATGCTTTGGTATTGGTTATGTGCTAAGATCTTGCTTGACCATTGGTCTGGTTGTATGTTTTTGGTTGTGTGCTGAGATCGTATTTGACCTTTTGTCTGGTATGTATATATTTATCATGTGCTAAAATCTTGTTTGAACTTTGGTTTTTTACTTTGGTGCCTCTCTCTCACTCTTACGGTTCTCCTTGAAAGACTCCTGCTTGGTAAAGGCTATTATGATGGGCTTAGGAAATAAGTGCTTATATAAATATTCCTGAAATTCCAGATAGTAGCTTGAACTTCTGATTCTTAACAATACAAAAGAAGTAGTCTTATAAAAATTAACCCAAGTATATTAATATTCAAAATTAGGTAAAACTTTGTTTAATAGTGTTGGTTTAATAAATGTTATGTCTAGGGAGTTCCTGTTATGGCTCAGCATGTTAAGGATGTTTTTTTCTGTGAGGATGCAGTTTTGATCCTTGGCCTTGCTCGGTGGGTTAAGGATCTGTCATTGCTGCAAGGTGTGGCATAGGTTAAAGATGCAACTCGGATTTGGTGTTGTCATGGCTGTGGTGTAGGTACTAATGCAGTTCTGATTAGCTCTCCAGCCCAGGAAATTCCATATACCATAGGTGCGGCCATAAAAAGGAAAAAAATAAAGTTACGTCTTCTGAATTATCAGCATCAAGTGTAATTTTAAAAAGCATACATTTTGGAGTTCTTGTTGTGGCACAGTGGTTAACGAATCTGCCTAGGAACCATGAGGTACTGGGTTCGATCCCTGGCCTTGCTCAGTGGGTTAAGGATCCAGCATTGCCGTGAGCTGTGGTGTAGGTCGCAGAAATGGCTCGGATCCTGTGTTGCTGTGGCTCTGGCTTAGGCCAGCAGCTACAGCTCTGATTAGACCCCTGGCTTGGGAACCTCCATATGCCATGGGAAGTGGCCGTAGAAAAGGCAAAAAGACCAAAAAAATTAATAAATAAATAAAAATAAAAAGCATACATTTTTATTCTACTTGGATTTACTGACCAAATACACTGATATTATATCCACTAGATATTTAAGATTAAAAATTTATAAATTTAGTCAAATTTAGTCATTATCCTTGATAAACTTTATTTAAACCATAATTATGTGTCCTATCTCTGCTTGAAAACAATTTACAAAATACTTTTAGTAACAGGTGACATTATACTTTTTCTAAATTAAGTGATGTCCATGAACTATCTAGATCACTTCTAAGATAATCTACTAAAACTTTTATTGTTAGGCATAAGTCTAAGTTTATATACTTTTGTCTTATTTTTATGATACAGATACGGAAAGGCTAAATACATTTGGTCTGTTACTAAGTATATTCTTGTTGCCGTTTGAGAAATTATAAAGAAACTTCGTAAGAAAGTTTATGCCTATAAAAAATTGTGAGCTGGTATACTCATAAACGTGACTACTACAAAATGCTTATAGAAGACTGTTCACAGTGATCTATTTTCTTGTTTTCTTTGTAAGATATAACCTACGAGTGGTAAAAAGTATGATTAACATGCCTACATGAAACTCTTAGAAATAATTAGGACAGAGAGAAACAATTTTGTATGCAAAGTATATTAGTGCAGGATGTGCTTTTGTTAAAGAAAAGTATGCAAGTCTTGTAGAGCGTGTCTTTATTAAGAAAAAAAGAGTAATTTTATCCTAAATTAAAGTGACTGGTTGTTCTTGAATGAGAAGTATACATAGGACTAAACCTGAGTGGATAAAGGATAGTCATAGGTTTGCAGAAATGGAGTCTAACTTTGCAAGTTCAAAGCTACTTCAGATTGGGTTAAATTCTTTTCTTGTTATTAATGACTTTTATGTATGAACAATGTGCTGATGCAAAACTGGAGTTTTGTTTTCTCTGTGTTAAAATGACAAATTTTTCTCAGCTAATTTTTCGCTAAGATTGTAAATGGTTTTCTTTTTCTTCAGAGAATTTTCATGGAAGATAAGATTCTATGTCTTATAAGAATAACTTCCTCTGTTTTATGTTGACTTGAACATGTATTTGATTATTTAAATGAACCAAATCTTCTTATATTTAAAAGAGCTAAAGTTGTTGTTTCAGTCATGTTACTACCCATATTAGCTTTTAACCTTTGTTGTTGTTTTATAAAATGATTTATTTTTTTCCATTATAACTGGTTTACAGCGATCTGTCAATTTTCTACTGTAGAGCATGGTTACCCAATTACACATTCATGTATACATTCTGTTTTTTTTATCTCATTATCATGCTCCATTATAAGTGACTAGATATGGTCCCCTGTGCTACACAGCAGGATCTCATTGCTAATCCATTCCAAAGGCAATATTCAGCATCTATTAACCCCAAGCTTCCAATCCATCCCACTCCCCGCCACCTTGGCAACCACAAATCTATTCTCCAAGTTTTTCTTTTTCTATGGAAAGATTCATTTGTGCTATATATTAGATTCCATATATGTGATACCATAAATTTTATTGAAGTATAGTTGATTTACAATGTTGTGTTAATTTCTGCTGTACTGCTGACTCAGTTATACATGTGCATATTCTTTTTCAAATTTTCCATTATAGGTTATCACAGGATATTGAATATGTTTCCCTGTACTATACAGTAGGACCTTGTTGTTTATCCATCCTATATAATAATTGGCCTCTGCTAATCCAAACTCCCAATCTTTCCCTCCCCCTGCCATCCTCCCCCTTGGCAAACACAATTCAGTTCTCTATATCTGTGAGTCTGTTTTTGTTCCATAGATACGTTGATTTATGTTGTCTTTTAGATTCCACATATAAGTGATAGCATATGATGTTTATCTTTCTGTGACTGACTTTGCTTAGTATGATAATCTCTAGGTCAATCCATGTTGCTGCCAGTGGCATTATTTCATTCTTTTTAATGGCTGAGTACTACACACACACAGACCCCACATCTTTACCCATTCATCTGTTACTCTATTATAGGACATTTAGGTTGTTTTCATGTCTTGGGGCTATTGTAAATAGTGCTGCTGTGAATGTAGTGGTTCATGTATCTTTTGAATTATAGTTTGGCTGGATATATGCCCAGGAATAGGATTTCTAGATCATACAGCAACTTCGTTTTTAGTTTTCTGAGGGACCGCCATACTGTTTTCTGTAGTGGCTACACCAGTTTGCATTCCCACCAACAGTGGAAGAGAGTCTCCTTCTCCACACCATCTCTAGCATTTATTATTTATAAACTCTTAATGATGGCTCTTGTGACTGGTAAGTGGTGAAGTGGTGGTACCTCCCTGTAATCTTGACTTAAATTTCTCTAATAACTAGCAATGATGAACATCTTTTAAAATGTCCCATGTTTACATTTAAATTCCTCTGACACTTTGGTTAAATAGTTAGCTAGTTATTGTTTTAGTGACCCATAATCCTTTTAGCCAAGTATCCAAATATTCTGACATTTTTGATAACTTCTTATACTTCTCAAAATAGAATTCTAAATAAAGTTTTATTGATCTGAAAATGACTTTGGAATTACCCAGAGGTTCCTGGAAATTGACAAGAGTTTTCCTTTTACTTGGTAAAATGAGAGTTATTAAAAATAGGCTTATTCAATATGTTGTTTCATTAAAAGCATTGTCAAATAGAAGAGATGCTTCACCTTCCCTAGGTTACTTTTATGGGTAAAGTATTATTAACATAAATATTTCAGAAACTTTAAAGCACTTAGAAATTTGTCAGTGTCTGTTTTGTTCAGGGTATATTCCAGTTCTGTTTTGTTGATATTAGACAGCAATAGTATAACATTGTTAGACGTAATTTCCAAATTGTTCAGTAGAAAACTTTGAACAGTTCTATCACCCCAGCTTCTGTGGGAGGTAGGAGACCAGCCTTATAAGTGCCAGTTAGCAAACATGAATGGCCTGATCACATTGGTCGACCTCCTCCATCTCGTCCTAGTACTTTTCCACTAGCTCACTCCAGAGCTTAAAACCCTCCTGCCTTTAGTGTCAGAGAGTTGAGTTCAGTCCATCTCCCACAGAGAGAGTTCAATAGTCTTTAATAAAATCTTGCTTGTGTATTTAACTTTGGTACAATTGGTTATTGACAAAACCTTGACACATATACAGCATAGTTAATAGACACTGCATTTCCTGCCTCTTTGCTAGATGCTTTACAGACATTATCTAACTTAATGATCATACCCACCTTTAAGAGATGTACTCTATTCTTTTGGAAATTGAGGAAGCTGAGTTTAGATTCATTAACTAAATCATCCTAAGTCATTCAGTTATTCATCCAAACCTTTCTTAATGGAAAGGATCCTATATACATTTTTGTATTCACAGTTCAATGATCTCTTTCTTAAAAGAATACCTCCCAGATTGTGTGAAGGCATCAAAGAAAATGACTCTGGCCTCACATAGCTGATACATGTTAAATTCAGAATTTGAACCTGGGAATGGCTGATTTCAATGCCCGTATGCTTCTTTCCTTACAGTTATTTTTCAGTGTTGTTTTAGACCCCCAGCTGTTCAATAGAACCAGCTAAGAAGCAGCTCTCCAGAACTATGGGCAGTGGGAGAAGCGGAGTTCTGGGACTTGCACTACAATTAACTATCAGACCAACCCCACTTCCGTCCCTCTCTGTAGCTATGTCTCTGTCATATGCATCAAACTTTTTTTGAAGAAATGACTCTGTGGCCAAAATGGTTTGAAAACAGTGACAATGCCAAACTGTCAGGATCCTTTTTGTCAAATACCTGATGATGTAAAGTAGTAACTGTGGGAAGTTAATTATACAAAATTTATTCAAAGTAAATGAGCTAAAAAGGCCTAAGAAATTATCTAGCCTAACGTCTTCCTTTTAAAGATGGGAGAAATGAGTCACAGAAAAGAAAGTAATTTATCTAGGGTCAAAGATTGGTTCAGCATAGAATTGCAATTATTAAATTCTCACTGTGCATTATTTTAAATATACTTTAAGAAATCACCTAATGTAACTTGTCATTGAATTGACAGTACTGATGTTTTAGAGGTCATTATTCACTGTATACCACTTGATTATTTTTTATAAGTTAGCACAAAAAATATTCAACTTCAATCAGAGTAAAATAGTACTGAACAGCCTTTTTTTGGTTTTGTTTTTCTGTTAAATAATATCAATTGTGTTCATGATTGAATTTTCTACTTTGATCAGCTTCTGGAACTATCACTAACCAACTTGCTGTTATAGACTGAATGTTTGTGTCTAACCTCAAATTTATTTGTTGAAGCCCTAATCTCTAATGTGAAGGTTTTTGGAGGTGAAGCCTTTGCGTGGTAATTAGGGTGAGGTTAAATCATGAGGGTAAGTCTCCCATGATGAAATGAATGCCATTATAAGAAGAGACATGAGGGTTTTCTCTCTCCATGTGCTCACACCAAGGAAAGGCTGTGTGTATAAACAGATAGAAAATCATTGATTACAAGCCAGGAAAGAATTTTTACCATGAACTGCATTTATTGGCACCTTGTACTCTTCAGCTTCCAGAACTGAGAGAAATGTCTGTTGTTTAAGCCACACAGTCCGATACTTTGTTATAGCAACCTGAGCTAAGACACTTAAAATAGATACATATAAAGGATACAGAATTGCATGTTTTGTATCCCCTATGCCTCCTTTATTTCCTCTTTTTATTATTTGGTATTTTTCAACTGCTTTTAATTTCTTCATCTTGTATTTTTAGCCTAATCTACATTTTGGTAAGCAGTTCATCTGATCTGAAGCAAGACATTAAGGTAGGGACTGTGTTTCAGGAAGATTTGTGTGTAATTCTATCCCTATCTCACTAATAGGCAAGTATTTCTCTAGTTTCTAACACAATGTATTGTACATTATAGACCTCCAGCAAATATTGAATGAATGCATACAGGAACAAAGGCAAGGTATGAAATCCATGTGAATGCCTATGTTCTAACAAGTATGATAAAAATCAGCATTGAATCTTCTGATTCTCTGATTTATGAAGAAAAAAAAAGGAAATTTAATTCAGTTCTTATAGAGCTTCAGTCTGCGTATGGTATACCTTGTACATACTATCATACTTGATAATCTTGTGTGGTCAGGCTATAAACCTTAATTTAAAGATGAAGAAACTGAGACTCGGGGTGGGAGGCAAGACCAAGTTTATATGACTGGCAAGTTGAAGAGTCAGAATTTGAATTTTAAATTCCATTCCCTTTTCACTATCATGAAGTACTATGTTTCATAGGGTGTTAAGTTTTGTAGTAAAGTTATGAAAAAGCGCTACAATATCATAAAGCAGAGAGGGATGACCTTTGTAAGTCACATGATGTAGCAGTTAATTTGCATATTTAAATTTGGATAGAATTTGAAGCATAAGTAGGGGGGAGATAGAAATAAATATATTGGGCATATTAGCCTCATCTGAGAAGAGATTGCTTTAAAACTGGCTATAGTTAAAGCAAATGAAGGATTCTGGCCATATCACTTTTAAGCTAAACACTTAACTGGGTTTTGTGAATTTTCTTCATAATTGTGGAGATTAATGATCTGGGCTGTAAATGCTCAATTTGAAATTCGGACCTACCACTTACTCATTTGAATGAGCTTCTTACTTTCCATGTACCTTAGTTTTCTTCTCTGAAGGTGAAACTATTGCTAGTTTCTGTTTATCACATGATTGACATGCTAAAGCATAAAATCCTTGAGAATTCCATAGGACTATGCCTTGTGAGTATAAAGTACTATTTCTTCTGTTATCAGTTACTTTGAAAATATATTTTCTATTTTATAAACAGGTGCATTTATAAAGGCCTTTTCTTCCAAAGAAGCCGTAAGCAGTTTTGTTTAAATTTCTTTATTCTTTGACATGTGTCGTATCTGATTGGTTCGAAATTGATTTCTCTGTTTATTTCAGCATTGAGCTTACCACTCAAGTAGACCTCAGTCATAGGATCTGTTCAATTCTGTCTAACAAGCCTCCCACTATTAATTAAGTAATGTACTTTTGCTAATATTCCCTATTTCTATTCAATCTCCTTTTTGGTCTCTGTTTGAGGATGCAATAAAAGATCAAGGAGCCATCATAAGACTGTATCTCTAGTCCCCAGGGGAAATTTTACAGCTCAAAGGCTTAAACATTATCAAAGACGTCGGAGATAAAAACCAGGACTGGTATGTACTAAAATATACTTTTGAACGGTTCATGCAAAAAAAAAAAAAAAAATCTAGGACATGGAGTTCCTATTGTGGCTCAGGGTTAACAAACCTGACTAGTATCCATGAGGCATGTTCTATCCCTGGTCTCACTCAGTGGATTAAGGATCTGGTGTTGCTGTGAGCTGTGGTATAGGTCACAGACAAGGCTCAGATCCAGCTTTGCTCTGGCTGTGGTGGAGACTGGCAGGTGTAGCTCAAATTCGATTCCTATTCTGGGAACCTCCATATGCTGCAAGTGTGGCCCTGAAAGGAAAAAAATATCTAGACCAGTTTGCAGAATCAGAGCAGTGCTGATTTTCTTTAAAGTTAGTCACACACTACCTGTTAAATACATGTAAGATATTTTAATTTTCAATCCCTTTTCTAGAAAATAACACTTATAATAGACCCAAATATTACATAAAATTTGTGTATATATTCTCCACACTCTTACTTTCTTCTAAATAATTCCTTAATTGAAAACAAATTTTACAATACCTACTTAGTATGTAGAAAGTCAGACATTATTCTAGGTGCAAGGTTATAAATCATAAAAAATCATTCAGACCTTCAAATTTAATTATAATCACACAAAAGAGAATGTTAAAAGGACTAATGAGTAAGATACCTTGTGGCAAGCACAAGGCTATGGGAATACAAAGAAGAGAATACATATCAAATTGAAAACAAAGCAAACATTTTATATCAACATAAATCTTGGTTAGATTGAGTCTAATTGTGTTAACATATGTAAATGCAAATTGTACCCTAAGAGAGGCAATTAGTTAATTCCACCCATCTGCCCAGTTGACTTTCAATACATGTTTCACCAAATCTAAAGTATTTTACCAGACCATCTTTTTCATTCCCCTCTAATGACTAGCAATCTCTTTTTCTATGCCAAGAGTAAATCTTTCAACAATCTAATCAGAGGCGATTTCCCTTGCAGCAGGGACTAATAGTCTTAACACATGCTCTTGAAAAGTCACATTGTCTTGTTTCTTTTTGGTTTTTAAATAGATAATGGCATATCAGACAGAGGGTACAGCCTTTGTAAAGGCAAATGGTTGTGATACATAAGTGTATATGAAATTTGATTTGATTCGAGTGGGTGAATAAGGTTAAATGATGTATGAAAATACGAACTTCTAGTTGATAAAAGGCCTTATTTGGAAATGAAATAGCCTGAAATTTCCACTACAATTTAGTAATTTTAAGGAAAAAGGGGCACATATTTTTTCATATATGCATGTATATACATGCCTGTGTGCATAATGATATTGTAATTAAAATAACTGAAAATTTTCCAACACAGTCAAGAGCAGAAGAAGCAGTACAACCTTAGCCTCTAAATATATCAATGCAACAATTACCAAAGGACCTACAAATAAAAAATTTCTCTTTGCTGCTATCTTATACCCAAATTATAATTAAGTGTCCCTAATAGTCTCAATAATGATTTTTTATGATTTTTTTTAAACTCAAGACCCGTATAAGGTGGCCACATTACGTTTAGTCTTTTTGCAAGTTAAATCTCTTGATTGGAACAGTGTTCCCTTTCATTGTTTTTGCTTTCTACTATTTAGAATTTTCTGTGTTTTATATTTATATTTTTCATTTCTAGTGTCATTTAAATGGTTCCTCTAACTTCTCAGTTTCATGTTAATAGAACTTAAAAGTCTTGGCAAGTTCAGATCCTACTTTTTGAAGAATAATTTGGAATTAGTTTAGTAATAAGTACACTTGAATTTATTTGTATATAATGTAAATTCATCATTTATATAATAGTAACTGAACAAAAGTGAAACAGTTGTTTATAAACCACCTTTTGGAACAATGACATGTTGTGTCTTTACTTTGGCTGTGTTTTATTTCTTGTTCTTTGGTAAGCTGATTGGCTGAAAACCAATCAGAGATAATAGTCTGCCTTAAAGCAGATTTGACACAGTTATTAGGGAAAACAATTTCAATTATCTGTTGGGTATTTCTTAAGCTTCTGATTTCAGCTGTAAAAGGTGCATGTTCTATTTAACTCTGGGTAATGGCAACTGCTATCCATCTGTTAGCATCTTTGCTAGTTAAACAAGGGTAGCAACATTTCCATCATAATAATTCCTATCTTTCTTTCAAACCCCATTCTGAGAGGAGCTAAATTGACTATGAAGGCTACTGTTTCTTTTTGACATGCCATCTGCTGGATGACATCTCAAAATTATCACTGGAAATTTATGTTTAAGCAACTGTACCAGACAGCAGAGAAAAGCAAGAATATTTGCACAATTGAAAACAACTTTGGTAACATTTGGAAACCTCCCTTGTAGCAAGTTTTTGTATTTATCTTCAGTTGGCCTAAACACACCTCAATGAATTAATCCCATAGATTAGTTTGCTGAATTTGGGTAACCAGCAAGCCTTATTTGCTAATTGAATACTTGGTTAATCTACTCTTCCTGAAGTATTTACACAGTTTTTTTTTTTTTTTTTAATTGTACAAACTCATTTGTTAACCATGGAAAGCACAAGTGTTTCATTTGATAATTGAAGAGTAATCAGGAAAAAAAAAAAAAGAAATAATTTTGGATCACATATTTTAGTCTAGAATAAAAGGTCTTATGTAAAGTAGTGAATCCCAATGGCAACATACTACATTAAGCTCTTAATAACATATGAACCAGTAGGAAATTTATTTGAATTCCGGAAAAGAAATATGACCATGTAATAGATATGCCATATGAGATAAACATGTTAAGGCTGGCTGATGACACACAAATATATAGTCTCAGGGACTATAATGAAGTATAATAAGACAAAATAAAGATGGGTCCAAATTATTTCTGGATTTGTTACCCTAATTATAGAAGACAAATTAACATCCTTGGTGGAGTTAAACTGAAATTTTATTAAAAAATTTTTAGTCATAGCTTTTATTATTATCCTTACTCTCTACTCCTCCCCTGAGCTCCCTTGAGGTTCTGTAAAAATTGCTTCTTGTAGTTAATTATGGATGTCTACATTCACCTAATGACAATCAGAGGAGTCTGGGACACAGTCAACATTTGGAAAGAATGGCAGTTACTGCAATTCCTCGAGATAGGTGAACTGGAAATACAAAAATGTTTAAGGGGATAAAGAGTTGATAGAAGAGGAGAACAAGTATAGTGGTAATTTTTATAGTCTAGTGTTTAGAAACAAGGCAAGATAAATGATATAGGACAGGTAAAGGAAGTTAAAAGGAGACAACCTGGAAAGCACACCTACTTTATAACAGTAAGCTAAAGCTCTTGGGAGGAAGTTGCCTAGTACTATGCATTAAATTCTTGGTCCATAAATTTTTGTAATAGCTGTCTGGTTCTGGAAATTGGTTGCTCTGGGAAGTAGTTTGTAAATTTCAGGGTTAAGTCTTTCATTTATGAATGTCCCAAGTTCTAAATCTGTTAGTATATTTACCCGAGGTAGCATGAATCATTGGGCATGGTTCTGGAGTATAAGAACAGGACAGTTACAGTTACTAAAATTACTCCCTTTTAGGGCAGTTCTAAAATTTGCCTTCATACTGCCATTTTTCTTTTTCAATATAATTCAGTTGTCTCGCTGTGTAACATAAAGTTCTACCTGGTGACTGTTGGAAATGTTTCTTTCATATATGTATATTGCTATGTAAAACTTTAGTTTTAAGATCAGATGTTACATAGGGACAATGGAGGAGTCAATCTAAGCCTCATGAGACATGTTATGATATTGTATAATTAAACTTTATACTACGTAGCTGTAATATCTTTAAAGAAAGGGATACACCTTTAGGTCAAGATTAAATCCTATTGTAAATTTGAAGGTTTTGATTTAAAAACATATTAGTTTAATCTTTTGAAAACTTTGGGATAATGGGGCATCAAAATTTATATTTTATAATAAACCTCATATTATTTATTAGTTATTAAATTGTGAAGTAAGTTTCTCTTACACTAGAATGTATTGAAAGTATTTAACAAAGAGAAAAAACAAAGCTGATAAGTCATTTTGCAAGTTCCAAATAAGAAACAGCACTTGCCTAACCAGGAAATATGTATACTATTACTAAAATATATTAATCACTTCACAATTAAGATAACTGATTAAAACCCATTTATAAATTCAAATGATCCTTAGGTTATTGTTCTGTATTTTGCCCTACTTTATAGTTTTCCTGAGTTCTAATTACAAATAAGGCAAATTTTGTCATATTTTGAATTTCTTAGGTAAAATTTCTCCATCAGTAATTTTGTAAAGTTTGGATTAACTTGATTAACTTAACACCGGAGTTGCTTTATTGTAACACAAGATCTCAGAATCTTTATTTCAATGGACTCCAATCAGCCACTTGGGACACACCAAAGTCCATAGAAGTTTATGAAATAAGATTGTGTGAAAATAGATAGCTTAGCTCTTTTATAGAGGCAGAAGGTTGTATTTGAATAAGTCCTCTGGATTCATAAAAATCAGGTTGAGTAATGGCCTATAAAATCTCAATAGTGGTGAAATCTGTAAGGGCTGTTTGTTTTACATAGTAGTCATATTGAGATTTATCTCTACCTTTTCAATTACGATTTAATTTTAATAAAGTGTATTGAATGACAAATACTTGTTTAGAAACATTTTTCATGTACAATATTCCTTAAACTTTAAAGTGCATATAAATCAACTGTATTAAAAATTCAAATTCCTAAACCACACTGCCAGAGAATCTGATGAGATAATTCTGAGGTGGCACCTGAAAATGTACATTTTAACAAACATTTTTCAAGTCTAAATTGAAATTTATGATACTCAGCTTTCTGGGTTGTCAGATTATAGTGAATGGATTGTACAATTTCATTCACTTGAAAATTTTTACTAGGTAACTTTATTTTTCAAGGGTTGAGTAACTTTCTATTCTGAAACTATTTCTAAAATATCTCAGTAGAAACACAATAATGGAAAGATTAAGAGCCTGGAATCTAGAGCTAGTTTCAACTATGAGTATAGTTCCAACTATGGTTTGATGTTTTACAAGGTTCTTTTCTTCCTGTATATAGTGCTTGACCTGAAATGGATATACAAGTTATTCTAGATCAATGGATTTGTCCTTAGGGTGGTAGGGACTATTTTTATATTTTTTATGTATCTGACTACAAATATTAAATAAAGAATAGAGAGATGAAGAAAACATGATAAGTTAAACTAAATGCTAAGTGACTGCAGATAAATGTACCAAAACTGTTAAATTCATTTTGTAAAATAATTCTGGTCACAAAGCAAGTCTCAGTGTAAATTTCAAAATTGCAAACAAAGAGAGTAGATATTCTTATCACAGAGAAATTAATCTTAAATCAGATTTTTAAAATGTAACTAGAAATCTCTATACATTCAGAAATTGATATACATACACATACACATCCAAAAACCTCACTAGTACAAGAATCTAAAATTTAAATACTTTGAACATATTTAGTAAAATACAACTTATAAAACGTTTGTATTACAGATGAAGCTGCATTAATAGACATGTTTGTATACACATATACATGTTTGTATATATCTCCATAAATCCATAATAAAAAATTTAAAAGTCTGAATTATCAAAGCATCCATCTAAAGAAATCCGCGGAAGAAAAGAAAATTAAATGCAATGGAAATATCTAATAAATTAAAAAAAAATAAATATTGAAACTCTATGCTATAGACAACATTAACAATTAGTTCTCTCAATAGAGTAATAAAGTTTACATATCCCTTGTACGACTTATTAAGGAAAAATTAGAGAAGGCATGATTTGTCCAAATTTAAGAATAAAAAGCAAGATCTCTCTATAGATTCTATAGATGTTAAAAAGCTCATATAAAATATTATAGAATATTCCACAAAATGTTAAAGTTTAGATAAAACTGGACAATTTGTAGAAAAGCAGAATGAAACACAGTTGCAAAAATTCTAACAAAAATATTAGCAAATTCAATCCAGCAATATATATTACATCCAACTGAATTCATAATTGGTTTAATATTTGAAATTTTAAACAATTGATTAATCATATAAGTATTTCAGTAAATTCCAAAACAAATCATGAAATTCCCCATATGAATATCTTATCTAGAAAAATTCTTTTAGCAAATTTGTAAAATAATAGAAACTTTCTACTGAGTTTGGAAAGAAGACAAACAATGCCAAAACCTTGTTTTCCTTCTGTAAGACTGAATGTCCTTATAAGTGTCCCCCCAAAAAAAAGTAAAAATAAACTCCACGGTTGTAAAAATTCAGGTAAAAATAACTATTAATCACAGCTGATCTGATTTGTGTAAGTTGAAATTACAAAATAAAGGCAAAATATTAGACTAAGTTTTTAGCCAGAATTTAGCAAGCAAGAAACTGTTAGTAGTTTCTTTATTAATATGGTTGTGTGCATTGTACATACTGGCAGCAAGCAAATAGAGAAATGTAAAAAATATATAATTTATGGTACCATTACAAAAAATCACATATACAGGTATTCATTCTCTTAAAATATTTAGTCTTTAACACAGAAAACTATAAAGCATTATTAATAGTTATTAAATATTGATATAAACAGAATATACTATGTTTCTGGAGTTAAAACTTTATACTGAAAAAGTCATTTTTTTTTTCCAGTTGATGTCTAGATGCAATGAAGTCTTTCTCAAAATCATAAATGGTTTGAGGGTTGGTATGGTTGTTGGTATGGAGGCTTACTCTAAAATGTATGTAAAAGTTCTAGGAAGAAAATTAGCCAAGATAATCTTGAAGCAAAGGAGAAAGGGGACTGAGAAAGGGAGGAGGAGGGGAGGAAGGACAGAAAAACCTAGAAGGATTTAAATTACCTTTTTTAAAGTTTTTAATGTAGCAACTGTACTGAATACAAGGCAATGTTGATACAAGAATAAAAATTAAGCCAGTGAAACAGAATATAGTGTTTAAAGATTGATTCACATATACAGGGACAGTGGAATTATGAAGATGGCATATAGAAGGTTGAAGAATGACCTTTTCAATAATGGTGTTACTTCAGTTGCATATCTTTGTGAATCCAAATGAATTCCTAGTGAATTCAAATGAATTCTTATTCCTACTTTACATTTTACACACATATCAGTTTTAGTTATATTGAGGATCATAATACAAAAGTAAAATAATAAAAATTCTAAAAAGTAATGAGTGGCCTTGAGGTAAGAATCTATTTCTTAAGCTGGATATGTGATATACTAATTCTAAAGGAAAGTTTGACAAATTGAACTGCACCAAACTTACAAGTGTCTCTGTTCATAAAGAGTTTCTATTGAATGTTAGAAGTATTTGCAATTTATATAATAAAGGATTTTTTCTAGATTATACAAATAACAGGTAAAACCTGTTCCTAATTTTTAAGACAAAAGAAAATTGTTACAAGTGCATTTCACCGGTAATATCCAAACTGTCAAGAAACACAAAAGTGCTGTTTAATTTCATGTCATAAGAAAAATGCAAATTGTAACCACGATTAGGTACTATTATACACTAATGATTGAAATTAGAAACTGACAATATAATGATGTAGAGAAATGAGAATTCTCTTACACTGATGATCAAAGCATTATATACTATAGTCACTTTGGAAAACTATTTGGCAGGATCTACTAAAACGAAGTACACTCATTTTCTGTAACCCAGGAATTTCATTCCTAAGAAAATATACTACACCAAACAAATGTGGTTGACTATATGTATAAGCATGGGTCCATAGCATTCATGTCATTATTCCTAAAAGCAAATAACTGAAAATTCCCTAAACATTTTCAGCAGTAAAATAGATGAGTAAATGCGTGAAGGCATCATGCAATGGGAAAAATGCCAGCCAATGAAAATGAACTGTGTCTACTTATATAACAATGTAAATCACATACCTCTATACAGTGACATCACGCCAAACCACCCCACTCCCACCATCTACTGACGAGTGCTCGTCTAAATTTGGCCAAAGAAAGGGAGGTGGTCTGAGGAAATGGCCCAGGAAGCAGATCCTTGGACTTCCTCAAGGATCTCCATACAAATCAATAGGAAACTAGTCCTCTCTAGTTTAACCTGGCTGCATTTCTATTCCACTCCAGCAGCTCTTAAATACCTATTGATGTCTAAGTATGTGCCCCATCCCCTTCCATCCATAGCCTGATTATGGTATCTGCAGACTCTACTGGAACACTGAGACTCTTGTGTGATGAAAATATACATATTAAGCTAGAGGTATTGTCCCTGTCCTCAGCCCCACTGACCTCACCACCCAGTACACATGACTTTCTAAGTCACTTTACTTCTCTAAATCCAAGTTTTCTTTCTGTAAAATGCAATTGAAAAAGCTATATGTTAGGTGGGTAGGGTACTGTTTACCTGTCAGAGACTGGGGCAGGAGAGGGCATGAGGGGCTCCTAAGGTAGCAATTACAGTGAGTTTCTTGGTCTGGATGCTGGTTACATAGACTATTTCACTTATGATTTGTCCATTTTTGGTTTGTACATTATACTTCAAATAAAAACTTTGTGCGGAAGACATACTTGTTTTACCACTCTAAAAATGTATATTGTGATTGTAAATCCTACAAAAATATATTGAGTGAATATGAAAATTACATGCAGGGTATAATCATTTAATTCATTCACGCAAGCACTACTTAAATATCTATAAATTTTCAAGCACTATGTTAGGTATCCACACTGTAGACATAATCCCTGTTCTCAGAAATTTTGGAGTATAGCCGAAGTGCAAAAATAAACCAACACAAAGGAACTGCAATGAAAAGACTACTGCAGTAGGGAATAAGGTCCGTGAGTTTACATATATTTCAATGAGATAAAGTCCAAGTAAAATGAATCTAATATTCCTATTTTTCATGCTTGTTGTCTTTTGAAAGGAGGGTAGGGTGTCGTGAATGGCAAGGGTCAGTATACGGGCTTCCAAAGTACCAGTGATTTTTCTCTTTATGGACCTGTGTGGTGGTTACATGCATTTCACTTTTTCTTTTGAGTTATCAATGTTTAGTTGTTGTTTTCCATATATACAGTTTAGTATATAAGTTTTCATAGGTGTTCATTTGAGAACCACTCAAAGGAAAATCACAGAAATGTTGAAACTGGTTTTTTTCAAAACTGCTTATTTGGGAGGACAAAAAGAGTCAATTCCCTAATCAGTCACACTTCAATGGAAGTTGCTTTTTTATCACCAATACATGATCTTATTCTGTGCTTTTACTTTTAATTTTGTGAGGTAAAAACAATTCCCTAGCTAGGAAATTTTTCCAAGAAATGTGTAATGCATTCCAGGTCCCATCTTAAGAGATGAAATTTCAAAAGATACTCTATTTCACAGATGTGACAGGAAAATATATCTATAAATGTTTTCTTTTTTCCCCCGTATGGAAATCACTGTCTCTAAGCCAACAACGAGTTCATAAAATTAAGTAATCTAAACATGTGTATATTCTTGTAATATATATTACATATGAAGCAAAATAAAATAGCTTCAGATATCTTTAATTTACAATACCATAAGTTATAGATAGTAAAGAGAAATGGCTGGATTATATTTTCATCATAAGATTGAGAGGATTTGCTGATAGCTTGTATGTGGGGAAAAAAAAGGAAAATACACTACATCTTTGCTTTGAGCAACTGGGTGAATGAAATTGTCATGCTCCGAAACATATCTGATTGCAGCATATATCTACATTTAAGTATATATAGTAAAGAATTTTGATAGCATATTTTAAGTTTGAGAAGACTATTAACATAAAAAAATAATGGAGACTTTGAGTTAGCAAAAAAGAGGTCATAGCAAGAAATGTACCTTTTAGTATATTTGAGGTGACCTGGGTTGAGGGAGGCGGTTGTGTCAAGATGCAGAGGAAGGTCGGACTCTTCCCTCCACCCAACCTAGCTGGGAGGAGGTTGGTATAATATTTATATTCTGTGCATTCTATGACCACAGTAATACTTGTATTTTAGGGTTTTTTAAAGATTGACTTAAGAAAGCCTAGGTATGTCAAGACTAGATTTAAAACTGGAGGTTCAGATTCTTGACAAACACGAATTAGTCTGTTAACGACGTGACGATATGTTTCAGTACCTCCAAAAGTACCTTCCCACATCTCCCCTCAGCAAAACCACCACTACCACCAAAAAAAAAAAAAAAAAAAAAAAACTAAGGAAAGAAAAATAAACAATTAAAACATTTTCTAATTATTAAATTTTCTGAAATGTCACCTCTAAAATTGTAATCACCCAGGACAGCTGGCTAAAGAGTGTTTCCAGAGCAACACTCTGAGGAAATGGAAAGCAGACTTGGTACTTGTGTTAGCAGAGGAAGAAGTAAAGACATAAACATTAGAGCCCATCATGGGAAGACTGTTTTACCTACAAGGATTTAATCACTGGGAACTTTTATAAATGTAAGTTAAAACATGAAAACATTTCTATATTCTTAGTCACCCAAATTGTATAATATGTGGGAAAATACTGTCCAATGTTAGACAAATTATTGTAATGACTATTAACTTAGGCACCTAAAAAATCGAATTCTTTATATTGAAGGTGGAAAGGGTAAGGGGGTGGCAGGTATTTATTAAACTTTGTGTAACGAATATCTTAAAAGTTTAGTAATTGGGTAAAAAATTATCATTTATAAATAAAAAGGTATTTAACATATTTTTAATATGTTTTCACTTAAAAACAATGTCTGTACATTGAATATTATTATTATTATTTTGCTTTAGAAGTCCAGTTACCTTGGGAGTTTATTTAAACTAAGAGGAAAAGGCCATAATGTTTTCATGCAATATATACTTGGTTCTTTAAATAACAATTGTGACAAATAACAGAAGGAATTAAGGAATGCTGCCCTTGTGATCCATACAAAACACCAACATTTTGGGTTGTACACAATTTAAAGCAATGTCTCAAAACATTTTTCGAAATACTATAGTAGCCAATACCTAGAGGCATGCCTTAGGTGGCCATAGGAATGCATTTTAGAAAAGAAAGAGAAGAATCGTACTTGCAACTATGGAATTTCTTCAAAAATCACTGAGCAATAAAAGCAATGTTGAACTTCCATACAGATTTTACGTAATTTCTGTACAGTACTTTGACTTAAATCCAAGAGCAAAAAAGTTAAGACTCTCCTCCTCTATTTTTGGTAAACAACTGCATGGTAAACTTAGATGGCCCTTCCCCCTGGATTTTACCTGGGAGTGGCCTTTTAAATTTTTTAGTTAAAAAAGGGCAGATTTGGCACTTTTATACTGTTGTCACCAATGTTAGTATTTATTGGGATCTCAGGAAGATTCATGTTCTTTACAACTGATAACAACTGATACAGCATGGGCTGGAGCCCCTGCTAAGCCAGCCTCAGATTTCTCCAGTTTACTTTGTGCATCAATTTGTGTAACAATCTCATTCATGTTGGTCTCCAGTACCACTCCTTGCATTGTCATTTCTGCAAGAATATTGTGAACCTTATCTACATGGAAAATTAAATCCAGTTCACAGATATTTTCAAAACACTTATCTAAAGTTTCCACAAATACTTGAATTAGATCTAAAATGCCAAGTTCACTTTCTGAAGAATCGATACAGAAGATGAAATATAATGTTGCATAATGTCTATAAATCAGTTTGTTGTCGGGTCCTCCAATTAATAATCCTCATTCTAGGAAATTACATACCTTCTCATCTCTCTTTGAGACAAAATGGAATGTCTCAGTATTGATTATAATAAACTTCTGCAAATAGATTAAGAAAAAAAGAGAACAATTATGATTCATAGGAAGAGGTTATAATATCAATATTCACAGGAGATGGAAGAAGTTGATCCTAACATTTGTGAATGACTTGGAGGAGAGGATTCAAGATTTCAGTGAAGGAAGTAACCGCAGTTGTAGAAATAGCAAGAGAACCATAAGTGGGAGTAGAGTCTGAAGATGTGACTGAATTGCTGCAATCTCATGATAAAACTTCAGCAAATGAGAAGTTGCTTCTTAGGGATGAACAAAGAAGTTTTTTGAGATGTAACCTACTCCTGGATAAGATACTATAAAGGTGGTTGTCATGACAACAAAGGATTTAGAATAATACATAAACTTAATTGCTAAAGCAGTTGCAAGGTTTGGGAGGACTGACTTGAATTTTGAAACAAGTTCTGTGGCTGAAATGCTATCAAGCAGAATACATGCTACAGAGAAATCATTTATAAAAGGAAGAGTCCATCGATGTGGTAAACTTCATCATTGTCTTATTCCAAGAAATTATCATAGTAACTCCAACCTTCAGCAACCACCACCCTGATCAGTCAGAAGCCATTGAGGTAAGACCTTCCACTAGCAAAACGAGTTTGACTCACGGAAGGCTCAGATGATGGTTAGCATTTTTTAGCAATAAAGAATTTTTCAGTTAAGAGTGAAAATATACAAGTCATCAGGGAGACATTCCATTTCTACATTGAATAGTATTATAGAAATTATTCATAATTTTAGTATTTGATTTTAAAAACAATTTATAATATTTGTCTGTAATAATTGCTTTTACCTTACCCCTTCGTGTTTTACTTTTCTACCATCCAAGAATATTATGACACAATCCACTCATATAACCAGCTGCTGTGCTGTGCAGTGAAATATTTGAAGGATAGCTTCATGCCAGATGGAAAGCACAGGTAACAGTGCCAAACAATGTATAAAAAAAGCATATTTCTACTTTGATATTCTAGTGGAGTCTATTAATATTTTTATGAACTCAGAGTTAGGAAAAAACTCAGTATATGATTTCGGGAACTGGGTTGCTCAGGAAAAAATAAAAGTAAAAACATCAGGAAAGGGAATGTCACATAGCAGAGCAGATTGTAACGTGCAAAATAAGGGAAACACAAGGGCAGAAGCTTGGAATAAAATTTCAATAGAGATAAAAAAAAATTGGACAGTGTCCTCCTAAGGCAGGATAGTAAAGTACAAAAGTCCATATATGATAGTGAAAATGCATTGTGATACTCAGAGTAATGAAAATTTAACAACTGATAGTGTGGCTTGATCTCTCATTTGCTAAAATCAGAGGATTTTATACATGTTGGCTTTTTACTTTCGATGTTTCTCATGAGAAAAAGGAAAATACAGGATATAAGAACCCTAATTCTGTAGATAATTCTGACAGCTGCTGAAATGAAAGTGACAAGAACCATTAAACACAGTAGCCATGCTTAGGATAGAGTGTATATTGTGATGTTGTTGGCAAAATGTGGATGATCTTGGTTGGGAGTCTAAACAGACTTGATAGCAGAAAGCAATTTCTGTAAGTGAAAGTTCAAGAAGTACACAGAGGAAATGGGACATTAGCAGACAGATGATGTTTAGAGAGTAATGCTATATGCAATGGGTACACTTTTGGAAGGGGAACAGGTAATGATTTTCAGAAATGTAGGTTACTCCGTAATAGGTGATCCTTTGTTGTCCAGAGTCAGTCTTCTATTTTCTGGAGAGTCTTAATGGAGAGGGTTTTAGGTACTTGAATTTATATCAGAGGAGATGCTGATGTCTGGTTTGCTTTTCAATTTTAAAATCCTTCCAAATCTTCTCAGATACTTTTGTCTTGTTTGGGCAAGTGTTATAAAGAAAATCCCTTTACCTATTAATTGTTTTTAGTTGAAGTATAGTTGATTTACAATGTTGTGTTAGTTTAAGGGGTATAACATAGTGTTTTTTATTATATTACAGTATAGATTATTATAAGATATGGAATATAATTCCTTGTGCTATATAGTACATCATTGTGTATCTAATTTATGTAAACTAGTTTGTATCTGATAACCCATACGTCTAATTGGTCCATCCTCACCCCCTCTCCCTTTTGGTGACCATAAGTTTATTTTCTATGTTCAGAAGTCTGTTTCTGTACATGGATTCATTTGTATTATTTTTTAGATTTCACATGTAAGTTACACTATATAGTATTTGTCTTACTCTGACATATTTCACTAAGCATGTTATTCTCTAGATCCATCCATGCTGCTGCAAATGGTAATATTTCTTTCATTCTTTTTATGGCTGAGTAATATTCCATTGTGTATATGTACCACATCTTCTTAAGCTAATTGTCTGTTAATAGGCATGGGTTTTTTCCCATGTCTTAGCCTTTGTAAATAGTGTTGCAATGAACATTGGGGTGCAGCATGTATCTTTTCAAATTAGAGGTCTGATTTTTTTCCAGATACATACCTAAGATTTGGGATTACTGAATAATATGGTAGCTCTATTTTTAGCTTTTTAAGGCACCTCCATACTGTTTCCCATAGTGCCATTTCATACTAATTTAATAGTAATGATTACATCTCTTAATAACATCAGTAAAAAACCCCTGTTCACCATTATACTATATACAGCTATATTCTGAGAAGTAATCCAAAATATATAAACTTTGGAGATGTCTGCAAATCTTCCAAATTAGTTTGTAGAAGAAGAATTCAAAATTTATTGTAATAATTCTAGAAGATTTGGATATAACATAAATGATAGAATTACTAAAATATTGACTAAAGTCTTGTGGATTCTATTACAGTAAGCTCTGAGTAGTCTTTTTGATAAATGGTATTGGTAAAACTAGAGATATTTATGCAAATGAATGAAGTAGGACCCTTACCTTACACCATATACAAAACTTACCTGGAAATGGATTAAAGACTTAAATGTAAGACCTAAAACCATGTAACTCTTCCTAGGCTTAAGCAGAACCTCCTTTTGTGATTATCCCTTAAGTCATTCCTGCTGTCATTCATATTTTGTCATCTAGAACATATTTAGTACACCTTATTGAATATGTAGATGAGTAAATAATAAATAGCCTCATATGTAAGCTATTAAATTTTTTTTTTCTGGAGTTTCCATCATGGCTCAGTGGGTTAAGAAACAGATGTAGTTCATTTGTTCTGTGAAGATGCAATGGGTTGAAGGATTTGGCATTGCTGCAAACTTTGGTGTAGACTGCAGATGTGGCTCAGATCCTGTGTTGTAGGTTGTGGCTGTGGTATAGACTGGCAGCTGCAGCTACAATTCAACCCTTAGTCTGGGAACTTCCATATGCCACAGGTGTGACCATAAAAGGAAAAAAAAAAATCTCTTGTCCCTTTCCAAATGGTTTCCCCTTCTCTATTATTCTGTACCTTAAGTAATATTAAGAGAAAAGAAAAACCAAAAAATCCTTGGTCATCCCTTAGGTTTTATTCATAGTTATATCTTAGAGACATTAGAGCTTTAAATTAGGCACATGCTAATGAAACTCACAGGACATGTTTTTAGTACTGAAGAGATGTTAATCTTGATTTAAATCTATCAATCACCAGTTAGATATATTTTCTGTTTGTGTTCATACTAATGCCTCATGGGAACAAAATATGGTAGCTAAATGTAACCTGATTTGATTGATTTTGTGGTTCATAAGAATGCTAGTTTATTGAGAAACAGCTAATTGACAAAATGAGGAATACCGTACATAACTACTTAGGATTCTCTTTAAAAAGGGGAAGGGAGGATTCTAGAAGTCTCTGTACCTTTGGCTCAATTTTGGTGTGCACCTAAAACTCTAAAAATTATCTATTGAAAATTGTATTTAAGTGGCAGTTTAGACAAATGCTTAAGCTTGTGTTCTATATATTAATCATGACTAGTGGTATAATAGGTTAAAATATTGCTTAATGCAGACTAACTGCTCTAACAAATAATATAGATTTGTAGAATGCCTCAAATAAAATATGCCTTGTTTTTTGTTCATATAAAAGCACTCAACAGGTAGGGTCTTAACATACAGTCATTCAGGAGTTCCTATCTGTGGCACAGCGGGAAAGAATCTGACTAGGAACCATGAGATTGTGGGTTTGATCCCTGACCTCACTGAGTGGGTTAAGGATCTGACGTTGTCATGGGCTGTGGTATAGGCTGCCAGCTGTAGTTCCAATTCAACCCCTAGTCTGGGAACCTCCATGTGTGGTGGGTGCGGCCCCAAAGAGCAAAAAAAAGAAAGAAAGAAAAGAAAACAATCATTCAGAGATCTAGTTTGATAGTCTCTGCAATTTTAATGAGACGCTTCCAAGGTTGTGTGGATGGATGGTTTCTTTGGATCTAGAGATGATCAGTAAATGAGGAGAACATAGGTTACCCTGTGAATCCGGCACTAACCGCCAAAGTCTGAACTGGACAGCAGATAGCAATGTATGCTTTTCACTCCCTGAAGAATCTTTCATGGCCCAGTGCCTATACTCAGCATCAAATCTTTTGCCTCTTCTTGACTAAATCTGAGTCATCATATTGCATAAAAATTAAATGTATATCTAAATATTTCTCTCAGTATTGTGCCATTTGATATATATATAATAAATACACATATACATATAGACCATGTATCTTTATATATGATACACATAATTTTGGCAGAAATTTAAAGCCAAGTAAAATCTTTTGTGATATCCAAAATCAAAACAAAACTATTACACAACCATATTATCAGTTATTTCCTCTATGACTCTGTGAATAATTGTATAAAGATTAAGAATAAAATATTTCAATTAATTATATAATTTATATGCTTTAAATTTTAACTCCCATTCATAACATTGTAACTTCCTAATCATTTCTTTTCTATTCTAAATAATAGAAATCCTAGATTAATATATAATAAATATAAAATATAAAATAAAAATGCAAAAATCAGCTCTCCCAAGTGAGACCTTTGAGAATCAAAACAGACAATAAAATAGAGAGCAGAGAGCAAGGCTGAAACCATGGACTGTTGTACTCTTGATCTGGAAGCAGGTGGGAGTTGCCAGAAGTTCTGTCCTTACAGGGAAACCATGAAAAAACTTATAAAAGACTTCCATTCAAAACTTGAAAATGACTAAAGTCAGGCTCATGGATGGAAACTAGAGGTCAAGTGTGCAGTTCATATTCTCTCCCCAGCTTTAAAAAGAAGGCTTCATAAAGCTCATACTGACCTTTGCCCATAACTAAAGCTTTTATGAAACTATACTCTAGGCAGGTGGGAAAAGAAATTCACAAACCCTTGACCACAGAGTGAGCCAAGCCACCTGCTATGTTGAACAATAGGTTTTCTACATCCCCAAAATAAGCACACAGCATCAGCCCAAATCAAGATTAAAGACCTATTTTTTTTTGGATAGGAGGCCACAAGGGAAGAGCTAACTGAAGAAAAAAAAATGCTGGATGGGATAAAGGTATACAGAGAGAGTAATAAAATTTGATCAAAATATAATTTCTGTGTCCAAAAATACAACACTGGATAGGGATATAAAGATATCTAGCATAAAACAAATAAAAAATGAAGAATATACACATTTCTATATGAATTTCAAATATAAGATTAATCTGAAATAGAATTTAAAGTGAGTGTTTTCAGTTTATTCAAAGAGAGCATAGAGATAGTAATTCTTCCAAAAAGGTAGGAACACACAAAAATATCAGTTGGCTGTCAACAAGAACAATTAAAATGTTCCAAGTGAGAATGAGATACTGACAATTAAGTATCAAGAGAGGAGATAAATGTTAAATAAAAGCCTAATTAAAAACCATGAATGGCTAGATGAAGGAGTTTCTTTAAATGATTAATGGAAATACCTATGAAACACCACAGAAACTTGGTATCTTAGATCCTCAAACTGAGATATATTTCAGGTACTCAGCAAGAAAATAAATTCTAATACAGATACACAAGAGTGAAGTAAGACTTTTCAAGAATAAAAAGAATATGTTAAAACAACCGCAGTCAACAATACAGAATATATGCAGAGAATGGCACTTGTCCTGATAGTGCTTTCTTTCATCAAAACTAAATTTCAAAGTATAGTGAAAACAGAATATAAAAGTGATGAATGGAAATAACTATTGGCCAAGAATTCTAAATTTATTATTATTAAGGGAAACATATAGTCTTTGAGACACAGATACTCAATGAAAGAAGTACAAAGGGACATGCCTTCAAAAAAATGCATGTGAAGGAAGGAGTGAGATAATAAAAACCAAGATATTAATAGGAAATAATGATGAATTTAACCAATAATATAAAAGAAAAGATATGACTAAATGGTTTACCCTAGAAAAGCTGAAACTAAATTTTAGACAACTCTAATAAAGAGAAGAGATAATGAAGGTAAAGGTATTTAGTGACAACAATGATAAGGATTTGGTTTTATTTGAAGGATTGAAATTAACGAGCTGGAGATCCTATTGTAGCTCAGCAGCAACAAATACAACTAATATCCATGAGGATGCTGGTTTGATATCTGGTACCTCTCAATGGATTAAATATCCAGTGTCGCCATGAGCTATTGTGTAGGTCACAGCTGTGGCTCAGATCTGGTCTTGCTGTGGCTGTGGTCTCCAGATACTTGATGTACAAAATTTTGAAATATAACAAAACATTTCCTCTTGAATCTTGTAGGCTATTTTATTGTGTAGCCATAGATAACTGGAACAAGTGGTATTTTTAAAAGTATATATCAGATTAGACTTTTTTTTTACACATTCAAGAATCAATATTGAAAAATTGATTCATGTAGCCTACTATGTTAAGAGACTGAAGCAAGACTTTTTTTTTTTCATTTTCAGTTAGCTCTTCCCTTTTTCATTCAACTTGATTAAAAAAAAATCAATAAAATTAATCCGTTGAATTTATAGGTAGAACAAATCCATATTTAATCTCACATTTTAGTAAAATGGATTGAATGCAGGCTTTTGTAGAAAAAAAATTGACCCTCAACTTCAGTATTCTTCACAGTTCAAGTTTTTTCAAAGTCGAGGTGTTCAGGAATTCCTTCTCATAGGGATCGCTTAAATCTCATGAAGTAAAAAATAAATTAATAAGCAAATGTAATTCAGATTCTGCTGCTAAAGGGACTAAATTTGTTAAATGCTCTAATCATCGTAAGATAAACAGATGGCTTCTATTCAAGCAAAGCAAAGCAGTAATTATACACATCTGTACAATACCAATAAAATCTAATATATCCAGAAGCTATTGGCTGCCATTTCAGACAACAGTCTCTGAGAATAACATTTGTATAATAATTTAGTCATTTTTCATAACAGCTATAATGACACCCACATAATTTTTATCATGAAAAACACAAGGGATGTCTTTGATTCATTCCTTCTAAAAAAAAATCCTATCGACTGTCAATAGGATATCAAGCTTGTTAATCTTAGTATCTCTTTGCCATTTTTCTTCTTTTGTGTGATATTAGATATTTGCTTCTGTTTGTAAAGAAAGCTCATGTTTACTCAGTTATTTGAAGACACTTGTATATCCCTATCATCAGGGGTATGATAAATATTACACCTCCAAAAATCATGCTAAAAATATTGATTGCCAACAGCTGAATACTGCTCTTTGAGTTCTAAACGTTTCTTCTGAATTTTCATACACAGGCAGAAATGCCATCACCTAAAGTAGGGTGTTGCGGTTCCACGTGAAGGAACAGCAGCTCAGCCATCTGGAGAGATACTTTAAAGGTTTTTATTGTCCAATTGGTTTCTCTAGTTCTTTATGGCAGCATGTAGACACCCACATTTTCTGTCTAGAAGTGCAAATGAATGCTTTTATTTCTGGCAGCTCATGTAAAACGCTGCACTCCAGATAGCCAGACTGAAATGCTTCTGGTAACCAAAATAATTTCATTAGCCCAGTTAGAATGGCATGCATAAAATTTAAATTATACACTGTAAAATCAATTCTCATTACTAATCTTAATGAGGCCAATATGTTTTTCTGTACACAAAATGGTGAAGAGTTTAGCTTAATTTTAGGATCAAATGAAAATACACATTTCTGAATGCTTGTGGAGACTGCAGTTTATTATAATGAAGATATTACTAACTTACTAATATTTAAAGGGCATGGAAAACAACTGTTAGCAGTCTTCAAAAAATTTAACATTCAATTCGGTTACTTCTGCCTTCCAAATTCTGTTTCATACTGCAGTACATACTGAAATCTGTACTGATCATTGTGATTTAATTGGCACATATTCAAATAAATTTGCATTGTCTAAACAGGAAAGTTAGAGTTTTACCTTCATCGGCAAGGTGAAAAATGGCCTTTATTATTGAGAAAAGTATTACCCACATATGTCACTGTAATTCAACAAGTATTTATTACCATTTATCTTATATAGCATGTTTAAAATTACCCTTGGAAACAATGGTAGGAGGCACAGGTAAGAAAAGAGATAAATTCATTTCTTCCTAACAAATTACGAAGCATTTAAATGTCTCAGATATATGCAAACATCAGCTGAAATAATACAAAAGCTTAATATGTAGATCACAAAGTAAGCATAACAAGAATTCAGAAGATAAAGGAATTAATGAATGACAGAAATGGTTGGATGTTAAATTCGTGGGGAAAATAGGTCCATATTCAGATCATAAAGTTGGATGGGATATGAATGGGATTTGGGTTAGTTACTATGAGTAGGTGATATAGTTGTATGTATTGGCTAGTGAGATAAAGCATATAGTGACTAACGTGATGTTTTATGAGTGTAAATAATTAAAATGCTCAAATGAGATTAGGAGTGATGGTGAAATGACAGGGATTGAGACTATATTGACATTTAGGGGAAAAGGAAACTTGGATGAAATATGTAATTGTTAAAGTGTATACATGTTTGGCAAAATGACACCTAGAGGACGAAACAGATTGGTGTCTGTCATACAGAGGTTATAGCAGATAAACAGTTTTTTTTTCCCCTAGAGTTTATAATGAATATATATAAATATATATATATATATTCTTTAGTTTGTTCTTTATAGTGATATTTGTTCTCTAATGATTATATTATAGTTTTACCTAACAAACTATAGAATATTTAGCAAAGTAGATATTCAGAATAGCATTTTGTAATAATGATGCCATTGTTAGGATATGTGCATTGCCCACTGTTCATGATAATAGAGTGTGATAGCTGGGCTCCCCGAGTGTTTGGTAAATGAGACGGATAAAGATTATGTGAATTATGTAGCCTAGGAATGTAACAGAATAAGTACATCTCTCTTGTCCTTTATTCACTCACCTTCCTTTGGAGAAAGTGAATAATCACAAGTAAATCAAAGATAATGTAAATTGGGGGGAATCTGCTTAATGTTATATATTACATTAAACTTACATGGCAATTGAGAGCATTGATTAAGGCAGATCTGTTCAGGACAGAATAAAAACTTTCATCTGAGCCACACATGACAGATATTAGTAAAGCATATACATAAGGACTAATTTCCCCTTAAATTAGAATTAGGATATGCTTATTCGTGAAAGCACAGACATCTTTGCAGGTTATTTTTCAAATTAGAAATCATAACCATGGCCATCAAATTCCTGCATAAAGTAACTAAAAGTCAAAATCAGAAAGGATTATACATTAGTGCACATGATTGCCAGTTTAAAAGCCTTTTTCCCACATGGACTAGATCATCTCACCTTTACCATCAAAACTTGGGTCATTAGGTTGTCCAACACAGATACTAGAGTACCATGTAAAGAACGCTAGACATGTAATTAATCCCTACACAGATAATCCCTTTTGGAACATTCTAACAGGTGATAATCCAAAAGCAAAACCCCTACAGACTCACAATGTAGCATATTTAATTTTGAAAAAGTTTAAATTGTGAGAAAATATTCCTTTAAAGTGATGGCATATTGGATTCCTTAGTGTTACTGCTTTTTGGTCCATAGTAAAACATACAGAGAGATTAACACCTCCAGCACACGTTTACAAAAAGAATGCATAATAGTACTGTGGATAGGTTTTGTTTTAAGAGGATCCTCTCTCTTAGGGAGATGCATCCTGAAATGTACATGGATTAATCAATGTATCTTGAATTTGTTTTGACGTAGTTAAGAACAAGATGACTAGCTGAGGTGAGAGGAAATGAGTTTGGCAGTAAGATCATGGTTACACCTGGGTAATGGATACATGGGGACTCACTGTAGAAACCTGTCTGCTTTTGCAGATTATTTTATAATAAAGAATTAAACAAGCAAAAAAGCCATATCTCTACTTCCCCATCTTAGCTCTATATTTTCCTTAGGCCAAAATATTGGAGGAAATGCAGAATATTCCATATATAAAATAACTTTGGCATGTAGTAATATTTTTGGTTGGATATTATAAGATGCTTTCCTGTTTCATCAAACTTAATCACTCGTACTAGGTGAAAAAAATCCTTTTAAATACTGGCTGAGCTCCCAAAACAAATAAATAAATAAAGGAAATCATCTGCAGAAAGAAGTGGAATGAAAATTACAATGTTAAGTGTGAGCAAATCCTGAGCTACCCTGAGGACATTCACGGATTCTAAAACTGAAAGTCATGGATTTTTATATTCATGTGAGGGCAATAGGAAAGGAATTAAACCTTTTCAAAGGGGAAATAAGAACCAAGACTTCTACAGGGAGCCAGAGTCTTGCAGAACTACACTGCTGGTGAAATCATAGGCTGGGGGGTGGGGGAGGGAGACAAAAAGCCCTATACATAGCCAACATGTTAAATTATTTTTTAAGTTCTAAGTAGGATAAAGTAATTCTGTCCTATGGTAAATTAAGTATGTTCTCATATTATGAATTTTTACTATAAATTTGAATTTATACTACATGCTTCATCCAAAATATTCTAATATGAAATATAAATTTAAAGTAACTCTTAATTGACAGAGCCTAAGAACGTTGTCTTAAACAAATACATATGCTGTCTAGTAAAATTCACCTTAAATCCAGGCACCATAGAAGTCCTAAAGACAATTAAATTCTAGGGTCTTCAGATATAAAAGTTGAGTACTTGATTTTAAAATACTTATATTTAAAAATGTAAAAAAAAATATGATCCAGAAATGAAATAAATATGCATATCCGTAATGGTATAAATGATTGAGTTACTAAATGGAGGAGAATGATAAATCTTTCTTATACTGTCATTTCAAGTAATATATGTATGTACTCCCTTCTACATGAAGTGAGGCTTAATACCAAGCCCCTCTTCCTCCTTGAAGATGAGCTGGATTAATGACATACTTTGAAGTAAAAGAGTAGGGAATGGAAAACAATTAGTAATTTTACAATGGAGAAATCTGGAAAAGACTACCTTAATTAAGTGATTAAGTTTTATACCAATGTCATATGATGTTACTTACACCTGATAGGGTATAATGAGAGGAGCACTTTACTCTTTCCAAAAGTCCATACCTCAGTCTAATCATGAGAAAAACAATGACACACCAGTATGGAGAAACATTCTACAATTATCTAATCAGTACACTTCAAGATTGTTAAAGTCATGAAATACATGGAAAACTTGAGAAACTTTCACAGACAGGGGGGAGTGGGGAGAGATGAGAAATACAATGTGGTATTCCAGATTGGATCTTGAAGCATAAGGAACATATTAATGGAAAAACTGTTGAGATCCAAAAAGTATACGATACAGTAATGCATGCATTTTCTTAGTTGGTAAATGTGCTACAGTAATGTCAGATGTTAGCAATGACTTGATTGAACAAGGGCTATATGGGAACTTACTCTTCCACATTTGCAAATCTTTTGTGAATGTAAGTTTATTTAACAATAAAAATTTTATCTAAAAAAATTGAATCCTGGAGTTCCCGTCGTGGCTCAGTGATTAACAAATCTGACTAGGAACCATGAGGTTGCGGGCTAAATCCCTGGCCTTGCTCAGTGGGTTAAGGATCCAGCGTTGCTGTGAGCTATGGTGTAGGTTGCAGATGTGGCTCAGATCCCTCAGATCCTGCGTTGCTGTGGCTGTGGTGTAGGCCAGCGGCTGCAGCTCCAATTAGACCCCTAGCCTGGGAACCTCCATATGCCACAGGAGTGGCCCTAGAAATGGCAAAAAGACAAAAAAAAAAAAAAAGAAAAATTGAATCCTGAGAGCACACTTAAAATGGCAAAAATGCAATATATAAGTAACTGTACCAAGTCACTAGAAAAATAACCCTTAATTGGAAGTGAAAAAATTTACAAACAATAATAGAAACGGAAACATCAAAGATTTATAAAAAAAATCTATACGGTTTTCAACCTTGTTAGTAATCACAGAATTGCAGTTCAAACCACTATGAGGTATGTTTTCACACCTACCATGATGACAGAAAACACAATATCAAGTGTTGGTGAGATGTGAAACAGTATTCACATTCATTTTTGGTTAGAACAAAAAGTATAAATACATATTAGGTGATGATTGGAAAATTACTGGTAATTTAAAAATTTTTTAAATTACTGGTAGTATAAAAATGTATTTAATCTATAAGCCAGCCATTCTTTTCCTTGTGTGTACACTAGAGAAACTCAAAAGTACACAAGACACATGCACAAGAGTATTCATAGCATGACTTAATAATAGAAAAAAATGTGGAGGGAACTGCCTTTAATCTATTGACAAATAATAAATTATGTTCATATACATATTCATATAATGGAGCATTGCACAGAAGTGAAGATGCATGAAAAGGCACAACATATATTATGTTTATGAATTTTACAAACAATTTTTCTTAGAAAAATGTATGTTTCAGAGGACATATAAGTTCAACTTTTTTAAAGTTTTGAAACATACAAAATAATATTGCAATGTCCTTATACATGCCAAAGTTATGAAGATGAACCAAAGTGATACACATAAAATTCAGGATAAAAGAAACTTGTGTGAGGAGAATAAAGGAAGTAGAATGGGGAGGAAACTTAGTATTGACAATGTTAATGAAGCTAGGTGATGGCTATATGGGTGGATATTGTTCTATTCCTTATACATTTTATATGTTTCTTAATAATTTATAACTATTTTAATTGTATGTGTTAAATTTATTTTAGCAATCTAGATGCTTCTTTCTTAAAAGGATTTCATTTAATGTTTTTATTAAAATATTTTACCAGAATTGTGTATTTACAATTCAGGCTTTAACAGCATAAAGTCTATTAATTTATCTGTGTACAGTGATTTACTAAGGTTTTTAGAAGTGCAGTAGTTTTGTTTTGTTTTTCCTTTCATGTTGTGTTTCATTATCTTTCATCCATTTATTTTACCCCCCCATCCCCCCTCCCCCCCGCCCCATGGCATGCAGAGTTCCTCAGCCAGGGATAAAATTCCAGCCACAGATTGGGCCCTGTAGGATCCTTAACCACCTGTGCTAGGTCAGGGATCTAACCTGTGTCCTGGCACTGCAGAGATACTGCTAATCATATCACACCACAGCAGGAACTCCTACCTTATTTATCTTGTTATCAAAAAAATCTTTAAGCCTTCTCCATGTGTGTGGTGTGAATTACTGTCACTATTTTATCTATTGTTGATTTTGAATCCGTGCTAGAAATAAAACATTAGAACAAACACTGACCTTGAAGAGTAAAAGATAATGCTATGTCAAGTGCCTTGTCTCCTAGGAATGACCAGAGATCATCCCTCCTGAAGCCTTTCATTATACTACTTATATGTTCATGCATTTGCCTGGGTTTGGGATCTGACCTTCATATTTTTAGGGCCAGAAAACTGATTGTATAATTACATTCAGAATGAATCCCTCATTCACTTGTGAAATAATTTAGTCAAGTTCTCAAAATGGACCTATAAAACCAGAACAACAATTTACTTATTCAAATTAAAATTAGAACTCTTAAAAAGAAGAGATCTTTCATTTGGTATTAGCAGTTCATTCTCTCCATGCAGGCAGACCCATGATAGAAAACAAGAGCAGAGTCAGAAAGTTGTTTTAAGAGCATTTTATAAGGACAAGAAGAGTTAGAAGAATCACATATTTATTGATAGCAGAATAACAATTGGTATATTTATCCAAAATATCAATAATATTCTTGCTAATATAACATGAATATTTGAAACTCATTGGCTAAGATTCTTTCTCCTCTGACCTGGGTTAGAATGGCAACAGCCAATGTTTACCTCTGTGACTCGTGTTCCTACACTCCCCTAATGGATATTTCATACCTTTGATTGACATATTCTTTTTTGAAATAAGATAATGCATTCAGCCAAATTACGAGTAAGTCTTCATGAAGCTTGGGACCTTGCCTGCCTTTGAGGTGACTTTGTATAAATCTGCTTTGATACATTGTGTTGACTTTTCAGATGTAACTCTCATAGGACATCTGATATCTTTTGTCCTAATTTGCATCTGATGCCTGTCATCCAACATAATAACTATCACTTCAAGTTTTGTGTTGTCTGCAATTTTAATCATCCAAGTCATTGAGAAAAATGTGAAACAGAGCAGGGGCGAAAACCTCTGTTGCATGCTGCTGGAATCTATCTTCTCTCTTGACAGACTTTTCAGTAATTATAGCTCTTTCTGAACATGATCAACCATTAACTCCACCCAGATGCCCTGCCTTCCAACAAAATGACTTCTCCTTTTCCCAAGGACAATATGAGAGACCTTGTAAAACACCTTTCTGAAACCCAGATGCACTGCATCTAATAATTTACTCAAATTAATAGCTCAGTAAACTTCCATAAAAATGTAGTGGATCAGAAATGATCTAGTATTTGTGTCCACATACTCCTGGTCAGTACTTTTTATTTTAAGAGTACAACATCACTTATTTGTTTGAAATTTTGTAATATATCTGCTTTCATGATTATTTACACACTAAAATTCATATATTTGTGAATGGTCCCGCTGACCATTCAAGCAGAAGCCTGGGGATAATTTTCGACTCTACAGACCCTCCTGTTTTCTGATTTTCACTCTGCCACCAAATCCAGGGCTCATCCATTCCATCCACTTCTACTGTTTCTATTCATACATACCACCATCAATTCTGTTTCAAGAAAAATCTGTAAAATAGATGTTATGGACTGAATTGTGTTCCCCCCAAATTTATAGACTAAAGACCCTGTTCTCACTGTCACTATATTTGGAGATAGGGCCTTGAAAGGAGGTCATTAAATTTAAATGAGGCTACAAGGGTAGAACCCTAATCCTAATCTCATAGGATTGATAATCATTATAAGAGTAAGAGACATCTTTATCTATTCATCTATTGATAGACACTTCCATATCTTGGCTACTGTTAATAATGCTGCTGCAATGAACATAGGGGTACATATTTCTTTTCTAAGTAGTGTTTTTGGTTTTTATCTTTTCTTTTTTCTTTTTTTTTTTTTTTTTTGGTCTCTGTATTTTGTTTTGTTTTTGTTTTTGTATAAATACCCTGGAATGGAATTGATGGATCCCGTGGTAGTTCTATTTTAATTTTTTTGTGAAATCTTCATACTGTTTTCCATAGTGACCACATCAATTTATATTCCCTCTAACAGTGCACAAGAGCTCCCTTTTCTCCACATTCTCACCAACAATTGTTATTTGCTGTCCTTAGGATAATAGCCATTCTGAAATGTGTGAGATGATATCTCATTGTGATATTGACTTGCATTTCCCTGCTGATTTAGTGATGTTGAGCACATTTTCATATACCTGTTGGCCATCTGTATGTTGTCTTTGGAAAAAATGTCTGTTCATGTCCTATGCCCTGGTTTTTTAACCTGGTTGTTTGCTTTTTTTGATATTGAGTTGTATAACTTCTTCGTATATTTTGAATATTAACTTATTATAAGATATATCAATTGCAAATTTCTTTTCCCATTCAATAGGCAATCTTTTCATTTTGTTGGTAGTTTCCTTAACTGTGCAAAACTTTTTTAGCTTGACCTAGTCCTATTTGTTTATTTTTACTTTTGTTTCCCTTGCCTGAGGAGACATATCTAAAAAAATATTTCGAAGATAGATGTCAAAGAATAAACTGCCTATGTTTTCTTCTAGAAATGTTATGGCTTCAGGTTTTCTAAAATTTCTGTGTACTCAAAGTGTAGCAATAGTAGAGATGAAAAGGATGTTGCATGGGAAGAATTTCTTTGGTGAATGATATGAGCATAGTGGATTCAAATGAAATAAGATTAGATTATCTGTAGTGGAATTGTCATGTCAGTCAGTAAAGGGAGTAAGTGGGGTAGGGAAATATTTTGAAATATTAACAACAGTTTTACCCTATAATTTCCTGTGTCAATCCCACATTCATTCATCTGTTTCTCATTGACTAATTTATGATTATTTCTTTGTTGTTTCCTATATTCTAATTCTTTGGGGTTTATTTTGTTCTTTTTTCTGGCTTCTTGACTCAGGCAATTATCATTAAATTTGTATTAATGATAGAAGAACTATAGTTTTGGGAGCCAAAATGTGAGTTGTCAGTACAATAGTACACCTGGAGATGCAAGAACAAAGGAAGCAAAAGACCGGAAGGCACTAAATCAGAGTGAGCTGGATCCATTTTTAATGCCAATGTCACAGGAACACAACAGTCCATCTTCTTGATGTTTAGAAGCAGGGTTTACTTCTTTTGACTGAGTAAATCCAAGAATTTTTGGATAGTTTATAGTAGCAATAGTGGATTTCCCATTAGGAAGAGTAGTTAGCAAGCAATTACAAAAGTAGAAGAGAACTCGTCATATTTATTCATATCTAAATCAGGAGAATCAGATCATCCCAGTTATGTACTAATAGAAATATCTGGTATTACTTCAGCCAGCCTGGAAGTATAGTCTGCTTAGAAAATTCTGGATGCAATAAAAACTAGCAGTGGCACTTATGAATGAAAAACATCTATTTTTACTTAATATGGGCATAAAAATTGGGGCTATAGTGACAAAAAAATGAAACAACTTTAAAAACTTTGAACCAAAAAAAATAGTAAATTTCCATCATTCTATTAGGCAACCTTTCCAAAATTTTCTTTTTTTTTAATTTTAAACAACTTTATTGAAATACAATTTAGAACATAAATTTTACCTACATTAGGATCTTTAGTAAATATACTGAACTGTGCAATGATCATCATAATCCACTTTTAGAACATTTTTTTTTTTCTTTTTTGGCTACACCCAGGGCATATGGAAGTTTCTAGGCCAGGGATCAAATATGAGCCACAGTTTTGACCTATGCCACAGCTACAGCAATACCAGATTCTTTTTTCTTTTTTTGGCTTTTTATGGCCACACTCGCAGCATATGGAAGTTCTCAGGCTAGGGGTTGAACTGTAGCTACAGCTGCCAGCCACAGCCACACAAACTCGGGATCCGAGTTGTGTCTGTGACCAAAATTTTCTTTAATCCCTATAATTGTTATTTATGTATGTCTATGATTTAGTAAAACTATACTTACAGGATAAATAAACTTATATGTGTTTTCCCTTAAAGTGAAAAGATAGAACTGTTCACATGATATACGAGGGAGTTTTTTTTTGACTTGGAAACTACAGAAATTTACTATAATGTGAAAAGAATGAACAACAACAACAAAACTAGAGTTCCAGGCAATGTAATTTCCACTTAGCCAAACAGGTTAAAATGAAATAGTTCCAAGTAAACGTAATTACTTAAATATGGACGTGCCAATGTCTAGTTGATATGAAGACATCTAATCATCCAACTTGGAAATATCCAGTAAAATAACATTAAGCAATCAATCTAGGCAATTTCTCAAGTATAGATTGTCTTTGTTGTTACATAAATAATGTGCATATCAGAAATAGTGTAGTTACTTTTAGTTTGGAAATTAGCTTGATGTATAATATATATGATAGAATATAAATTTATAGAGTAGTCATAGATTTATTAGAATATAACTCAGGTCGGTTGTCTATTACTGAAGTATTAATACCCCAGATGATACATAAAAATTGCAATTAATTATCATTGAACTGCTATTATATTTGATTCAGAATTCTGTTATGCACTAAATTGTTACCTTGGGTACCTAATTCATCAGATATTAACTATAAGATGTATGCTTAGTGGTTTCAGAATTGCCAGATACTGTGCAGAGTTAAAAAAAGGTCGTTGAGATGTTTGACATCACACAAAGCTAATTGTAAGACTTGGGACAGTTCTGAGCACAGAATTTAAACCATGTAATCCTGAAGTTTATTATCAAGCCCACTTTAAATGGGGTAATACAAATAGAAGAAAACACTGGACAGAGGAGACCTAAGAAAGTGGGTGTGTGTGTTTGGAAATGGGAAGAATACTAAGATGCAAGTTTAGACATCCTGTTTCTTGTTCTGATTTTTTGGTATTTGATGAATTAGCACTATAAATTGTGACCCTCTCTCATTATAGTTTCCTATTTATATACAGTGATTTTTCGCTAGATAGAATCTAAATTCTCTTTTTGCTGTCAGACTTTGGATATAAATATTGATGAATTGTTGTTTTGACTTACAGAAAGTCTAAAACACAAGCAGTCCACTCTCATTCAATTGAATAAGGTGTTATTTCATGCTATTTCACATATGCTCAGATCTAACCCCAACAGTACATCATGACAGGTGTACTGACAATTCATTAATCAATCAGCTTTAAAACTTAAATTATCTCAGTTCAATGTATGTGTTATTTATTAAATATGCTAAATTTAAATCATCCCACTACAAAGGTAATGTCTAACACAAAGAATCTGCTCAGCTTTACCTCTTACAATTTAAAAAACACTGTATAGTGTAAAAAGAACACAAGATCCTTGCTTCTCTCCTAATACAGTATTCAGAGAGTTTCTTTTGTTTTATTGCATAGTGAGTGATTTGGCCTGTATTGAAAAGCAGTTCAAAAAATCTCAGATGAGGATAATGTCTGTTGACGATAACTGATGCTGGCTTCCATGGAAATGCTAATTTGGTAGCAGTCACTGTCAATCAGTCCCCTTGAGTTATTGTTCCAGCACTTCTGGATGCAATGTGCGATGGCTGTTGAAAGTCTCCACTCCAGTAATTAGGCTGTTCTTAAAGAAAAGAAAAGGGTTGTTAACACAGGCTAAGGTAAACAGGTTCTGAGTAGGAAAAATAATTACAAATTGCTTAAAATGATTCAAACAAAGAAAAGGATTCAAAAATCCTTCTTGTGTCATTTTTATAAGAGCACTGGATGAACAAATTCAGCCTATCATACAGTGTATGATAAACTGATTATTTCTGATCTATACATTTATTATAGTTATGACATTAAAGGGTGATTGCATAGTTAGTGAAGTCATGTGCATTTTAATATGGTCATATTTTGAGGCGTAAAATTTCAGTTCTCTGATGCTCTGAAATACATCTGTAGAGGTGGGTGAGTCAGTGAAATACAAATATATCCTAATTATTTTTGACTTCCCTAATTAGAGAATACAACTTTGAAAATAGGAGAAAGCTTTGGAATGCCATGATTAAATAACAAAAAAGTAAAGGAAGTGTACCTTAAATACTTGAAAAAAAATTTTGTAATTCATTGAGTTCAGAAACACATAAAATTGATTTGCAACTAACCATTTCTGAGCCTATTAAAAGGCAGAATGTTCTGGCCTGTTTTCATTATTAAATATAAATTTTTAAATGAATAAACATTAATTCAAAACAACGTTAATGTAATAAAATAGATCTTTGGAAATACTTTGAATACACAAGATTTAATAAATGATCGCTAAAGTTTAATACCATTAAGAGAAACAAGGTATCAAAGATGATAAACTTACCATTTGTAAGGAAATAGTTTAATGTTTTGGTTTTTATTTGTCTTTTTAGGGCCACTCCTGTGGCATATGGAGGTTCCCAGGCTAGGGGTCGAATTGGAGCTGTTGTTGCCAGCCTACATCACAGCCACAACAATGCGGGATCAAAGCTGCATCTGAGACCTACACCACAGCTCATGGCAACACCGGATCCTTAACCCATTGAGAGAGGCCAGGGATGGAACCCGCATCCTCATGGATGCTAGTTGGGTTCATTAACCACTGAGCCACAACAGGAACTCCTATGAAGTGTTTTTTAATGGATAATTGACTGCACATAGTTAGAGTGTGCAAATTGCTAAGTTTGAAGTACACACATACCCCTAAAATCGCCACCACCACCAGCTAATCAACATATTCCTTATTCCCAAACTTTCCACATACCCATTTTAATGCCTCCTGCCAATTTTCCCCAAACACTCGACATAGCTTTCTGTCACCATAGATTAGTTTACAATCTCCAGAAATTTGTACAGCTGAAATCCAAGAGACCCTTTTATTGGGGAGTGGGGCAGGTCTGCTTAATCATTTAGAGTTCCATCTATGATAGATGTATATGGACATTTTATTTCTTTTTATATCTGAATGGTATCTATTCTATGGATACACAATATGTTGTTTGTTCATTCACCATTTGAAAAATAAATGATTTAATTTCATTTGTTGGGTGTTATAAATAAAACTACTATAGAAATTCTTGTACATATCTATATGAACACATGCTATCTTTTTTTCTTGGATAAAAACCTATAAATAGAATGACTGGATCATATGTTAAGCATATATTTATTTTTTTTTACAGAGTTACAAAGCTCTTCCAAAGTGTTTATAACATTTTATATTCCTACGAGATGTGTTGAGAGTTCCAATCCTCTACATCTTCACCAGTACTTAGTGTGGTCAGTCTTTTTAATTTTAAACATTTCAATTGATGTTTTCTAGTATCTGATTATTGTATTTCCCTAATAGCTAATTATGGTGTGCTTATTTTCTTTTTCTTTTTTTTAGATTATAATTTCTTTTGGGGGGTTATTTATTTATTTTATTGCAGTATAGTTGATTTACAGTGTTGTGTCAATTTTTACTGTGCAGCGCAGTAACCCAGTCCCACACATATATATACATGAATATATATATACATTCTTTTTCTCATACTGTCTTCCATCATGTTCTACCCCAGGAGATTGGACATAGTTCCCTATGCTATATATATGGTAGGTTCTCATAGGTATAATTTCTTTGTAAGTTTCCAAGGGTTTTTTAAAATTTTTTTATTCTAGTTGATTTACAATGTTCTGTCAACTTATGCTGTGCAGTAAAGTGACCCAGTTATACATATAAGTATACATTCACAGGAAACTATAATCACTTGTGATGGAACACGATGGAGGATAATGTGAGAAAAAGAATTTGTGTGTGTAATATGTTGTGCTTATATTCATGTGCTTGTTTTTCATAAATACATCTCCTTTGGTGTCATATCTATTTAAATAATTTGACCATTAAAGATAATGTTGTGTGTTTTCTTGCTAATGAGTTTTGATAGTTTATATATGTTCTGGACACAAGTACTTAATCAGTTACGAGATTTTTAAATATCATCTTCCAGTCTGTGGCTTGTCTTTTTATGCCTTTTAACAGTGACTTTAAAGGAGAAGTAATGTCATGAAACCCAATTTATGTATATATATTTTCTTTTAGGAAAACCATTTCCAAAAGAGTATATAATAGTATGGTTGGCATATTTTTTTCAATACTTCAGAATATTTTTTCACTACCTTTGCACTTAAAACATTTCCAATGAAAAATCTATTGTAAAATTTACCATTACTCCTTTGTACATTTTCTTTAATTTCAACATTTTTATAATTAAACTTTATATTTTGAAATCATTATAGATTTATATGCCATTATAAGAACTTACAAAAATGAACTCATTTATCTTTTTCTTATTTCCCCCAATAATAACTTACAGGCTATCAGTATCCTACCCAGGATATTTAAATTGTTTTATTGCACTGATTTTGTTCAGATTTTCCAAGTTTAGTTTCAGTTGCTTTTACAATTTTCTCTATCACTAGTTTTGGCACTGTGACTTGTTTGTTGTAGTTTTCTTCATGTTTCTTGTAATGGTTGTTTGAGCTTCATAGATCTATGGATTTTCAGTTTTCTACAACTTTGGAAAATCTTTGGCCATTTTTCCAAATATATTTTTATCTCTTTCATTCCTTTCTTTTGGGGGTTCAATTACACACACAGTTAGCTTTTTGACAGTGTCCTATGGTTAACTAATTCTTTGTTCATGTTATTATTCTCTTTGCTTTCTTTCATTGAGTATTTCCCATAGCTATGTATTCAAGTTCAATTATCTTTTATTTTGTAACATCCAATCTGCTTTTAATCCCATCTGGCAAATTTTTACCTTAGACTTTGTAGTTTTAATCTTTAAAATTTGTAGACATGATTTTTTTTAATATTTTCTGAGTTTCTCAACATTTTAATATATAGAATACTGGTTAAATGGGGAGTTCCTTTGTGGCACAGTGAGTTAAGTATCTGGTGTTGCTACTGAAGTGGCTCATGTTGCTGCTGTGGTGACATGGATTCAGTCACATATATTGTAATATTATATACATAGTGTATAACAGGTTAAATAACTATCTAAAATGTCCTGCCTCCGAATCCTAAAACTTGTGTCAGTTTGGGTTGAATATTAATTGATTCAATTCTGTTAATGTTATTATGGGTCACAAGTCTTATCTTTGCTCTTTGAACGCCTGCTTGCTAGCTTCTTACCAGATGCTAGAAGTTTTGAAATTTATCATGTTGGCATATGGATATTTTTGTATGCTTAGAAATATTCCTGAATCTGGAGTTCCTGTTGTGGCTCAGCAGGTTAAGAACCTGACATGTTGTCCGTGACAACACAAGATCAGTCCCTGGCCTCACTCAGTAGGTTAAGGATCTGTTGCTGCAAGCTGAGGCATAGGTCACAGATGCAGCTTAGATCTGGCATCACTGTGGCTGTGGCATAAGCTGGAAGCCACAGCTCTGATTCAACCCATAGTCTGAGAAATTCCATGTGCTGCAGGTGCGGCCATAAAAAGAAAAATAAAAAAAACATATATTCCTGAACCTTCCTGTGTAACACAGCTAGGTTACTTGGAAACAGCTTGATCCTTTCAAGTCTTGCTCTAAGAATTTTTAGGCAGCACTAGAACAGGGCTCTGTCTAACTTTAAGGTTACGCTTCACTGAGGCAGGACTTTCTGTATGTTTTCCACAATGAATCGTGAGATTTTTGTTCTAAGTGTTGGGAATAAGCACCATCCTGGCATCAGGCACTATTCCCTCTAACTTTCAAGAGCAGTTCTTTCCCAGTCCCAGGTAATTACCCACACACCTGTATTGATGAATGCTCAGGTGAATACTTGGGTGGTTCTATCTGTAGATCTCTATATTCCACTATGTGGTTTCTCTCACCTTCCCCGTACTCAGCATTTGGCTTTTTCTCCCTGGACTCTTGGCTTCATCTCTTTACCTCATGGAGCCCATGGGGCCCTGACTGAAGTCTCTTTTCCTGCATTACTCCTAGAAACCCTCTTAAGGTTGAAAGTTGGGGAAAACACAGTGCTCCTTTGTTTCCCATCACTTGGGCATCATTGTCTATTGACTTTCATTTGGTATCTTGAACTTGGAGGCAAAATAGAATAGGCAAGATAGGATAGACAAAATAGAATAGACATTATTCATAAGTTTTCCTATCTGCCCAGCAGAGATTGGTATGCAAAGCAAATCCAAAAAATAACTACTAGGGCTCTAAATCTAAGTTACATTATTCAGGTCTTCTAAATGCCAAAGATCCTCTGGTGAGAGCACAAACATAACATGAGTTCATTATATAAGGCAGAAAAAACAAATGATGTTGCCATTTTCATCCTGCAGAAACTCTTAGTTCTAGGGAAATTGTATGTGAATTTTTCCAAACTGCTTCACATTTACATCTCTCTCACTAGCTTCTAAAATCTGTGATTATAAGAACTGGCAAACAAGTAGTCTCTGCCTGTATTAACTTAGATTATTAGAAAAGCAAGCATTAGTATGGTAAATGCTTATATTAGATTGTAGAAAAGGACTGAATAAAGTCAGTGGCAAGAATCTATGTCTATAATTTTATCTCCAAACTAGTTTGCAGAGCTACCAGGCAAAGGGAACATGCAATAATAAAATGTTTATGAACATTTATCCTCATATTGCTTTCTTTTTTTTTTTTTTGTCTTTTTGCTATTTCTTGGGCCACTCCCACGGCATATGGAGGTACCCAGGCTAGGGGTCAAATCGGAGCTGTAGCCATCGGCCTACACCAGAGCCACAGCAACGCGGGATCCGAGCCGCATCTGTGACCTACACCACAGCTCACGGCAATGCCAGATCGTTAACCCACTGAGCAAGGGCAGGGACCGAACCCGCAACCTCATGTTTCCTAGTCGGATTCGTTAACCACTGCGCCACAACGGGAACTCCTATCCTCATATTTCTAAAGTAATATTTTTATTTAAAAACAATTTTACATCTATCTATTTTATAAATATAAATTATTAGAAAGGAATATATATTTCTATTTCTATTTTGTTTTTCTTTTTAATGAATTTTATTTTTTTTCCATTATAGCTGGTCTACCTATATTTATTTTGTATCTACTTTCACATTTGCTTAATGAATCAACAATGATAATTTTGGGAACACTAATAAACAATATTATTAATAGATATAACATATTTTGGGCTTAGATTTTACTGTTCCCAATATCTAGCATAACTTTGATATTCTAACTACTCCACAGTTTAGTGGCACATAACAAGCTTTGTATCATCCTTATGTGTTCTGTGGATGGGCAATCAATCACAGAGGGGATGGCTTGCCTCTTCTCATGTCTGAAACCTCAGCTGCAAAGAGTCCAAGACGGGGATCATTGGATGAATGGACCCTGTAATTATCTGGAAATGTCTACCCACATTCTTGCCACCTGGTCTGGAATGATTCAAACACGAAGCTTAACTGGGACCTTCAGTAGCCTTTCTAAATGTGCCTTCTCCATGTGGATTGGCTTCTTTGCAGTCTTGATTATAGCCATTCTTTTTTCAGATCTCAAGCAGAAGTCATCAAGAGAATGAGACAGATGTTTCATCCCTTTTATGACATTCTTGAAAGTCATATAAAGCCACTTTCACCATACTTTATTGGTTAAGGCAGTCACAAGATTGACCAGATTCAGTGGAAGGAGAGGGACGCCCTGTAATCTGAAGACAGTAGTGTCAAGAATTGTGTACCTGTTTTTAAAATCACCATACTTTTGATAATCTAAAGATGGCCATAGTGCTTTAAGTCTTACCATAGTAGAACATTTACTCCAAATTCAACTTCCCTCTAACCACAGTGCTTTCGTCGTTTTTAATTTCCTATATTTTCCTTTTCCCTTACAAGGAGCTATAATTTTAAAAGGGTAGGTCAGAAGCATTGCCCAATGTAATCCTTATTAGAAAAGCTGAGATATCTTTATTGAATTGGGTATCTACAACCAGACAGGGTCTTTTCAGTATTGACTACACTAATTTCTTATTCTCTAGCTTCATGAATATCAGTATGAGGTTGTTTTGATTTGATGTTCCTTGCATGACTCATTAAATACTGGCTCATAACAGCAGTATTTAAAAATCTTTGAAAAGTAACTCTTTGAGTAGAGCTTTTCAAAGGGTTTAAAAAGAGATGGCTTTTAGTGAAATTGGGGGAAAATATAAACAGCTACAATTTCTGGTATTCATCGCAGAAGTTTTTCTTTATTGGACCAATAAACAGAATTTTCAAAGGTAAAACAACTAACCCAAGATGCTTGCAGCCGTGATTCTCCTCTTATCTAACTTGCTGATTAATGACATAACTTTTGGCTCATAGCTATGAACACATGTGAAGATGAAGCAAACACATTGTAAGATAAAAAGCAGAATTGATATTGACACATGCCCTCTATCCATGAGAATGTATTTCTGTCATTTCGTGTATGCCTGTAATAATCCCAGTTATGTGTCATTATTCATTATTGTCATAAAAACATTTATGGTACCTCAGTTAAGTGTAACATTGGAAGGTAGCAGGGTTAATGGTATCACATAATTTTACTGTGTATTTTATACATTTATATTATATACTTTTTTCCTTCAAAAAATTTAAAGTATACCCCCCTTTTTTTTTTACTATGGAAATAGTAAATGTACATATTAATAAGCAAAAATAATGTAAGTACAACTTATCTATACAGATGGTTGGATGCTGACAAGTACTTAATCACTTCAAAGGTTTCACTCAGAGAAATATAAAAATGTAGGTATTTTTGATTGTTTAGGCAAAGAAACTTATCATGACCAGGTTAATTCAAATATTTCTTTCTTTTTTTTTTTTTTTTTTGTCTTTTGTCTTTTTGTTGTTGTTGTTGTTGCTATTTCTTGGGCCGCTCCTGCGGCATATGGAGGTTCCCAGGCTAGGGGTCGAATTGGAGCTGTAGCCACCGGCCTACGCCAGAGCCACAGCAACGCAGGATCCGAGCTGCGTCTGCAACCTACACCACAGCTCACGGCAACGCCGGATCGTTAACCCACTGAGCAAGGGCAGGGACCGAACCCGCAGCCTCATGGTTCCTAGTCGGATTCGTTAACCACTGCGCCACGACGGGAACTCCTAATTCAAATATTTTTAATCTGCAGTATTAATATTAGAATTTTAGAATGTTTAATCTGAAACATCCAGTACAATCATCTATTTATAAAATGATGAAAGATTGAAAAATTAAAATTAATACCTAAAGTCAAAAATAAATAAATCAAAGGACAGGAGCTAGAGAACAGGTTCTTAATCAGGTGTGTTATCATATTTGCCTCAGGGAATTTTTAAATCTAGAGATTCCAACCTCCATCTTTCATAGGTACAGTGTCAGGAATCCTTCCACACCCACCACTTCCTCAGAATTTGGGAAGGTGTCCAGTGATTTAGGTGCCATGCCATAGAGGTGCTATTATTCTAAAGGCATGTATATAGCCACTACCATATGCTGAGGATTGTGACGTGGAGTGAGAACAAATAATGATTGCTAAGCTTCCTGTCCTCAAAGAACTCAGTCCACTGAAAGAAACAGAGAGGTAAACAAATGTTTGCAATTTAATAAGCTAAGTGCCATGACCAGATACCAGGAGAGTACTTAAACTAAATTGAGGAAGAGAAGGGCATTGCATATTCTTGAAGGAGAGACACTGACCTGATTCCTGAAGGATGCTGGAAAGGGGAAGGGATTTAATGAAGCTGGAAGGGAAAATAAGCCTAAGAAAATGAACAAGCATCAGCAATTTAAAGGCTCTCTACACCCTCCTATGGAAACTGGCCTCTATCCTAAACAATAGTGGGAGCAATTTAAGGTTTCTATGCAGGACATCAGTGAGATCATTTTGTGATTTGAAGATGTTGATCTAAGTACATCATAGGGATGCTGTCAGGATGCTGCAAGCTGTTTAATCATAGGAAGATTTTATTTGGCATAAAGTAAACTACATCCCAAGACCTTTGTGTTCTCCTTATTTTAGGTTGGTTATGATTCTAATCACATCTCATTTCTGGGTTCTTGACAAACAAACAAAAAAACAAAAGCAAAGTCTGAGTGTAGATAACCTATAGCATCCATTTGATTTTAATTAACAAAAAAGACTAGAGTCTTGGCAGAGTTCCTTAACTCCTTTTTCCTTAAGCCTAAACTTTGGCATCTTTCCAATCCTGATTTACTATATCCAATTTCAGACTTAGAAATTAGAATTTGGGGAGCAGAAATGTGGTAAGGGCTTTTGGTGGGCTGCTTACATGTAGGTATGCTGCATGTGTCTACATGAGAATCCATGAAGCAAAGTTTGGTATGCTGATTTTCAGCACTGACTTTTTAAATGTAGAGGTATTATGTCCAGATCCACATGGCCCCCAAAGTTCAGGCACTCTATCTCACTCTCTCTCATGAAACAGATAAGATACTCTTCTCACAAAGGAAGAAGAAACTCCAACATTCCCTTCAAATATTTCTCTCTCTTGAGAATTAAGGCAGAATCTCTCAATGCACCATAAGACCTTGAGAACCAGGCTTTTCCCTAGAGTGCTCCAAATTATTATTCTCCTAAGATTTTAACCTTAACAATAAGCTTGTAATCAACCAATGTTGTGATGTTTCATTTGGGCTAAGACAGCAACAAAATAGGACAGTCTGGCTCCTTGAAGTTTTTCCATTAAATCTAACTCTGCTTCTTTGTGTATCCTTTGAGACCAGCTAACCTGGAATGAATGTAGTTACTCTAACATCTCCGAAGGTGTATTACTATGACAAGAGTTCTCCTAAGTATTCTCTTTTATAACAGGTAAAAAGAGCCAGTAGGCACGTTGTGATTATCACATCGGTATCCTAAAGTTTGAAAACGCTGAAAAGACAAGACAATCCTCCATCATTAGAACAATTATACCTGTAAATGTGTGTTCTTAATGCCATAGCTAATACATGTCAGGACTGTTTAAGGGTCTGACATTTGACCTTTCTTGCAAACAAACAAATCAGCCTTCCACAGTTCCATGAATTCAGACAGAAGATACAAGACTCCTAGGTCAGAAAAGTGTATTCCTAGCAATGGTAATAGCCAGGGTTTGAGCATTTCTTGCTCCAGTTCTGCAAGCCCCAATTCCCACAGATGATACCTGCATACATATTACGTTGAGTTAGAGAAGAATCCTCACTTAGGGAACCTGTATTGTTTATAATGGACAGTAAGCAACCCTGCTCATTGCTCCTGAGGGAGATAATCTCTTTCATGGATTTGAGCAAGCATGCCCTTTGCTTAGAAGGGAAAGTTCATCTTTAATGATATTTTCTATGTAGACATCCTTGGGAAAAAAAAAAAAAGGTTGGAACAAAAGACAGTCACATGTGTACAACATGTGCAGTAATATGAGAGATCCATGGAAAAGTATCTCCTCAAATTAGATAGATACAGGCATGAGAGAGATGCACATATATACAATACATAGAAATATATATGGATATGATGTTTGAGAGGCAGAAGAGTTCATTTTTTTTTCTTACAGATAGCACTGAATTATAGTTGTTGCAAACAAATTTACAATGTGTACCCCAATCTTGAATTTTCGCTGAGATTTTCGTCTTTACATATGACCAACAGTGTTTTAAACCACTTAATTGTCATTTTCCCTTTTGTTTATGTGTTTCTGGCATTTAAATGATGAAATTTGTGTGGAATTTTAACCAGATAGCCTAGCTAAAATGTTTTGCTTAGTTTTTTTAAAAAAATAGCCACTTAACTTACCTTCATATTCTTTCATCATGAATAAGAAACCTGAAGGCTATTTTGATAACATGTTGTAATGGCCACTGTAATTTCCTGATCTATCATTCTATGTGAGTGTAGATATTTACCTCCTAAAGAATGTGTCATGAATGTTGACACTTTTATTTTCCCTAAAGAATCATTCAGAACAAACTCCGGAACGGAAGGCTATTGTTGGTAATTCCATTGTTGCCCTAGAGTGACTAGAATGAGTATATTCATACAAATGGGTTACTCCGCATCTTGCCTTTCCTTAGATTTTGACATGTTTTCAGAAACTTATGCCATTTTAATGAAAGCATATTTTATTTCTTTGCCTCATAGTTTTTTCCTATACAATACACATAGAATTATACAATACAGTACAGTAGAATACACATCTATTGTACAGCATCCTTCAGTTTGAGCCTTTTTCTGTCAAGCATACCCCACTGAAATGCTAAAATCATAATCTCTTTTTAAAATTTATCTCTTCTACACCACTTGTAGAAAAACAACATAATTTTTAACCTATATTTTGACTTTTAAGACTTTCGTTTTCTGAAACTAATCTACTGTATTCTGTTCTATTACCTTTATTTAGTTGATAATTTAAGTTAAACATGAACCTCTAGGTTGTTTTGACAATACAGTTTGAAAAATATTGTAATATATCATGGATACAAATGTAAGCATAGTGTGTTAAGAGAGATACTGTTGAAGGACAGTTTTGAATATGAAAAATATTCAGGAAAGAAATCTTTGTATCATGTACCAGCATTTAAAATACTTTCTGAAGTTATGTTTATGAGCTATAATAATTTGACTTTTAGATTATGTTATAGTAAACAAAGTTTAATATTTTCCAAACTTCCAATATCACTGAACATTTTCAAAATGCCTTAGTACCAGAACAGAATAAGACTGAGAATAAATTGATGGCCTTTCAAGTAAATCAACCAGCTGCTCCTGCACCAGGTATTAAACATTGTAACAAGAAATCTCTTGAGAGAGATAGTTGTAGATATTCTTTTTTTTAAAAGAAGGATATTAGAAAAAATTGTCCTCCATGAACTTGAAAGAGAAAGATGAACTAATCAGTGCAGGTATTAAGAATAAATCAAACACTGTTTCCCATTTTGCTCTTAAATTTAGGAGGAGAAAGTTTTATCTATGCTAAAGAACAACTTGGCAAAGCATTTAATTCATGTGGGTGCTACAATATTGACCTTAACCTTAACAGTTGTTATGCAAATACTTCCTGGAGTCAAGAAATTACTCTGGTGGTATTTACCTTCAGTAATTCTCACACTTTCCCTACTATACCCTGGACTTTATCACCATGTTTACACCTTAACCCGGAAACATCATTTCCTCCTTTCTCTGCAACACACAATAACTTTATAGTGAACAACTTACGGTGAAGAGTGAAATTGCCATATTAAATGCTATCCTGATGTTCTCCCCCTTGAAATCCCTGAGGACTCCTCTGTTCCAAATATGATCATATTTAATTTGGGCATTAACTGCCAGGTATCTTGTTACTAAAACCAAGACTGAATCTCTCAAGAAGGTACTAGGTGACTGGTAGGTAAAAGTTTCCTAGTACAGATAGGATTAGTTGGGCTGAACCCCTGAAGGTTTAGATAAATCTAACAAATCCTCTATTAAAATGTTTGCATTGCACTTTCAGACAAGAAGGTAAATAAAGTACTATACTTTTAAAAAGGAGAAGCTAAAAGGAGCATTAAAACCAAGAGTCAGGAGTTCCCCTTGTGGCTCAGCAGAAACCAACCCAACCAGTATCTATGAGGATGCTGGTTTGATCCCTGGCCTTGCTCAGTGGGTTAATGATCTGGCATTGCCACAAGCTGCAGTGTAGATCACAGACACGGCTCAGATCCGGCCTTGCTGTGGTGTAGGCCAGCAGCTGTAGCTCTGATTCAGCCCCTAGCCCAGGAACTCCCATATGCCATACATACACACACAAAACCAAGAGTCAAAGCCTGGTAGAAGAGGGGTTTATTATATATTTCTCAATACTTCTACTATTTTCCTAGGCAAAAACAAACCATGCAAACAACAACAGCAGCAACAATAAAAAGAAACAAAACACTCAAGCTTATTAGAAGTCCTTTTAGTAAAATGAAGACAAAATCTTATTTGTGGATGGTTTTTACTTTAAAAATGAAACAGGAGAATATAAAGTGGAATACGACATAATACCTTATCACAGGAAAATTTGCCAAGATGACAGCTAAATCAAGCTTACTAGAGTATTTGTTAGTTAACTAGAGATAAGAATATAATGTACATTATGATTAAATACTTACTGGGAGTCACCCATGATTTTGGAAAATTTTGAAAACAACAGTTTTCTAACTTCAGCAGTAACCCAATTAAGAATAATCAAGAGATTAAAGAAATTTTCTATAATGATGACTATCAGGAGTATAGAGGTTTATACAAGAAGGCATAGACATGGAAACTAAAAGAAGTTCCCTGGCTGATCATTTTCCCATACGGTCTACAATAATATGATCCTAGTCCTCCTGATATACCAAAAGACGAAATATTCAGAGAAATTTAGAGAAATAATGTTAGAATGTCCACGGTAGTCTCCTGATTAGAAAGGGGATAGTGAATCTGAACACCAAGCATAATGTAATTTGCATCCTAAGATTGGAAGTTAAATAGCACTAGAAGATCTTAAGTGGAGACTTGCAGAAATTTTACATGGATTTCCCATGCCAGCAAGGTCAAAGTAGCCACAGTATTTAATGAACATTGTTGGAGAAAATTTATGATAAAACTCCCAAAATTGTCTTTGGTGTATTTGGCACCACCATAAACCTAGTAATTGTAAAGGTGTGACGTTGAAGAGCTCAAACCTCAGGTTTCCTTTAATATCTCTGACTGTGTTTCATGAAATCATACCTGTGGATTTTGAATATAGGATGATCATTGTTTGTTTCTTCTCAGCCTCTTCAAAGAGCTATGTCACAAATGGTACAAAAAAAAACAAAAACAAAAAAATCAAACACAGAGCTGATTTTGTATTCCCGAAATGGGGAATTCCAGACTATGTCTTTCATGACAGAGGATGTTATCAGAGAAGGTTGCAAAATTCTACTACTCTTCAGAAACTTTACAGTTCATCTATCTCCAATTATTCAAGAAAGATATAATGAACAAAAGGAATTCTTAAAATTAGTTATACTCTGAGGCCCTCAAACTTTCTTGGCAGAAGGAATTGTCACTGGTTTTAATGAAATTCCTACTGGATGTTTTAACTTTCCCATTACGGCTATTCTACACTTCACATTCTTAAAAGCAGACATGTCCAAATACTTAAGGAGACTCATGTAACACACCTATTGTTATCAACAGATACAGGCTGCCTTTCCTCCTAAACCATCCTTATGTTGCCCAACACCTGGTGTAGTGGAAGAGCCACAGAATGACAGTCTTCAAACACTGATGGAAATAATCCTGTCAGATACTCTTACTCTATTGTCATAGTGAAACTCCAGGGCACATGTATCTCAACTAAAGAAATACAAACAATCCCCAAATCACTGGAAGATGCTAGCAACCTTACTCTTAGTAACTGTCTGGAATCAGTTACCATTGGGAGAGTTCCACCCAAGACTTCAGAATCATGTACTTGGCTATATGAGATGTATACAACCTCTATGGAAGATGCATGGGACAAATTTTCTTTTCACTTTTTGTTTTTTAATACTGCTCCTTGAAGCTTTAGTTATTCCTTGGCATGAGTCTAATACCTAGACACAATTTATTCATGAACAGGCTAAACCATGTAATAAAATGAATTCTTGGATTTGTAAACATTTTCCTTTGGGAGCCACCAGGCTTGCCTTGGTACAGTCTCCTTATGAACACGTTTTCTGAGTAACTGACTCAATTAAGTGATTTTTAAATGGCATGTACTCTAACATCTAAATAGCCAGAAATTTAAATTCTTCTATCACTTCATTATTAGAAAAGAGAGTCCTATTTCCACCAAAACAATAGACTAGGACTTCTTATTAGAACTAGCTTTTTCTTTTTTTTTTTTTTTTCTTGAAAGCTATTTGGTAAATATACTTTCATAGAAATAAAACTTAGAAGAGGATTAGAGAGTAGACGATATAAATTTGGAGGCCATTTCCCTTTTACTGATTTTATGAGCAAGAAGCATTACTTCTCTTCTGCTTTAAGTATATCTATTTACCTTGATACCACAAATTTGATTTCTCGGGGATGTGTCATTACCGATGGGCAGTGCCCTATTGTGAAAATGTGGCCTCATTTTCACAATTGCAACTCTAACTCTTCAAGGTGGTTCCAGAGTGTTTTTTTCTCTCTTCAGTCCTCTTCACTCTGTACTTTATGAGATGCCCCGGATGTGGGGAAATTCTAAGGGATTATGTCAAAAAAGAGAGTACAAGACAATGCTTTTTGCCCGTGAAATTGAACAGGCAGCATTTCTGAGTAGAAGCTTTTTAGATGGCATATTGGCCTCTCGAGGAAGAACATGTGCTGTTTTAGGGGAAGAATGGCATGCTTATATCCATGCAGATCTCTCTAGACTCTTTAATATTAATAAAAATATGAGAAAAAAACAAAGACATTTTAATTAGGTAATTTGGCTAATATAACTATATTGGGCTCTGAGGACACTTTGGATTGAAAATGGGATCTATTCTCTTGGTTTAATTTGAGCACTCTTGGCTACAGGCGTAGAAGCAGACTATAAACTCTGATGATAATTCTCTTACATTTTGTCTATTATAACTATCTAGGTGTGGGACCCTCATTATCATAAAGACTTCTGTGTAGCTGCTGTACACCATCAAATATTCTGACAAATGGCCATCCAACACTTAGGGAAAGAAAGCAACCATCTCTCAAAACCTGATACACCAGTGAGACACCTCAAATAGTGGGGAAGAGTGGGATTAGTTATGTTCCCAGATATTAATGGTCTACCCTTTGGGTCAGGCTTTAGAATGACTACTGTGGAAGCTGGGGGTGGGGCTGGCAGTGCATTGTGAGTTGAAACCATCAACAAACATTCAACGTCCTGCCTGCTCTAATGTGATTTTGCTACTTGATTGTTTTCGCTAACATGATTTTACAATCTACTATATTCTGTAATACGGTTTTACTATTTCCTCAAAGATAAAAGTTTCAAATAACTTCATTGTTAATTTTAGTAACTTTCTGTAAACCTTACTAAAGATCATGAGACTTTATCTTTTCAATATATTACATCAAAAAACCATTTACTCCATAATCTATTTCAAAACCCTCACCTCCAAATCTTAGACGCTCTGAGTCCACCAACTCTAAACTATATCATGATGCATATTTCTTTTTCAGTCAATATTTCTTAATCGTCTCTTAAGATATATAGTATTCCTTGACATTTGCAGTTTCTCTAGGTCTGTCTATTGCTCAATTGACCGGCCTTATATCTCATGGTCCACGTAGCCCCAGTTTCTAAATTACTCTCAGGCAGAACCAATGCTAGCAGTCAATTTAATTTTCAACAGTTCACCATCTCTTTTGCAAGAAATTTCTTTTTGTTCTCTGTTGGTATTACCTCCTTTATGGCACTTTCTCTGAAGCATTAGGATTACTATCATACACCTACACTAATATATCTATTAAATTGCATTTTAAAGTTGTGTTTATATGTCTGTTTCCTATTCTTTTTATATTTATGTATTACTTGTTAATTACTGTACTAGAGATTTTGGCAACCATGTTTGACAGAATTAAGATTGAAAACAATGCTACCCACAAGTCAGTAATAATATAACAAAATCACTACAATATAGCAATGTCTCAGAGTGTCTATAAAAGGATCCACAGTTATTGCACTATTTAATGTTTGCCATTCAACAACTTGTTGTTTTTAGAGAGAAATGTTTACTGCCTTGAATAAACTCTCTTATGTTCTCATGAGGCCAAGTTTCTTGCATGTTCCAGGAAAGACTTTCTTTGACATTCATTTCATTTTATGCTTCATCTCTTACCTTTGACACAAAGCAAGTTGTACATTGCTCTGCAAAGAGCGTAGCATTCAGCCTGAAAGATGTGGCCATAAAAATAAGTGCATAGAGTTTAAAATCGAAATACATGTTATACATCCATCAAAATTTGGCACATGCCTGGAGAGGGTTTAGTAAACACCATTGTGCTCTACCATGCTTTGTCATACTCGTCAGAAACCACTTTTAAAGACAGAGTGTTTCTTGAATACAGGTATACGACTTTTTATGTTCTCAGGGTTTAGTACAGTATTTGGATTATCAGCAGATTAAATTGAATAAAAATCACTACACTTTACCTATCTTTTTTCATCTGCCACAAATACATCAATAAATAGTTACTTGTGTCTCAACTGTGATGTTTTTTCTTTAAAAGAAGCTAGAGAATATTTGGCTGCAATGGGTAACGGGGGGTTCTGAAGAACTCCCTTGGACTCCTTAATTTATGAAATTAGGAGTTATAATTCACCAAGACTCAATTGGGGATGCAAAAGAGAGCCCAGGGAAATGCAACCTTTTTTTTTTTTTCCCCAAATATGACTAAAACCCCCCAGGTCTTATTATTATCTGAGTTTATTTTTAGTTGTAAAAAAGTTGAAACTCTCTGGACAAACTCTGAAATTCAGGAGAATTTCATCCATCTTTTGCACAAAGGTTCAATTACAGAAAACATAATATGTTCACCTCTTTATCATTCAACTTCTCAACAAATGTTACTGTCTATTGCATACAAATGATTGTAGCCAATGGGTCTAAAGGACTGAATTTTAAACTTTTTCAAATTCTAAGTAACTTAAATTTATGTATTCTCATGAGGTTATTGACTGCATTGAACAGTACAAAACTGGATAATAAGCAACCCCTACCATGTAGAATTTACTTGTATTCCTTTTAATTTAGAACTGCAATGATTCACAATGAATGAGAGTCTTTATCTTGAAATCATACCATTAAATTATGTGCTCTTAATTTTTAATATTTTAAATAAGTTAAATGTATACATTAGTTTAACTTCTTAATTTTAGAATAAACATAATGAAAAATAAGCATATTAGTGTGCTACTGGCCTTGTCTTTAGAAAAATCTCTGCCAGTTAAAAAAAAACTTTAACAGGGCTTCATGCAAGTTTTATATTAACAAACTTTGTAGAATATTTTTTAAATATCCAAAGACAACCAATGACCAGGTACATTAAATTACCCTCATCATAAATAGTAAATAACTAAACTACCATTATAGTCATAGAAATGATCTTATCAAGGACACATACAGTGGATGTGATGTAATGCTTTTGATACTCACCAGTGAAGGCAGTGTTTTTCAGATTTCTTTACCATTACTTCGCTATTTCTTCCTTGTCTTCTATTTCTCTTTTTTCCTTTTACGACCCTCCTACTCATTATTATGTTTGTTCTTCTTGCCTCTTGTTTGTGGCCTTCTTAATTCTGTTTTTCTATTTCACCTTTCCTTGCTGTTTTTCTTGTCATTCTCATTGACATTTTTCATCTTGTTATTCTCCTTTTACTTACTATAATATTTTTACTTTTGTCAAATGTTAATGTCATTTTGATTTTTCTCTGCTTGCCCTGAAGGCAGTTTCTCCTTCCTCAAACTTTTTGCAGCATTTTAGTAAGAAGAATATTTCCAAAATTAAGTATTGCAGTACATAAGCACATTAACAAATATATTAATTATATTTTATTGGTCCATTTTATCTTTAGTGTGTGGGATAGAGCCTCATCCATAGATAGCAAATAAATATTCATGGGATACTGAATGATCTCTTTATGAAACAGAAAGTCCTGTAATTCAAGATAGGATTGATGATAGAATACAATATTGGTGGATTTCATTCCCTTAACCATTCTAAGAATTTCTCGGAATTTTCTTCAACCTTATAGAAAAATCAGAAACAGATCAGCATACCATGTAGCCTCTAGTTTCTTGGTCAAAAAATTGGGGGTACAAAAATTATATTGCTAAAGCATTCCAATTACAACTTTGAAAAAATTGAAATCTGTGTCTAATATATTGGCTCAGGTTTGAAAGACGCTTCTGAGAATATCCATGGCTGAATATATACCATGGTTTTTGCTTTAAAAGCAGGTGGACATAATTCATTAGGTTCCATCATTTCAAAAACATGTATAGAACACCTGATATATTTCATGTATTTCATTAGGTATATAAATCTACTACAAAGTATATATCTTGGGCAAGAAAATTAGTGGATTAGATGATACCATGTAGGGAGGGTGTGTGTGTGTGTGTGAATATTCCTCATTCCACCTATTTATTTTCACTTTATCTCTATTTTGGCTTTTTATTTTTCAATTTAAATAATAATTCAATGGGACTTCCCATTGTGGTGCAGCGCCAATGAATCTGACTAGTATCCATGAGAATACAGGTTTGATCCCTGGCCTCACTCAGTGGGTCTGAGGTCTAGTGTTGCTGTGAGCTGTGGTGTGGGTCATAGACACAGCTTGGATCCCACGTTGCTGTAGCTGTGGCATAGACCAGCAGCTGTAGCTCCAATTCAAGCCCTAGCCTGAGAACTTCCATATGCCATGGGTGCAGCCCTAAAAAAAAAGCAAAAGAATAAATAAATGAAATAATTCCATTAGAAATACAGAATATAGGAAGGTCTTATCTAAATGTCTCATCAGCAGGACCTAAGGCATATCTGTATAATTTAATTTGCTTCTGATCAGACAATCATTCTTTCCTAATCATCCACAAAGACTAAACAGATTCCCTCCAAACTAATGAAACTAAATGCCATCATATTGTAGAAGCCTATTGAGAACTGCTTTCATTGCTAGAAACTCAATCATCCCAGGAAGCTTACAATCATTAAACTTTATATGTAAAGCATGGAAAACCAACCCAGTTCTCTGCCTCTTATCAAAACTCCCACTGTTCTCATTAGAACACCTTTGATCTTCTTTAATACTTTATATATTCCTGACCCCTCGGATGTGTTTCCTACCACCTTCGTGCTCTAGCAGGAACTTCACTTTTTCCTGAGGATATTTCTTCCCTGTAACCCTAAGCTCACTAGAAATTTTGCACATCTTGCCTTTTTTTTTTTTTTTTTTTTTTTTTTTTTCTTAACCACTGAACATCACACAGGAGCTACATGAGACATACTTTACCTTCCTTATTTTTCGTTATTTTCAGACCAATCCCCTAATTGCTTCCTTCAAATACCACAGCTCTTTTGAGATGCGGGTCATCAGATTTAGAAACATAATTTTGTAATTATAAACATTTACAAAACTTCCATTAAGTTCTAATTCATCACAGATGTTTTCACCAGGATCGTAACCTTTATCCTTCCATATTTCCTCATTACATAGTCTTTTCAATCTGCCCCTCATCTACTTTATATTGCTTCTAAGATCACGAACTCACCTACTTACCTCCGAATAATATTATCAGTAACTGAGAAATCTCCATAATCTTCATGCTAATCATTCCTGACTTTGACTTTTATCTTTCCAGCCTGTTGCTGAATCTATTACCACCCTGTCAAAATTTCAAAATTTCTTCAGTCTCATAGAGACTGCCAAAACTTTGACCACATCTTTCTTTTGGCCATCTATCACCTTCAACTGTGTCCTCGCTTATCTCTTCATATTCTCCTACTCCTTACAGAAATTCTATCAGTCAGGGTTCTATCATAAATACGTAAATAGAACCAGTAGTACATATGCATGTATGTCTATATACTTACATTACGTGTATATATGTACATAACTATACGTACAAATTTACACATACAAATAGTAAAACGAATAAGGAAAGGAAAAAAGAGAGTAAAACTGAGGATTTAATAAGGCCTTGTTAAATTTTTCCAAAATCTCTGTTTAATACATGTGCTCACTTTCACAGTCTTAGGAGAATTACGACATTTTAGGTTTCATCTACCCAACATGATTATATACCAAATATGTGCCCAACATGCTAATCTGAGTTTCAATTTAACTTTTTATTTAAGATTATAACTGACAATGCTTTGTAAAAGAACCCCTTGAATCATCACAATTATTCATTGTTTTCTAAAATGGATAATTGATTCCATTTTTAGTAAGTTACCAATGATGGGGTAATTTTCCCATCAGATATTGGTGTAGTGTAATGAGTAGTTATATCCTAGTAAAATGCAAAGAAAGATCTCACATCTCTAGTTTCTCTCTAAAATTGCTAAGAAATTCACACTTTAGTGTTCAAAATGAAAAATGTGAATCTATCATAATATTTCACATAATCTGATTAAAATCTCATTTTTCTTACTAAGCTACACTCTTCTGGTGACAACACTGTAGAAGAATTTGTAAGTATGAACTCCATGGTCTTAACTTAAAATGAAGAATGGCTTCCATCTCCATGTCAGCCAGCCTTCTGATTGAGAACTAAAGATGCACACTTAAAATTTGACTACAGAAAATTTTCTGTATTTCCAAACCTACCCTCCAATACGCCAAACACCCTTGATCAAGGGACTCACAGTTTTTGCAATTATATGATATACCCTTCTAGGTGGAGCTGGCTTAGCAGAAATAAATAGAATGATTATTTTATTTGTATTTTCAATGTTAATCATAAAATAAGAGCTAGAATTGTTCTGATACCTAATCATTTTAATATTTTGATTTTTAATCTTACTGAATCATCATTTATTTTTTAAGTACTGGATCTTTTTTATTTGGGTGGTGAATCATCATTGATTTTTAATAGAACCCTGAAAGACATGCATTAATTGTGGTAAAAAAAAATCTAAATGACCAAAGATTAATTCATTGTAAGTCAGAGAGCTAGTATTCAAATAAAGGATTTCCAGATATAAGTACAAATTCATATTTTAGTTTTAAATATATATTTATATCTCTATGATATAAACTCTGTTAATTATCTCAATTAAAACAAAATAATGTATTTTATCAGTAGATTATTTTAAATAATTATTAAACTTGGTACAAATTTAAATATTTGTGGCATATGCTATTGGGTTTGGTATTCTCATAAATACAGGTGGATATTCAAATGTCAGTGAAGTAAATCTGAAAGGAACATAGTTATATTGTCTTCTTATCAATGATTATTCCATATAGTTGACAATAGATTAAAAAGGAAAAACAAAAAATTAAACATATATAATGAAAGTTGGATATCCATATGAATCCTTACATCTTGACATTTCTTTATGCATTAGGAAAAGTATTTTCTGAATTTGAGATCATGTAAACAAGGAAATATCTATAATTTAGTTGCAATTTGAATGAATCTCCTGTTGCATTGAGGTGAGAAAATAGCTAGAAGGTAAGCCAAATGACTTGGATTAAGCTTATTTAAATATTAAATATTTTAATACATAAAGAATTAATTACCTTGTCCCTAATATAGGAACAACTACTTGTTTGAAAGTTATCAGTATGTAGAAGAGTATAAAAATTTTAAGTTCAATTATAGTCACTGCACATTAGGTTTCTAGGACTTATATCTACTAGTTCCATGCTTGTACCCTTAAGCAAAATCTTCCCAATTCCCCAACCCCCAGGCCCTGGTAACCACCATTCTATTCTCTGCTAGAGAATTTAACTTTTTTAGATTCCACATACAAGTGATATCATACAGTATTTGTCTTTCTCTGTCTGACTTATCTCACTTAGTCTAATGCCTTCAAGATCCATCCTTGTGGTCACATATGCCAACATTTCCTTCTTTCTTATGGACAAATAATATTCCATTGTGTGTTTATTTGTATGTGTATATAAAACATCTTCACAGAAATAGAAAAAGCAATCCTAAAATTTGTAGAGAACTGCAAAAGACCCCCAATAACCAAAGCAACCTTGAGAAAGAAGAGCAAAAATGGAGTGATCACACTTTCTAATTTCAAACTATATTACAAAAATTTAGCAATTAAAACAATATGGTAGTAGCATAAATGTAGACATATAGTCCAATGGAATGGATTAGGTAGACCAGAAAAAAAACCCCTATGTATAGTTAACTAATATTTACAAGGGAGTCAAGAACATTCAATGAGGGAGTGATAGTCTTGTCAACAAATAGTGTTGACAAAACTGAATAACAATGTGCAGAAAAATGAACTTACACCCCTATTTTACACAAACCCACAAAATTCACATAGAATTGATTAAAGATGTAAACACATGACCTAATACTTTAAAATTTCTAGATGAATACATAAGGTAAAATCTCCGTGACATTTGTTATGGCAATGATTTTTTTGGATATGACACTAACAGCACAAGCAACAAGGCAAAATCAACAAATGGGACTACATCAAATGACATGCATTATACATTTATGCACATATACATTCTATCCTTATTCACAGATTTTGTTTTTGCAAATTTTCTTATTTGCTAGAATTTATTTGTACCCACTGAATTATATTCAATGTGCTTCAATGGTCATTTGTGGAATTGTGCTGCACATTTGAGAACTCTGAGTTGCCCTACACTATACAGTAAATAATTATGAGTAGAAAGTAGATATGGATAAGTGGAATAATTATGAATGTTACAACCACTGAATTCAACAAATAGACCATTGCTATCATCATAGAATACTCTTAGATGCCTTGGCACTTTTGAAACCCTTTTCTTCCCCCAAATAAATAGTCTCTACTTTTCCCGACCTTTGTGATGATCAACATTTGCATTAGCTTACAAATTTACCACCTACATATGTGTCCCTAAAATGTATAGCTTGGTTTAGTCTTTAAACATAATAGAAATGAAAGTATACAAGATATGTTTTTGTGTATATTTCTTGTTTCACACAATAGTATCTTTGAGATTCATTTACATTTTGTTGTAAAATCATATTTGTTGCAGTATAGATTAATTTGCATGAATTTACCAAAATATATTGATCCATTAACTCTTGATAAATCTTTTGTTAAAGTTTTGCAACTATTACAAATAATTCTGTCAGAATTTTACATGAATATAGAGGGGAAGCATGAAATACGAATTTCTATTGAATATATCTTATACATGTACATTTGTGTATCTATGCATTGTGTGTAAAAGTGTATAAAACTCCAAGGTTTTAGGGAATGCTAAAATTTCTTTTTTAATTAAGAATTTGTTTCATAAAATTCACCATTTTTAGTTCAGCATTCACAGTTTTAAATAGGTACAATGTGCAACCATCGCCACAATCAATTTTAGAATATCTCATCATCCAAAAGCAACCCCACATCTACCTCACCACAATCCCCTTACCACACTCCTAGCTTTAGGTAACTTCTAATATGCTCTCTTTTTTCTATACATTTGTCTTTTCTGAAAATTTCATATAAATGGAATCATGTACTGTGTGGATTCATGTGCCTGATTTCTTTTGAGCATAATATTTTTTAATATTCATCTATTCATGTATCAATACTTCATCTTATGGCTGAATAATATTATTGTGTGGATATATCATTTTCTTTATCCATTTATCAGTTGATGGCTAATTGGATTGTGTTCACTCTTAGGGTATTATAAATAATGTTGTTGTGAGCAATCCTGTACAAGCTTATGGGTGAACATATTTTTTCCACTATTTCCATATTTTTTAAACTTATTTTTATTAGGGTATAGTTGATTTACAGTTTTGAGTCAATTTCTGTTCCACAGCATAGTGACCCAGTCATATATATATATAATATACATATATACACACATATAACATATATATGACACATATACACATTCTTTTTCTCATATTATCTTCCATCACATACACATTCTTTTTCTCATATTATCTTCCATCACATACACATTCTTTTTCTCATATTATCTTCCATCATGGTCTATCCCAAGTGAATGGATATAGTTCCCTCTGCTATACAGTAGGACCTTGTTACTTATTAATTTTACATATCATAGGTTCATCTGCCAACCCAAACTCCCCATCCATCCTACTTCCTCTCGCCTCCCCTTTGGCGACCACAAGTCTGTTCTCCAAGTCCATTGGGTTTCTTCTCTGTGGAAAGTTTCATTCATGTCATATATTAGATTCCAGATATAAGTGATATCATATGGTATTTGTCTTTCTCTTTCTGACTTAACTTCACTCAGTATGAGAGTCTCTAGTTCCATCTATGTTGCTGCAAATGGCATTATTTTGTGTTTTTTATGGCTGAGTTGTATTCCATTGTGTTTACATACCACATCTCCTGAATCCATTCATCTGTTGATGGACGTTTAGGTTGTTCTATGTCTTGGCTATTGCAAATAGGTCCGCAATGAACATAGAGTTGCATGTATCTTTTTCAATGAACATTTTGTCTGGATATATGCCCAAGAGTGGGATTGCTGGGTCATGTGCTAGTTCTATATTTAGTTTTCTGAGATAACCTCTATACTGTTTTATACAGCCGTTGTACCAATTTACATTCCCACCAACAGTGTAGGAGAGTACCCTTTTCTCCATACCCTCTCCAGCTTTCGGTATTTGTGGACTTATTATTGATGGTCATTTGGACTAGTGTGAGATGATACTTCATAGTAGTTTTGATTTGCATTTCTCTAATAATTAGTGATGAGCATTTTTCATGTGCTCATTGGCCATCTGTACTTCTTCTTTTACTTTAAAAAATTATGGATAGCATCTCTTTTGCGTTATTAAATAAATTAAAGTATACAAAATGAATTTTTTTTGGAATTACCCTTAAAAACCTTATAATGTTTTTCTTTCACATTGAGGCACCTTGAATATGGATTTTTTTTTTTTTTTGTCTTTTCTGTCTTTTTTTTTGTGTGTGTGTGTGTGTCTTTTGTCTTTTGTTGTTGTTGTTGTTGCTATTTCTTGGGCCGCTCCCGTGGCATATGGAGGTTCCCAGGCTAGGGGTTGAATCGGAGCTGTAGCCACCAGCCTACGCCAGAGCCACAGCAACGCGGGATCCAAGCCGCGTCTGCAACCTACACCACAGCTCACGGCAACGCCGGATCGTTAACCCACTGAGCAAGGGCAGGGACCGAACCTGCAACCTCATGGTTCCTAGTCGGATTCGTTAACCACTGCGCCACGACGGGAACTCCTTTTCTGTCTTTTTTTTTTTTTTAGGGCCTCACCCATGGCATATGGAGGTTCTCAGGATCAGGGTCTAATAGGAGCTGTTGCCTCTAGCCTATGCCACAGCCACAGCAACGCCAAATCCAAGCCGCATCTGTGACCTACACCACAGCTCACAGCAGCACTGGATCCTTAATCCACTGAGCGAGGCGAGGGATCAAACCCGCAGCCTTATGTTTCCTAGTCAAATTCGTTTCTGCTGCACCACGGTGGGAACTCCAAAATTTATTTTTATGTGTGGTAAAATGCAGTGATCCATTTTTTTCACTAATACTGAACAATGATTCCAACACAATTAATTAAAATGATCATTCCTCACTGAGCTGTAGTACCACTTCTGTTGTATATCTACTGCCCATTTAAGCATAGCTGTTTCAGAGTTGTTAATCTCTTATACTGGTGTATGTGTTTATACCTGTAGTAACATCACACTTTCATAATATATTTTGGTATCTTATAGAGCAAGTTTCCTCATCTCACAATTCTTTTTTATGCAATGCTTGACTATCTTTATGGCCCTGTGTAGTTCTATGAAATTGTTTTATCAACTAGTTGAAATCCTCAATAAACCTCTTTGAATTTTTATAGGGCTTACATTGAATTTGTGAAATAATGTAAAGAGAATATAAATTGTCAATATGGAGTTCTCCAGTTCATAAATGCTTGGTTTCTGTGTTTTGATTCATCTTTGATCCTGAAAATGTTTTATAATTTTATTGGATTCCTTTGACACTTTATAAAATACATACCAAACTATACCTCAATTTTTGAGCTCCTAAGAGTAAACTTTTTTCTAAATTTAATTTTGACATATCAACATTGCTGGTATGCATGCGTATAACTTCTGCATTTTTTTTTTTGGGTTTCCAATAATCTTTAAACACTTCTCTGAATTTAAAACTTATTGCTTAAACTACTTGATATTCTACTATATATATTTATATGTGTGTGTATGTGTATATATACACACATACATACATACATAAACTTTTGTGATCAAATATTCTAAATTGTCCTTTTGACAATATTGCCTAAATGTTGCAATGTTTTATTTCTCCTTTATGTCAAACATAACAAAACAATTATATGAAGTGCTTTAGCAATTTTTTTAAAATGAAAATTACTTTATATATATAATCACTTACAAATAAATTACATTTGTTTTTATTATTTTTCTAACTTAGTGTTATTTATTTTATTATTCTTTGCCTTATGGAACTGGCTAGATGATTATTGCCAAGATGATTAAAAGTGATGACGATGAGAAAAGTATACCTATAGGACTTTAAACATGTAGGCTTGCAACTGGCACACAGTCATTTCTGTTGGTTAAAACAAAGTACATGTCAAAATCTGAGATCAAGGTGCAGGGAAATAAATTTCATCTTTTTAGAGGAGAGGACTGGAATCTCACTGGCAAAGACTGTGGAAAAAATGAGGAATGAGAAATTAAGGCCATTAATTCAATCTCTAACTGTATTTCTTTTTACCAAATTTCTGAAGATTACTTTTGTCGTGATTTGTCATACAGCATGATCTTTACTATATGTTGTGATTTTATTAGATTGCAATTTTGTTAGATCAACAACTATCATGCACTGGTTCCCTAGAAGCAATTCCTGAGACAAAATTTGGCATTCAGTATATTCCCTATTATCAGTGCATGTGGGGAAAGTTGGCAGAAACAGGATTAAATAGAGGTAGTTACCAAACTGAAATATGACCCCAACAAACTTTGGGTGACTCAGGAGGGTCATCTGGAGAGACATATCCTATCAAAGTTGTCTCCATAGGGCTCAGTATCCAAAGCATTACGCTTGTGTGATCAGCCACTGGAGTGACTTTGGAAGTGGTGAAGATGTGGGTTTAATACTGGCTTCCTTATTCTGTGAATGTAGCCCTTTGTGTGCTAACTTTATGTGGCAGAGAGTATCTTAGAATTTTTGCTTGGATGGACCTGTATCTTGACATCTATCTCCACATATCCAGTTCTCTGCACACAATTCTATCTAATAGAAAGGCAAGGGTCATCAGTTGGACAAAGGCTCACAGAACAAACAAGTTTAATAATTTCTCTGCTCAACATCTGGGGTACTGCTTTACTTTTTATTTTAAACTGGTGTTTATTATCTTACTAGCTCTTTGATTATTACTACTTTTTAATTTAAATATCTAATATGCATTTTTTTATTTTTACTGAAAGGATTTGATTGGTAGCCTTTCCAGCCATATAATTTAGAAATGAGTCAAATTCATATGTGAAAATTACGAACTAGGGATTATAAAACAAATTCTGCACAAATAAACTAGCGGAAAAACAAAGTCCTGTTATCAAGCTCCCTGAGACTGGGAAAACCAATGAATTAATATTATAACATGTGCTTCTTAGTATACTCATACATACTTGTGTAAGGTATTTATAGGCACAAATTACAAATTTAGTTTCCATTTACTTCAAAGAAAAATTTATTATCTTCACATATCAGAGCATTCTTGGAAAGAATTCTGTTCTATATATGTTATGGGCCAGTTGCTTTTCAAAAGTAGAGCCTTAAAGTTGTGATGTTGATTTAATATATATTACAAACAGTATTTTTTAATATGAGAGTAATAAAAATAGAATGAAATAAAATAGAAAATAACAATATATTGCACAGTAAGTGTAAGAATCATTTATGGTATTTTTCACCTAGTATGGGTGTGCATACTGGCACTTATGGTAAAAGTACGACCCAGTACTCTGGGTCAGAAAAGTTTGAAAGCCATTGTAATAGATTGAGGGAACAAAGTGAATAATAAATATCCATTTCACACATCTTGAAGGAAAACCGAAGACCTTCTATTTCATTCATAACTATAGAGAATAAACTAGTTTGCATTTAAAATATAACAAGCCTATGATAACTTCCTATTACTTAGAAATTGTTATAATGAAATGCAATATACCATGGTGTTGTTTAATCTCAGGTAATCAAGATTTAGGTTTTAAATGTCTAGATCACCTTTGCTGTGTATCTCTTCCTTATTTATTTATTTATATTGTGTGTGTGTTTTTTTTTCTAGGGCTGCACCTGCTACATATGGAAGTTCCCAGGCTTGACCACAGCCACAGCAACTTGGGATCCAAGCTGCATCTGTGACCTGCACCACAGCTCACTGCAATGCCAGATCCTTAACCTACTGAGCAAGGCCAGGGATCGAACTCATATCTTCATGGATCCTAGTCAGGTCCATTTCAGCTGAGCCACAGTGAGAACACCCTCCTGATTTTTCTTAACCTTTATGGAAATAAATAAGTAATAGAAGACTATGAAAAACCTAAAGACTCGTTTTTATCAAAAACACCAAACCGAACTAAAAAGGAAAAATAAGTTTTGAAGAAAATTATTAAACAGGCTCAATAGAATTGCTTTTTACTCTTTGGGAATTTTATTTAAGCAAACATAATTTCCTGCTACAATAATTAAATGAAAAGTGATTATAATTGGTAAGATTATGCACTATATTTAACATTTTCTGGTCTGAAAATTGTTTAACTTTGATATAAGTGAGTTTTAAGAGAGTCAGAAACAAAGATGATTGTATTTTCACAGTGATAGATCTGATATACTATGTGTATTTCACATCAGTAGTCTGAAAAGTGCTAGGAACAGCAATTTTCAGTTTATTCAATGTAAGTAATGACTTTTACTGATTGTTCTGCGTCCATCCAATGCTCTGAACTACATTATATTTGTATAGCATGTATAAGCACAGTTTATAATTTGTCAGCAGAAATACATCTTGCAATTAGTTCGCTTTACAGAGCTGACCTCATCAGTATTACCTGGAGAATGCCAACTAACATTGACAGCATTCCCTTAGTTAAAGATAGGGAACTGTCAAGATTTCCATTAAATTTATTTTTCCAGAGGTCTGTAACTCTGCTTCTAAAAATGCCATAGGCATAAACTTAGCATGCAAGGTATTATCAATGTGTTTATTTTAAAAAGAAGGCTATTTGTAAATTGTGAAAATGTCCTTCAAGTTTAAAAAGGCAGCTAGACAGTATGAATGTCTACATAAGGAAACATCTGTATTAATACCATTGTTGTGTTCCTAGCAATCCAGCTGATGTTAAAACCAGAGAAGGATAATGATAATAGCTACAGCTGACCAGAAATTTCTTAGTGTTCAACCAGTCATTACTGTGTCCTTAGCTGTTCATAGTAGTGTTCAGTAAGCTATTTATTTGGTCTAAAGAATATCCCTTAGTCGGGATATCAGTGGTTTTGAGGGTTCCAGAGTGGAACTTATCCTTTAAGAATGAATGGCAGAGCTTCACGGAAGCAGAGAGTAGAATGATGGTTGTCAGGGGCTCTGGCAGAAGGACATGAGAAGAAAGTTATCAGAAGGTACAGACTTTCAGTTACAAGGTGAATAAGTGCTGGAGATCTACCACATGTTGACTCTAGTTAATAATACTGTGTTGTATACTTGAAATTTGCTAAGAGAGATCTTAAAGGTTCACACACACAAAGATAATTATGGAAAGGAAAAAAAAAGAAAGTATGGCACAGCTTTTAATTGTTTATTCCCAGTTCTGACACTTACTGTCAGCTGGTAGAAATCAAATTAATATGAACATTAATTACTCAAACTATAAAACAAGAATGATAATGCCTTGCCAAAGACATGTGAACTGAGTTCTAAGAAATAAGGCATGTAAAATTTACAAACTGGAAATTGCACCGTTAACATTATGATTCAGGGTGCTCCAAGCAAGGTACTTTAACATAGATGTCTATTGCCTAAGTGGGAGGCAGGCTTAGGCATTGATTTGTTGGAGTTTAGTTGTGAATTGTTGAAGTATCTCTGCTGTGAATTTTTGTGAATTGTTGAACTATTTCCCCTTATTCTGATCTCAGTAATTGCAAGAATCAGAGATGTTGTCTATTGGTGGATGTTTCTTTCAGAGACACTAATGTTCACACTCATTAACCTTTCAACCATGAAAGTCATTTGGGGGCATCTGGCCAAAATAGAGTCGGAGTGACAAGATTTCCCCTCCTGATTGAAATAACCAAAATACCACAAAACACAGAGACTAATGATTTTTAAAATAATGGACATCAATCAGTGAAGGAGGGTGAATCCACAAGAGTAGAAATAAACATGATGAGCTGTATGGTTGGCCCAGTTTACTAACTTGAAAGGGATTCCTGGCTACAGTGTAAAAATGAGTAACAAAGACAGAGCTTGGTAGTCTCCCTGAGTTAAAGAGATGCAACTGAGATTTGGAAGAAAATGAGGCCATTCCAGTCCACCAGGCAGACTATGGGGAATAAGAAACCAACACAGAAGGCAAAGAACCTCAAAGATCTAAGATAATCCCTATTAAGTCTTGAAAAGAATATTGACAGATGGATCTGTAAAATGGAATTACATTGAAGAACCATTCCAAATTATTATTAAGAACAATGCTCGAGTTCCCATTGTGGCTCAACAGTAACAATCCCGACTAATATCCATTAGGATGTGGGTTCAATCCCTGGCCTTGCTCAGTGGGTTAAGGATTCAGAATTGCCGCAGACATGGCTTGGATCTGGCATTGCTGTTGGCTGTGGCATAGGCCAGCAGCTACAGCTCCAGTTCAACCCCTAGCCTGAGAACTTCCATATGCCATGGGTGCAGCCCTAAAACAAACAAACAAACAAATGCTCAAAACTTCCACTAACTAAAATAGGCTATCTGAAAACTTTCTTAATGTTATTTAGAATATTCATAAATATTTTTTACTCTGCAGTGGGGAATAAATTTCCCCTTAAGAAAAGAAGTAGTTTACATCTACACAACAAATTTTTGAAAAGAAAACCCCAAAAGGTCAAACTTTTTCCAAGTAACTTAACTGCATCACAAAATAGTACTCAAGAATATTATGGGAGAACCAAAATATACAACCTTCAACCAAAGTGACCATATATGAAGAGGCAAGAAAATATAACCCACAATGAAAAAAGAAACAATCAAAATAGACCCAGAACTTTCACAAATGTTAGAATTAGTACGTGAATGCAATAAAACAGTTACTTAAATTTATTCTGTATTTTCAAAAAACTTAGAGGAATGAAAAATATAAAAAATTCACTAACTGCTAGAGCTACGAAGGCCAACAGCTGAGATGCAATTACAGTGGATAGAATAAATAGCATATTAATTTATGCAGAATAAAATATTATAAAATATAAATTTGAAAACATAGCAAGGGAAACTTTCTAAAAATCAAAAAGATGTAAAAGTAAGTAAAATTGAAAAGCTCATGAGTGCAATAAAATTCATGAAGGAAGAAGAGATTGATAGGAAAATATATTTGAAGAAATAATGGCAATTTTTTCCAAATTTGATAAAAACTGTAAACCCACAGATCCAAGAAGCTCAATGAACCCCAAAACAAATTTTGAAGTAAATGGCATCAACAAATTTCATAGCCAAATGGCACAAAAGCAATGATAATAAAAAATATTTTAAACTGGACAGAAAAAGACACGTTACATACAGATGAACACAGGTAAGAAAGAAAGCAGATTTCTTGCCTGGGAACATTGTAACTGAGCAGAAAATGGAGCAATGTTTCAAAGTACTGAAAGAAGGAGTTCCCATTGTGGCTCGGTGGTTAAGGAACACTACTAGCATGCATGAGGTCGAGAATTTGATCCCTGGCCTCCCTCATTGGGTTAAGGATCTGGCGTTGCTGTGAGCTATTGTGTAGGTTGCAGACATGGCTCAGATCTGGCTTTGCTGTGGTGTAGGCCAGTGGCTACAGTTGTGATTCAACACCTAGACTGGGAACCTCCATATGCTATGGGTGCGGCTCTAAAAAAAAAAAAAGATGGAAAAGTACTGAAAGAAAATTATCAATACAGAATTATATAGACATCTATGATATATTTTAATAATGAAAGTAAAAAATGACATTTTCAGAGATACAACAGTTGAAAGAATTAATCCCTGTCAGACCTGCTCTACAAGAAATATTAAAGGAATCCTTAGGTCAGAAATAAAAGTATACCAAATTTAAACATGCATCCCCAAGAGGAAGCAGTAGTAAGAGAAATGGTAATGAGTCATAGTTATTAGCTATATACATATAATTTAAATCTCTTAAGATGTGGATTACTGTTAAAACAAAAATAATAATGAATTATAAGTTTATCTATCAGTAAAAAATATGCAAGCAATAGCATGAAAATGGGAAAGAGAGATGCAATAATATTGTTAAAAGGTCTTATGTTATACATCTGATAAAATGTAATTTGCATGTGGGTTGTGATAAAGATATGTATAAAATATAAAGCACCATTGAAATAAAAAATCCAAACAACTGTAATTAAAAAAAATGAAAAATACACAATCCAAAAGATAGAAAAAAAAATTGGAACTAATAGAAAAACAATAGCAGGACAATAGATTTAACCTAATCACATCAATAACATCAAGTGTAATTGGTCCAAAACCCCTAATGGAGAGATTGTCAGCCTGGACAAAAAAGAAAGAACAAACTCTTTGTTGCCTTCAACACACAGCAAAGATGTAAAGAAATAGTGTAAAGGTAAAAACATAGGAAAAGTTATCATACAATTTAATCAAAAGATAGCTGGAATGGCTATAATAATATCAGATAAAATATATTTCAGAGAAAATAATATTACCAGGGACAAAAGATATCATATCATAATGAAAAGGTATATAAAAATAATGAAAAATTCTAAATGTCTATGCACCTATTAATAGACTTTCACAATACATGAAACAAAAAATTAAGTAACTATAAGAAGAAATAGACAATTCCACACTTATAGCCAGAGATTTCTATACCTGTTTCTAGTATTGGTAGAACAAGTAAACAGGAAATCAGTATATGTTATCAATCTAATTTACATTATACAATACTTCATAAAACAGCAGAAGAATACCCAACTTTTTTTTTTTACAATGTATGTGGAATATTTACCAATATAATAAATATATTTGGGGTCACATAAAGCATCTTAGTAATTTTAAAAGGATTCTGTTTAAATATTTTGCAAAATACATTCTATGACCACTTGGGATTAAATTAAAAATCAACAGACATGTATTGGAAATATTCCCCCTAAATATATGAAAAAAGATAATAATGTAGTTCTCAATAAGCCATGGTTTAATTTAGAAAATATTTTCAACTGGATGAAAAATGCATGTCATAATTTGTTGGCTGTTATTAAAGAATGATTTAAGAGAAATTTATAGCATAAAATGCATAGTAGAAATGCACATGAAGATACAAGGTCTCATATAAATATCATTTACACCTTAGAAAACCAGAAGGTAAAGTATAAATGTAACCTAAAGTAAGCAGTAGACTAGAAATAATAAAAACATAGGAGAAATTAGTAAAACAGAATTTGGAAAAAGAAAAATCCGAAATTTATATCTTTGAAGATCACTAATATTGATAACATTTTAGCTAAACTACCAAAAAAAGTAGAAGACACAAATTACTACTCTGAGGAATGAAAGATATGACATCTCAACATATTCCACAATCTGAAGAGCATGATAAGTAATTATTATGACATTATGGTGAGTTCTTTAAAATGTTAGGAAATAATCCAATTCAACACAAAATCAGAAATTTGCAGAATTTCTCAGTTAATTTCATAACGCCTATATTACACTGATATCAAAAATCACACACATATATTGAACGACAACAAATGATTATTATCCCAGGTTAATATAGATTCAAATAATACCATAGTATTTTAACAAATCGAATCTAACAGTATAAAAGATAATGTATCATGGTTATCCAGGGTTTATCCTAGGGATGAAAAGTTGGCTTAATCATCAAAATCAATCTATTTTACCATAATAACTAATCATGAAAACCATATAATAATTTCAAGAGACACAGAAAAAAATAATTGACAAAATTCAGCATTTGTTTTGCTATAAAATATCAACAAACTAGACATAGAAAAGTACACTCATCCTAATAAAGTGTGTTGATGAAAACCCTATAACTAATGATAGCTTAGTAAAGACTTTCTACTCTCTCCAAGATCAAGAAGATATTTTCTCTTTACTTTCAGTCAATATTTTATTAGAGATTGTACCCATTGCAATAAAAAAACATCATGCTGGCAAGAAAGGAATAAATGATCACTTGTTAATCATAGACTACATGAATATCAATGTAGAAATCCAGTGGACTCAAAAACCAAACAAAACTCTGTAACTAAGTCAATCATGCAAGTTGGTAGTGTCAAAATAACAATAATCAAGCATAGTTCTCAGGAACAATTTGAAGCTGAAGTTTAAAAGAATCCCATTTACAACAAGAACAAATATATGTTATACTTTTGGATAAATATGATGAAAGGTGTTGAATCTCTACATTCAAAAATCAATAACTGGGTCATTTTGCTGTACAGCAGAAATTGACAGAACACTGTAAATCAACTATAATTTAAAAAAAGTATAATCAAAACATTGCCGAGGGAAATTAAAGACACCCTAAGTGAATATACCTCTATTCATGAGGCTGAAAAGTCTATTTTGCTACCATATCAACCCCCAAAGCAGTCAATATCTACAGCAAATCACAACCACAATCCCAGCAGGCAGCCCTACAAGTATGTGAAAATATGCTCAACATTACTAATCATAAGACAAGTGCAAATGAAAAACATGAGCTCTTACCTCAAACACATTAGGATAGCAACTCATATAAAGTATCTGACATAGTAAAAATTGTAAAAGGAGAAGAAATTGGTTGCCTAAGGTTGGTGGAGGGGAAGGAAGAGGCAAGTAGTGTTTAATGGGTAAACTGTTTTACAAAATGCAAAAATATTTAGCTATCAGTTACACAACAATGTGAATGTACATAACACTAGTAAACTGTTAAGTTAAAAATGGTTAAGATAGTAGGTTCAATGTTGTGTTTTTTGTTTGTTTGTTTTGTCTTTTATCTTTTGAGGGCCGCACCTGTGGCATATGGAGGTTCCCAGGCTAGGGGTCGAATCTGAGCTGTAGCCGCCAGCCTACACCAAAGCCATGGCAATGTGGGATACGAGCAGCGTCTGCCACCTACACCACAGCTCATGGCAATGCTGGATCCTCAACACTCTGAGCAAGGCCAGGGATCAAACCTGCAACCTCACGGTTACTAGTCAGGTTCATTAACCACTGAGCCATGATGGGAACTCCCCAATGTTATGTTTTTTACCACACATACTCACACACAAATCCTAGCAAGCTTTCTTATAGAACTTGACAAAGTTAATACAAACACTGATGGAAAATCAACTTGAAAAAATGAAGTTGGAGAACTAGAAAGCCATCTGATTTCAAGGTAAAACTATCTGATTTGAAGACATCACAAAGCTACAGGATCGAGGCATTGTAGTTTTATTTATATAATAGGTATATCCAGAAAAAATATACACATACCTATGGAAAACTGATTTTTGACAAAGATACAATTCAGTAAAGATAAGATGCCTCCGTTATGATGTGTATCCCTTGGGAGGGACCCAGGATCCTGCCCCAAGGCTGCGCTATTGTTTCTCGACTGTTCCTCCCTTGTTTATCTCCCATCCCTTCCCTGATCAGCAACTGTCTGAACCTGCCCCTTGGAACTCAGGGAAGGCCATGGAGGCTGAATGAGGCCCATTTCCTAAAAACAAGAAATGGGGGACACAGAGAGGCTTTCGTGCCCAGGAGCCCCACAGGGCCCATCTAGGTTTCAAGATTATATAGCATCATAAGGAAACATTTGGGGGTGATTACCTTGGTTGTAGTGATTATTTCATGGGGGATATATAGATATATAGATATATATATCTATCTAAATGTATCAAATTGTATGTGTCAAGGAGAAAACATTTTCCTTGACCTCTCCACTACTCTGGCTGGTCCAAGAATTGAATTAACATGAGACAAATTAACAGAAGCAAATAACAGAAGCAAATGAAACAAAAGTTTAATAACATGTATATATGTGGGAAAGACTCAGGAGATCTAAGCAACTCACCAAAATGGCTGATGCCCTCATCTTAAATACCATCTTCAGCAAAAGATAAAAGAGGATTTGGGGAAGTGATATGGGACCTCAGAGGGGAGTAAGGGGATTCACATGGAAATCAGAAAGCAAATGTTTGGTGAAGGAAAAAATTATACTTGTTGGGTTCTATAGAGACAATAGGACTCAGTAAACTCAGAGTCATTTTACCTCAAAAAAAATGAGCAAAACACCAAAATAATACAACTCTGCCTATCTCCAAAATAGACACTCAGGAGAGTAAAATACAACTTCACTTAAGGGAAAAATTTAAGTAAGTCTAAATCTGGTTGATATTTTGGATTAGTTTTATTATTGTTGTTTTCTTGCTTTTGGTGGCTTTTTATTTTTTTCTTTTGGTTGCCTCAATGATAAACTGTAATTTGAAGCCTTTATGTGTTTCATCGTTGTTTTCTTGCTGTAACCAAATGTAAATATTATTATTTCTGGGTAAATGCCACTAGTTATTATAAAAATGTATGCTCTTATATGCATTAAATATGTTTTATTAGCTTTTGAAAGACTCAACAAGTATATTGTGTGTGTTTGCATTTCTTTGTGAACATGCAATATCATTTTAAAAAACCAGAATAAATGGTACGAATAGAGGAAGGAGGAAATAAATAGTTAGCATTTGCTAAATATTTGTACCTAACTAATACAAATAGTAAGTTCCTTTAAATTAAATGGGAACTTACTGAAAATCATATTTCTATATTTATGAAAGACTTGGTTTGTTTTTGGTTAAATTGTAGTTAAATATTTATGACATAAAATTTATCATTTTAATAATAACGTTTAATGTAAATGTAGTTTATATTACATTATATTCACCCTTTCTTAGCCAATGGACATATGGGTTGTTTGTTTATTTTTGTCTTTTTGCCTTTTTTAGAACTGCTCCCCCAGCATATGGAGGTTCCCAGGCCAGGGGTCTAATCAGAGCTGTAGCCACTGGCCTACACCACAGCCACAGCAATGTGGGATTCATGTCTGCGACCTACACCACAGCTCATGACTACACTGGATCCTTAACCCACTGAGCAAGGCCAGGAATGGAAATGCAACCTCATGCTTTCTAGTTGGATTCGTTAACCACTGAGCCACGACGGGAGCTCCTGTTTCTATTTCTTTTGTGGCTAGTGCTGCTATGAATATTGGTGTACAGATATCTGTTTGAAACCTTGCGTTTGATTGTTTTGGGTCTGTACGCAGAAGTAGAATTATTGAATCATATAGCAGTTCGGTTTAATTTTTTGAGGAATCCCTGTACAGATTTCCACAGCACTCAACATTTACATTCCCGCCAGCAGTGTGCAAGCCTTCTAATTTCTGCACCTCCTTGCCAACACTTTCTTTCTGATGTTTATTTTTTTACAATAGCCATTGTAATGGCTGTGAAGTGGTATCTCATTGTGGTTTTGATGTGCATGTCCCTAATGATTACTGATACTGGGCTGCTTGTCATGTGCTTATCGCCCATTTGTATTCCATTCAAGTTTTACCTATGTTTTAAATTGGGCTTTTATCGTCGTTGAGTTTTAATTCTTATAAACACTAGATATTAATTACTTGCCATACAAGCAACTTGCAGAATTTTTTTTTCCCATTCTTTGTGATTTTCTTCTCAATGATTGGAACACTCTCAATATGCAAAAGTGACATTTTTGATCTCCAAACATTGTCCCTTCTGCAGTTCTTCTGCCTTTTTATGCATTTCTTGATTTTTTTTTTTTTTTTGGCATATGTAGTGCATCAATTTAGTTCAGACTCCAGAGAGATTTGAAATTTTGACAGTCTCTGCTCACATCTGATCCCATAACTTGGACAGTATACTTTGGAATGAAGGAAACATAAGTCAAATTTCTTTATAAATTTTTGAGCTCAGAGTTGCTGATTAGAACCTTCCCATTCATTTTCTTCAAAACGTTTTTTCATCATTGTACTCTTCTGTCCAAATGCATAAAATTTGTTAGCACATTTACTTGCATGCTGTGTTTCATCACAGCTGTTTTATAACACTTTTAATATAAAATTTTCTATTGCTTTCAATAATTTCCTCAAGCTATATTTTCTCTAAAATTTTTTCTCAGCACATGATTGGTGAGCCATTTGTATTCTCAGCCTAGAATCTTGCCAGGTAAGGAGAGCACAGATATAGTCTGTATTCTCAAGAAATTGATTTTAAAGTAATTAGGGCACAATACAACAGACAGAATAAGCAGATGATATTTTTAAAATGTCTACTCTTAAACAGAGTATAATAGGTGACAAAAAAGACGAAATTTGAGGATATACCTATGGTAACAATCCTAACATTATCTCCTGTAATGTACATGCCCTTGGCATGGAATACTTCTCTAATCTTTATTGTGTTCATCTGTAAAATAGTGCTAAAATTTTCCCAGTGTGTTTTGGGTATTTTTACAAATAGAAATTTCAATGCATCTTACCTATTACATGTAAGGCATTAACGATACTAAATTCAGTTCCTTTCTCCCTGATCATATTGGGAGGTTTTATTTAATTCCTTAAATTTTAGGTTAATTGCATTATATTAGAAGCTTCCCCACTTAAGCCAGAATCCTATACCACTTAGGTGAAAGTAAGTTAATTTCTTTCTGTTTTTATTACATTATTATAATTTTAAAAATATTTTTAAAAATCTAGCATTTTAAATTTTTTAATGTTTTGCTCTAAAATGATATTAACTTAAGATATTATACAGAAATCTCATTGTATTATGAAAGCTGCATTTTTCCTTAATGAGACAAAATTAAATATTGCCAGTTTTACAGTAATATATTTCTTTTCCTTTTATCAAATTGCTTCAGTAAGCACATGTAAGGTGACCCAGTAAAATGTCCTTTTATCATTAACAAAATAGGTATGTAATGTCATAGATATGTATTACTGGTTATTTAAAATGCAAATATTTGAAGTTTCTTTTGCTTGTAATCTAGATTTTCTTTTCTGAATTTATCAATAATTGCGATGGTAATGTGTTTAAATTCCTATGTATCATATAAAATTTTATTAGTCAGAAATATAATAATGATATTGATCCACTTTGGGATGTCAAGCTTGAAATGTCTTTTATAGCTATGTCTAAGTTAGTGTACTATGAGAATATCTTTACCTTGACTAAAGATGTTTTTCCCACTTGAATTACATTAACAATTGTTCGTCTAGACATGGCCTTAGAGTAAAGTGTGGAATCAGTCCAGTAGGTTTGACAAATTCTATTTATTCTCACCAGTAAGAGAGAAATAAATTGTCAGAAGCAGAATTAGAGTAAGACTCTTACTCCACCTGTTCCACTGGCCAAATATGTTATGGCTTCATAACAGCTGCCTATTTGTTGTTGTTACTTTGGATCAATGCAAGAATCGAATCAACATTCCCTTGGAAAATTCAGTGCTGTTCGCAAAAGTTCTTCACACAGTATTGCCATTTTCTTGAATGATTCAGTATTTCTGACTGCATATTCTACATTTATTTACTCTGTTTTATACATGATATATTCCATGTATTAATGGAATTTTACTGTCTCTTATGTGTACTAATATAGTGTCAGGCAATCTTTCCTGGCCAACCAGTTGTTACAGCTGAAAATAATCTTTAGAAATCTGTGGGCTTCTTGTTACGCCATAATTATCTATGTTTAGCTATTCATTTGACTAAGAAATAAAATGCTATCAATAGAGACAAAACTCTGTTATTATTAAAAATTATACTTATGTGGCCATGCTACAGATCAAATCAAGAGAGCTAGACTGGGAAGTTCAGGCTCATGGTCTGAGTCCGGGAGCAATGCCAAGGTTAATTCCTCCTCCTCTTCCTGGATAGGATGCCTATAGATCTAAAATAATGAGATCATTGCCTGTTACACCAGACATCCTGGGCTGTTTGAGCTTTCAGATATCACCCTTCTTATCTCATTTCACTTATCAACAGGAAATATCCTTTTCCAGTTTCACCTCATGTTTGTCAGTAAGTTCACGAAGAATGCTACGTGCACCATGAACTGACCTGAGATTTGCATGCTGTATCAACCAGCTACCAGACACCTTTGCAGATTGTTTCATGCATTAGCTTCCCTGACTTCCCAGGCCACTGGTTTTTCACAGTAAGTATAGAAACGAACACAGCATCTACTTCCCCACAATATCTGTAAAATGGTCACATTTAACGAGACTTTACAAAGGCTTATATATAACAAAAATGAATCATAATACCACACATACACACACAAATACACATATATACACACTCTCATAGATTTGAACTCCTTTGATGAAGTTTCTCTCCCTAATAACTCTGTGTCTCCTTAGTACTCTAGCATCTGGGCTCTAGAAGAGTTTTCCTTGCTCCTCTGAGTAGTGGGATTTTATATGATCTTTCTTCTTTATAGAGTCAAGTCCCCCCAATTCAAAACTCACAATCCATTTGTCAGTCCACTCAGGCAGCCATAACAAAGTACCATAAATAGGATGGCTGAAACAACAGAAATTTATCTTCTCACAGTTCTGGAGGCTGGAAGTCGAAATTCAAGGCATCAGTATGATTCATTTCTGGTGAGAGATGTCTCCTGGCTTATAGACGGCTCTCTTCTCCCTTGTCCTCACATGGTGAGGAGAGAGAACAAGCTCTTTGGTGTCTCTTTGGGGGACAACACTAACCCCATCATGAGAGCACCATCCTTATGACCTCATCTAAACCAAATTCTCTCTCCAAACACCGTCATATTGGGGGGTTAGGGTTTCAGTGTAACTTTGAAGGGGCATGGTTTAGCCCTAACACCATCCATGAGTCTTTTCCTTTCAGAGTGGAAGTTGGAATGTCTATTCTCCTCAGGGTGCAAAAATTCTATACTGTTTTAAAAAAAGAAAAATAGGCTCAAAATGCAGTCACTTAAGCTAAGTTCACATCACCAAACCAAGACTTAATATCTAACTTACAGGTTCAACTTCTTCTAGTAGAATCTTAAACCAGTCAATCTGGAATTACCTAGTTAGCCCTAGTAAGGTAATCTGCCTCATACTCTAACTCAAAGATGACCTTGCCTGAAACAGTCCACTCTTTACCAGTAACTTCTTTGTCCCACCCTCTTCTGCCTGTAAGTCTTTCATTTGTACAACCCTTTGGGGCACTCTTCTATCTCCTTGATGGAATTATGCCCACTTTACCAATTGTTGAATAAAGCCAATAAGATTTTTAAGATTTACGCAATTGAATTTCGTTGTTTAACAACCCCTTAACCATTCTTTTAATTTGACCATCTTCTGCTCATACCTTCTGCCACTAAATAGGATAACATTTTAGGATATGTTTATCATTCTCATTGGTCCCATTTGTAAGACTTGAAGCATTCAGCATGTAACTGCACCAAGGATTGAGTTTCACACAAGTGCATTCCTCTTATATTCTCATCTGCCAAGAGGCCACTCTTTTCATTTTTTGCCATTGTCCAGTGGCTCCTTCTACTTTCCTCTGGATAAATTTTGATAAAGGATATATAAATTGCAAAGATAAAAATCATTCTACAATGAAGAAAACCCTTTATTATGCAGAGCAATTTAAATCTCTATTGTCTTGAATCTCTGTTTTTCATAAGAGAATCTTCAGTTTATCTTTGAGTGACAGAGAGGCCTATTAGTTTGATTTTTGTGAAACAAAGTGGTGATTTGCTAGAATATATCTCTCAGGAAAAAAAAACAGAAAGGTCAAAACTTAAGGCTCACTTGCTACTCCTTTCTAGGTTTTATGTTTCCTAATGAGGGTGCCCATTATTAGAGACCAATCAAATTCAATGGACAAAACTTCTGTTTAATTAGTGAATTGTATTAATGTTTTCTTTCTAGTAATAAAATAGTGTAAGACTATATGTTGTCTAACATTTAATATAAGTAGATAGCTGGATAAAATTTTCTTTTTTCCTCCATAATTATTTCTTCCCCATTGAACATGCCCTCAACTCTGCTTTTTAAGCATGGGATTTCTTTTCTTCCTCAGGTTTATTGAAACAGGAAAGAAATTAACAAGAAATATAAATAATTCTTGTAGTATCCATCATGGATATTATACTGGCAAAACAATATTATGGAAATGGTTACTCGCAATACAATTCAATTACCATGTGTATGTGTAAGACAGAGAGAGAGGGCATGTTCCTTTAGAAACTAGGAAATGATTCTCCTATAATGACAGAAACAAAATGAGAAGAACCTGCAATCCATTTTCCAGTCAAAGCCTTAGTGAGGTAATCATATGGTTGCATAATGAGATTAAGCGGAAGGACAGCTATATAACGGTATGTGTGCTACAACTGAGCCTAAAATAACCAGATGTGTTCCATATTTCCAAGTGGTATCCTCATGGAGGTGATAGGGACTGCCTTAGCAACTTAGCAACTGCCAGGTTGATTAGGCCAGTTACCAAGGACCTGAGAGATTAAGGGACTTTTGTAGTCTAGACCGGAGAACAAAGACAGCTAGAGGCAACACTGCCCACAAGCGTTCCACATAGTCTTGTTATTATGTAAACCCCCTAGAATGGAGATGCAATGAAGAAGAAGTGTAAAAACTCCCAAAGTGACTGAGAATAAATTTCAGGCTCCTGAGTTGAAATTTTAAGTTTTAGATAAAAATGAATGGAAATTTTTTTCTAATTGTTTATGTATTTATTTATATTTTTATTGCCTTTTTAGGGCCACACCTGGGGCATATGGAAGTTACCAGGCTAAGGGTCAAACTGGAGCTGCAGCTACAGGCCTATACCACAGCCACAAGCAATGCCAGATCTGAGCCATGTCTGTGACCAACACACAGCTCATGGCTATGCTGGATCCTTAACCCACTGAGTGAGGCCAGGGATCCTCATCCTCATGGATACTAGGCTGATTTGTAACCCACTGAGCCACAAAGGGAACTCTGAGACGCATTTATTTAATAAATATTGAGCTAAATGGATAAAATGTTTGGCAAAACAGTCACAGTTTCCCTTGTCCAGGTGTTTGTTGTCTAGTAAGAGAAATAGATATTAAATCATTGTAAAATTTCATTGCTGTATGTGATAGGTAGTAGAGAAAAGTGCTATGAATGACGGAGATGATGGAAACAAAAAAAGAAATGGGACTGACTTAGTAAAGAGAGACTGGGGGTGATATTTCTGGGGCAGTTTTGAGCTGAGAAAAAGAGTTAAGTAGAAATTAGCCAGCTAATGTGCTACGTGCAGGAGTGTGTATGCATGGTTGAAGGTAGGTGCAGGGGAAGAGAGTTGTAGAAACTGCAAGGGTCTTGAGATGAACGGGAGATAGAGCCTAAAGAATAGCAGTGGGAGAAGTTGTAGGTAATCAGAGGTCAGACTCTACAAGGTGAGAGTATAGGCCATTTTCTAGAATTCAAGAATTATCAAAGTATCAAGAGAAGACTACAAAAGGGGTTTTATACAAGAGCACAACATAACCAGATATCTATTTGAAAAAATTCATACCTACTGCCCCAATCCTCTATTAACAGTGGAGAGTACAGAGCAGTACTAGGAGGTTACATTCAAAGAGAGTATTAGAAGAGTACTACAGTCATTCCAGCAAGGAATAACATAGCTTGTACAGGAGGACAACAGTGAATATAAAGAAACAAGGACAGCATGGAGTGTCTCAGGAAATATAAGTGACAGGATTTGATGAATGACTGGATGCCAGGAATTCAGTGAAATAAATTTTCAAGGGTGACACTTACGTTTCTCCCTATAGAACTGCACATATGGTGGAGGAGGAAATGGCTTAGAAAGATTATGAATTTAGACATGGGGACTACACAGGGCCTTAAGACCTTATAGAGGCTTTGGCATTCATATTGAAAGACTGGAAGAAGTTTCAAAGCAAAAAATGTATTGGGCAAATTAAATAGGTGTCTTAGTCCATTTGGGTTGTGATAACAAACTACCACAGACAGAGTAGGTTACAAACAAAAGAAGTTCATTTCTCATGGTTTTAGGGATTGGAATGTTCAGGATTAGGGTGCTGGTAGATTCACTTTAGTGAGGACCATCTTCCTGCTGTGTCTTCACTTAACTGAAGAGGCAAGGAGTTCTCTGAGGTCTTTTTTATAGAGGCCCTAATCTCATTCATGAGGGCTCCATCCTCATGACCTCATCATCTCTTAAGGCTCTACCTGTAAATATCTCCACAGTGGGGTTTAGGTTTTAACATATAAAGTTGGAGGCTGTGGGGGGACATGAAATTTCAGTCTGTAGCAACAGACAAAAGAAGGCTTTATTCAGGGTAATAGGGGAGAGAGGTCAGAACTCAGTCTGAGCTTAACTCCACTGAAACAAAGGGCTAGATAGTTTTTAAGATGTGCGATATTGTGGGTAGAGAATGAAGGTGGGAAAATCATAGTCCACCTAATTATTTCTAATTGTTTTTAGCTAGAGCAAAAGTTACTATTGTTGGAGCAAGGAGTCCACTAAAGTTAGAAGTTAGGCTCCTACCCTCTCACAGAAACTGGAAGATGGGGGTGCTATTCTCCCTGAAAATAACATTTAAAAGGGATGGCTCCCAGGTCCTTGAAGAAGAATTTCTTGGGTTGTAAGTCTAGCAACAGGCTTTTAATAGACTGAAAGATTAATACTTCAGAGTAGCAGAGAAAGAATTTACAATGATGAATTTTCTCTGTCTCTACTTTTTCTTTAGCAATAAGTGTAGGAGTTCCCTGGTGGTCTAGCAGTTAAGGATTTGGTGTTGTCACTGCTGTGGCTCAGGCTTGATCCATGGACTGGGAACCTCCATATATCATGGGCACAGCTAAAGAAATAAATATTGGTAAAAACATGACAAATATGTATTCATAATTATGAAGCATACATATTTTATAATCATAAGTTAGCATGTATCTTATAAGGAGAGCCCTTATCTCCTATAGGTCAATAAAGGGCACATCGGATGTTCTACAGAATGAAAGAGGAATGCAGAAAAAGCTAGAATTTTATCAGTTAATATAAACTTAAGGTGTATAGCTTTAGGTGTAACCAGCACTATGTAACATTTTTTTCCTAACCCAAAGGGGGAAATAAATTAAGCCATTAGTATCAGGAAAGTAAAAATCACTTTTTTTTTTTTTGCATAGTGTAGATATTATTCTTAAGACCAAGTGTTACAACACAATGCTATTTAGTCTCATTTCAAATGCTCAGTAGACATGTTTGCTTAATGACTACTGCATTGGATACTGCAGATATAGAATATTTCCATCAAAGAAGTCCCATTAGAACTTGTATAGTCACATTAACAAACGCAAGATAAACTTAGAACAAACAGAAAATAGAATTGAATTTTAATTGGATTAACATTGTGATAGCAATAATTGTCTAATCATTGAAATAATTAAGAAATAACAGAGATGAGCAATACTAACTGAATTACCTAAAACTGTAAAACCTACACAGAGTGAAAAGTAACTGGAAAACAAATGGATTTGGAAAAACTGCCAATATAATTATGTTCAAAAGTTTATAGACATATATTTATAATAAATAGTATGTATACATAACTATACAAATATATGAGAAAATCATAACTGATGTAATGTTTATAGTAATAACACAAATGTGAAAATTACAAAGAAAAAAGTGCATCTGAAATTAACAAAGCCAATACTTAGAGTCAAATATAAATTAAAACACATAATTGAAGGAGAAGTTTAGCAATATTATTCATCTCATGATGGGAATGCATTCAAACGTTATATTTTTTAGGACATAAATTCTCCTAAAACTTTACCTTTAGCATATAATTCCAAGAGTTATAAAATTGCATATATTCAAGGATGTTTATCACAGAATTTTTTACTACAAATAATTGGAATTTTCCTGCCTATGCAACAACTGGGAATTTGGAGGTAAAATTTTCATTAACAATTTATGAAATTTACAAGACAACGTAATAAATTAAAAAAACTAAAGGTCTATCTCTGCTGTGCTTACAACTGTGTAAAATTATGGAGCTATATAAACAACAAGAGTACGAGAACAGTAGTAAAAAAGGAATTTTTGTAGGTTGATGGAATTTTATAAAAATAGATGATAATTATTGTTACTATTCTTTCAACAATATTTATTGAATGTTTGGGTTACTGCATGGTAGGTGTAGTGCTAATCACTTTGTATCATTAGCTCAATTTATCCTTCTAACAACTCAGGGAAGGAACTATTACCATTCTTCATTTTACAAATGAGAGAACTGTCTCAGAAAAATTCTGCTTCTTGTCCAATGTCACGCAGTGGAAAATAGCGAGCTCAGCATTTAATCCAGATCTCTGCTGCTAAAATGCTAATTGTGTAATATAAGACATACAGATAACAGACACATGAAAAAATTTCCATTTTCAAGAATTTTGTTCCCAGCCTAGGTACAAAGCTTATCGGTATGTTGAAATACATTAATAAAATGTCCTTTATTCCTTACCTATGATACTTGTGGTAACAGACTACTCTTGGTGTGTGGTAACAGACTGCTCTTGGTGTTCTCCAAAAATTCTTGGTAAATGCAACCACCAGTTGATGAAAAGTTTCATAATTTGTTAAGTCTAAACATTTAAGTGTCATCAGGCCTCTCATCTCTTCTCCAAACACAGTAAAGTTTCAAGGAACATTTCGAAATTAGCAAATGTTGCCCGGAAAGAATGATGTAAAAATTCATGGCATATGAGAACATTAGTTGTGGGTTTTCAAAAGGACATTACATAATCTTACAGGAAATGATCTCCCTGACACAGGAATGGATCTGATAGAGGTCAAACTGCAGTTTATGTATCTGTCCTAAGAAAGAAATTGACTCTGTCTTGGAACATTAGCTTCTCTTTATCATCCACAAAGATATGTAGTTCTCTAATTGTTAATGTTGAAATATTTCTCAACGAGGTCATATACTTCTTGGGTCTGAGAATAAAATAGTAACTGCACTGGTTTTCTAGCGCTGTCATAACAAATCACTAGTGATTTAAAAGCTTAAGTTCACAAATTTATCTCACAGTGTCTATAGGTCAGAAGTCCAGAGGTACTTAGCAAATAACACAAGGCTGAAATCAAGGAGACAGCAAGGCTCCGTTTCTTACTAGAGTGGAAGGAAGTGAGTCACTCAGGTTTGGTAGAACTCAGTTCTACCGTCTGAGTTCTCTAGAACTGAGTCTCCTTTTGTATGCTTTTTTCTTTTCTTTTTTGCTTTTTAGGGCTGCACTTACACCACAGCTCACAGCAATGCCTGATCCTTAACCTACTGAGTCAAGGGGTTGAACCCACACCTTCATGGCTACTAGTCAGGTTTGTACCACTGAGCCACAGTGTGAACTCCTTGATAAGCTTTTCTGATTTTTATCCAAGTCATTTTCAGCTTCTAGAGGCCACCTGCATTTTCACCCGCCCTCTTCAGTACCTTCAATGGCGAAGTAAATCCTTCTCAAGCTTCTATCTCACCTACCTTGTCTATTACCCTCTCCTTTGTCTCCCTTTTCCTCAGAATTTCTCTAACACTACAACATTTCTCATCTTTAAGGGCACCTGTGATTGCTTTGGGCATAATGGAGTATCTTGGATAATATTTCTATCTTAAAATCAGCTAACTGGCAACCTTGATTCCCTCTGTGCAGTGCCTACATAGCAGTACCTAGATTTGTGTTTGATTCAGTAACTAGGGGATGGGACTTTTGGAGTCGCATCCTTAGCGTTCTGCCTACTGCTGAAACCTAAAAAAACAAAAACCAAAAAAAACAAACAAACAAAAACTCATCCTGATGATCTTTGATGTTAATAAATTAAGGTCATATTTTGGTTGCAATAAGTTAAAACAACTAATCTCTGAACTACAGTATGAGAAATTTTAGTACATGCGTATCTAAAAGTCACTCTAGAGACATTTGAATTACTAAGTGGTTACTCAACATTCTATAATTGAAAAAGTTTGATCACTTTCATTTGGAGTTGTAATTGCATTTGCATCTCCTGTTGTTCTTTAGTGACATGACTTTGTTTTTTTCCATGATCTCTAAATCTACAACAAAGCCATCTCAAGCTAAATATATTGTTAGAAGGACCTTGACTATATTAATTAAAAGGAAAAGACAAAATGACTTGAGCACTTCATTTAACAATGCCATTCCCTTTCTCTCATCATAGATAGGTAATTGACTTTACATAGATTTAACATAATCAAAATACCTAGTTAAATCTTCTTCAGTGCCTAAGTGTACTCTTAACTGCTAGTGTTGATTTGGATGCATCGGAATACCTTACCTTGGAGACACACATTGTCATCTCACAGCAACATACAAATGTGTTATGAAAACACACTGGTAGTGCTAAGAGCAGTTTGGCTTAAAACATCCACCTGTCCTATTTACTACCCATTGCATGAATTGCAGTGCTGGTCCCTGGTGTGAATTCATAATTTATTTTTCAATGTAAGGCAGAAATTCCAAGTACACTGAAGTCTCTTCCTTACTCTACATGGAAACATCAGCCATAATGTTAATTTTTTGTGTTCTATTATAGCAACTCTGCCTTTCCTAGCCCCCACACACCATGGAAAAGGGCAAGCAAGAATGATAGTCTTTAATCACCATATTTTAACTCTAGCCTATTTTTAAAAAAAGAATGATTAGAAGGTAAAATATAATTCCTCCCCTCCAAGACAATTATTAGTTGCATTATTATACTGTAATGTGGTGTCATTTAAAAAATTGCATTCTCCCATGTTCAATCAGTAATGAATTCTAGCAAAACTGAGCTAAATTCATCAGGCTTGTTAATCCACTAAAATCCTCTAAGATAGGCAGGGACATAGTTCTGAACACTTACATTTTGATGGAAATACATTCTCAAATCATAGATCTAATTTATAAAGTTTAAAATGAATGCCTCCTTTTAAATCAAGTCAACTTGGAAGCATGTGACTCTTTGACATAATCATTTTACAAGCTGGAGACTTTACCCTTGCCTCAAATTACTTTTTCAGCTTCATCTCTTGCTTCTAACATCTAGTCGACCAATACACCTTGGGTACAAATCTCTGTGTTCGGCGGTAGAGATAAAAAGAAGGAAAGCCCTGTTTGCAGAGGGCACAGTCTGGTGGAGGTGCTGAAAGGATGCCTGTGCACTCCTGGAGGCTGTAACAGACATAAATACCCAACCTCCTGGGAGCACAGAAAAGAGGCAGAAGTGTGCCAGCACCACCAGTCAACTTGTCTTTTCCTGAACACACTGTACATGTTTTTGCCCCTGCCTTTCATCACATAGCATCCAAATTCTATCATGTGTTTTTTATCATTATATAACTATAGGAAACTTTTCACTTTTTGATGGTAATTTAAAAGATAAAATCGCCCATGATTTTACCTCCTACGACACATGCACAAGTACACCTCCTCAAACTGGGCTAAAGGACCAGGTCCTCTTCACCTGTACTGTATGATTCATAACTCCAGAAATGTAGTTCAGAGGTAAAAATAAGAATCAGTTACCTCTCTCATTAGGTTTTTATGATAATTTAATATGACTACATAGGTGAAAGAAAACCCTATGTCAACCATGATGGGCCATTTAAATGTATTATAACATACCTGGCCTTTTTCTTTAGATATTTCAGCACACTCTTTTATAAGTCTCTCTTTCCCCACTTGATTGAATAATCAGAGGACTGGAACTCTGCCAGGCCCTGCTCATTTAACACCTCACATAGGTAGGATTTTCTTTTTCATTCTCTTCTACCTCTTCGTTACCTGTGGTACATCATCTCTACAGACACCTAGAAGTTGCTCACACACATTACTGTTTTCTAAAACAAAAACCAAACCAAAACAAAACAAAAAAAATCAAAAAACCCAAACACTTTGCTTTACCTCTTTTAGCTACGACCATTATTTTCTATCTTTACCATGACCTCTCCTGGAAAATTGGTCTAAATGTAATTTATTACTGATTCTGCCGATAGTCCCTTAAAAATATCATGCCCACAAAAATTCTGCATTTGTTACCAATGACCTTCCTAGGTAGATCCGCTAATTTCTCACCTCTGTTACCTTTAAAATGTTAATGTTTGACCCAGCTAAATAGTTCAGGAAAAATTGTACTCCTTGGCTTTCATAAGATTGTAACATCTTAGTTCTCCTCAAATATAATTAACTCAACAAATAACTTGAGTATTTACTATGCCAGGACTTTATCTCTTATAAAGTTTTTCTGTCCTTACACTTGCCATGTAACTTAGATCATTTCTTTGCCACTTTTTCATGCTGTATGTTAATTTCTTCTTCAAAAAAATCAACTTACTCTATGTACAGAGTAGAATATATATACATATATACACATACCTATATAAATTGTACATAAATTATTATTTCAAATGTATTCAGTATATGATAAAACAAGAGGTAGAACTCATTCTTCAAGTACAAGGCTAACTAGCAAATGTAGAAGGCACAATATTACTATAAAAATAGATGGATGTTAAATCCATTGGGTAAAATGTGAAGAGGGCAAGGATATTTATACCACGTCAAGATATCTAACTACATGCTATTTACAAATTACAAACAATAAAATGATAATTTCATTTAATTTCAAAGATATCAGACATGATCTTAACCAAGTGATCAAAGTTAACAACACAAATAATAGGACAGTCTGGCATCAAATATCTCCTAGTGCGATTCAGTAAGAATTCATCACATTTATGTGGTATTCCTGATGAAAATGCTAAATCTGAACCTCATCAGCTGGAAAAATTGATACATCCCAAAAAGAGAATTCTTTTTTTTTTTTTGGTCTTTTTAGGGCTGTTCCCACAGCTTATGGAAGTTCCCAGGGTAGGGGTCCAATTGGAGCTACTGCTGACAGCCCATGCCGGAGCCACAGCAATGCCAGATCCAAGCCGCGTGTGTGACATACACCACAGCCCAAGGCTACTCTGGATCCCCAACCCACAGAGCAAGGCCAGGGAATCGAACCCTCAACCTCACGGTTCCTAGTCGGATTCATTTCCGCTGCGCCATGAAGGGAACTCCAAATATTGCAAAATTTTAACACATGGTGAATCTAGGTGAAGGCTATGCAGCTGTTTTCTATATAGTTCTTGCAACTTTTCTAAGATTGAATTTAAAAATACATGACAAATAGAATAGTGAAACTGGTGGGTAGTGTTTCTGCCCTAATGGTACTTACATATTGAGATTAAAAAAAAAAAATGAACATTTTAAACAGATCTAGTGTTTTTTTTTTTTAGTGTGGTAACTATGTCCATAAATGGTCATCAAGATTTAGAGTATTACAAATATTTAATTTCTCATATTGTCACACTTGCCATTTAAGATTCACATTAAAATTGGTTAGAATAAATCAGAAATATGGGTAGCAGCAATCTTTCTTAACAGAAGATTGGCTTAACTAAGCTTCCCACCAACATACCATCTGTTCCGCATCTCTTCTTAGATCAAGACACAATAGACTTAAACATATGGACTGGAGGTTGTGAACAAGAAAGGTTTTTGAACATGTTAGTTTTCTTTTTTGGATTTCTGTTTTGTTTTGGTTTGATTGTTGTGATTTGTTTTTCAACAATGTGTGTTTTTATTCCTCTGGGGGTAATTTAAATAACATCCCGATTGAAGGCTAAATGGAACCACATGCCTTTTAAATGATATTTTGTTTCCTAATTTGAGATTGGGCAACAAATGAAAGAGGGAGCTAAAAATTCTCAAAAAAATTTTTTTGCCCCAACTCTTCAGAATTATGTTTAATATGTTGACAACCATTGCAGTTGGAACAAAAGTTGTCCTCATTGTTTAGTATCCTTTCCCTGCTTCCCTTGCCTCTCAGGAGTTGATAGATCTAGGTACACAGATGACCTTTTTTATGACCATACTGTATTGTCTTGCATGCAACAAAATAGGAGTGATAATGAAGATAATATCTAATATTCATCTTTTGTTTACTGTGTGTCACATGTTGCTCTATCTCCCTTTTTTAACTGTCTGAATGAACCATTAATTCATTCTCTTTACAGTATGTATATTAGGCATTATAACTTTAAGAACCCTATTAAAAAGTAATAAATAAGAACAATAAACACCAAGTCTTTAAGCATGATAATTGAAATCTACCCTGAACTACTGAATCAAAAATGTATCAACTCATGTCAAAACAGCCTAAGATCAAAATTGAACCATTTGATCAATTGACCATTTTAATTGAATAATACAATTTTGAACCTCAATATGATAACCCCAAAGTTATTAAGTTTATTAGCAGATTTACGATTGTATTCCAATTTCAAATGAAGAACAATTACTGCTTGACTTAGTACCTAAATATTATACGTTTCTGTCCTTTATTGAGCTAGATATTTGTATGCAAATGAAGCACCTTTATATGTCTGTGTAAAAGAAAGACTAAGATGAGATTCATTATTTCAGGCTTTAGTCTGTCCAGTCAGGAAAAAAAAAAAAAATCAGCATTTTGATTACTGAATTGTTTCTTTCTCATCATTTTTTACTGTCATCAGACACAAATGGCTGCTTCTAAAGTATTCTTGTCAGTGTTTCCTATCATTTCTGATGTAAGTCTAGTCATGACACTTTGTTACTAGTTTGTATGTCTGCTTACCTGAAAAGGTTTTACAAAGTTGGTTCTGCCTATCAGTCAAATTGGACAAGAGAAAAGACAAATGTCTGGAGACCTGGGGCAGAAGAAGAGAGAGAATGAAAAAGTGAAAAAGACATGCAACATCAAATTCAAAAGATGTGGAAAGCTTTCTTGTTCAGAACATCGATGCCTGTCTGATTTAAACTAGTGTCTCTGCCTAAAACACCTAACATGTAGAATAGCCAATAGGATGGAAAAGGGAATGGTGTTAAAGCATGAGAATTTATATCGCTATAAAGAATTTGAAAATGCAAAAAATCCTCGAACCTCAGACTGGTTGGGCTTAGCCTCATTTTTTTAGTTTTGATATTAATAAAGAGTTGTGTAATATCTGGGCCTTGGTTCCCATCTCTGAGAATTGAGAAAGATAATTATATGTGCCACATAAAATTTGCTATACAGATTTTTTTCTTTCCAGTTTGAGATATAACTGACACGTAGAACTACATAAGTTATGTGTACAGCATAATGATTAGATTTATACACATAATGAAATGACAACCAAAATAGTTTAGTGAGCATCCATCATCTCATGTAGGATACAAAATAAAAGAAAAAAAAATTTCTGTGTGATGAGAACTCTAAGTTTTATTATTTTGGAGTACCCATTGTGGCTTAGTGGTTAACAAACCTGACTAGTATCCATGAGGATGACGGTTCAATCCTTGGCCTTGCTCAGTGGGTTAAGGATCTGGCATTGCCATGAGCTTGTGGCGTAGGTCACAGAAGTGACTAGGATCCCGCACTGCTATGGCTGTGGCATAGGCCAGCAACTACAGCTCCAATCTAATAAGACCAAAAAAAAAAAAAAAAGAAAAGAAAAAATTTATTATTTTAACAATTTTGATGTATAACAGCAGTATTAATTTTACATATATATGTATGTATACATAAAATTAACAGAGCAGTATGTATGTATATATCAAGTTGTACATTACATGCCTAGTACTCATTTATCTTATTCATCCACTTATCCTAGAAGTTTGTATCTTTTTGACTACCTTCCTCCAATTTCCCCTGCCCCCACCCCCTGCCTCTGGTAACTGCAAATTTAATCTCTTTTTCTCTGAGGTTATTTTTGAAGTATAATTGACCCACAACACTACATTAGTTCCAGGTTACAATATAGTGATTCTATATTTCTATACATTTCAAAATGATCACCACAGTAAGTCTAGTTACCATCTGTCATCACACAAAGATGGTGCAATATTATTGACTACATTTCCCCTGCTGAATGTTTCATCCCTGGGATTCATTTATTTTGCAACTGAAAATTTGTCCCTCTTAATTCCCTTCACCTGTCTCACTCACTGGGAGCCAAATGTAATCACAAACCATCTTCAAAGTGGAAGAGAGAAACAGAAGAATGGAATCAGAGGGAGTTAACCACAGAAAAATATTCAGGGAGATGCCATGTTGGCTTTGAAGATGGAGGAAGGGAACTACCATCCAAGGATGCTAGAGGCTGGAAAAGGCAGGGCAATGAAATCTTCTCACAGCCCTGAGAAAGGAAACAGCATGTTCATTCTTTGAGTTTAGGCCACTGGCATCCAAGAGGGGCTTCTGACCTCCCGAATGACATTCTCTCATACTTAAAGAGGTTAGGAGCCTGTGAAAAGCCCTAAGAGAGACCGCTAATGAATGAAGTAGGAATTCTTCTGACTTCATTGCACATTCTCTGACCATAAGAAGGATGCTGCCATGCAGATAGAATACTTAAAATATTTTCTTACATTTAGTTAGCACTCAATAAATACCACTTGTTAACAACATTATTATTTTGGGAAGTTCAAAAATATTTTTGGAAGAAATGATGAGTCATGCTTAGTGATAACAATATTGAAGTGGGATGTGAGTAAAATCTGGTGTTCAATTCAGAATTTTCTGTCATATGAAATTTAGAAAATTTACTATAATTTCATTTAGATTTAAAAGCATAAATTAAGGATTTCACTTAGACTAGAACTTACATGAATTATAACTGAAACTTTTAATTGAACCAATAAAATGTCTTGATACCATCACCAGTATAGTAGACTGAAAGATTTAATGTAGAAAAGAGAATTTTTGAACATTTATGTATGCTTTAGTGACTGCAAAGATTTGACTCTTAAAATAATTTAAATAGGATGCTTCTTTACTGGTAAGATTTTAAAATAACTAAAAGACATATTAGTTATTTGAAGTACCTCCTCTTTGGGCTGCCATAATTTTTTGTATTATTGAATATCCTATTTATTTTGACTTATAAAATGAAAGCCTGCATGAATATAATTTAGTCTTTTTTTTTTTTTTTGAAGGACTGCATCAATGGCATATGAATGTTCCCAGGCTAGGAGTCAAATCGGAGTTGTACAGCCAAAGCAATGCCAGATCTGAACCACGTCTGCGACCTATACCACAGCTCCCCGCAGCACTGGCTCCTTAATGCCTTGAGTAAGACCAGGGATCGAACCTGCATCCTCATGGATACTAGTCAGATTCATTTCTCCTGAGCCATGATGAGAACTCCTATAATTTAAAAGAGATCATAAGTAAATGGTGATGACTATGAATATGCTGGTAAGTGTTACCAAGGGAGAAGGTAAGAGAGTGTCTTTGCAGAGTCCTATAAGAACAGAACTTAAGATATTTTTAAAGTTTTTTTCTGATAATAAAAACACATGTAATGTTAATATATTTTGCAAATCTAAATACAATGAGGAAAAAATATTATAAGATATCAGAGTTAATATCCTTAATATGCAACTTATACCTGACTAATATTCAAATTAAAAGAAATACACTATGTTACTAATTATATACCACTTCTATTAATTACCTTAGCTGAAATATAAAAAGAGAATACCAGAGTTCCTGTTGTGGCTCAGTGGAAATGAATCTAACTGGTATCCATGAGGATGCAGGTTCAATCCCTGCTCTCACTGTGAGTTAAGGATCCAGCATTTCCTCAAGCTGTGGTGTAAGTAGTAGACTCTGCTCGGATCTGGTGTTGCTGTGGTGTAGACCAGTGACTACAACTCCAATTCGACCTCTAGCCTGGGAACCTCCATGTGCCATGAGTGTGGCCCTAAAAAAAAAAAAAAGGCAAAAAACAATTTAAAAAATTAAAAGAGAATACCAAATTCGGTGAAACTGAGGTGAAACAAACAAGCTTGTGCTCCTCTGATGAAGACAAAGTTAAATACACTTTGTCCAAACTGATTTGGCAAAAATTCATCAAAAATCTTAGCAATAATCAAAATTTTGAATCAGATTATTTATTGATAAACCTTTAAAATAATTATAATAATTATAAATATAAACAATGATTTGTATCAAATTGTGTTAAAATCTAATACATCATTACCAAATTGAATGTTTTAAAGACTGAGAAAAGTCTTTTTTTTTTTTTTTTTTTTGGCTTTTTGTCTATTTTATGGCCACACTGGCAGCATATGGAGGTTCCCAGGCTAGGGGTCTAATCAGAGCTGTTGCTGCCAGCCTAAGCCGGAACCATAGCAACACCAGATCCAAGCCATGTCTGCAACCTACACCACAGTTCGTGACAATGCCAGATCCTTAACCCATTGAGCGAGGCCAGGGATCGAACCCACAACTCATGGTTCCTAGTTGGATTTGCTTCCACTGAGCCATGACGAGAACTATTTTTTCTTTTTCTTTTTTTTTGTCATTTCAATATTATTTTTTTTCTTATTGAATATTGGGGAATTTAGAAAAGGAAAAATGAGAAAAATACAAGATACTAAAATCTCTGTTCTTCAGAGTTAAATATTTGGAACCTTGCTTTTTTATTTATATTATATTATTCTAAAGTCTTTAAAGTTTTTAAAACACTTTTATTGAGAAATAATTGATATACAAAAAATTATACATATTTAATGTACATGATTTGATAAGATTGGACTTGAATAGCCATTTCTCTAAAAAAGACATACAAATGATGTACAGGTATGTGAAAAGGTGCTCCATGTCATGCAAATCAAAACCACAATGAAATATCACCTCATAGCTCTCAGAGTGGCTATTATAAAAAAAAAAAAGATAAGTGATGGTAAAGATGTGGGGAAATTAAGACCCTCGTACAGTGTGGATGGAGTTGTAAAGGAGTGCAGCTATTCTCTGTAATCATTACTGGAAGCAAAAATCAAAAATAGAACTACCAAATAATCTAGCAATCCCACTCCTAAGTATATATTCCAAATAACTGAAATCAGTCTTGAAGAGTTATCTGTACTCTAATGCTTATTGCATCCTGATCCACAATAGCCAAGACATGGAAATAATCCAAATGCCCATCCACAGATGAATAGCTAATGAAAATGTACATAAAGGGAAAGTTATTCAGTCTTAAAAAAAGAAGGACACCTTAACATTTGCTACAATGTGGATACACCTGTAGGACATTGTACTAAGTGAAATAAGTCAGTCACAGTTGGCTGAATATGTGTAATTTACACTTAATAGCTCTGTCATTCACACTGGGGAATTTACTAGATCACTGAAAGACTAATAAAAATGAAGATTCTAATAGTAGCCAGATGAGTGTTTTATAAGGCATCCAAAATAGTCAAGTTTATAGAAGCAGAAAAGAGAATGAAGGCTATCAGGGAGTGTGGGGGAGGAGAAATGGACAGTTGTTCAAATGGTGTAAAATTACAGTTATACAAGATAAGTTCTACACATCAGTTGTTAACTATGGAGCCAATAGTTAACAAAATAGCATTGAGTATGTAAAAATTTGTTAGGAGTATATTAGGTTTTGTAATTTATATTTTGTTGGGGAGGAAGTATGCTCAACTGAGAGGCAGATAGCCACTTGATAATTCTGTCATGCATGTTGAGGAATTTGTTTAACCCCTGAAAGGCTAATAAAAATTAACCTTCTAATAGTACCCAGATCAATAGACTCTTTGAGGGCTAAATTATGTAATTCAAAGAAATCATATAAATCACATCTGATTTATGATCATTTCTTATTGGTGTAACAACTTTAAGAAATCATTTTTTCCATTTTGCTTTTTCAAAGAGAAGGAACATTATCTAATCAAAACATGGCTTCCTTCTTCCTGAAGGAGAATTAGAATTGATTTATTAAAAATGTAAAAGAAAAAGAAACTTATTAGGTTTTGACATCGAAATAGGACAGTGCATCAAGTTAATAAAGGCATTAAAGAAAGTTATTTCTTTAATGCCTTTATTTCTTCTTTTATAACATCTAATAGCAGGCATTAAGAGTTGTTCATACAGTTTTATGTAACGAAAGATAGGCAGGAAGATAAAAGGAATAAGTCCTTCTCTTTACAGTCTGGATTTTTGAAGACAAGGATGCTGAAGGCAAATGTCTTCAGCTGTGGTTCCAGTGCAAAACTCTGGAAAGAAAGTTCACTTCCACATATATGTGTCTAGCCAAATTCCTGTTGAACACCCAGGGATAAAACCGCCATATGCCTACTGGACATCGCTTAGCTCCAGGAGCACAGAGGTGAACCTCTGCCTAGCAGTGGAGGACACTGCACCATCCAAACATCTTGTTGCCTTCCTTCCCACATATTAAACTCTTCTTCCATGCCTACATTCAGCCATCCTCTTAGAGGACCAGTTGAACAGGTTAAATCTGAGCATTTTATTTACAGACTGGCAAATTGGGGGAGTGTAGAAAATACAATCCCTTATTCAACTATCCAGATAATAAGAGAGTGAGAATGAGAAAGTGTAAGTAAATTTAGGATAATAAGAATGCACCCAGAGTATGCTATGATTAACTTGCAGTTCTGCCACAGGAGCTATTGGTGGTTGTTTTTATTGTTAGGTGTGTGTGTGTGTGTGTGTGTGCACACGCATTTAAATAGCATTTTTTTCCTTTCTGTTCGACTCTGCGTCTTATCTTTTTACCCATTGCCTTTAAAGACTTCCTGCTATGTATTTCAATGGCATAGATAAAATATAATCAGTATTTTCCATATTATAGTATTGAACTTTTAGATCCTTTTCATTATATTTTCTGTTAGAAGTAATATTTTACTGGATATCTTAGTAATTTATTTATAGATGAGATTATTTTTTCAGTTGGAATAAAAATGATTTCTCATTTAGAGAATACAAATTTTCTTAAAACTTTGCTACACATTTGCGAGTCATTTTTTCCAGAGAGTTATTTAATATACATTCCACGTATATTGTTGCAAGCAACAATTAAGTTTGATATAAGAAATGTCATTAGAAATATGCAGATACTACAACACAGCCCTGATGAATAAAAATTTGTGAAGTTTTTTTCCATAAGGTCTCATGCGAAATTAATACAGCATTATATTACAGACATAAGAGGGGATAGGGGAGCACCAAATATGTCCCATTTAATCTCACAATATTTCCTAAGGCTAGAACACAAATAATTGACTAAATCTTTCCACCATTGTGTATTTCAAGCAACTCTTTATTCTTTTACATATAGATCCTCTTGTGAAAAAATCTTAGTATTAAATTCTAAATTATCATGTATTTTAAAATAATTATTAATTCACAGAAAAGCATCTCAAGTACAAATGAATATGTCTGTGTTTTTATGTATGTATATTTACATGCACTTTTTTTTTTTTTTAACTACAAAGCGCAACTCTACCCAGATTTTATATCCTCCAAAATCTGGTCCCACTACTTTTTTTTTCCCCATTTCTCAGAACTACTTAACTCACACTTTATTTACTTCAGCCCACAATGCTCTTGGATGCTCAATCTTGCACATTCCCTTGTTTCTCAAGCTGACTCCCCCAGCATAGCTGAGACTTAGAGGATCACTCAAGGCTCATATTTTCCATGAAGTATTCAGTTAATACTCTTCAAATCTAATTTCTCTCAAAACAGTTCTTATCAATCAAACATGATTTTTTTTTCTAATTGGCTTATATATATCTATAATTATAAATATATTTATAATTTATATTTTATATGATGTATAAAATATAAAAAGCTTTTTAGTAGCATTTTAAAGTAATTATTAATGCCTTGGTATTCATCTACTGGCTTGATGAAATAGAAAGAGAAGTGTATTCCCTAGGGCATTGTGTTTTCTAACAGAAATAATACACCAAAAAATATAGATGCCTTGTTTCTGAATCAGTGATGAGCATCAGGCTGTGAGATAGCAGAGAATGAACTTACCAACTTTGAAGCTGGACTGACATGGTATGTTCAAAATAGTCATTGTTTTCCTCACACTGGAGCAAGTTATTGTTTGCATAGTTGGGTTGAAGTAAAATTAAGCATAAAAAAGCAAGGAACAAAGAGCAAAGATAGTTTTTTGATATTTTTGTGAGTGGAAAAAATTTAAAATTCCTCTGGTGAAGACATTTTCTCTCATAATTTAATATAATGGAATCTTTCTATGGGACTTTTGGTGCCACCTTCCTTTCTGTTACAGGAAATGCTTTCTGGTACCAGGAAACAGAACTCCTTACAAACATACACTGTGAATCAAATAAGGCAAAGGGAGGTTATTACAGAGAGGAAAAGATAGTCTCAGGGTATTCAATAAATTTCGAATTCTCAAGTGGCATATAAGGAGGGAGAATGGTAAGTAAAAGTGGACTCTTGATGGTTTGTTCAGGATATGGGACCTACAAGGTAATCAAACTTTTATGGCATCAAACCCTCAATCCTTCATAGCATCTTCCATATAATATTATGCCAAAGAATATCTCTTTATATTCCACAACTAATTTGCCAAATATCAGGAAGAAGAGGGAGGGAGATAGGCGAAAAATATTCTGCCATATGTGATAAATTATCATCAATAAACATTTCTTAAACATAGCTATGAGTAAGGCATTGCCCCAGGAGTTATTAGTATTCAAACTATGTGTAAGACATGGTTCCTGTCTCTAAAGAATTGACAAGGTTATAAATGATGTTGATATACGATTTTAGGTCAGCTGGAATGCCTGAAGGAGAAGATATGTAATTAAAAACTATGGGGATAGGGAGTGTTTGTATGACATCTGAGACAGTCTTTGAAGGAAGGGAAGGGAATTGGAAGATAGGTGATCAGAAGATGGGTGAATTTGTGTAAGTTAAGGTGATACGACATGAGTAATGGTGTATGGAAATGAAACTGCAGATTAGACACAGTGATTTTCTGTGGTATATAGTGAGATATTGGGCATTTTTACTCATTGAATCTTATTGTTTATTCTTGGTTTTTGGAATTCTTATATTTAAGAATTCAGATCTATCAAAAGACTATCTTGCCCTCTAAGTTGGCATTGAATTCTCTTGGCACTTTAAAGTGTGCTTTTCAGTTTTTGTAAACTCTTGAGCCATAGTATTTAAAATCTGAGCTTAGACTATAACTTGATATTTGAATATTAATTTCACTCATGAAGATGCATACATCCTCAAATAAATCTACAGTTTTCAAATATATCTTAGAACTAAGATTTTGTTTTTTATCTTTTATATTGGATTATAAAACACTGAGTTTCAGAATTCATTGAGATTTCTAATTCACTAATGAAATTGAGACAGCATGAGAACAGTAGGGAGAAAAAAGGGAAGAGAGAAATCAGAAATCTTGATTGTTCAATATCATTAAGGGCCTGTAGAAATGAAATACAGTGACAAGATTTTAACTTTACATAACAAATGTTGACTCTTCAGATTTGCAATATGAGCACAAAGTTATTGGAATCAAATTGATATATTATGTAATAAATGTTCTTACCAAATGCCACTGTAAGCTCATCTCCCAACATTAAACATTTGGAAGCCTTAAATATATTTCCCTGAGTTCTGTGAAAAAAAAAATATTTGGAAAAATCTGAAATCTTAAGTCTCTGAGCCTCACACTTATTTGTATATAGAGGCAAAGGTGTTTACCACGCATCCCATGGTTCAACAGAGTAGCTTTTTCCTGGCACATAATAAGTACTCAGGAAATGGTTGCAATTATTGGAATATAAACCTTTATAGTAAGTCTTGGTTATTTGATGTTTAACTGATTTGTCTAACAAGGGATAGAGGGAATCAAGCACTGTTTATGCCCCAATCTGAATTAATGGTGATTCATACAGCGTCAAATTCTGTCCAGGAGAAGATGCACTGACCTATTTTGGGTAACTTTCATTTCTTGATCCTACAGAACATATTCAGATGAATAAGTACTGTTTGCCTTACTCTGTCTTACTCTGAAGCTTAATAATTTATCTTGCTCTGCAGGCCCCCGACTTCCTAAGCATTGATCATACTTATTTACTTGGAACCCAACAAACAAGAGAGGAACTTTTCACAGATCCACAGATCCAAGTCTCTTCTCTGTTCCTTTAGGCTAATCCACTTCCCCATGTTCCCAACACCCACCCTTTCTGTTCTCCATCTCACAAAATCTTGCCAGCCCCCAAACAAATAATACTTTCTTTAAAAACTTTTTCTGTACATCCACATATGAACTACTCACTCTTCAAATGAGTAATTTGCAAATAATAGTAATGTTTCAAAATGCCAGGTAAAAGAGAAATGAAAGCATTTTCTTTGGTGGCATCTTTGAAGTTTGTTGGCAATGTGTCTAGAATAGCAGTTGCTGACGGGGGGATTCTATGCCCCATGGGAAGGTTGTTAATGTCTGAAGACATTTTGCTTGTCATCCTTGATGAGGGAGAGGGTATTACTGGCATCTAGTGGGTGGGGATCGGAGTTGCTGCTAAATATCCTATAATTTATGGTACACCTCCTATGGCAAAGACTTATCCTGTTAAAATGCCAGTAATGCTGAGGTTGAGAGACCCTAGTGTGGAGCAGGATAACAATATCTCATTTCCCTTCCTCACTGCTAACGGACTAAGTATCAAAATATGCTGTTGGAACGCCAGTGGCTCTGTTATCATAGCTGATCCTGGGAAGGTAAAAAATGTGCACAAGCATGCTGGTTTCACAGAGTGTAGCCGCTACAGCAGAGAAAAAGCTCTGCTAGTGAACGTTTCTGTTCTCCTTTTCTGAGGCTGTTGAAGTGCAGGGAAGCTTCTGGGGACTTGGACATATTATGGGGAAGGATAATCAAGGCTACAGCAATTTTTTGGTTGTGATTCTAAAACAAAATTTTTTTAAAAATATTTTGATGACATAATAAAAACGGACACACTGGTTATAACAATAGCTGCTTTTGAGTGGCCACCTTTCCTCAGGATATTTTACATATAGAATGGACACTATTATTTTCATTTCACAATAATCTGTTTATCCTAATATTATATTTTTTCTTTCTTTGTTCCTCAATACACTGGTGGTTAGCTATTCCAAGAAAAATGTTGTTTGTATTTAAATTCTTGTGCTTTGCACAGTCGTTTAATAATAATAATGATGATGATGACAGCAAGGAGGAAATTATCACCTGAACTTACTCTGTGCTTTTCATGCTTGGAGTGTACTGAATTCTCCTTGTATGCAGTATTACTTCTTCTTCTAACTCTATTAACTCAATTTAGTTGTTTTTGTTTTTTTTAACAGTGTGGGAAAGTTATTTAAAATTAGAGGAGTTCCCTTGTGACTCAGCAAGTTAAGGATCTGGTTGTCACTGCAGTGGCTTAGAAGTCTACTGTAGCTCAGGTCCAGTCCCTGGCCTGGGAATGTCCACATGCCACAAGTGCAACCAAAAAAACCAAAACCAAACAAACCACCCTCCCCCCAAAATAAGAATTAGGATAATATTTTTTTTAAATCCTCATAAATATGTCCCAAATTCTCCAGTTTCTGGTAGAATGGGACTAAGTAACTAATATGCAATCTGAGTCCAGAGCCTCTAATTGGAATCACTCTGCAATACAGAAGATGCTCTATAACCATTTATCAATATTGATTAATGAATCATACAATATGCTACTTGGAGAATATTCTGAAAAGATGCATTCAACATGCAGTGATGCAGTCACTGAGGATGTCTGGCTGGCTTCCCAGAAAGTTTTCCCCTCTCAGCTTTCACTTTTCGCTTAGTTCGGAGTTCATAACAGGCAAAAACAAGCTAATTTATAAACATTGGGGGCTCTGTTTCTCTGAGATAGTTGCAGATTAACCAAGCTTGATGTAGTTAGTCTGAATAACAATACAATTAGTTTACAAAGGGAAAAAAAATCATAGAAATGGAAGTCCAATGTTCAATCTCTTTCTGTAGGTCCTAAGTAGAAAATGCTAAATTTCATATTTGAAGGTTTCTTGGTGGACATAAAAATCAAATTAGGAGTGTTAATAATAAGAATTCAATATTTAATGTTATCATATTAAATAACCCTCAGAGATAGATCACCACAATAGGTTATGTTCAAATCTTATGGCAGGGTATCTACCTTGCATGTAAGGTAACTCCACTCTGATAACAAGTATTAAAGTTAAATTTTATCACTGAGACTTCTCTAATTCCATGTATTTTCAAGTTGTTGCTATAATTGTTATTGTCAGAAAGGCTTTGGTGGGTTCTCCTTACTGCAGCTATTATTAGTGATAGATGCTTATGTTTGATTTTTAATTTTTGAATTCTCCAGTTATTATAATTGTTACTTTATAAACAGTTAATGTAATTAACTGAGATTAACTGGAACTAACTGCCATGATTATTATTTATACTTAAAGCATTTAAGTCATATGTATAGTCATAGCATTTTTATAGAATAGGACAAGCAGATTACCAGAATTTACTTAGGGTGTTATTAACCAATACAAATGATCAGTAGGTGGTATTTTAACTAATTTTCACAAAACTTTCCCATTTGTAGACAGCACTCCCATTTAAACTTTGAAATTTATAGTTGCATACATTTCTAGATAATTTCCTTTATTTTTATTTATTTTCTAATGACCGCACTTGTGGCATATGAAAATTCCCCAGCCAGGTGTCAAATCAGAGCTGCAACTGAAGCCCACGCCACAGCCAATGTAACATGCATCAGAGCTGCATCTGCAACCTATGCCACAGCTTGTGGTAATACCGCATCCTTAACCCACTGAGTTACAACAGGATTTTTGATGATTTCCTTTATTTGTCCACATAAGAAATAAACTTTGTTTAAAAGTATGATAACCAATGGGATGAGGATGATGATGATGATTGAATTTCAGATGTTGTTTTATAATGATTTCAAAGTATTTATATTACTTGGTTTCTTATGACACTATGACTTATTCAAATTACTGACCCCATTACCCAGATGAGGGACCTAAGTTTGATGACATTCCCAAGATCACCGAACTAATTAAAGAGACAGTCAGAACTTGGACTTAGGAGTTCTGACTCTAAAGTCTACCAACATTCCAGTTTCGTTTTCTTTTAAATAACAGCAAACATTTATGTGTAGTATATCATATTTTCCTCTAAAAATATTTAGTCAGACTCTTTGTTTCCATAGTTCTTTGTGTATGTAATAAGAACTGAGTCTACTACCTGTTTTTATAGTTAAATAAAATCTAAATAAGTTAAATACTCTTGATATTGAAATCTATCACCATTTTAAAGAACCTGAAGCCACTTTATAGACCACAGGAGGATAAAAATTTGAAATATTTTATTTTGTAAGAACATACATACAGACATTGTCATAGACAATGTTTGTGTCACTCCAAGAGTCATATGTTGATTCCTAATCCTATATGGAGGTAGGACTTTGGGAGACGATTAGGTCATAAAGGTGGAATCCTCATGAACGGGCTTAGTGCCTTTATTAGAGAGAGCCCAGGGAGCTCCCTCTTGGCCTCTTGTCCTGTGAGGATACAGAGAGCAGACTGCAGGCTATGAACCATAAAGCAAGCTCTCATGAGACACTGAATCTGCCAATCTCCCAATCTGTGGAAAAAATATGTTTCTGTTGTTTCTAAACCACTCAGTCTATTCTATTTGGTTAGAATAGCCCAAACAGACTAAGACATACAATGGTATGTACATGTTTATTTTAAATACCAGATTTTCCTGCAAAATGCTTTTTTTTTTTTTCAGGAAATGGGTCAAAGTGGTGACATTTACCTTATATAAAAATGTCTTCCAAATTATTTTATGTTCAATAAATATTACTCTCTGATTTGCTATGTGCTAAACACTGAATATGAAAATGCTCTCATTCCAGCTGCATGGAAAACTGAGCAGATAAAGATCATTGCTTTTGTCATAATATATAAGATATCTGGGTATAACAAAACGAAACTTTTTTATTGGTAAAAAGTTCATAAAATGAAAGGGAAATCCACAGGTCCCAGAAATAACCTTGGATTTAAGAGCAACAACCATAGCCAGAACTTTTAGACATTGCCAAATTAATCCAGAGATCCAGAAACTGGTTCCAAATCGCAGAGACTTGAAAAAGAAGTTTGGAAGCCTACTTAGGATGAAAGATATGACCTCAGACCCAGATGAGTATGAGAAAAGGAAAGCTGAAAGCCTCGAAAATTTTCCCATTTAAAACAAAGTGTGGGTGGAGTTCCCATCTTGGCTCAGGAGAGACAAATCTGACTAGTATCCAAGAGGATGCAGGTTTGATGCCTGGCCTCACTCAGTGGGTTAGGGATCCTGCATTTTCCATGAGCAGTTGTATAGATTGTGGACACAGCTCGTATCTGGCATTTCTGTGGCATAGGCCAGTGGCTACAACTCCAGTTCGACCCCTAGCTTGGGAACATCCATGTCTTGCAGGTGCAGCCCTAAACAAACAAACAAAAAAAACCAAGTTGCAGGTGGCCTAGAAAAATTCTACAGAGTGACTTGGATAGGCATAAGGAAGTTAGCCATGACCTAGACCTCTCATTATAGGGGAAAGGGCCCTTAGTGTTAAATAAATTTAAACTCAAAATGTACTCAATATGTATTCTTAATTCTTTTACATGTTATGCATGACACAGTAAATGAAAGAAAAAAAATTTACCCTGTCTTAAAATCAGATTCACAGGAAGCAACTCTAAGATGAATTTACACGGTTGGAAAGTATGTTTCAGGAGCATGTGCGTCAGAGAGAAGAAAGATGGGTTGATATTTTGGACGGTGATGTGGTAACTTTATTGTTGGCCACCGTTTAGAAGACCTGAGTCCAGAATGGCCCTTCAGAATTGCTCTAAATTGTAGGCTGGGCCTTGTGTCCCTATATTGACCTGAGGAGGACACTGGTTTTAGGTCAGGCAGATACTTACAGCAGAAGGAAATTTGTGTGGAGGGTCTAGGCTGTGAGCTGTCAGCAGATAATTCTCTTGGCTGCTGGAAGAATACGTGTCTCCATCATGAAAGCAAGATGGGGGCATTTGTAGGACACCCCATGGCATTCACCACCATCCATCTTTGTGCTGCTCTAATCTACATGCTTTGTATAAAAGGCTCGTCTCATCTGAAAACTTGCAGAATGTCATTTTCTCTTTTCCTGGAGAAGATTTCAAGAGGAAGGTGAGTGGAACAAACTACAGCCCCTACAGCCTACACTGCAGTTCGTGTCTGGGTCACAACTGATATTTGTCATCTCCTTCCTACCTTTTCAGATTCCTCTCACTTTTAAGAAGCTCCTCTAAATGGCTTGGCTAATTTGTTAGAATGACACAAACACTTATCATTAAATCTCTTAATACTATTTAATTCTCAGTCTGTGGCTACTGTACTTGTCACTTAACATAAAGAAATAGCAGAGAAAGACCAAGAGATGCCACATATGTTCTTCCCTGCTACTGTTCCCAACATTGTGTCCTCCTGATTATCATGGTCAATGTCACATACCAGAATGTGACTTTCCTTGCGTGATTATCTCATGGCATAAGGAGCCAAAGTAACCAAGCTGAAGACAGGGATTAAAATTCAGTGGTTCTTTTAGTGTTTCTTGGCAGAAGAGTTTTCTTTCTTTCTTGGAACCAAGACCCCTCTAGATGTTCATATCTTAGATTGTGGGATTAGAAAGCACAGATTCCCTAAAGGGTCACTAGAAATGATGGTAAGCAAAGTCACTCCAAATTAAACCTTAGGTGCTTGGCTCAGACTTATATATTTAACCTCTTGAAAACAGCACTATAAAATCATTTGATTTATATTGCACTATATATCCTGGAGAATGGTGCTCCACTCCCCCGGCTCCACACAGACATTTCAATACTATCTTCAGTGGCCATTTTATGTCCCTATTGGATTGAGTATGTAGTCAACTTAGGGCCAGTGGTTCCTATGCTAAGGCATCCACATGTTGATGTGGAATTACACTGAGGGACTGGCAATGGGATAACCCTGGTGACGACAGCAGGGTCTGGGCCATCTGCTCCTGCAGCCTAATCTTGTCCACCTATACTGATATATTACTTTTTATGATTATTATTTCTGGGCCTGTCCAATCTAATGACTTGAATTGGCTAAAAGATCTCAGCTCATGAGTAGTTCTGGCAATGTAATCACTTGATATATGATGGCCTACTGTGCTTTCCTCCACCAGAACCTCCTAGCATGTTGGTAGGTACTTTTCAAAATAGTGTATAGTTCTTTGTTGCAGATAAGAGGAATTTCTTCCAGTTTCATAGGGTATATTGCTATTCTTCTATTGGGGATTTCCCTAAACTCTATCAAAAGTGACACCCTTTGTCATCACAGATGCATTTGGTACTAGAGAGTCTCCTGTGTCGTATGGCCTAAGAAGTAGAGCTGCTTACACCATGACGTAGATGAGCAGAGCTCTGAGCTCAAATCAGAAGGTGAACTTTCCATGTCACTTGGTAAAAGGGACAAAAAAGTATTCCAATGTAGAGTATCCTGACTCGAGAACCTAAAGAACTTAAAATGTATGTTGTGCTTGATTGTGGGTGGGAAATCCTGACATGCCCCAGATCACTGGCCTCTTCAAAACCTTGCCAATGTGGAAGGCCCTGGAATTCTCAGAGTATTTATCTCACACCTTCTAAGCGTCCTTATGGGTTACAAGTCTACTAATGCATCCACCCTTTCTTACTCTTCTGCTTTGAATAACACAATATGATTGAAGTTGTAAACCAATGAGATTTTGTGTAGAATGTTTAGGAGGTCCGGTTCCCTTGAAATTCTATTATGACTGACAGAGGAAGAGGGATTTAACATAGCTCTGGGAATAATATGTGAACATAAATTACTCTGGCTTTCCTTCATGTTATAGAAAAGAACACCTTCATCTGCAAGTGGCTACATATATATTCCTGAAGACTTGTTAACTGCGCTAAAAAATTTATTATATCTAGCATAGAAGCTATAGTTGGGGCTTTTGCTTTTTTTTTTAGTTGGGATTATATGCTTTTGTAGATTTTGCAGTAATGCAGTATAATCCTTCAGAATCCATCTGATTTTTATGAGTGCCAGGTATTTCCTTGTGTAAATGATGAATTAACTGGAGATTTAATGAGGTTCACTATCCCTGCATTTTTTAGATATTTAAAAATGTCATTAATTTCTACCTTAAGATGGGCTTTTGGGGGGGGATATTTTATTTTACTCTCTTAACTGGGAAGGTTCTCTCTTAACAAGCAGATGCTTCTGCTTGACCTCTCCAGTATCATAACTATTACCCAGGGCCAAGGAATACATGTGAGATTTCTGTCCATGACCATGTATATCCATTCCAATTATACATGCTGGTGAAATAACCATTGAATGGATCCATGGACTCAGTAGAAACATAGGTACTTATGACATGGCTAGATTCAATTTATCATGTATTCTAAAAAGCATCTACTCCAAGAAGAATGCCATTGTGACACTTTGAGTCCACAGGTTGTCAGTATCAGCTTGGTCTCTGTTTCCCAGCAATTCTTGAAATTCTTGAAATATCTGTGTATTCTTATTTCTCTAGTATTTTTTTTGGGGGGGGGGGCAAACCTGTGGCATGTGGAAGTTTCTGGGCTAGGGGTTGAATCGGAGCTGCAGCTGCCAGCTTACGCCACAGCAACACCTGATGCAAGCCACATCTCTGACTACACCACAGCTTGCAGTAATGCTGGATCCTTAACCCACTGAGCAAGGCCAGGGATCAAACTCACATCCTTATGGTTAAGAACTGGTCAAGTAGATGGACGTAGGTCTCCATATGAGACAATTGGATGAATAAAATCTGTATGCACTGGTTGTGAGATTACAGTTTCCTTCCTTTTGAAAACTGTGGCCTTTCATTTCCCAGTCAGTTCTGTACCAGGTCTGAAAACTGGCTCAAATCCAGAATCTGAGAAAGGATAATTATTTTTTCATTGTACTAGCTGCCCTCCACCTCCAGATCATAATTTATTTTGATTATCTAGATTGAGAAATAGCATTGTTGGCTGTCTCTGTGATATTTTTATCTCAGTAACCATCTTTATATCTTTATATATTTGTCTAAACTGGCTACCATGCTGACCTTAATGTTCTTGGTGATTTTGATCCACCACTGGGCCCTAAGGTTTTGGGATTTTATCAACCTCTCTTACTGTCAATGCGTCAGTATTAGTAGCAGTATCATCCCTTTTAAGTCACAGAATGCAGAAGACATTCACAATTAAACTTCTCAAAATTACTGGTGCCCCTCTCAACAAGATATCCTTTATTGCTTTCATAAACTGTATTTTCTAGTCTCTCCTAGAGAATACAGTTAGCTAGTGGCTTTTCTGAACTTAGTCTGTCCTCCTTAGACATTCTCTGAGCCATTTTACCTTGACTTACACCATTTTCCAAGGTAGCTCTTGCATTTTTTACTTTGGGTTGGGAAGATCATTGCTTTTACCAAGTTTCTAAGTGTTAAATTAGCCACTAATAGCATTATCTCCTAGGAGAATACAAGGTATTAAATCCTATATTAAAAGAAGGTAATTCCATATCAATGAAATCTCTTATCCAAATTTATATTCCATCTCTCAAGATTTTGTCCATTTATACTCTCCTAGTTTACACTGGCTGAGTCCTATAGCTCCTTCAATTTACAGTGCCTTTCCTTACTAAATAGGCCCAGCAGTTCCCTGGCACGGTTACATTGTGATTTGGCCTTGGTTATTGGGTTGGTGGCCAGCACTGAAAGTGGCTGTAAATCCATAGAGGGTGCCACCTGACTTGCAAGACAGAAAGAAGGCTCTGTGTGGTCTTTAAGAAAGAGAGGAGTATGGATCTTATTAGAGACAAATGGGCTATTTCTGCTGCCCAGAGAGTTTAGAAAATCTGAGGCTTCAAATTCTTGAGCATATCAACCCTTATGTGGTTTCTAAAGTTTGAGTCATCTAGAATCCATGTACACGGTCTGAATTTCATATAACTCTATTTTAATGATTTCAAATAAGTAACTTAATTTCTATTCAAAAACATTTAAAACTGTGGGAGTTCCCGTTGTGGTTCAGCCATTACGAAACAGACTGGTATCCATGAAGACGTGGGTTTGATCCCTGGCCGGTAGGTTAAGGTTCCGGTGTTGCTGTGAGCTGTATTTTAGATGGCAGATGTGGCTTGGATCTGGAATCTCTGTGCCTGTGGCAGAGGCCAGCAGCTGTAGCTCCTATTTGACCTCTTGCCTGGGAACTTCCATATGCTGTACCTGCAGACCTTAAAAAAGAAGAAGAGAAAACTGTGAATGAAGCTTATCAATTACATTTATGCCCCACTAGTAATCATTTAAAATTTGTTGTATGCTAAATAAATGCACCTATTGCATATGTGTGTTTTTATAAGTGGTTCTGACTTCACTGATAATGTTTGCTGAATCATGTATACACAAAGTTTTATTTTGCTTTTTGTCATAAGCACAAATTATCTAATTTCAAAAGCAATATACCTAACTATAGTAGCTAGCCTTCAAGATGGCCCCATGATCCCTACCTCCTGGTAGCCATAGTCTTGTGTAGTAGTTTCCCACTTTGTGTATATAGAATATACTTTAATAATACTATATTACTTTTGAACTTAGCTTATAAAAGACCATGGTTTCTGTCTTAGGATCTTTCCCTCTGGAGAAAGCAAGCTGCCATGTCTTAAGAGAACTTACAGAGAGGCTGACAGAAGGAAGAGCTAGTATCTCTGGCAAATAGCTGTGTGGGAATATGTTGCCTTGCCAACAGACATGTGACTGGGCTTACAAGCAGGTTCTACTGTCCCAGGCCAGTCTTAGGATGATTGCACCACTGGTGCACAGTTTGCATAAAATCTCGTGAGAGATTATGAGTCAGATTTCAGCTAAGCCACTCCCACAGCCCTGACCCTCAGAAACTGAGAGAGATAATAAATGCTTATTATTTTAAGCCGCTAAATTGTGGGGTAATTTGTTATGCAGCAACAGATAACAAATATATCCATCAAACATTTTAATTAATGGGAATTTATGCAAATTCATACCTTTTAAAAATTAAACTACTATATCACTCAGATATCAAAACAATATAAAACAAATATTTTAATGCATCCAATTAATGTGCTCCAGAAATGTTTCCTATTTATATACAAATATGTATTGAATGATAAGCAATTCATTTTCACCCCTAAAAATCCTATGGATCTATTAGTAAAACTGCTAACATCTAATCATCAGTAGGAGAGATAGATGTAATTCTAAGAGGAAGTATATACATTTAAAAACTACATGCAACCTCAAATTTAAAAAAAATGCCAGCTAAAATAGATTTAGTTGTATAGAATTAAGCCATTTTCCACACTAAAAGCAGTTCATAATTTAAGATCACCAGATATAGCCCCTTCCCTTCCAGAAGATGTAAACTGTTATTCTCTGCCTTGCTTGTCCAAATGTTTATAAGTAAAAGAGAATAAAATTGGAACAGTATTAATTTTCTGTGTAAAAAGTATGAGACTATGAAATAATTCAGCTTCTACACTAGCAAGTCTCAGCCAGAGTCACATTTAAACTAGTGGATGAATGTCTTCTTTCTTCCCCATCAAGCTGAAGGATTCCAGTCCAGAGAGACTGGTCTCCCTCCTCACAAAAGCTTAAAGGGCTTTGCTACCAGTTAAGCCTCTGTGTTATCAGGAGAGAGGACACTCTATTATCTGTTTTTCTAAATACTTTAAGGGGTAATTTCTGTTTTATAAATAACTACAGTTAAATAAGATGAAAAAGTAAAATATCATTTCCCTTTTTCTTTGAATTATTATTGGAATGGGAGAAGCAATGGGTCTTAACAATGATGGGACCATTTTCATACCTTATAAGAACATAAATTACATGCTGTATATGGATGCACAGGTGCCCATGGTAATATTTTAGATTTTACTTACTTTCCTTCTGTTCAAAGTACAGATGACTCTTCTCTAATAAAGTCAGGAACTAAAGAAGAGGATATTTAGTCTCTCATTTTAGCATTGCGTCCACATTCTCAGTGTAGCAGCTGAGATTATTAATAGAGTAGGAAACTATGACTACCCCATTTGTACCCAAAAATCTTCTCCTCCTCCTAAACCTATAGAATAGAGGTTCATATCATAATTTTAGGTAATTTTCTGAGAAAAGGAGAACAGCTAAATCAGAAAATATGAACTATGCCCTAGTGTTGTCAGAATAAAATTTTCTAATGGTGGAGATACAAGAACTTATTTGAAAGCTTCACATTTTAATTCATTAATACAATGAAAGAAGAGAGAAGGATAAAGAGCTTTGTTAGAAATGATACAAAAGTAAGGCACAGAGAGGTATTTGGGGCTAAACCATGGAGACAGTGACATTATTTTGTTGATAGATAAATATAGAACTATACAGCTTTAAACTATGCAAAATTAAGAAGTGAAGGAGAGCAGAATATTTTAAAATATGTTATTGATTTGAGCTAAGGAATTTATTATGAATTACTCCTGAGGGTTTGCTACATATTTTAGTGTGCAGAATGATCAAGCCAGGTAATTGGGGAACTCGCCAGGAATAGAAATTGCCTGCATATATTAAACATCACACCTCTGTATTTTTAGGAAGCTCTCCAAAAAAGCTCGTCAATCTTACGGTACATGGGATCTTGAGCAGTGATTGTGTTAGACTACTTTGCATGGAGTTCTTGGCAATAAATAGCCGTGGGTTATTGGGCGGCCTGTCAACCACATATCAAGTATTGGTTCTTCTAGAAAGGGAAACTTATTTCCCAATGGAGAACTGAAATCTACAGCAGGGCCTTATTTTGGAATAAAATAAGGCACTATGGGACAAGATGTGAGTTTATTTGCCCTGTGAGACATCAATTTCTTTTATTGGACTTGCTATATTTTTCTTCTTTTTAATTGCATAGTGTTTCTTATTTCTAATCTTATATACTATAAATTAAACTGGAAAATTTACTTTCTTCATGCAAAGTGAGATTAAATTACTCTGAACTGCAATGAGGGTGTAGGTGGCTGGAAATAAGCCAGGATTCAAGGAAAAGGACTATGACTGTGAACTCTGTGTGTTTTCCATCTTTGCCTTGCTCTCCTGCTGACAGCGTCAAGGAGGTGAGGCGAGCAAAAAGCAGCTGTGGAAGCAAGAAACCAAGCAGTGAGAACTGAAATGGATCAACAGCATCAGTTTTTAACTAAGCAGGTTGAAAGAGTAGAGTCATTCGTAGCAAGCTATTAAATGATGTGGAAACCATTTGAACTATAAAAAGTCTTAAGGTTCATGAAAGCATAGTGGAAATAATATTGAAGGGACTTGAATAAATGTAGCAAGAGTGGAATTACACATTTTAAAAATATGGGATAAGCCTCTGTGCGTGAAGCTGTTACTGCTACTTTGTTTTGTAATTCTACATTCTTACAGGAGTGCTAGGTAAAATATTAAGTCTTGTTTTTTAAGCAAACTCAGTAATTAAAAATTTAATGACTCAATGTGGGATAGATGGCTCCATTTACCTTATATTAGCTTTTAGGTTATTCTCATCATTCCTCCCTAAAAATCTCAGTGACTCCAATATACCAAGATCATTCTTCTAGAACTCTACTTTATTGAATTCTTCTCCATCTTCACCTTTACCCTGTTATTCCCACTTGATTTTTGTATTATACCCTTGCCACTCTCAAAAATTCAACTCTTCACTGTCTCTATTCTATGAAACCCTCTCTCTGATCACCACCTCCTTTGACTCCAATGAGGTTCCTTTACTGGGATGCCATGGATGTGCTTCTCTCATCTCTGTGCTGTCATTGATGTCCCTTCTTCTGCCCTTAACCAGTTTAATCCTGTGATCAATCATCGTAAAACTGTCTTACTTACACCTCAACTTCCCTGCTTTTCTCATTCTTCATAACATTTGACAAAACCAAAACGTTTTTAAAATCCAACCCTCTGCCTATTCATCCTTGCACCTGTGAGTTTATTGTGGCTGTAGGAAAATATACAACCACAATAATTCTTTGCACTTGAAATTCTTGACAATAAACCTTGCGTTGATTTCAATGCTGTCCTGTTCCCCTCCTTCACTCACTGGTCCACTTTCATAGACAACTCTCTGACATCTTCTCCTCTCTGTTGTACCTCCTACACCATTCCCAACCATATTATAACTATTAATTCTCAAAATTAAGTAATCAAAAGCAAGCGTCTGCAGGGTCCTACAACATCTAACCCCAGATATATTTTCATGCTGTTTCTCTCTTGTGATGAATTGTTTACATTCCAATCGAAGCTAAAACTTAGACTGGTAACTTTGATCACATCTACTCAAGAACATTACCCTAGCAGTTTCTCTCCATGTCATTTATTTTATCATTTATTTACTTCTCTACTAAATCATTTCTTTTGTCATATACAGTTATATTATTTCTCCCATTAAAAACAAATTTATGTTGCCCCCACTTCCACGGATACCCACTACCCTATTTTCTTGGGTCTTGACAGTAAAATAGTGATGTGTTTATGTCTGTAGATGTTATCCTTCCTCCAAGTTTCTCCTGAACCCATGCAGTTCAGTTTTCCACTCTCATCTCTGATTTAAGCTGCTTTCTCACTGTCATCAAAGAACTCTATGCCACTAAATACAACATTTAGTGCTGAGTAGTCATATTTGACGTTATTAGTAACTCTTCTCCCTATCAAACTATCTTTCTTAGACTTCCAGGGCAACCATGATAGTTACCGTTGTTGTTTGATTTCCATCTTACCCATTTGTTGCAATAGCTGAATTTCCATGATGGTTCCTCTCCTCTTCCAATCTCATATTGAACCAGACTCAGTTCAGGAGCCCCATTTCTCTTCTATCTATTTTTCTCTGATATTTCCATCTAACCTTATGACTTCAAGTTCTATCTATTATAAATATGTGAATAAATCTATTTACCAATTTCAAAATATATCCACACCTCTCTTTCCAAACTGATAGATACAGCAATCTACCTGATAATTCCACTTCTTAAACTTTCATATATTTAAGATTTAATACTGGATCATCATCCCCCATTCAAAAAGGGGGAAAAAAAAAGCTATTCTACACATAGTCTTTCCCATCTCTCTTAGTTGATATTAACTTAATGCTTCTAGTTCCTGGGGTCCAGGTCCAAAACTTGAAGTTGCCATTGATTTCTCTTTCTTTTGTCTCAAAACCAGTCTGTCAAAATTCCTTTTGGCTATACTTTCAAATTAATCCTTGATCTGACAATTTCTCCCTACCTACCCTATTGCTACACTGACCCAACTCACTATGGTCTTTCATCTGGATTCTGCAATATTCTTCTAACTTGCCTCTGAGATTCCAACCCCACCACACACAACCCCTTAAAGTTTATTCTCATTCTCGCCGTATTTGTCAGATTGATCAGGTAGAACATGTCATTCTTAAAATGCATTAGTGTTTCCTTGTTGCTCTTTGAGGAAATGATTAAGACCATATCATGGTCTGTAAATCTTTACATTATTTAACTCCCTTTAATTGTCTATCTTTTCCAACTACCATCTTTCTTTTTCATTCCACTAGACCTACATTCATTTTTTACAATTCCTCAGATACTTCAGGCAAACCTCCCCATTTTCTGCTGACTATTCCCTTTGCCTTAAACTTTCCCCACTAGATATTTACATTGTTTTATTCCTTATACCCTTCCAGTCTTTGCTTAAAAGTACCCATCTCAATGAAGCTATTTACAACCGTAATTTTCCCCATCCAAATTCCACATTTGGATACTTTTGCTGTATTTTGTTTTCCATTACACCTACCATAATGTAGTATACCATTCATTTATTTTTCCTTCTTGATAATATAATAATTCCCATAAAAAGATAAGCTCCAGAAAGGCATTAGTTTTCACCTATTTCTGATCAAAGGTGTATCTCAGTGAATATTTAATACACACTTGTCAGAAAAAAAAAAAAAGATTCAGTCAATGGTTACGGGATTTAGAGTCAGATAAAATGGGTTAAATGTCTCACCTTTACTTACTTTATTTACTACGGGATTATGACCTGAAAAAACTATCTGTGGGAGTTCTCTGGTGGTCTGGTTGTTAGGACTCAGCACATTCACTGCTGTGGCTTGAGTTCAATCCCTGGTCTGGAAACTGATAGCCTACATCAAGCCAAAATAGAAAGTTACTTTAACCTCTCTAAATGTGTAAAATGGGATAATAAGATACCATACAAGATCACTGCAAGGATTGACTGAATTTTTGAAGCTCTGTGTAAGTACACAGTAATAGTAATAACTATAATAATGATAGCTTATTAAGCACATGGTAGTTGTTTTTGTTATTGCAGTTATACTAATAAAAATCAAACTGCCTATACCTCATCAAATAATTTGTTTGTAAAAGTGAATTTTCTTCAAACTTGTACGAGTCTGTTCTATTGCCAAAAATCTTGAAACTATATTATATTCAGCGGATGAAGTAGGACTTTCAAGATCTAAGATTATGTATTATTTATCACTGTACTTTGGAGATTAACACAGTGGGTATTCGAATACTCCATTAGAATTGAATCAAATTGGCTACAAAATAGGACCAATGAATAGACTGCTGTCTTAATTTTAATAATCTTATATAAAAAGGAAATTATCTTGGGCACTCCATTACATCCAGTATAATCAAGGAAAGCAAATCTCTCACCTGTATATACATTGAATACCGAAGAGATATAAATGATTTCATGAATTCTAATTCCTAGGCTATTCCTAGATTGTTCTGAAGTTCTTTGTTGATGCAAATAATGAACACAGCTGAGGTCAATTGAGCTGGAGCCTAAATACTAAAAGCAGCCATTTATCCAGTAGTGATATATCAAAAGATTAAAGTGACTGCACGGGAGAATCACATTTGCAGGAAACAGGATATTCATGTTGCTGTTAATTCCATTTTCCTATCTCTTAGAGGCTATTTGAGGAAACTTTATGATCAGAGAGTGAAAACATTATGTTGGCAGTAATCAGGATAAAGAAAGCTAAAAAGCTACCTGCTTGTCTGAATGAATTTGTACCATTTTTCGTACGTGGTAATCCTTGCTTGCCTGCCACCTCTATACACTCTTCAAGTTTGATACGTTTCTAAGTACTTAGTCATTGTGTCTGAGGCTGACCTGGGCATTCTGGCTTGACTCCTTTAGGTTTACGTGGTCCGTTTTCCTCCTTGACACAGTGCATGTTCTTATGGATTTCAGTTATTTGTTCCCTGTCCCAGGCTATGTTTTCTGATTTAGGTCTAGCTGCATGTCAAGGCAAAGCTGCTGTCACCATTCCCCTGCTAGGATCTCTAACAGATTGAGTTCCTCTCTTAGTTTCTCTTTTACCAGCCCAACCTCTAGGTACTAAAACCAGTGAGCCTTTAGCACACCTTTATTAGCTGACTCCTTCCCCACTGGGCTCTGATATTGCCATTCAACATTCAAGCATAGGCTCTCTGGAAAATCTACTGTAGTGATTTCTAATGGTTATAGATGGTGAGCCCCTAACTACATAATCACAAACGAACCCCTACAGTGGAAAAGAAATTTATATAAATTAATAAATAACTGCTTTTCTTCACTGTTTTACCACAGAAGAGGAATCCTTCACATTATGCCAACTGAAGCTTATAAAATCTGTAATTTAAAGCATATCAGCCAGGATATCACCATATAAAAAGGGTAGGTTGATGTTAGCAATATTTTAAGGACAGTTATTCGCCCAAGAGCACCCAGAGCTTGTCAGCTGGTAAAATTTGTCTGTTTTCAATCATCCCAATAAATGTTAGAAATTTACTCTCTCTGATGAAATTTATGATAGGTGATATATGTAACATGACTAAAATATTTTATAGATGAATAAAAAACTTGCATGAACAAGCATAAGAATCCAGGGAGGCCAGTAAGGAAAAAACTAAAATTTGATACATAAAAGATCCTACATCTAGAAATTTAAATAGAGAATTTTGGTTTGCCAATTGCCAGTAATCAAGATCACAGACTTCTGCTCCTAGAGTTTTGTCAGGTGTGCCTCTAATAACAACTTCATGAAAGTTTTGTTCAGATAGTCAAACCAGCAAAGAGATGTGATTTCCTCATTTAAAACAGGTTTTATAAAATACCCTGTGGCTCTTAAGACATGTTTGCCTGATACATGTCTGTATATACGATGAAATTTGGTCTGATAACTCTTTTCATTATACCTTGATAGTAAGGTTGTAGGGGCATGTTAAACTTCATTCATTTTAAAGAATTCTTAATTACCTATAAATAAAAGATACTAAGAGCACTTCATGTCAAAATTGGCTTAGCTTACTTTTAGTCAAAGAGGATGAAGTGGAGTAAAAATGATTTATAAGAAGGAGGTAAGAATTCCAGTTCTGAGAAAGAGTACATGTATAAGGGAAATTTATAATCAGTTACATAATCAAAATCCACCCAGAAGAATTTGCTTCATATGGTGGTATGTTGGATGAATGGAATTTTTTTATTTGGAATAATTCAGTGGGTTTTTAATTAATCTAATTTAGAATTCAATTATGAAAATACATATATTTTCTGTTATTAGCCAAGATTTGGAAAGCTAGAGTCTTTCACTAAAGAGCAAGTGTCTTGAATAAAAGTTATAGATGCATATAATTGCAAATGTTAAGCTTAGCATGCCATAATGACAGGAAAATGGAGTATTTGAATGCCTAGTGCATTATGCTCATTTATTTTCTCTAATCATAGGGGCCATTTGAAGGATAAGTCATCTGTTCTTTAGGCAAGAAGACCAGAAAATTGACCCCCTGTTAAGATTTTTTTTTTTTGCTATTTTTTCAGAAGTAGAGCAATCTAGAAATGTGTATTTTAATAGGGAAAAAAAAAATCCTAGAAAGGAGGAAGTAGTAGGGAATTATCTTCAGGGATGTTTAAGAGAGAGAGGATTCCTGTAAAGAAGTGGCGAATGTAAGAAGAGTCATTCCCTTTGTGCCTCCTTTAATGACTGTCACAACCACAGATAGTTCTGATCTCTTTTGTCAAACTTCTTGAACTAACAGGGCAAAATCTAAAGATTTCATGGTTTGGTGTCAGAGCATGAAGTATTTTTTTTTTTCAACTGATAGGTCAATCTCAGTATTTCCTTGCAAAGAGGAAAAATGAGCTGAGGTTGGGAAGCACAAATACAGTTTAAGTCTGAGAAAAATGAAGGGAAGAATAATAGACTTAATTCATGGCCTTTGCACCTGCTATGAGAAATATCTGACGTATGAAATAATCATTAAAAATGAGTTAGGAAATAAAATTTAAAAAAAAGAATGAGGGAAGAAGAAAAAAGTACAAATATATGCCTTATTTTATATTACATTCTACAGAGTATCATTGTATATCTATATCTACACACATACACACACACATTTACCTCTCCAAGAGGCTTGAAATAGTTTGTCAATTTTTTTTAATTTTAAGAAAATTTCCACCATATGTGTATAGTTAGTATTCTATTCAATGCAGTTGCCACTTTCCTTATTTTGATTTAATTTTTTTCATGTTTCAACTACACATTTTGTCTAACCAGCCAGTTTTTAAATGTTCCTATTCTAGAAGGTCTTACACAGATTAAATCTTAGAAAAAATTACTATACAATTTTAAGTAGCATTATTTATGCTTTTAAATACAGATAGATTTTCCAGACTATATACAATTGATGGTTCCAATCTTGAATACATATTATACCAGCTTTAGGCAAAACACTAAGTCTGCTCTTTAACTCCACACTATTTATTTTTTCTACTACCAAATTAGACACTCGGTCTATTTTGACCCAGATAGATAATCCAGTTTTACTTTACACAGAAATTTTTTCCCTGTAATTTTCTTGTATCAGGATGCTTTTGTATCTATACTAAGCCTCATCACTGTTTTTATATATTTTAAAAAATTGGTACCAGCTTTGTGATCATGGAAGTAAAATTCATGCAGTCTGTTAGAACCTCCGATTTCTCACCTGAAATGTAGTAAAGCTCATGAGTAGCCATGGACTGTGTAATTTAATCATAATTTATTCCTATGAAAAGAGTTCCAGGAGTTCCTGTTGTGGTGCAGTGGAAGCAAATCCCACTAGTATGCATGCAGATGTGGGTTCAATCTCTGGCCTCGCTCAGTGCATCAGGGATCCACTGAGCTGTGATGTAGGTCGCAGACACAGCTTGGATCCCTGCTTAAACTTTTACTAGGCTAAGGACACACTCTTTTAGTTTGATTTTTCCATCCACATTGCTAATACATATATTGCACTGGCAGTGAGACTCTGCTTTGGAAAAGGGGAAAAAAAAAAAACAAACAACCATATAAGGAACTGCATTGCATTCCCATGCATAACGCAAAAACTGCATTACAAGTATTTTGTGGGCATTAAGAAATACTTTACCTACAGTTGAATATGATTAAAATAACAACAGTAATACTAATTCTTATATAACATTCGCTAAATTCTAGACATTGTACTGAATTTACATTTTCAATATGAGGAAGGCTAACTCTTTTACCCACATTTATATTAGACAAAACTGAAGCACCAGGAAGACATGAATTTTCCACACTTACCCAGTCTGAAAGTAACAGGGTTGGGGTTCACATCCAGACTCTCTAGCTCCAGACTCCACTCTTTAAATAATGAATACACTATGAGTTCTGAAGAAGAAAAACACAGGCTGAACCTAAAAGAATAAAAAAATCTGCTCAGTCCAAAAACAGTGAAAATCAGCCCTGTGATTAATCAGAAAGTGATGAGAGAGTGATAAAGCCAGTTGCAAAGTTAATATGAAATAATACTTCTCTCATTTCAGCTATATAGTGTCAAAATGACTTCCCTTCTTTCTTAGTTGACTATGGCACTGAATGCTCATCTCACCTTGTACATCAAGGTCAGTGTGATACCCAGTTGTTAGCCTCTGTCTCTGTATGTTAGGAACTAATGCTAAGCTCAAAATTACTTACTTCCACCTTAAAAATTGCAGTCTATCCAGGGCTGATCCTTCCTATCCTAACTCCTCTTTGAATCAATCATAGCAAGCCACAAACTTACCAGAAACCCTTCTTATTCCCCCTAACCAGGTTACCACAAGGACCTGTGGTACGTGGTCTACCTTAATGCCACAAACCACTAAAATACTTTGCTAGACTGCAGGGGTGTCCCTAGTAGGCTTCATCAGAAAGGTTTGAATAGTCCATAGTTATAGAACCCAGCCCCTGAAAAACATAATAGGTTGGTTGTTTGGTTTTCTAACATTTTCCTCATCTCCCTGAAGTTTCACATATCCTGGATTCCCTTTGGTTTTCTGAGCCATACCTTAAAATTTAACATTGGTGTTGAATGAAAATCCCTTGGGGCTCTTCAAGAACCTACATTCCTCTACTGGTAAATATGAGCAAGTTATTTATTCTCATTAAGGTACAGTTGCTTATCCATAAAAGAAGAATAGAGTGGGTTTCTCAAAGGATTTTGTAAGAATTAAGTGAACTAGTACATCTAAATGGACAGTCTAAATTATGACAAGCAGTGAGTACATGTTAATCATCATTGTTCACATAATAACATTATTTTTAGCCGACACTGCTCCAAAACTGATTTGAAATGGGACAATAATATCAGTATAGAAAAAGATAGACTGCTATATTTTGTAGATATGTAGATAAATAATAAATATAGATAATATAGTTGTTCCTCAGTATTCATGGGGGATTGGTTTCATAATCTTCTTCATATGCCAAAATCCAGGGATACTCAGGACATTGACATAAAATAGCATACTGTTTGTATATAACCTACACACATCCTATTTCACAAATACAGAAAATTCAGGTTTTATCATTTTAAACTTTCTGGAATTTTTTTCCAAATATTTTTGATATGCAGTTGGTTGTCTTCACAGATGTGGAAACTGTGGATTCAGAGGGCCAACTGTATTATAAAATAGAACATATCAGGACAATTATCTTAGTATTTTAAGTTTAGGCAATAAGATAAATACAGAAAAAATTGCATTCAAAAAAACATTTTTTAAGGCATTCAGTTGATTAGAAAGAGGGTCATATGTTCAGTTGTCCTTTCAGCTTATTTTTGCCCTTTTTGTGTTTTATATAATTTGTTTGAAGTACTTCCAAATTCTAACATTTAAGAGCAAATGGTATAGATATATACTTCAAAATATTCTCTTACATGCACACATTAATTTATTCATTCAGCAAATCCTCATTGGATCTGATTGTAAATTTCAGCTAGCCATGAAAGAGGTTTTTTTTTTTTTTTGCTGTGAGCCACATGGGAAGTCCCGTGAAAGAGTTTTTTTTTTTTAAATTTTTTCTTGTACTGAATAATATTTTGCTTAAGAAAATTGTTTTCAAAATCATTTGATAAATCTGTTTTTTTTTTAATTCCTATGATATATATTCCTATGGCTTCCCATGGGCTAAAAAAGGGAAACTTTTTAGCACAGGTAGGGCTTCATTCTCATTTATATCACTTATTGAGGGTCAAGCAATTTATTTAATATAGCCCTGATGAAAAAAAATCTTTTAAAATACTGAGTTTTGGAAAACTATAATATCCAGAACATGTTGCCGAGAAAAATATAAAAGGGATAATTTTTGAAAATATAGAATCATTTAGAGTTCATTAATAAAAAATTAAATAACAAATTTTCATTAGATCAGTATTTTTAATAACTTCCTCAAAGTTAATAATTACCTAGAAATATAAATACTGAGGGACAGGACTTTCTGTGTGGCTCACAACAATATGAATACTAACGGATAGGCATGGAAATCATCAATATTTTCCAGAAGTACTTAACACATTACTATTTGTTGCATCATCTAAGTGCAAAACCATATTATTTTTGGCACTATGATTTCCCAGAGAATTAAATGATCATGATGGAAAAATGGTATTTTGGAGAGAGTATGGAATAGTTTTTTTTTGTTTGTTTTTTTTTTTTGTCTTTTTGGCCGTTTCTTGGGCCACTCCCACAGCATATGGAGGTTCCCAGGCAAGAGGTCTAATCTGAGCTGTAGCTGCCGGCCTACACCAGAGCCACAGCAACGCAGGATCCGAGCCACCTCTGCAACCTACACCACAGCTCACAGCGACACCATATCCTTAACCCACTGAGCAAGGCCAGGGATCAAACCTGCAACCTCATGGTTCCTAGTCGGATTCGTTAACCCACTGAGCCACGACGGGAACTCCCTGGAATAATTTTGAATGAGCATTTAATGATGGCTGTGTTTTTTCTCTCAGATAAAGAGACTTTAGGAAATTTTCTCACACACACACACACACACACACACACACCCCTACACCCCTACACCCCTGGTTCCTGAAAGGCCTTTCTTGTCTTTAAATTATATTCCTTTTATCTGCATTTATCACCCTAACTAAAACTTGCCCTATAGGAAACCTGTTTTCAATGCTGAATAGGTATCCTTTTGTTTGTGTCTGTTCTTACAGAAGGGATGCATAAATGAAATTGGATCATATATCTTACATCATTTATTTTTCATTTTTCTTTTTTTTTTTAATTTTGGTATTAAAAGACCTGTTCCTTTCAGTAGGCCCATATCTAGCCATTGCTTTCTAACCCATGCAAAATTCTTGGGGTACATTGACCACAATTTTGTCTCAATTTCTTTATATTAAATTTAAGAGAGAAATGCTAGCCTTACAGTTGTGATGATTTTAAATAATACATCTAAACCTTGATTATACTTGATGATCTGCTCAAGATAGTAAGTGGTAGCCAACATGAGCTTAGGATGGGGTGGGCGATGGATAACAAATTGGATCATCTTTCACCTCTACCACTCATTACCTGTGTGACCTTAAATCCATCATTATTATTAGAGTTTCTATATACCCTTGTGTTAAAAATGTGTGAAATATGGAGTTTCCATTGTGGGTCAGTGGAAATGAATCTGACTAGCATCCATGAGGACACAGATTTGATCCCTGGCCTCGCTCACTGGGTTAAGGATCTGGCATTGCCGTGAGCTGTGGTGTACATGGCAGATGCGGCTCGGATCTAGTGTTGCTGTGGCTGTGGTGTAGGCTGGCAACTACAGCTCCAATTCGACCCCTAGCCTGGGAACCTCCATATGCCATGGATGCAGCCCTGAATCAAAAAGAAAAATGTGTGAAATCTACTTTCAGGGTTATTTGAAGATTAGATGACTATAACTGCTGATGATTGTGCATGACACATTGCATATGCTTAATGTCAGTTTTAAGAAAGTGAGAGTCTTGAGCATGAAAGTATTTTAGCATCCCAGGGGCTAGTATCATGCCTAGAACAGAGTATGAAAAGAATAGATTTAATAAATCAATTAATGGAAAGAGAAACTAATGTCTGAAATACTGAGTTGATAAAATAATGTGATATAAAAGGCAATGTGTAAAATAGATTACATTTACTCAGTCGAAAATAAATTGTCAGGGACTTTCCTAACTGCTTCACATCTCATTAGCTCCTTTGATCATTTCACCCCAACCCACTGTGATAGCTTCTATTATCACCTCTTTTTTTTTTTTTTCAACTGAGAAAACTAAAACCTACAAGGTAAATTTTCCTCACATTTTAGGCCTGTGTGATTCAATCTAAGTTGAATAGAGAACACACACTCTACTCCATATGAACTGCTACTTGTGCCTTTTAAAAAATTAACCTTATGTGGAGGTGATACAGCCTCATTGAAGGGAGATTAATTTCATTGTAGTACACACTTAATGTAAGTCCATAATACTTGCCTTCATTTACAGTGTGAGCCAGAAATTTAATCCCAAACATACACATAACACTGATACAACTCCTGGGCAGGTGTGAGAGAGAAAGGAAAGGAAAGAAGGATCCTTTTGTGAAATGAGTGCATCAGTGTCCAGGTTAAAAATTTGGATTGTGTCTAATTAGTGGCAAGTCATTACAGGTTTTAAGAAGGAATGCAATTGTAAAATTTGGCCTGTTATAAAAAAATACTGAGGTTTGTATATAGAGTGGATCGAAAGAATGAAGCATTGAATTTTAGGCGTTCGGTTAGAATGTTATTTTAGAAATTCAGACAAGAAATAGTCACCAGTGTTAAAAAAAGCATATGGATAAATTTTGGAGATGAATTTTTATAATAGAAATATTTGGTAGATGGTGTTGCTATCAAATGAAATAGCAAAGGTGGAGAAGTGTTGAGGAAAATTGATTAGGTAATATCATAAACCCATTAATCTTAATGTTGTCTGTGATATCCTTTGAGAAAAAGCATCAAGTGAGAAGTTAACTACATTGAAATTCAGCTCAAAGCCAAACCCATGGAAGTGGTTAAGGCCACTCTGAAAGAATATATAAGTGCATGAGATTTCCATCAGTGGTCTGAAATCTACAGGGGTGGGTATAGGGATCTTGGCATAGGCTTTAGATCCATCATCCCCCCTAAAAGATTCCTTCTTATTTGCAACTTCTTAGACTCTTTTTTTTTCTATTTTTAGGTTTATTTTCAGCAAAGAAAATCTTTGTAGATATTTTACATCTTTGTAGATATTTTACATCTTTGTAGATATTTTAATTATAAAAGTAATGCATGTTCTCTATATAAAAATTTTTAAGACAATACGGAAGCTTATAAAGTGAACATATGATGCTCTCCTCTCCCTGCTCTGCTCTCTTCCTCTGGATCCAATTTTCTAGAGATAAGAACTGCTAACAATCTGGTGAATACCCTTGTGCATCTATCTTGAATACATTGTTTCTTTCCAAACAAATTGTCATGAAATGCTGTGGTATATGATCAAGAATAGTAATCCTTTTACCAGCTCATGACATCCAAAATACTTTCCCACTGGATTAAAAATACAGGCTGCCATTTGGATTATGATGACATTTTGATTTTGAAGATCTCTATATCTTTATACTGGATGTAGTTAAAAGAGAGGAAGGAAGGAAATAAGACAAGAAGGAGAGCTCATCTTTTGGATGTAGTTACTATGCAGAATATAATGCTGTGAGAAAGCTGCAGTAATTCTTTTTGGCCGGGGATTTAGCAGTGTAAGCTTGGAGCCAGCAGAACTAAAGGAGTACTTTGTAACTGTCCATCCTGAAGGCATATGTGAGAAATAAGCTCAATTTGAAAAAGACTGGACACTAATTAAATCTTGGATTTGACCCAATCCTTGTCTTAAAACATTGTATAATTTTCTTATCAGGGAGTCAAACTATAAGTTCTGCACCTGATCTGGCACAATTTGATGTAGCTCGTTGTTCTCAAAGTGGCTGAGTCAAGCTGAGGCATTGCAGGAAAAAACAATAGATGAGATGCCATTTGACACATGACACCTTACCACCAACACCCTCAAGGTGACATTTATTGTGGTATTTTGAAACTAGTCATGGAGAAAGACATTAAACATCTTTCAACATGCGGCTGGATAAGAGTTCCCATATTGCCCTTTGTGACCAGCTTCTGGGCTTACACAAGTACAATGTGTTCTCACACCATTTTATTAGTTTAAAAAGTGTTAGAGTTTTGAAGGAGCCAAATGTTTCTTTGAAAAGTACATCTCCTTTGAAAGGAAATCAGAGTATTTGGTGCCTATATGGGCATGTGTAATATTAATGTATGGCTCTGAAGAGGAAAGTAGCATTGCATATCATCAAAATCATAGTTCAAAACATCTGTATTTAATGTCATGACATCTCAATTTACACTACTGGACTACGTCTTATTTGCTACTCTAAATGTCATTGGTTTCATTATAGCCAAGACTTTGAATCATTTTATGTATCAAGGATCTTGCTTTTTACAAAATGGGAGCAGAATATGTCATTCCAATCTATGTGTAGAAATTTCCTAGATTTCCAGAGTAAAAATCTCAAAGAACTTGACTGAACTTCAAGTAGAAGTTATGTATATATTTTTAATTTTAAAAAGAAAAGAAATTCCAGTCTAAGAACAATTTGATCAAAAGGAGTTCTTTTATGGCAAGGTTAAATTAGAAGATTGTTTACTTAGACCAGTGGGTTTAAAATGGTAGTATACAACAGAATCACCTGGTGAGCTTGTGAAAACACAGACTCTGGGTCCCACCCCTGGAGTTTCCACTTTAGTAAGTTGGGTGGAGACCCAAGAATTAGCATTTTGATACCCACTGACTTAGGCAGTATTTTGATTACATGAATAATGTATTCTTTATTTTAAAACTACATTCAGATTTGTGGTTGGTGCTGATACATAAGAGCTCTTTTGACTGAAATGCTTCTCTGGAAAAGGAGATTAAATAACCACATTAACTTTCCAATGTTAGGGATATACACCAGGTTTGAGGGTGGTAGTCTTATCAGTAACTTTGGCAGACAAAGAATTACAGACACATGAAAACACTGTCCAGTTTTGCTAAAGTTACATTAAAATTAAATATGGAGTTATGATAGGAAAGTGCCAGACCTTGGCATAGGTGGCCTGACTATTGATTTGAGGACAAAGTGCTATATGGCACTTTAAAACTATGGCTTGAACTTGAAGAGTCTTGCTAACTTTTAGAAATAGTATTGAGCTTACATTGTAGAGTGAGCTGAGAGAGCTTTCTCTGATCACATTTGCTCCCCAATATGTTTCTAAACCAGTGTTTTCAGCAGTGTTGACAAAAACGAGAAAGTTTTTCTGATTATACTAAAAAGGATGCCATCCAACTCTTTATCCTGGGCAAATACAATTTCATTGAAATAAATTTTGAGCAAAATTCGATTATAATTTTTCTTGTCAATTTTGACTGGGATTTTTCATAAACTGGTTGTTTTCCATTTAAACATAAGATCAGGAGAAGAATAAGACTTTTTTAAGTTACTTCTTTGTGTATGTATGTATCTATCTATCTTAATTATTTGTTTATAGCAGGTAGAGACTTAAAAACTTGAAATATAAATATATCCATTTTATTTTTCTAATACTCCCTTTGATGTCCTCAACTCCCTCACTGTCAATCTGTCCAAAATAGATCCTTGTATTTTGACCATTTCTTCCCATCTCAGAATTTTTTCACAAAATCCTCAGATGTTTCTGTGCCTCACTCCTACATGCCAGTCAGGCATGGTGCTGTATGTTATACCCTTTCTGCCAATATTCCTCATGACCCATGGAATCACTATATGACTGTTCCTACGTGGCCAAGGTTTTATTACTGTTTTATTATTCATTAGTGTCTACTTCTCAACATGACTTTCAGCATTTCTTCATAGAACGATAATTCTACACCCTCGATGTAGAAGCAAGACCACATGCTTGGTGTCTTATGGCTGTAGTCCTTAGCCCTCACTGATTTTAGTTTGCATGTTCTTCTCAAGGTAGCTGCAAAAAAAAGGCTAGACAAGATTGGCTCTAGCAATTTCTAACTCAGGAAGCAGAACTCTTTTCTGACCTTTCCGGGGATAAAGTAGCATCTTTACTACTGCCTGAAAAATACTTTATCTTACCTTTTCCCTTAGAAAATTAACAACCTCTATCTTCCCATCTAATGTGGGCAGAATGACTATTCTCAGAGGTTTCCATATTATGTCTTATTCTGGTGAGGATAAGTTCACCGTTACGGGTCCAAAGGTGATTTTCATGCTGGCTTATTATTATATAGTGCTGTATTCATTAAAAACCAAAAAGAGGAGTTCATGTTGTGGCTTAGCACATTACAAACCTGACTAGTATCCATGAGGGTACAGATTCAATCCCATGCTTCCCTCAGTGGGTTAAGGATCCAGCGTTGCCATGAGCTGTGGTGTAGGTCACAGATGTGGCTTGTATCTGGCATTGCTGTGGCTGTGGCGTAGGCTGGGAGCTACACTTCTGATTCGACCCCTAGCCTGGAACTTCCATATGCCATGGGTGCGAACCTAAAAATGCAAAACAAAATAAAAACAAACACACACACAAACAGAAAATAGATTTTATATATATGCAGTAGACTATGGTAAAGTCAATTTTTGAGTGCACATGTTTTTCTCAGGTTTTCAGTGAGATCTGTGACCAATAAGAAATGTAAATCAGTAGATTAGATGAATGTAACTTGAGAGACAGAACATGTATTGGTAAGTTTTAGAAAGACAAGTCAGCACAGAGAATAGCAAAGGTGTATCAGAGATACAGGAAAAGAACAGGAGGAGCTGACATCATGGCAGTCAGGGAAGAAGAGTTGAATGCAGAGGAATCCAGTTAGACGAAGAACCTGATCGCTGCTTTTGGGAACATTTCCAGAGTGTTGCTGTTAAGTTTGTGAGTTACCTCTGGCAACCTTGTCAGTGAACACAAGCTCCAGGGAAAACCTCGGGCAGCAGCAGTGGGAGGAGGATGACAACTTAAAGGAAGCAGTAGGAGGTACAGAAACTCTCACTCACCTCTCTTGGCTAATAAATAATTGAGAACCCAGCCCAACCACTCGGGCACATTTATCTGGTCTTATGCTGCCTTGTCACTTCCACACATCCACATTTATCACCTTTCACATGCTGCTGCACCACAACAGATCTTTTCAAATTATTAGTGGTTAAAAAGGGAATGGTGCTTTTCTCCCAAAACTATTGTGAACTGATCTTTTTGTAAAATACAATTAAAATGAATTAGAAACATCAAATATAAATTACAATTAAAATGAAAACACTATTTTTTATCATTAGAATTTCAAAAGTTTCCATACTGCAGGATTCCATTTATAGAACATGCTTGGATGGACAAATGAAAATGAAGAACAAATTAGTGGTTGCCAGGGGATAAGGAGAAGGTGGTGCCAAGAGGGAAGTAGGCGTGAATATAAACAGGCACCATGTGGGAACTTGTCTGATAGACATGTTCTGTATTTTGACTACCAGTTTCATTTTCTTGGTTATGATATTATAATTTTATAAGTTATTATTTGGGGATTGAGTAATGTGCACATGGAATTTCATTCTATTTCTTACAACTGTGTGCAAATGTATAGCCATCTCAAATAAAAAGTTTATTTAGAAAAAAAAAAAAAACCACTATCCAAGGACCACAATGGTTTTTAAATGCTTACCTGCATTTGCCATTTTTTATCTTATTGAATGTAAAATCCAGTGGATCTACACTGATCCACAGACTACATTTGGAGTAACACTAACCAGCACTTTTTTTTAAGTTTCAGCTCAGATTCCTTCTGCATAGACTTTTTAAAACTATTCCTCTGAAAACAGACTTACTCTTTTACACTTCTTTTCAGCCTCATTACACAAATCCTTATTTCAAACCAACCTCAATATGTCATGGACCTCTGACTTTCTCTCCTTAGCTTAACTGTTCCTTGTGCTTACTCTCTTCTCCCCCAAATCATATCTGCTTTCCCAAATCCATCTATCTTTATGTGCCAGGATGACTGTCTTCATTCATAAAATTTCTCTAGATTTTACCACTCAGAATTATCTCCTTTTGCAATTTTATGTGTTTCTCTATAATAATTTATTTTAAAATAATGATTCAAGCATTTTCCTTTCTCCTCACTTTTATGAAAAGGTCTGGAGAACATTATACCTAGAAGTCCAGAGAAATTGTTGAAATATTTTAAACCAAATAGAAGAATTGCCAACATCTAGGTGGTACCTGAGGAGGTCTACTGACTAAAGTCGTATGGGAAGTAGTAGCTGGTGACTTCAACTCAAGGGATGTTTTGAGTGTTTGTATTTTAAGTTGGTTCTTTCTTGACAGTTTTGAGGAGTACTATCCAAAGAGAAAATAGTGGAGTTAACCTTTGTGGCTCAGCGGTTAATGAACCCGACTAGGATCCATGACGATGTGGGTTTGATCCCTGGCCTCACTCAGTGGGTTAAGGATCTGGTTTTGCTGTGAGTTGTGGTGTAGGTCGCAAATGCGGTTCAGATCTGGCATTGCTGTGCTTTAGCGTAGGCCAGCAGCTACAACTCTGATTAGATGCCTAGCCTGGGAACCTCCATATACTGCAGGTGAGGCCCTAAAAAGATTAAAAAAAAAAAAAAAAAAAAAGAGAGAGAGAGAAAATAGCAAATCTCTATTAAGGATCATGGTGGGGCCATAATTCCCAAAACTGCTAGTTGGGTTGGAATTCTCCCAACCACTAGAAGTTGGGAGCCTGAGACTACTATACTGACTTTACAGTAATTGAATATCTTAAACATAGAAATTCTGGTTGCGGATATCAATCAGGAAAAAACACGCCACATTAATCTAGGAGAGCTAAAAAAAAAAAAAAAAAAAAAAACTAGCAAGTTGGTGAAGAAAGCAATTACAATGAAAAATCCAACTGCTGATTAGGCAGCTTGATTTCTTATTTTCATTATGTATGCATGCATATAATCAATGTGATAACTGTAGTGATATAATTGGAAATAGTATCACAATCATTACTTTAGCAGATGCTTTTTATTGATTTTAGTGTTTAATCCTATGTGGTCCAAAAGCTTTCCTGTTCCGATAAATTCCATGGAATCCTTTCACCTATTTATGTTGACCGAATATTTAGAAACAATTTATTAAAAGTAGTCATCTGAAGGGTTAGAGCTTCAGGGGTAAAAATATGCCCAGCTTGGCTCCGTTTTCTGTATTTAATTTAACTGAGTTCACATTTCCATTTTCGTGATTAGTGCCCACTGCTAGACTAAAGGCTGTGCAAGTTGCCCTTCATCTTCTGTGATAAATTTAGCTCCCCCACGAAGATATATAATTATACTGGGCAGTGCAGTCTGATTATCTGTCAAATATAAATGAGTCACCCTGCTACCTTCAAATACGGGTTCTCTGTGTCTACAATGAATTAAAACACTTCAGTCCTGGATGCAAAAGTGATAATAAAATCTCCATTCAGTCAGCACATATTTATTGAATGCCAGCTGTGTGCCCAAACAATCATATTTGAAAGAGCAGTTTTCAGATACATTTTACATAATTTTTAAAACGCATCCTCAAAACAGCCCTCTATGCTGCAGAAGCAGAAAAACTGGTCTCAATTTACAGATGAGGAAACAGTGCTTTAGAGAAGGAAAGTGATTTCTTGGGGAGCGTGGTTTTAAATGGTAGAGTTAAGAATAAAAGTTGAGACTTCTGAGTCATCAACATTTAGTCCTTTTCGTATAGCATGCTTTGTTTCCAAAAATAAAATGCTCCGTACATGATAATGGAGGTCTGGTATCCTTTGTGTGAATGTCTTTATCGTCAAACTGCTTATAATTATGAAAAATCTATTTTCCACTTCAAAAGTATTAGTCCTTTGGGAGTCCAGTGAGAGTCATGTAATCCTAAAATGAGATAAATAGAAGTTTCAACTATTTTTACAGAGAATAGCCCACTTGAACTTAGGACAAAAGGATTTTTAATGGTAGAAACAATCATGTTTTCACCGAGGCCACAATGTTTTTCAGTATTAGCTCAAAAAATAGTGTCTACCAAGATAAGCAAAACCTTGCATCTGCAGTTAATGTACTCATACTGCTTCGTAATTAACCCTTTAAATATCCTTCGCATGGAGTAGCATTCCTCATTTTGTAGTTAAGAATGTCAAAATTGGGAGTTCCCGTTGTGGCACAGCAGAAACAAATCCGACTAGGAACCATGAGTTTGCGGATTAGATCCCTGGCCTCACTCAGTGGGTTAAGGATCCAGCGTTGCCATGAGCTGTGGTGTGGGTCACAGATGCAGCTCGCATCTGGCGTCACTGTGGCTCTGGCATAGGCTTTACAAGTGATTGCCACAACAACTGTGTGTTTGCTGTCAGGGTACTGTCCTTTCAAAAATGTAGTTGAGGCAGATAAATTCCACTGGGATGTGTGCTACGAGGCAGAATTTTTATTTAGTTCATTGCTCTATCTCCAACCCAAGAATTGTACCTGGCACATAGCATGCAGTGAATAAATCTTTGTCAAATGCATGAAACACTTTGAAAAGAAGTCTGTTTTCATCTTGAGTCTTACCTGATTGCATATATGTCGGTGATATTAGACACATTTGTCTCAGAATGGCTTAAGTTTTGTATGTGGCTAAGTGAAACTAAAGCAGCATAATAATGACCCTGTGACACCCAGTCAGTTCACAGTGTACTTCTGCCACAGTTAGCACCTGCTATTCCAACAGCCACCTTTAAATAGAACCATAAACACCCCCCAGTGGCACCAACAAAACTGAAAACTCACATTCCATTAAATATGGATCATGGCTTTTCATATATGAAAAATGAAAGACAGCATATATTAAAGTTTCTAGCTTAGTGCTTGTCACAGAGGATGTGCAATAAACGTTAGGTGAACTTCCTTTCATTCCGTATCTCAATAAATGAACTTGTGTATTTATACTATAATATAGTCTTATCTAATTCATGTGAAGGCAAGTCTAAAATTCTTTGACTTCATATGTGTATTTAATCATGTTTGAGGGAGTTCTTTAATATAGTAGTTAAGCTAACAGAATTCTGAGACAGGGAGACCTTGGCTGATAGCTTGGCTTTGTCAATTGCTGGCTTCTTAAAATTTGGCAAGTTATTCAATCTTTCCAAGCTTAAATTTCCTTTTCTTTGAAGAGAGGATAACAGTAGTAACCCCTTTATAAGTTGGTGGTGTGTAGTAATTGAAGTACCTGCATTGGAAGGCCCCAGGGAATGTTGGATCAATGAAAAGAAGACAGGACCAACCCTGCAATGATGGCTCAGGTCATTCTATTTATGTAAATCAGATACCAGTGAGGCCCACTTTACTCCTATACATTTATGTATAATACTGGCTTGACTCCAAGTTCTACAATCCATAGAAATCCAAATTCCTCTTCAAGGTTTTTAAGAGTTCTGAAGAATCACATTTTCATGATAACATTTTTATCAGCATGCTACTGCTATGCCCTTATATTTTTTTTGACTAAATGTTTTTGTTAGATGAGAAAATAAGGCTTTTTAAAAATTCTCTCCACTTCTAAAAATATACGTTCACACAAGGTATTAATGAAAATACTTTAGCGAAGATCTTGGAATCAGAGGAGATGGATCACATTGAAATAGCAAAACAGAGTCAAATTGCATATTACATATTTTTACTTTTATTTTTAGCTACCAAACCATTTTGGGGTTTTCCTGGCCTTTTACTCTGTATGCTCACCTAAGTTCCCAAGATTTCATCTGCCCATCCTCCTCCCCTCTGTACTTTCCTCTCCTGCATCCACTTCTAAATATATATATATATCTCATTACTCAAGCAAAACAGATTTACTGTTTATCTATTCATTTTGGTGAAATCATGATTTCATGGTTTCACATTTTATTCCATGGAACCTAATAAGTGCCCCTCATCAATAAAATGCAGTTATTTTTCCAAAGAGGAATGTTGTACAAATGTTGTAATAATATACTTCTCACTTCATTACACTCAACACTAACTGCCAACGCCTCTTGTCAGGGAAGGGCCAGATGTCTCTTATTTGCTTGTTTATTGCTATGACTATGCTTTATTTACTCCAGTTACCACTACTATTTGGCCATGTGCACACTGCTTCTATGTCTTATACTGGATCACTGTCTCAGACCAAAGTTGATCCCTCCTAGCCATGATCTTCTTTTTCAAAGACAGCCAGAATTAAACTAAAAATACATGGATGCTTGTTCGTGTGTCTTTTTAGGCTCCTGAGTTTTTCTCATAATGCTGAGCTTATTTCCAATGATCCAACTCTTCTAAAGGTGTTCCCCATGTCCTGCAAATGTTTCCTTTCTTTTACGCATTACTGGCCTCACCACCAACCATATTACTTTCCTCAGGTATCATGTTCCATCTTCCTGGTAAAATTTTTCATTCTGAGGACTTGAATACTCTCTCCCTCTTGCTCTCTTCCTCATTAACTCCTGATTTCCTAGGAGCAGCTTTCATGTGAGCATCGCCTTTAGCAATTAAAGGCAGCCTTTGGTTAACTGAAGGATCTTTTTTTTTTTTTCTGTAGTTATACAGAGGCGTTTTTAAAATTACTAATGAAAACATTTCCTTATTTTGACTAAGTCCTACTAGCCTATCTATACTCCAGTTCCTCTAACCGAATTCTTCATAAACTCATTATAAGTTGTCAATTGATTAAATATCTATTCTCAATCCTCTTTTATTCCTTTTTCCTGGCATAGTTTTCATGTCTGTATTTCAATTGCTCAGTTAAAAATGCCTTAAACTTTCTGTCTTCCCATAGAATCCATATGGTTAAACATTGACACTAGACTATGTTAGCGTAGACTACAACTGTTGTAACTGTTGTGTTAGTTAAGGTAGAGCAGTTCCTATTTTAAAAAAGAAAACATCAGATTTCAATGGCTTATCGCCATTAAATTTTATTATGTTCTCAATCTCTGTCCCATGCAGTCCACTGGAGGAAGGAGAATGGGGATTTTCTTTCACGCAGTCATTTCAGGGACTCATCAAACTCCATCCATACAGGTTGCTATGAGCATGTGTGAGGAAAGCATCTTTTCTTATCTGCTTTGGACCCCGAATAATATATTTTTTCTTCTCACATTTAACTTGTGAGAGCTAGTTGCATGGTCCCAATGTGATGCAGAGAATCTTGATTCAGATAAAATGCAGTTTATCTGTGTGTCCAGAAACAGAATAATATCTCCTCAGCAATGACAGACTAGGTCAAACTAGTTATGCCTTCATTCAGGAAGCTGAGTTCTACTAATACAAGACAAGAAGGCAAAACAGCCACTGGTATACCCATAGCCTTGTACATTTTCTACCCTGCTTGGCCATTTTCCACATTTCTCTAATCAGTTCACTTTTATTTTTATGCTATTTATGTTTCATATGTTCTTTACCCTCTTCCAATTTCTGATCTATTTCTCTTGATTCAATTATCATAGAGGAAAACTCCAAGTAGAAATTTCACCTATCTCTTTGCACTCCTGTATCTGAGTCTTTCTCACTTATGGCTCTATTTTATTGAAGGGATTTCCTATCTTCTATTTCAAGGGCAATCTTCTAATGTACAATATGCCACACCATTATCCTCCTTGGTAAATAGACATTTCCCACTAACATTCAATTATGCTAGTGACCCCCATATTGAAGTCTCTCTGCACTGACCATACAGCTCTCTCTAACTGTCCTTTTATCCCTCCTCTCCCCTCCAAACTGTAATAAAGTATCTTGAGAGGGTTTTCTGTATTGTTGCCTCTGCTACTGGATACCTGAGATACTTTTCAACCCACTTCAATCTGTCTTCTGCCCACAACGCTTGATAGAAATTGCTCTTTCCAAGATCCCATTGACTTCTGTCACTAAAGCCAATAGTGACTTTTCACTTGTTATTTTACACGTTACCAACCTTCAATACACTTAAAAATATGTCTGCTTTAAACACTCTTTCCTTGGCTCCTCTCACATTATAATCCTCATCTTCCTTCTTCCTTTCAGCTCCATTTTTAGGTCATCTATTTGCTATAACTTTAAATATTGCAGTTCTTAAGATTCACCTTTCGTTCCTATTCAATTTTCTCCTTAAAGGCAACTCAAACTGAATATATATCCAAAAGTGAATTTCCTGGTTCCCTCTTTTTTCCTCCAAGTCTACACTTCCTCCACATTCTCCCATCTTAGTATCTCTGTAGGTCAAATCAGATCTCTAGGAATCACAGGGATTTCTTCTCTCCCATCAGCTACTAAATCAAGTTAGTTATGAAGTCTCATTCATTGTAAAGTGACCTTTCCATTGTTTTCATCCTTATGAAAGCCACCATCACGTTCTTAACAACACTGCAAAAGCAAAAAAAAATCCTTCTAATTTTACTGAATCTATTATTAATGGCCATCTTTTTTTTCTCCGCATAATATTTAGAATGGTCTCCTCAAGTCACAAAACCGATCTTAAACTTCTCTTTTAAAACTCCTTGCTTTTAAACTAAGGAGCATACTACTTACCTTGGTGTGCAAGCCTTTAATTGCCTGGCTCTCTCTTATTCCAATTTGGGTCGGGCCATGCTCCCTTCTTACCCCATTGTGTTATTCAGAATAGTCTTTGCTTGGTGCCTCAGACATGAAAGCCACAGGAGTTTTGAAACATGTATTTCCACTTGCTCCAACTTTCACCTGGAAAATTTATCATTTTCTAGTTCTCAGTTCAATGTTAACTTTGCTAAAGAAAAGTACGGTGTACTTTCTATTTTGTTAATTGATTTTCAAAACTTGTCAGGATCAGCATCAGATACTTGCATTTTAGTTATAGTTTTAAAAAGGCATGTATATTTGCTTCAGAGCTGCTAAAGGGTGCAGTTATCTAACATGAGTTTAAGTTATTGTGTCTTCTCTGTCCAAGGGAACTGTCTTTAAACAGTACAATTTTAGTCTTACTGAAAGATTTTTATATGTGTCCCTATTTCTCATTGTTACTCCTCTCTGTTCTTCTAACCAATGCCATTTTATTTTTATCACTACTCTAGATTAAACGAAGTATTTCTTATCAAATGTTTACATTATTGAATTAGCAGGTTACATTAGTTGGAAATGTATTTACATTCTAACACTTTAAACTCTATTTTATAAAATTTTATTTTTTTCCTCTTAAGGCAGTTTCTATGAGATGGGGTTTGAAGAAAATGAAATCACACTACATGTACGAGTCTGATTTTCTCATATGGAATAATTTGAGAGAATAATTGGAAAGTTCAGCAGCATTTTCTACAGATTATGTGTAGAAGTTATTGCTTTACTTCAAGCCCTGTTAATGCATTTGCCATCAATGGCAGATAAAATCTATTGAGTGCTTAGGTCTCTCCACATTTGACTTCATTTCAACCTAAAAGCACCTTAAAGATGGGTACTTTTATTACCATCTAATGAAAATAAATGTTAAAGAGAATATCTGCCCTGCTTAAAGTCAGGCAGCTAGGAAATAGAGCTGAGATAGGAAGCTAGACTGTGTGGTAGCAGGGTCCTTACTTCACGTCAATAAGCTATCTGATATTTGTTTTAGAGAACAGCATATTCAGATGGTATAATCTAGATGTCCTGGGGGGAGGGGCTTTTACTTGATTGTCTCTATGTGTTTCACTTGATCTTAATCGTAAAACTCTAAGGGGGTCCAGCCCCCAGGATCTAAACATAACGATATCTAAACATGTTTTTTTTTCCCTTAGAATTTTATAAAAATAATGAAAGATTTATTGAAATTCCATAAACAACTTCTTAATAAGAAAAAATACCAAATGTCTTATGTGTTTAGGGGAGCACTCTAAAATGTATGAACTTCTCCTCATTAGCAACCCCTCCAGATTGTGCCTATGCCTCACGTCTATCTATCTTGCCTACTCGCACGTATTTTTTTGTGGTTTCCTGACCTGTATTATTCATCCTAGATGGTTACTAATAATGCTTTATCTTTTGAACCTGAAAATTCTGTAGAGAATCAGGATGTTATATACTCTTCAGGAGCCTGGGGTTCCCATGGGAAAGGGAGAATGCTTAATACTCCTCTAGCAGAAAAAAAACTTTATGTTTAGGCTTTAAAACAAATAAACTTCACCATTTTTATCATGTTATTTTTCACTACCCATGTAATAGATTCGTGCAATAATAGCTTCCATATTTGTCTTGCTTCCCTGTATTCCCCCTTGGATAGGTCCTCCCTTACTAATTCTATTTTTTTTTTAATAACAAACATTTATCACAGTTCTGGAGACTGGAAGTTACAAGATTAAGGCACCTGCAGATGTGATGCCTGATGAGGGCTTGCTTCTAGATTAATAGAAGGCATCTCTTGGTGTGTCCCTGTGAGGTATAAGAGACAAGGGAGATCTCTGTGGTCTCTTTTTATAAAGGCACTAATCTCATTAGTGGGGGCTCCCCCTCATGACCTGATCACCTCCCAAAGGGCTCACTTCCAAATACCATCACACTGGGGATTAGGTTTCACTATGTGATTTCGGGGGAGGACATAGACATTCTTTCTATAACTTTTTAAATAGTTTTGCATAGGTCCTCTCTCACTTATCCTAGTGTTGACAATGTGACTTGCTATGGCTAACCAAAAAAAAAAAAAAAAAAAAAAATCTAGCAAATGTGTCACAGAAGCTGATGCTGATGTTTCAGGACTTGATATGTCTCCTTACTCTTATAACTCTGAGTTACCCATGAGCAAGCCCAGGCTGGCCTGCAGGATGGCTCATGGCCCAGTTTCTCCAGTCCCCACAGCTAATCATCAGAGAAGCAGGGCCACATGGCTAGATGATCCTAATGGCAGATACAGAGGTGAGCCTAGGAGAAACTGAGAGAAGCACTACTCATCCAAGCCTAGTCCACCTGCTGATCAACAGAATTTTCAGCTTAATAAGTGGTGGCGTGGTGTTGTACAGTAAAAGCTAACAGATGCAAGCATTTTCCCAGCTACACTTGCTGCAGAGTTTACTGTTTAATTACAGTTGGCCCCAGAGCATATGGATTATACCACTACATTTTCAAGTTAGTAATATTCACTTTGTAGGTATCATAGCTGGAGGAGGAATAGTACTTAGACAAGAAAGAATAAAGAAAAACACATTAAAATTGAGTGCCCAGTCAGTGCCAAGCATTGTTTTATGACATGTCTATACCCACATCATAAAACGTATGTGTTTATTTGAGATAGCTCAAATACCAGCAGGAATCCAAGCATCAATTACCTTGGTACAGAAAGGAATGTACCTTTCTCCTTGGCTCCTTAATTAAGGGGCTTACTACCAGGTGCTCATAATAATTGGCCCATAATGGATATATATCTACTTAAATAAACAGAGAAGGGAAAGCTGAAAAGAGGTAACTTTAGTCAGAGGCTTAAAATCATCATTGTCAGGAAAATTGTAAAGTTACTTTTCCTTAGTGCTGAAATATCTCTGGATTTGTACCAAAGGGTATATAGCATTCAAGTGTTTCTTTAGATTTTAAACACAAAGACTATGTGGTAATTGAATACAACCTATGATAAATTTCGAGGTAATAATTCTCTTTTGAAGAGTTTATGACTTGTGTTAAATTAACGCCTCATTATTTGATGGATTATGTACAACATGATGGATAGAAATACTTCTCTCCCACCTCATGCACACTAGGAAATAAAGTCTTACAATGGACCAAAATTTCACAAATCCATTTATATTCAAAAACTTCCCTTAAATTCATTCATACCGTAGGAAGTTTCTCTTTCATTCATCACCCTGTTGTGGGAGGTTTTTCAACTATTTGTCATGCAGTTCTCAAATCAGTGGAATAAAATTGAAAAGTTGTTAGTGGTTCTTAAACAAGCAGAATAATGAAACTTTGTAGATCATAATAACCTTAGGAAACTGAAAACATGTCATACTTTTTGGTATTCTAATAGCATTTCCTCTGTTTTCCCTCCTAAGCATGGTAGGTGAAAGTTTCCCATTATAAAAGCAACTGATAACAATCTTATCATTTGCTCATGTTGCATGAGTTTATGAGAGTATGTTCTGAAATATTATTTGATAAATTAGAATCCGAGATTATATGGTAGTTATAAATGGAGAGGATGGGGTTAGTTGGTAATTAATGTAAAAAATTGGGCTGTCCACACTTTTTAATAGAGAATGAGAGTAACTTCAAAATTGATAAAATTAGATTTGTTAATGTACCAGAAAGTATGAGAAATTTTTCAGTCTATTAGCATAAATCAAAGATTGTCCTTTTAAAAGTATCCAAAATATAACAATGTAAAATATTTCATTTTCACAAGTAAATGAGATACTTTAAATTGTCTAGCATCTATACATATTAATATAAAATATTACTGCATATTTAGTGTTAATTTTGGAGGCAGGTTTACTTTTAACTGCTTATATAACCCTGATTAATTTCTTCCTTCTTTAGAATTCATTTTTTCCCAGAAAGCATGTTATATAAATAAAATTATTTTGATTTCTTTATATCGCCTATTCTCCACAAAGTTTCAGATTTTCCAGGGACAAAATTTCATCAAGTGAACTCTCACTGCCAATATTTCTGTAATAAAACATATTTTTTTATGACTTGAGATTAAATGAAGAGAAGGAGTTACATTTCAAACATCTTCTGATGTAAGATGACTATTGAAAGTTGAAATATGGGGGGATGTCAATATTATTGCTTATTTAGCAATTATCAAAAACATATATAGCCTTATATGTCTTTGTAAAAGTCTTAACATAAAAAAAATATATAACTGTTCATATAAAGTAAAAAATACAGAGTTCCCTTTGTGGCTCGGCAGGTTAAAAACCCAACTAGTATTCATGAAGATGCAGGTTTGATCCCTGACCTTGCTCAGTGGATTAAGCATCTGGCTTTGCTGCAAGCTGTGGCATAGGTTGCAGATGTGACTCAGATCTTGTATAGCTGCGGCTTAGGCCAGCAGCTGCAGCTCTGATTCAGTCCCTAACCTGAAAACTTCCATATACTACATGCAGGTGTGGAGATATGTATATATGCCAAGATTTAAATAGTTATCTTACAGGAATTTAGGTAGAATAATATACATTAAAGTTATAAAACAAAAGTAACTATGTTTTTCCCCTTTATCATATAGAAACTGAAAGGACGCAGAATTAGAAATCATGAGAATAGCATGATTTTAGGCTTGCAAAAAAACTTTTTATATCTGATTTTTGATTTTTCAAAAGACTAAAGATGACATATCACTGCCATCACTGGTTTTAGGACAGGAACACATGAGATGATTGAGGGGAATGACAAATACACTCTTGCCTGAATTGGTAATATTTTACCTGCAACTAAAGTTTAGATTGTAAATAAATATGTAATAGCGTCTTAGTCCCCAAGGAAGGTCAAGTTTGATAACATGAAGGAGAGGGTTATTGACTACTGTTATGATATTGCTACTTATTATGGGTTACATTTGCATCATCATATATGATCAACTGAAAAAATAGAGAAAGCTAATAGAATAATGCATGCATGAGAGGATAGGTGCCTGAAATAGGATGATAGCATGGAATTAAAAATGAGTAGTTAAATCTTAAAGATATAGGGATAAGTAAAAACTGTTTTAGTAGCTGAATGGAGGAGAATCAGTACCCTAAAACCACAATGGAATAGAAAACAGAAAAATCTAAAGCACCCACCAAGTGATGAATATGGGGGATGCTTATGGAGATAAAGAAATTCAAAACTATCATTAATTTGGATGAGAAAGATAATATATTTCCAAGCAGAGGAAGTTATTAGGAAGTAACAAAAAACAAAGGTGCAAATATGGGAGTCACCCACTAACTGGTATCATCAGAGTTTGCTGAAAAAAGCAAAGCTGAGAGATGCCAGACACTGATAAAGGAAAGAAAGAAAGATATATGGAGAAAAATGCAAACAGTAGCATAGAAGTCAGGAAAGGTGATTCAAGAAGTACAACAGTCAGGAATGGCAAATTTCAAAGATGAAAGAAAATAAGGCAGTAGGTTGTGGAAGAAAATTACAGGCAAAGTTATAGAATAGTTTGAAGGTGTTTATTAGAAAGTAAATCAAATTCTAGAGGACTAGGTAGGGAATATTCAATGAGAAATTGGAGCTGGCAGTAAAGAAAACTTGCTTAAGAAACATAGCTATAAAAGATAAGAGAAATACCAACAGCATTTTGATGATCAAATGAATGCTACCATCCTCCTATTCCTCTGACTCATTTTCCAATATAAGAAAAATATAGCTGGTAAATCTTTTATTCTGATATGGAGTGAAAAAAAAAAAACTCTTAAAAAGTGTGGAGAAAATTTAAGAGGACATAAGGAAAGAATGCAGAGAAGAGGAGGATGAAGGAGAGAAAGAAGAGAATCAGGGAGATACTAGATATGGAAAGAGGTAATGACCCAAAGAACTTTCACTTCTCAAGATGTGTAGTCAAAGCAAGGACTGAAAGCCACTTGGGCTTCGCATAACAACCCTTCAAATATCAAACAGATTCGTTGGAGAATAGACTAGCAATTACCTGAAGTGGTTGACTCAGCCTGGCCTTGGCTAGAGAAGAATGATCACTAGTAATACGGAGGTAGCGCTGAGTGAATGGATTATCAGATTTCCTATAGCCTTTCTTTCTAACATAGGCATAATAAACATGATCAAACTGTTGAATTTGTCTAGAATTGCAGCTCATGCAACAACAGGGACAGAAGTCTATTTTCCTAAAACAGAGGGTGAGGCATCAAGGAGTAAGTAGGAAAGAAAGCACATATCCTGCCTAGGAGGAGTGCTAGAAAAAGGAATTTCATGGACAGAGAGATGGTAACAAAGTAAGAATTATTAAAATGGGAGGAAATGAAGTTCAAGGCAAAAACTACAGAAAGTTTTAGGCCATAAAGGGAAATCTCATCTTGGGGGATGACTCAGTGGAGAAGAAAAAAAAGTTATACATAGCAGAAATGCAGGTAGGGTGTGGGGATAGCCAAAAGTGGAAGAAATACTCCATAAACATAAACACGTATTCCCTAGTCAATAAGTATAGACAATTATGTTAATATGCCTTTGTAGGGATTAACATATAAATGGGTATGAGAAGGATGTTCTCTGGGATTAATGTTATTAAATACTACGGACTTTTTCACACTGCATGCTATTAGCTTCTACAGCTTTTGTCCTTCTATATCTGTAAAGATTTCTCCAATGATAATTTGCTTCAGTTGGAAGTTTGGATAACAAGTACCAATAAATGTGCAAAATTTTACTTCACTAACTGCAGCTTCTATTTAGCACATGTCCCTGTAAAAATATAAACCATAGTACTTAGAAATAAAACTAAATCAATGCTTATTCAATATTCTCCTTATGGCAGTCTATCAATGTACTTTTTTTCCCCACATTGACAAGAGGGATTTCTCAACTGAAAAACCATATATTATTCAAACCAATTTTATTATATCATTTATTGCAAGCATAAACTGAGCTATAATTATGTTGATAGGATAATGGATATCATATACAGTTTTAATGATGCAGCATATTGCCACTTGTACACCTAACACTGTCTTATTTTTCATCTTCAAAAAAAGTGAATTTCTCAGTCTTTTAGGCTTTTAGATAGAGTATGAGATGTAATCTGGTAAACAAAATATAAACATTTTTTGTGTGAGGGAACAGGAGGTTCATAAAAGGCTATTGTTTCTCACTTATATTTCTGTAAAAAGTTATGAATATATAGCATTACACATTATGTCAATGTATATAATATCAATATGTAACTGTCATATTATCAAAGTGGTAGCTCTCTCCTGTTTCAGCTAGTGTTCCTATTTAGCCATTACATTCCTTCTTGCTTGAAACACGTACTTGGTACTGGGAAATAGAGTAACATCCTATGACAATGGAGAAGCAAGCCAGAAACTAAGAAAAAAACAGAGAACCAGAGTAGCTGTGCAGCCATAGGCTGCTCATCCCCAAACTATAAAGACCTAAGAATAGTAGAACCTGTATCTGTTGAGTGTCCGTGATACAAAGACAATCACAATTGATATTTAATGCTTTTGTTCCAAATCAATTATATTTAGGAAGACATAAATCCAAATATTGAGATATGATAATTATATGATTTAATAATATGATAATTATATGATTTAAAAATATGATTATTAAAAGCCACATTGTCCTATAGCTTTAAAGAAGCCACTAAAACTTAAGTACAGTCTGACCAGTATTCTCAAAAAAAAAAAAAACTTTTCCGACAGTTTTCAAAAGTTTCTCCACCTAAACCACTTGAAAGCACTCTGTGTTTTGTTGCAGAGTCACTGGGCAAGATAAATAGGAAGTTGAATTTTTTTTTTTTTTAAAGGCGGAAGTGTTAGTTATTGACTGCTAAAACTTGTGTTAGGTGGAAAAGATACTGAATGTCTCTTTTCAAACACCTCAGCACAGAATAAGCTCTAAAAATCATTAGCGCAAGCTTGGGACTCTCAGATCCTTCTCGCAGGCTGCACGACCTTCTTTGACTCCCTAAAGTCATAGATACATAATTCACAATAAAGTCAGAATCTTAGGAGACCAGCTCATCCACTGAGGAGTTTCCTGGTGCTTCTTCTACACCATAAATTCAATGACCATTTTTTTTAGCCCTTTCACAGAGGGTCTTTAGAATACAGAATTGAGTATGTACAAAGAAGCATAATATACTTGGAGAAAATTTTGCTGGGTTATTTCCGGAACTCTCTCGACTTGCTTAGAGTTTAAGGTGAAATCCATGACTTTGACAATTATATAAATTCCACCAAGCTCAGCTGATGCAGAGCATAGTTTAAAGCCATTTTCTAAAGGCTTGAGGTACTTTAAAGTGAACAGAGCCTTTACTTCGCAGCATGACTTCCTTATTCAAGAATAAAATAGAACTTGCAGAGCAGCAATAAAAATGATACCAAATAAAAGCTTGTGCTTTGTTGAGTGGGGTAAGAGCCCAGAGCAATATTTTAATTCAAGCAGAAAAGCAAAAGTTTCACATTATTGGTCTGACACACCACTTCATGCTCAAAGAGACACATCTCTCCTGTGATGAATATATGCATAGCAAAGAAGCGTCTCTCTCATGTCTTAGCCTCTGAGGAGGATTTTTAAAGATAGTGAGACTTTGAACATATATAGGGTCTTTACTAAAAGAAAAGGCACAGGCTTGGATAAGAAAAATTCTACAAATACTAAAATGATAATCCTTTAGTCACCAGTAAATAAACTCCTGGGGGCTCAGATATTCGTATGACTTCATAAGTTTAACCTTACGGGCTTTCACTGTTTCTCTCATACTACTTCTGTGGGGGCTGGGTGGGTATTTTGTTTATTTGTAAAATATTTATTTCTTGGGCAATGACAAGGAATTTTCTATCAGACTGGTATAATTGCATACTGAGGCATTAGAAAAGTTTTACTTATAGCGAGACTCCAGCTATAAATAATCACCTAAAGGGTACGAAAATCTGAGGAAAAAAGAAATTTTTGGAATGAGTCATTTGGTATATGGAGCATTCCAATTCAATTATTAGAATAATTTCATAATGTGACTTGCTTCCGAGAGTCAGAAAAGTGTGAAGAAGTCTAAAACTAGTGTATCTTGAAAAGTAAAAGTTATGTTGCCTATGCCTTTGCTGGCATATCTGTGAAATCATTGCAAGACCAATACCATGAAAAATTTCCCTCAGTCTTCTAGAAATTGTAGCTTCAAGTCTTACATTTAATTCTTTAATCTATCCTGTCAGGATGGCTGTTATTAAAAAAAAAAAAAATATATATATATATATATATATATATATATATATATAGGCAAGGATGTGGGGAAATTGGAATTCTTATTTCAATTTTAATTTATTGTTCCAGCCTCAGAACAATGAATGTGCAGTTCATACATATAAAATGTACACCTTGCTGTGTTACAAGCATATGTCTAGGGCTTATTTGGCTGGTGGCTGGGTTTTGTATTTAGTTTTAATTCCTGAATTTATATTCTATTCCAAATTATGGAAGTTGAGCAATTTGGATAGCATAGAGTCACCACAGCTAATGTTAGGCAAACTAGAGGATTTTCTTTTTTACTGTCTTTGATTGTCCATGTATCCTAATTAACTTTCTTTCTTAAAAATCCCAGAGTCAGGAGTTCCTGTTGTGGTGCAGTGGTTAACGAATCCTACTAGGAACCATGAGGTTGCGGGTTCGATTTCTGGCCTTGCTCAGTGGGTTAACGATCCGGCGTTGCCATGAGCTGTGGTGTAGGTTGCAGATGCGGCTTGGATCCCGCGTTGCCGTGGCTCTGGTGTAGGCCGACAGCTACAGCTCCAATTAGACCCCTAGCCTGGAAATCTCTTTGCCTTTTTCTTGGGGAAAAAAAAAAAAAAAAAATCCCAGAGTCAAAAGGTGGTCCTCAAACCTTCTAGTCATGTATTTATATAAATAAATTCTGAAATTTAACCTTGCTACACCCATACGAACCATATTCAAACTATAATTCTAGCCTTAGTCTCTAGCTTTTTTTCTATCAACTCTAGAGAGGTCTACTTTACAACCAATAAAATTCAACAACACAAAGTATAAATTTTGATACATATGGATAGATGTATACAATCATGCAGTCATATAATCAGTACCAAAACTATGACAGGACATTTCCACCACTCAAAATATTTGCTTCCATCCCTTTGCAGTCAATTTCCTTTCTACATCTTTCCCTGGATGATGGATTTCCATTCTATAACCATAGTTTTCCTTTTCCAAAATAAAAATGGAATTGTAGTTGTCTGGGCTTGTCTCTTTTCACTTGGCATCATGGTTTTTTCTTACTTCCGTGTGTGGGTGCACCTATAATCTATTTTTTGTTGTTGTAGGGTTGTGTTCCAGTAAATAAATGTTTTTTTATTCATACACAGATTATGGTCATTTGGGTTGTTTCCAGTTCTTATTACAAAAGAAATTGTTGTGCACAATTAAGTAAAAGCCTTCATGTGGGCATAGGTTTTTATTTTTCTTTTGTATATACTTAGGAATGGAATTACTAGGCCATGTGGTAGGTAATGCTTCATTTTATAAAAATAGAACTAAAATCTGTTTCCAAAGTATCTGTACCATTTTGATCTCCAACCAGTAACGTGTAAGAGCTCCAGTTTCTCTACATTCTCTCCAACACTAGTTTCTGTGTTTTGCATTGTAGCCATTCTGGTAGGGGTGTAGTGGTGTCTCATTACAGTTGTAGCTTGTACTGATGCATATATTTTTGGCTCAGAATGCATACAGCCAATCTACTCTCAAGGATTTGAATTGAGGAATGTGACAAGATTACTCTTTGGGACAATATTTACAATACCAAAACACTGGAAATAATGATGTTAATCAATAGTGTACTAGTTGAATAACTTATGGCACATGTATGGGATGAAATATTTTGCATGCAGTAAACCAAAGAGAATGTGGAAACAACTCCTCAAAAATAATACCTGATGTAACTTGTTGAGGGGAAAAAATGAGGTGTGACTGGCCAAAAAAATAACACCTATTTTATGGTGAGGGGAGGGGCTGAAAGAGACTCGCTTCGGTCTTCTCCACAAAATCTCTGTGAGAAAATATTAATAGAATTTTATAAAATACTTTGAGAACATTTTGCCCCCCCAAATTATACTCATTGCTCAATAGTTGTGTTTGCTAAATATTTCTACAAATATTTGACAAAAAAATTATCCCCCATTCATGTCAAAGAGTAACAATGAATTTATTAACTCCCTTGGTTTTAAGTGGAGCCATATGACTGGTTCTGGCCAGTCACTTGAGAGTAACAGTGCTGCATTACGCCCACATGAGTGCTCAAGTCAGACCCTCTAGTAGAGCCTTATCCAGTAGAACTCTCCATGACAAGGGATGTGGCTTTCCAACACAGTAGTCATTAGCTGCATGTAGCTATTGAAACTTGGGGTGTGGCTAGTGTGCTCAGAAACTGAATTTTAAATTTAATTTTATGGGACTTAAAATTAATAGTCACATGTGGCTAGTGACTGCCCTTTTGAACACTGCAATTCTAGAAGCTTCTTTTCTCTGTGCTGTGCTGATGCATCTCAATCTTTTAGCCTTGGGCTCAAATTGAGTACAATAAAGAGAACCCACAGCTGATGGACAATTAGTGTGAACTGGATTAAAGCTGTTTGTTTTAAGTAGCTGAGATTATTTCTGGTTGCACTATAAAATAACCTGTCCTGATTTAGTTGTCCAGGTAAGATCATTTTAATTTAAGGTAACAGACCAAAATTCACACAAATGAAAGATCTCACTTTATATTAATAATATATTTTTCCTGAAGGAAAAAAAAAATCTGCCTGGAGGCTAAATCTAGGCAAGCATAAAGAATGATTAATATTGATTAAAAATCCTGCTGATAAGCACTAGTAAGCTAATATATATCATATTAATATATATGATGTGTCTGTATGTGTATATTTATATTTTTCAATATATACCCTCATTACGTCAGGGAATCTCAATGCATGTTAATATAGAAGTCTAGAGAATAAAGATAATAAATACATGACAAAAAGACTGTAAATGAGAGATCCTATTTTGGCATTGGGTTGAGGACACGATGTTGTCTCTGTGAGGATGCAGATTGGACCCCTGGCCTTCCTCAGTGAGTTAAGGATCTGGTATTGCTGCAAGCTGTGGCATAAGTTGCAGATGTGGCTCTAATCTCTTATTGCAATGGCTGTGGTGTGGACAGCAGCTACAGTTCCGATTTGCCCCTGGCCCAGGAACTTCCATATGCCAAGGATGTGGCCAGAAAAAAAAAAAAAAAAAAAAGACTGTAAATATGAAAAAGATAAATAAGCCACAAAATTGAGGATATGAGAACAGAGAATTATATAAATATAAAATTGACATTCAGGGAGTTCCCTTTGTGGCTCTGTGAGTTATGAATCTAACAAGTATCATGAGGATGCAAGTTCAACCGCTGGCCTGGCTCATGGGGTTAAGGATCCAGCATTGCTGTGAGCTGTAGTGAGGCTGCTGTCAAGGCTCAGAGCTGGCATTACTGTGGCTATGGTGTAGGTCAGCGGCTGCAGCTCTGATTCAACCCCTAACCTGGGAACTTCCATATACCACAGGTGCAGCCCTGGGGAAAAAAAAAAAAAAAAAAAAAAAGAAGAAGAAGAAAAAAAAATGACATTCATTCATTTAAAAATTCTTAGCATAGGAATTGAATTTTTACCATATACAACTGAAGCAAATAATTACAAGGAATATAATGACAATTCTCTTTAAAAATTTTCCACCTTCTACATTTTTCATCCTCTGATGCACCTCATAGTTTCCAATCTTTACATTACTGTTGACACTTCAAATCTCCTATTTTTTAGGATTAAACATTTATCCAATCTTTGACTTGTTTCTATCACTAAACATTTATTTCCAATGCACATGGTCCTGCTCTTGGTTTCTTAAAAAGTTTCTAATATTTTTCTCTTTAATTTCTATCTCACTCATGCTATTTAGGACCTCATTCACTTACTCTTTCCATCGCTGCCTGACATTGAAAGTGGATCCATAATTATTTGTTATGTGGATTAATATTAAATGATAAATCCAAATAGTCTTCTCCTGCTCTCAGTAGTTCTTATGACACTGTTTTATTTTTAACAACCAGACAATAGGTTTCAAGTAATCTCCTTAATGTTAGAGCTGTTCTTTAGTGCTAACATAGATCACATTTCTCTACAAGAATTTAAAATTCACCTATTCTAATCTCATCCTTCTCTGTCATCCTTGAATGAGCCTCCATTCTACCGGTTTTATGAGATAATCATTTTTATCCTCATTTAACCTATGAGAAGACAGGAGATTAAAAAGTCTCAATGCTTGTCACAGAGCTAATGTATGGTAAAACCAGCCTTTAAATCCAGGTGAGCCAACCACATAGCCTCCACTAAGCAAATTACTAATAAAGACTGTAAATGAATAAGTGATAAATTTGCTTCATAGGACTCTCCCTAGAGGCAGGGAATCAGGAAACATGTATAAAAAGACAAATAGAAACACAAAATAGGATGCTTCTAATTCAGAAAACAAAGAGGACTACCTTTTTTTCTACAAAACCCCACATGTGCTAGACAAAATATGACAAGGAAAAAGTACACCCAGCCAAGTGCACAAGACATAGAGGACATTTGTTACTAGGAGGAAAAAGAAAATGGAAAGCTGAAGGAGAAAATCCCCAAGCAATTAACCCACTGGCCCTATGTTGACAGGTAAAGGATGAAAGATGCAGAAATTAATAAATTGCTAGGTGACTGAAGTTATTTTTTATTTTAGATTTAAATGTTTAAGTCATTTACATTTATAGAAAGTTTACAAAAACATAAATATTTGTCAATTAGTAATATTTTTAGCTATTTATCATTTTCTATTTATCTATATATACATACATAAATCTACAAAAAGATATACATATATGTATGTTTTTTGAAACATTTAAGAATAATGCAGTTTTCATACCCATTTATTCAGAAGTATTTTAGTGGGCATTTCTTAAAAACAGGATATTTTATGACTAAAAACAATGATCAGAATCAGGAAATTTAATATCAGTGACTTTGATAACTACATGAATTCAGAGTTTGCCAGTTGTCCTAATAATGTTCTCAGTAGCACTTTCCTTCCTGGAACAGGAATGAGCTCAGGATTACGAATTACATTTAATAGTCACATCTTTCTGGACTTGTTTAGTTTAGAACAGTTCTTGAGCTATTTTTGTTCTTTCATGATCTTGAAATTTTCAAGAATAGTAACAGGTTATTTTGTAGTCTATTCTTCAAGTTAGATTTGTGTGATATTTTCTCATTATATTTGGATTATACATGTTAAAAATTATTTTTGGCAAGAATATCCCAGATGGGAAATGATCTTAGTCCACCATTAACAGGAAATATGTGATGTCAGTTTGCCTAATTATTGGTGATGTTCGATTTGGTCACTTAAATTTATGAAACCATGTTCCTCCACTGTAAAGTTATTCTTTTCCTTTATAATTCATAATTTACAGGGAGATGAATTTGAAACTGTAGTTTCTTGTTCATTACATTTTCCCTATTTTTAGCACTCATCTACTGATGATTTTTGTCTTAATTATTACTAGGGGCGAAGAATAGGATTTTCAAATTCCATCTTTCTTCTGTATTTATTAGTTGGAATTTTACCATAAGTGAAAGATCTCTCTTCTATCCCATTTATGTGTATTTATATATAAATGCATTTATTTATTATTGATTGATTGAATTTGAGTATCCTTTCTGGGATACAGCATGAGGTCTTAGAACTATGAAAGATTATGATATTGGAACTGAAAATCTCTGTATTTTGAGATTCTCCAAGCACTGAATCTTGAAGAAAACCAGAAAACCTGAACATTAGCTTGGAAAGATGGTCAAAAGATTTTCACTGCCAGGGCTCTGCATAAATAAATGAGCTTCCTATAATAAGTAATAAGAATTAAAAATGTACATGCTTGTTCTAGCTACAAATTTTGGATTTGACTTTGTATAATCTGCATGAGGCAGAAATACCCAAAGTTTGAATTTACATACTATTGTCTTTAGTCTAGCGAAATCCTCAGATTACATGGAAGAATCCAAATGGATGCCACCCTTTCATAACTATGGCAATGAGTATTCCTAATATTTAAAGTAACTAAAGAAACAAAGGAAAAAATGGAGATGATAAGCAAAGCATTTTGTATTATTAAAAAATGCAGGCAATATGGAAAAGAGCTTCAAAAAATGAAAAACAGAGTCATTGAAATAAATAGGCAGAGAACTGATCAGAAAATTTATCCTGTACCTAGAAGGCAACTGGGAAATAGATCAGAGGACAGCAGAGATTGACTAATGAGATTAAAGTGTGAAAGAGTGTTTAAGAGATTTAAAAAACAAAGAAGAAGAATATTCAAAGAGATTAGATAAATAGGGAGAAGGGAAGGTGCTAAACATTCAGGTTAAACTAGGAATAGATGTATAACTTTGTCAAATACAACAGATGTGGACTTTGGTAAGGAGAGACTTTAATGGAAAGAATGGTTATAGTGTGAGGGGGAACTAATACAATAGGGGGAAGGAGATCATTGCAATAGAGAGAATGCTCCACCTACAGAGTTTGCAAGCATCTTTTTTCTTTGACAAGGAGTCAAGAAGACTAGAAAGAATCTGGCATGAGGATGTGGATGGCATGATCAGAGAGTTGTTCAGGGAAGGCTCATGGACAGTCAGTTCTCAGGATAGGCTATTGAGGAGGCGTTGTGTGCTGGATCAGGCTGAACATGGGTCAAAATACAGGGGCCAAGAAGCTCAAAGTTTGGTCAGTTATGATTGGTCAGTGATGCTGAGAAGAGAATTTGGAAGATGTGTATTTGGCTTTGTCATAAGTAAAGGAAGCTTCTCTGAGTCTTATCTAAATCAGGCTTGGAACATAAAGGGTAAGGACATTTCTTTAATCACTATTGTTTTCCAGTATCAAAGGACTCCAATAAAGTCCAACACTGTCAACTTTTAAACCAGTGTAAGCAAAGAAAAAAACAAAAAACAACGGGGAAATGGAGAAATATACAACTGTAGCAGTTATGCTTAAGGGCACAGGAAGCAATACAGGCAAACATAATGTGAAATTTCCTATTCAATAAACTGTTATCAAGAAAAGGTTATGTACCGGGTAACACTGAACATCCATGAGTGAAACAGATAATGCCCATAAATTCAAAATGCGTTCCATCTAATTTTTTTGAGACCGATAGTGTAATTCCTATAACTTAGATATAAACTAAAAGCTTTTGTAGCCAAGAGGGGAAAATAGATTCCCCTTAGATGTGGGACACAGAAATTCTTTCTGAACAAGTTATGTTTGAATTGGATCAATCTAATAAAGCATTGCTTTTTACAAATTTCTTTCATATATGTAATCTCACTTGAAGATCGCAAAATGTCATGAGTTTATAACAGGTTATTGTGTTCCTCATTTTACAATTGGAAAAAATATAGGCAATAAAAGATGGAATTAATTCTCTAGGCTCTGGTTTGGTTGACTGCCAGTACAGTGATTTTTTTTCCCTCTTCTTCTATATTATACTTTAAGGGTGGTTTAGATTAGGGAGTGCATAAAGGAAGTAGATCTTACTTAGGGTAGAAAGTTGAAAAGAAGAAAGAGACTAAAAAATTAAAACAAACAATGGTAGAAATAAATCCCTTTGAACCTAAGATTTGGGAAGAAAACTAATGAAGAAATCTGGGAGGATACATGGGAATATCACATATTACGGCCTTACATGGCATGCTACCATTTACCATTATGCAATAGAGTATGAACATTTCTGGAAACACTTACACAATGGCATTCTTTTTTTAAATCAAGTCTAGCTCAAATCAATGTCTCTTTAGAAACCTTGATTTTCACCCTGGTTGGTCTCCTGTATTTCTCTTTCAGTAGCTCATACAATTTTTTTCTGTAATACAAATTTTCTTTTTTTTATTTCTGTTTTTCATGCAGTTGCATTTAATTTTTCTTTCCAGCTTTATTGAGGTATAATTGACAAATAAAAAGTATATTAATTTAAGCTGTGCAATTAATGATTTGATATACATTATGAAATTATTACTTCATCAAGTTAACACATATCACTTCACATAGTTACTTTTATTTATTTTTTTGGCATGTGTGGTAAGAACACATACACTCTTTAGCAAATTTCAGGTCTATGGTACTATATTATTAACTATACTCACCATGTTGTTCATTAGACCCCAGAACATATTCATCTTATAACTAAAAATTTATATCCTTTGACCAACATCTTCCCATTTCCCATAACCCCCCAGGAGAACTTGCATGTGTGTTTGTATATATGTATATAATTGTATACATGCTTATACACCCACAATAATTAAACTCAGAAATAATGCACAAAAAATTTAAAGGGCTTATAGCTGATACCGAAACACTTCTAATTATCTTGCAATTTTAATGGTTTATCAAAATAAGCTACTAATAAAGAGAAACCAATATAGAGGCAACGTTACTGATATAAACCAAAACATTGCAGATTTTACAGGGAATGAACCTTTTGTATTTTTAAAATGAATTCTTAATTTTCATCTAATAATGTAATGATTTGCAGTGAATTCTAAAATAAATTATTCAAGCTTATGGTGAGAACATCTCATCATTTACATGATTGCACCTTAAGAAAACACATTTGATTAGTAATATTCAAGGCTGGGCAGGGTCATTAAATACAAAAGAATCACCTTTTGAAAATTTAATCTTCTAGATTATTTATTTATGTTTATCAGAGTATTCTCCATTCAAGAAAGTTAGACATAAATTAATCAAGTATTGATGAAGATAGAGGCAATAAAAAGTGTAACGTTTGCTCACAAAGGATGATTTTATTTTTTTCTGGCTAAACACCAAATTCACAACATCCTTCTCACTATAGCTATGATAACTGTGGTAAAAGCTAGGAGAAAAAAAGAAAAAAAAATTTGCAATAAAAAATCACATGCAAAAAATTAAAACAATATATACATAAGCTTAGTCTTTACCATGTGAAGAACTTGAGCTATAATTAAAATATCCTGAAAAAAGAACTGACATTTTAATTTGCCAATGGCTTGTGACAGACACTGACTGGCAGAGAGAGAATATCAGTGTTGAGGAACACACATAGAGGGGGGTCCTAAACGATCCAAGAAAAGAAGCTGCTGAAGAGAGCCAAATACTCTATATGGTAAGCTTTGGTAATTATTTTCCTAGAGAAGTTCTAGGCTTCTGATATATAAGTGGGAAAATGAAACCCAAATGGGCAAATAATGCTTTCTCATTTTATACAATATGATAATAATTTAAAAACTAACCTAAGCTATAGCCTAAATATGATAACATGTAAAAAGATACGTGCTCTGGAGTTCCCATCGTGGCTCAGTGGTTAACAACTCTGACTAGGAACCATGAGGTTGCAAGTTCAATCCCGGCCTTGCTCAGTGGGTTAAGGATGCGGCGTTACCATGAGCTGTGGTGTAGGTCACAGATGTGGCTCAGATCCTGTGTTGCTGTGGCTCTGGTGTAGGCTGGCGGTGATAGCTCCGATTAGACCCCTGGCCTGGGAACCTCTATATGCCGCAGGAGTGGACCTGGAAAAGGCAAAAAGACAAATTAAAAAAAAATATTATTTAATTTGAAATATGAAGGAGCAAATATTGCCTAAGCAATGATTGTGTTCAATGGCTGCTCCTGAGCAAGTACCAAAAGATATGGAATGTGAACAACCCAGCTGCTGAAAACTGTAAAATCTATTGAAACAGAGAAGGAATAAGTGTATTAAATGGTTAACAGCTTTGCAATTATTAAAATGACATATGTAGTAGAGATATTAATTGCTTTGTCCATGTCCAACACTACTGTTTTTAAAGTCTGTGTGTCTGTTCCTCCTCTCTCGCCTCTACCTTTTTGAAAGATCACCACTGTGCTGTTGAAGCTGCATGACTCAGAGAAGCCTGCACCCAACCCACCCCAGCCCAGCCCACCTCACTCCTTAGAATGGCCAGGTGTTACTAAATACTGAATGACTGCTATAGCGTTATGAAAATCAATCTCACTCACCTAGAAATGAGATAAACTCTGCTGTATGTTTTACACAGTAGATCTGCCCAGGAGCTTTAAGTGAGGCTGAGTTTTCATCTCAAATAATGCCTTGGCTTAACTTCTTCCATTTGCACCCAATCTTTTTCTCAGAAGCTGGTCTAAGAAAACAAATCCTAGAGATACCCAATTGATAGTAAATTATTAATGGAAAATAACATGTAAACAATACGTCTATTTTGACACATCAGATGAGAGAGATGTCATTGTCGACTGGAATAGCTGGTTTTTCTATGGGAAGTCTTTGGAACTTGAAAAAAGAATGATGTTTGGACAGGTAGAGGAAATGAGCTACCTGTGGCACAAGGAATAATGTGAGAAAATCTTCAAGACAGAGTGCTCAAGGGTTTGTTGAGAGTGAGTATAGCAGTTCTACTGGAGTAAAAGTCTTGAAATATAGTGATTTGCCTACAAATAGATTATGGAGGTCTTTAAACAACAAAAAAATAATTTTATTTACAGAAAAAATACTATGTAACCTAAAAGGCATTCCCTAGAATTGAAGGACTCTTTAGGAATAGAGGAATAGAGGAGTGAATAATTACTGCAGTGTGTCAAGATTCATCTAGCAGTGTTGTGCTATATAATTCAAAGGATAGAAAAGTGAGTCCAAACAAATTGGAGCCTAGTATAGATATATAAACTTGAAATAACCAGTGGACCTAAACCTAGAGTTTGGGGGTGGGGATATTAATAGGGTTGGAAATAGAAAGTAGGTAGAATTACCTGTGTTCTAAAAAGTTACATAGAATCATTTATAAGGTTCTGTGACAAAGTTGATGGGAGAAGTGTGAATTAAGGATTTTTTTTAACAAGTTTAAAAAGTATCAGGAGCATAAACATGAATCCAGTGAGACGTTTTGATTCTAGAGATTAAAAAATTAATAGCAATATCATGAAAAATAGGCATACAGAGTTCTAGTGGAAAGAACACTGAGCAAGAATTTGGGGTCATGCATTTTAATGCTAATTCTATATCCAAAGCCTTGACATAACCATAGGTAAATAAAAAAAATTTTCTGGGCTTTAAAAATCCATCCTCAAATAATTCTGATGGCCATATGAGTTATCAAATAATCTGATTTTTATGACACCAAGGAGGAGAATAACTCCGTTTTATTTTTTTCTTCAGAAAATATGTTAGGGCATGCATGTAGAATTATCTAGAAAGTAGTTGCAAGAAATGTGGATGTGACCTGAAAAGAAGGTTGGATGTGGGCAGGAGTTTTTGATAATACTGGGGACATTTTGGGTTGCCACAACTAGGTGACTGCTACTGGCATCTAGTGGGTAGAGGCCAGGGATGCTGCTAAACATCCCAGAAAGCCCCACAATAAAGAATTTTCTAGTCCAAAATGTCCGTAGTGCTTAGGTTGAGAAATGCTAGGTTAGGTGACATCATTTTGGAGTTAGATGTATTGAAGTTGTATATAAACAGACTAAACAAATTTAACTCTGAAAGGTAATGGTTTCAAATCTGCCTCATATTCTTTCTTTTTTTAAATTTTATAGTTTTTATTTTTTCCATTATAGCTGATTTACAGTGTTCTGTCAATTTTCTACTGTACAGCAAGGTGATCCAGTAACACATACATGTATATATTCTTTTTTCTCACATTATCATGCTCCATCCATAAGTGACTAGATATAGTTCCCACTGCTATTCAGCAGGATCTCATTGCTTATCCATTCCAAAGGCAATAGTTTGCATCTATTTACTCCAAATTCCCTATCCATCCCACTCCATTCCCCCCCCCACCTTGGCAACCACAAGTCTGTTCTCCATGTCCATGATTTTCTTTCCTGTGGAAAGGTTCATTTGTGCTATATAGTAGATTCCAGATATAAGTGATATCATATGTTATTTGTCTTTCTATTTGCTTCACTTAGTATGAGAGTCTCTAGTTCCATCCATTTTACTGCAAATGGCATTATTTTGTTATTTTTTATGGTTGCATAGTATTCCATTGTCCACACCCTCTCCAGCATTTATTTGTGGACTTATTAATGACGGCCATTCTGACTGGTGTGCAGTGGTACCTCGTGGTAATTTTTATTTGCATTTCTCTAATAATAAGGGATGTTGAGCATTTTTTCATGTGCTTGTTGGCCATCTGTGTATTTTCTTGGAGAAATGTCTATTCAGGTTTTTGCCCATTTTTCAGTTGGGTTGTTGGTTTTTTACTATTGAGTTGTATAAGTTGTTTGTATATTTTAGAGATTAAGCCCTTGTCAGTTGCATCATTTGATATTGTTTCTTTCTTACATATTTCATTGACCTTACTTTTAAAGTTATGAGTCACTATTCACCACTCACTGAATGGTAATCTTCATATATTCAGACAATGCTTGGCACAGTGCCCAACCAGTATGGATCAAGGAAAGTATAGCTGTGAAAAAAGTGATGGAAATAGCAAATTTTATTATGCTCAGTATTGTCTTTTTAAAGTCTTCCAAGGTGGTGTACATGTTTTAAGGAATAAATATGAATTAACTATATGTTCTGAAATTAGATTGATATGCTAATTAAAGTTAATATGTGGTACATGGCACATTTTTGAGGCTCAATATATATTTATATAATACTTATGTGGAACAGATAGATTGGAGGCCTAAGGAATTATATTTTCATACCAAGATATTTAACAATTTTGGAAACAGTTAGTAATAGATGTAATATTAACTGTTACTAGGTATCCTAATCCCAGTTTTGTTGATATGATACCAAATTATCATCTTTATTTGTGTACTATGAATTTTTGTAGTATATGTTGATGGCAAGGTTAAAAATTAAACCATATAACCAGATTTCTATTTTATGTTACAAACATTTAATAAGCATCTCAGTTTTACCATGCCAAAAACAGACCTCTCTCCACCCCTAACACATTCTTTCCTGAGACTCACTCATTTTGGAATAGGGTCTTTAACCAATGATCTCTAGAGCTTAAGCTAAAAAGCTATACATTATTTTGCTCTTTCTCTCATGTTAAAATCCAAAGGACCAGAACATTTGTTGGTAAAAGTCACCAAATAGAGAAGAAATCAGTTTGCCTCTCTCTATCACTTTTTATTAATCCTTAAATCAAGACACTGTTGCCTCATCTGTTTATTACTGCAATCACCTACTAACTGGTCTCCCTGATAATATACTTGCTCTCAACTTTCCATTCTCTATACAGCAGCCTGAACAATTTTCAAACCTCACAAGTTGATTTATAGCGTTTTTGCTTAAAAATCTGTAACTCTTTTGCTCCATTTAGTACAAACTCAGTTGTACAGCACAATGGATTTCATGGCTGCCTTTCTAGCAACATTCTCTATCTTACCATGGAGGATTCCTATAGTATTGGGGAAAATGACTCTACCTTTGGCTCCAGGGTAAGAGCATGAAACTAAATAAGAAAAACAAAAACTTCTAGTATGGTAGATTCATGACACAAGGTATGGTGAAGAGAGGTTACAAGCCTATTTTAATCAAAGTGAATTTCAGGGAAATTACTGGGAATTGTGAAAAACCTCACTAGAGATAGGAGAGTTTGAACTCCTTCAGCTACTTTGAATCTAAGAGGTAAGTGAGAGTCTGAGGGCACAGTCAACACCTGGAGGCAGAGAGCTGAGGTAGCTGCAGAGAATAGGGAACAGAATCCTTCACAAAAATGCCTGAAGTGGGTGCTACCTTTGACCTCCTGGCTGGAGGAGCCAAGAAACATCTTCCTCGTTTAAACTGGTTACAACTGAGTTTTGTGATCAAAACCATGCTAAAGCAGGAGACATTAAACATTGTGGTCTCAGGACACTTTGCCTTCCTAAAAATCATTGAGAACTCCACAGAGCTTCTGCTGATATGAGCACTATCTATTATATTATATTTGGTAAATTAGCATATTTAATACAGTTAATATATTTAATCAACATATTATAGTAAATATATTATTATTCTAAAATAACATCAACAAATTACTTGTTAATGTAAATAACACATTTGTAAAAACAACTATTTTTCAAAACAATATATTGAGTGAAAAAACAGCTTTAGAGTTTTGCAGCTCTCTCTTAAACCATGTTATCATCTGGTTTAAGACAGGTGGATTCTCATCTGCCTCTGGATTTAATCTGTTACAACATTATGGAGAAAATCTTAATTCATTAGAATATGTAATTAGAAACTGATGAAAATGTTAACAGCCTTTCATATAAGGACAGTCTTTGTTGATATTACACCAAAACTCAACAAGTTTGGTTTTTGTTTTTAATTTTTTATTTTTTGGCTGTGCTCATGGTATATGGAAGTTCTTAAGCCAGAGAGTAAACCCACACCACATCAGTGATAGGAGCCACTGCAGTGACAATGCTGGATCCTTAACTCAATGGTTCACAAGAGAACTCCAAAAGTGGAAGTATCTTAAAGGTTAATATTAGTGTGGAATCTGAAAGCATATAAATAAAATTTACATTCTTATTTTAAAAAAATAGCCTATGTAGCACCTGGAATAGTGGTATTATTCATAAAAGATTTTGTAATATGCTCATTAAAAAATCAGCTCATTAATGTACTGATCATTATGAAATAGTGGTTTTTACAGATCTTCTAAATTTTAGCATATTTTATTACAATGTCAAAATTGCATCTGTCAATATTATCACATATGTTATAAGTGTTTTTATGACTGGGGAAGCTTTCACTTTCATTGTGGCAAATACAAATTTTTCAAAATCTATTTTTTTTTCCATTTTTATCATGGAAGTGTTGTCTTTATCATTGGCCACAAATGTCAGTTATCTTAAATTGATAATTTTACTTATGTTCTAAATAATCATAATTTTCCTGCCAATAATTCTTTCACTTAACAATTGTGTTTCATGATATAAGTTCGATTTAGAAATTAATCTCTAAGTCCCTTTTTTTTTTGGAGTTGGGGGAGATAATCAACATACTTTGCTTTATGACTGAAGGGTTTTAATATATTTTCCACTTAAACATGCAGAACTTTAAAAAAGTTGTGTACACAATGGTTGAGATTTAAGAAAATTTGTAATTTTTTACTACTTTATTAAGGCCATTCTTAACTGCATCTGACATCTAATTTCCCACAAGTGCATGGCACCTAGACTACACAGACCATTAGCATAGTTTGATTCTACTGCCCTTATTTGTACAAAGTCATCATCAGATGTACTTGCTATTGCTTTCATACCATCATTGCCAATGACAAAATAGTAAGAAGGGAAAATAATGTCTTCGCATTGTTTTGAAAATCTTTTTGACCTTGCACACTCCCTTAAAAGTCTTGGGAACTCCAAGGGTTTGGAAAAGCTGCCCTAACCATTCCCATAGTCTTGTTTATTAGCCAACATACTACTTACCTTCTCCTTTATTCACTACACGCTTTAACCGTGTTTCTTGAATACATTAAGGACCTTTGCAAATGTTGCAACTTTCTAATATTCTGTCTGCTGACTTTTATATTGTTTTCTATTCATAATTTAAATCTCAAATCAAATGCTACATCTTCAGAGGGGTTTCTCCTGATGGCCCATATATTATTTCTCCTCATGTATATAAGGCACATTTTTATTACATTATTATCTTTTTATCCTAACATTTGGAATGAGATCAGGCACATAGTGAGTATAAGATTATCATTTATTAAATAAAGTAACAAGATGGTATAAGTATAATTTACTTGACTAGCTTCTCCATTTTTATAAATATATAATATCATTTTTATACAGTTTAACTAGGAACAATTATTTTTGCAAAAAAAAGTGCCCCCTCTCACCCCCCTCTAGGTGCTTCTTCCAGGGTGGATTTCAATCTAGTCTCTTAAATCCCCTCTTTAGCCTAAAAATACTATTGTTCCTAACTATTCTTATAACTGGCTAGTAGAATTTTTTTTAATTGAAACTTTAGTCTGTCGACTTGTTCAATGATGAAAAAAAAATAGCACTGAAATGTATTGACACTTGTCACCAAATTTTGATGTAGAGGGTGATGTATTTTGGATAGGGAAAAAGAAATTACACCCTCCTATATAAAATATTGTAGTAAAATAGACATTTTCTTTGGCTGTTAAAATCATTTATTTCAGTGAAACAAGCTTACTCATTGGGTATAAGTTATGTAGCAGCAGTGGATGTAAGATATGCTTCACACTCTTCAGTTGACTTTTTTCCTCCATTTCAGTTACTTTTAGTTAGTTAACTAGAGAATAAATGAATGGATCAGATAGCACGAAAAGAATTGATACCCAAAGTCCTAGTGGAATTAAAGAACGGCTTGTGACTGACACAGATTGCTAGAGGAGAAAAGGAGACGACATCCTGACGCAAATTAAATCCTACACACTATTTTGCATTCATTATAATGGCATCTAGGTCTTAGACTCTCTTGGTCTGAGAAGAGGAGTGAGGTCTAACCACTTAGCATTTGTTTGATGATAATTGCCCTATTCCAATGAAACTAGAAGTAAAGCCATCATTACGTTTCTTGCATAAGGCAAGATAAAATAAGTCAACATCTGTGGTCTTACCTCAGTCGTGTGTGGCTTGTTAGTTGGAGAAGAAATATGTTGCCACTACTCCACAATTAACATTTCTGCTCTACAATTAACATTTCTGCTGCAGAAGGGGACAATGATTTTTTGCTCCACAAACGGAGTCACTATTAGTCCTGTTCTATAAAAAACATTTAACACAGTTTATTTGATAGTATGTCACTAAAATTTCAAATAAAGTACCTATGTTCTCATACCAGCATCAGACCGCATTGTGAATATTTTTTTTCTGGTTTTTATGGTGTTGGTCTCATGAAAAAAGGGTGGAAAGAGGAGGAAATATGCACATACACATACACACAGACCCCAAATACTTCTAAATAATTCAGGTAGCTAAAAATCTTGTGTTTACCAGCAAACAAGCAATGCTAACACTTACATACTCTATTTTCTCTGCTTCACTTCATCAGATAAGACCAAGCTGGACAGTAGGAGTTACATTTTATGTGCACTGCATAGGGAATTAGCCCTGCAGTTTCCAGGGACAGCAGCAAAAATTGTGTTCTGGCTTTCCTTTGTGTGATTTAAAGTAACTCTTAGGTATTTCCAAGTAAGCTGATTTAGAGAAAATTGGACATATTTCTTAAGTGGTCAAATAGAGATGGCATTGTTTTATATTTTGTGTCATTTCATATTAATCTGTTAGGGCCTTTGTGTTATCAAATTTTTATTTCTATATCCAAATTCAACATAACTATTGCAAATACTGTAGTTAGATGTCCAAAAATGGCAAAAAATGATTCCTTTATGATGTTGAAGAAAAAAGGAGCTAAGTGCTTACAATGTGAAAGCTTTTTTTCTTTATAATTGAGGCATTAGAAGGCATTTTTATATACTTTTAAAAAGCACTGTGATTTTATTTTTTTAACTTAAGTATAAAACTGAATGCCTATTTGAAGGAAATAAAAGTAGCTAAGAGAAATTGTCAGCAAGACACTAGGAAATTTTACAGTGGTGAAGTGTTGTATGAAACAGGCATTTTTTTTCCTTCATTTCATAGTTGGAAAATCAAGCTTAAATAAGTAAATGATTTGCCAATCATTGGCCAGGATCTTCTGCTCTGACCTCAAACTACCTGCTCAATGAAAGCTCTACCCAGGCTTTTCTTTCTTTGTAATCCAATTAAGAGTGCTCTCTTCTTAAATAAACTGTTTCTTCATTAACCAAAATACTCCCAAACTAAAGAATAAAAGACCAATGAAGATAATAATGCATTACGAAAAATAGCCACAAAGAAATAAATAATCTCACATAATAGGTATGATTTGACACCAAGGCTTAAGAAATACAGCAAAAACCAAGTCATTGATATCTGATATGTATGTATCACAATTCAGCTGTTACGAGAAAGAGGTTGTGTGTGGGGCGGGGCAGGAATCAGCCTTTCAGACTTGCAATGTTATAACCCAGAGTTAACAAGACAGTGAATAATTATCTACTCTGAGAATACAACATAATTGAATCACAGTGATCTAGTCTGTTGTCAAAGCCATGTCATCATAGCCAAATATTTGATCTCATTATGAAGTATTATGTCTTTTAAAACCCAGTATTTCCCATATGTGATTGTCTTACTCTTAGGGAAACTATGTAAATATGTGCTAATCAATAACTACAAAAGAGATAGGTGAAGATAGGATCCAGGCTAGGTAGAACACTCCACATTGCATACCTTGTGAAAAATCAGGTAACAGTAACAATGTCACAGATCTTCATGAGTTGAAGTTACTCTGGCCTATAGTGAAGTTATAACATTTTTTGCTTAGTACACACTCATATATAGTATAATACAGTATTATATAACACATATACTATCATATATAGTATCTAACATGTATAATATATATTACAGGATAGAGAATACATCATATCTGTAATTTCAGGTGAAACTTCTTAAGAAGACTACTTGGAGACTGTTTGCTTGCTTCCTTTCAATTTATAGAGATTACAAATTATGTAATGGATCCTGTAACCTCCTAGGTTTAGATATTAGGTTTTTCTACTCCACAACATATATTTCTCTGTAGCAACTGCTGCTTTACCTGTTACAATTTTGCATCTCTTTTCTCTTTAAAGGCAAAAACGAACAATTTATACTCTGACCTTATTCTAAAATCTGTTTTGAAATGAGGCAGATAAAAGTACATTAACATGAATTTTAGACATATTTTTTCAAATGTATTCATGTTTATAGAACAACTTTTGGTAATCTGAATACCACATACTGAGTGCAACATTGAATGCATCATTAATGATTCCAAATAGTTTTATGATGCCAAGCTTATCATTGTAGCATTGCCAATCAACCGTAATTTTGATTATGTCTATGTCCATATTTACCAGTTTGAGTTTAATTCTGGCCCTGACACCAAACTACCAGCAGACAACAAGAATAGTCCCCCAGAGCTATGGCTGGTATACAGGAATATCTAAAGATGAAGAGAGGACAAAATAAATGACTTTGTACAAGTCATTTATTTTCTTGCAATCTGCTTTGTTTAAAAGACTGTAGAATTTATCACAGCTCTAATAAATAAATAACATAGAAACTTCTGCCACAATGCTGAAAAACCCATATTTTTGGAAGTGGATACTGTGGTTTACACAGAGAGATACATTGAATAATGAGAATCTGAAACAACAGGACTGGTACAATAAAAAGTAACAAATTACATTTATGAGATATAAGTAAAATAAAAATTCTTGAATTTTACCTAAATAATCAAACTACTGTGAAAATATTTGAAGAGACATAAAAACTATGAAATACGTTGCTTTACAGTGATCGTTGAGAACTGCTCTAAATAAAATTAGGAAACTGATATATATAAACTGGATTGGTTTTCAGAAAAATGGAAACAAGGTTTTCCTCAGAATGTATATTAATTATAGTTTATTTCACAGCAAGGTATTGTTTTTTGTTGGTTTGTTTTTCTTTTTATGGTTGTACCTGCAGTATATGGAAGGTCCCGGGCTGTTAGCACTAGAGCTGAACCCAGTTTGTAGCCTATGCTGCTTGGCGACAAGGCCAGGAATCAAACTCACATCCTCACAGATACTATGTTGAGTTCCTAACCCACTGAGCCTCAACACGAACTCCCACAATAAGTTATTGGCATTTTTCAATATATAAAAGAAAATAGTATTCACATCTTCTTTTGAGACTTTTAAATTATATTTGAATTGTGATAATTAGTTCAATACTAAATCTAAAATATATAGACATTTCATGCATATTTTCCATAAATGAATAGTATCTGAAAATATATGTACTAATCTAATCAGAAAACACTGACTATTAAATTATAAAAAAGGAATATAATTCTAGAATATTGGATCATTTGTTATTTAATGAAGACTTGTCTACCATATGCCATATAAAAGCGTGCTAGGAGTTCCCTTCGTGGCGCAGTGGTTAAGAAATCCGACTAGGAACCATGAGGTTGCGGGTTCCATCCCTGGCCTTGCTCAGTGAGTTAACAATCCGGCATTGCTTTGAGCTGTGGTATAGGTCGCAGACGCGGCTCGGATCCCCCGTTGCTGTGGCTCTGGCATAGGCTGGCAGTTACAGCTCTGATTGGACCCCTAGCCCGGGAACCTCCATATGCCGCGGGAGTGGCCCAAGAAATGGCAAAAAGACAAAAAAAAAAAAAAGAAAGAAAAAAAAAAGCGTGCTAAATTTTGTTGTTACATAACAAAAGTAATTCTTTTTCTGATATGGTTAAAATAAAAACAGACATAAAAGTAAAATAATGCTTTTTCCTAGAATTTCAAAGGTATTCATATTACCATTGCTACTATCCACACAAAGTAAAATTTTAATGTATTTTTACCTAATTTGAGTAAACAAAACATAAATATTTAGAGATGTTTCTTGGAGTTCCCTGGTGGGGCAGCAGGTTAAAGTTCCAGTGTTGTCACTGCTGTGGTTCTGATTGCTGCTGTGGCATGAGTTCAGTCCCTGACCTGTAAACTTCTGCATGTTATTGGGTGATGCCAAAAAAAAAATTTTAAATTAAAAAATAAAAACAATAAAGATGTTTCTCTTTGACACATTATTATATTTAATAACTTTTGTACTAAACACCAAATTAAAAAAATAGTTAATAAGTAGTACTGATCTAAGTGGATACCCATTTTGGTAAAACAAAACAAGAAAGCAACAAAAAAACCCATGTACCGGGAATATAAATTAGAAAATATAAATGAGATGTCTCTAACAATAATAGCAAGAATGGGAACTTCCCATATGGTGCAATGGGTTAAGGAGCCGGCATTGCCGCAGCTGTGGCATAGGTTACAAGAGCAGTGTGTGTTGAATCCCTGGCCTGGATCTTTAACGTGCTGCCCCAACAGGCATTTTGATCTCACTATTATCTATTATCTCTCTTTCTCTGTCTCATGTATGTGTATGTGTGTATACTAGTGTATGTTGTATGTACAAACTCTTGTCTGTATCTGTATACATACACATGAATGTATGTTGATTTTCTGAAATAAACATATTTAAAAAAAATTCTCATTGTTCCATCTATAATCTCTTCCAATGTCTAAAACACTTAGAGTACTCACACCACTATACTAAAAATAAATAAATGTATGGTGATTTTTATATACATTAATGTAAAAAAATGAACGTTGGTCTGGGAATTGGGATATATCAGTTCTTGTCCCCATCTCCTTTAATTCAATATTTTCAGTTTGAATAAGTATTTTAACTTTAGAAAAAAATGATCAAGATAAAATAAGTAATTTCTAGTTTTCGCTGGAACCCAAGATTTTATTCAACTGCATTTTTCTCTTAATATAAATCATAGGACCTATTTTCTAAGATCTTAAATGAAATTAAGAAGATGTCAGATATAAACTCCTCAGATGCCAAGTTTATTTTACTAAGTGATCCTAATAAGAATTAGTTCCATTAGATTGTGATGAAAATTATATAACCAAGAAAAGTATAATTAATTCGCTAATTGCTATGGGTACATAATTTTCCTGAAGAACTAAATTTCTTTAATATTTTTGGCTTTTTTTTGGGGGGGGACATTTCTTGGACCACTCCCACAGCACATGGAGGTTCCCAGGCTAGGGGTCTAATTGGAGCTGTAGCTGCCAGCCAACACCACAGCTCACGGCAATGCTGGATTCTTAACCCACCCAGCAAGGCCAGGGATTGAATCCGCAACCTTCTGGTTCCTAATCAGATTCGTTTACCACTGAGCCACGATGGGAACTCCTAATTTTTTTTATTTCATAGAATATATTTTATTCAAAAAAGCATTAGTGGTGTATAGAATCAACTGTATATTTGTCCTTACTTCTACAGAACATGTGGTAAGAGCATTACCAAGTATGACCAAGCATTCTGAAATACTCTGGTCCAGGGTCTCCAATATTTTGTCATAGATCCCTACCTACAAAAAATATGAGAAACTCTGCATTTCTATATGCAGTTATGCATTTTTTATATCCTGATTAATAATATGTCATGTAAATTATAAACCATAGAGTCTATGCATATTTATATAAATCAAAATAATTAGAATTATAAATATATTAACTTCCCACATTTCGTTAAATCATTTTGTATAAAACCTGGAATGTACATACTCCAATTTAGAGATCGCTACTCCAAAGTGCTTTAACCTCCGCACACTTATGCACTCATTCATCAAATCAGTGATAATTTCCTGAGAACTTTTGGCCAAGGTACAGTGATGAACATGCTATATCTCTGTTTTGATATAGCATGAGCAAGAAAGAATGCATGCGGCACTAAATAATTTATCTGGACAAATCTTGGTTCTTCTCTGCCCAGTCGTGAAAACCAGTGCAATAGCCACAAGCTGAGAAGGCCATGGTGACCAGAGGTCCAGGTGTCACAGGAATGGGTTTTTTGATCACCCTGCCAGACTTAGGTATAACATAAGAAAAACATTAATATCAACACTTAAACAGATGAAAATACACGAGTCCAGTGATTTGCCTAAAATTACATTGGAATAATCAGTAGTCATGGGAGATAGACCCAAACAGTTGTATTCTAGAATATTTTTTAGCCATTATACTATGCAGCCTCCAGAAGGTGACTTGGCATCAGCCTGTGCTTCTCAGTACATGTGATTAACCTGGTAATTTATTCCCAGAATTCATTTCCTAATTTGAGTTCTACGCTTGAATTAATACCCTTGAGTGGCAGATCTACCAACAAACAAAGACAAAAACCAAAAATATAAACCCTATCCCACAAAACTGAATTGGCTTACATGTTCTAAAAGCTAGATAATGCCTAGTGTACAGGTCATCCTGGATACGCAGCCATGTTTCATTGTCTAACCTATATGGCAACCAGTTGAGCTCCCATGGCCCAGGGGCTGTTAACAATCTAATTTTCACTCTGAAAATAAAACAGATTCCACCGAATAAAATAGGAAATGAACCATAATGAAACTGCCTATAAGAGAATTTCCCTATGATTAGTGTGGATATATTTTAGAAAAACATCACTAGATGGAATAAGTTTTCTGAACAATAGAAACATATTATCTCTCTCTAGGAGCAAATTGTATCCATGAGGATTACATTTCCATAATAAGACCAAAGTACATAGAGACGGAGCATCAGTTTATCTGAGTGTTATTTATATATCTGAGCATTAAATTTCCAGAACGTCTGGAGGCCCAGTCTCAGTGTGTATTAAACTTGAGCAAGATAATCTAATGCACGTTGGGTAGAAAGCTTTACTGAAAGGGCAGATGGTCAGAATTCTCAGAAGGCACAGACCCAGGCATACAGGGTACACTCTTGCAAGCAATAAAGACTCATTGCCAATGAAACCAGCTGTCCCAGCATCTGTGTGCATTTCCAGTGAATGAAAAAGATGAGGAAATGAGTGTTGAACTCTCAGATTCTGCTTCAAACAATGCTAGAATTATGACTTTAGACATCCTAACTTTTGGATCCTGCCTTTTAATGCCTGTGACCAGAGGTCTCTGGAAAGATCAGGGACATTCAAGAAATTCTTTAAAACCTCTTCTGATCCAAATCTGTAAGATTTTTCCACAATACGAGAAGCGGTCTAAAGCTTAGAATGAACCACTAGGCCTTTTTGTACCTATCTATCATGGCGTACTCAACCCAACACTGCAGAGTTCTAATTTCCTGCTTCACCAAGCCTAGAAGAACCCAGGAGCTTCTACAGCAGACACCTTGACGAATGTTTGATGCTCAGAATCTTAGCAAAATTCTAAGGAAAATCTGAAACTGATCTAGCTTTAACCTAACAGGTTTTGTTTGTCAAATGGACAGGCTATCTCAAAATAAGCAAAGCTGTATGAGTAATGTGGTTTCTCATTGAAGGTCAGTGATGAGTAATCCTTGACAATCAAGAATTCACAAATCCATGTCTGGAAAGTCTTTTTTAGAATAAAATATGGCCTTGGGGATAGAAATTCAGAGGCTAGGACCTTGGGCTTAGAATTTCAATTTGAAAGCAAAATTGGGACCAGAACTCAAGAAAATAGCAAACATTCACTTGAAAGAATAGGTCATTGATTTAGGATCAGACTAGCAAAAAGAAACTTTTATGCTGAAACCTGGAGCAAATTAACAGAATTTTAAATTACCTCCCACTAAGGCTATAACAAATTTCTAATCTATTTTCTACTTTATCCTCAGTACCCATTCAAGAAATTCCGTTTTTGTTGTTGTCGTTTTTATGTCTCGACATCCCATATACACAGTCCTACAGATTTTAAATTAAGTCCTTGGAGTGAGTTGCAAGAAAAAAAAAAATCAGAATTCACAGGGTAAGACAGTAGCTTTTGGCTATCATTCTGGACAGTAACTTTGGTACTGGGCTATAAGGCAGATAATGATGACAGAGCATGACACAGATGAACCACAATGATGAGAAAGTACTAAATTAAAAGTCACAGATCCTTGGAAAGAGGGTTATAGCTCTGCTTAACTCATACAATAACGTAATTCGTAACTGAGATAGTTACTATGTTAATTTGCATTTGAGTTGTGTTGAAAAGACATGCTTTGACATTGATACAATGGTTCACGCATTATTTCAACAAACATGCACCAAGCCCAAGTTTTCCCTTAATGGATAGTGAGATAACAAAGTTGTATGAGTTATAATTAGTGTCCCTGTCATATGCTTTCTCTGTATTTTTTTCAAGTATGCTTTATCTTCTCTGCATTAGGCCAAAATGTCATTGAATTACTCTGACATATTCACTTTTGCATCCTTCAGAATGCTAGGATAATGCTTTTGTCTACGGTCTATATATTTGTGTAGCTAAATGGATGCATAGATCTATAGATGATTATATAGAAGATAGATAAAATTAAATACTACAAGTAAAAATAATAACTTATCACAAGAAAAAGCCTTAATTAAAACAGGATGATTAATGTAGACACAGCTTAAGAACCATATGTTAAAAGAACTTGGCCAAGACAACAGCCGAATTCAGTATTCTCAAGAGTTTTTCTCAGTTACAAGAATTACACTAAGATTCTATTAAGACCAGTGTTCCATTTCTCTTAAGCCACCTGGAATGAATTTAAAAATTAGGTAGATGTATCAGGGGAACTTGGACACTAATGTTGTCATGTAATTATTCTGTTCACATCACAAAAATGTGTGGGCTTCTAGCAGCCTCGATTTTCATTTTATTTATTTATATATGTTTTACTAAAATTCAATATGTTTATGGTGATTTTTAAAATATCCCCAGTTCTACACACACTCGTTTATCAAATTGTCAGTTAACGTTATGTCACTACATTTTTCAAAACCATCCATGCAGAGTAGCTTCCTGATTCTTGTTGGTACTTCAGAATAATTTAGCTATTAAAGTAAATTATGGATGATTTATTTTCCACACAAAAGTAGAGCTATCCATTTTGAAAGAAGTGTATAAGAAAATCGTTACCTTTTGCAGTGAAAGAATTTTAAAACTAGGATGTATTTGTATTATTTCATAAATTTTGAATAACAAAGGAAAATAATTAGCTAAGAACTTTTGATGCTTTGATACTAAATTTGCTTTCATATATCTATAAATGTTGTTATTTTAAGATATTTTAAATTAAAATATTATTTAAAAATGAAAGTAAATCTCTGCTAAGGATTTCTCTGCTGATATAATGGCATTTTCTTTCTTAAGTGAAACATACGGAAAAGCATGGTGGTAAAGATTAAAGCAAGACAACACCTCAAGATTGTCTACCTGGGTTGATGTACTTGCTGGGTGATGTCTAGCCTTGTAATATTGTAAAAAGCCCTTGCCATCTTTGTACCAAAGTTTCCATATTTGTAAAATCTAGAAAATAGTGGGGTTATTTTGAGGATTAAATGAGTTAATATGTATAAAGCACTATATCTCCTAATACAGTTTTTACTTTATACATATTAATGCATTAATTTATTAATCCTTTAGAAAGAATTGTTTTTGGCTGCTATGGAGCAAGAAGAATCTAAGCTATTGCTAAGACAGGCATTTTTATAATAAGTAACACAAAATCATATACTAGTGTCATGAAACTTAATAAAGACATAGTGAGTGCTCATAATTGCAAGATGTGGGCACAGTGGTGAGGGTATTCTACTATATGCAGATTTTGTTGCTTTTCCCAAAATGTTGATTTGCAATGCTAACAAAAAACTGTTCCTTAAAATAAAGCCAACTTCAATGTATTTGTGTTATTTCATAAAGCTACATTATTTTCTTTTCTGAACTATGCTAAGTCTCAATTTCCTCACCTGCAAATAGGGATAGTAATGCAATCTACTTTGCAGGATTACTGTGAGGACTAAGTAACATAATACATTTAAAGCCCTGAGGAGAGAGCCTGATATATGTAAATTTTCAAAATACAACCAGCTTTTATTACCAGCTTACTTACATACCAGGCTACTTTCCTAAACACAGAATAAAACTACTGTAGGACATGACTTAAGTGGTTTTCTAGAGCTCAGAATAATCCTTCTTTTCAAATACTAATATTCTGGTTCTTGCTCCTGAACTCTAAATGGCCTATGTTTTTTCCCTATGACTAGTGGAAATGTTCAGCCAAAGAACTTTAATTATCCAGTACACCAGCATATTACAGTACCTAGAGTCTCCGAGTACAGGGAATGAATTGTTGCTGATAACATACAGAATGTTTCTATGGCAAAATCTGTTTAGTGCAAGGATATATATGTTTATATATACATATATTTTTATACTTATTACATGTGTGCCTTTACCTGTTCTGACTATTTAAATGATGAGGAACATTATATATTTTATGTAATTATAGTGCTGTATTTCTTATGATTCAAAGGGTCAATATAAGAATAACATTTTATGTAATTATAGTGCTGTATATCTTACGATTTAAATAGTCAATATAAGAATAATAATTGTGTTTACCCCACCTCCCCTTTTCAAAATAAAACTCTGTTAAAAGAGAAAATTTCAGTTTAACATATTTAATATTCTTCATTTGAGTCTTGGACAACATCTAAATATTTGCTTATTTTCATTCCATATTCCATTCTATTCTATGAACCTTACGTTTTTCTCTCTTTTTGTAGAGAAACTTACAGAACCAGATAGTTCCTTTAAACTCAGTAATGGAGAGATATAACATATGGAAGTATATTTATGTTATTAAGTGATTTCTAAAATAATCTGTTTGCTTAATAGCTTTTTCTGTAATTGGTAATCAGAATTATACTTTTGTTTTGTATGTGACCAAAACACAAGGAATGGCTGATCCTTCCCTTTTAAATACAAATCTTTATAAATAATAAAATAAACTGTATTATTTCATGCTATAATATTTGATACTTTGGAAAAGTCGCACATAGTTTTTCTACATCTGTTAGCCTTTTTACATTTGGTTAGTTTTAAGGCACTAAGAAAAACTAATCAACATTTATTTAGATCACACTCAAAAAATAAAAAAAAACTGTCAAGGAACCCAGAAAACACTTCTTATTCTTCAGAAAGTATTAGCAATATCCCAGTCCATCTCTATATTCTTTCAATAGTTTACTGATTCTCAGAGCTTCTCCATAAAGTGAATAGTATATAGACTTAACAACAACAACAAATATATATATATATATATCAGAGTGGCAAGTAACCTGTCCAAGGTCACACAGGACCCAAGAGGCAGTCGAAAAACAGGAATTTATTTGTAGCCACAATTCCAGAACTCTGTCCATTATAACAAACATTGTCAGTTTTTTGGTAGTATACTGACTGAATTGGGGAGAACTCTCCTAAATAGCCAAAGCTAATGTGTAATTACCTATAACTTAATATATTTATTAGTCTTGCTCTCATTTAAAGTCATTTTGCTAAGAATATCGAGATAGGTGTGCTGATCGTGAGAAATCCTCCCATTTCAGCCAAGTTTCTTCTGTAAACAAATGAAAAAGTTATCTTAAATTGGTTAAGAGATTTAGACTAGGTAGGTACAATAACATTTTAAACATGAAAAAAAAAAATAACAAGGAAAGTTAGGGAAAAAAGCTTTTTAGTTCAGTCTTTTTGCAGTAGGGACAAGCTCTTCTGAGAAACTTCATTTTGTTGTTAGAAATCTCCTTTTATGTTGCCCTTGGATACACAAAGAAAACTGTCTAAAAATAATTTGTTTCTACTACATAGAAACAAATCAGGTGAAGAAAATCACCCTTTCCTTTGGAGTGAGAGCTATTTCCAGTTGGGAGGCAGAAGCCTTCAATTATTTCCCCAAAAGTCTGATCTTTAGACCTAATCAATGAAATAATAACTAAAAGGATACAACAATATAATACCAGCAAACTCAGAGCTCCCTTCCTCAAGAAACAAATTGAAAACTCAGGTAGTAAGCACGGAAGACCTTCTTAGATGCTCAAACTTGGAACGAAGCAAGATAGGGAACTTTGGGGATTTGTATTCAACACTCACAGAATCCACATCGGCAAGCAGCTGTTTTAGATCTCCAACCATAGTCACTGAGTCTGAGTCTCTAGGGAAAGGCCAGCCACAGCTTCATCAAGTACCTGAGTATTCACTGAAGCCAAAACAAAAAGTAGATTAGTAAAGCTGCTCTACCTTAGAAAGGCTTAATCAGAAAGCCTGAATGACTTTATTTTGCCCACACTTCTCTCTTCTACTCTTCAGGCTGCTGGACCATTAAATATTGTTTCAAATGTTTAATAAGCAACATGCAAGAAAGAGAAAAATCTCCATCCTCCATCATATTAAATACAAAGGATTGAAGCAAAACTAATATATAAAAATTTAAAACAAATGTAAGTCTACATCACATTTTATATCAATAAACGTGAGTGTATTAAAATTGTATGATTATTTAAATGAATTTTTTTAATGCAAGAGAAAACATAGCATGAAGAAATGTTTTACTTTTGAATATAAAGGAAAACCAAGCAACATTTAGGTACAACTGTAGAAGTTGTCAAGGACAAATAACCATAAACAGAAAAAAACCTGTAAAGTGAGTGCATACCTGTCAGTGTCCTCCAAGGAAAGGCCCTCTAGGAACATGCATGCATGTAGTTATAGAAATCAGGGTGTTTACTTGTTGACGCAAGTGAGACAACACAACTTGAACTGTGGAGTAAGAAAGTGTTGAAGGGTTTTGGCTTTGGCCTCTGTGGGTAATTTGGGGGAAGATTCAAGGTAGTAGGGATTTGGTCTCAACTGGGTGCTCTCAGAAAGTAGGAGTCATTCAATAACTAGAAGTGTTAATTTTTTAATATATTTTTTTAAATCTAGGAGACAGGAAAAATGGAGCATGGTAAACCGTAACTGGTAAAGAAGCAACAATCACTCACATATCCTGACAGAAGTGGGGATTTGGACTTTTTTGTGGTGTATGGTGCTCTTTTTTAAGAAATACTCCACAATGGGAAACTACAAAGAAAAAAAAAAGTATAACTAGATAAAAAAAATGAGAAGAAATTATAGCTATTGAGAGCTCAGAATAGAGATTTATCTTCCAGTAAAAACTAATGGAGTAAAAAAATTATCAAAGTTACGAGGCAAAAATTGTGGTCCTGAAAGAATAACAAAATCAGCATCAAAAAGAGGGTTATACTTAAAGCACAATTCATTTGAAAGATACAACATAAAGTTTCATTTAAATAGGTATTAGAATTTTTAAAAACATGACTACTTCATACCTATAAAAGAAGAAAAATATGAATAACCTCATTACCTTTTTTTGCAAAAGAAAAATCAGCTAAAAGAACCCAGCCACTGAAAATGAAGAGCATTTTCAATATACAGTTCAAAAAGTCAGGAGTTCCCGTCGTGGCGCAGTGGTTAACAAATCCGACTAGGAACCATGAGGTTGCCGGTTCGATCCCTGCCCTTGCTCAGTGGGTTAACAATCTGGCATTGCCGTGAGCTGTGGTGTAGGTTGCAGACACGGCTCGGATCCCGAGTTGCTGTGGCTGTGGCATAGGCTGGCAGCTACAGCTCCGATTAGACCATATGCCGCGGGAGCGGCCCAAGAAATAGCAAAAAGACAAAAAAAACCCCCAAAAAAACAAAAAAAAAAGACAAAACAAACAAACAAACAAAAAAAAAAACCCAAAAAGTCAAAAACATTGATGCCATAATACTTAAACCATAATAAACCATATTATGGTGTAAAATGCCATAATACTTAAACCATAATAAACCATATTATGGTGTAAAATGCCATAATACTTAAACCATAATAAACCATATTATGGTGTAAAATGCCATAATACTTAAACCATAATAAACCATATTATGGTGTAAAATGCCATAATACTTAAACCAGTACATATTTGTGCCAGTATAGCTAGATTAATGAAATAAAATGAATGCAAAATTGGGAATATACATATATTTACTATAGAATATAGGAATCATTTTAAGCAAGAGTAACAAGAGGATAAAAATAATTAAAAATTTTTTTTAAAACACTTTGGATTATAATACATATGATTCCTATACATCATTTACAACAAAGTAAAATTCAGGTTAATTAAAAAGTTAAATGTCAAGAAAAAAAGTAAAAATGAAGTAAATGTTGACAAATATTTATCTGATGATACACAGATCTTTTTAAGCATTAAAAGAGTGGTGGAAACTAGAAAAAGAACTGTGAATTATCTCTTAGGAGTAAAAATAACAAGCAATTTGTCCTATGTTTTTATGTGTAATAAGTGAATTTAATGTATTGTACCATTTCAGTGACAAACATCACAAACAAGAGTGTTTAAATTATTCCTGCTACCCATTTTCCATTTGAGAAGTGCATATATTCCGCATTGGTTATTTTTGGATATTCACAAATTAGTTGCCATCAAACAAAAAAACTAAAGTGGCTTTTGTATAGCAAATCCTCATTACTTCCTAAATTATGTTCAAATAGTGGTCAAAGTCAGTTTTGAACCTTAGGCAGCATTTTAAGGCTCTTATCACAGAGAAAACCTCTATACTATTCACTAACATGTAAGTCCCAATGTGCAGATTGTGGAGTATTTTTCATGTGTCGTTGGTTGGTTGTTGTTGGTTTGCCTTTGTTTTTGTTTTGTCATGTACATGCTGTTTCTTTACTTTTTACATGGGTTTCTTATTCATCTGCATCTCTCTGAGGTAAAGAAACCTTCTAACTTATAAGTGTGGAGTCAGGCAAGCCCTCCTCCTTTGCTCCCTCTGGGGCTCCTTCAAGGGAGGGTGCTGATGGCTTTTGTTTAACTTGGCTGGGCAGTTATTCTTCATCTTGTTGCTCTACTACACATTTCTAAGAGACCACTTGGTATCTACAATACAATTAAGTCTCTCTTTCTCTGATGTAATCTTTCCCATCCCTGCCTATTTTGTGTCTTAGCTTCTGCTGAGTGCTTTATTAACTTCCTGCTGTAAATCTTCTGAAGGCAGAATGAAGATAATCTAAAATCCTCTTAGAGGACCATACAATGGGAAAGGAGGGAGTGCAAAATTGTCTATCTACAGTTGCTCTATAGATTTTTTACCTACTCTTTTTCTGCAATGCAGTCTCCTAACTTCTATTTTTATTTTTTTTATCTTTCTCAGAGGCACTCTTGTGCTTTAAACACAGAAACAGTAACAACAAAACCTTAAAATAGTATGAAATTCTATATAGAACTTAAAAATACAGCTAAAATAAATATTTATCCTAAAGTTTTCCAAGCTAGATTCCACAAATTTGTATTTAATGTATGGTTTATCTTAATCACTCATTATCAAAACAATATATGTGCATACTGAAAATACACTAAAGGATAAGAATGCCAGATTAAAAAATAAAGAGATTTATTTATTTATTTATTTACTGTCTTTTGTCCTTTTAAGGCCACACCCAAGGCATATGGAGGTTCCCAGGCTAGGGGTCTAATCGGAGCTGTTGCTGCCAGCCTACACCACAGCCACAGCAACTCAGGATCTGAGCCTTTTCTAAGACCTACACCACAGCTCATGGGAACGCCAGATCCTTAACCCGCTGAGCAAGGCCAGGGATCGAACCTGCAACTTCATGGTTCCTAGTTGGATTCATTTCTGCTGAGCTACGACAGGAACTCCGAGATTTAATTTTTTATCCTGGCCCTGTAATGAATTAATTTGAAGATTTTTGGACATATATCCTAATGCTGTATGTTTCCTTTTCTCATAAGTGAAATGAGGTAGTTGGAATCCTCCTACAGGTAAGAAAAACATGTGGCCTGTGATTCCTTCATGCTTTCTACTTCTACTATTGGCATTTTTTTCAGCTATGTTCTAGCTCCTCCAGTAGTTGTTGGAGAAAAGTCAACTTCTAGAGATGAAAATTTTGTACAGGAGAAATTAGGTGATACATTTTTTTTAAAAAGAGGTAAATATGATTTCAGATATCTTAATAAAATAACTTTTAAGCTGCATCTTAAAAGATGATTAGGGGTTTTCCAGGTGAAGATGATTAGGGCTATTCCAGACAAAGGAGAAAATACATAAAGATAGAGGTAATAAAGGACATAATGTGTTAAACGAATGATTAGAAGTTCAATGTGGTAGAAATTCAGAGATGGATTAAAAGAGAACCTGAATATAAAATCACAAAGATAGATGTGGATCATTTTGTGATAGAGCTATTGTACTAGGCTAAAAATGTTAATTTTATGCTGTAGCCAATTGATTTTACAGGAAAGAGGTTAGCAGAATTTTCTTGGAATATAATTCTGGAAGAAGTATATAAAATACACTGAAATCTTTGGCATGGAATCCAACAAAAAGTTATTATAGTATCTCAAGTAAAAGGTAAGAGGGTCTTAGACTGAGGCATTAAAACAACAATCCAGAGGCTAAGGTGGATTACATAATTACTTTTAATAGGTGTGATTAGATTTTTTGACCAACTCTGTTCCAGGAGAGAATGATAACACCGGGAATTTACTGTTTTAAAAGACAAGATGAAAATGCTAATGAAAATCAAGAACAGGTATATTACCTGGCATAACAGTTTACTTTGTGATTTGGGTGGAATGGGTTGAGGTAGAGGAGTCTAGTGAGATTTTCATTTGGATAAAGCTAGGAGAGAAGTAAGAAAGGGATTGAGGTATTAGTGTCATAGGAAAACTGATGTTGAACAGGAGTTTAAGATTTCAGAACATCATTAAAGTGAAATGAAAGAGAGCCAAAGACAGACTCAAAGTACAATAGCAATTAAAGGGTAGATAGAAAAAAAATGAACCAAAAATATGGAAAATTAATATTCACAGAGGAAGGAAAATAATCATGAAATATTTTTGCAACGGAAGCCAAGAGATAATTTTAAAATTAAAAGTCATCCTCAGTATCTCAAATCTATTCTTACACTATCTGAATAAATAGTTTTATTATGTATATAGCTTTCCTTAAATTCAACAAAGAATATTGGGTTCATATAATAGGCACAATTCTAGTGACTGGGGATATAATATACATATATATATCAATGAGAATAAAACAATATTCCTTATCTCATGGAAACAAAATTCTACTCAAAGAATCAGACAATAGTTAAATAAATATGTAATATATCTTGTAAAATGCTAAGAAAACAATCAGATTATGGAAAGAGAGTATGGTGTTGGGATTTTATGCTAGTTCACCTTGGCCGGGAAGGAAAGATTTCTGAAATAAGGTCACACTTGAGCACGTACAATAGAATTAGAGGAGTCTAGTGAGATTTTCATTTGGATAAAGCTGGAGAGAAGTAAGAAAGGGATTGAGGTGTTAGTGTTACAGGAAAACTAATGTTGAACCATGTGTTTATGATGGTTGTGAGCAGAATAGTGATTTGATCTGAAGAATATTTTGAAAAGATTCTTCTGGCTACTCTGTGGGTACTTGACTGTGGGTGGATAGCCAGGGAAGAAATTTAAGGACTATTTAAGATGGTATGAGGAAGACAACAGAGATAAGGGGAATTTGGTGTGGGTCAGGGTTTCTCAGCATACACATAGTTGCCATTTGGGATGGGATATTTTGTTGTGGAAAACTGTCATGTGTTTCAAGGGTTTTTAGCAGCATCCTTGACCAGTAGCACTTTATGGTTTTGACAAACAAAAACATTTCCAAATATTACCTAATATCTTTGTGGAGCAAAATCACCCCATAGTTTTCCTCATAGGCACAAAGGCAGGGATTGCAAGTGTGAATAGATGTATTTCAAAGATAAAGCTGAATGGATTTTTTAATTGGATATGGACTGTGAGAGAGATTGCCAAGTTTTCTGACTTGAACAGCTGGAGAATCAAATTGACATTCCTGAGACTGGAAAACTAAAGATGCATTGGGAATCAATACATCAGCTTCAGCCTTATTAAAGTTGAAAGCAGTTGGATATAAAACTGACATTCCGGGGGAGAGCTCAGGTTGGGTATATAAATTTGGTTGCCATATGTGTATAGATAGTATTTAAAGCCAAAAGAATGGATACCTAGGGAATGAGTAGAGATAGAACAGATTCAGTGACTGAGCTCAGGGGCTCTCCACAGATGAGGGTTTGAGGAAGATAATGGTGACTTACAATGAAAACTGAGAAATTTGGGGTGTGTGTGTGTGTGTGTGTGTGTGTGTATGCATGCACAAATACACATTTCCTCTTCTTCCCCTCCCCCTTTCATGAATGTAAGACAATAAAGGCAGAAAAACAGTCATAATGTAGTTGCTGGCATGAAACTATTGCTATTTTACAGAAATTTTTAGTGGCACAATACTAAATCAATTATGTCTACAGAACATTTTTCTTATAATAGCCACTTCTTCCTGTGTAATTTAGTGCTGGCAGTCAACCATAACTCCCTACTCTTTGGCAATATAATGAAGAGGGTCTGACCCAAAGTATTTTGGGTTCAGTAGTTGCTGGCAGTAATAATAACAGCCTTTGGCAAAATTTGGTGCCTTAAAAAACAAACAAACAAAAAAAAACCCAACATACATAGACATGAAGAAAGAAGAGATGGACAACAAAAACCTGATAGCCTCTGATCATCTGGCCCAGGATCCCTGATGCCAAATGTCCCTTTGGCCTTTACAAATTTTGTTCTGTGACTAAATATGTATCCCCTCCCACCTACCCTAATTCAAGTTAAAATCTGCTCACTTGCAACCAAAATGAGGTTCTTCCTAAATAATGCAAAAAATGAGTAAAAGATGTCAAGTGCCAATCAAATGTAATTTCAACGTTATATTTCAGTTATGGTGGATTGCTAAAGAAAATGAAAAAAGGAAGATAAAGAAAATGAGCCTAGGTTTGAATGAGAGTACAAATCTGACTTGTGGGAAATTGGGTTGACTAAGAGAGGATCTGTATAAGACAATCTGAGGAGGTAAGTCCAACTGATCAAGTCTGTGGCCATTATTGTAGCAAGCCTTGAAAGCAAGTGTGAGATTCCGCTATGGAATCACAGGCTCAAAATCAATACATCAAATTGGGTGAGATGGCAGACACGCTTATTTTTCTTCCAGTCTATGAGACCACCATGAGGTTGACACTCAGCAGGCATAAATAAGCATGTTTTAACCTACAAAATCTTTTTATCAAATTTTAGCCAAAGAAGTCTTCATTTTTATGGTTATAAATTCACCAGTATCCCAAGTAATCCCTGAATATAGAGAATGTGGGTGTAACTGATAAAACTGCTTGTGAAGACACTGCTAAATTGCTGTGTAATCAGGGCCTGATTGGGTCTGATTATGAAAGCTCTCTTTAATGAATACAAATGCCTGCTACACTGTTCAAATTCCTTCTTATATTATTATATATTCACTATAAAATATTCCTTTGTGAGGCTATGAAAAATTTCATCTATTCTCTTTTGAGTCCTATATGCATGGATTTTCAGTTTAAAAAATGTTACAAATAAATGACATTAACAGACTTTTGTGGTTACCTTAAAATAATTAGTAAACTGGGACACAACAATTGGTCGTAATGATGCAGTATCAAGTGTCCTCTTACCAAATAGCTTATGCAGCTTATTTATGCATATGTAGGTCAAATAATGCCCCACAAACAAAAGGTAAGAACATTAACGCTGATGAATTTTCTTTTCATTTGAAGAGGAATATGCACTTTAGGTAGAATCATCTTTGTAGTCCATAAACGGAAGATTTATGACAGAATATATGGAATTAAATCAAAGAAGATATGGGAGTTCCCATCGTGGCGCAGTGGTTGACGAATCCGACTAGGAACCATGAGGTTGCGGGTTCGGTCCCTGCCCTTGCTCAGTGGGTTAACGATCCGGCGTTGCCGTGAGCTGTGGTGTAGGTTGCAGACGTGGCTCGGATCCCGCGTTGCTGTGGCTCTGGCGTAGGCCGGTGGCTACAGCTCCGATTCAACCCCTAGCCTGGGAACCTCCATATGCCGAGGGAGCAGCCCAAGAAATAGCAACAACAACAACAATAACAACAACAACAAAAGACAAAAAAAAAAGAAGATATGAACGTGCCTATAGTCAACAGGGTTGTTATCATGGGGGATTAAATTTATATTGCTCAGAAAAAGATTCTCCGAGTGCTAGGCTCTTTTAAATAAAGGTCATTCAGATAGATCTTTATTATTAGTGCTTTTAAATTGACCAATTTAATTCTTTTTCCGTAAAGTTTATCCCCCTAAAATTCCCATCTCCTCTGGCCTTTTGAGGAACTTTCTTCCAAATTTTATGCCCTTCTTCTCCAGTGAATCTTGAGGTACCTTCCTCCCTGCCTTCAAAGGTACATACTTTTCCCATCTTGATTCTGCCACCTAGAATAAATCTGGACTTGTAATCCATGGCCTAATTGTCATCTTCCATATTTCTCTAAACCACTGCTCTGAACTAGAACTTCTTTTCTAGAATGAATATAACAATATCTGGTATATCAGTTGTTTGCATGAAACTAAGATAATATTTATTTAGAACACTTAACTCACTACACTTTAGGTTTCTCCCTTTCCCTGATTTTCTTTTCATGTCCAAACTTCACAAATAAATGTCCAGAGCTATTACATCAATTTGTTTTATCATCAGTTTTAAATCTGCTTCTCGATCCCATGCTCTATAAAAACATCTTTATATAAAATCACTAGTGACCTACTAGTCTCAGCCCATCTGTTCTAACTCTTCTTTCCCTGAGCTTTCACATGCTGTGTCCACACTCTTAATTATTGTTTCTTTCCTGAAAAGCTATTCTCCTTGGATTTCTATTACTCTGTTTCCCTTTTCTTGCTCTATATTCTCTGTCTGTTCTTAATGTGCCTGGAGAATTCATTGGCTGGTTAGCATGATTTTTTTAAAGTGTTGTGAGAGTTATGAAGAAATTGAAAATAACTAATTTTGTGGATTGACTTCACTTCTGTAACTTACCTTTATGTGTCTATGAAGTGGGTTTGTCTAGTATTATTCAGATCTAAAATGTAGGAGTAGAGAATTACAGAGAAAAAAAATTGTTTTCAGTTTCCATTCAAAATTCATCATGCAGATATCATGTAGTTTTTATAGAGATAATGATCACACCCCAGGAAATCTGACCGCCAATATAAGGAGTGTGTAAAATACAGTGGGGGAAATAGATAGAATTGCTGTCAAAACATCACCTTCAGGCAAGAATACTCCACATGGCTCTTTTGAATATCATTCAAATATCACGCATCCACTCACAAAATCATAGATCAACTAAATCTTTCCTCCTGAGTTCATTAATTACTCTTTTTAATTAATATCATCAGTTTTACTCTCCTATAATGAACAATGAAATATGAGTTTACTAATTCTAAATATAAACATCCATGAAATCAATTTGCCTTTAAATATTTTTACTCAGAATCTTAAATACACAAGTCTTGGTAGACATACCATGTATTGACTAACTCAAGAAATATTAATAGCACCTGTATGAGTGGTTCTAAGCTTTAGCACATATATAAAATTTCTCGTGAGTTTGTTAAAAATGCTGATCCCATGTTCTGGTGTGACACTCCCAAATCTAATTTTGTAATCTAGCACCTTAGGATCACCTTTTGCATCACATGGTGTTCTCATTCGGTCATAAAGATGAATGTGTTCTATTACATTAAATGTGGGAGAAATGTAAATAACAATACATGAAAAAAACCCTAAGTGATACAAAGAAGAAAGTCAGGAAAAGTGCTTTGGGAGTATAAGGTTAAAGTTTAGTTAGGAAGGAAAAGATTATCTCAAGGGGGAGAAATTTGGAGAAATCCTGAAAAAATGAAGAGAGAGATTCCACGTCTTGGGTCAAACTAAGGAGTAATGCCTAGTGAGAGAGCCCCAGGAGGAGTATAAAGGGTATGGTGCACTGTGGCTGGACTAACTCTAACATTCGATAGTAACATTCGATAGTTCCTCCTTATTGTTTGCCCTCCCCTCATAGCTACTCCCCAGTGAAAAGGTCGCTCATCACTATCCCAAGTGGGATAGGTTTAATTTAATATTCCTACTTTATCTTTCTCATACCTTTATGAGATATCTTTGTTATTCTCTTTTATAGGTGAGGACATTGATGCTCAGAGCATTTAAGCAGCCAGGTTTTAAAATGTGATCTCAGATTTTCAAAGATAATGCTAATTGCCTTACTTTATTATCATATGAGTAAATGACCCCCCCCAAAAAAAGCCCCCACGAGGCACATATATTTACTTATCCATCTTCTTTCACTTCCTTAATGACAACCACTTAATCCATACCCTCATATCTTTAATCTTATTTTCTGCAATTCACTGCTACTGATAGAATTTTGGACCTAGATAATATTAGGACAATCTGTTTTACAGATACATACAGGTAAGTTCAGAAGTAAAGTGATTCAACCAAAATACAGTTAGATAGTGTCAAGAATCACAGCTCAAAGCAGAAGGCCTTATATCTCTTAACTTTACTATTCTTTCCATTTCACTCTCCTATTTACTTTTTTCTCTGTAGGTTATAGCAGCCAGTAATGTCCCCCCCCTCCCCAAATTGCTTTTATCATGTTATTCTCTGACTGAATCCCTATAGAGGGGCTTGTTTTCTTGTCCTAGGAGGAACAACTCTTTAATGCAGACCACTGGCCCTCTCTCTCTTCACATCCCCTGTTTTGTGCAGTATACTTCAAGAACCACCGTTTCAACCACTCATTTTTCGTGGAAACAACAAGTAAATGAGAAAAATGAAAAGGATCGCAGTATCCTGTACCCAGATTCAAACGAACATGTGTCTGTCCCCAGACTGCTCTTGCCAAGCCCCACAGCAATGGAAGAGCTCCTCCTCCTCACTCTTTCCACTGGTGTTTTCAGTCTCAAACATTGCCATTCGCTCTCTTATCCCCTCTCTTCTCTGTAACCTGCCATCTCTATTTGGAGGAAATATTTTAAGCAACTTCAAATCTCACTCAACTCAAAGGATACAGAGAGAAAGAGAGACCAAGAATAAGCAAGCACATTGGGGTTTCTCCCCCTGCTACCATATCCTTTGCCTCTTTTTTTTTTTTTGGTTCATTTTTCTTGGGGAGGGGATATACCCACTGTCTTCATTCCTTCATGCCCCACTAATTCCTCAGTCTTCTCTAAAATGGGCTCCAAATCATACTTCTACTACAAATACCTGTGATACAATAACAATAATCTTGGTCTGAGCACAGTCTTCATTTTCTTTCATTTCTTAAAACAGGAGATAGATGCGGCCACTTCCTCCTTGCTAAAACACAATTTCCTTCACTTCTGCACCAGAGCACTCATCTAGTTTGACTTTGTACTTCTTTGAACTCCTCCACAGTCTCCATTTGCAGCTTTTCCTCTTGGACCACATCATTTAATGTTAGAATTTCTTGGAACTCTAAACGCTTCCTTTACTTGAGGTTCTTTCAGCCCTTCCTGTGGCTTTAGTCATTGTTTGTATGGCCCTGCTATCTATTTTTAAAAAGAGATTCCAAGTTTCATATTCAACTTCATGGTCCTCTTGAATGCTCTGTAAGTAACACTTCAACCGTGTTAAAATTTAACTTATTATTGGTTATTTCCACAATTCTTCAACTTCCGCTGTCCCCTTTCTCAGTGTCACCTTTCATCTCGCTCTTCTAAGTCTGACCTCTATGATCATTCTTCATACTTTCTTGTTCATCTTCTCATTCTTTCAGTCACCGTGTTCTATTTACCCTAGCCAGTTTCAGACTAATCATTTCCTGTCAATCTCAATCTCCTACAACAGAATAAAAGTTTTCACACGGTGATTTCTTTAAATAAAATTTGCCTCAGCTGTTGAATTCCTGTCTGATTTCTACCTACTATCTCTTCTCATCTTTAGGCAACTTTCCTGGACGGCTTTTCTTATTACTCAAGAAATCATTATCTCTGTTTTCCACTCTCTTTTTATGCTGTTTTCTCAATTTATAACCAGTCACCCTCCTACTCCAACCCTTTCTCTGCATATTCACTCTCATCCTCAGTGATCCCTCAACACGGATGTTATCTGCATTTCAGATCAACAATGAATGTTTTTTAAATAAAATATGTCCCCCATATTTCATGAAACAGATTTATACTATGAAATTTTTCTTTGCTATATGAAATACAAATTTAAGTTTTATTGTTTATTTTTCCTTTAAAATCTGGCAACCCTGTACTATAGTGCATCTCATTTCTTTCCTCCTGTAGTTTGCAGCCCATGAAGACAAGAACTGTATGTGGCTTAGTTAATGCTGTTGTTCCAGGGCAGCCAAATGTGTGCACAACAGTAAGCACTTAATATACATTGACTAACTTTATTATTGACATGCTGTTCAAGTTTTCTGAGTGCCTATATAAATCTGCCCTTACTTGTGTTTCCTTTTCACTACTTACCTTAGGCATTTTTACTCAGATATGTTCATTCAAACCGATGAACTTTACTCTTCCTGGTGCTGCTTGAAAATGCCCAAATGTTATGAATTTAAAACATTAGCTTCTGATAAAGCCATAGATGAAAGATATCTGTTCCATGAAGTCTTTTTTTTTTTAAATAGTCTGATCTTCTGTAAGTTCAGCCATTGTACTTTACCTATAGAACTCTCAAAATTTACAGGAACAAACTAAACAGTTTCACTTTTAAAGAAAAACCACTGCAAGTGTCTACAGTTAGAAACTAAAAACACACATGCTTTTTTATTCACTGCCAGAGTACTGTTGGCCTCTGTGGAGTTTGCATTTATCTGCTATGGGTCCAAATTGGTCTTGGGTATTTTGTGTTTGTGTGTGTATGTACCTGTTATTTGGGAGAGAAATGGACTGATAATAGGAAATATTGGCCCTCCATTTGACATTTTGCAGAACACCAAACACAGAGTAGAACAAAGGTCTATACACTTGAAAACTAAAAATGTTACTGAAAAAAAATGAACTTGTGATCAAAATAATCTGTTCCTAAAAGGATTTTGATTTTATATCCAAGAAGTTCCTAGCTTGAAATAGAGATTTGATAATAGAATACAATTTATCTCTTATTAGGCATCTTCCATACACTAATGGAGATTCCAAATTGTTACACTATTTTGTTTAGCTAGGTCTTAAAATTATTTACTATATGTGTCAATTTTAATAAGTAAATCTACTTCTCCCTTTTTAATTGAAACATTAATTAATAATCTTGATCATATTCTTTTGTTTTTCCATTTACCAATCCCACAGTTCTAAAGCATTAATCATTGAATAACTCAGACATTTTAATGAAGATTTAATGTGCCATGTCAAGGTCACTCCACTCCTCATTTACCAGAACCTTTTTTACCACAAGTATTCAGACCCTGTCGCTATCAGTATTTGGACTTTTTCAGTAATAATTATAGACAGATTCCTGAGGAAGCCATTCTTAAATCTATCATTTTTTATGGTGCCAGTAGAGTTTGCATAAAGCAAGGAACAACACTTAATTTGATCTGGACTTTGTAATACAGTAGGAGTCCAAAGAATAATGCTTACTTGCCCTAAAGATGCATAAAATTAGAATCTCTTGACCCAGAGGAGAGCCACAGAGGGAGCAACAAGGCATAAGCAGCTCAGAGGGAATGCAGCAAGCATTTCTTTAACCCGGACTATCTTGTCCTGGGTTTGTCCTCTGTTATATAATAATTTTCACAAATGATATACCGTGGAACAGAATGCTTTCAATATTGTAACAACAAACTTTGTATCATTCTGTATTTAATACCTCATTCTACATTTTTGTTTAATTGTCCTATTTATTTTCAAATAACCAAGTTAATCCTGAATTACTTGCACTATTTTGTACAGAAATGGTTTTGTTGAGCTTAATATTAACATTTTCAAAGCAATTTGGGGGGAATATTCTGATTTAAATATGGTGTGCTGTCCTGATCAACATACTCCACAATTTCATATCTCTCTTTTAGAAAAATTTTCAAGAGTGTATGCCTACTATCTTTAGGCATTTGCCTAATAAGCATTTGCTTTGTATTTTCAGTTGTGTGTCTACAACTAAAGTGTAACTTTACACAGCCAACACATAACTCTTATTCTTTACTGCTTTTAACTACCAGAAAGTATCCCAGATAGGGTAGGTCTGCACTGCGGCATTTGTCATGACAGATTGTCTTAGTGTTCCATTGTGTGCAGGACATTGAAGAACCATCCTGGCCTTTGGCCAATGTCAGGAACTTACATTTAAGAGATTAGTGGCATCACTTAATCATTCAATTATGTAGACATAATCCCCAGACACCATTTACTAGTTCATCCTCTGAGAATTTTGCATTTAGCTTCAATACTATTGTAACCACTCATAGAAATTGTGTTTGGTGTGTAGCATATTATTACAAATACTAGATTTACGGAATTAAAGATATATTAAAACACCCGAATTTTGAAACTTTTAATTTGAAGTTCTAATTGAACAAAGTCCTCTGTAATCACTACAGTAGTGCATTTCGCTAAAACACTGCTCTTTTTCTCCCGTTTATCTCCAAAATCTGTCTTCATTATAAAAGTATATATTATATAATTGCTTATGTTAACAAAATCTCCTCAATTTGGCAATGTATAAATTCCTATTGAAATAGATAGTGAAGATTTCACTGTGCTACCTAGTTGTGACTGGAATTTGGGAGAAAGTTATTTTTCCTACATTACCACTTTTATTTTCTTTTGTTAAGATCTTCTATTAAAATTATATTAAGATTGAAAGACTGAAGTGTTTTCTTAATCACTTTTACCAATTATCTGCAATTCTCTTACCTACCTAATTAGAATAGCACCTAATGATGATGCTTTAAAAGATATGACTGTGTGAGAATATGGCTCAGAAACAAACCTGTATGTAAATTAATTATTACGCGCACTTGAGGAAATCAATAAATGCAAGTTGAGCTGATAAAATCATCTTATGGCTTATATTTTACTATTCAATTAATCCATTACTTGTGTGGTTCAAAAGGAATTAGAAACCATCTGGTTAAACTCCCTTATTTATTATTTCACCAACTATTTAGTTGAGAACTTATTTTTGTAAATGAGATAACTGGAGCTCTGAGAGGAAATGTGATTTGTTGTCCAAGGTCAATGGATAAGTCACAGAGCCAGCAGAACAAAGTAATATATACAATGATTTCTATAGACCAGAACCTGTGCAAAATGGCTAATGTCCCTTCTATTCTTTAATCTTCCTAACAAATCTGTGAAGTATGAGTATTATCCCCATTTTGCAAATGTAAAGAGACTAATCCAAGGATGTCAGGGATCTGAATCAAGCTCATATAGGAGGTAGACAGTGAAAACTGGTATTCAGCTCTGCCTGAAAGCAAAGCCTTTGTTCATATACAACATGATACAATTCATAGGTGACATATCTTAAAGAACTTTGATTAGGAAACAAAAGGAAAGTAAGGAATAAAAATTGCATGCATGTACTGTACTCTTAACTTATGTTCATATCTATTGCCTGAGGAAATTTCTACTACAGAAGGGCCAATGAGCATCATTTTTTACTCCTCCTCATTCTCCTCAGATTATTACTACTGTTACTATTATCACTACCACTATTAAAAAAAACCACTATAATAGCTTAAAAATCTTTAGCACATTATTTGCCAGGCAGGTTTCTCAGTCTTTTCACTAAAAACTTACAAGCATCCTATAAGGCAAATAGGCTTGTTATCCTCTTTTTTATGTAAGAGGCAAGTACATAGAGGTTGAATGAATTGTTTGAGGACATGATGAGTAGATATTAGAGCCACATGGCAAACTGAGGTAGAATGACTACAGAGCCTTCAGTAGATATGACCATAATCTAACCACAAAATTGTCCTCGGGCCCATATGTAGAGAAACATAGAATTACTTCTTTGGATTAAATTGCCCTTCTGCTGCTCATTAATGCCATGGATTTGATCAAATTGTATTTGAATTTTTTCTGGATTCTTTGTCTTTTGTATGAACTGGAGATAGTACTGATTTCATGGGGTTATGTTTAAGATTAAATTAAATTAGGAGTTCCTGCCATGGCTTAGCAGTTAATGAACCTGACTAGCATCCATGAGGATGTGGGTTTGATCCTCGGCCTTGCTTGGTGGGTTAAGGATCTGGCGTTGCCATGAGCTGCGGTATAGGTCGAAGATGCAGCTTGGGATCTTGTGTTGTTGTGACTATGGCATAGGCTGAAGGCTACAGCTCCAACTGGACCCCTAGCCGGGGAACCTCCGTAGGCCATGGGTGTGGCCCAAAAAAGACCAAAAAAAAAGATTAAATTAAATATTAACCATTTCAATCATACTTGGCCTATAGTTTGAGTGTTTAAAAACTTAAAATCTTATGAGAATATGGAGATTTATAAGTTAAGTAGGGTGTGTGTGTTTATATGAAAACCTTAGCAACATGGATGGACCTAGAAATTATTATGCTAAGTGAAGTCGGTCAGACAGTGAGACACCAACATCAAATGCTATCACTAACATGTGGAATCTGAAAAACGGACACAATGAACTTCTTTGCAGAACAGATACTGACAGACTTTGAAAAACTTATGGTTTCCAAAGGAGACAGTTTTTGGGGTGGGGGGATGTGTTGGGTGTGTGGGATGGAAATACCTTAAAACTAGATTGTGATGATCATTGTACAACTATAAATGTAATTAATTCATTGAGTAAGAAAAATAAAAACAGTCCTTTTCAACTCAAAAAAAAAAAAAGAAAACCTTAGTATACATGGGTGAGAAATTACTACTTCTAGAAAAACTTTGCAATAGTATTTTGTTTTATGTCTCACCTTACATTTTAAAGAGCTATACTAAGATCTGAATAAAGAAATAAAATAAAAATGAATAGCGAAAGTTAATATATTATCATTACTACAAAAACTGTCAGGAAAAATATATATGCTGGGGACTACAGGGCATGCCACCCAAACTACTGCCTCTAAAATGAGCTATGTCATTTCAGAGTACAGTTCAAAGACCAGATTACAAACACAAATGAACAGTTTTCCTATCGTGAAACCAGCCTCTTTGGAACTATAAAATTATTCATGAGAAAATTTTAAATCCTTTTAGATATACTCCCCCAAACCTCATGTCATTTCAAGAAAGTTATATAAAAAAAAGTGAACCAACTGCTTCTTCCTAGCCTTCTTTGTTTATTAAATATTTTTTACTTGAAGTACCTTGCATAGAATAACCAGATTTGTAGCAATTTATAAGTCAATTCATTGTAACAGCCAGGAAACCACAATGATTAATGTGTATCTCTTAATATATTCAAAGTGTTGTGTCTACATGCAAAATATTCTTTCTCAATTCTGCATTTAATATATGCCACAACACCTTGCCAAGTACAAAGATTGAATCCTAATAAAGTACAGAATTTATCAGAGTAATGTAAGTCAGCATAGCTTTTCATAACAGGACCTTCAAGGAACATGAACTTTATGAAATACTGTTTTTTTTTACATTCAAATATATGTCACAAAAGCATGTAGAACAATGTGATATCTTCTTATTAAGGGTGATTTTTCAGAACTGAAGTATAATTGTCTTCACAGAATTTATGTATAGTTGCTTTATTTTTTTACATTCTGTACAATTTCAATAAAATATTTTAAAAGCTCCTAAAGCTGAAAAAAAAGAAATAAAGACAAGCTTAATGAGCACCATCCAGTATAGAAAATGAGTTTCAATTCATGTTTATGTGTATCTGAATTTCTTTATGGAATTGCAGTGAAAAAGATTAGTTATAATAGGTTTTGTAAATACATTGTTATTGTACAAATCAATAATAGATTGATACATTAATTATGTATAGAATTTTTATTAAATGCAAGACGTACTTCTTAGTATTGCTACCCAGTACTATTATTTTTCCATAGCACATACAAAAGATCAATTTGTCATAGCCAGGTTTGGGGAGAAGACTAAAGATCTAACTGAATACTTGTGGAAAAAATGAAATGTTCAGATTTGGAGAGACTGCCACTTCTTCCCTAGGTTCTTCTAATTCTCATCAGATACAGTTTGGAAAAGGATTTAATAGAACCAATTGCCTTTTTGCAGTTTGGAGTATTGCAAACTATGTGCATTTCTTTGTCATAGTAGTTATACTTTGGTGAAACCTGAGTCTGTCTCAGGCTGCTTTAATTTAGTTCTTCTCATAGAGGCAGAACACTTTACTAAGTTTTGGGAGAGGGCATAAAAGATATAAAACCCACGGAAGCTCCCTTCAAAGAGTTGACAATTAGTGGAAGATTAAAAAGACTTAGCAGCCTTTAAAATTCCAGCAATAAAAGAAAGAAAATTAACATAGCATGGCTACTATGCAGATTCCGAAGTGAAGTAAACAAAAAAAGCAATCAGAGTGAGTCCAGGTTCATCAGAAGAGATGCCACCATGATTTGTGTTTTCAGCCAGGTGGTAAAGGAGATGAGAGAAAGAGAGACTTGGGGTGGGGTGTAGGGTTGTTTTTGGACAGATGGGCACAGTGAAAAGCAGTTTCTGGCATAGTAAAGAAAGAGGTGTCCTTGCTGGATCCAGCCAGCCCCTTTGAGGGCCATCACCTCCATTCCTCTCCAGACTCATCAGGCTTCCATACACACTGGGTGCAAGAACAAGGGAGGTTCATGGCCCCCAAGGGATTCTGAGTCCTCTCACTACTTCTAAGCAGGGCACTTCCATTATGTCTTTTATTGTTACAGCTGAGCAAAAGACATTCTACCAAAAAAAAAAAAAAAAAAAAAAAAAAATTTAAACAACTCTTTAGGAAGTAAAACAACAATAAAAATTTCCAAAATACTTAAAATCTTTTTCTGCACAGATGTTTACTTCAATCTAATCGTAGAACAATTTACTGATATGATAAATTGAATAATACACTGTGCCTTTTTTCTTTCCTCACCCAATCTTGAAACTCTCCACTGAAGAATTTTCATGTTTGCCAGGCACTTTAGATAAATTTACTAGGATGCATAGTGTTTCCAAATATTAAGAATCCAATCCTTCTACTGCTTATAATCTCCAGGTTTGTCCACTGTAGCAGCTCTCTTCCCAATGGTGCCTTTCTCTTCCTCCTGTCTTTTATGCAGATCTCTTTGGGTGCAAAGAATGGAAAGTACTCAAGCTTTCTAGAGACAGAGGTGTTTATTGAAGTGATGTATTATATACAAAGGTGTGTTTTAAGTATATAGCATACACAGCATATGTATTTGGGTATATGTATGTATTAATAAACACACGTCAGTAATATTACATCAGTTTTGTGTAACCAGGAAAATGGTTCTACTTTTCAGACAAATGATGTGCCAGAGGAAACTCAAAAAAGGAATGTACTGTATTGTATTAGATGTCAGAGCATCAGCAGTGAGCAAAATAAACATGGTCCTTGAATTCATGCAGTGTCACATCTAAGAGGCGAGATAAACCATGAGGGAAGCATTATCCAGAGATGCGCAGGTGCTATAAAAGTGTTCGCAGCAAGTCCTAAAGAGTGTGGGGAAGATTTTGTGTTTTCTGAGGGGAATTAAGTTTAAGCAGTGAGCCCAGAATGAGTGAAAGTTAGTTTAAAAGTGATTGAAAATGATCTTAAGGGCACTATAACTAGCTCCTGCAAACATTTTTTTTGTTTGTGCGAAATGTTTCACAGGAGCGAGCAATGGAATATCTCCAAAATGCCAAAACAAAAGTTGACCACAGAAAATCTAGCTCCATTGTTATGAAACATATTACTTTTTTAAAAAATCATTCTTGAATTTGAAGCATAATATGATACATTCACTGATTCATTCATTCAGTAAATAGCTGTTAATCATCTCCTGGGCGTCTATCATTATTCCAGTGAAAGGAAAGCAAGAGTAAATAGCTAAGGTGACCAAATACTCTAGTTTGCCAGGGACTGTTCCAGTTACAGCACTGGAAGTCCCACATTTTGAGAAAACCCTAGTCTCACACAAACCAGAATATTTGATCACATAGCTTCCCTGCCTTCACTGAACTTAAATTTTAGCTGAACAGACAGATCATAAACATATGTTTCTATCTATGTGAGGTGATAATAATGCAGTGTAGAAAAGTACAACAAGGCAATGGAAAAGAGAGTAACAGGGGCTGGAATTTTGACATGTTATTCAAAGTCCTCTCTAAGGAAGTGATATTTTAGCCAAAGTAAAATTCATTCAAGTAAAATGAGGTTCCAGCTATGAAAGTGTCTTGGGAAGTTTCATAAAGAGAATAAGAAGGGTAAACTTAACGCAGAAACAGAAGCCTTAGTAACCTCAAGTGATTTTGGTGAGACTAGGGGTGGGTGGTGACCAGGCCACTGATTGTATCCTCAATGTGGTAAGAAGCCCCTGATGCATCTGAATGAGGTCTCTGTTGTGAGCTAATAATATGCTGCATTTAAAAGCTTAAATTTGGGAGTTCCCATTGTGGCTTAGTAGTGATGAACCTGATTAGTGTGTGTAGCTTGCTCCCCATGCTGTACAGCAGAAAAAGGAATAAAAAATAAAAAAGTAAAAAGAAATAAAAGCTTAAATTTGGGAGTTCCCATTGTGGCTCAGCAGTGATGAACCTGACTAGTATCCATGAGGACGTGGATTTGATTCCTGTTCCCGCTCAGTGGGTTAAGTATCCAGTGTTGTGACGAACTGTGGTGTAGGCTGCAGATGCAGTTTGGATCCCACATTGCTGTGGCTGTGGTGTAGGCTGGCAGCTGCAGTTCCGATTCCACCCCTAGCCTGGAAACTTCCATATGCTGCAGGTGCAGCCCTAAAAAGAAAATAACTAAATAAATAAAAGCTTAAATTTTTTTCAAAGCAGTGCTTGAGAATCAACTGTTTTCTTCTTTCAGCTCATCTTTATTTGTATAATTTTTTTTAATAGAGTGTTTTAACCAGAAAATCAGGCCTTCATGACGTTTCTACCTAGAGTTTTTGGTCTCTTAGTATAAAATAATAATTTTTCATTGTTTACTATTTTTATAAATATACCATATATCATTAAAAATAGTGCTAATTCTAAAAATGGGTGACATTAAAAAGCTGTGTGCGTGTTTATAGGCACTGAATAAGTTATAAAAACGTCAGTATTAAGCAATAAGGAGAGGACATATAAAGAGTAAGGAAAATAGTGACTATAATAATAACAAAATAATATTTGATTTTGTATAATTATAAACATAATTTTCTCTTCTACATCTTAATGTTATATTCATAATTGTATTTTTATACAGAAACTTATAAATGTGTTATCATCATTCTTGTTCCCATTTTTTCACATCATAAAAGTACCAGTAAAGTAAAAAACCAAAAGTGAAACAAATTTAAAAACTCTATAGCTATACAAGATAAAAATCATGTAATAAAAATATTTTCAAAGTTCCTGCTGTGGCACACTGGGTTAAGAATTTGACTGCAGGAGCTCAGGTCCCTGCAAGGGTACCAGTTGGGTCCCTGGCCAAGTACAGTGGGTTAAAGATCCATTGATGCCACAGATGCGATGTAAGTGCAGCTATGGCTCAGAGTCAGTCCCTGTCCCTGGAACTTCCTTATGCTGCAGGAGCAGCCATTAGAAAAAAAAACAAAAAAATAAAATTCATGGGACTTCCCATTGTAGCTCAGCAGGTTATGAACCCAGCTAGTACCCATGAGGATGCAGGTTTGATCCTGGGCCTTGCTCAGTGGGTTAAGGATCCAGCATTACGATGAGCTAGTCTTGGCTCAGATCCCATGTTGCGGTGGCTTTGGCATAGGCTGGCAGCTGTAGCTCTGATTCGACCCCTAGACAGGGAACTTCCATAGATGATACTCTACATTTTAAATTAATATTATAATGTATATATTTTTCAAGTTTTATTATATGTGATTTTTAAAATGTGTGTTATTTATGTGAACAGCATTGAAAATATTAATTTTATTAAGTGAATTTGCTTTGGATGTTGTTATCCAAATATTGTTTTTTCAGTAATTACAAATTCTTTGAACAATGATTATTTTCTTTTGGTAAGACATAATTTAAAGAAAGAAATGCCAATTTTGTACTATGTGTGTATATATATATATTTTTTTTTTTTTTTGGTCTTTTTGCCTTTTGTAGGGCCACTGCCACAGCATGTGGAGGTTCCTAGGCTAGGGGTCTAATCGGAGCTGTAGCCTCCAGCCTATGCCAGAGCCGCAGCAATGCGGGATCCGAGCCAAGTCTGCAACCTACCCCACAGCTCATGGCAACACCGGATCCTTAACCCACTGAGCAAGGCCAGGGATGGAACCTGCAACCTCATGGTTGCTAGTCAGATTCATTAACCACTGAGCCACGGTGGGAACTCCTGTACTTAATATATAATTGCCATCTTTCATTCATCTTTATCAGTTTTGTCTGAGCCAACATCAGCACTGTCTGGCTGGAAATGTGTCCCCAAAATATTTGCCAAATGAAGAAATAAATGAGTGAAGATAAACAGTGTGCTTGTCTATTTTTCTATGAAATTGCATTGAATTATCTCTTGAAAACTAAATGGAATTTCTTATATCTCTGATGTTCTCATGCAAGAATTTAATTTTATGTAGCATTACTTTAAAAGTACTGTACTGTAAGATTATTTGGAGACTTAGTAGTTCTATGTTGATATTTTTCATATCAATTAATGTAAACAAAACTAACCATTACTAATATCAAATATCAGTTGTTAGTGTATTGATAATGATGGCATGCAAATTGTGTCTGAAAATCTTAAAAAATATTTATTACATGGTATCGCTAACCTTTGAGCTAGTAAAGGATATTTTAATAAAATATTTCTTAGAACATTTTCCATACACTTTATTTCCTTGCACAAAAAGAATGCTTTTAATTTGCAACTCAGGAGAGGTCTGATTTGACTGTAATTTGTATTCAACAGTTCCATTACAGCCTTTGGTGATAAACATGGCTGTTTCTAAAACGTTTGAAGGTTAGAGAAATAAATTCAAAAGAAAATCTTAAAGTACTTCTCTCTATCATGGTTGTTTTAAAACTGGAATAACTAAAGGCTGAAGGTAAAACTCATTCAAATATATTGAACAATGTTTCCTCATGGAAGTGAATAGCTTTGTCAATTAGAAAAATCAGAGTACAAAAAAGAGTGAATTTAGATTTCAGAATGATGGACTCAGGTTTCCTATTTATTCTGAGTTGTGGAATATTGAGTTTGTTGAGCTCCACAACCTTGAAAAATTTGTAATAAGAAAAAATAAATCCAAACCTTTTTTTTTGATCACCAGTGAATTAAATGAAAACGAGAAAGTGAATAGATGGATTACAAGGTTCTTTTCCATTTCAAAATTCTATGTTCCCTACTCAGATTAAAAATACAGTTATAGGAGTTCTCGTCATGGTGCAGTGGTTAACAAATCCGACTAGGAACCAGGATGTTGGGGGTTCCATCCCTGGCCTCGCTCAGTGGGTTAAGGATTCGGCGTTGCTGTGAGCTGTGGTGTAGGTTGCAGACGTGGCTTGGATCCTATGTTGCTGTGGCTCTGGTGTAGGCTGGTGGCTACAGCTCCAATTAGACCCCTAGCCTGGGAACCTCCACATGCCGTGGGAGCGGCCCTACAAAAGGCAAAAAGACAAAAAAAAATAAAAGATAAAAATAAATAAAAATATAGTTATAGGGAGTTCTCATTGTGGGTCAGCAGGTTAAAAACCTGATTAGTATCCATGAGGATACATCTTCAATCACTGGCCTCACTCAGTGGGTTAACGATGTGATGTTGCTGTGGGCTGTGGTGTAGATCGGTCGCTGATATGGCTCAGATCTGGTGTTGCTGTAGCTGCGGCTGTAGCATAGGCCAGCAGCTGCAACTTTGATTTGACCCCCAGCATGGGAACTTTCATATGCTGCAAGTTTGACCGTAAAGAGCAAAAAAATAAAATAAAATTTAAAAATACAGTTATAAATGTGTTTCTTTACTAAAGATTTTTAAAGATTCTTTCATTTCTTTTCTAAAATATCACAAGCACCAAATCAAACTGCCATCTGTACACAATTGTCTAGCATGTTAATAGGCATTTATATTTATTTGTGATCCTGAATTCTTTAATTATAAGAAATACACACAAGCTACTTTTAGGTAATAGTTTTCATTACGCATATGTAAACACACATACACATTTTAAATATTACATGACCTTTATTACGGATGTAAATTGTCTGACTTTACCTAAGCAGAAATGACTTCCAAGAGTCAATAAGTAAATACCTGTTTTTATATTATAAGAAAGCCACATATTGAGTTCCCAGTGTGCCTCAACATGTTAAGAAACCAAAATAGTTTCCATGAAGATGTGGGTTTGATCCCTGGCCTTGCTCAGTGGGTTAAGGATCTGGCTTGCTATCAGTGTGGCGTAGGTTGCAGACACAGCTCAGATCAGATCCAGTGTTGCTGTGGCCTTGGTGTAGACAACTCAGATTCGACTCATAGCCTGGGAACTTCCATATGACACAGGTGCAGCCATTAAAAAAAAAGGAAGAAAGCAGGCCACATATTACACAGAAATTTTGTTTCTTCTTATTTCATTGATGAACTCTGCAGTATGACATCTTTAAAAATAAATTTTCAGTGCGGTAGCACAATCACTGAAATAAATGGAGGGTTCAACATTTCTTTTCTAATTCCATGATATTAAAAGTTTGAGCATTTTGTATGGTTACTAGACACACAATGACATTTTTTTTCTTACTACACTGTCATAGAATTCCCCATATGGATTAATTAGGCTCACTTTATTCTCACATTCAAAAATAATTATGAGATAACAGAGTATCAAATTCTACATTTGAGTCAGGATGTTCTGAACATTTGGACTCTTTTTTCTGGGGCGGGGGGGTAGTGGTGGTGGGGAATGTTCTTCGGAATATAAGGATAATAAAAGTCCATCCTAATAAAGGCACAAACACGTGCACACACACTCACAGAGAGACAGAAAGCTAATGAGAGACAAAGCATGAAAGGAAGAAGTAAACTGTTTCCATTTGCAGATGATATGGTATTATACATGAAAAAGCACTAAAGATCCATCAAAAAACTAATAAAAAGGAGTTCCTGTCATGGCGCAGCAGAAACGAATCCAACTAGGAACCATGAGGTTTTGGGTTCTATCCCTGGCCTCACTCAGTGGGTTAACGATCTGGTGTTGCTGTGAACTGTGGGGTAGTTCACAGACACGGCTCAGATCAGATGTTGCTGTGGCTCTAGCGTAGGCCTGTGGGTGGCTACAGTGCCAATTGAACCCCTAGCCTGGGAACCTCTACATGCCTCGGATGCAGCCCTAAAAAGACAAAAGACAAAACAAACAAACAAAAAAAAAAACTAATAAATTCAGTAAAGTTTCAGGATGCAAAATCAGAAGTCAGTTTTATTTTTGTACACAAACAAAAATCAGAATTTGTTTTTTGTCTTTTTAGGGGTGCACCCATGGCATATGGAGATTCCTTGGCTCAGGGTTGAATTGCAGCTGTAGCTGACAGCCTACACCACAGTCACAACAATGCCAGATCAGAGCCACATCTGTGACCTACACCACAACTCACGTCAATGCCAGATCCTCAACCCACTGAGCAAGGTCAGAGATCGAACCTGTGTCTTCATGGATACTAGTCAGATTCATTTCCACTGAGCCGTGACAGGAACTCCTGGATATTTTTTTTTAAATTCCCATTTATTATTGCATTGAACAGAATAAAATATTTAGGAATAAATTTAGGAATTTTCATACACTAAAATCTAAGACAGTGATGAAAGAAATGAAGGAATATATAAATAAATGAAAAGATATTCTGTACTCATTGACGGAATGAATTAATATTGTTAAAATGTATATACTACCCAGATTAATGCAATCCTTATCAAAATTCCAATGCATACCTGGTCAATTCATTTACAAGAAAGCAGCCCAAGAATATACAACAGGGACTCGATTCTCACCTCAGTAAGTGATGTTGGGAAAACCGGACAGCTACAAGAATGAAACCGAACCCTGATATTACATATTCCCCAAAATCCACATAAAATGTATTAAAGACTTGAACTTAAAACTTGAGACTGTAAATCTCCTAGAAGGAAGAGTACTGGGTTAGCTCCTTGACACTGGTCTTGCTAATGCCTTATTGAATTTGACATCAAAAGGCAACAAAAGGAAGAAAAGAAAGTAGGACTATATTAAATTAAAAGTTTATGCACAGCAATGTAAATCATCAATAGAATGAATGACAAGGCAACCCACAGAATGGGATAAAGTGTTTGTAAGCTATATATCTGATAAGATTTTAATACTCAAATTATCTAAATAACTTACACAACTCAATAGCAGAAAACAATTTTATTTAAAAATGTATAGAGGAACTGAATAGATATTTTTCCGTAGAATATAAACAAAATGGCCAACAGGTACATGAAAAAAAATGTTCACTATCACTAGTCATCAAGAAAGTGCAAAATGAGATATTACCTCACACCTGTTAGAATGGCTATGAACAAAAAGACAAAAGAGAACAAGTGTTGGTGAGGATGTAGAAAAATGGGAACTCTTTTGCATTGATGAGAGGAGTGTAGATTGGTAAAACTGCTATAGAAAATAGTATGATGTTTCCTCAAAAAATGAAAATTGAGCTATCATATCATCCAGCAGTCCCTCTTTTGGAATTATTCCCAAAGGAAATGAAAATGGTATCTTAGATGTCGGCATTGTCATGTTCACTACATTATTCGCGATAGCCAAGATATGGTAAAAAAAAAAAAAAAAAAAAACCTAAGTGTTCATCAAAGACATATAGATGATAGATAGATTATATATAGATATCAAATATATCCCAAGGACTATCATTCAGCCAGGTGATAGAAGGGTGTCCTGATTTTTACCACAACACAAATGAAACTGAGGGCACTTTGCTAAGTCAGTTAAATCAGAGGAAGACAAATACTGCATGTTTTCACTTATATTAGAAATCAAAGGAAGCCAAATTCATAGATACAGAGAGTAGAATGGTGGTTACCAAGGGCCAGAGGGTGGGAGAAAAGGAGAGATGTTTGTAAAGAGTTTAATATCCAAATAACTTTCAGTTATAAGGTAAATAAGTTCTGAGGATACAATGTATACCATAGTGATTATAGCTAAAAATGCTGTATTATTTACTTGTGATGGAAGTGTTAACTGACACTATGGTGATAATCATTTTGCAGTATGAAAACCTATCAAATCAAAACACTGTATACCTTAATCTTACAGAATGTTATTTGTCAGTTATATCTCTATAAAACTGAGGGAAAAATTCTTTTTACTTTAAGTGGTTGTGTTGAAGTGTAAATGAGATAATGCATAAGAATATGATCTATACAATATAAAGTGATACAGACTTTAAATGTATTAATATTATAATGGATTTCAACTTCCTGTGATAGTTTTATGGTTCTCTTTAAAAATAACTTTGTGAACTGTTTTTCACTGAAACAAAATACTCATTTTTAAACATTTAGAAGTAACCTGCTGAACTGGTTATAAATAAGCCTGATTGGGGAGTTCCTGTTGCGGTGCATTGGAAACAAACCTGACTAGTATCCATGAGGATGTGGGTTTGATCCCTGGCCTTGTTCACTGGGGATCCAGCATTGCCATGAGCTGTGGCGAAGGTTGTAGGCATGGCTCAGCTCCCGTGTTGCTGAGGCTGAGGCTGCAGCTGCAGGTGAGGCTGGCGGGTGTAGTTCCAATTCGACCCCTAGACAGGGAACTTCAGTCTAGTGCTGCCCTAAAAAGCAAAAAAAAAAAGAAAGAAAGAAAGCTAATTTTATGTCAGTTTTTAAAAAAGGAATGAAGATAAACTAGCTGCCGAAGAAGTCAATGGTTGAAAAATTAGAATTATGGACATGAATGAAGTACATAAACCCTGCTATTTTCAATTTCATTGACTATATGAGAAGGGATGTTGGGTATAGAGCTTAGATGCTTCAAGATAAATATTCTTCGCTGAGGGACCCAAAGACCCTCTAAAAATTAAAGCCAAAGTGAAGCAGGTTTTAGGCCCTTGTATAACAGACATTTGGTTTTAGTAATATACAAAACATATTCATATGCAATTTGAAAGATATATCTGGAAGATATTTGATGAAAATTAATTTTTAGAGTGATATTGAATTCAATAAGAACAGGGGAAAATTCTGTTAGGAAGAAGGAATTATAAAAATAAATTTAGCTCATTATACTCTAATACCAGACATTTTAAAATCTGACCCTAACTTACCCTTTCAAGCCTGCCTCCTGTTTCTGAATCCTAAACACATTGTGAATGAAGAGTCTGTTTAATTATAAACCTATTTTTGCTGCTTATTCTTTTCAGAAAGAAGTGACTTTTTAGTTCAGCATCTCTCTACTAAACTCAAATCTCAAAGACTGTCTTCTAAGATATAGAAAATATGGAAAACATTACGGGGGGAAGGACCATTTGAAGTATTCCTAGTCGAACTCATAATAGAAGTGAAGTAGTTTTCTCTAAACATAGGTAAGTTAATTATTGAGCAAAAAAGCAGTTTTAGTGCACAAACTATGCCAGACATATCATATTTATTGCTTTTTTATTCTCACAGAAGCTTTTGTAAGGAGTATCCATTTTATTGGTAGGTAACGCATTTCTTCCTTATTGATAGCCAAAATCCACAGAGAACTCTGACATCTACCCAAGTGAATACACACTTTTAATTTGGTTGAAATTGGTCAACATGACACAAAAATTGAGCTTTATAGACTGGAGGATCTAGGTTCAGAATCAGAACCTTTTTTTTTAATTGGCCACACCTGGAGCATATAGAAGTTCCCAGGCCAGGGGCTGAATCGGAGCTGTAACTGAGGCCTATGCCACAACCAAGGCAACACAGGATTTGGGGCACATCTGCAACCTATGCCATAGCTTATGGCAACAATGCATCCTTAACCCGGTGAGTGATTAACCCACTGAGCAAAGTCAGGGATAGAACCTGCATTCTCACAGAGACAAAGTCAGGTCCTTAACCCATTGAGCCACAATAAGAACTCCCAGAGAGTCTTTCTGAACAAAAATATTGCGATATCTTATGCTTAGCGTCATATCTCAGTGAAGACTTCCTGGTGAGGGGGGAATGGAGTGCAAACTGAGGTCAACAGTAGAAAAGAATAACATACAAGCCATATGGTTTGCTATTGAGTGTTAAAATCAAAGCACCCCCTAAAGCATTCCTTCTCAAATGATGGCAACCTTCACACCTTCATGAGTCAGAGGATCAGGGCCATACACACATGAATCATTTTGGAATATTTGGGATATTTTAGAACAGCAGCATGATGAATATCCCCAGCATTCCTCCCACTGATGTACACCACGAATGCAATGGGAGGGAGTGTGGATTGCCCAGTTAAACAGGACGCCAGGTCTTGCTGAATAGAATATGACTCTGGTCTCAAAAGAGAATTATACTGTGGAAGCGCAAGTTAGAAAAAGCCCACTTACATAAATTTGGCAAGGTAGATTTTTAACGGAAGGTCTTTGCCCTGATGTATACACATGTAGTTGGATTTACCCCAGATACCATGCCTCAAGGTATATAATATGGTTTAGTAATCTGTCATAGATGCTATGGGAACCATATTAAAAATCATGATGCTGAAATTTCTTATAACTTCAGAAATATCTTCCTATTTTTCAATGTCTAACATAGCTTACAACTATAATAGTCATTGAATGAACAAATGATTCTATAATATTAAATATCTTGTCTTAGTAGAACAGCTTGGTTAGAGCTCCATAAATTAAATTTAAGCCTTGAGCTCTCTCTAATAAACAAGGTAGAAAAATAAAAATCTCTGACCATTTTGATTCTAGTTAAAGTAGTACCGTGGTTATTGTACAGAATTCATTTGCCATATCAATCAGTTGACTTAATTAAAAATATATTTAACTTGTTTATTTTGGGTATTTTAAAGAGTACATAATTGAAGTTCAAGGTAGTCAATGTATTTGAAGAAAAAATGGAAATTTTAAAAGAAATTGAAGCAATTTCTTACAATAAACATTAAATCCATTAGCTATATCAAAGAGAAAACACACACGCACATCCTGACTTTAGATAATTTGGGCAGTGTCTTATGAGGAGAAAAATAACTTATGTTTGTGAACTATTTATTTTGATACTTCTTGATGAAAACAACAATAGCACAAATCCCAAACTGACTTAAAAAGCACAGATGGGATTTTTCAGAATTCTAGTTCATATATAAAACAAATCCTTTTTCTTCATTCATCAAAATGTTTAAAGATTTTCAATAACAGCAAATGCACTAATTGTTTTCAAAGAGGACATGTGTTTAAAATGCATTACATGATTCTTAGGATGCCGTTAACTATTAAGACTATTTTAAAAAGGAATACAATAGTTTATTATTTTCACATCACAGAAATAATTCATGAGTTCAATAACTATTGGAAATGAGATATCTTGGACATTTAATTTTGTTTTAAATATCAAGCAATTAAAGTAAAAACTTAAATAGCTCAAAATGTTTATACAGATAAATAGTAGCTAGTTAGGATTAAGACCTCTGTTTCTGATTCATGGCCTAAGCAAATACCAACCTGCTGTAAATAAATTCTGTTTATTCAATTGAATTCTGTGATAATATACTAGTTACTGCCTTCATGAAATAAATAGAAATGAATTATAAATGTCACATGGGGAGTTCCCATCATGGCTCAGTGGTTAACGAATCTGACTAAGAACCATGAGGTTGCGGGTGGTTAAGGATCCAGCATTGCTGTGAGCTGTGGTATAGGTAGGGGCTCAGATCCTGAGTTGCTGTGGCTGTGGTGTAGGCCGGCGGCTACAGCTCCGATTCAACCCCTAGCCTGGGAACCTCCATATGCCTCAAGTGCGGCCCTAGAAATGGCAAAAAAAGACAAAAAAAAAAGGCATTTGGAGTATGAACTGGAAAAAAAGAAAAGGGAATTGACTAGGACAAAGATGATGCTTAAGAGCCATACTTATTCGTTCTTTTTACTTAGTCAAAGAGACTTGATATTTTCCAGTCTGTTTTGTTGATGGTTGTTCAGCAGTTAGTTGCAATTTTGGTGTTTTCATGAGAGTTGAGCTGGAGTCCTACTCTGCCAACTTGTCTGGAATCTCTGAGACTGCAGACATCTCAAGGAAAGATATCTTACTGAGAAATTGCTGAAAATCTTGATAAAAGTGAAGGTCAGGAGGTCCTGTTGTGGTGCAGTGGAAACAGATCCAACTGGTATTCATGAGGATGTAGGTTTGATTCCTGACCTCACTCAGTGAGTTGGGGATCCAACATTGCCATGAGTTGTGGTGTAGGCCAGCAGATGTAGTTCTGGTTAACTCCCTAGCCTGGGAACTTCCATGCACCTCGTGTGTGGTCCTAAAATAAAGTGTGAAGGTCAGTAATTTCAAAGAGAGATACTAAGATCTTCTTAGGATTCACAACAGCTATGTCAGAGGACACAGAAGAGAGTTATGGCCATGAAATATGAATTTTAGGAGAAATGAAGGAAAAAAACTTTTTGTATTTGATTGAGCACACACAGTATTGTTCTTTCCCACTTTTAGGAAAATAGAATCTGAAATGTCATATCTGATCATTTTCTGAATTTCAGAATCTATGTATAGTTAGATATCATAAAATGGGGCTGGATTAGATGCTACGATTTTGAGATCCATTCTGTTTACACAATAAATTTCAAGTTTTTGAAACTACAAAGTAATTTTTCTGGAATTTTTGGAAAAATTTTGTGTGTATCATTGTATCATGTACAACCTATCTACCAACATTCAGGCTAAAGGAAACTAAAGCTACTTTCTGACTTACAGAATAAATATTTTTCAAAAAAAAAGTTTATAGGGAGTTCCCTGGTGGTCTAGTGCTTAGGATTCATTGTTTTCACTGCTGCAGCCCTGGATTAAATCCCTGGTCTCATAACACCAAAAAAGAAAACTATTGGCCAATATCATTGATGAATATAGATGCAAAAATTCTCAACAAAATCCTAGCCAACCGAATCCAACAACATATCAAAAAAATCATACACCATGACCAGGTAGGGTTCATCCCAGGTTCACAAGGATGGTTCAACATACGCAAATCAATCAACGTCATACACCACATTAACAAAAGAAAAGTCAAAAATCATATGATCATCTCAATAGATGCAGAAAAAGCATTTGACAAAGTCCAACATCCATTCATGATCAAGACCCTTGCCAAAATGGGTATACAGGGAACATTCCTGAACATAATCAAAGCCATTTATGAGAAACCCACAGCAAATATAATACTCAATGGGGAAAAACTGAAAGCCTTCTCACTCAAATCTGGAACAAGACAGGGATGCCCACTCTCACCACTGCTCTTCAACATCGTTTTGGAAGTCCTAGCCACAGCAATTAGACAAACAAAAGAAATAAAAGGTATCCATATAGGAAGAGAAGAGAGAAAACTGTCACTGTATGCAGATGACATGATACTATACATAGAAAACCCTAAGGACTCAACCCAAAAACTGCTTGAACTGATTAATAAATTCAGCAAAGTAGCAGGATATAAGATGAACATTCAGAAGTCAGTCGCATTTCTGTATACCAGCAATGAAACATTAGAAAAGGAATACAAAAATACGATACCTTTTAAAATTGCACCTCACAAAATCAAATACCTTGGAATACACCTGACCAAGGAGGTAAAGGACCTATATGCCGAGAACTATAAAACATTAATCAAAGAAATCAAAGAAGATGTAAAGAAATGGAAAGATATTCCATGTTCATGGATTGAAAAAACTCAATATTGTAAAAATGGCCATACTACCCAAAGCAATCTACAGATTCAATGCAATCCCTATCAAATTACCCATGACATTTTTCACAGAACTAGAACAAACAATCCAAACATTTATATGGAACCACAAAAGACCCAGAATCGCCCAAGCAATCCTGAGAAACAAAAACCAAGCAGGAGGCATAACTCTCCCAGACTTCAAGAAATACTACAAAGCCACAGTCATCAAAACAGTGTGGTACTGGTATCAAAACAGACAGACAGACCAATGGAACAGAATAGAGAATGCAGAAATAAACCCTGACACCTATGGTCAATTAATCTTTGACAAGGGAGGCAAGAACATCAAATGGGAAAAAGAAAGTCTATTCAGCAAGCATTGCTGGGAATCCTGGACAGCTGCATGCAAAGCAATGAAATTAGAACACACCCTCACACCATGCACCAAAATAAACTCCAAATGGCTGAAAGACTTAAATATATGACAGGACACCATCAAACTCCTAGAAGAGAACATAGGCAAAACACTCTCTGACATCAACATCATGAATATTTTCTCAGGTTAGTCTCCCAAAGCAATAGAAATAAGAGCAAAAATAAACCCATGGGACCTATTCAAACTGAAAATCTTTTTGCACAGCAAAGGAAACCCAAAAGAAAACAAAAAGACAATTTTCAGAATGGGAGAAAATAGTTTCAAATGATGCAACCAACAGGGGCTTAATCTCTAGAATATATAAGCAACTTATACAACCCAATAGCAAAAAAGCCAATCAACCAATGGAAAAATGGGCAAATGACCTGAATAGACTGTTCCCCAAGGAAGATATACAGATGGCCAACAAACACATGAGAAAATGCTCAACATCGCTGGTTATAAGAGAAATGCAAATCAAAACTACCATGAGATACCACCTCACACTAGTCAGAATGGCCATCATTAATAAGTGCTGGATGGGGTGTGGAGAAAAGGGAACCCTCCTGCACTGTTGGTGGGAATGGAAACTGATACAGCCACTATGGAGAACAGTTTGGAGATACCTTAGAAATCTATACATAGAACTTCCATATGACCCCCCAATCCCACTCTTGGGCATCTATCCTGACAAAACTCTACTTAAAAAGACACATGCACCTGCCTGTTCATTGCAGCACTATTCATAATAGCCAGGACATGGAAACAACCCAAATGTCCATCAACAGATGATTGGATTCAGAAGAAGTGGTATATATACACAATGGAATACTACTCAGCCATAAAAAAAGACTGACATAATGCCATTTGCAGCAACATGGATGGAACTAGAGACTCTCATACTGAGTGAAATGAATCAGACAAAGGCAAATACCATATGATATCACTTATAACTGGAATCTAATATCCAGCACAAATGAACATCTCCACAGAAAAGAAAATCATGAACTTGGAAAACAGACTTGTGGCTGCCTGATGGGAGAGGGAGGGAGTGGGAGAGATCGGGAGCTTGGGATTAGAATAGATTTACAAGGAGATCCTGCTGAGTAGCATTGAGAACTATGTTTAGATACTCATGTTGCAACAGAACAAAGTGTGGGGGGAAAAAATGTAATGTATACATGTAAGGATAACTTGATCCCCTTGCTGTACAGTGGGAAAATAAAAAAAAAAAAAATCCCTGGTATCAGAACTGAGACCCCACATCAAGCTGCTACATGCCACAGTCCAAAGGAAAGAAGTCTTCCAAAAAGTAAGTTTACAAAAAAACACGTCTCTTAGGAAAAATATATAGAACTAATCATCTTGAACAGAGTATATGTTTAATAAATATTTTAAAAATTTAGTGTGTTAATAGTTAGGCCCTACTCTCTACATAATTTTAATTACTTCTATATGTATTTAATTCAATGTGAATATCATAGTATATTTCCATAAATATATTATACACGGATACATGATTCATTAAGAGAGGAAACCAATCATCTGTGCCAGGTATGTTTAGAACCTAAGATGACTACAGTAAAGTGTCCAATGAATTTGGGAAAGTAGAGATTTTGATCTTGAAAAATAGCAATTCAAATGAAGGGGCTTTGACTAGATTACAGTAATATGAAGAGTGAAATTAGAAATGGAATATGGTTATATGTGGAAGGATGTGCCCTGGAAGGATGTTTTTGGAAAATACTGTGGTCACTTGTTTCATAAAGAAGTTTATGTAGTTATTTTGATTTGTATTCTTAGTTGAGCTGGCTTTTTTATTTGTTTGTTTGAATGCTAGTGAAATTATAAACCCTTTGGTATTTTTAGGGTTATTTTGTTGTCCCATAGGAAAATATAAAGATATTTCTCCTTCAAGTGAAAATTTATGATCCATTTTAACAAAGTTATTATTAAACTTTTTTCTTGTGACTTCATATACACCAACTTAATTATATGGTATTAGCTAGCTTCTAACTTTTACAGAGGTGAATCCAATGAGGTATGTTTTGAAGTCACTAGTTTGTCTATAGCTTAAAATAAATTGGTTCATTGAGTTGATCTCTGTGACAACTACTTGGCATTAAGCCTTGTCAGCATTCTGCAAGCTATTAAGTTAATGATAACTAGCTAATGTAATGGATTAGTTAATGGGATTCTTAGTCACCTTTACCTGACTTATGGATATATGGCTTTCTTATTTGGAATTACAATTAAGAATCTGACATGATTGTCCTTTGACATACAGTATAAACACAGTAAAATATAATCTGCACATATTTATATGTTCAATGACACTGTTCAACCTGGGTAGGCATATTTTCATCATTCATTTGATGAAATACATTGGCACCAAATCATGTAGTGTGGAAAGAAAAGGAAGGCATTTTAGCATACATATTAATGCACTCAGCAACAGAGAAAAATTATGTAAATTGTGTAATGCCACATTTTCCAGGAGGCACATGTCTTAAGTTATTTAAACCCATTAGAAGTACCTTAAACATGATAATTTCATCTCATGCCTCTGTGATTTATGATGGCTACAAGACATGGAAAAGATATATATCATATAGTCAAATATTTTTGACAAATCTTTTTTAGAAGTTTCCTACTACATTCACAGTTAATGTTGAACTTTAGATACTGTTTAGAAATATATGACCTAATTTGCAGGCACAGGTCAACTTTCTACAATAGTGTCTATATCAGGAGTTCCCATTGTTGCTCAGTGGAAGGAAACCCGACTAGTATCTATGAGGTTGCAGCTTTGGTCCCTGGCCTCACTCAGTGGGTTAAGGATGTACCATTGCTGTTAACTGTGGTGTAGATTGCTGACGCAGCTCAGATCCTGCGTTGCTGTGCTGTGGCGAAGGTCGGCAGCTGCATCTCCAATTCTACCCCTAGCCCAGGAACTTCCATATGCCACAAAAAATAAAAATAATAAGTTTTAAAAAAAATAGTGCCCATATGAGATTGATACATCTTCACTTAACAGCTCAGAGTGGGCTAAATGTGTGTCACTAGACCTATAAAGTTAGGATAATGTGTCTATCCGGTAGGATTAAAAAACAGATTCAAATATTTCGAGGTCAAACTTAGGGTTACCAAAGGGAAACCATGGGGGATGAGGAGTAAATTGGGAGGATGGGGTTGGCACATGCTCATTAATATATATAAAATAGATAATTAATAGGGACCTACTGTATAGCACAGGGACATCTACTCAATGTTTTGTAATAACCTGTATGGGAAAAAAGAATAGATATAAGTAAAACTGATTTCGCTTTGCTGTAAACCTAAAGCTGATACAATATTGTAAATCAAATAACCCCAATAAATTTTTAAAATGACAATTTAAAAGTTGATCTGTAGCAGAATGAACTTCAACATAATAAAGGCCCTATATAAAAATCCCATAGATGATATCATAAAAAAATTCACATAAAATAATTATGCACAAAGGAGCTTTGACTTTTTTTTTTTCCCCTCAGCATATGTAAGTTCCCAGGTCAGGGATCAAATCTGAGCCACAGCTATGACCTATGCCACACCTGTGGCAACATCGGATTCTTAACCTACTAGCCAGGCCAGGGATCTAACCCTAGCAGTAGCAGAGACATCATTGGATCCTTAACCTGCTATGCTACAGCGGGAAATCTAAAGGAGATTTGATTTTAAAAGTTAGCAAACCGTTAATCACAAATTCAAAATGATTTTTTATCATCTTTGTGATCATATTCAATGTTGCTGTTGGAAGAAACATCTAATAGATTCATCAAACTGGTGTTGTTTCTGTGATTTACACAAACCACATTCCTTCACATCTTTTCCAAATTGTCATCAGTTGATGGTGTGCGCTCCAGCCTTTGAAGCTCTCAGTTCTTATTTTGAATCTCATAACTTCTTCAGGTCCCTCTAGACTAAAAAAAAAAGTCTGCTTCTCTGTAGGTGATTCTTAAAACTCTCCTTAGACATTCCTATCTCTCAAGCACTTAGAAGTAGACAGCAGGAACTAACACCTCAATACCACCCCACATCTAAAGTGGTCAGCCTGGCTCCACATAATTTCCCCACTAAATAGATAATATGAAACCAAACAGACAGGATTTTATTATACTTTTAGTGGGAAAAGGGAAAAGAAGACGAAGAGGCGGATAATAGAAAAATAATGCCCTGTGAGAGAATAACAAATATAACATAGGAAAAAATTGTTAAGCCACAGCTGAACAACTATTCAAAGACTGTATTTCAGTATAGCTATATCTTTGAAAACGTATGGAGGTATCCAGTATTGTCCAGGACAGGATACTATGTTTGGACACAATCCTACTCTAGTTTTAAAAATGCCTGGTGGCTATTTGTACACTTATGTAAATTTTATCTATGAACCGCATTTGTCTGAAGATAAAAATGAGGCTGTATTATTTGTAATAAGTTTTTCTCTACTAGTCATCCATTTGCTATAGAAGGAACTCCAGATAAACTCAAAAATCTATTCCAATGATTTCTGTAAACCCCAAGGGATATTTCTTATTTGCTCATAAGCTACATTGCTTCTCAGCTGCATTACCTTCCAATAATTATACTAATACTGCACTTAATTTCTCTTTGGTGCAGCTTTATTTTAGTATTTTTTCTTGACTAGCTTATTCACCTGTAACAAAGTTGTGGGTCTTTTTACCCTAAATGTAAGAGGTTCCATCCTCACCATAAAAACCCTGAAATAACAAGGAGTAAAATCTAGCCTATTGAAGGATTCACTATGACAAGAGATAAATTATATTTTCAGGATCCTTCTTTATAGAAAAGCCTCTGTGATTGCAGAACATGTTATCTCTCCCATTTTTTCTTACTTTCCATTAGATAAGTATGGGACCAGACCTTTTTTTGTCTCCCAGTGTCTCTCAGGGTGGAATTAGTAAGCAAGCTAAGGGATCTGTACTCTAATGATAATGGCCATGGCCTTGCAGTCTGCTGCCACTCATCATACCTCCAAGATTCATATAAAAACTTAAAGAAGGAAGGTCAGAGTGTCTTTAAGAAATTCTTGTCTCTAATGACCAGTGTTGGACACAGAAAAGAGTTGAGTAAAAGATAAAAATCGCATAAGATATCAAATTTCACTGAGACATTCACAGGTTAAGTGTTTTTGTTTGAGTAGTTCTTTTAATATAGTGAAAGGAAAATCTCTCTACAATATAAAGATATGATAATAAGGAAAAAATATGTATATTGAATATGTCCAAACTTCCCAAGAAAATAACAACAGAAATGATCTAAGAAATTAAATTTTGAGGTGTTCCCATTGTGACTCAGCAGTAATGAACCCAACTAGTACCCATGAGGATGTGGGTTTGATCCCTGGCCCCCCTCAGTGGGTTAAAGGATCCTGCATTACCATGAGCTATGGTGTAGGTCAGATGAAGCTCGGAACTGGTATGATTCTGGTGTTGCCCTGGCTGTGGCATAGGCTGACAGCTGCAGCTCCAACTCAACCCCTAGCATGAGAATTTCCATATGTTGCGGATATAGCCCTAAAAAGCAAATAAAATAAAGTAAAATAAATAAAAATAGAAAAAAAGAAAAAGAAAAAAGAAAATTAAATTTTGAATTTACTAAAGGCAAAAGAAGCAATGCATTAAATTCTTTTAAATTTTTTAGAACTTAGAAACAATTTCTTAGTTGAGATAAGCTATAAAAATTCCATGTAGAGAGAATATCTTGATGTTCATTGTTTTGAAAATAGCTTTTAAAAACCCAGAAAATTAATTTAATAATGCTATGGTTTCTCTGCGCAAAGGATTTCAGAGTTTAGTGAACATCAGAAAGACCCAAAGGGCTTGTTAAACCACAAATTCTTGGGCCCTTCCGCTAGAATTTCTGATTGAATAGATCTACAGTGGGACTTGAAAATTTTTATCTCTAAACAAGGTCCTTCATCATAGTGATGTTACAAGTTCAGGAGCTGTGCTTTCCTCATCCCACTGTAACATCTAACATCAATGGAAGCATCTAGAGGAAAGTGTTTTAAAGATGAGTGTCTCAAAAAAATCTCTCTTGTGTACAGGGTTTAGGATTTTATAGACATCACTCTGAAAATATACAGTGGCAGTTTTCCATTCACTATAACTTAGAGAATGCTTCTCTTTGAAATACTATTTGGAGGTCTATGGAAAGTAATTATTAACTTTGTAGGAAAAATACATCAGGAATGAACTTGTCTAAAACAAAGGTCCATCTGAAAAACACAATATTAATGTTAATATTATCACAGGGAAATAATTATATCCATCCTTATTGTTCTGGTAGACTGTAGTGTGATGACAAAGATTTAGAGTCTAAACCTCATTATTTTATGAGGAAAAATATACTACTAGTGAGGTATTCCACTGATACATTTATGTAAAGTAATAAATAGATAAAATTATATTCTTATGTTGAATAAGTTGCAAAAAAGTGTGATTTTTTTTCAGTTTTAAAGAATTAACAACACAATTGTAATGTGTTAAACTAGGTGAAATACATTTATATACAAGTGTTAGTGCATTTTTCTTTTAATATAGCTAATAAATCCCCCTTGTGGTCACAGCCTCTTTTATTTATTTCCTGAGTATTTTTTATTCTGGAATAATACTGTGAAAATCAGATTAAAAGCACTTTACCATACCTTACAATCATATGGTTGACAGAGGGGAATTCATAGCACTTTAAAGAATTATAGAACATGTGCTAATATATAAATTGTTGTAACTCTGCATTTGAATGATTTATAATAAAATCAAAATTAGATTTCCAATATGACATTATTGCTTCAGCTTCCACGATTAGTTGCTTTTCTTCATTTCCCACATTGTCTGCCAAATAATTGAAAGTAACCAAAAATTATAGCGGACCAATAAAAGTGAAACTCTAAATTCAGATCTATCAAGATAATCACCACTTTTTATGTGACATTAATAGCAATCTTGTGTACAAGTAATCTTGCATACATACAAAGTTCCTTGAGAGGATATTTATTATTTTCATTTTTAGGTTTGCTAGCAGTTCTTTATTATAGCATCCAGCTCTTTAAAACATAGCAAAAGTTTTGACCTTAAGTAGCTCATCAGTGATTATCTTTCCATTTCTCTCTTCCCTTTATTGGAAAACTGAATGAAAGAATCATCTTTACTTTTCTCCACTTCCTTGCTTCCTTATATTTTTCAATGTTCCAGGCAACATAATCAGGCTCACATCCCCATTTCTCCCTTGAAACTGTTCTTATCAGGTTCATAACAACCTCACTAAACCCAATCTGGTGGTCCATTCTAAGCCCTCCCCTTATCGCACTTTCAGCTGTACTTGCCACCATCCATCCCTTCTTTCTTCCAAGGCACATGGGACACCACTATATTCCTTCCCTCTATGCCATCCTCTTTGCTAATCTCTCTCCTTCCCTACATTTACGAGCTTTAGGGCTTGACTCTGATGTTTATTCTCCAGGCCTAACCATTTCCCTAAACTTGAAACTCATTTATCAAACTGTCTGCTTCTCTTTGTAATTTTAATATGTAACGGTGGTGTCAAAGATAGGTTTTGTCCAAAACAGAGCTTATGATCTCCCCTCTAAAAGGTAGGCTCTTTGAAAACAAGATCTCGTTATAGGTCATATATAAAGGACTGCCAATAGAACCTGGACTATGGTATTCAAGAAATAGTAAAACAAACAAACAAACAAACACCAAAACAACAACAACAAAAACCCCAAAGACATGACAATTTAAATGCAGTAATAGGTAGTACTTGAAGTAGTATGAAATATCCATAGGTAGCATCATATGATATGGAGCCAGGATTCAAAAGAAGGAAATGATTGGTAATATCTCAGAGAATTTTCCCAACCATAAGGTATACTTGGCTCAAAGTTTCAGAAATTCTTTATGTAGAAACTTACAGAATATTTTTAAAAAACCATTTAAATTATGCATCAATATATATGTAAATAACTGTGGAATTTAAGCCATTTTGAAAAAGTTTATAAGGTTTTTGTGATAGAATCCTTTCAGATATTATTAGCAATAACTGGGGACAGTATGGATTCAACTTCAGCTACAATTATTCTATCTATATTAGGTAAGCAGCATCTCTTTCACAAGGCAGACTTTGTGAAGGCTTATTCCTAAGTGTCTCTTTACACAATTAATACAATAGTCAGCTGGTTATATTTGTTCATTGCAACTATATTCAGGTGGGCTATTTCGAGTTAAAATGACAGATTTCTGCATTTAAGGGTGTGCCACTGTTACCTGCTTATATAAGTTTTATCTTTTATACAAGACTGTAATAGAAAAATTGGAAAGCACACATGTACATAACTCTACATACACAAAATATTGTGAAACAGTATCTAAAAAATAAAATGAAGTTTAATTTACACTTGATAGTAGAGCTCTTCCAATTTCAGTTCATCAGATATTTAATCAGATATGGTTGTTTTACTATGAATATTCAGAATAGTATTTTAATTCTGATCTATTAAATGGATGGGTGAATGCAGAAGAAAAATAAAAAAAAAAAAGAAACTGCCTTTATCTTTACTCATCTCTATTACAAACAAGAAATCATCACTCAGTTTGAAAATACTGTTGTTTAGTAGCATTTTATGTTGCTCCTCCTTGTTAATAGAAAATAAATTAATGATTTCAAGCCTGGGCTTGTGGATAAGAAGCAACAGCTATTCCCAACATCAATTCAGGAAGAAGCAGATGCACACACTTTCTAGAATATACATAGCACCCTGAAACCCATGGCGGCAGCTGAGCATTGTGTTTCTCTGGCTATTGCACTTCCTCTGCTATTTCATGAGGCTTAGGATACTAATTGCAGGATATAGAATGTTTAGCCCTTGCAGATTTGAGAACGGCAACCCTCAAGCTGATGGTAATGTGTTCTTAAGTTTGAATATGTCTTTCTGCATCAGCATCTCTGGTAAATAATTCTTGCCATCTATTTTCCAACCACTGTGTGCATTTGATAGAGTAAGTGAAGCCACGGGATTATTGCAATGACACACTGCACATCTTTGTCATTTTCTTGGCAGTTTTCCATTATAAAATACCAAGCATATTTTGTGCTTATTCTCCCAAACCATTTCAGTTTTGTAATTTTTGTCATCCTCAGCAAATTAATCCCACACATGCCTTTGTCTGTCATGTGAACCATGCAGAAATTTTGAATTATGTCATCTCTATAAATGGGAATCTTGGAAGAAGGATTAAATGCTAAGGGTGATCAGTCAGAGAAAGTGGCAACTTGTCTAGTTCAATGATTAAAGTCTGGACCTGAAAATAAGAATTACTAGGTTCTATTTGCGGCTTTGCTATCAATTTGCTGTATGACTCTTAGCAAGACTTTTCAACAAGAATTAGTTTTCAGATATGGGCTAAAGCAAAAAGTTATAGACCTTCAAAACCTAAGGGAAGAAGGTGTTTTATTTCTTAGAAACATCACTCAGTTTATTAGTGGGACCTTTTAGAGAGTTTGGGCAAATCTCAACAAAATAAATGTTAAACGTCAGTTCTTCTGAAAATCAAAACATTAGCAAAGGAAATTTGACTTAGTATGTTGAATTTTCTCATACAGACCGTTCAAATAGGCAGGCTGACTGTCAGTTTCAGTTTAGACATTACTCTACACAGCAAGAATCTCCAAGGAACTTTCATAAATAATTTGGAAAATCCCATGATATGATACAATTGAAGAGAGATCTCAGACAAAAGCTGATAATTTCAGTATTAGACTGATTTTTCACTAACTCTGCTTTCATGTCACTGTTCAGACCATAACACAGCTTTGTGCTTCCTTTTGCTAACATTTCACTGTCAATAATGGCCCAACTCGGGGTAACTGCCTCCAAATTCACATAATGGAGATTCCTCCCAGATGTTTTGTTCATGATTGTTGTTTGCTTTGTTGGTTTTTAAATCATATTTTAAAAGTATAAATATTTTATGGCATTTTCTTTCAAACTGCAAAAGCTATCCACTTAACTGAAGTAGGCCACACAAGTATGCATAATATAATCAGTCTGAAAAAATTTCTTCATTGTTCAATCCCACATGCATCTGACTACCTTGTTCTATATGTATAAGAAACAGGTGTATATGTAAATAAACACTTTTTTTTTAAAAGAAAAATTATATTACAGGATTAAGATGGCAGAATAGAAGGACTGGACCTCAACTTCTCTCCTAAAAACAACAAAATTCACAACTAAAGGCTGAGCAGTCTCCACCCAAATGGACTGGAAACCTTAAAAAAGATACCCTACTCCAGAAGAAAAAGAGGAGGCCACATCAAGAGGTAGGAGAGGCGATTTCATGATATAAACAACCCCATACCTCTGGGTGGGAAGCGCCACAGACTGAAAACTAACTGGTTCACAGAGACTCACGTACAGGAGTGAGAATTCTGAGCCCCACATCAAACTCGTGTGCGGGAATCTGGCACAGGGAGAAAGAGCCCCTGGAGCATCTGGCATCGAAGGCCAGTGGGGCTTGTGCACAGGAGCTCCACGGGACTGGGGGAAATGGATACCCCATTATTAAAAGGCATACATAGACTTTCTCCATAGGAAACTGGGTCAAACCTGACTGCAGTTTGTGGAGGACCTCCTGGAAAAACAGTGGTAAATGTGGCTTGTTGTGAGGGACGGACATTGAAAGCAAAGCTCTCTGGAATATTCAGCAGCATGACTTTCTCTGGAGGTGGCCATTTTGGGAAAATCTGGCCCCACCCTTCAGTCAGTGCTGAGAAGCCCGAGGGCAAACAACAATCCAGGTGGGATCACAGCCCCACCCCTCAGGCAACAGGCTACCTAAAGACCCCTCAGGCACACAGCTGCCTCTAATCCCAACCAGAGACTAAGCCCCACCCACCAGAGGGATTAGAATCAGCTCCACCTACCAGTGGGCAGGCATCAGACCCTCCCATCAGGAAGCCTACAGCAAGGCCCCATACTGACTTCAGCCACAAGGGGGGCAGACACCAGAAGTAAGAGAGGCTACAACTCTAGTATCTGTAAAAAGGTCACCACACCAAAAACCTATAACAATGAAAAGACAGAGAACTATAACTCAGATGAGGGAGAAAGGAAATACCCCAGAAAATCAGCAAAGTGATTAGGAGATTCTCAGCATCCAGGAAAAAGACTTCAGACTGTTGATGCTGAAAATGATGCAAGACATTGGAAATAAACTGGAGGCAAAGATGGATAACTTACAGGAAACACTGAGCAAAGAGATAAAAGATATCAAACTTAAACAAGAAGAGAGATGCAAAATACAAGAACTGAAATAAAAAATTCACTATAAGCAGCTAACAGTAAAATACAGGAGGCAGAAGAATGAATAAGCGAGGTGGAGTACAGATTAGTAGAAATTACAGATGCAGAACAGAAAAGAGAAAAAAGACTGAAAACAATTGAAGAGAGTTTCAGAGAACTCTGGGACAATGTGAAACACACCAACATCTGTATTATAGGGGTGCCAGAAGGAGAAGAGAGAGAGAAGGGGACAGAAAAAATATTCCAAGAGATAATAGCCGAAAACTTCCCTACCATGGGAAAGGAACCACACACTCAAATCCGGGAAACACAACGAGTACCATATAAAATAAACCCAAAGAGGAATACACTGAGACACATATTAATCAAACTGATCAAAATTAAAGACAAAGAGAAAATCTTGAAAGCAGCTAGGGAAAAGAAACATGTAACATACAGGGGAACCCCAATAAGATTATCAACAGATTTTCAGCAGAAATCCTGCAGGCCAGAAGGGAGTGGCATGATATACTTAATGTGATGAAAGGAAAAAACCTCCAACCAAGATTATTCTACCCAGCAAGGCTCTCATTCAGTTTTGAAGGAGAAATCAAAAACCTCTCAGATAAGCAAAAGCTGAGAGAATTCAGCAACACTAAACCAGCCTTACAACAGATACTAAAGGAACTTCTCTAGGCAGAAAAGAAAAGACAGCAACAGGAAACAAAAATTCCACAAATGACAAGGCTCACCAGTAAAGGTAGGAAATCATTTTCCTACAGTAAAGATAGGAAATCATCCATGCATGATTATATCACCAAAATCGGAAATCATGAGAAGAGGTGGGTACAAATGCAGGACACTGGAGATGAACTTGCAATTAAGAGAACAACAACTTCAAACAATCTCATATGCATATAGACTCTTATATCAAAACTTCAGAATAACTGCAAACCAAAAATCTACAACTGATACACAAACAAGGAATCTCTGGAGAAGAAATATATCTCATAGTAAATAAGTGCATACTCCACCATGAAGGGGGTCATTTGACATCATTCTTGGAATGCTGAAGTCTCCTTAGATCTGATTCTGATTTCCTCTCCATCAAAGAATTTATGATAATTATAATTAAATAATGCCACTGTACAATTAAATAATACAGTTCTACAATTGTTTTATTAATAACCATTTCTCTCCATGGTACAATGTAAGGTCTTAATGTCTTGTTTATTACATCCCCTAGAATGGTATAATGCCTATATTGAAGAATCAATAAGATGTAACAAATTGTGAGAACATATTTATATAGTTACACTGTTTTTTAACCAACTTATGCATTTTATATTTTCCTTATTTTCAGAGGGTGTATTATTTTTGTTAGTCTTACCAGTTAAGTTATGCTTTTTATGGTGCTATATAAAATATTTAATGGTATATAAGGTTTTCTTTATAAATTTTAGTTGCATAACATACACAATTTTAATATAATGCTAATTTTTAAAGAAAAATTGAAATGTAATAGATAATACTAAATAGTAAGGATGAAAGCCATACAAAATGGGATAAAGTATAGAATAAATTTCCTATTTGTCTCAGCATATTTTCCATTCCACTTCTCCAGAGGGAGTCACTTAATCTGTTTCTTAAGATCCATGATATAATAATCTGTGTGAGTGTAATTGTGTTTAAATGTATGTGTTTTATTCTGTAAAAAAAATAAAATAAAATTTCAAAAAAAAGAAAAAATTAGATTGCAAAATATACTTTTTGACATTTTTCTTCTTGATAAATTAAGAATGGAATTTGTTTGGGTTTATTACTCCAGATCCTCCAGATAAACAGAACCAATTGTGTGTGTGTGTGTGTGTGTGTGTGTGTGTGTGTGTGTGTGTGTGTGTGTGTGTGTGTCTAGAAAGAGACAGAACAAGAGGTTTATTTTAAGGAGTTGGCTTCTATGACTATGGAGGCCAGCAAGGACCACTTGACAAGATTGGCCAGCCAGCTGGAGACCCAGGAAAGAGATGTATTTGAGTCTGAAGGTAATCTGCTGGCAAAATTCCATCTTTTTCTAGGAAAGTCAATCTTCTTTCCATGAAAGTCTTCAACTGATTAGATAAGGCTCACCCACTTAATGGAGAACAGCCTGGTAATCTGCTTTACTCCAAAAGTCTACAAATTTTAATGTTAATCTCATTTTAAAAACACCCTCAGAGAAACATGTGGAATTCTATTTGACCTAATGTCTGGGTCCTCTAGCCTCGCCAAATTGACACATAAAGTTAACCATCACATAGTCTCTTATATTCCAATTTATGCTAAGCACTTTATGTGAAATATTTAATGATCTAAACAACCCAATGACTTAGGTATGTATTATCCCCATTTCATTGACTATGAAGAAAATGGAGTCACAGACAAACTCATACTTTGCTCAATGATTGAGCCAGTACATTTTATAGCCAGGATATAAACTAAGGCTCTGTGTCACCAGGACCAGAGATTAATCACAATACACTCTTGCTTTCCCGCGTATTAGCCCATACATCCTTGCATTCAATACATGCAGAACCCATTCATTCTGCTTAACAGGAGTTCATTTATAAAAGATGAAATTAAGGTATGGGAGAGAATGACATGTCTAAAGTGGCACTGTTGGTATTCCATACCTCAGTCAGCATCCTTGGTTTGGAAAATGAACTCCTGTTAAGCAGAATGCGTGGGTTCCGCATTACCATCTTCATCATAAAGGAGCAACTTGATATCTCCCAAACGCTTTTCTTAATGGGGATAGAGATTAACTAGTACTTGTTAAAGCAGAGAAAAATGTGTGCTCTACATTTATTATCACATGTTATGTACACAAACTCTCTGGGAGGTTTTGTCAAACATGAATGCTATATGGTGAATATACATTATCCCAGTTTTCAGATGAGAAAATTAAGATCCAGAAATAATTCATGCAATAATATTCAACTAATAAATAAGATCTGTTTTTGATAAGAGCTATTACTAACATATGTATTCCAAGTTATTTATTCTAAGTGTAATTAGATAATTTGTGCAAATCATCTCAGCTTGCAAAATGATTGAGATAGGATTTGAATCTACTGCTTTCTAATTCTAAATTATTTCTTGCCTGTAAATTTTGTGAATTTTCAGAGTTCCTGCTCTGGTGTAGCAGGTTAAGGATTTGGCATTGCAGCAGCTATGGCATAGGTCACAGCTGTGGCTCAGACTCCGTCCCTGGCTTGAGAACTTCCATATGCCATGGGTTTGGCCAAACGAAAACTTTGAAAATTTTCAAAGAAAACGTCTTTCTCCCTTCCTGCATATAAATGGTGGCCTAATCACCTGTTTCTCCTTAAAGGAATGTGTAATATATAAAGTCAAACCTTTCATCATTTGGGTAGAATGCTATGTACGTTTCTGCTAAACCATTCCATTGCTAGTATTCATAGACCAGCACATTCTGCTGTGTTGTTCTTGTTCTCCAGTTCTTATTGTCATACTTTTTTCATCGAAGCTGTTGAGATCCTTCCAAAGCACCTTAATAAACAACTTGCACTTGTCTATCTTTCTCAGTGTTTTTAATTTAATTTTTTGAATCAGTTCTTAATCTTACTTTTATCATGCTTACCTGAACTAACATGCTGTGCTCTTGGAAGGTAGCTGTGAATGGGAAGTTGAAAAAGAATACAGTTTAAATATAGCCATTTCATTTTGACAGCACTTCAACGCTGCACTAAATATAATGATCTTGGTTACATGTGCTCTTTAATTTCAGCTGGAATATGGTTTTTTTTTTTTTTCTTCTGAAGCAATTGAAAACATTGACTTATTTTTTATTTCAGTTTTCAAAAAAATCTCTCAGAAGCCATTGACATTCTCCCACATTACATTTGGGTTTTACTTTTAGTTAAAACAGAAAAGGAAGCTATAAAGAATCATATCTTGCCATTTCTAGTTCCAAAGAAGGTGTTACCTTCATCTACTTCCTTGCATCTTGTTTCCTCTGGGATGCAGAGTAATTGGTCTGTTCTCTGCATCCAGCATCTATTGGGTGATACTCCTGCTTCATTAGGGGGAGGGGAGCAAAGATCCAGAGTCTGAAAGAAGTAAGCAGTTTTCACTCGGTCTCTCCAGTTGTGTTGGTCTCCTCTGCTTAGGTACGACCGATGAACCATTGGGACCCTTCCTCTGAGGGCCTATTCAGTTCTCCTTGCCCTCTGCTCCTACTTTTCCTTTCTGTGGTTGTACAGCTGAAGTTCAGCCTCTGTACATTGGTACTGCACTGAATCTTGGAGGCAGAGTTTTGAGTAAAGTAAAAAACAATAGCTTTATTGCTATGCCAGGCAAAGGGGGACACGTCGAGCTAATGTTATCAAAACTGTGTGCCCTAACCTGGGGTGGGGGTCGTAAGTGTTTTAAAGTCAAGGAAAGAGTTTTTGGTAAGGTTGAGGGTGCTTCCAGGGCCTGCATTTCTTAAATCCTGAGATCATCTGTTGTCAAGCGGTTTCTGTCATTCCGGATGTTATCGAACTGACCATCTCACTGGAATAAAGAATGTTTCATCAAGTAGTTAACACCTTCCGTTTGGCAGGGTTTTAATTCTTCAGAAGAGCTCAAGGATACTGTGTTATATAGATATATATATACCTTGAGGAGGAACCAGGACCCTGCCCTAAACTTAGTGTTGTTTCTTGACTGCTCTTCTCTTGTCTCCACATCCTAGTCCTTCCTTTATCAGCAACAGTTTGAACCTGCCCTTAGGAACTAAGGGAAGGTCAAGGAGGCTGAATTAAGCCTATTTCTTACAAATAAGAAACAGGGGACACAGAAAGATTTTGTGCCCAGGGACCCCACTGACTCAGGCTCAGTTTCAGGTGGAACTGATGGAAGGGTAAGGCTGGTCTCTATTTGTCTGCACTTCAAGGAAGAAAGATTTGGATGTCATGTTGGTCTGAAGTCCCTGTCTGGCTCTCAAATTGATTGTAGCAGGGAATTCTGTAAAATATGAAATGAGAGTTACATAAAACCCTATCTCTCTAATAGACTCCTGGTCAATCTATTTTACCGATCTATGCAAATTAGGAAAGAAACACAGCATCAAACACACACACACACAAAATGGGAATTTTTAATTACCCCTGTTTGTGCTTTCTTTCATTATATGAAATAATTATATACATATTAAGCTAGATAAATCACAATGTGATTCTTGGTTCAGCTTTATTTTACATAAGCAATATTAAAGAGTTTAGCAATACAAAATCTGTTCTAAAAATTAACTCTGCTATTGAAAATTGTGTAGATAAGGAATCTAGTAGTTCTGGCAAAAATCTAATAGAAATCTATGCCAAGAGTTTTAATTGTCATTTTGAATGTAGCTTTTTAAAGAATGAAATATGATGCAGCTTATCCCAGAGAAAAGTCATAATTCCACAGTTTAATAATGAAACCAATGAATTACATATTATTAGATATGTTCAAGGAGGTGATTGCTATTTCCTGTTTCCTATGTTAAGGACTTATTTCAAGAAGGAAGGCTTGAGAAAAGTTTTAAGCTGCTTAGTTTGCCATTCTACCTCCTCCTCAGAGACTTGATTTGCAATCAACAGTTATGTAAATTTTTTTTATCAGATCAGACTTTCAGAACTAAATTTTCCTTAATATATGCAACCATTACCTCAGTAAAACTGACAAGATGTCAGAGGGAGGGACAAGGTACAGTAATTAGCAAAATGGTGGGGATCTGAGAGCAATTCAAATTGAGAAAGCTTTAATTTTTCCAAAGGTTATAATTTCCTAGGACAAACAGAAAAGAAAACTCCTATGGACCATTTAACTTATATATCAACTAATTTAAACATTCCTGATAACTTAGTTTGTGTTTGATTAAATAATGATGATAAGTTTAGCTGTATTTTATGTTAAAATGTAATGCAATATCAGGAGCTCCCCTTGTGGCTCAGTAGTAACAAACCTGACTAGTATCTATAAGGATGTGTGTTTGATCCCTGCTTCCCTTAGTGGGTTAAGGGTCCAGCTTTGCCATGAGCTGTGGTGTAGGTCACAGCAAAGCAGCTTGGATCCAGCATTGCTGTGGCTGAGCATAGGTGGGCAGCTGCAGCTCCAATTCAGCCCCTAGCCTAGAAACTTCCATAAGCCATGGGTGCAACCCTAAAAAGACAAAAAAAAAAAAAAAAAAAAAACCAAAACAGAAAAAGAAATGCAATACCATTTTCAGTTCATTTGCCTTAAGTGTTATGAGGCAAAATAATCTTTTTTTTATTAAAAAACCTCCTTTTATAGGTTTAAAAATGCTAATTTTATTTCATCATAACATATACTCCAGTGAAGTGACAATATATTACCATCTATATTATTTTTATTTTGCTAAATCTCTAATACAGGGCACTTATTTCCTCAGAAGCAAGGCCAGCAGAACCTGGCATGTGCATATTCTGTTGTAAAATGTTTACAGATTTTAAATTTCTATAAAAAAGATTGCCTTGTTTTGCATTAATTATAATTTATCATTATAAAATATATGTCCAAAATATTAAGTACACGTGCTATTTAAGTAAATTATTTTCCCATGTTAAGGAGTCTTTTCATATTTGAGAGGATATTACCTTGATCGAAATAGTCTACACCACAAAATAAGAAGTTTCTCCTTCTAAAGTTTTCTTTCTTTTTTTCTTCTAGTTTAAAGACTCATAATTATGAGAAAAACATATAGGGAGAAACAGAATTTCATTTAATCTTTTATCATTGCTACTCTCGTCTCCAATGAATAGTGTATGAGTCCTAAAAATAACCATTTCTTCATCTTTTTCTTTGGAAAATTTGAAACATTTTAAGTTTATCTTTTAATGATTTCTATCTTTCTAGGTTCCTCCTCCCTATCCAGTAAAAGTATGTTGCCAATGTTTTCTAAAATACTAGACTGTAATTTTCACTGCTTTCCATTATAAGTGTTTTAAACTTTTATAGTCCAAAAACAGAATATGTACTAATTGGGAAAATTTTTAAATACACATTTTCCGTCAAAACTTTAGTGAATAAATTGATATATTGTATTTCCAAATGATTTTTAAATGTTTTTGACTAGTGATTTCTTTAACTTAAGGAAATTAGTTACAATGTCAGGATTTCTATCATCTGTAGATTTGTAGACAAGAAGACACAAGAGCAAAACCTCTCCTTGAGTTGCAAATTATAATTGTGCGTAATATTATTAACAATAGCTTATTTTAATTAGATACAGCGTAATTGTTATTCTTTGTAATCATTTACATATATTACCTCAATTAATCTTCACAAAAACTCAGTGTAATGGATTTTCTTATTGGTCTCCATTTACTGATGAGAAAATAGATGGCCAAAGAGTTGTATCAGAACAACCAGAGGGATAGAACCCCAGACAGAAAGAGGCTATAGTTTCTAACATTTCCTGGGCCTAACAGCTGTAAATCCTGTTTTCCTAATGTTCTTTGCCAGATTGTTATGTCAGGATGTTCCACTTCAGAAAATATGAATTTGTCCTAGTTGCCTTATATAGCTAAAAAGTTTTTATTTAAACAAGATTCAAATGTCCAGATGCATCTCCATAGAGTTAAAACAGATTCCTTATTCTCTTACTCCTCATCAACAAACCCTGGGTACTTAGTGTCCTTCAAAATACTGGAGTGGACATACCACAGAGCATATTGATCTAAATGTATAAAAATAAGGTGATATATTTCAAAGAGTTCAGATAGCAGTGCCCTTGAAAGTCTGGCCTTTTGTGTTTTTAACTCTTTTCCAAAAATTGTATATCATGAGATTAAACACTATTTCATCGTCTTTACTCAAAAATTTAATAGTCTCAGTTGGCTCTCAAAATAATAATCCAATTGATTAATGCCATGACCCCAAACATTTTAATCACTTTACCCAAAATTTCTTGATATTTCTGGATTATTGGTAAGTTTGAATATTTGACAAACTTGATTTATATGAACTGTTCTTACAAAGTAAATGCATAGTATTTTATGTATTGAAAGTCATTTTTTGTTATATTCAAGAAAAAAAAATTTTTGTTATTGGTAATATAGATAATTATCATAAACTTACTTTTGCATTGAAGTTATTCTTATGCAGAGCTAAATTATCTTCAAAAATCAAGCCTCTTTACTTGCCTAAATGGCAATAGGGATATTGTTAATATCTTTAAAATGAATAAAAGAGGCTGTGATCCTTATTACTAGGCCCATTTATCAAATTTTGTTTTCTATTTTATAATGTATAAAGATTAACTTACTGACCTAGACAGCAATATATATAATATATATAATATATATACACATGACAATGTTGATTAGCTTAGAGAAAACAGAGTTTCTAATGTAAATCCTGAACTTGTAGTAGGTTTTAATGTGCCAGTATATATCTATATACATCTTTGGATATTGATCGTGAGAAAGTAGTAGCTGTACCCTCAGTTTTCCAGGAAATATTTTAATATGATATAGCAGTGTTTTAATAATCTTTGGTGAATAAATATTGTGTACACGAAACTATACAAAGTGCCACAAGACTATGAAACATGAATTCTTGAAGCATACACATACTGAGGACACAAGGCATATTAGCAATTATAAATTAATAATTGGCAGTATATAATCAAGTGTGAAAGCAAGAGAGACACGAGGACTGGGATATTAGACTTCCTGAAGTGTGTAATAAAATCCCTCACAACAAAGAAATACTCTAACTAACTTCAAAGAGTGCCTCCATTGAGAAACAAACACTGTCATCAGGGCATTTAGTGTTTAGTGCTGAATCATTAATGGTAGGGCAATGACATAAGGAGTGAATTTTTGCAATGTTTTGATTTTATAAAAATTTCCTCATATTAAGTCTGAAATAATATTCAGAACTGTTTTGAAGAAAGAACACTTGAGAAGGCTTTTGAATACAGAAGACTATGCAGCCAAGTTACAAACAAGGATATAACTATTCATTTTCTACCTCCTTGATGGGTATTATACAAAAAACTACTCATTTCCCAAAGTCTTCCAAACAAGACTCATTCCAAAGAAGGTAGTTGGGTCTCATGAAAAAGACCTTTAAAGACCAAGTAAGTTTCTAATATTCTGTGTTTCACAGAAATAGTTTTTATCGCCATAACTTTATTAATATACTAATATTCTTTGTAATTGTCAAAAATAGGAAAAATTACATAATATTTCTCAGTATTATGGAAATGCTTTTCTTCAAAAAGTTATTTCATAAATGTAGCTATAAAGGATGATTTTATCCAAATTTATGAAAGTCACATCTTCAACCCATTGGCTAGAAAATCTGACTTGATATGAGTTCCCTTTTAATTTTTGCTCTATAAGCATTGACAGTAAAGAATGTTTAATTATCCATATGCAATTAAGCACTTAAGGGATTAATTAATTAGTTGGCATTTGTAACACTCTTAAAGATGAAAATCACTGTTTAAGAATTATCATTACTAATATGAACAGATGCAAGGGATGAAAGCATCATTTATGCATGCATATGGCACACCCAGCAACTCTTAGCTTACACTTGATTATGAAGATAGATAAATATGCTGTTGGTTTTGTCATGGGTGTAAAATCACTTAGGGTCCTATTCACAGACATAATTGCTCTTTGAGCCAACATGAGTACCAATTTCTAAACATTAACCCAATGATTCTTCAGAAAAATTATGCCAAAGTCATATTCAATAATGTCTTACTAATTATACAACAAGGAGGTGTTTTGTAAAAACATATTAAATGAGTTGAGTAAGTTTTGCCATAACTTTAAAAGAGAACTATATGTAGTTTCCAATACTGATGAAAAGTGAAACTACAAAATTAATTTTCAAACAATAGCTGATATTTATTTAAAAGAAGAATAGAAATTGTCACTCTTTCCTACAATGTCTAATAGTATGTAATATACCATGGTGCAAAGTTATCACCTAAGTTAAACTTCGTAATGTTAAAAGTAAATATTATTATTTTCATAACTTTATTCCTTCTACTTTTTTAAACTAAAATGTTTTTATTTAATAAAAGGGAAACTATATGAAAGTTTATCTTCATTTTTTATCTTTAGCATGTTGAGTTAATAAAATAAGGATATTTTCATACTATACTGATGTAAAGCCCAAACTCAATGATGACAATAAAATCCACATAAGCTTTTGATTAATGCTTTCATTTTAACCTGAGATAACACATTGAAACTTAAAATTTGATAAGTGATGTCCCCACACAATATCATAGCAAGTAATAAAGAAATAATATGGAGTTTACAGAGCCATTTATATCAACTTCTTAAATGACAGAAACCTGTTATCTTAGTTCTGCAGGCTATCAATCCAAATATAGAATATAAAGATGTGTTTTTGTTTAGTGCATTTTTGATCTTTGGTAAAGCCTTGTACTGGCATTTTTTCATTAAAACATTATGTAGGTTGCCACAGTTATAAGAAAATGATGTTTCAATTTATAGCCCTTTTTTCATTAACTTATGAGCCTGAATACTATTTAGAATAAAGCTTTAAGTACTTATTTTCAGGATAGCATTTAACTGTATTTCTAAATTTAATGAGTAAACATTAAATTAACACAAAAGTCAAGACAAGCATGCAAACAATAATGCAAACAAAGCTGCAAAATTTTGATAGTCTAAATGGAAACAATTTTCAGAATACATTTGGGGTCTCAGTATAACAGACTTTCTTAAAATAATTCCATCAGGATTTATATATTTTAACTACAGTCTATTAAGGTTTGTATAAATGATGAACAAATCCCATTGTAACAAACTAAAACATCCTATTTCTCTTTCTCAAGGATTTTTAAACTTAATGGAAGCATATAATTTGTTCAAATATCACATACTTTATCTTTTCACCATTTATTTTTTGTGTCAACCTGCAACAGCAATGATGATCTTATCTATCACCTAACCACAGAATATTGATGTTTTCTCAGAAAACAAGCAGTTGGTAAATGGAAAGGTTTTTGTGCATTTAACTAACTAAAAGCTATGCTAAAAATATCCAGAGTTTAAAAACTCACATTTTCTTTGTTAGTACAAATTACTCAACTTCTAAGTATTTTCCCAAAATTGTTCCCAAGCAATCTCTTTGATGATTTTAAAAGTTTAGGTACAGTATTCTGGGAAAGAACTCTTCACACAATTGGAGGAAGGTTTAAAAATCAGCCTTCAATGTTCTTCTCATAGCCCAGGTGCTGTGCATTGAAATTAAGGCTTTAGAAAAAAAACAGTTATTAGCAATGACAGGCTTATGAGAGTAGAAGACTGAAGTGGATTGGGAAAGAAGACAATTGAACATGTAGAGGATATTTCAATCAAGAATGAAAACAAGCATATTATAGGACCAAAAAAAAAAAAAACCAAAAAAAACCAAAAAAACCCACAGTGAACCAACCATTGAAATATTTAATTAAGAATAATGACCAGACAAGCATTTGACTTCAAAGTGGCTGGTCTTTTCAGGGAGAAGGATGAGATGGTGAAGTGATAATGAAAAAGTTAATCAAGAACCCAGTTTACTTTGTCTTCAGTACACATATGGTAAGAGAGACAAAATAGTACCTTCATCTGACATCCAGGCTTTAATTTTCACTCCAAACTTACACAAGTTCTAAAAAGAAAGATGAGTGTTCAGTGGATTTTGGTAATGACAATTTTTAGTTCAAATGAATGTCAAAGAAGAGTTTGTGTTGACAGGGTTAGGAAGACTTGGACACTTTCTTAGGAAAGAGCTAATCAATCACACCCTACTTCTTGGGGCTGCTATTTTTGACAGCTGATACTGTTAAGGTTCAAACTATTGAGATGATGATGAAGTGTTTGGGGCCCTTCAATTCTGCTATGGGCCATGTTGAGAGCAAGAAAACATTTTATATTATTTTATTTTGTCTTTTAAGAGCCGTAACCGCAGCATGTGGAGGTTCCTAGGCTATGGGTCTAATTGGAGCTGTAGCTTGCATGTCTAAGCCACAGCCACAGCAACGCGGGATCCAAGCTGTGTCTGTGACCTATACCACAGCTCACAGAAATGCCTTAACCCACTGAGAGAGGCCAGGGATTGAACCCATGTCTTCCTGTATACTAGTCAGGTTCCTTAACCAATGAGCCACAATGTGAACGCTAAGAAAACATTTTAAGTAGAGTCATCTAGTTAATCTCAGTGATCCAGAATTATTAATATATTTCATGTGGTTTAATTTTCACTAAATGTCATGAAAAGCAGATCCGCTGTTTGAATGTGAAAATCCCCTGCCCTTTATTTTGGGCAGTCATCTTGCACCATCCTTCTGATAACTAACTCCCCCCTCCCAGTTTTCTGTTTCTGGAAGTTTGAGCGTTGAATCCAGATTGATGGCCTAAATTTCTTCTATCTTTCTTTTTTCTTTGTTTCTTCATTTTACTCACTGAAGAAATCCCCAAGTTTTTCTCCAAATGAATGTTCTACTATGGTTATAATATATTTTTTTTACTTCCAACAATATTTCTTGTTTATGGAATGTCCCATTTTTAAAGTATGTTGTGCTTATTTTATGGATTTAATAAACTTTCTGATATTTCTGAGGTTATTAATCATATTGATTTGTTTACTTCCAGAAACTCTTTATTGCCTGTTTTCATTAAAATGTTTTTGTAGGTTTCTTGGTTTTGGTTTCTCTCATTCATGCAAAATTCTTTCCTTAAAGCTGTGTGATCAAAGTTGTCCATTCATAATTAAGAATGGGACTTTAAAGATAGCTTGATATCTCTATTTTAAGTGAAAAATTGGGTGAGAACAAATCCAACGTAGGAAGTAACTCCCACATATTATATTATTTTCTGTGGGCCTATATATTATATTCAAAGAAGAACATCCTATTCTCCTGAATGAAAAGATAGGATTATGAGTGTGTGTGTGTGTGTGTTTTGTTTTGGTCTCTGGGCTAACCTACGTAACAGAGCTTTAAGGTCTTATTGTTAATATTATAAGTCTCTGCAATTGTTATTGGTGTCAGAATTAGATGCTTGCCTGCTGTTACTATGACTGAAGGCCCTTAATTTTGTCCCATAAATTTCCTACTAACTTCTTGTGGAGATGTAGCTACCTGATTAATTGTTGTCTCTGGTATGAGGAGGGAATAATATTGGCCTCAAACCCCTTCTTATTTGATTTGATTTAGTATTCTTATGATTTTAGTCTCTTATCTTACTCTCATGTTCAGAAATTATTTCTATAGTCAATTCTGGGTCTGTCCATGGTGCTGAAAATAAGTTGCCTCTTTACTCAATAGAAAAACAGCTTTCAACTTTCAATTTGAAGATAATCTCTAAATACCAATCTATTCACTTTCCATCCTCCAAATGTTTATTTGTATCACTCAGCTTATGTCTTATCTGTCTCCATTTTTCTTGACATTCTTGTTTCTTTATGATCAATTTAATGATATTGCCAGAAGTAGTAAAAATAAACATCTTCACACAATATGCTCTGCTTTGTTTATGTTTTATATTTTATTCTTATGGATTATTTTTTTACTGATTTCATTTTTTAATTTTTTTTTAATTTTAAGCTAAAAAGTTGGCAAAAGGTTCTAGTCACTAACTTCTTTTTTTTTTTTTCCGTTCTTTTTGTCTTTTCTAAGGCCGTCCCTGCGGCATATGGAGGTTCCCAGGCTAGGGGTCTAATTGGAGCTGTAGCCACCGGCCTACACCACAGCCACAGCAATGCAGGATCTGAGCCACTTCTATGACCTACATCATAGCTCACGGCAATGCCAGCTCCTTAAAACACTGAGCGAGGACAGAGATCGAACCTGAAACCTCTTGGTTCCCAGTCAGATTCGTTAACCACTGAGCCATGACAGGAACTCCTAGTCACTAACTTCTTTAAGTAAATCTGAGTTCAAATAAAATCAAAATTGAAATTAATAGATCACTTGTGTGACATATATTATTTATGCATTACTATTTTAATATGAAGTTCTATGCAGTGGGCCAAATTAAATATAATTACAAATATTTAATTTCTCTTGCATGCAATTTCTCTTGAACTTGCCATAATTATACATTTAGGGTTAACACTGCTATGAAGACATACAATGCAACCTATGTTATAGAGAATACACTTATGACAATTTTTTTTGCAAATATAGATTATGGTATTTATCACTACATTGATTTTTTTAATAGGTGCACTTTTGGCATATAGAAGTTTCCAGGCCAGGTACTGAATCAAAGCCATGGCTGCAACCTACACCATAGCTGCAGTAATGCCAGATCTTTCAATCCACTGTGCTGGGCCAGGAATTGAACTTATGACTCCACAGCAACCCAAGCTGCCCTTTCAAATTCTTAACCCACAGGGCCAAAGCAGAAATTCCCCATTACATAGATTTTAAGGAAACAATATGAAAATATAGAGCACTATTATTTTAGATTTCTTACATACAGACGCAGAATCAAATTTTTACATAAATTTTATGTGTTAGATGCAACTTTGCTTTTCTCTATGAGGACCTGCATATGATGCTGTGTAATAGGGAAAAAATATTTTCAATTCGAAGTTCCTTAGCCTTTGTTAAAGTCTCTCTGGTTCATTTTAGACCACAATTTACAATAATCTTGCAGGACCTGGTCAAAATCTTAGGGAGGGAAAGTAGACTAGTGGTTATGATTTTATAACATATTGGTACAATTTTCTGTGGCCTTGTAAAAGTAACCTGCAAACATCTGCTAGAAAATTAGCCATCCTTACTCCCATACATTTGAGAAATCCTGCTATATAGTATCCAGACAATAAGAATAAATCAATTGATCACTAAAACATGGAATAGTGCAAGCGTCATTTTGCCCCTAAGAAGATGTTGCAAAAAGAATTATCTCACAAAATAGATTTTCTTAAGATATAAGCAAGAAGAGAATTATTTTCTTTAAAACATTTAATACAGTCAAAAAATAATAACTTTCACAGAAAGAATAACTTGTCTGATTAAGTTGCTGTACTAATATTTGTAAAACAATAGTGTTCCCTGGAGTTTTGAAATCAGGAAACTTCATTATAGAAAGACCGTTTTTACTTCTCTTTACATTAGAGTAAATTTTCCTATGGAACAATTTATTCTAAATATGCAAAATATAGAAAGGCCATTTAAGTTAAATTCACAGGTAAATGTAGTTTTTCCATTTAATAAATAATTCTCCCAGAATACTATACTACATTAGGAAGTTCATGATTTGTAAAGAAATCATTTCATTCAGAGATGCCCCAGTTTGATCATTTGATGATATGTCCTACACATGTATCTCAATGGTTATTTTATTTGGACAATTTTAATTAAGATTTTAAGAAATTTTAGTTCACTCCAACCTTCTACTAAACATCTACACTGTAAATACTGAGCTAGATTCTGTGAATTCTGCTGAATTATTTGGAGACAGAGATTTACAATGAAGTTGAACTTGTCCATTACATTCTATCATATCCCTTGGAAGCAATTTGGCAAGAAAATTGGATAAAAACTGTAAGAGATGCCTGATGATATAAATGTCCCATACACTTGAAGTCTCACATCACTAGGCTTGAGTTGTGTTTAAACAATGCATAAAGTCCTCTCCAGATGCATATTTAATACCAAAACACTATGCAGAGAGAAAATCAATAAATAAGTAATAGAAAATATTTCATTCAAGGACCATTCATGTGAGGAAATTTATCCTCTATATGATTTACTTTATGCAAGTACAGTTGACCCTTGAAAAACACGAGTTTGAACTGCTCAGGTTCATATATAGACAGATTTTTTTTTTCAGTAAATATGTACTACAGCATCTCACCATCCAGCTATTGGTTGAATCCAGATTAGAACCTTTGATATGAATGGCCAAATTGTAAAATTCTATGTGGATTTTCAACTGTGCATTGAACCCCTGCATTTTTCAAGGGTCAACTGTACTATTAATTTAGAAAGAAAGTACAATAAGGTGTTACTTAGAAAACCTTACTCTATTGTTTGAGAGCCAAGGAAATATTTGGAATTGTATTATAACTAGACTTTTGATGGTGATCATTTTTCAATGTATATAAATATTAAATCATTATGTTGTACAGCTGACACTAATACAATACTATGTATCAATCACACCTCAATAAAAAGAGAAGAAAATAAAATAGTGTTATAAAAAAAATTAGGCTACCCTTTTTCCTGCCAAACTTTTCCTGTTTTGATCAAGTTTTCTTTTATGTTTTGGTTTCTTAGAGTGGTAGGACAGTTCTAACTTATTTTTATAGAATTACAGTGATATTTTTTCTAAAATTAATAAAAATCTATTTAATCTTCTTCTTAATTGTAGAAGCAATCATATGCAAAATGTTTTCATCTTACAGGAGCTCCAACAAATTTGTTTTCTCTGTCCTCTTATATTTTATTAAACTTATTTAGAGGTCTAACTCATTAATTGCAATTTTACTGTCTATTTTGCCTTACATATGCCAGACATTCCAACTTGAGCCATTTTAAATTTCATAGCCATATTATTAACACCTGTCTAAATTTAATTAGAAATTTTGCTGGGTACCCTCACCACTGCTTATCTCTAAGGTCTTCCCCTTGAATTCATTTTTTGTTTTGCTAATGCATTACTTTCAATAAGTAGCATATTGATTTTATTTTGTAGTCATATTTTGGTGTAGAATTCTATGATTAAATCCTTTCATTAAATCGTAGACTTTGCACCATACCTCTTTAGTATCTAGTTTAACAATGCGAGGATTCATTTTAAGTTTTTTCTTCTTTCTCTTATATATTCTCTATATTTGCGGATTTAAAAAAAATACTAATATTATGACTAAGAATCAAAATGGGTGGGGTTAAAATAATAATAGCAAACACTTAGATGGTGACTCTAAAGCTTTTGCCAGGCATTGTTCTAAAACTTGTGCATTGCATTAACTCAAGTAATCACAATAATAACATAATCATGTAAGTGTGATTTTTATAAACATTTGCAATGAAGTCACACAAGAGAACTTATTTCCAAAGGGATACCAGATATTCAAGAAATCAAAATAGAAACATCCAGTTCCAGACTCTGTGTTGTTAAGCAAACATGAAATTCATTCAGTAATAAACATTTTAGAATTTCATTGTAAATGGTGTGACTTGTATGACAAGACAAGATTTAATGAGGAGATAATTCTTTATTTGAAAGCATAAATGTAAATGGATTTAAGAGTACATGGATCAATAAAGATAAATTTACTGATGTACTAGAGTGGTGTTTATACTTCAGTGTGCTAAAATCACCTGGAATTATTGTTTAAAAAAATACAGATCCTGAGCTCTTGAATTTTGCTTTGTTTTGTTTTAAGAAGATCTTAGGTATACCAAGGTATTCTCTTTTTATAACAAGTTCTCTAGATTACTTTGATGCTCATAGTCTATGTAGGACATCATGAGAAAGAAAACATACACTGGTATTTTGGACTCAAATTGAATTCTTATTCCAAGGAAATGAGGTAGAGAAGATCAGAATTTAATGCCATTTATCACACTGCCAAATACAATGGAAATTAATTTCTGTTTCCATTTATTTGGATGCAAACTTCAGTGTAAATTTATGCAATAATGCTTATGAATCATCACATACTTAGTACATAATATTATCTTAGCAATCTATTTGTTCTCATTTCTAACCCATGCTTTGCCTATTTATTCCAGCTCTCCAAAACAAATTTCATTTCCTATCGTAGACGTATATTCCAGCATTTCAGTCAAGGGTATTTGACTTTTTTTTAAGTTTAAGGATAGGATTTAGTGATTAATGTTGATTCTCTTCTATTATGGAAAGAGCATTCATCTTCCCTTAGTGTTCTCAAATACCTGTTATCAACACCCTAAATCATTCAATAAGATTCACAGACCATGGTATTATGAACTGATTATTTGTACATTGTAATATAATTTATTTTAAAAGTTTGGTTTCATAAGTATATTTGTCCTGGAATATTATAGCCAGGGCAAAAAACACAGCCATGTAATGGTGCTTAAAATTTAAGATCATATTTTGTTTAACAATGATAATAATTGCTGGCTGGAAGAAAAGAAATTTAGCTATATTAATGTCATTGTGTCCTGCCCTGACTCCCTCAGCTTAGCTTCAATCTGCTTCCACCTGGGAACTTGGTAATTGTGTATGTCATGCCAATTATCATATTGCACTATGATATTTCTGTTTAGTGTCCACCCTACACTAGCCTATATGATCTGCCAGGGAAAGAGGCATGTCTTATTCCATTCATATAGTCATTCAGTCAGTCACTCACACATTCACTCATCTATTCAAATAAAATGTGTTTGAGGAAGTTCCCTGGTGGCTCAGTGGGTTAAGGATTTGGTGTTGGTCACTGTGGCACAGGTTTGATCCCTGGCCAGGAAACTTTTTTATGCTGCATGCACAGCCAAAAAAAATGTGTTTTAGAGCATTAACCAGAAACAACATTAAAAAATAAAATAGAAACACAAAATGAAGATAGATTTAAAAACGTGATGTTGCCTGTCCTAAAAATGTAAAATTTGAAAAATTAATCTTTTCTTCAATTTGTCCTGATGACAAGCACTTGGATGGTAAAAGCTCAATAAAGATTTGTTTTATTAATTAATTAGAGGCTCTGCTCTATCCCCAGGATAAATGATTCTCTTAAAACATAGTTTTCAAAAAGATTCTTCAAATTAATATGAAGAAAAAAGTTATCTGTGTTATGAAATTTAAAATATCACCTAAAATATGTTCCATATTTTGTTTGTAGTTGAGGATATAAAAAGTGAGAAATGGTCATTACCAAACATGGCTTTGCATAAAAATAAGCTTGGTAGTGTTTTAATAATGCCCCAACTATAAACACTGCATCAGAGTCTCAGGTTATTGAATAAGAAACATAGGAAACACTAGTATTTCAGATGAATAAGCAATTATGTACAATACAAAATTTGTTTCAGATATTTTCCTCAAGACATGTATATTTTAATTGATTTGTGTTTCAAATTGTGCTTAAAATAGAGTAAATATAATACAGATTTCAAGATGTTTTTGAAAATAGGCTAACATTAAATGTTATTCTTAAAACTTTATATTCATAAAGATCATCAAAAATAGAGTGTAGATAAATCTGTTTGAAGAATGATACTTGGCAAATACCATTCAATAGGACTTTTATATTATCTTCACATATTCTTAGGCTGTACCTACTCACATTCAGGAATGAGTTTCCAGAACATTTATGCTGCAAATGTCCTTCGATCATAGCTTACACACCATTACTTTTGCTGGTTTTCTCTACTGTCTCCTGGTAAACTTGAAAATACAAATTCAACCCCCTAATATGAGTTGTCAGAATAGGATACCCTATAGTTGTACTATGTTCTATATTTTACACAATGCAACATAACATTATGCAAGCTATGTGAACATATATTTGTGTTCAGGAAAACCCTAGAATATCAGTAGAGATACGCAAGGTTATTGCGCTGAAATAACCCTAATACCTCGGTGGTTTCAAACCCCATTATTTAGTTCTTTATAGTCTAAACCATGAAATGCTGAGAGCCAAGGACTGCTTTGAGTCTTCCTCAGACTTAGACCAGGCAGAGATTGCTCGGATAGCTTTAGTCTGGAACAGGGCCAGGTATTCTAGTGGAAGGAAAATAAAACACAAGAGACACTCATCACACCTATTCAAATCCTACAATCTACTGGAAGGAGAGACAAATAAAATATTTGCAAGAGTCTAAAATGACTCCTGCAGTTAGTTTCAACATTTAGTATGAGTTTGCTTGGAGTTAATTCTTCTTAGAAATTCTTTGCTTTACTTTAACCCACATTATTATTAGTTAGTGAAACCTGCCTTACAAGCCATATAAAGAATATCTTGTTGTAAAATACACACTTTTACTGACTTTCATATTAAATTCATATTCAGAGAGAAAAGAGTCCAAATTGATGGAACTACGTGGAACTCATATGAGGGTAATATTTTAAGAATGATTCATAAATGTAAGTATAAATAAGCCTAAAATTTTTGATTTATGGTTATTTCTTGCATGTTATTACTGTTTATATTGAATATGGCATAACTTGCAGTATATATGTGATTGAGTGGAGGGGCTCTTTCCTGGAAAAATCTCTTTCTAAGGACAGTACAACAGTTTTAAGCATTCTTGAAGAGGGAGCTCATCAAAATAAAAATACATAACATCTTTTATTTATTTATTTATTTTTAGAGCCACACCTGTAGAATATGGAAGTTCCCAGGCTAGGAGTTGAATTGGAGCTATAACTGCTGGCCTATACCACAGCCACAACAATGCAGGATCTGAGCTGTGTCTGCAAGCTATACTAGAGCTCACAGCAACACCGGATCCTTAACCCACTGAGCAGGCCAGGGATCAAATCTGTGTCCTCATGGATCCTACTCAGGGGTCATTACCACATGAGGGGAACTCCCATAACATCTTTTAAATGAGTAAGATGTAGAGGAGGGGGGAAATGTCAAGCAGTTATCATCATTAATTTGGAATTAAAGAACTATTTTATTCTGAGCCTTCTATATCCAAATTATCTAGGTTACAACATTTTGAATCAGAAATTTTAAAAAAAGTTTTACACATATTCTTATCCAAAATGAAACTATCTTCTGTAAAGAGAAAACTGTTATTATTAATTATAATGCCCATGATTGTCCTTTGAATTTCAGTTCATTTGTTCATGATCTAATTTTCTTTAGGCCTGTGATATGATCACTAATTCAGTTTCCACAGGACAATATAACATTGATTTGATTTTAAGATTTTATTTCATTAAAATTTCTTTAAATTCTTGGCATACGTGTTTCCTGATGGTAACTGGAAACGACATTTTTTTAAGACATCATTATTCATTCTCAGGTTAGAGGATTATGAACTATTTATTTAAAAAAGTTTTAAATTGATATAATTTGGTATTACAGACTGATACATTTGCTTACGTATAACTTTTTATACACTAAAATTGAGTTAATGGGTCTTAATAGAGAACCATATCCATTAAATTCAGATTTTAGTTTCTTGTAAATGGAGACATTTAATAGCCTTAAGTAAGATATTTTACAGTTAAATATTAGTGAGAAGAGTTTCTGATAAAAATATGTACCAAAAGTCCACATGGTTATAAAATGTAAAGATATTATTTATTTATAAAAAATTATCATTACTGGCTATATTAAAGAAGGAGACCCTAGTACAAACCACAGCAGCTAAAGACTGGAAGTCTACAATAGATTTTCTTAGTTATTGGATTTGTCAAGTGTTGTATTTAGTTTAAAGAGAACATCCTTCCTATGCACCTTTCACTAAAGCAAATGCAAGAATTCTTACATATGAAATTTACCATAGGATACCAGCAACTAAAAAAAAAAGAAAGAAATTGTCATTTACTTTTGTATTAAAAGATATTAAATTTCTGGTAGTAATTTATTTTAAAAAAATCAGTGGCATACTTTTTAATACATGTCAGAATTACACCACCCCTAAGAGTAAAACTTTTTTTAAATGCCTTTAAAATTGAATAGAACAAAGGCTTCTATAATGTGACTTTACCAGGAGCACCCTAAGGCTGGGCATTCATTTGCACCAAATTAACTCAGTCCAGATGAGAAATCATGTAAAAACCTGTGCATTTACTTCATGGCCCATTACCTTCCAGAGGTGAACATAGGTCTTTATTTTGTGTAAAACAGCATGAAATATGTGAAACTCAAAAACCTGTGTTTTATTTTAATCGTAATGAAATAAGATATAGTATTTATGAGTATAAACTATTATAGTCTGGATTCTTCTCTTTTTCATTTGATAAAGCAGTTCTTCTCTAGCTTCATTTTAAAATGCACAGGCTCTCTTCAGTGTTTCAGTTCAGTGTATCTACCAACTCAGATAAATCACTATTAAATGTTATCTGTTGCCAACTCACCAAGGAGATGTGTTTACTGCGCATTCAGCATGGGCTGTGCTCCATATTGGACCCTTAGCATTCAATTCTTATTGCAGTCTTAGGTGGTGGGTATAAAGATTGCAATTTGACAGACGAGCAAACAAACTTGGGAGTGTTAAATAATGCACTCAGGATAGCATGGCTGGCGAGTGCCAGGAATGGGGTTTTGCATGTGATTCTGAAAGTTCTTACAAATTAAAAAAAAAAAATTATTGGGTATTTTACTATAATTTATTTTTGTTATCTATTTAGGAGAAACACTGCTTCCTCTTTAATGATGCTTTATGGTTTTTATCCCATAAGATTTACCTCTCCCCCTATTCTCATTAATCTCTTCTTTTTGGCTAGAGCATGTTTTCTGTAGACCATGCACCTTGACAGCTGAGTGTACATAATTAAGGACTTTCTTAGGGGTCTTCTGTCAGTTTATAACCACTTCATATGAATAACACTTGGCCCTCCAGCAAAACTGTGTGTCTCCAGGGCAGATGCAGTGTTTTAGACACAATGAATATCTCTCTTGAAGCAAAGATTACAATTTTTAAGATGCCTAATAAATAAAAATAAAATTGAATTATGTCACCACATAGAGCATTAGTCCAAAATTTCTGTATTCAGCCAACTATAGTTCAAAAGGGCCTGAAATAAAGTTTTACTCTCAGAATAAGAAAATATTTCATGATTCTCCCAGCAAAATGTTACTGGCGACATTATCCTTGACTCTTTATGAACCTTGTCAGTTCCAAAAAGAATATTGTAAAAATGGGGTCTACATAGCTCTGAAATAGTGCATTTATCTTTGATAGAATATTATGTGGAATGAGAAAACAAGCATGTTACTTCAGCAGATAAAATTAGGTCTAAGGTATTTTTGTTGGCTAAGTCTTGTCTTATTTTTATTTTTTAAACACAGCTATCCTGAAATTTAAAATTCACATAGTCTTTTCAAAGAAAAGAGTGGAATATATAATCAAAAAGTCAGTGACAAGAAATATATTTTAAATAATACTTTTACTTAAAATCATCAAGGAGTTTAAATCTAATCAATGGCATTCCATGAGAAAAATAAATAAAAGCAAAGACTGGAAAACAAAGAAAAAAAGAAAGATTTATGGGGAAAAAAAAAGGCTAATTACTGATTAGCATGTTCCTTTAAATTCCTATCTAGTCTCTTTCTCTCTTTGTTTAAACTCAACTTCTGAGACCCTACACTGGAAGTTATCCTGTCATCAAGAAATCTTCCAGGGTTATGTGAAAAGTAAACAGTAGAATAATTGTCTTGAAACATCTCCGTGATCAATCATCAGTACTAACTGGCTTTGTTAATAACAAGCATCATTTTTACACTGGGTTCAGTTCTACTCAGTTGGTTCTCTGAAAGACAGCTAATACTGAAGTCCAGGCAGTCAGGTATGGCTTTACCAAGAGTTATCTTTTTCCTTTGTTTCTCAATCATTCCAGGAAAAACATCATGATAAAAAATTTAAACTAAATAAGAATGGAAAGAAAACGAATGATCCTTGCTTTGTTCTGGGCTAACAATCTGGAATCTTTGTACCAATGAAGAAATAATAATTTTGGTAGTGAGGCTGGAGCTGAAGTTGTTGAAATGGCTAAAACATTAATGGAAAAGGGATACTAAACCGAATTTTAAATTGTTTGGATCATTTCACTTTAAATCCTCAGTATTTCTGAAGACCTTCATATAATAAAGAATTTGTTAGAAAATGTGTGCATGGGTGTGTGTGTTTGTGTAAGTGTTTATCAATAAAGGAATGGGTTCTACTTTTGAATCCATATTAAATGGAAAAGAGGCAGATCTGGAGCAAATCCATAAAGTGAATTAATGCAAGTTTAGTCAGAGCTCAGAGCCAAGAATGACCATTTCTTACCTTCACTCTTAAATTATAAACACCTTGAAATGAGTAAATATCAAACTTGGCACAGACTTGATATCAAAGTTTAGGCATTTTTTTAGAGCTAAGTAGGTTACATTTGGGTTTAAATGAGACTTGTTTTCAGATTCATTCATTAAAATCTACTTCTGAAAATACCTTGACAGTCTCTCCCCCAAAACTTTTTAGAACCTTGGGAGATATTTTCAGATTTATGAATTTAAATAATTAAAATTCTTAGATGAGCAATCATTTCATTCCTTTTCTGAAATGAAAGGAAATATTTTAAACAAATGCTGTATACTTATAAATTAATAGGAAAAAGGAAAATAATATTTTCTCCTCCCCAAATTATCATTATAAAAGAAAGACAAAAGCAAAAAAAAGAAAAAAAATAGGATTTTCATCTGGACTCTATTAAAACAAAATAGGATTCTTCAATGTATCATTCACTGACTTCTTGAAAATATCCCCCAAACAACTTGTTGACCAGAGAAAACCGTGTTTCTTCTCACTGTGATTTGGAAAAATCACTATTTTGATGGAGTCTAAGCAGGGTCTCAGGGAAGGAAGAAAAAATCAAGGATAAACTTGTCATTTTTAGAGTCTTGTTTTAGGGTGTATTTTTTGAACTGGAGCCTTGAATCTAGTTGGAAAAGGGTCGTGATATAGTCATCATGTCTGCTGGTGGACCCAGAAAGGAAAGGATTGAAGTGAAATTAAAGTCTTCATTAGAAAATAGTCATGTGATACTGTCTATTCAAGTTGAGCAATTTGATGGCCATTTAGGTGATTTTTTTTTTTTTCAGGAAATTTCTGGAATAAACAATACAGTTATTTGTAACTTTTATCTTGTTGGGTCAGAGTTTTTGAGAATAGTGAAATTATGTTGTTGATAGTAGTACTTAAAAAAGAAAGCTGGAGTTCCCCTCGTGACTCAGTGATTAATGAACCCAACTGATATCCATGAAGACACAGGTTCCATCCCTGGCCTTGTTCAGTGGATTAAGGATCCAGCATTGCCATGAGCTGTGGTGTAGTTCTCAGATGCAGCTTAGATCTGGCATTGCTGTGGCTATGGTGTAGGCCTGGCAACTACAGCTCCTATTCGACCCCCAGCCTAGGAACCTCCATATGCCACAGGTATGGCCCTAAAAAGACAAAAGACATAAAAAAGCCAAAAAAAAAAAAAACCCACGTTAAGAATGACATCAAATGATAGTCTTATTAACATAGACAGTAAGCTATGCAGATACAGATGGTTTTGACACTAAGTATGGTTGTAAGGTGAAAAGTCTAAGATCATTTAAAATTATGATGTTAATGCTAAAATTAATGATAAAAAGAAAAGTTGTTATCATTAAGCAAGTTCAGCAAACCTGAGAACAGAAGACTATCCGACAGCATCCCATAGACTATCCTTGGCCATACTGCTTATGACAGAATACTGAGGTTATTATATTGCTGGCAAAAAAGTAAATCCATCTTGTAGGTAGGTATTCTTTGGTAGAGCATGTGAAACAAACCTGTAACATTGTGATTCTACCTCTAATTTCATACATGAGGGTTAACTGTGAAGAATATGTAATGATACTGGAATTAGTCTACCTCCAGTAAGTCAGTGAAAAGGTCAGAATTCTCTTAGTCTTAGAACTGGCTTCAAAAATTTCAGAATTCCTGGATTTCTAGGGAATGGCATCAATTAGCTTTGAATATAACCGTCATTTGACAAGGACTTTAGTAGATTTTGTTTCTTAAAATTACACTAAAAGAATTTTAATGTGATTCTTCATTATCAAAGAGATTTTTCACAGGGTAGCCTATCTATCTGCTCTCAGAGTCTAAGTCATGCACCTTAATTCTTACCTTGACTGCAGTGCTGTACGCACACAGAATAGTTTGAAGTATGAAGTTTGTAGTTAAGCAGGCCTAGATTGAGCTTCAGTTTCAACGAATGTTTAATTTTGTAAATATTGGATTGTCTTTTTAAAAAATGAGGATATTAATACCTACCTCATTGGGTTGCTGGACTGTCAAAGGAAATGACTGGCATAACACAATCAGCAGTACTTGGCACATTGTAAAAGTTAAAAAAAAAAAAAATAGTAGTTCCCATTGTGGCTCAGTGGCTAACAAATCTGACTAGTATACATAAGAACACAGGTTCTATCCCGGGCCTCGCTCAGTGACTTAAGGATCGGGCATTGCGGTAAGCAATGGTGTAGGTTGCAGATGAGTCTTGAATCCCGCATTGCTATGGCTATGGTGAATGCTGGCAGCTACAGCTCTGATTCAGTCCCTAGCCTGGGATCCTCCATATGCTGTAGGCGCGGCCCTAAAAAAGACCAATAAATAAATTAATAAATAAAAAACAGAAAACAAAACAACTTATTTTTCCCCTTCTGCTTGAAAATGAATGTATTATAGATCCAATTTCTCCCATAAGCAGATAGAATCTCCCTTAAAGCTTTTCATCTTCTGGTAAAATATAGTTTTCAAGGAGTCCCCTCGAACTGGATTTTTAATTTTCTCTCTGTGAGTAACTTCTCTGAGATGTAGTTTGCTTTCTGTACAATCAGGAAAGTAACACCATCCTCAGACAGTTATTGTGGAAATTAGAGGAAAGAATACAACATGTACCATCTCGCAAATATAAAGCAGCTAAAAGCATTATTCTCAAGTTAACAACCAATGAAAAGCCTCTGCCTTTTTGCCGCTTCCACCTTTCCACGTACCCCTTACCACAAACCCACCTTCCACCTCCCACAAAGGAACACAAGTGCTCCTGTGTATTTTGTTTCAGAGTTAAAAGCCAATGTGAACATACACAGATTTCCAGTTCATAAAAATTTGTTAAAGTCTCTTTTGCATACTATTGTAAGATTTTCACCATATCTGAAGCAGGCTGAGCCATTTTGTCTGCTGCAGGCATGTAAAACCTGACCATCCTAATTCCTTTTGGTAAATAATATATAACTCAAATATTCACTGGACTCAAACCATCCATTTGTAGACCTCTCACATTGAATGACATATTGAATTCAATGCCGACACAACATTTCTAATAGTTTTTGGAGTGGTAGAGGTACTTTTGCTGTCTTGGTTAATACATCTATGCCTTTGTATTGTCCTGAATTATAGGGTTTGAATCATCTAGTGACCTTGTGAGTGAAAATGTACCCCAGTTGCAAAACTCTGCCTCTTTCCCTGATTACTCCACACCCACCAACACCTTCACCATATTGCCAGCTATGCTGAATTTGTGGCAAGACTGGGAGGTGAGGTGGGGGAAGGTTAGGAGTAGAGCTGTTATACAGCTGAATCACTTAGCAAATAATTTAAATTTCAGTAATTCTCCAATCTGCTTCTGAAAAATCTTTCCTACTATTCCCCAGTGTAAAAAGTGAGTGTTCCAGAAACTTGCCCTTTTAATGTTTTCTCTTTGCCTCCCAGGAACTGTAATTCTTCTCACTCTAGAGCGAAGAGGAATTTAGCACTCTGCTGCTCCACCTCCTACTTCTAGCTTTGGGCCCACTTTTGTGTGAACTAAAACCATTAAGGTGCTCAGTTTAAACAAAACACATCTCTTCCTTTAAAAAAGATTTTGCTTACTTAGAAAGCGGCTTTGGTTTTAAATAGAAATTTCTTTTATTTATTACTGCATTGAATGTTCCAATGTCGTTATTCTTACAGTGTTTCCTCATTTTGTATCCAGCTGTTAGATACCCTATATTTTGATAATAATGTATAGAAAATGTTGTAGCGGTATATATTATCACAGATAGCTTTATTTGGGGTGAAGGTATTTCTCTTAAATTAGACTACACTAATAAATTGGCTTCTCAAAGAGAGAACATAAAGTAATTCCCTAACTGATCTTTTCCTTTAATTTGTTTCAGAGGGTTTGAAGGGCAGTGCAGCATGATGAATGGTGATTAAACTAAGCCTGAGCAAAATGATGAAGAAAATATTTTAAAATTTCCATCTTGACAATAGACCTTAAAATATGGCACAGACCATTTTATATTGAGCAGAGTTAAAGCCAAGACTCTTTTGTAAGTCTGCCTGATGCTATGTGTTGAACAAAGCAAGGAAATCAAAGACATCACATTCTATTTGCATGCTAAAAAAAAGAATCAGCACTCAAAATTTTGATTCTTTAATTCTTTCCAAATAGGGAATATTTGCTTTCATATATTTTCTCATTTTTTTATATTTTGCAATGAGAAATATAAATGTGTATTTGATACAATTAGGACTTAATTGCTGAAAATACAGGGAACTTTTGCCATACTTTTATATCTCTAGGTCTTATTATCACCTTCAATAATGACAACTACAAAAGAGAAAATAATACGGGATAGAATAATGGCTAATATGTGACATTTATTGTTTAATTGACTGTTATATTTTAATAAATATTGACTATTTCTCATGAGCAATTTTGATGTTTGAAAAATTATTCATTTTTAGAAATGAATAAGCTAAAGAAAGAGATGTTAAAGAATTACTCAGGCTTTCTGACTCCTGTGTCCATGTTTATTAGCATTTGTAACAATGTCTCCCCATTCTCATAAATATTTGAATCTGGCTCTTCAGGAGAGACACTATTCAGGAGATACATGATTATAGTTTAGATTCAAGTGGTAGCAGTGGAAGTAGCATAACAGGTAGAATTTTTGATATTTCCTAAAGGTAGACTGACAAGTTTTGCTGATGGTTAAGTGTGTACGTGTACAAGAAAAAGAGAAAAGTCAATAAGGACTCCAAGTTTTTGTCCTACACCACTGAAATTTTGGAATTCTGAAGAACTGACGTGCCCAAGACTACATGGAGGGAGAGATTTTTAGGGAGATCATTTGCAGTTTAGTTTTAAATAATATTCATTTAACATATTTATTAGACATTTAGGTGGCAAAGTCTAATAGGCAGCTGGATATAACTTTATTTCACAAGAAATGTAGAAAATCAAATTTAGGATGTTTCAGTTTACAAAGTATGTTGAAAGAGACTATGTAAGTCTTCAAGGGAGTGAGTATAATTCCAAAAGAGAAAGGACTTCTGCTTCTGATAAGAAAGAGCTAGTTAATCTGGGAGTTCCCATTGTGGCTCAGTGGTTAACAAATCCGACTAGGAACCATGAGTTTGCAGGTTCAATCCCTGGCCTTGCTCAGTGGGTTAAGGATCTGGCGTTGTCATAAGCTGTGGTGTAGGTTGCAGACGCAGCTTGGATCCCACGTTGCTTTGGCTCTGGCGTAGGCCTGCAGATACAGCTCCGATTAAACCGCTAGCCTGGGAAGCTCCATATGCCACAGGAGTGGCCCAAGAAATGGCAAATAAACCAAGAAAAAAAAAAAAAAAAAAAAAAAAAAAGAGCTAGTTAATCTGCATAAACTCTATTGGTGAGGACAACTGGAAAAGCTAGTCAATTTACTAAAAGTCTACTTTAAAGTTCTAGAAAACTAATGATATAGTGAAACGTGGCCAGGAAAATATCTCAGGAATAAATTAGAACCTAGAAAGTTTAGTATTTGAAAACAGTATTCTTTTATGGCTATTCCCCAACTCAGGAAGAAGTGCTGAAAGGCAAAGGACATGAATAGCCTGCTTGACAGCCTTTCAGGACAGAAAAAAAGCTCTGCCATTGAGAATCAACTGGTAAGTCCCATGTTTTGAATTAAGACCCCCAAAACCTATTTTCTAAGAGTTAGGGTAAATGAGAAGTAGACTTGCCCTCACAGAATGTGAAGCCAAATTTTCAAGACTAGTTATCCCAAAGGTGAGTGAGATACCAGATTGATGATACCCCTATTTGAATTCCAGAAGCCAAAGTAAAATCACCTTAGAAGAAAATAAGTGTATCGTAGACATTGAATTGCATTGACAATTTCAAATGTCATTTACAACTCTTGACACTAAAAAAAAGTAACTAGATACTAGATACATAAGTTAAAACACACAAATGAAAAACGAGAGAAAATATACAATAAAGTAAACCAAAGTAATCCTGAACATGTTGTCAAAGTTTTTAAAATAACCTTGAATAGTATACGTACAGAGATGTAAGAAAATGCTCAAATTTTTGTCAGGGAAGTGAAAATTATAAAAGGGAACCACATAATTTTAGAACTGAAAAAAATAAAGTAGCCTAAATTAAGAAATCAACAGAGAAGTTTTGCAGATGAGTGACAAGAAAGTCACATCTAGTTATATGATTCAACTATTGCAGACTAAAAGTAAAATAGAAATTTTATAAGCAGCAAGGAAAATGTGACCCAAAGTTACTGTTTTCCTTCAAAGCAGTAACATAGAGACTTGTAGTTGGTCTCTCAACCGAAATGAGAGCAAAAAAAAGCAATGGGAATAATATCCTTAAGATACTGAAAGACAATAACTCAACTGAGAGTTCTCTCTCCAGCAAAAATATCCTTCAAGATAGAAGGGAAAATCTAGAAATTTTCAGACAACCAAATCTGAGGCAATTTATTAGTGCCTATATATACACACATAATATTATATTATAAGACTGGCATATAATTAAAGAGGTAAGGAGTGTCCCAAGATTCTTGCACTGCACAGGGAGATATAAAATCTTGGTTGCTTATCATAACCTTTTAATCATTGAAAGAATAGTAAAAGATTGTATAACTTTTAGACTGACAGAAAGGAATATATTTTAAAAAACAAAAATGAATTAAAAGGAAGGCAGGAATGGAGAGAAAAAGGAATTTGCCCAGCAGAAAAAAAAATAGAAAATAATATTTATAAGAGTAGATTCAATCTCCAATATATCGGTATTTACATTCCAGGTAAATAAACTAAATGGCATCATTAATGAACAATATGTGTCAGAAATTTAAAAAAAATGATATTATCTTTGTAAATGGAAGTTTCAAGAGCGTTCTAGAATGTAGTTGATAGAACAGAGCACCATCAAAGTTAGAGGAAATGTCTTGTGTCTATGTTCTAGCAAAAAATTCTTTACTTTTGCCACTATTTTTGTCTCATTGTCTGTCAGCATGGAAATCTGTAAGTTCTTGAGGCTCCAGTTTAATCTTCACCACCACAGAATGAATTATGACACCGTTTAAGGGGGTATGAACGTCCCCCAGATTTGAAGATCACCACTAACAGCATATGTTATTTTTACCCATCCCCTCCCTCAGCATGGCTGAGTGCTCCAATCAACTTTTTGGCATCATCCACTACCACCTTTTTTTGTGGCCTAGCAATTTAAACAATTTTGTTTACAAGTGTAAACTCCTAATATTTCATTATCTTCTTAATGTGTGCTTCTCCATAGAAGGAATCTTAAGAAAGAGCTTAGGGTGAAAAGGATAAAGAAAATGTAAGGGATGGGTTGTTCTGTGAGAAAAACAAAAGGAAAAGGAGCCAGGAAGAGTGGGAGTAGAGGAAAAGGAAACGTTGAAAGTAAAATTATTCAATTGTGAAGCGTATATATTTTGAAATAAAATTAAAATGGGTCATATGCAGGATAGTGTTTCACGAGAGAATGATTTTCTGGCATTTCTTAGGAAATTTATTTTTTACCTTTTTGAATGCTGGATACTGAAAACAAATTACTTGAGACATTAAGAGAACAGGAAAATCATTGTAGTTCTTCTGGGATAACAGAGGCATTTGTGATTCAAAGGAATCCACTTAATTCAAGTGAAGAGTAAGATCAGGAAATGTTCACGTGCAATGCTAAAAGGTTAAGGCTGACATTTCCAGGACCCAGTACAGGAGAATTTCAAAAAGAGACTGCTTCTGCATTGTTGAAGACTATGTCCAGGGTTGTTTGTAGCTAGGTCTGCATTTTCTTGAAGATAAACATTACTAAGTTGTTATTATGTATAATGTAATTCATGATTATCCCATGAATAGTGTCCCATGAAATATCAACATTTAGTACCCAAATAAGTCTTTAAATTAGCAAATCTGACTCATTTCTATAATTACTGTTAATTTTTCTAGGGGATATGGAATACCTACATGATTAACTTCTCTCCAATAATATTTTCTGGCATTTTCCAGTGTAAGAATATTAATACTAGATCTTTGTAAAAATATTATTAAACAATAATTTATGAATAATTTTAAAGATACTCATGATGAAAATATGAAGATTGCTTAAAACATTTAAGAATAATTTGATTTCAGGAATTCCAATTTGTGTGTGAATCAGGATTTTGAAAACATTAAATGCAGTATCATAACCGAGACATTCCTATGAGAAAGGAAAAAAAAAAAAAGAAAATTTGGTGAAATTTATCCAAACAGGCTTGCCCAAGTTTTGAAGTGAGAAAAACAAAAGAAATGCATATATTATCTGACATGGATATAACAGATTTTAAAGGACCAGTAAGCATGAAGTGTTTCTGAGAAAAGTATAGGAATATAAGAAGCCAGAGTATGAAATGAAATATAAACATCAATTGCAAGTATTTTCAGTCAAGCAAAGAGCCAAATGTTCATCTTTATAGCAAAATAAAAAGGTACAAGCACAGACTTTCCTGAGCTCTTATTCTTCTTTTCAACATAAGAACAATGATAGATATTTAGAACAATAAATCACTGATGTTAAAAGAGTGCTAGGTTACATGTGTTTAGCAGCCCCCCAAAACAGTAACCACTCTAAAAATGATGCATTCTCACTTATCAACAGTAACTATTAGAGTCAGGGTTACGGGAATACTCCTCTTCCCCCATGGTGTCACGGTCATCCTCATGAGAACTTTTTGTGCATTACGAATACTTTTAAGATTATAATTTATTGGGTCTGAATTGATTTTAATGGACCAGATCTTTGAGGAAATTTTTTTCTTGCACAATAGAAGATTTGGCATTCTTCCAAAATATGGAAAAAATTTGCAGATTTGCACTGAGTACTCCAGATGTTAGAGCTTAATATATTTTGCTTTCTTTAAAAATAGTTGTAGGGAATGGTTACTTTAACCATGTCCCTTGTATCTATTTTTCTTAACTCCACGTATTTTTAATCATTTAACAACCACTAATTGTGCATCTATAATATAACAGGCCAGATAATTAAAATGCAATCCCAGCCTTTAAGAAATTCAGGTCATTGGACTATTAATAAATATTTCACTCATCATCAACATTTTGTTAGCTGCCATCTAATATCTACTGTTTATTGAGCATTACAAATGTGTTAAGTGTTCAGCTAAATATATTGCATCTATTATCTCAATTAAAGCTTCAGCAGCAGTTAATGTGACACATTTTGAAGCTCAAAATATTGAGCTCAGGGTAATTAGCTCACAGTTAAAGAGCTAGTGATTGATGAATCATGAGCTAAGCCCAGGGCTAAGTGAGTTCAATGTTTGAACTCTTGAGTACTATAATAAACCCACTATATGCCTAATCAATCTAGTAGGTACTTTGGGAACACTTAATTGAAGTGATATACTCTGCTTGAAATAGGAGGTCTCAGGTTGGCTATACAATGATATGAAATTTAACTTGTGCTTTGAAGAATATATAGCAAATGGTCATTCACTCAATGAACAAATAAGGGTAATACATTCTAAACAGATGAATCTACACGATCAAAGAATTAAACCTCATTATTTTATGGTAAATTTCCAATATGAAAAATATGTACTAACCAACTTAGCTAGGAAAAAATTAATAGGTCAATGGATAGGAAATAAATGTGCTGTATTGTATGAAATGTACTGCCTGTAGTGAACCTCACATTGCATTTTACCTCAGTGGTGATTACATTATTTGTTTGATTTTATGATAGTGTAGTAGTGTTTATCATTCCTGTTCAAAATGACCTTGTACACATACTGCATTTTTAGAAAGAGATATTATTATCAATCAATACATTTTGGTTAACAGCACTGATAATCAAATAAAGTTATTTTATTATAGGAACCAGACACATAAGAATAAGCAAAATAAATTCTGGGTAGCCATCGGTGTAATCGTACTAATGGCATTCTCATCTTCTTTGATCTATTTTAGTACCAACTACTTTAACATTGATGGACAATAACATGGAGTAATGATGACAAGACAGTTAATAAGTTTCTGGCTTTTATTTCACTATATCTTTTCTATTAACTTCCTTTGATCTTAGATTGGAAGACTCATTATTTTAGAACTGTCATTTCTGCTACAGATTAACCTATATATTTAATGCAAATTCAATGAACATCTCAATGTGATTTTTTTTTCTGTATCAGAATAAATTGATTCTGAGTTTCATCTAGAAGAGGTGTGTAACAGGTAATAAAGTATGATTTATAAAAAAAAGTAGTAAGGAGGAATATGGTTGCCTTGCTGTATATATAAATACCCCATAAACACTAATAATTTTTTAAAATTCTGCTAGGGAGCCATAATAAAGAAAAGAAATGCAATGGAATAATATTTGAGCAAGTATTTATTATCTACTGTGTGCTTTCATTTTAAAGATTCCTGAGCAAGGAGCAAAACAAGCTAATGGACTATATAGTAATTTGGAATTTCAAATTAGTAGGGGGAGGAGGTTGATTATTATAAGCTAAAAAGTTGTAGGAAAAGTAAACTTAGACCATTACAGCACACACACACACTCTTATACTCAACTGTACTATTAGATAACCTAAAAGAAAACTATAATACTTTTATAAGAAGAAAGTCTAGGATCGATTTTTAGGATATTATGTAGTAATAAGGTCTATTTCACTATATGGTAATAAAATTATTAAAGGCTAATAACTATTTTATGGAAATGGACACATGTTTAAAGGAAAGACAAACTAGGAAAATATTATCAGTGGATATTTTGGGCAAACCACTGAAAGTCATAAAACATAGGTGTATCAGTAGCATCACAGTAGCAAGGCATCTTATAAGCAGGTTCAGGATTCCAATGGCAGATGAGCCCAGAGAGCAACCCAGGTGGAAGCTTTGTCAATTTTATAACCTATCCTCAAAAGTCACATTATTCCTATCATAATTTGTTGGTCAGATAAGGCAGAAGCTCCAGCCTAGATTCAAGGGTAAGAAATAGGGGAACCATCTCTTAATGGGAGATGTGAGTCACATGGGAAGAAGAATATCAGGAATATTTGTTTTGCCACAGTAGAGTGACTACAAATGGTAAAGAGTGTGTGTGTATGTGTGTATGCGGGTACATATACACACATATGTATATGCATGCAGTCATTCCATTATGAATGTTCAATAATATTTATTGTATTAATGACTGCAATTTCACAATAGGAAATAATATTTGTATTTATTAGTAGGGAATTGGTTAAAATACAGCATATTTCCTATCATTAAATCTCGTGGTCATTAAAAAATGTGATATAAATTAATGTTTAAAACAATGGAAAGAAGATTAATGATATGTTGATAAAAGAAATTTAGGTTAAAAATAGAATTACAGCAAATAGTCTTCATTCATAAACATGTATGATAATGAATAACCCAACAGGTTAACATAATTATTTTATTAGGGCTGCTAGGGACTGAGGTCGAATCGGAGCTGCAGGTGCCGGCCTATGCTATAGCCATAGCAATATGGGATCCAAACCACATCTGTGACCTACACCACAGCTCACAGCAACACCACAGCCTTAACCCACTGAGCAAGGCCAGGGATCGAACCTGTATCCTCATGGATACTAGTTGGGTTCATTTCCCCTCAGCCACAACAGGAAATCCTAAATTGTTATTTTTTAATGTATATAAATGCTTTGGGAGGAAGACCACTACTATACAAAAAAGACAATTATCAAAATAACAATCCCAAGTTTTATCTAATAATAATATAGGGACTATGACAGGGAAAAATTACGATAAGGACAATAATAATACTGCCAGATTCTGGAAGATAGTCTATGTTTTCCCTCTTAATAATAAATAAGAGAACTGAATTCCAAAAACTTTAGTAAGTGTACAGTTGTGAGATTCACAGCTAACCTTTATTCTTTTATTCAGCATTCCTTTGGTGTATTGGGGTCTAAAATTGCATTCCAGTTCAGGAATCAAACTTTTTTAGATGCTCTCTGTGTGCAATCACTGAGAAAGTTCATATAAAGACATGAAGTGTATTCTCTCTGACTCAGACTGAATAGGAATATATAAGGGAAGCATTATTTCTAAAAGCTGTACTTCTGCCTTTGAATGTGTGGCATTTCAGTTATTACTAAGTAGCACATTCATTGATAATAAATCTTCCTGCTTTTCCTCAGAAAGCATAAAGATAAATACGTTATATATCATTCAGTGAGTGGAAAGAACAAAGGGACCTGGTTCTATTGTGAATGAGAAATGCCTCCTTCTACATCAGTAAACAAAAGATACTGCTGCCCTCAAGCCATCATCAGCCAATGCATCTGCCCTGGACTGTTCACCCTGAGGGATTCAGATGGAGAAAAGCAGGATGCCAACCCTGGAAAATTAAGGCGCATATCAAAGAAATCATTTCAGTGGGCCCAGACTCTTGCATCTTCCCATACATAGAAAAGCATTAAATTAATTAATTTGAGATGTCTGGTTTTCTTTAACTAACACACACACACACGTACATATACATACACACACATATACATATACACACATACCTACATACATACATACACACACACACACACTCGTATATGTCTTGGATCCTCTCTTACCTCTTTGGGATAAAAACATAATTCTCAGCTTTTAGGTTGAGCTTTTTTTTTTTTTTTAATATTTGACACTACCCTGCATCCCCTAATAACACGTCCTCAAGCATGTTATAACATTATTGGGGCCTTTACTTAATTTTTTAATGTCTTTTTGGTTATAAAACTGTTTCAATTTTTTCCTTCTTTATAATGGACTTATTAATTCATATCATGTTCAAAGACTGTTCAAAGATTCTGTTTCTGTTATTTCTAGAGATTTCTAATGTTACTATAGTAAATTTGCAAGGTCATAAACCCAATTCATTACTGAAAATGGAAGCTTAAATCATAGAATATATGAAAAGATATTCTTTCTCCAAGGCAGCATAAGGATTGAAGGAGATCTACGAGTACATTCATTTGGTATATAGTAAACCCTGGAAATGGTGGGAAGGGATTGCTCAGTCAGATGCATGGTCAGCTCTCCTCGCTCAGGGCTAAAGCCTCAGCACAGAATGATTTAGAAGTTCACTAAATAGGAGGGAATACAAAGGTGGAAGGGATAGGGGCAGAGGCTTTTCCACTGGGTGTCCCATCCATCATCCTGTGTGGGTGTTAAAAGAAAACCGAGGAGCAAAATACTCATGAGGCATCAGAGACTGAAGATGCCTCAAGGGAGAACCTTTCCATTCCTATTGGTATAGGAGGACTCCAGAAACTCCTTAAATCCCAGAAAAGTCAAGTGACATATTCAAAGAATGCATTTAATTATGAAGGGCTGTATAACTACAGATGGATGTGTAAGCCATGACGGGAACTCCTAGATATGTTCCATTTTCATAGTCAGTGTTTGCTGCTGTGACAAATTATCATAGTCTGAGTGGCTTATAAATGGCAGACATTTATTTCTCACCATTCTGAAAGCTGAGAAGAACATGATCAGGGTTCTTACATGGTCTCATTTTGGTGAGAGGCCTTCTCTGGTTTTCATACTGCCAACTCATGGTCTTATCCTTACATGGTGGAAAGCAGGCAAGAGAATGCTCTGGAGTCTCTTTTTTAAGGACACTCCCATTCACGAGGACTCTACCCTCATGATCTAATTACTTCCCCAAAGCCCTACCTCTTAATACATCATATAAGTAATTAGAATTTCAATATAAGAATTTAGGGGAGGTGAGCACATTCAGTCTCCTGTGTGCACAAATAATGGAACTGTAGACCTTCGTCAATGTCTTTTCTATATGGAGACAGGGGCTCTCAGATATGAATGCAAATCAAGGTACAATTAGTTTTATGGAAAACCCCTAAGACCTAGAAGAACTAGAAGCATGAAAGACTTGAAACCTCTCTATGGATACTCATGAACTCTAGTTCTTCATTTGAAGCACTAAGTTTTCTTTACCTAGAATTCTTTAGGGAAAGAAGAAAATTTAGAACAGCGCTGACACATCCAAGGTACTTTGGAGAGTTGCTTTACAACACAGATATTTTTGAATAAATGCAAAAAAAGAATTCCTATTAGTTTATACAATCAATTCATAATATTCAGAAAGGGACTAAGTGGAAATGCCTAATAATGGTAAAAGAGTAATTTAAGATTAGATTTTACCCACTTAGGAAAACATACTTTTCAGACACTTTGTATTTCCATGCAATTTGCATTGCATCAATATAATTAAACTAAATGTGAAAGTAGTTAAAAAGGTAAAACAAATGTTAAAAAATTATGCTTTTGCAATGAATCAAAACATGATGAAGCAATGAATATTGCTTGTATATTTAGAAGCTGAAGAGTAGAAGAATATGCCACCACATAATGTGCCTCTTTGGAAATGGATTATATTAGGCTGATTACTTTGAGAAACAGCAGAGATAGGAGAAACTCAGAAAACAGAAGTTGTCTTTTGTAAGGGAAATTTATAAAGGAAATCTCTGTTTGTGAGGATTTTTCCTTGTCTGTACCAGGAAGAGAATAATCTTATCAAAGGAAAAGACGCTAACTTAAATCTGTAAAACACTTCTTACCCTTTTTTACCGTGCTTTTCCTGATAACCTCCTCATAACTGGCCTCCCTCTACCCCTTTCTTCTTTTGAGTTTAGCTAAGGACAATTTGTAAGCCAGAGTTCTAAGCCACCTTAGTTATTTATCCTTCCCTGGATAGCTCCATGTGTACATAAAATACACATGTTAATAAACTTTTTTTCTTGTTAATCTATCTCTTATTACAGAGATCTCAGCCTAGAACTCAGAAGATAGAGAAAAAGTTATTTTTTCCCTAAGAAACCATATATGGATTTAAATGCATCCTTATCTTAACTTCTCATGTGTTGCCCTATTGATTCCATCTCTTCTCGTTCATCATCTTCCTTACATACCTCTTATGAAAGTCATTAAATGCATCTATCTGATCACCAGCTCCTGCTATTAGTTCTCCTTTTTTTTACATTATGCCATTTTCATACCACAGAAAATATGTGAAGTAAATCCCAGTTCACGTGTAACACAGAAAAAGCCGACAAAGTGAACAGAAAATGCAGCAAAATGCTTCAGGGGACAGGAAAAGAAGCAGAAGCTATTCATAGTTATTAAGTAACTAGCAGCTGACATTTTATAGATGATATTGGAGGTAATGAAAATATCTTAGGGATGCTATTAATAAGAAAACATCCCTGCTATTAATGTTTAGCATATATAAACATACAATGTCGGAGGATTTTCTATTTTTCTCCAAACAGACTACATCAGTACAAAGATACCAAGAAATATCAGTAGAATTTTGTCAAGGAGAACTTGGAACAGAAGAGATTCTCTTTACTATAGCTTTGTAACAATTTTCACTATTATTTTTATGAGTTAATAATTGATTATTAATATAAGAATCTCCCTTTATATTTAATGTATGCCTTGCTATTTGTGTATGTAAACATGGTATTTAAATTTAGGTTGACTTTGCATATACATTTGTTTCTTTCATTCTACAATGTGGAATTAGTGACTTGAATGAAAAGTTTTTGTCTTACCAAAGATAAAAAAATTTTTTTAAGGTGGATGGTATCTGACACCACTGAATGGTCATCTCTAAGTGAGAGAGCTGCCCTCTTATATGAATAAAGAGACATTTGATTTAGGTGGTTTTGTTTTATTTGTGGTTGTTGTTTTTTACATTGTATATTAGCATGTAATGCCTATTTATTCTTAGACAGCTCTGCATATTTCTCTTTTGAAAAATCCCCCCAATCCCAGAATTTCATGTCTACTATGCAAAAGGCTTCCAAATACCTTGTTCAAACCTGCGTAATGAGCTTTAGATTCATCAGCATCATCAATTGTTTTTTCCTACTGGTACTTCAAACTCAATAAAACACAGAACATCATCTTTCCCAAGAGATCTGTCACTTTACTATTCTAAATTTATCTTGGTAGAAAATAATTCTCAGAGTTATCTGAGGGCAATCATCAAGACCTAGAACAGAAGGCATATTTTCCCAATAGGCTTCTCTACTAACTACAGGTGGGAAAAAAAAAAAAAAAAAAAAAAAAACCACAAAGCAAAAAATTCATCCTTGTCTGAGGGAATTGTACCTGGCTTTTGCCTATGACATTTTTAGATTCTTTTTTTATGCAATAGAGATATTTGTGTATTTGTCTCATGACTGAAATTAGGGACTTGTTTTATTATATTGGTATACAACTCAGGAACTTCTGCAATCTTTCTAAATATATTTTGAGTGAGTAGTAAACATGTATTGCATGCTGTATGAAAGAAAAAATATCACGAATATTCTAAATAGTTCTATATTTTTACTTATATATATTTTAAACCTTTTTAGCATCTATATATATGTATGTATATTTTAGTTTTCGCAACTTAAAGAAAAACAAATTTGACCTACATTAAATTCTGTCTAGGAATTAGAACTGTATAAAGATACACTTGTTGATCCAATTAATGTCTCCACAATTTTAGAGATTCTAGTCATATTGCATTGTTTTCATCTTTTTAGATCTGAGGGCTGATTTTTTTTTGGGGGGGGTCTTTTTTTAGGGTCACACCTGCAGCATACAAAGGTTCCCAGGCTAAGGATCTAATTACAGCTGTAGCCACTGTCCTACTCCACAGCCATTGCCATAGCAACACCAGATCTGAGCAGAGTCTACAACCTACAGCATAGCTCACAGCAATGGCAGATCCTTAACCCACTGATGGAGGTCAGAGATTGAACCCACGTCCTCATGTATACTAGAGAGATTTGTTTTTGCTGAGCCATGACAGGAACTCCTGAGTGCTGATTTTTAAAATACATTTTACACATTTTTATGTCATTTCTTCATTTTTAATCATTAGTACTTGGCCACTTCTTCACTTTTAATCATTTAGTATGTTCTTCCTTAGATCTTTTCTAACTACCTACTTTATATAAAATAATTTTATGTAACATTTCATATTTTATAAAGCACTATCAGTTCACAGTCACTGTGATTTTTATATATGGCAAAATGTTATGTGATGTTGCTTCCAAAGATTTCCCCATGATGATCAAGATTATCTTGACTTATTAGAATATGGTACTAATTTAAGATTATACCATTAGCAAATAGGATACAGTGTCTTTCAACACTTATCACAGAACAGATACACACACACACACATATATATACATATACATATATATACATTATACTTACACATGTGCAGGTGTATATTGGAGATAATATTAGCACAATAGAGTTATTAAGAAATGTAAATAAGTAAAAGTAAAGCATTTTGGAACAATGGCAGGCCCACAATTACATACTAATCTCAGCTTTAATTATCTTGTATGATTCTTCTAGGGTCTTTTAAAGTGGAAGACAGTAACTGTTGAATTGAATTTTTATATTCATGATAAATCATTCTTCTAAATTACAAAATAGAAACTTTCAGAAGTTTAAAACTTTATGGAGATTTCAATATGAACTAATTTGACTGTCTGGTATGTGTTAGATTTAGAAGCAGAACAGTGGCTTACCCAAGAAGACACACTTAGTTTGATTTTCCAAACTGGTACTAGAATATGAGTCTTATGAGTCAGAACTAACTCATCACATTACTTGCAATTTCAATTTATTTTTACTTATGAAATTGTGTCAAATTTCAGAAATAAAATGATGCATCATATTTATGAAAAATCCACTAGATACCTTAGGTATATGTTTAAATAAATAAAGCTCAACATCTATATTAAAAAAATAAGCATTAACTTGTGGTTCCCTTTGTCATATAATTTATTATAAAATGATCTTAAAATTGTGATTTGTTCTTACAGAAGCCACATAGCTTACACTTCTGCAACCCCAGGCATTCATGATCACATATTTTCAATTGTTTTTTATACATACCTGTGGCTCTGTTAAGAGCAAGCTTTTGAGGACTAGGGGTCCACCAAAATCTATGCCCTTCTTTTCACATTACAGAAGGAATTCTGGCTGGGACTGACTGCCCAGCCCAGGCACCATTTCCAGCAACACTGCTCCAACTGGCCTCCAGCTGTCACCATGCAACTAGTTTTGCAAGGCATTTGAGTAGCAACAGAGGTGGCATTTCTATTGTTATAGAATTTGTGTATCTTCATTCTCTGTCCTTTCTCCAGGTACTAGATTCCCAAATCCTAGGGGACAGCAAACCTTAAGAAAAAAAGAAGCTATCAGCCTAAATCAGCTGTGGGTGAGGGGAAGTTCTCCCTCCCTTTCTAAGACCTTTTTGCTGGTCTAATAATTAAATTGACATAAGATAGCTTAACAGGAGATAAATTTAATTGTGTAAATAAATTTAATTACATACTTATAAGGGGCCATAAGGAAAGTGAGACCCAAAAATGTGTTATACAATCAAGGTTTAAATGCCATCTAAGAGAAAAAGTGGGTAGGGGGTTGAGACTCCAAAGTGGAGGAAGGCAGTTCACATGGAGATGTCAAGCCAAGACAATGGGACACAAAGAGAGCTTTGGTCTCCATGCCCTCCTGAGTTTTCCCCACCACAACTAGTCCATATTCTTTGTAGATATTTCAGGTGAGAGTGCTCTTCCTGGACCAGGCCCTTTATCTAATTCTAGTCTAGTCTAGTCCAGTCTAGTCTAGTCTTTTTAGGGCCATACCCACAGCATATGGAGGTTCCCAAGCTAGGGGATGAGTTGGAGCTACAGCTGTCAGCCTACACCACTGACACAGCAACACAGGATCTGAGCCACATCTGTGATCTATACCACATGAGCTGTGGTGTAGATTACATATTTGGCTCACAACGCCAGATCCTTAACCCACTGAGCAAGGTCAGGGATCAAACCTGTGTTCTCAGGGATGTTCGTCAGACTCATTTCCACTTAGCCATGACAGGAATTCCTCTAAATTCTTTTAGACAGTTAAGGGGAATGTAAAGAGAAAGACTCCTTGAGAAATTCCCTTTGTGGCACAGCAGAAACAAATCTAACTAGTATGCATGAGGATGCGGGTTCAATTCTTAGCCCCATTCAGTGGATTGAGCATCCCACGTTGCTGTGGCTGTGTTGTAGGCTGGCAGCTGTAGATCCGATTCGACTCCTAGCCTGGGAACCTCCATATTCCACAGGTATGGCCCTATAAAGCAAAAATTAAAAAAAAAAAAAGACTCCTTGAATCTTCTATTTCTTAAAATACTCAGTCTAAAATCATCTTTTTGCCACATTTGGGGTGGTAAATATTGCTCCCCCACAGCCTATTGAAATAAGCTGCCTCACAACCAGGAACACCATGTTGGACTGTTAAAAGAGGGGAAACTACTTCTTGTCTCACACCACTTAAATTTTGAAATATCTCCTTAATGTTTCTACAAAGGATTCAATATTTGAAGTTAATAAAATTAACCTCTTTTGGAAAGGGAACCCTCCTTATACTACTGGTCAGAATGTAAGCTGGTAAAACCACAGTGGAGAACAGTATGGAGGGTCCTTAAAAAACTAATTATAGAACTACCTTATGATCCATCAATCCTACTCCTGTGCATCTATCCAGAGAATACCATAATTTGGAAAAATACATTCACCCCAATGTTCATTGCAGCACTATTTACAATAGCCCAGATATGGAAGCAACCTAAATGTCCATCAACAGAGGAATGGATAAAGAAGATGTGGTACATATATACAATGGAATGTTACTCAGACATTAAAAAAAAATGAAATAATGCCATTTGCAGCAACATGGATTGACCTAGAAATTATCATCCTAAGTGAAGTTAAGTCAGACAAAGGAAAATATATGAGATCACTAATATGTGGAATCTACTAAAAAATGATACAAAAGAACTTACAAGACAGAAACATACTCAAAGATTTTGAAACCAAAATTATGGTTACCAAAGGGGAAATGTGAGAGGAAGAAATAGCTTGGGGATGGGATTGACATATACCCACTGCTATATATAAAATAGATAGGTTAACAGGGACCTACTGTATAGCCCAGGGAAATCTACTCAATACTGTATAATAACCTGTATGGGAAAAGAATCTGAAAAGGAATGGCTATGTGTTTATGTATAACTGATTTGCTTTGTTGTAACCCTGAAATAACACAACTTTGTAAGTCAACTATATGCCAATAAAATTTTTCTAAAAATTAGCATTTTAATATTTTTCCTGTAGTGTGGACTATCTACTAATTCAGAGAGCCACCTAAGATTGGTGTGATTTATTATCATTTAATTTATGTACCTCATCCGCATGTAATATATGTAGCATTTAAAAATTTACAAACTTTCTAATAACATTTGAAGCACCAGGACAAACTTTTATTTCCATATCAATTATTCTAACCCACTCCCCTCTGAAATCCCAGCAAGCAGATTGAGAAGTGTGGAGCAGGGAGTATGCTTGAATGAGAAATAAATAAAATAAGACTATTTTCTCAACATGAACACAACAGTGGAAAAATGTAAACAGGTAATTTGTGAGTATTGTTACTTGCAGGTAATGTAGATATAGTTTTTGTCAATAATACAGATCAATTGGTCTTTTATATTTGTTAAAACATTTTCTGAGACTCTCAGTTTTACTCTGATCTTGATTTGTTTCCCTTTTGTTCCCCTTCCTGCAGCTGTAGCTTCCCTGCGACATAGTTAAGCCACATCCTGCCCACCTTCTTTAAAAAGTCTCTTCTGTGACTTACTGGAAATAGGCTCCCAATCGTTTTTTAATTGCCATGCATGGGAAATGTTTTTCAACAGCACAGCTGGCTCCAAGAAATATCTCTGGTGTTGGAGCAACTATTTTCTAATTGCTTCCCTACCTTTCCGATTAAATTGTGAAGAATCCAGCTGGGGGCAAACTCTTCAAATGGATAACCAGCCCTACTATGTCAGCTCCTAGTTGCTCTGATGTGATAATCAGGAAAAAAGAAGTGTGCTTTTTGAAAACTGAACTTCAGCAGTATTGAGAACAAAAGGACTTGAGTAGGAAGGCAATGGGAGTTTCTGTAGCCCTGTATTTCAGGCTCATGGCAAAAAAACTGAGACAGTGAGTTTCTGCCTATTTAATACATTCCCAAATTCTTCACTATTTGCTATATTAGTTATTCTTGGCTATATAGCTCTAACCTTCTCCCTATTTTCCTGGTGTCCACTTTATTTATACAAATCCCTGCCCTGGATTTACTGTCTTCTAATAATGATTATTCATTTGATGTTTAGACTGTATGTTAGTTTGCAGTGTCAGAAAAAGTTGAACACAACTACTCATCTCAAAACAGTACTTTTCTTACTAGAGACACATAATTTTTCTAAAAAAAAGACCCATTGTAATAAAAACTCCTTTAGGCTTAATTCTTTAAGCTTTCTTATTTCAAAGTATGGAAAAGGAATATGCACTTTTGCTACTTTCATTTTGATCTGGTGAAGTAGATTTCGAAAGAAATGCTCAAGTGATTTCCAAATGAAAAATTATGCACAAGGAGCAGCTCATACTTAGATCATAACATTGTTTTGAAAAATAAGTTTGATGTTTTTATTAGAGTGATTTTTTAATTGAAATATAGTTGATTTAAGACTATTTTGTTATGCTACCATAGATGGTACTGTGTAAACTCACCTGAACAGTGTGGGAGACATGGCTTGAAAGCTGCCCCCAAGAAAAGGCAGATTTAGGGAAACGATGAATTCCTCAGGGTAAAATAGGGAGGTTGAGCTCAATGACCAGTATTTTGTGAGTAACTGAGTATTTAATAATAACAAAGGCTTTGTGTGTGTGTCCTTTTTTCGTCTTTGGAGTTTCTAAACAGTATTGCAGCCAACAACAAAGAGACAATCTTGTTATAGCTATATTTTTAAACAGTTCAATTTTTTTCTTCAAATCTTCCTCAAGTCCTTGAGTTCTATTAATATTCCTTTATAGAGAAATCAAAACCAACGCAAACAACCACCCCACAATTATCTAAAGGGTATAAATCAAAGTGTATTGGAGTCCCAGCAGAGGTCAGCTTAAATTGACATACACATATGAATGCTAGAGAGGTAAAAAATATGCCTTATGATTCAAACTCCATTCTTCAATGCCTTTGTGGAACTATTCCAATTGATTCACACTTCTTAAGCTTTCTAGAATTATCAGGTAGAGGTAATATTTAATTTTTAGCAAAATAGTCACAAGTCTCTCCCTTAATGAGAAATACGGATAGCAAATTCTCCAAAGTTTGTAAAGGCTAGTTTCATAACTGAAAGTACAATCATCAACAAAAAAGTAGCAATACCTTTTTTTGATGTTAAGGATACAAGAAACAAGTCAACAAATCATTTCGTTCTGTAAAAATTTTGTGCCGAAGTCACACATTCTTACACATAGTGTGAAATATTTATTTCACAGTAATGCACACATGCAAGAGTGTATATGCTATAATTGCTTTAACTGTCTTTTGGCATGTTCTCAAACATTTTTTTACCTTGTAAATATGCATGACAATGAACTTGTCTAATTATGCTTCTAGATAAAAGCATATTGGCTCACCAATCTTATTTTTTCTACTTAAATGTGGCTATAAACACAAAGTCAAACTCAAAAGTAAATTTTAAAAGGAGAATAGCAGGAGTTCCCATCGTGGCACAGTGGTTAACCAATCTGATTAGGAACCATGAGGTTGCGGGTTCGGTCCCTGCCCTGGCTCATTGGGTTAACGATCCGGCATTTCCGTGAGCTGTGGTGTAGGTTGCAGACGCAGCTCGGATCCCACGTTGCTGTGGCTCTGGCATAGGCCGGAGGCTACAGCTCCGATTTGACCCCTAGCCTGGGAACCTCCATGTGCCGCAGGAGCGGCCCAAGAAACAGCAAAAAAAAAAAAGACAAAAAATAAATAAATAAAAGGAGAATAGCAGCAAATTAAAAACACCACATAAACTAATATTTTGAAGAAATATAATTATACTTACATAATTACTTTAAAATATTACCACTTGAAGACTGCACTTTCAGAAAACTATTTTCAATTGCTTTCCCATGCACAAATTTTAAGTGTACAGTTTAAACTTTTCCAACATAAACTACTGCTTGATGACATATTTCACAACTTTTTCATAATATGCCAATTGCTATGGCATGCTGTTACAGAAGAAAATTACCAAGAAAATACCAATTAACAGATTAAATACCAAATTAACAAGAAAATACCAAGAAAATTGAGAGGTATAAAGGTAAGAAATATTTAATATTAAATTGAATTTGATGCCATGTGAACAGCTGTTGACCCTAAATGGAGGGTATGTGTGTGGTTCCAACTATGCTGACAGTGGGGCTCAGAAGGGCACAGAGGAGAAGGGACCACGACATTCAGCCTCCTGATGGATGGAAGGCCAGAGGCAATTTGATGTTAAATTACATGCAGTCTTCCCTCCCTGCAGCCCTTCTCCCAACTGAAATTTTTCTTTTTTCTTTTTTTTTTACCATGATCCTCGAAGGCCAAACAATCTCTTTACAGTAATCTTTACTATGATCGCCAATGAACCCCAAATGCTGAATTATCTTTTGCCTTAGGCGAGAGCTGAACCTCCTGGACACCACACCATCCTCCACCCTGTGGTTTCTTGGCATCTATTATGTGAACTACTAACTCCTCTCTCTGACTGAAAGCTCACGCAGTGTTTTTGGATGATAAAATTGTTATTTCCTGCTTTATTACTTTGGGAATTTTGAATTTCTTTGGTTTTGTTTTTAAAGCAGTCACCTAAATTTCCTACAACACTAAATAAACTGATAGTACTTTTCACACACAAAAATAATAAATTGAATTTGACATATCTAACATAAACATCATTAAAATATAAATGATAATGATGTGTCAGCATGTTTAGCTTAATTATTATACCACAATAGGGCTTTTTTAGATATATATAATAACTTAGATGAAACATATATGCTCTTAGATAAATTCAGCTATTCTAGTTTTTTTCATTGTAGCATAAACAAATATTTAAGTCAATAGAAATAACTATCTTCACTAAACTGTTTCATTAGTTAATAAATTGCATGTGTTATCTAAGATGAAAAGGAAATACGCAGTATCAAACCTTCAAGGAAATTTCACCTGGTTAAGAAAAAAAGAAAAAGATAATAAAATTAAAATTCAATGCAAGCACAAAATATAAGATTCTGTCCAGTAAGTGTGATGTATTAAGAGATTCATTATAATGAGCTGAGATGGGCTGAGAATCTGAGAATCTCTACTTCCTGCTATGGTGTCATCTTATAGAGTATGATAGCACATTTGATGCTTCCTGTTTGTTTGCTTTTTAGGTGCACACTTGCAGCATATGCAAGTTCCCAGGCTAGGGGTTGAATCAGAGCTACAGCTGCTAGCCTATGCCACAACCTCAGCAACATGGGATCTGAGCCACGTTGCCACCTATACCACAGCCCACAGCAACAATGGATGCCCTGCCCAGTGAGCAAGGCCAGGGATTGAACCCACATCCTCATGGATGCTAGTCAGGTCCATTTCTGATGTGTCCCGATGGAGACTCCCCATTTGATGCATTTTACCACCTGCTAAAATTTGTTTCACTTACTTCTAGTCCTTTTGGAGCAATGTTATTAAGACTTTCACTTTAAGGATGGGATGTGGGTGCTCACTTTTAAAATATGTTTTGGAGCAGGAGTTTCTAGGAACACTATTGCTTGCTGGCCACTTAGTGTGCCAGGTAGTTGTGGCATGGCTTATACAAAGACTTTGGGATGCAAGCTGCCTGCCGAGGAGGTTAGTAGGAAAAATGAGAAATTCATGATGTATGTGAAGTATGTAGAAAATAGAGGCAGAACAGAACTGCTGTGGAGAGCTTACAAAGAAATTTGAATCCTTTGACGACAGTGTTTTTGTCATTTATTTTATGATCTGAACCCACTTATATTTTGTTAGAAAATGTTTACATAATCTTGCAAGGAGTTTTTTTTTTTTTTTTTTACCACCAATAACCTAAAAAAAATAACATCAAGAGCTGTTAAGTAAAAAACAAGCGATAAAAAATTCATCAAATAAGTTGTCCTATATACTTATTTGGATTTGTTCTCTTCACTTGCCCTGAACTGTTTAATGCTATGTTTTAGTCACCTCGAATTGAAAGCACTGCTCTTTATTAATATAAGGTGATATTAATTTCCCCATGATGCGATGGAATGTTATGAATGACCCAACATCATAGAGATTCTAAGTGAAAAAAACAGGAATTACACACTGAGATCTATGTCTTATTTTTGAGCCTGGTACTTTTAGCATTTCCTACACTGCTTCTCTAGACAAAGTGGTAGGGGAGATGTTTGTAGAGGAACGGAAAACAAGGGATGTGGAGGCTGGGCGAAATAGAAGTACCACTCGATCTCACTGTCTTAATTTTCTTTGGGACCCTTCCCCACTGCTGCCAACAATTATTACAGTTTCCTATGCCAAAGTTTCCTCAACTCCATGAACATGCCAGGATATCGTATGACCTTGTGATTTTGCTTGTGCTCTGTCCAAATATTACCACACTTTGTCTTCATCTTTCCCACTTTGCCTTGAAGGCATGTACCATCCCCTTAAGATCCAGTTCAAAAGCTAACTCATGGATAACACTTTCCCCATCAGAGCTCACTGCAACCAGTCCTTGGCACACCAACTTAACACTTTAACACAAGACAGAATGAAGGCAACAGAAAATGTCAATCGATAATGATTAAGCCTACAACAAAAACAATGAATCTGAAATCATAGAGCCAGAAATTAGAGGGGCTCATAAGTGGAATTTTTTAAAGAATGATGATGAGAACATTGTGTAATAACTAGTAGTCATAGTCTCAGTCTCTGGAGGTCAATTGACTGGGTCAGAATCTCACTTCTATTACTCGTGTCCATGTGTGCACTACAAAATTTCAGTATGCTTTAATGTCTCTTTCTAAGAAAAAGAAAGACAACAGTAATACCTACCTCAAAGAGTTACTGTGAGAAATAAATAGGTTAATATATTGTGAAATCTAAAAACAGTGCCTGGTATATATTGAATACTGCAGAATGACATTGAAGATGAGAAAAAAATATCTACAAAGATTATGATGAAAACCATGGAGGAAATAAAAGTGTCCCTAGCGATACAGTTAATATATTCTCTCTACCTAAAATGAATGCTGGTTCAAACAAAAGCAGAAGCAGGGTAGAACCATGGATATGACCAGAATAGAGTTCACACATTTTCCCTAGCTACTCAAGGAAAAAAAATATGTTTATATATATTAGTATTAAAATGTAAGCTTTACAGATAACTATTTTGTTCTAGCTATCAATCTTAAAATAATGATATACTGTTTAACTCCATCCATGACTTGCTCCAAAATAATCCAGTGGATGGTGAGGGAGAGATGAGGGAGATAGAGAGGTAACATATTTCCTTGAAAAATTCTAGAAATTGGCAGTCGGCAATATTCTCTTTACTTTTATTTGTAAAATACTTTTTAGCATTTGATCTTACCTTTGGGTTATGAGCATTTCCCTAGATTGGGTCAGAGACCACGTGCCTTTTTATCCTTCCTGGCAGCAACAGCTCAGCATTGTAACTATTAGCCATAACATTTGTTTCAGCAAATGAGCTAAAGCAGCATTTTTATATCACCATTAGCCCAAAATTCCCCAAAGTTTAGTATGCATCAGAATCACCTACAAGGCCTCCTTATAATACAGTCTGATGGCTTTCCGCCTATCAGGAGTTCTGATTCAGTGGTTCAGGAAGGGTCCCAGGATGTGAATTTCTTCCAAGGTCCCAGCAGATACTTTGAGAACCTTTCATCTACCCTATATATTTACAACATTTTTTTCCACATTATTAAACACTCAGCATCATGAACATGGAGTTAGATTCTTCTCTGTATTAGGACATTGAACAGGACCTGAAAAATAGTGCAAGATCAATAATTAGGCATAATTGTACATAATATTTCTGCACTCCTCTTTGCTCCTATTCCAAAAAAAAAAAAAAAAGCATCAGTTTAAATTACCTCTGAGGTTCTTTCCACTAAATGGAAATGAGAATGTGAGAACAATGGATATCATTTTAAATTGTATTCACTGTGACTTTAACTGGGATAGCAACATCTAATCATTAATTTAAAGATAATGAAAGGAAAAACGTATCCTTTGTGCCAGACACTATCTTGGGGACAGGAGCATGGCCCTGCAGATGTCTTTAACGCCTTTGCTTTCATTGACTAGGAAGATTAATATTGTAAGAGCATGAGAAAGAATTAGAATGGAGCGATCCCCAGGCAGAAAGGATTGCTACTGTGAAAACACAGATGTAGAATCGTACATATCATATATATTTTTTTTTTTTTTTGCTTTTTTTAGTGCTGCGCATGCGGCATATGGAAGTTCCCAGGCTAGGGTTTGAATCAGAGCTGCAGCTGCCAGCCTACATCACAGCTACAGCAACAGAGGATCCAAGCTGCATCTGCAACTTAAACCACAGCTTATGGCAATGCTGGATTTCTAACCCACTGGGCGAGGCCAGGAATTGAACCCACATCCTCATGGATATTATTCAGGTTTGTTACTGCTGAGCCACAACAGAAACCCCCATACATATCATTTTGCAGGTTGTAAGTGCAAAAATGGAAAAGAAAGAGTGCATATAAACTCTATTATAAAAGAAGATAGCAAGAACTCAGTGTCTCTTTAATTTGGGGTGATAGAAAGTTAGATACTTTCCTTGTTTCTACCATAAAAGTATATTTCTTAAAAAGGACAGAAAGTTACATCAATACAACATAAAAATAAATGTACAGATTAGATGTAAATATACTCTCTAAATTAGATAAGAACATATTTTTCCATTTTTAAAAGTTGAAAAAGTGCTTATTTTAATTACAGGGATTGCGACTTAAACTAGTAAGGTGATTATTATTATTATTATTGTCTTTTTAGGGCTGCATATGGAAGTTCCCAGGAGAGGGGTTGAATTGGAGCTGCAGCTGCTGGCCTACACCACAGCCTCAGCAATGCCAGATCCTATACGACAGCTCATAGCAATGCTGGATCCTTAAACCCTGAGCAAGGCTAGGGATCACACCCATATCCCTCATGGATACTGGTCAGGTTCATTACCACTGAGACACGATGGGAACTCCAAGGCGATTATTATACAGGTAGTTTATACTTTTTGATACTCATGCATCAAAGAATAAACCAAGTCTTGAAGATGTCATTTTTGTTCATACTTTGTTTTTATGATGCAACTTTTCTTTTCTTTCCTCAAGGGCTAACCATTGCTTTTCCCAGCAGGGAAAAGAAAGCTCACCCACCAGGTCCCCTTTAACTTTCACTGATGAGCTCTTGGGGCTGTTTACATTAGCCATGCAAATTTGAAAAACCCCAACTGTCTCCTGGTGTTTAATCTCAAAACCCAATTTGTTTCTGAGGCTGGTGTGCTTAGCAGCTGTGCTGCAATGCTTTGCCTGTCCCAAAGACAAAAGATAAGAAATAAAAAAGTAAAAGACTAGGCAAAATACTCCAGTTATCTTAGATCACTGCATCGAAGGAGGTAATTAACGACCCTGAACAGTCACAGCCAACCTATTTTCAGTTATAATCGAGACAAAAATGTATGTGTCAGGTACTTTCTGGAACTGGACCATATGTATAACCATCGTTCACAAGCATACTTTGAAAAGTTAGTAATGACAAAATGTACCTGAGTAAGCAAGTTCCCCTCTCCATCAACAATAGCTTTCCCTTCCTGTTTATTTTAAAACATCTGTTTTTGGCAGATGTAAGAAAATATGAGTTTGGGTTGAAAAAGTATCTTGTTGCTGTTAAAACAAAAAGCGAAAGTATATATTTATATTTTCAGGCTCAAAATGTCCCTCTGTTGAGCCATTTCTGAAGAAAAGTGGCTTTAACACAGGTCTCTGAGACTGTGGGATGTAAATAAAAACCTCAAAAAATAAATATCTCTGTGCTTTAAATCTGGCAGTGAGTTGGAACCTGACACTGCTATTCAATGGAAATAAAAGACTGCTAATTTGGGGTTCTAGTGTTCCAGTCTGCATTTAGCACAGTATCATTTTGTCTATAGAAAGATTTACTGCTTAACTATACAAAGAGTGTCATATTGTCTATAAGATCCTTCACAATTTGGCCTTGATCTACTTCTCCCTTTCAAACAAACACAAAAATTAACAGCGATGGACTTCTCAGGGTTTTTTAAAAAAACTATATCCCTTTGTGCTCCTAAGCCTGTGCCTCACTATTCATGGTGACACTCTTCCCTAGATTCCCCTTCCCTATTCTTCACCTTTTAAAACCTTACTTCTCATGTAAGTTTCTTCTCCAATCTCATCAGCTCTCCAAACCTTCCCCGATCCTAACAGACAATAGTATGCCTACATCTTAGCTGTTTTAGCAATAGCACTATTATCAGACTAATGTTATTATTATTTCTATAAGAATATTTTTCCCTCTGAACTAGAAACCCCACAAAGTCACCCATATATCCTCAGGTACTTGACAGTTAAAGTGAGTAATCCAGAGTCTTATTTTACTGAGCTCTCTAAACATTCCTCTTACCATTGAGAATTAGTTAACATACTCTGTCTACTTCAAGTTTCTAGCCCTGCCTTCCTAGTTCCTTTAAGTAATTTTTAAATGAACTTTTGCATATATGAACCAGATGCAAATCTTTTTTGAAGCTCTTGATGGAATTAATTTGCTTTTAGAAACACAGATGACACTCTGCCTTCAATTGCTCCCTCTGCAACTTTTCTATTTTAGCAAAAGGCCAGTGTTTTCATGGTTTTTGATGTGGTACTTGGTTTCCTTTGAGAGATAAAGTATGCCTTCAGTGGCCTAATTAATTATGTACTTTGCAGCAAGGTTCTGCTTACAGTTGTCTCCTACATCATGCCACTTCAGTACTAACTGAAAATTTAATCAAGCAGGAGCAATGTAGTCTAAGCAAGGTAATGTTTCAGATAAGAGTAAATAGAACTTAAGAAGAAGATAAACACACCATTCTAATTGAAAAATAAGGTGTCTCTATATAGTTAGAAGGAAAAGGAAAAAAAAAAAAGAAAACATTCTGAGTTAATGTAGCACACTTTTACTTTCAATTGGGAAAAAAAATAAAAAAGATAAGGCCTAAGAAAGCCTTTTCACACACGAATCTCCTCTACATTTTATGCATTACCTGCACGAAAGGCTGAGGACAAGCTTCTAGGGTAGAAATCAGCCTCCTGCGTGCCTTTGCTTCTTGGAGCGAGATTATGCGTGAAGCCCTCGGAGAAAAATTGCAGAAGGAGCCACACCTTGCTTCCCCCTTGATGAGTTATTTCCATATCTTCAGTGTGTTCTTTCATTCACAACTGATAAATACTCTATATGCCTAGTTTTTTATTAGACTGAGAATATTTTTTCTTAGCCACAAAAAGGAGGATTATGACCTTACAGACTTTTCCAGCATTGCAGATATTAAGCCTAGGAATTGAACCTGGGGAGTCCCTAAAATGAAAGAATGTACATCCTGATCTGTGACCCCCCATCCCTCCTCAGAAGAGAATGAGCCCATAAAGTTAATGATATTTAAGCAGTTTTAGCAAAGACTATGAAAAAAATGTATGCTACCTATTATTCAAATGATATTCATTATGTTTGTATCTGTTTGTGTTTATATCTGTTTGCATTTTCCATGGCTCATTGATGTAGTCTTCCTAAAATATAAATTTCTAGCTACTACTCGCATTACAATTTTATAAATAAAAGTCCATTGCTTTTTATGGGATTAACCCCCCCCCCCCCCCCCCGTATTTGAAGCACTGTCTCTGGAAAACTAGAAAATGTGTCGTTAATCCATCTTTAAGGTTCCCATGATGTTCTCAATTCAGTGCCTCTAGAGAAAGCCATGGAAATAATCCCTAAACTGCCCTGGAAAACTAACCTCTAACTCTGCAAACAACATATTTGCTAAAACTCATCTAGGTTCCCATTAAGCAGCTGGAGATATTCAGGAGCCAAGATTTTCTTTCCCTTGAGAAAAGTCTCTTCCATATCAGGAGTGGCAGTGGCTCATAGACTCATTTATTTGAATAAGTGGAGACAAAATAGACCTCTGAGACAAAAGGCTGGGGTTCTATCCAGACCCCTCCACTTACTAGCTTTGGGAATTTGGGCAATATTTTTTAATTTCTCTGTTCCTCAGTTGATACATGGATTAAATTCTTTAATTTTTTCCTAAAATAATGTGGTCGTGTAATTCTTTGCTTTCTATCCTTTTCCTGGATGTCACTAAAAATAGTCTTAACTTTAAGTCTGGATACTTCTGTTTTATAGACTTTAATCATTCATTAAAAATTGGGAAGCTAGAGAGTTCACTGGTTGTACTTTTCTATTGGCTTGAAAACCATGCTTTTGAGACATTATTCTCAAAATGTATTCTATTTACAAAATTTTATCTTTTTAGATCTTCTGTTTCCAGTATTAGAGTATTCTCAAACTTCCCAGAATAAGCATTACTTTTTGAATTTTGAAAGTGCTGTCTAATATCAGGGTCACAGCCTTGGCCAAAAACAAAGGCTTGGTGTCCAGCAGTTTTTGATTTTCTATGGCTGTGTACCTGATTTTCCACCCAGAGGCCTCAGAACCTTGTTTTACCATAATGTTGATTGAGACTCCAAATAAACTGACCAGTATTTTTTTCTAATCTTGCTTTTTGTCCCTGGTTTTCAAAATTATATGTTGACAATAGAATTTTCCACTTTTTTTTTTTTAATTTATAAAACATCTGTAGCCTGCCCTCTGCCCCACTTTCCTCTGTCACCAACATAGGGCTTTTCTAACCTGCAAAGCAATCACATGGTTTGACTTTACTATTTCTCTGGCAGATTCTCCCCATGACATCCCAGTTTGTGGCTCTTCATAATCACAGTAAAATTCAAAGTGTTACCTATATAAGGGGAGGACTCCTTGAAGAAGAACATTTGCTATTTCTCTTGCCACCTTGTCCCTAACACAATAGCAGGATGTCCTCAAGTAGAAATTTCAATCTAGAAAAAAAGACAGCTGAAATTCCAATTTCTGAGGATATCCCTTGTGTAGTCTTCCCATAATGTGTAAGACACGTCAATCCTGAGTTCTCCCTGGCTAAGTTCCTATGTGAAAACTGCCCCCATCTCAGGCCTGGATCCCATACTGAGCGTTACATCAGAATCTGCATCCCACCTCTTGTAAGCTCACTCTGCCTGATCCCCCACCTTTCTTTCAGGAGAGGGCAACACTTTTACAGGCAGAGGTCTCATCATCTATGACCTAAGGCTTCTAACTCTTTAGAGTGCCCTGGCTCTGTTGTTACAAATATTGATGTCAATAAGTGAGATACATCAGAAAAGGAAAGACAAATACTGTGTGGTCTCACTTAATGGTGGAATACAAAAAACCTGAACACGTAGAAACCAAGAATAGATTGCCAATTGCCAAGGGCTGGAAGTTGGGGGAAATGAAGAGATGTGGCTTAAGAGGTACAGATTTTTAATTGTGAGATGAATACATACTGGGGATCTAATGTATAGCATGGCAACTATAGTTAAACAGTACAGTACTGCATACTTAAAAATTTGCTTAGAGAATATATTATAAATAGTCTCACCACACACACACAGAAAATGGTTACTGTGTGAAGTGATGGAAGTGTTAACTAACATTATTGTGGTAATCATTTCATAATATTTACACATAACAAATCATCACAAAAAGATATACACTGAATGTATCTATTTACAGGAAGATCTAGAACAGGCAAAACTATTATTCTTAGAAATCGAATTAGTGGTGGGGCAGGAGGATGCCTTGACTGAAAAAGGTAGAAGGCACTATCAGAGCTTTGATCTGGGTGGTTGTTAATAGGAATGCATACTTATGTTAAAATTCACAAAGCTATGTCTTTATATTTGTTCATTTAATAGGATGTAAATTATACTTCAATTAATGTACTGATTATTTCATCATCATACATAACCAGGTAGAGTTCTGCAGAGACTAGATCAGTGTGTGAGGGCTGAAGAAGGGTGCTGTGAAACTTAAGGAAAAAGTTAACATAAAACAGGACACAGACATTTATCTTAATTAAAGGTGGGAACCGGGGGACTCAAGGTCTCAGGGACCAAGAGCCCTGCCTCAAGAAACCACTGCTTTGGGATTAAGTCAAGTGAGGCGGGGGCGGGGGGCTATAGGTGCAGGATATAGTTTGTTTGTTTTTTTTATTTTAAAAGTTCTTTTATTATTTTAAAAGTCCATAGCTGGTAGATGGTTAAGCTTTCACTCTGACTTTTAGGTAGTTAACAATCGTTAGCATTTGAGGAAGATTGGCATTAACTATCTATGCATAGCATCTAGAGAATCATTGTATTCTTCTGCAAATGGAATGCCTATCTGTGGCAACCCTGCGTGCCTAGGTTTGCACCTTGGTTCTCTTTGCTAATGCATATTCTGCTAACGACTGCTCATAAACCACTTGGGGCCATAAGGTTCCTCTTTCTCTTATTCTTAAGAGGACACATCATGCTGTGCAAATGGTGTGCCAATCTGCACAGGCCCAGCGTGCCTAGACCAGGCATTATGTCCTCATTCAGCTGACCATATGAACAACTTATGCCTTTAGGTCTTCGTTCATAAGCTTAAGTCATTTACCAGCACTGTGACTGTTTTTCAAGCAGGAATATGGAGTAAAGCAGGACAAGATGGAGTTTTCAGAATAGAGGCTAAGAAAATATTGTAGAAACATGTCTCATGACAGATTTCAAGATTGAAGATTATTGTTATTAGCAGGGCTATGGTCCTACTCTTTAGGAACAGTTGATCTCATTTTTTCCTTAGAGGTGTAGTATACTTTAATCATCCTCCTAAAGTATGTACTGATATGAAAGAACCAGACGGTAAATGCAGTTAAGAACTCGGGGCAATTCTAACAAATGAGATTTGCCAGGGTGCCTCCCTTTAGTTTTTCTAGATATTTCCATCAAATGTTTTTTTTTTTCCCACTAACTTCAGAGTAAACAAAATTAGAACTACTCTTTGACAACTAATTTCAATAACTATCAGAAATATTTCAAAATGCATGGAAGTCTGGTTGGCTTCACTCTCTCAACTCCTCATTTACCCAGCATTTCTATGAGTCAGGTTTATGGCACACGTCTTTGGATATTTGCTCTTGGAGGACAATTTTTACCATCTATGGATTTAATAGTTACTTTTAAAATAACAACATATAGTACTGTGCTAGGGAGAGAACAATTGCTAGTTCCATCTCATGAGAATGGTTTTATTATGTGCCTCTTTTTATGGCAAGAGATAAAATCTTTAGAAATATTGACCTGGAATCTATATGGAGTCATACATTTAAATATTTTGTCAAAATTATTTTCAGTATTTTTCATAGCAATATTTATTCTGTATTTTTTCAGTAGAATGTCAGTATGACTCATTGTCCTATATGTAAATGTAAATTCTGAAATGTTACATTCAGGAGCTAGGAATAAACATCTTACAATTCCTGTGTTACTTAATCGTTTCTATTTCCCTTCTTTTTGTAGTTCTTTTATTGTCTTTGTCAGTCTTAACTGATTTAACCAAAAATTATCAGAACAAAATTTTTCCTCGTATTTTGGTTATATTACTATAACTGATACAATGTAGAATTGATTGATGTATTCAAAAATGAAAATCAAAAACTGGAACACAGTTGAGACTTTTTTAAAAATCAGTTTATTTCGGTGGTATGGATGCAATTTTGCGTACTAAATCATAAATATCAACTAGTATAATTTGAGAAAAACTGAAGGGGAAATCTAACATAGCTCCTAGTGAGATAAAGGGCAGATGACCAATTTGTGAAACAAGGAAAGCAAACACTTTTCATATTTTGATGGAAATTGTTCATATACTGGAGGTTAGGAATGTTACTTTCTCTTAGTCTGCCTATGGATGATCCATCAGTTGGAATAATATATAATACTTATTCAACCATTAATATGGCTTATTGAGATTCAACACTGCAGGATGCTTAGACGTAATCAATAGAGATTGCACTTTGTTTTCTTATTTTATAAATAGACTCATCACATTTTTAAAAATTAGCATCCTTTGTAATAATAATAACAGCTTCGAGAGTGTATGTGTGTCTGCATGAACGCTCAGTAAGGGATGTATAAAACACTTCCAAATACATATTTAAATAGAAAGCATTTTAAAACAATAGTGGTTTAGCATGTACTTTGAAGGACAATTAGGTGTAATGTCAGGAAAAAATTCAATAAGGTGAAAATGAGAACCTAAAGTGGCATTAATAAAAATAGTTACAATTACCAAGCTGGTTTAGAGAACTGTAGTTCTCTTAAAAGTTATACATTATTTCCCTTATGGGTCAAGATTCATCTTCTGCTTCTTGGAACCTAGATCTTTTATTGCTCCTTCTTTTTATCTTTAGTGTTGCATCTATTAAGTCACCCTAAACATAATTTTAACTATTTATGTATGTTTCATCCAGAAGAACATGAATTCTCAGTTTCACAAACATTGTCTTATATTATAGTCTGGATATAGTAAACAATTAGTCATATGTTAATAAAACAGCCATTTAAAATATTCTTTTTTTTTCTTCCTAGCCAAAGGAAATGTAAGTCCTCTCTAAAATAGGATATATTCAGAGATATTCATAAATAAGACTATTCACATTATTTATGAATATCTGTGTGTATATATATATATATATTTTTTTTTTTTTTTTTGCCTTTTCTAGGGCTGCTTCCCGTGGCATATGGAGGTTCCCAGGCTAGGGGTCCAATCAGAGCTGTAGCCACTGGCCTACGCCAGAGCCACAGCAACGCGGGATCCCAGCCATGTCTGCGACCTACACCACAGCTCACGGCAACGCAGGATCCTTAACCTGCTGAGCAAGGCCAGGAATCGAACCCGCAACCTCACGGTTCTTAGTCAGATTCGTTAACCACTGCGCCATGATGGAAACTCCTCTCTGTATATTCTTATTCCTATTGAGAATGAAATAAACCCTACATTCACGATAGATTGCAAACACGAACTCTGCTTGTGCCTTAAACCTGAATATTTCAATATTTGAACACCTTCAAAAAATTAAATAAAAACTTTATAGAGAAAAACTTCAGATAGCTTGCTTACCCAACTCTGTACTAAAACAAGTCTCTCCAAAATGTTTCTCTCTTATTTTTGCACTTAAAAAAATATATTTATACTGCCTTTTCTCAGTTAACTACTTTTAGACATTAACTTCTAGAATATATCTAATCATACCTTCTCATTTCCAATACTATATTATTATTTTTGGTGAAATCATCACTCTGTGATTGTCTTATTAGGATTATAAGTACTCTTGTGAACCATGCATTCTTTATTTTTTCCTTTTTTAAATTTGTTTCTAATTGGTTTTTAATTAATTTTGTTCTTTGACTTATTTGCTTTACTTTTAATTGCTTAATATTACATATTAAATACATAAGTGAATAATCATTTATGTTGCATTAGTTTGAGAAAGATGCTCATCTTCAAATTAATGTCAATAATATTGAAATTATCACATTCCTAAACAGGTAACTCTGCTCTGTCTTCTAAGTTTTGTAAATGGTAGCATTATTCCACATGGCTATGTGGCTTGAACTTAATTTTTATTGTTTGTGTCAGGCAGAAGGCTTTTGATTGAAAGTAACAGAAACTCATCCCAAACTGATTTAAGCAATACTAAAATTTACCAGTCCTCATAAGAGGAAATTGTAAAGCTAGGCCACAATAGATTTGGCTTTTATGGTGGTAGTTTATCATGTTATCAAAGATGGTTGACATTCACTGATGTCTCTGCCAAGTTTTATTAATACTTCCTAATTTTCTAGACTACTCAGATGTGAGCTCACAAGTGGGCCAGTTTGTGAGATATTTTCTGATGATAAATACCATGCTATGCTCAAAACTGTCTCTTTAAAGGTGAAAGATTTTCTAGTATGGATTACATTATTTTGTTTTCTATTTCAATAAGAACTCTCCTAATTTCGTTTTTTTTTTTTTTTTTTTTTTTTTGTCTTTTTGCTATTTCTTGGGCCGCTCCTGCGGCATATGGAAGTTCCCAGGCTAGGGGTCTAATCGGAGCTGTAGCCACTGACCTACGCCAGGGCCACAGCAACGCGGGATCCTAGCCGCTTCTGCAACCTACATCACAGCTCACGGCAACGCCGGATCGTTAACCCACTGAGCAAGGGCAGGGACCAAACCCGCAACCTCATGGTTCTTAGTCGGATTCGTTAACCACTGCACCACGACGGGAACTCCCCTAATTTCTTAATAAAGTATTTCAGCAGGAATAATTAAACTTATCTGAATACCAGGGTAGTAAAAAACACCCATTGGTTGCACCTGGATTAACCATACATATCCTACAACATGAATATCTTTGAGAACAACGGTTGTTTGTTTTCTCATGAAGGAAAAGCATTAGGAATGCAATTAGCATTTATTAAAATCGGATAAAGCAAAATTCACAGTGGAAACAGTTGACTAATTATTTCCACTTGTTTGACACATCCAGTTCATCCTTCACATTGATCATGCAACATCACTGCTTAAACAAAACCTTCTATAACTACCATTGGCTTAATACAGCTAAAAATGTCAGGTCCAGATCCCAGTAGCTTCTCTCAAAGATCATTTCTACTTTCTTAGAAAGTCAGGAGAACTTCCTATGTGCCATTTTTATTATAATGATATATTGTTTTGTGTGATATTTCCTTGGGTCTTTTTTTACTTTTAAACTCACTTGCAAACTTCTTGAGATTGGGCACCACATCTTATAAATCTTTGTATTCCCCATAGAATCCAGCACCATGCCTTGCATGTGTCATACACTTAATATTTGTAAAATAAATGCATTTTAAGTATGAACAAAGACAGACAATGTAATAAGCAGATAAGCTTTAGAGGAACCACTGACTTTTTAAAATCTTAAAGGTCATGTTTCCCATGCTGGGTTTTTTTTTTTGTTTTTGTGTTTTGTTTTGTTTTGTTTTTGTAATTTATCAATACTTACACCGTGAAGCTAACGTAATTTTTTGAAAAGTGGACCATAGTTAATTCAAATGTTTGAGGCATCAGGCCGTATTGAACATGAAGTCATTTTCTTAGCTTTGTTTAATTGTGTAAGATAGCTGCACATTTGGCAACACCTTTGGACACTGGAACTATCAGTGATAGACAGCTTTTGTTTCTCTTTTCCTCCTTTCTTTCTTGGGTACAATTTCATCCTGTGCAATATCCCTTATGGATTATAAACTTTCAGAATAATATTCTAAAACTACAGAGGCGGATACAAACATCTTAAGTCTAGTCTTAGGCTGTGCTAATTTCATTGCTGTTTATTTTATGAAGTACATGAAGTTTTGTTTTAATCAATATGATTTTATGTATGTCTTTCTGATTGAAAACCTGAACCGATTCACAGAGCTAAGCTTGGAGCACATCGTCTTTCACCCTCTCCTCTTCCCTCTCTCTCCCGTTTCATTTCCAGTACTTCAAAGTATAGCACTTGTTTAAAAATTCAGTAAAATTGATTCAAATAAAATTAAATTGATTCACCAAAGATACAAACAACTACCGTAGACATTCAGAGATTCTGGGCCTAAGAGTGAGTGACTCAAAGCCATGGGAAAGAGACTGTATCAGTATAAGGCACACCTTTGACTATTACAGGCTACTCATAAGTATATGCACATGACTACTTTCCTGCATAAAAACTCTTCCAAAAAGGAATGCGTGTATTGTATAAAACAGACCACCTAGGTAAAAAATTTAAAGGGCTATTAATACACTGAAGATGTAGAATTTGTCCACATGATAATTTTATTCCTTTGTCCAGTTCAAAACATTTTTCTACTTTCCGTTATTATCTATTTTTAAAGTATCCAAATAGACTCTGAATAACAGATCCATTGAGGAACAAAATGCTTGCTTTGGCAACATGGTATGTTCTCTTATTAGAACTCAGCAAAGTATTGCCTTCCTTTATAATCACCTAAGAAACAAACTGCACATCCAAAGTTATACAGTTCTCTGCCTCTTGAAGTCCTTCTGTGCCTTGGCCCTGATACCTGGGAACTCAGTAAGCGATGAAAGGGCCTCTTTTGGCCTTGGCCTTTGAGCAGTGGTGCTAATCCCTTCACTTTGGTTTCAGAGCATTTTGCAGTTTAAGATAATAAGGGCATCCTTTCATATTTTACTGGCAATATTGTCAAAAATCCTGATTATTCCAAAAATAATTATATATCTACATATGCAGATAGATTAAATATAGAACTTACAATGCCAAGAAGTCTGAAATGGATTTTATGATATTCATAATAATCAGGAACTACATTTACATTGCTGGCTGTGCTTATATTTTGTAATACTGTTAACAATGCCTTGTATTGAATAGAATGATTGGTGTGACTGAAAGACACAATTTGATAGAAAACACTTCTAAAATATGTGACTGGAAAAACAGCTTGACTCTTTTGATGGGACATGAATATTAATGATATTTTCATTACATAGAATGCTAAATTTTATATACTTCTGCTAGCAGGTGACATCTGCCTGGAATACACTTTAACAAGTGTTTATAAATTTCTGCAGTCACTATACATACTAAATTTTGCCGAAAATCTCACAAGGGATGATCAAAAAGCCTCAAGTTGAAAAAAATTACATTAGTGAAATTGAAGGCGAGGTTCAAAAATGAAGATTCTTCTTTTACTAATAGAAACTCTTTCTAGTTTAGAAAAAAATTTGACAGTTTAAGCTGTCATAATTTAAGACAATCCAAAGTCTTTGATTAAAGGAAATTAAAAAAATGTTTCTTCGTATCACCACCATCATAGACCAGCTTTATCTAGCATTTACCATGTGCCTGGTACTGTTTTACATGTGCACAGGTTTTATATGAATATTTATATTTAATTTCATAGCATTTCTATTAGCACCTTAATTCATATGAAAATGTTAAGGTTTAGAGATAAGTAGCCTAATTTCGCAATTAGTAATAGGACAGGCTGAGACTCAGCCTCTAGGATTGCTACTCCATATTTATATGTTTACCCCCACAACAATCCCAATGCCAGTCACAGAATAATTACTGAGGAAATTCTGTTTAGCGTTTTAACTGCACGAAAGGGTAAAAATGAAAATTAGTCTGCTTAATTTAAGAAACAATGGATAATGGGGGACTGAGGTAGAGAGGTGCTTTGTGGGTGTTTATAAGCCAGAAATTCTCACAAATATTCCACCGCCTGAAATTAACTTGGTAACAGATTTCTTCCAAAAGTGCAATTAAGTCCCTCCCTTCAAGGATTAACAACCTGAGGTTAAGTTTCACAGATAGTCACACTTTTGTCTGATAATTAGAGTGCTTAATATTTAAGACAAATTGAGAGTCTTATGGAATGAGTGCATTTGGGGTGAGGGGAGGGCAAGAAGTGTTAATTGCATTGGTTGGTTCATCTGGGAAGCCACTGTGGGGACCTTTAATCAAATTAATATAATACTGTCATTCCTTGGTATCTGCAGGGGACTAGTTCCAATATAAATTTTTTCTCCTCCAGGGGAAAAGACTACTCACATTGGGGAAGCTCTGTGTCAGGTCAAAGACATACAGTTCAACAAGCTGTGGCTTCTTGGAACCAACAGGCAAATCGAATAATGACCAATTTGTGAGAATGGGAACTCCAACAGCATTCTGCCCTCTCCAATGTCTGCCAACTTTCTAATTTTATTATGATTGCAGGCTGTTGGTTTTAAAGACCATTATAGAGCTGGAGACAGAGGGATGGGGAGAAGGCAAATAAAATTGTCATAAGCTCACTATCCTTACCAATTAAGTTTTTCTTGAACAAAATGTACCCCTGATTTTTGCAGTCTTTGGTTAATTTCCAGATTTGTGAAAAACTGAATTCTCACAATTTTTGTCAGTGTTTTCATTATTTATATAGAGAAGATATTTTTTAGAAGTGTTTACTCTGCTATTTTCACTGTCTTTTTTCTTTTCTTAACTGTTTAGATAAATTAATATCACTTTCTTAAGAAGCTCATTCCTATCTCTTAGTTCTAAAAAAAGTCCTCAAATGTATTATTTCATAATGCATAGTAATTATTCTGCTTATAACATTTGTAATTAATTGTGAAGTTAGGGCTCGATGTCTGTATCCTCCACGGTTTTAAATTAGATGAGGACATTGCTTTTCTTGCTCATTGGTATATTATCAGAACAAGTGTCATTCACACAATAATAGTGACTGCAATAAATATTTTTGAATGAATAAGTGAATGGGGAACAAATGAATTTGAGCGTCACTTAAAAGTATGTAAATATACTCTATTTGAATGACTATGACAAATCAGGAGTTAAGAGAACTTGGAATCAATTCAACAAAAATGTACAAAATCAGAATGAAAATTTAAAGACAATAGCATGGTCTAGAGCTTGTAGCAGTTACTAATAATACCAGAATTGTAGTGGGACTACAATAATAAAAGCTTTTTTAATTCTTACCAAACGTCTATCATTGTTCATCTGCAGGTCTAATCCCTATCACCTTCATGTTCCAGCTCAAGCTGACAAAGGCTCTTTTATCGTCAACGTTGCCACTTTGTATGGAGGAGGGAAAGACATTGCTAACCACATTTGACTATTAAATCTACCCTTAGAAGTGTCACATATCATTTCTGCTCACATTTAACTGACAAAGCTAAGTCACACAGGCAATCCTAATTCAAGTGGACAGGCATGAATAATCCTCCAATAAGGAAGGGTATAAAAGTCATATGGACAAACTGATTCTCAGTGGGACAGGATAAAAATAATCTGTAGAGAGAAAGAACAAATCTGTGTCAACAATAATACAACCTATCAGTATATTACTCCCCAGTCTAACATTAATTCTACTAAACCACAGTAGATTTGTGTTGGTTCCAAGTAGATAAAGAAAATTAAACTTCTCTGGATTTTTTTTTATGATGGTAACATGTTAAAAAATTGGCTTATGTAATGAAAATTCCGTTACTAGTAATGTTTGATAACCAAGCTTTAAGATGCATATGTACACAGTGACTCTACTGTATATAAAAACAATTTATGACAGAGATTTGTTCACAGTTCATTAAATAGCTGTTCAAAACTGGTTTGAAACTTTCCAAAGCATGTTTAAAATTTGTAGAAATGACATCTTGGATATAAAAGTAAAATAAAACAGTACTTTGACTCTTGACATATTTGGAATGGAAACACATCAATCACCCACAGCCTGAAGTACAGGATGATGTTTAGTGCCGAGAAGGACTGCTTAAAAATGTTGTTTGACTGGCATATCACAATCTTCTTTTTTTTCTTTTTTCAACTTTTTTCCCCAAAATTATCTGTTCAGAGAGACCTTAATCATCAACACTGAAAAAAACATCTGTATCATATTCCTTGGAGTGCATGTTTTCCTGCAGAAAAACATCAGAGTAGGACACACTCTGGACAATAACTTGAATGTTTCATCTCTAAATTACATTTTTTTTTGTATAAGCATTTTCTAAACCTTATTTTTCATGTTCTTAGTGAAGGGAAACAGATCAATCAAAAATTTCCCTTGGGTCTTGCATACTCCTAGGTGATTCAAAGGATACAATTGAAATATATAAAATAATTCTTGCCCTGAGGTAGCTTACAGGTAAATTGGTAATTTCAGGCAAAATTAAACAATTAAGAATAAATTCTAATATCTACAATGTAAAACTCTGGATGGAGATAACACTTTCAATTCAAATCTCAGAATCTTTATACTGTAAAGATAACTTAATGGGAAAACAAAAGGGTCAGGTGGAAATAATAGTATGTAACTATATTATTATATACGTATATATTTTTTAACCTAACCTCTTTGATTTCCTATATATTATATGTAATTCTATGTGTAATGTGTATATTAAATACATACTTGTTTATATACGAGATACCAACAGTAATGCACAAGAATGGAAAAAAGCTTTAGTGTAGATTTAATGACACATCTGGAAGTTTCCATTTCAGTATCAGAAGAATTCCAGTAAGCAAGAGGAGTAAGTTTTTAACTTCAAACTTGAGACAGTAAAAGAATTACTAATAGGAGAGAATTACTTGAAAATGATAAATTATTACATAAATAGGTTAAAGGATTAAAATGATATAATGACCTCAACACATGCAGAAAAGTATTTGATAAATGTCCACATCCTGTAACAAGGATTTTTAACTAACCAGAAATAGATTTCTTTAATTCAATAAACAGAATTCTCAAAAACCCATTGCAAATAACAAGGTTAGTTATGGAAAAATGAGAACATAATTTTTTAAAGAGCAAGATATGGATGCTTACTCTAGCCAGTGCTATTCGATATTGGATGTAAGTGCTAGTTGGATAAGTAGTTTAAAAAATAATAATTTTTTAAATTTTAATTTTATTTATTTTGGCTTTTTGGCTTTTTGGCTTTTCTAGAGCTGCTCCCATGGCATATGGAGGTTCCCAGGCTAGGGGTCTAATCGGAGCTGCAGCCAATGACCTACACCAGAGCCACAGCAATGCAGGATCTGAGCCGTGTCTGCAGCCTACACCACAGCTCATGGCAATGCCGGATCCTTAACCCACTGAGTAAGGCCAGGGATCGAACCTGCAACCTCATGGTTCCTAGTTGGATTTGTTAACTACTGAGTCATGATGGGAACCCCCAAAAAATAATAAAATTTTTTAAAAGAAGAAAAAGATAAATGGGTTTAGAAGGAAACAATTCTGTCAGTTTTCCAAGAGACCATTATTACCTACTTCATAAAAGTAAAAACTTCTCTGATCATTTATTAGAGTGTGTAACACAATTTTTCAAGATAATTGAAAAAAGAAATTCAGTATACAAAATTCAGTTGACTTTTGGCATACAACAGTTAAAACTACAATTTATAAAATATATATAAAAATATAACACCTAACAGTAATTATAAGAAAAATATAGAAGATATAGAATATAATATATGACATATAATATAGACATATAATATAGAAGACTTATAATTAGAAGAAAAATATGGAATAAGCTATGAAACTTTATCAAAAGGCATTTAAGTCTGAAATAAATCCATAAACATATGATGGTCATGGGTTGGAATAACGTTGTAAAGCTATTCAAACTCTCTAAGTGAGTCTACAATATTGATGAAATCTCAATCACAATACAAGAACTGTTAGTGCGTGTAAAACTCTACTGCAGACTAAAATTTTCATGAGTATTGAATGTTCAAACAACAAATGTGCTGCTAAATAAGGAAAAGCTTTTTGGACATATGGATAATTATCTGAAAGTATTATTTAGAAATAAACCCATCAAGAGAAATAGATGGCCCAGTAAACAGATACAGTTCTATTTTTTCTATTCATTTTATTTTTTAATAGTAAATTTTAAAAAGTAATTCTTAATTGTTTTTGAAGTGTAGTTTATTTACAATGTTATAATGGTGTATTAGGTTCAGGTGTACAGCAAAGTGATTCAGTTATATATATATGTATATATACACATAAAATATAATTTTTTTAGATTATTTTCTGTAAGGTAGTACAAGATATTGAATATAGGTCCCTGTATATAGTAGGTGCGTATTGGCTATCTATTTTATGTACAGTAGTGTAAACCTGTTAATCCCAAATTCCTAATTTATCTCAATCCCCCGACATATCCTCTTTGGTAACCAAAAGTTTGAGTTCCATGTCTGTTGAGTCTATTTCTGTTTTGTAAATAAGTTTGTCTGTATAAATTTTTTAGATTCCACATAAAAGTGACATTATATGATATTTGTCTTTCTTTGTCTGACTTTCTTCACTTAGTATGATAATTTCTACATCCATCCATATTGCTGCAAATGGCATTGTTTCATTCTTTTTATGATTGAGTAATATTCCATTATATATCTATGTCTATATCTATATCTATATCACATCTTCATTATCCATTCCTCTGTCGATGGACATTTAAGTTGCTTCTATATTTTGGCTATTATAAATAGTGCTATGAATATTGAGGTATATGTATCTTTTTGAATTAGAGTTTTCTCTGGACACAGTGGGATTGCAGAATCATATGGTAACTCTATTATTAGTTTTTTAAGGAAACTTCATACCATTCTCCACTGCACCAATTTACATTCCCATTTACACTGAAACCATTATTGACAAAGCAAGAGTTGTTAAGTGCATATGTCTCCGTTAGTTTTGTTGCTGAATTCAAGTTAACTGTGGTGTGTTATTGATTGCAGTGGACAAAACCTGGAATTGACCAAAGAGAACTGATAAAATAAATTATTGAACATTCATATAATGAAACATAAAGATTTATGGAAAGATTAGCGAGATATTTAAACAATAAAAAATAAATAAAAATCAAGTTGTACAATAACCGATACATTATCACCCATTATGTATATGTCAATTGGTGGATAGATAACTCTTATGTTGGTTTCAAGTGACAGTTGTATAAGCACATATATGGGTAGATAAGAAAATTATGAAATATGTTCCCTTTGTGGATGGGAACAATTTTTAAAAATCGTATCTCTAGAGAAATATTGGGGTAGGACAGAGAAATAAGGCAGGAAGAGGAGGTTTTCATTCTTCATTTTGGCTTTTCATATTCAAAAAAAAAAAAAATTAACCCTAGAGCAAATCATATGAACTACTTTTTGAACATTTTATTTGAAAGAATATACAGGAGTTCCCGTCGTGGCACAGTGGTTAACGAATCCGACTAGGAACCATGAGGTTGTGGGTTTGGTCCCTGCCCTTGCTCAGTGGGTTAACGATCTGGCGTGGCCGTGAGCTGTGGTGTAGGTTGCAGACGCGGCTTGGATCCCGCATGGCTGTGGCTCTGGCGTAGGCTGGCAGCTATAGCTCCGATTCAACCCCTAGCCTGGGAACATCCATATGCCACGGGAGCAGCCCAAGAAATGGCAAAAAGACAAAAAAAAAAAATAATAAAAGAATATACAGAGAGAAAAGTGCAAAACTTGTAAAGGCACAGCATAGTGAACCCAATGACTATGAGTATACACATATAACAGCAGCCAGATTAAGAAATACCATCAAGAAATACCCAGATATACCCTTCATGTACTCTACAAGTCTGTTTTTGGTTTCAACATGACTGATATTTGGTTTTAATATAATTGATAATGTTTAATGCTATGCTGGAATTCTACAACCACTGTTTATGTTTGTTAAAAGAATATAAATTTAGTTTATAAGGAATTGAACTTTTTTATGAAATGAGTCTCTTAAATGTGATTAATTGTGATTTACTATGTCCAAAGAGGCAAATAGTCACTAACAATTCTTCAGAAACCAGAAAAGGTAAAAGGGAGTCCTTGGTTTTTGTTTTTGTGGTGTTTTGTCTTTAGATTATTTTCATCTAGAGAAAGAAGTGAAGGTCTATCTCTGTTTCATGATGTCTGAGATCTCAGCCAAGGTGTCTTGGATGACTGGGGTGGCTGGTCCAACTGGCATGGCCATATCTATAGAGACATCATTCTTTTCCTGATGGATCTGTGGCTGGAACATCCACTCACATGTCAGGTGCCAGGGCTGGTGTGACAGATTAGCTAACAAACAGTTAGCATTGCTCTCCCTGTGGCCTTTCCAAGTAGCTAGATTGAGCTTCCACACAGCTTCATGGTTGCAGGGAAGTGGGACTTTCTATACAGTGGCTGAATTCCCACAGAGTGAGCATACCAAAAAGCTCAGGAGAAAGCTGTAGAGCTTCTTATTATTCAGCTCTGAAGCCTCAGAGTGGGCGTGGCCCCACATTGTATTGTTCAAGCAAGTTAGTAAATTCAGATGTAAAAGGAGTAAAAATAAGCTCCATCTCTCCATGGGAGGATTAGTGTAAAACCTGAAGTATTTCTCCAGGTGAGCTGTATCTTCTTGGCCACTTTTCTTCTTACTTTATATTGACACCATTGAGTGGCCCTCACAAAACCTATATAGTTTTAACATTTATGCATTGATGATTACAAAGTCTGTAATTCCAAAACTCATCTTACCTCTGAGATTCAGATCCAAAATATCCAAAACCTACTGAATGCTTTCTTATGAAATATCTATAGATTTCTCTTAGTCGGTGAGTCTAAAAATATCCACATGTGATTTCTGACTTTAAAAATACCACATACTTATTGTGGAAATATATGTATTTTAAAATAACACAAAACCAAAGACATGAGTCACCCGTAATACTACCACCTAGAAACAACTAGTTAGTATGTATAAACTCTGCCTCTCTCACACACATACATACCCCTATACCCTTTGCATTGAAAGTATAACATTAACATTTTTCTTACAAGAAATATGACTGCTTAGAACTCGATATTTGTATTACTCACATGCAAAATGCTATAAAGTACTTATGCATAAACTTCAAATCAAGTAAATTTAGACCACTTTTGCACAAGAATCTATTTCTTTGACTGTTACATGCTCCTGGTTGCATTTAAGTTACAAAGGGGAATGTGCAGCAGGGTAGAGCTCTTTCAGGGTCAAAGCTGGCACAACATTACCCTTGAGTTACTGGGTATGGTTTTCCATAAATAAATTTTCCTTCCGGGAACCAATATACTTACTCCAGAAAAATAGCAGAGAGCAGCACTGTGACATTTAGTGAAAATTCAGTTTTGAAATGGACATGTGGCTTCTAACTATTATCTCATTTCCATGCATCTTAGATCAAGACCTTTAAAAACTGTGTTTGAAAGTCCAAATGTCAGTATAAAGTGTTTGAGTTTAATATTATTCTGAGGCGTGAGTGTATGTATGTGTATATGTGTGCATTTGTATTTTAAATAAAAAGAAAAATAAAACTGCAAAAATATTTTTAATTATGAAATAAGCATTTTTAATTATTTCTCAATTTTTGAATTGAAAATGTTGCTCTAAGTCATCTCAAATCTAATAGATGATTGTTAAAAGTCAAAATGGGAGTTCCCGCTGTGGTGCAGTGATTAGCAAATCCGACTAGGAACCATGAGGTTGTGGGTTCGGTCCCTGGCCTTGCTCAGTGGGTTAAAGATCCGGCAATGCCGATAACTGTGGTGTAGTTGCAGACCAGGCTTGGATCCCACGTTGCCGTGGCTCTCGTGTAGGCCCGTGGCTCTGGCGTAGGCCGGTGGCTATGACTCCAATTAGACCCCTAGCCTGGGAACCTCCATATGCCATGGGGGCAGTCCTAGAAAAGACAAAAAGACAAAAAAAAAAAAAAAAAAAAGTCAAAATGTAACTAAATAGCTTGAGATATGAAAGTAAATGAAAAATAAGCAATTAAATGAAGGGTGGGTCACTGAAGAAGGGGAGATATTCTAGAGATCATTGTTTCAATAAGCTTTGTAGAAGTTGGTGCCTTTTTTTTTTTTTTTTTGCAAGCTTCTGGAAGAGCAGGCAAAATGCAAGACAGATAAATAAGTCTGGTCACTATCATAAGGCAGTTCTATACTCTCCAGAGAAGATGTACAATGTGTAAGACAAGTAGAATGACAGATGGAATGTAACAAGACAGCAAGCACAGCTCCTCTGTCACCCAACTCCATACTGTCTAAAGAGGCAGCCACTTCTGAACGATGTTTTCATGTATAACACTCCTGGGTGAAACCATTATACAGAGTAAATTGTTAGCATCCACGGAACTAGATCTGACCATCCAGCTTCAGTGTAGAAGGGGATAATCCCAGTCAAGTTGCATACTGCTGCTTCCCTATACCTGAAGACATCCATACAACCTGAGCTCCTATCTCACTATCCTCCGCTAATCTGATCCAATTCCTACCCCTAACTCTTAAAGTATGGTTCTTTGTTTTTTTGGAATTTAATAGCAGTGAGAAACACATTTTCTGTCATCCTAAAACTCTTCTCAGAATGTTTACTTTACCTCTTTGCCTTTAAAAGAACTAGAGTATGGTGTTCCCATGGCAGTTCAGCAGGTTATGAACCCAACTAGTACCTATGAGGATGCAGGTTCTATTCCTGGCCTCACTTAGTGTGTTGCCATGAACAGTGGTGTAGGTTGCAGACATGGCTCAGATCAGAGTTGCTGTGGCTGTAGTCTAGGCCAGCAGCTTCAGCTCCACTTTGACCCCTAGCCTGGGGCCTGGGAACTTCCATATGCCGTGAGTGCGGCCCTAAAAAGAAAGAAAGAAAGAAGAAGAAAAAAAAAGAACTTGATTATGCTCTCTAAATTCTTAAATTCTCCACTTCTTTAATGGCCATCTCAATCTGAGGATGATTATTTATTTTCTTTCATATGACAATTCCATGGGAAATTTTAGTCTGTTATAACTATCAGGTGATTAAGTCCTTTCTCTCATCCAAACCAGGTAAGCAGTTCCATTTCTTTGAGACCTAAAACTTTCAGATGAACAATTTACTCATCTTTATTGTTTCCAAGATACACCAGTCTCTTGCTGACTCCTATTTATTCAGTCAAAACAGAGCTCTTCACTCAAAATTTTACTTTCCTGAAGTTGCTGTTACAATTTTTGGCAACATCAATATCCACATAGTTATTTCAGACAACACTTAATCTTTCAATTTCTTCACTTACTTAAGTCTTATAAAATTTTCCCCCATTTTTTTTCACCTATCTTCTCTTATAATGATACTCAGGACAATTGGTATCATCAAAATCTGATCTCTAAAATTTTCAAAGTAGAAACTCAGCTTAAAAAAAAAAAAAAAAAAAAAAAAGCAGCCTCTTTACTTTTAATTTGTCTTTTCAAGCAGTCTTGGTTCATCTCTTCCACCACTCCTGTCATAGTCTATCCTCCTGTGTCTTAATCTTACCATTTGCTCAAAATCCATCTGTTATCATTTCCTCACTTTACCTTCTTTGTTGAGCAGCTGAGAATCTATGGTTCCTCAATACTGTTACTCCCCAGAGTGTCCTTTGTTCCATCCCTGGGCCTCTCCCCACCCCCACCTGTCTCCACATTTGCATTCCAAAACCCCAACTCTGAAGGAAACAAGAATGTGTCATGCCAAAATATGCCACTTTGGCATATTGATTATTTTGAATTAAAAATTCTTAAGAAATTTTTAATTCAAGACGCAAGAAGGTCACCTGGAACCTCATTTTTCTCCTGAAAGCAGAAGAATAAACTCCCATGTGAAAAGTAACTTCTCCGTACCAAGAGAAAGGAAGACATTATTTTATCACCAGAGAAAGGAAATTAAGGGCCAAAAAACCTATACAAAAACCTTGGTGAACTAAGCCTTATCTTCCTAGTAACTTCGTTACCATTTACTACCCATAGCCCAAAGCACTTTTTCTTATCAAATCATCACAATTTATTGTTTCTTATTCTAAAAAATATAAAAGCTTCCTTCTATGGTCACTTCTTCAGGACCTCATTCTCATGTGAAAACCCTCATGCACATGTAAAAATTTAATAAAATGCACATGGGCTTCTCCTGTTAATCGATCTTATGTCAGATTAACTCTTAGGCTCTGCTTGAGACTTTAAAAGGTTGGAGGAGAATTTTTCCTCCACTACAAACACAAAAACAAGACTTCCCTGCACCTCTGACCAAGCAGCTGAATCACACATCCAAGCAAACATGCTAGTTTTCCTTAACGTTTAGTATCTCAAGATTCAAACAGGCTGCAGCACTGTCTGATCATTCTACTATATATAAAGTAGCCTACTCACTTTCTAATTCCTGACGTTATATAATATGTTATTTTTCCAAATATGTGCTATCCTACCCCTCCTTCTGCCTTCTCAGCTGATGTGTTTGCTTCATACATGATTGAGAAAAGAGAAATAATTAGATGCTAAATCTTTTCTCTTCCACCTACAAAAAACAACCTAAGCAAAACCACAGTGACCTCCAAGTTGCCAAATCCAGGTTGTCTTTTTCTCCCTACACATTACAGGAATGCAGTGTTCAGTACACTTGACCTCTTGATCCTGAAAACATTTCTTCTTTCTTGAATTCTGTACCACCAGACTCACTGTTACTCTGCTCTGACCTTTTCACTCTCTTTTTACAAACTCTATGTATTGAAATTCCCTAGAGTTCTGTCCCATATCACTACAGAGTTTTTTCATTTTCTTCAGAGTACATAGTTTCTTCTTGTGTAATTTTTACTTTTTTTAATGTATGTCCCCATAATGTCACACACTAGTGTTGCATGTATTTTACTTAAGGTGAGTCTCATGTTCTTCTGTGTTTTGGTTACTTTGCCTCTACTTTCATTACATCACCCAGAGAAGATATATTCACTTGTTAAGTGAATGAATAAACATACTGCTGTGAACTTATTGCAACAGTAATGTTTGTTTCTACATGGAGGAAGGCATAGAGAAAAGAGGTCAATGATTTATCTTTCTCTGTTTTCATAAGTTTTAGAAACAATAGTCTTTCAGCTGGTCCATTCCCTTATTAAAAATAATCATGTCCTGCTATTACACTCTTGTTCCTATGTGAGAGCTGTAACTGGCTGCTTTTTCTCCTCTTCTTGAGATAGTGTGCCAATGCTAAAGCGAAAGAGGTCTTTGCCTGCTTTCAGGTGGAGGTGAAAGGCTCTGCTCCAAGGGACAACCTGCTTTTACTTTGGTGCCTGCAGGGCACCTGACATCATTCATTTTGATCAGCTTCTTTCTACCTTATTAGTGATGCTACATGCTTCATGGTGCAGGTTAATTTTCTCTTACAGATCTGCATAAATTGCTAACATTATCCTATATCTCAACTACATATTCCTTCAGGGAATTGATAGCATACTTTCTCCCACTTAAATCCTGTATTTAAATTCCCTATATATCTGTATTAGAATATGCCTGAAAAAAATTCACTATCTAGAGCATGTCTGGATATAGACATTACCTGAAGCACAGTTAAATAATAACATATCATGTATCAACAATTGAAATACTGGCCTAGTTTTCCTACTATTTCTGAACAAAATGTTGACAGCTTTCTGTTTACTTAAGTAGGATCTCCCTTTTCTACATCTTTGCTGTCACTATTAAATATACCATGGAGAGGCAGACACAGATAAATATAATTAACTTAATTAAATCTCTAGTTTTATATTCTAGAGGTTTAAGGTTTTAGGTTTCATGACCTGTGTTAATATAAAAATGGAAGTACTTTCTGTTTGGTAAGGCTGCAGAGCCTGGTATAACTCCCTCTCTAAGAAATAAGAGAAAATTACAAAGGTGGATCAGTTAAAATTAAATGATTCTCTCCTATAAACAAACTTCCAGATTCATCGCTGAAACCAATTTCGCTACAGGTAGAACCACTTTAAATGTGTCTTGTTTTCTCTGATTCTGATCTTCATTTGAATCTGTGTGTGCTGATAGTTTGGTCAAGGAATCGTTTCCTATGTTTTAGCTTATGGAAATGAGTATACGTAGGAAGCAGAAACCACTGTTAGATATTTCAGGAGTAATTTAATATGAAGGATAACTTGCTTCTGAAACTGTTGAAAGGGGTGGAAGGAATGATCAAAGAATAAGATTCTCAGAAAGACACTTAAAACAGATTCCACTTTCTAGGGGAGCTATGATCTCTGCCTAATCAAAGCTATTGGTAACAAGTCATTAGGAATTTGCCGCCACAGGTACAAGTGTACCTTGACACACACAAGCTGCTCATGGACACTGGACAGTGATTCTGGACCACTGACTGACATGATCCTCTCATAGTACCACAACCTAGACACAGTATATTGGAAACTGCTTCAGATCAGATGAGCTCCACATCCTGGCTTTCCAGGAGCAAAGGGCTAAGATAACAAGAAAATTGCTTCTAATCCATTTCTGCCTTCCAAGTCGCAAGTGAAATACTGTTTTAAGTTTTTATGCTTTCAGAGCAAGAAGTGTGAGTAGATGCTGCATGACAATGACCAAATCCATCTTAATATCTTTGTGAAGAAAACCAATATGCAAAGGGAATGAGTGTGAGAGGTCTATCAAATTGATTACAAAGGTCCCACTTTATCAATACTACAATTTTGAAATAATTAATATATCACATGAAGAATAAAACTAGTTCTCTATTCTTTGAACTCCTCCTATACTGAAATATTGGAATTTCCCCAACTCCCTAGGTTTTCTCTTGCCTATTACCTTGCATGTTAAATTCCTAAATAGTACTGCTATTCTCTCCCTACATCCTAGTTATTGGCCTACCCATCTGTTTCAGGAAGCTATATTTTATCTCCAACTTCACTTGCATTTAATCCTCCCAAATGCTTCCAAAGCTTTCCTTGTAAATCTCTGTCAAAAAAATAATCATCTATTAACCTACCTATATATTCCAATAGATCATAAAGTTTCTAAGGACAGTCATCTTCTTCTGTATCCAGTAAGCATAGCAGGTGCTCAGTAAAGGTTACTTGAATCTATGTTCAAAGGACATTTTCAGGTTTTTAAGTACCATTTATTTTTATTTTATTTTATTTTATTTTATTTTATTTTATTTTATTTTTGTCTTTTGTGTTTTTAGGGTCGCACCCGCAGAATATGGAGGTTCCCAGGTTAAGGGTCTAATCAGAGCTGTTGCCGCTGGCCTATGCCACAGCCACAGCAATGACAGATCTGAGCTGCATCTGTGACCTATGCCACAGCTCATGGCAACACCAGATCCTTAACCCCCTGAGCGAGGCCAAGGATCAAACCCACAACCCCATGGTTCCTAGTCAGATTCCTTTCCACTGCGCCATGATAGGAACTCCATTAAATACCATTTAAATGAGTTGTTTTTTATTCAAAGTGTGGTTGTCTTCAAAGTGTCATATTGATGATTCAATGGTACCTCAAATGATTGGATACTTGTTTTACCTTTTTAGTTGAAGTGTGTTTACCTGTTAGGTAGATCCAATTATGATTTATTTTTTCTTCATAGACTTGAAATATTTAAAAGAAAAGTGTCTTTTGTTCTCTTCCTATGTCCAATCTAAAAAAATGTTAAATCAACCATTGTGTTGAATCGTAGCTTTTTTTTTTGTATTGAAAAAAGTTAAGGACTCAGGGCAAAACCAGGAGTTGTCCTCTAGCCAGAAGATTAGCACCATCACCACCACCCCTTGCCCCCACAAACTACTAGTTTTGAGCAGCAAATAACATGGAAGAGAAAGTCTTTGGGTCAACTCGAATGTTTGGTAATGGTGGACAGAGTTTAGAACAGAAGAAATATGTTTTATTAGAATTAATAACATTGCATTTCCCTCGCAAGAAACCCCATCCCAAATCTTCAAACACCCCAGTGCCTACTCTTTGGGAAAATATCAACAAAATTTATTTGACCTTGTGTGTAGTAAAAATCCATTAATGATTCTTTGCCTTATGATGTGATATTTCTAATAAAATCATAGGACTTTTTGAAAAAATTTAGATATAAACAGTAGGTTTCTATAGCTTTCAAAGCAAAAATATCATTTATAGCAAACTGCTTGCATTTAGGAATAGCTTATCTTTATTTTTGCCTGCTTCCTGCCAAAAAAATCAAATCCTAAAAGCTACAGAAGAAAATATTGGAAGATAAGTTATACAATGCTGGCATCTGGAGAAAGAGAGACCATGATGATAATTACGATATTATGTTTATGGTTTTGTACATCACGTGCTCAAGAACCAGTTTTGCTACAGAGAATTAAAAACCCAGATAAGATGATAGACATCTTTAAGCAGATAATAAAACAAAAAAATGCAACCATTCTACGAGTTTTTGATATCTAAATACAGCTATTATTAGTGTTGGAAGGACATCCAGAGAGAGAGTAAATTATGAATTACCCCCCTTTTTGCTATTTGTAACAAAGTAATTAAAATAGCAAAAATTATTATTCAGGTATTAAAAATGAGAAGCTGGTGGGGGGACAAGCAAAGGACAAAAAAAAAGGAAACAAAACAATATATATAGATTAAGATGGGATGAGGTCTTTTTTTCTTTTTTATTAAATCCCAATAATTTTATTTTCAGTTTACATAAGTGTGAACGAGAACTTCTTTACAGGTTGAACACTGACATTAAGTGGTTTAAATTATATAAAGATCATAAAGATTCCACAAGTTTATTTTTCAAAGTAAACTGGAAGAGGTTAGCCTCTAGGAATTTGCCCTATTGATATGCTGAAAAAAGTTCACTTGGAACCATTTTGAAAAATGTAAACATATTTTATAAAAATAAATGCAGATAATTCATAATTGATAATTATGAATATATGGTGTCATCCATGCTGTCAATTGCTTTTTAAGTCATGGATTCATTTAAAACAAAAAAAAAGAATGCAATTCCACACACCTGTGTTACACTGTAAGGAAATGCTCTTAGACACAGACAAAATAGTATCTCACTTTCCTTCTCTTTTTCTTTCTTCCTAGTTTTCCCTTCCCTACTTCTTTTTCCCAATTATTTATCTGAACATTAACTGCATTTTTGTAGGTAAATACTACTTCTGCAAATTGTTACTATGATATATCATCTATATCCTTGTTCTGCATATTTCAGGAAGTTGGCATATGTTTCTTATGCTACATTATAACACTATACAATTCCTGCAAATGGAGAAGGTTATTTGCTTTTACTGACTTACATGATTCTTTTAAACCCACCTGGATAATCCAGGGTAATGTCCTTATTTTAAGGTCTCTAACCTTAATTATATCTGTAAATTCCTTTTTGCCATGTAATGTGACGTATTCACAGATTCCAGAGATTAGAGCCTGGACATCTTTGGAGTACTATTTTTCTGCCTGCTATACTAACATTTTCTTTGCTACTCATTTGATTATTTAAGTGACTAATGACTAATGTAAAAAAAAAATGGCTCAAAATTTGTGTATTTAGAATATTTGAAACAAAGCCAAAGTGATCCTTAGAATCTTGGGAGGAACTTTGCTCCTCAAAATTTTATTTGCTGATAGATACTACTAAATATTTACCTAACTTAGAGTAATAAAATAAATGCCTCAGTCACATCTTAAAGTTGTATGAATGCAACCTTTTGACTAGAATTTCCACAATGTAATTTGTTAGCAAGAGTACACAGAGCAATGGGAATAAGCATTTGAGTATTGGAATGGTCCACAAACATGGATTATATTGGCAAGGCACAACATGAAGCTCCCTGTAAATGTTAGGTCTCAGTAAACTATGAATCAACTATAAATAACTTGCAGGATGATCTGCAGTCAGTTGATATGTCATTGTTGGTCATTGTTGTAATCCATGGCTTGGTTTGTACACATTGAAGTTGATAAGCATAACTTTGTAGACAAGAAATTTGTATAAAGGTTCTAATTTCAGGAGTTCATGTTGAGTAAAGTCAACTCTAATAACAATGCCTTATATTTTTACAGTGCTTCATTGCTCAGAAAATCCTTTATCTTTATATTAACAAATATAATTCTTACAACCCTGTAAAGTTGTTATGACAAAATATGATCTCTGTTCAAGATAGATTCAATATGTGGTCATAAACATAAACTGAGTCTTTCAGTTCTTTGTTTCAGATTTTAGAGGTTTTTTTTTTTTTTGTATTTGTGTATGTTAGTAAAAACATTATTCAAAGAGAAGATACAAGACTAAACAGGATATCTGAGTGATAAAGAAGATATAAAATATTCCTACAGGCAAAAAGGTGGAGTAAATGGATTCAAGGAGATCTCTCCCTCCAGTTCTGTATCCTCAGCCTCTAGAGGGGTTGGGGGCAGGCTAAGCACATGTTAGATAAGATGTTGGTTACTTGAAACTTCAGTTACTTAACAGTTTTATAAACATCTGACAATTTTTAAAATTTTTACTCATTTTCTTTTGAGACAGTGTTAACTTATTTGATGCCTACATCCACACAGGTTACACAATTTCATCACAAAAACAGTTCAAATAATTAAAGTCAATAACACACTCAAAGGTGAACATGTGTCAGTCACTATATGTCACACTCCTTTATATGAGTTATCGCTTAATTACTCATAGAAGCCTGAGGTAGAATTCCCTTGAATTATAGCTACCCAAACTCTAAAAATGCTAATTATTTTTATTATTTGATCAATCTAAGCAGCAAAAGGGCAGTCAGATAATAAAACAAAAGTACCAAGAGCTTCCCAGAACACTCCTCTCACACAGAAGTTGGACATCTATTCCAGATCTAAAATCTTTAAATAATTTGTCAGTTGTATATCCTGCTTTATTTTAAAAGAATGAATATCTTGTGCCAACTAAATCTTACTTATATTTCACAAATGAACTGTCCTAACATTCTACTAATTTTTTTACATTAATGTGATAATTACCTCCTATCGTATATGTGATTAGAGATTCTGATTGATATTGCACATGCATTCCATTACAGTTTGCTACTTCTTTTCAATAGCAACAAATCATAGCAGCCAATAAAATAGTCTACATAGCTTTGTTTATTTCAAGGACAGTTTTCTAATACAGAACAAATGAAATAAGATGAAAGCAAGCCATATTATAAAGAGAATAGGATTTGATTTTGTGAACTGCAATCCTTGAATGGTCCAAGTGAAATGACTGTCTAAGGTGTAACAAATACAATGAATTAGGAAAGTTATCTTAGTCTTTAGGATTTCCTACCAAATGGTGTCTGCAATCATTAAATACTGACCTAGTCTAGGAGGAAAGTTAATGCAATCTAGCTGAAAATCCATTGCAGGTGATCAAAGTGGCCTTAAGTGTCCCCTCAGATTGACTGAATTTTATTATATTTATTTATTTATTTATTTATTGTCTTTTTGCTATTTCTTTGGGCCACTCCCGCAGCATATGGAGGTTCCCAGGCTAGGGGTCCAATCGGAGCTGTAGCCACCGGCCTACACCAGAGCCACAGCAACGCGGGATCCAAGCCGCGTCTGCGACCTATACCACAGCTCAGGGCAACGCCGGATCATTAACCCACTGAGCAAGGGCAGGGACCGAACCCGCAACCTCATGGTTCCTAGTCGAATTCGTTAACCACTGCGCCACGATGGGAACTCCAGATTGACTGAATTTTAGACAGGCTTCTTCCTGATTCTTGCCCCTGACTTCCCTTTTCTTAGAGCATTTACTTTCGAATGTTTGTAATTGTCAGTCTTTTATCCGCCCATTTGAGAGATGTAAATCTTTTTTAAAAACTGTTGTACATTTTGGAAGTTCCCCTTGTGGTTCAGTGGTAGCAAGCCTGATTAGTATCCATGAGGATGTGGGTTTGATCCCTGGCCTTGCTCAGTGGGTTAAGGATCTGGCGTGAGCAGTAGTTGTAGGTCTCAGTCACTGCTAGGATCATGTGTGGCTGTGGCTGTGGCGTAGGATGGCAGCTGCAAAGTTTTACAACCCAGGACTGAACTTCTCAAAGACCTGGAGTTATCCTTTTGAAATGTAAATGTCAAGGATGGTTGCACCCTTATTACCCAGTGTCTCTGAAAGAACAGCAGTCTAATTTGGGGGAGTATCATAATTCATATTGTAAAATTAGCCTCTGCATGAAGATAGGAAAAAATTTACTTTTCCTTTGATAAGGCCAATTAGCAAACACAGAGGGCCTATGCCCCATACTCTACCACAGTTCTCAAAATCTCTCCCACCTTTTGTTTTAGCAGCATTGTCTTCAGACTCTGTCCTGGTTCTGGCCTCTATGAGAAATCTCCTATTGAATAGGCTTGAATAAAGTCTCCCTTGCCTGTTTCATTTCATCCAGTGCAATTTTTCCTTGACACACTGTAAGACAAAACATAACCATGAACATCAGAAACAGAAGAGGGAAAATTCTTTTCTAAGTTGCAGCATGGAGCCTTAACATTAAGTATAACAAAAATTGTTGGCTCATAATGAAGATTTAACACATTTTATGCACGAGTATTTGCCTTCCTATATACTTAAAATTGCACTGCAATGAAGTTTTAAGGTGCAGAAAGAAAGAAATTATTGACACTATAGAGAAGATAGTGACGAGGTCTCCAATTTGTGAGAGAATTCATCCAGGTTCCAAGAGTGTAAATGGAAGAGGGATGTGGAAAACTCCGAAGCTGAGATTCCTAGAATGCACTCAGGGCATCTCCGTAGTAGATGGCAGTCAGTGGGCACAGGAGAACCTCCACAGGGCTCTGGGCTCCTATCAGAAATGCTGCAGAGGAAGAACTGAGAGGCAGGGCTGGGCAGTGAGAGCTCCTGGAAGGGTGCAAACACAAGGCAATGGAATCATTCTGCTCTCCCATCCTTCCCTCATCCCCAGGCAGAACAGAGGCAAAGCTGGGCATCGACAGGGCAAAACTGAGATATCTTTTCTCTAAATTAAAAAATCAAAAATCAACCAAATTGCCCAACAAACAAACAAAAAAAATGCAAGAGGTTTATTTCCACATTGCGGTTCCTTGGAAACACTCTTCGCATTCAGATATTTGGTGAGTCCACAGCTCTCAAGGGCAAACAACCTTGTTTCACAAAGCTCCTGCTCAGAATTCCTGCTTGAAGGAGAAATCTAGATGGGAAGGAGTTTTTTACAAACAGGGGTAAGAAGGAAAATCCAAAAATTCACTAGCCCTTTTTAAGAGTGTGAATAGACAATTTAAAATCACCAGATTAGAAAAAAAAAAAAAACCTGATAGTATAAAAATTAAAACAGTACATAAATAATTACCTCCCTTAAAAAATCTAGACAAAATTCATGGTCCAAATATGAAGCAAAACAATTGATAAAATGTAAGAGAAGCCATTATCTATGGTTTCCCGTTTAGTTCTTCATTCTCACAGAATTTTATTTACTTGCTGATATTAGTTTTTTTAATGGCTTGTCAACTTTTGAGTGAGTTATTTTTTATGTAGTCCTGCATGCACAGAATGGTTCAAAACTTTTAAGTGCCTGGAAGCGAATTCATATTTGCCTCTGCCAAGACCTCCAGTGTGAGGGCATAACCAAAGGCCATCCAAAGAAAAACAAGCAAAAAAAAAAAAAAAAATCTCCTCAGGTATGCTCCAACTGGACATTATTTTCCTGGGGAAGCTAGAGGTTGGCTATCTAGATGCAGGGTATCTCGTATGATTACTTTGGAGAGCATATTTGTTTTTTTTTTTTTTTTTTTTTGTCTTTTTGCCATTTCTTGGGCCACTTCCGAGGCATATGGAGCTTTCCAGTCTAAGGGTCCAATGGGAGCTGTAGCCGCTGGCCTACACCAGAGCCACAGCAACGCAGGATCCGAGCCGCGTCTGCAACCTACACTACAGCTCACAGCAACGCTGGATCCTTAACCCACTGAGCAAGGCCAGGGATCAAACCTGGCAACCTCATGGTTCCTAGTCGGATTCGTTAACCACTGAGCCATGACGGGAACTCCATATTTGATTTTTTATAGTTAGTCTTGATTTACAAAGGGAGGAGCAACATTTAGGAAAGCTGCTAACTATTGACCAAATTCTGATAGTTTGGGGGTGATTACTCCAGAGGCTCTGGTTAGGCTTCCTGGGCTGTTGGCTACTGAGGTTATAGGTGAGAGTTCTACTTTTATATTTGATCTGGCCCTTGTCCTTTTGTATACTCAGTCTCTCAAGAGTTTTGCATCCTTCACATGTATGAGTCCTACGACTTTGACCACTCCCTCTCCCCAAATATACACAGGTACATACACACACAAACACTAGGCCATTAAAGCTCCAGTGCACAGGAGCCTGCTGTGGAAACGCTGTTTTCTGAACGGTGTACTGGTGCTCACCACCCTGGCTTTGCATCTTTTCCTCCTCCTTCTCCTCCTTTCCATTTGATATCTATGAATTTTCATTTATTTCCTTTCTTATTTTTAATTTTTTAAGTTCCAATTATATAGTTAACATTCTTATTGTATTTTATATTGCCCTTACATGAGTTTGGAATAAACAGACTTTGTGTATTAGCTCGTCCTGCTCTTTTAATCAGAAGTTTATTCTATTTATGAAAAAAATTTAAATGAGGATGTTTAGAAAAAAGGAATTAAAAAGAAGTGTAGTCTGACACTGATAAGTTTTTTAAAAATGGAAAATTTAGCATGGGAGCTAGTGTCTGAAGAGCAGTATTAAGGTACAAACTCTAAGCATCAACTACAAAATTATTTATGGGACTAGTCCTTTGGGAGAACAATGGTAAAAAACTTTCTCTTAGGGATACAACATACTCAGTTTTCTGTAATTATTCACCATAATGGGAATCTTTTTCCTCTAAAGTGCTTAGGTTTATTTATTTATGTATTTTTAATTATTATTATTATTATTATTAAAACTTTATAGGGTCATACCCATGGCATATGGAAGTTCCCAGGCTAGGGGTTGAATCGGAGCTACAGCTGCCAGCCTACAACACAGCCACAGCAACTCAGGATCTGAGCCGAGTCTGTGATCTACACCACAGCTCACGGCAATGCCAGATCCTTAACCCACTGAGCAAGGCCAGGGATTGAACCTACATACTCATGGATACTAATAGGATTCATTTCCACTGAGCCATAATGGGAACTCCATGCTTAACTTTTAGATGTTGTCTTCTGTGTAATTATGTCTCTCTTTCCACTCAACACCTCACACTTCTCCCTTTAAAAAGAAAAAAAAAATCAACTTTTTTACACACTTGCCCCCACAAAAATGCACTCTTTTTACTCAATATTATTCTACTTTTTCCTTTATCAAAAATTACCTTACAAGGGCACATGTATTTTAAAAATAAGAAACTTAGTTCTTCCTGTAGAAAATGAAGAGACCCTCCCCCCTTCTTAGAGCATTTTCTTTAGAAAACCTGTCATTTTAAATGTTTTCTCTCTTTGAAATGTGCGTACATATTTTTAAGAGAAAAATAAGCCTCTTGCCAGGACCAAGAAATGTCTTTTGCAGGAATATGGGAACCATCTCTTTGTAATGTAATTATCAGAGAAGACAGAACCCCTACCACACAGATCCTGTGAGAGACTAGGGGCTGACTTAGGCTGGCCTCTCCATCCAAATTGTCAAACTGCCTCTTGTCATAAAAAATATCTTCCTTTGAATACAAACAATTAGCAAACACAAATGGCCCCTCCAATTACCAGGTGAATCTGGGATGAATGTGTGTGACAAACGGTGCTGTCAGTCCTCTTGCTCGAGAACTAGTGATTATCTGAGAACAGAGAAATGGGTGAGATTTCTTTCTATTTTTCCAGTCTCTTAGTGGATGGCATTCTGGCTTAATGCTTAGTCAATAATAAAATTGTTCTCTTTCTCATCTACCTTTATGGAGATGTTTTCTGGATTGGCAGGAGAATTTTGTTTTTATTTCCCCAATGAAATTTCCTGGATTTGTTTAAGATTCTGCTTCCTGGGCAAAATATTTCTGGATGCATATTACATCAAATTCAGAAAATATTACAACTAAGTACAAATGGAGACATCCTTCTTTATAGACATGTATAGATTGAGAAACCATTGATCCAATCCGGAAGGAATTGGGAAGACCTTTTCTGCCATTAGGTATGTGGTTGAGGCCCGAGAAATTACAGATTTTCAACCTCTGTCCATCATCAGTGGTTTGATAGCAGACACATGAATAGCCAAAATGATCAGAACCTTCCTCCTGATTTTTGTTGTCACTATTGGGCATGATTCCAGGTTCATGCATTTCAAAATCCATGAAACTGCCAAGGACTATTTGCCACTGGAGAGTCTATGAGAATCTAAACAAAAGTGAGCAGCAGTAGCAGCTGCAGGAAGAGAGATTTAGAGTACTGCTCACATCCTTGGGATATTTCAGTCTAACTTTTTAGACTTAAACTATTCTAATTTGTGCTTATATCATTGTCAAAAGAAAAAAAAAGAACTAATTCACTGACTATGTCATCCATAATGGTCTCATATGAAAGGAGTAAATCTTAAAATATTGAAAGTCTGTATTTATGCATTTACTTTTGCAAATATTTATGGAAAATGCGTCATCTGACAGATATGCTTCTAGCACAAGGGAGTGATCGGTGAACATGTCAGGGAAAAATCTTTGGATTTTAGTGAGGGGGTTAATCAAGAAACTAGATTTTAAACAAAATGCAGAGAGTGCAAAGGAAGCAAAATGCTCCAGAAAATGAAGAGATGAAGTATGGGAAAGGTGGGGTGGAAAATTAGGTAATGAGGCCAGGCCAATCTTATTTAGAAGAGGGCTTAATTTGAAGACTTGATGTAAGGAGGAGGGCTTGTCAGGAGCTATGTCTGGGGGAATAGCTTCTCAGGCAGCAGGAATAGCAATGTGCTCTGAAGTGGGATTGTGCCTGCCTTATTGCAAATGCATGGACCAATTGAATTGGCTTGAATGAGGGAGGGATGGAGTAAAAAAAGAGGTGGGAGGGTTATCTCAGTGAGGCTTTGTGCTCCTAGTAAGAACCCCAGCATTTACTCTGAATGAAATAGGAAGCTACTTGATGAATGTATCAGAGCGTTGACATCAGATTTATACATTAAAATATATTGTTTCGATTTTTCATTACATACTTTTTTAGTAACAATATACTTGGTGGCAGTAGCTAATATATTTCCCCATACTTCTTTTGTACCATGAGCTTTTCCTCACTTCTGGCAGTTTTGGACTCAGTTCTACAAACTCAGAGATTGGATGGCACCTCAGAAAGAAATACTTATAAAAAAGCAAAGAGTTGGACCAGTGGGTAGTTTCCTCTAGTCTTGTTGATATTATTTTATCTTTTTATGAGGGGGAAATATTGCAAATGAATTTTGAATGTTATAAAAGATACATTTGTGACCAGAAAAAACCTTGGGAATTCTTTATTTGCCTTTTGCTTTTCTATCTATCTTATCTTTGCAGCTTAAAAGACCATGAAGTCAAAACACAGAACACAAAATACTTAATTAGTGAGATTAATTAGTGAGATAAGATTAGCCCAGAGATCTGACAGCCCTCACTTCTTAAAAAAGAAGAAAGACATTGTGTCAATTGTTTTGAAGAATTATTTACTATCATGCAAAATCAAAAAACATTGATTTAGTTTTTTATTCCTAAAGCCTTTTAAGAATTAATGACTTTCACTGTAATTTTTATAGTACATAGTTATTTTTAAGAGTATACGTGTTCATCATGAAAATGTCAAATACGCTGCTTAAGTAGAGCTATCAGAGGGCATCTTATCTAGTGCCTGGATCCATCAAATCTGCCCTTAATGTGATAAAACCTTGTCTTTGACTGCTAAGTCTTCCTGAGTTAACCAGTGGATGTTTAGAGGTAATTCAGAAAGTCACCTTTAAAGATTTGGGTCATGTGACCTTCCTTCTCTTCCTGAATATATGGCCTGCTTACATGCTGTTTCCCCACTTTATAATCTAAACATACTGCAGGTTATCTATTTTGTTTAAATTTATAAATTCAATTAAAAAATAGATCTCGTTATTTTAGATTTGCTCTCCAGTCTCAAAAAGTAGTCTTCTAGAACTTGTCCTTGATTGTTGCCAGATTTTTCTAAAATGGATCAGCCGATTATTAACTCCTACAATTTGTATATTCATCCCGCAAAATCTGTTCATTATGAGGAAAATATCAGGGGGAGGGGAGAAGAGCACTCTCACGATTGTTTGCTGATTATTGGTAGTGAAACCTGACTACATTAAAATTAAAAGAGTGTATTTGTCTTTCTGACTAACTTCACTTAGTAGAGAATCTCTAGTTCCATCCATGTTGCTGCAATGGCATTATTTTATTCTTTTTATGGTTGAGTAGTATTCCATTGTGTATATGTACCACAACATCTTAATCCACTCATCTGCCCATGGACATTTAGGTTGATTCCAGTTCCTGGCTATTGCGAATGGTGCTGCAATGGACATACAGGTGCAGGTTTCTTTTTGAATGAAAGTTTTATCTGGATATATGCCCAGGAGTGGGATTTCTAGATCATATGGTAGATCTATACTTAGTTTCCTGAAGTATCTCCATGCTGTTTTCTATAGAGGTTGTACCAATTTACATTTCCACCAACAGTGTAGGAGGGTTCTCTTTTCTCCACACTCTCTCCAGAGTTTGTTATTTGTAGACTTAATGATGGCCATTCTGACCAGTGTGAGGTGGTACTTCATTGCAGTTTTCAAATTCATGGACAGACTTGTGGTTGCCAAAGGGGAGGGGGAGAGAGTGGGATAGACTGGAAGTTTGGGGTTAGTAGATGCAAACTATTACGTTCAGAATGAATAAGCAATGAGGTCCTGCTGTATAGCACAGGGAACTATATCCAATCATTTGCGACAGACCATGATAGAAGATAATATGAGAAAAAGAATGTATAGATATAAGTGTAACTGTGTCACTTTGCTGTACTGCAGAAATTGACAGAATATTGTAAATCAACCATAATAAAAAGAAAATAAAAAATTAAGAGTGTAAACTGATATAGGATAAAATCTCATTGTGATGATAAATATCCTATCTTCCCCAAAGTATTCCTCTTTTATATTATTGAATAAAAATAGGTCAGATTTGGAGCTCCTGTGCTGTGAAACAATGGGATCAGCAGTGTCTCTATAGCACCAGAACCCTGGTTCAATCCCCACCCCAGCACTGTGGGTTAAAGGATCAGGTGTCACCTTGGACTGAGAACTCCATATGCTGTGGGGTGGCCAAAAAAGAAAAAAGAAATCCCTAATAAAATCTTCCTTATAATATGAATATATTATATAGCCACATGACAAAGTATATATTCATAGTCATATTATGAATTAAAAATAACAAATCAATTATATAATTCATATGTATATTATTTCCTTGTGCCATCTGTTTCAGTGAAAGTTCTAAGAAAATTTCTCTGAATCTGTTTCATCCACAACCCCAGTAGGCAAGTGACTATGTCATTTCAAGAATTCTATCCAATTCCAGGTGGGTCTGATTAAAGTAAGCCAGAGGTCAAAAAAACGCTTGTTTCTGTAAAGAGCTAATTAGTAAATATTTTAGGCTTTGCTAGCCATAAGGCACAATGAAGAATATTATATAAATATTTATATAATGAAAGAAAATAAATTTCTGTATATTTTATATTATTACCAAAATGAAGAATATTATTTTATGAACATTGAAATTTAAATTTCCTATACTCTTTTTGGGTCCAAAATATTTACTTCTGATTTTTTTGGAAACATTTAAAAATGTACAAAATAATATATATATCCTGAGGAATACAAAAGTAATGTAAAGTATGCTGTGGGCCAGATTTTGTTGGAGCTGGAATTACCTGAGCTCCAAGGTTAAAGGAACATTAACATGTTCCCCCCTTGCTTATTTGTTGCTCAGTGCTTCAGGAATCCAGGCTCAAACAATGTTACTTTATTCTTACTTTTTTACATTTAATTTATTTTATTAAAATAACATAATTGAGGAACAATAAGACAACTATATTTTGTCAGGTGAAATAAAAACAAAATTAAAACCCAAATCTTCAGGAAAACCTGTGTTCTGGCTTCCTTGCATACATAATAGTGTGATGCAGAGACAAGGCTAGCCCCCCCACCCCTACACACCCCTTAGCTCAGCTCCTGGAAGACTAGCTCAGCACCAATGATATCTGCTCCCTAGAGACGGTGGAGACTGGGAGAGGCAGGCCAAGGCCTCTTCCAGAAAATCATCCCCAAAACACTGGAAACTTTTAAGAAAAGGAAGAATCACCAAAGTCAAGTCCAGAGTACCAAAGCCGGCTATGGTGGCCAGAACCATAGGTGGCTATGGTCTCAACAGTTCTGGGCTATTTGGTCCATTATGTGCTCCAGTGTGTTTTTAAGTTTCATTCAAATATATAGATTTCTCAATAAATAGAAAGACAAATACCATATGATATCACTTATATTATGTGTAGAATCTAAAATATGGCACAAATGATCCTAGCTACAAAATAGAAACAGATCATGGACATGGAGAAGAGATTTGTGCTTGCCAGAGACAGGGAAGGGTATGGACAGGGAGTTTGGTGTTGGTAGATGCAAACCATTACCTTTAGAACAGATAAGGAATTGGGTCATGCCATATAGCACAGGGATCTTTATGTGTGGCTGGGTCACTTTGCTATACAGCAGAAATTGAAGGAACATTGTAAATCAACTATACTTTAATAAAACAGTTTTTAAAAATATAAACTTTGTTCACTTTCAATTTTGTCACAGCAATCTCTAATCTTTTTTTTTTTTTCATTTTTGGGTTTTTTTCATCCATTTTTACATTACCATGGCCAAAATATTAATTCTCACTATATGCATGTGTATTAACTCTGAATTCACTGACACACAACATACCATAATAACACTACATGTAAATCTTCGGCTTTTCCTTTTACTCTAGACCAACATATAATTCTCCCTCCTTCCATCTCTTTCTCCAAGGGGTTCCTTTGCTTGTTTCTCATACTATATACTTATCTTTACACCTATTCGAGAAAAGAAAATCCCTCCCTTTAAAGGAGAGCTTGTCATTAGATAAGATAAATTAAAGGGAAGAATTATATGACCAGATAACACTGAGTAAATGATGACACGACATAAGCTTTATGTTGAAATTACAGAAGTTACTGCCATAGCTTTCTCTCTCTGAGCTCCTGGGGGAAAAAAAAAGGCAAACACTGCAGTTCTCCCACTAGGCCCTCAGGCTACTATATTAGCAACTGCTTGCCAGCACACCAACTATAAGTGAACAGAATGGGGAAAGAGAATTAAGATTTGGAGGCAGAAGTGTACTAGTGAGTCAGGGGATCTGATTACAGAAAGAAAGAAGGCAACAAATTATTTATATACTAATTTGCTGCAGATTGCCTCATAAAATTATTACTTTAGAAGAAAAACCAAAATAATACATTTAATAATTTTTATCAATATGTGTTAGAGAGGCAAAGGGGTCTATATAGGAAAAAGCCTAACTATTCATCTTTTCTGAGTGCTTTGTCAAAAACACCAGCCTTGTTTTTGGCACCTGAGGGTGATGTTAAATACAGAAACTCAAATTAATAACCAGACATGATTAGAAATATTAAAAAAAAATCATTGAAAGAAAATTAGGAAAACATTGACCACCAAAGCAGACTCATTCGGAGATGAATCTGAAAGCCCTAGAATAAGGTAACTTGGGTTGAAAATTTGGCTCAAAGTTTAACTTGCTGTGTTACTATGGACAGGTTTGTTACCTTTCATGTGACTTAATTTATATATCTCTGAAGTAATCAACTTGATTAGAGAATAATTGAGATAACTTATGTGCATAAAATTTCCACACACCACATAGTATTTGTTCAATAAATGTTCATTACATACTTAGAGCTGGCCTAGCAACTGAGTACTTACAGTTTCTGAATTTTAGAACGAGCAAAAAAAATCAAGAAAAATAGTAAAAAAATAAATAAATAAATAAATAAATAAAAATTAAAATTAAAAAAAAAAAAAAAAAAAAGGAGTTCCCGTTGCGGCGCAGTGGTTAACGAATCCGACTAGGAACCATGAGGTTGCGGGTTCCGTCCCTGCCCTTGCTCAGTGGGTTAACGATCCGGAGTTGCCGTGAGCTGTGGTGTAGGTTGCAGACGCGGCTCGGATCCTGCGTTGCTGTGGCTCTGGCATAGGCCGGTGGCTCTGGCGTAGGCGGGTGGCTATGGCTCCGATTCAACCCCTAGCCTGGGAACCTCCATATGCCGCAGGGGCGGCCCAAGAAATAGCAAAAAGACAAAAAAAAAAAAAAAAAAAAAAAAAAAAAGAAAAGAAAAAAAGAAAAATAGTCATGGTAAAGAATCCCTTATCTTTCACAATCATGGTTGAATTTAGAAGGCGATCTTTTTTTTCTTTGTTTGTTTGTTTGTTATCCTTTTAAGGTTGTTCCAGAGCTTAAGGAGTTCCCAGGCCAAGGATCAGATCCAAGCCAGGGTTGCCACCTAGTCCCCAGAGCTTTAATCCACTATGCCAGGCCAGAATTGAACCTGTGTCCCAGTGCTGCAAAGACGCTGCTGACCTCGTTGTACCAAAGCAGGAACTCCTCCTTATTTGTTTGTTTTGTCAGCTGTAGCATTTTATTTATTTTAGATTTATTTTTTAGTGTAGTATCTTTCCATTTGCATGGATGGAACTTGAGGGAAATAACTCAGATGGAGAAAGACAAATACCATATGATTTCACTCATATATGGAATATAAAAAACAAACTAAATAAATGAACACAGCAGATAAAAACAAATACATAGATATGGAGAATAGATTGATAGTTACCAGAAAGGGAGGGGTAGAGGGATGTGGGAGGGCAAAAAGGCTAAAGAGAGTCAGCTATTTGGTGAGGGAAAGAAAACTAAATTTTTGATGGTAAACTCGCTATAGTATATATAGAAATAGAAATAGGATGTTGCACACATGATACTTATGTAATATTACAAACCAATATTAGCAGGCAGTATTGCATATTCAAGCAACCTCCTCCAAAAATCACTCCCCCTTAATAACATGGGGGTTTTATAAAATAATTAAAATAAAGCCACATATTTATATTTACATTGAGATGAACTCTGATTTTAAACTGCAAAAAAAAAAAAAAATGCCTAACACAAGGAGAAATCTAGATAAGGAAGACAATTATAAACTAGTTTCTGTGTATTTTTTTAGATTTGAAAATAATGTCATTGTCACTTGATTGAAACGTACCATGAATGAGAAAAAAATACACTAATTAAGGAAATCAAATGACCCTCATCCATTTTAATCATCAAAATATTTTTAGTTTCTCATTTGAAAATTAATTTCTAATCAAGAATACTTTTTATTGAATTGTTATGCTCAAAATATTTGTGTTCACTTAGTGAATGGTTTTCCATGACATGACCCTGTTGAAGAAAGATTCTTCTTACGTAGATGGCAGATTTTCTCAATAATTTCCTGCCATAGTCATTTGTACTTCTCAATTGTCCTCACTGCTATGAGACATTTAAGCTACTTCTTAAAGTGTTCCTTGGGAGCAATCATTCCTCAATACTCCTCACATCTATCATTTAAGCTTCATTATGTTCATAGTACACCATTTTATATCTCACTGGCAGAAAGGCCTGTTTTGGATTGCAGTGTATTTTGACAACTTCAGGAAAAGATGACTTAATATTGTGGAGAGAATTTTTAGATGAAAAAACTTTTACCAGGAGAGAGAGAGCAAGGTCAGTGTACTGCTGTATTGTATAGTTTATCATGCTATTTGGGACAGACATACTTGGAAAATATATAGAAAGAGCTAAGTACAATGTTCTGTTTATATTTCAAACCCATTTAATATTAAAAAAGCACATTTCCAATATAAGAATAGACAAGCTTTTAACATTTGTATGTGTTTGTTTATATGAAGGTAACTTTTGACAATTTAATGTTACAAAGTCCAAAATAGCTCCTGTAGCTTTCTCAACATTAGGTAAAAGAGTGTGTGATCAGGCAAGTCCAGTACTAGGACCTTGACACTTGTGAGTCCTAGCTCGGTCATCTGTAAACACTGACTCTTCTTTAAGGTAGTTTGATGCTGCTGCAAGTGTGTCCAACTGATAGATTCACAAAGGTTCATGACTTTGGCAGTTAGATGTGCTATTTCAGATTTTGAGGGTTTGTGCCAAAATGCATTAATTTTTGGAAAGGTGCCATTAAAAAATAAAGGTTGTAGCATGTCTATCTGTAGAACCTATGAAAAAAAGTAGAAAGTCTGAATATTAAAATATTAGAGATGCTTTATGCTATCTTTGGACAAAAAAGTAAATTTATATTTTAATTATTTTAAAGACTTTTTTTAATGATGTAAGGGGTTTTCATGACATTGATATATATAAATGTGAAGTTTTTTGGAATGCATACCCAGATAATACAGAAAAAAAAAACCCAATATGTAACAAAATTATTTTTCTTTAAAAATAGGTTTAGGAGTTCCTATTGTGGCTCAGCAGTAATAACCCTGACTAGTATCCATGAAGACACAGGTTCAATCCCTGGCCTCGCTCAGTGGGTTAAAGGATCCAGCATTCCCATGAACTGTGATGTAGGTCACAGACACAGCTTGGATCTAACATTGCTCTGGCTGTGGTGTAGGCCAGCAGCTGCAGCTCCAATTTAACCCCTAGAATGGGAACTTCCACATGTCATGGGTGCAGCCGTAAAAAGACAAAAAAAAAAAAAAAAAAAAAAAAGTTTTACCTTTTTGTTCCTGCATATTTATGGTTAAAAACTATTTGGAATTATCGTGCTCTTCTTAGGTCATATTTGGCACTGGTTTTGAATTGTGATATAAAAAGTTCTGGGTCACTAGAGCAGGAACAGCCACTTTAGAAGAAAATAAAAAAAAATAGATTGAAAGAACAAGGATAATAGAGGTATGTATTTTGGCAGAAAATCCTGGCATTAATAGAATTGGGTTACATACTTATAAATATAGAATTCTGTGAGAAAGCTTAGTTTTAATTCAAAGAGGTTAGAAATATTAGATATACTAGCATGAACAGTTGTGTAAGAAAATCAGAAATCCTTCCAAAGAAGATTTAAAGTAAAAGTTTGTATACATGAGGAAGATTTGCTGAGTATAGTAAGAAGAAAATGAACAAGAAGATTATCCTTATTTAAAAAGTGTCTGGGAGTTCCCGTCGTGGCGAAGTGGTTGATGAATCCGACTAGGAACCATGGAGCTGCGGGTTCAATCCCTGGCCTTGCTCAGTGGGTTAGGGATCCGGCGTTGCCATGAGCTGTGGTGTAGGTTGCAGACGCAGCTTGGATCCCGAGTTGCTGTGGCTCTGGCGTAGGCCGGTGGCTATGGCTCTGATTGGACCCCTAGCCTGGGAATCTCCATATGCCGCGGGGGTAGCCCTAGAAAAGGCAAAAAGACAGGAAAAAAAAAAAAAGTGTCTTTTTCCGATAATTCTATTTCATATCAGGAGTAGAAAATTTACCTATTTAAGTATGGCGTTAGCTGCTTCTCATGACTATATGACCTTGAAGAAATTAACTTTATTGCGCTTAGCTTCCTCACCAGTCAAATGAAATAACATGAGATTATATAAACCTGGTGCCTGGAACAGCATGTACTCAATCAATTAAAACCATTATTCTTACTGGATAATAGACTATTTATTTATTTCTAATTGGGAAATATCACATATACTATGCACAGGATTTATTGTTGTCTAACATAGATTTGAATGAGAAGTCACAAAATAAGGTGGAAGTGTAATCAAAATTTTAATATTTCAACTCAAAATAACCATTATTAATATATGTAATCATTTTACCCTAGAGATATAGATGTTTCATTTAATCATCTTTATGCTTAGTTTAGGATTTAATAGTCTTTGTCTATTTTAATAAATTACTCATTTCTTTTATGACATAATCCCTTTTTGAAAACATATCAGTTTGTTATGTCTTGAATTTCTGTACATATTATTCTACAATCCAGTTAATAGGTAGAATGAGTAGATACAGTCTCTAATTATTTTCTGTATTTATTAGAATTACTACTGGAATGTAAACTGCTTGTAGTCAAGCACTGGGCCTATGTTATATTTTTTGTACCTTCAATGACATGACATAATTTTAAAATATAACTAATAGTTAACTGACAACACTTTACTGCATGTAAATGTGTGCATATAGTTTCAAACTGTGGTCAAATCAGGGTTAATGTGAAAAAAATCTTGCCTCTCTATGCCATTTTTTTTTTATTGCTATCAGATTCACATTCCCATCTACCACTGGAAAATGGGAAATTGCTAGAGATGCTTCTGGGAGGTATTACACATAGAGAATCAAGCAACCTAGGGAGTTGGAGCTTGTTCCAAGTTCGTTAAATACTGGAGTTAAGATGCCAACAGCAACGATTGATGAGATCTTTACTTCCAGCCTCTGGAAGGACATTCTTAAAGAGTCACAGAGTTCATTCCGAGCCAAGAAAGAATGCAGTAGAAGGGCCAGATCCAACTGTCTTTCAGGTGAGTAGAATTTTTCTTCTGAGAGAGCTTTCCTTTTATAGAGAGCCATGGATCATGATAACGGATAGCCCTGGGCTTGCCCACAAAGGTCTTCAGTGAAATGCTGCCCTTTAGATATAACACAGAATAAACTGGTACCACATATTCCTGAATCCTAAGTCTTATCTGTGAGGACTAAAGCTGATCTGAAGACAAAGGTTTTAGGAATGGAAACTTGTCTTCAACAGATAAAAAATACAACTACAGAGAGCTCTCCAGTCCATCATACCATGAACACATAAAGAACCTTAGAGAAAAAATAAGTTAGTTACTCACTTTCCACCTAATACCCAGGAAGGACAAGACCACTGACATTTCTCACTGAAAAAGGAAAAGGAAATGAAATGGCAGGGAAACCAAGCAAGTGAATGATCTAAAAATTGATGATAAGACTCAGAAGCAGTGACCTAGCCCTTCAGTCCAAACTTATTTTCTGATTTCGGCAAAGGAAATGACAGAGGAAAATGTGGGTCTTCTATAGGAACTCAAGAGGAGGAGTTCCTGTCATGGCTCAGTGGTCAACGAATCCGACTAGGAACCATGAGGTTGCGGGTTCCATCCCTGCCCTTGCTCAGTGGGTTAAGGATCCGGTGTTGCCGTGAGCTGTGGTGTAGTTTGCAGAGGTGGCTCAGATCCCGCATTGCTGTGGCTCTGGCGTAGGCTGGCGGCTACAGCTCCGATTAGACCCCTAGCCTGGGAACCTCCATATGCCGTGGGTTATCATATCACTGCTAATAACCAAAGGTCTCATAAATAGATTGTCATCTTATCAAGAATGATCATCTTTTCACTCCTCTGAGTTACACAGTTAATATTTTAATGATTCTTTGTACGATTCTATTTCCCAACCCTGCCATAATCAGAATTTGAAATGTGCTGTTATTCCCTTAAAATTTCTTATTTATTTTCACTTCTAGTTAAATTATACTGGATGTGTCTTTTAAAAGACAAAAAAACTACCTTAACTACTGAATTGGCTGATTGGTCTATCTATATGCTCTGCTTATCCAGTTGCTTTAAAATGAAGTTTGTTTTCCTTTACCCAGGGTTAATGCAGAAATAATACATGTCATTTGATGTATCTTCAATTTTAATTCAACTTCTCCTATCTCCAGGGGGCTTTTTCAGGAACTCTGCTGCATTTCTGTTATCATTAGAAGATATATCTTAATTTTTATACATACGAAAAATAAAATTCTTCTCTTTAAATGATAGCACCTGCTTGGCTTTTATCATCCTCTCCCTCTCCCACCTTTTTTTTTTTTCTTCTTTTGGTCCTTTTGCAGCCACACCCATGGCTTTGGGTCAAATTGGAGATAGAGCTGGAGATACAGAGCTGCAGGCCTAAACCACTGCCACAGCAACGTGGGATCCTTAACCCACTGATCGAGGATAGGGATTGAACCCTTATTCTCATGGATATTAGTCAGGTTCATTACTGCTGAGCCACTATAGGAACTACCCCCCACCCTTTTATTTTTAAGATCAATCCACCATTTAGATTTACTCTATATTTGCCTTTTGATATCTCCTCTTCTTTAGCTCATCAAGGAGTTAAGGTGGGAGAGTTTCAATAATATTAATAGGTTCTATCTGGGCATGACTGTAATATACATTTTTTCTTCTTTTTTGGTATCAATTAAGAGAGGAGTACAGGAGTTCCTGTCGTAGCACAGTGGTTAACGAATCTGACTAGGAACCATGAGGTTGCGGGTTTGATCCCTGGCCTTGCTCAGTGGGTTAATGATCCTGCGTTGCCGCGAGTTGTGGTGTAGGATGTAGACACGGCTCGGCTCGCGTTGCTGTGGCTCTGGCGTAGGCCGGCGGCTACAGCTCCGATTGGACCCCTAGCCTGGGAATCTCCATATGCCCTGGGAGTGGCCCTAGAAAAGGCAAAAAAACAAAAAAATAAAATAAAATAAGTGTTTTAACCTAGAAAAAGAATGATGAAGACCAACTTTAAGTTCATACCTAAAGCCAAGAATGTTCTCCCCCCCTTTTTTTTTTTTTTTTTTTTTGTCTTTTTCCCTTTTCTAGGGCTCTCACGGCATATGGAGGTTCCCAGGCTAGGGGTCCAATCAGAGCTGTAGCCGCTGACCTACGCCAGAGCCACAGCAACGCGGGATCCGAGCCGTGTCTGCGACCTACACCACAGCTCACCGCAACGCCGGATCCTAAACCCACTGAGCAAGGCCGGAGATGGAACCCGCAACTTCATGGTTCCTAGTCGGATTCGTTAACCACTGCGCCACGAGGGGAACTCCAAAGCACTTATTTTAAACGTGCTTTTTTTTCAGTAGTCTTTCTTATATAACTGTTAAAGTCTTTAGATTGGGACTGTTTTTGCTAATATTCTCCCTTTCCCTTCTCTGAGTACATATTTCAAGCAGTCACAAAAAACAATTTATTAAATCTTTTTTTCTCTCTTTTCCTCATTTTTTATTGAATAATCATTATTATGCGAGGTGGTTAACAACCCAGTAGATATACTTGGCTTAATTAAGATAGTTCTCTACAATAAATGTTTGTTGAAATAGTCAATTGACGAAGACAAACATCATCAAATATCTGTGAGGATTACTTTAGTCTCAGTTTTCTAGAACAATTGATTTAAATCATAACAAATCCAAAATATGTGGACATCACATCTCATAATAGCTCAAATTATGCTAGCTGATATCTAGATAGCAAACAATTTATAAATCATTTGAAAGAACTTCTTAACATATGCGTATACATATTTGACCTATAGCCCCTAATGAAAGTGTAACAGCTACTCTAGATTTATATTCTTGGAGAATGATTGAGACTTTTTCTAAGCTTAATCAGTGAATGTCATCCGTTGGTAGCCAGATTGTTTGATTGTCATTTTTTCAATGTATTCACATTCACCTGTATCTAAAAGAAAATTGAAAAAATGTCATTCAAGTGAGTGATGTTAGCATGCCGCTATTGTGTAATTCAATTCTAAAAGTAGACCAGAAATGTCATACTTGTGTAGATGTATGCATTCTGTTTTATTAGACAATATTTTTGAGGGTCAACTCTGTTTTAGAAACTGCTATATGTATTTAAGTGCATACAAATCACATGTTTTTAAATGGCCCTATCACTGCCCTTAAAAGAATTCAGTCTAGAAATAGTGCTCTTCAAACTTGAAATTGACATTTTTCTGGAAAGCTTTTATAACTATTGATGCCTGGGTTCCACTACCAATGCTCAGAATTCTGATAAAATGTGCTTGAGTGTGGTCTAATTCTACCGTGAACTAGACTATGGTCTAATTCTGATGTGAATGTAGGTTTGAGAAGCACTGACAATGAAAGATAGATAATCAATGCAGAGCTCTAATGGAAGTAATTACCATTGAAGAACGTGACAATTTCTCTTGAGAATTGAAAAGGACTTCACCCAAGAGGTTGAACTGAATCTTGAGGGAGGAGTAGCTGCCACTCGTCAGCTTGCAGAGGAAAACTGAAAAGATATTCTGAGAGGAGATAGTAGGTGCCTGGAGGAGCACGCCGTGTGGAGTATATGTGGATGGATGGTGTGTACTTGAATGGAGGGAAAACGTGAAGCTGGAATATTGGGTTGAAACTAGATAATGGAATCATGTGAGAGTATCCTGTAAGTAAAGAGCTTATCATATTTACATTTTCCTTTTATAGCTCGTCGTATACCATTAAGTTGTCATCTTCATATATTTACTTTTAATAAAGGCGAGCGTGGCAGCATGTGGAATGAAGCAGGGAACGGTATAAGAACATTGAGCTGACCTGAAGTGAGGTGCTAATTGCCTGAATATGGTCAGTGACAGAAATGTTTCAGAAAATTGACCATTTATTGATTTAAAACAGAATATTCATTGAAGGACCACGTTTGCTAAGTAATGTGCCAGGAGCTCCACTGGTGGCTAAAGCACAGCATCTCCTTATAAGGCACTTGCAGTGTAATGTGAGAGAGAGATTCCTTCAGTGCTGCGTGAAGAATTCTATGTGAGTTCCTAACAGGTGGATAAACTTTTTTTAAGCTGTCTAAAAAGATTCAGAGCTACTGGTTAAAATAAAGGACAGTGGAAATATAATAGCCCACGCTCTTACATGTTGTATTGACCATTTTGTTTGTTCTTAAATTATTCACTCCCTGTCCTTTCTTGCTCTGCTCTGTGTTGCAGTGGGATGCCCCCTTAAAAGTTACCTTTCCCAGGCTCTCTTGACAGTTGGTTTCTAGTTAGATTCAGGCAAGGGAAGCTTTGGGAGGAGATTAAAGAGCAAGAAAATAGGAAAGTCAGTGCCTCTCTCCTCCTTTCTTTCTTTGATATGACGGTGTCTCTGTCTAGGGCAGAGTCAGTGTCATGATGCCAAGTTCCTGCCAGGAAGCTCCTCCCTCTGTGTTCCCAACTCCAGTGGGTTTGTTTCAACTGCAGAGAGACCACAACCATCCTTTGTCCTTCAGCCGTAGAAAAAAATACTGTTTTCTCTGTATTAATCTCTGGGTTATTTTACCATCTTGTTTATCTTTCAATTTTTATAACACTTTTGTAATCAGTGCCCCATCTTAAACTTTGCTATTGTTCTACTTGGTTTCGTTATTATTTTCTGTTTTAACTTCAGCTGATAGATATGTATAAAATGATTTGATTCTCACAGCAAATATTTAAGAAGTAGGTACTAGTCTACTCCCACTGATAGATGAGGCAAGTGAGGTATAGAGTGTTAAGTAACTTGCTTAAGGTCATACTGCAAGGAACAGGACTAATAATAGAACCCAGGTTGCCTTGTTTCAAATTCTGTGCTCTTGACTGCTGTTCAAATACCTTCTAAACTTTGTTTCCTGAGATCCACAGAAAGAAATAGATTGCATATCTCACACCAGGACCACTGCACCTACCTACCCACTTTTGAAACAAAAGTTTCACTAAAGAATATTTCTTCTTAGGTGTAAATCATTATAAGTAATAACAGCTGCTGTAACAACAAGAAGATTCTGTTCACGACAAAGATTTATTTTTCACTGCTATTTTTCTGCTCCAAGTTGTCAGTTAGGAACCTTGTAGCTGAACATCTCGGAGGACCTCGATGCCCTTCATTGGATGCTTTTAAAAATCCAGGTTTGGGAGTTCCCATCATGGCGCAGTGGTTAACGAATTCGACTAGGAACCATGAGGTTGCGGGTTCGGTTCCTGGCCTTGCTCAGTGGGTTAAGGATCCGGCGTTGCCGTGAGCTGTGGTGTAGGTTGCAGAAGCGGCTCGGATCCCGCGTTGCTGTGGCTCTGGCGTAGGCCGGTGGCTACAGCTCCGATTGGACCCCTAGCCTGGGAACCTCCCTATGCCGAGGGAGCAGCCCAAAGAAATAGCAAAAAGACAAAAAAAAAAAAAAAAAAAATCCAGGTTTAAAGCAAGTGAGGACATACACGTCACATAAAAGCTTTAGCTTGCAGTGAACAAACATTGTCACTCACAATGAAATGTTCAGGATTAGTGACTATCTCACCCAGAAGGCTGTTCTGAGTGCCCAGTGTGAAAATGAAATGGATTTGGGAAGTTGGGGGGACTCATATACTCTCTCTGGCAGAGTGAGCCCTGTTGATATGTGCTTTAAAGAGTGCCATAAGACTTTGGCCACTCCTCCAATTAAGAAATGGGGTATTATTCCCCTGTCTTTGCCTTCAGACTGGCCTTGGGACTTGCTTTGACGAACTGAATGTGGGGGAAGAGAAATTTTTGCTGTACCAGTCTTTAAAAGGCAAAAGGATAGTCAACATTATTCTTCTGATGGAGGAGGCCACATTTAGAACTCAGAGAATGAAGCACCATGAGGAAGTAGGGAACCTGTGAAGCCCTAGGTTACAGTCAATATCAGAGTCCCAGACATCTAAAAACCACCTGAATGCAAATGAGATGGTGACCCCAACTGACATCCTGTAGATCAGAACTATCCATTCATGCGACAGAATGACAAGTAATAAATTGTTGCCTTTTAAGCTACAAAACTTGGAGATAACCTGCTTTGCAGGAATGGAAAACTGAAACATCACCAAATATGGATTTCACCCTTTTTTCACACACACAGAACACACTCACTACTTCCTTCAGGCAGAAAAAGCCCCATCCTATCACTGCCTCCAGATCAAAGTCCATGATCTCCACATGACACAGAGTACTCTCCATCTTGTCTGCGTGTGGATCCTTGTAGTTCAGCATTATTCTCCAAGGCCCCACACCTTTTCTGAGTTTAGTAATTAAATGTGCTTTTTTGTCTCTTCTACTCCATCATAGTCTATTAAATTTTATCTTATTAAAATCGCAGGTCACATGACCCACTAAATTGATTTCATGACCCACTAATATTAGATCATAAAGCACAGCTGGAAAACCTCTGCATAACACGACACTGCCTCTCATAAAGCTGATTAGCTACGTTTTGCCTGTGTCTGGGTAGGACAAATGAATAGAAAGGTTACAGAGAGATTTTAAGTAGGGGAACGACATGAACAGATTTTCATTTTGGAATAACCATTTGAGCAGCATCATAGAGAATTGACTAGAAAGAAACAGGACTGGTAGAAATTTTCTCAGGAAAGAGGCAACAGAGATATATAGGTGGTAATTTTCACAAGATTAATGAAAAAGGTATAGATGTGGATGACCTTATAATTTTGAGGTTCTTTCCTGGATGTGTGTCATTAACCAGGGAGTGGAAGACAAGTATGTCTGTTCTTTCAAGAGAGAAGGGAAGAGATTCCTAAAAAACGTAACACATTCTACATAGATGATGTGCTTTTAGGGGAGGAGATGGATTATTATAATTTTCTGAAGTACCTGTATAGTCAACAGAGGCCTATGAAGATAATTGAAAAAGGAATGCTGATGATAAATATGAAATGGAAATAAGCAAAATTGATAAGCTGTCAAATATATTTTGAGGTTATAGTGCAGCATCAAACAAATGGGTATGGATGTGTTTGTGTGTGTGTAAAATCAGTGTGTGCCTATATTGTAGCCTTTTAATAAGAAAACTAAACTTATTAAAACCTTTGAGGAAGTTTCTTTCTTCTCTCTGCTAAATTTTCAAGAGATAAAAACAAATGACATTAATTTTGTGGGTTCCGCAGGATTTGGATAGACATGGTGTAGTCTCCTTTACTTCCACCAAATACTCTGCTGTTTAATGAGAATTAGTTTTCCTGATGGTGACTTAGGGCCAAAAAACTCATGGTGCAAAGGAGCTGTGAAATATGCCATTCACATTATATTTTTGAAATGGCACACAATTACATATTTTAAAAGATTTTTAGCAGGGATTTTTTTTTCCCCCTCTTAAACCTCTTTGAATCAAATAATAATGCCTCTGGAATTTCATTTAATCAAGATTTCATGGTAGCACCATGAGAAGAGCAGGATTTTTTATAAAGGGAAATGGCCTGGACAATAATAATATTTTTTAATAGAATGCATCATTTAAGGTAAAATAAAATGATGTGATTAATCCCTTCAAACTCTCTGCACACCACACTGAGCTACGCCAGTACTTTCTGCAGAAGTTAGTCAACATTATCATACCCCTTGTTATTGCTATCATAATGATTTATGTACTGGAACCTGCTGGGCTTAGCTTGCTATTTTTGCTCTTCAAAAAAGAGGTATGCTATGAATCATTTAAAATACTCGGAAATATATTTGATAACAAATGGTTTCCTTAATCTTTTTTCTGAATCTAGAAGAAAAAAGGTATTTGTACTAAGTTTTTAAAGACGTTGAGGTCACTGACATTTCAAGCAAGTTGGTGGAACTCAGGAGTGGACCACATGTTCTTGCAGCAAGTGAGTTGAGGAGTGTGGAGATGTACTGTTGCTGTTACGTTCCTCAAACTGATTTCTTCCTTTTTCTCATCAAACTCTTCACATTTACCTGTGTCCTGTTTAATAGGTGTTTTTTTTTTTTTTAAATATGAGTATAATTAAATCATTTAATTGAATATTTACTTCTTAAACATCTAATTCGGAGTTCCCGTCGTGGCTCAGTGGTTAACAAATCTGACTAGGAACCATGAGGTTGCGGGTTCGATCCCTTGCCTTGATCAGTGGGTTAAGGATCCTGTGTTGCTGTGAGCTCTGGTGTAGGTTGCAGAGGTGGCTTGGATCCTGAGTTGCTATGGCTGTGGCGTAGGCCGGTGGCTCCATCTCTGATTCCACCCCTAGCCTGGGAATCTCCAGATACCGCGGGAGTGGCCCAAGAAATGGCAAGAAGGCAAAAAATAAATAAATAAATAAATAAATAAAACATCTAATTCAGTGCATACTTAACATACCTACTTTTGAACAGTTTGATTTCACTCTTTTTTGAATTTCATGAAAGATGTGATCTGGGATACTTGCTGGTCCTGAACACAATCTGATCACTATGATCTAAGGTTCAGTAACAATTTTTTCTACGTTTATGAAAAAAAATCTTTTCTAAATTATCTCAAAAGAAAAATCTATTATGGTTTTTAATGAAATTCAGCTAAAGGCCTATTTCTTAACTTGGATACTGTGTGGAGTATAGAGATTGCAGAGAGTTCCTACTCACTGTTACTATGTATCAGAAAACTGTGTAGAGGAGCTTGAGTAATTTAAAGATATATAGTACAGCACAAAAGGTTCATCTTTTACTAGAAGAGCAGGATATGAAAGGACAGAACTATGAAAAGTTAGAGACTCAAAGAGATGTTAGAATCAATTTGGGCTGGACATAAAGATGGATTCAGAATCATGAAAGAAAACTTGCTTTAAGTCTAGTTAAAAATTTGGTGCCAGTAGACTTATAGCTAATATCCTGAGGATGATATATAGAGAGAGATACAGACATAATATAGCGAGAATATACAAATATAATTTATTAAGAAGAATTGTAATAGTTAACATTGATTGAGCTCTGATTCTATTGCTGATAGTGTGGTAAGTGCTTCTGATGTATTAAATCATTTAATCTTCACAAATACTACCTAAGATAAAGGCTATTATAATACCTCTTTTATTCTACTAATGATTAGATGGAAGATTGGAGATGTTATGAAGCAAGCCCCAGATATGACAGATGGAAAGTAGCAGGACCAGAATAAAAAAACCAGGTATTCTGGGCCCCATAAAATATCTCTTAATAGTCAATGTTCAGTTGGTAGCATTAGGTGTCTAAGTCCCATGTCTCTACAAATGATACAGAAGGCGTATCCTGACATTGTCTTTCATGATTATGATCTAGTTTGAGAGAAAATGGTTAACAAATATAGAAAGAAAAAAAAAAAAAACTTTAGGGAGTTCCCATTGTAGTGCAGCAGAAACGAATCCGACTAGTATCCATGAGAATGCAGGTTCAATCCCTGGCTTTGCTCAGTGGGTCAGGGATCTGGCATTGCTGTGAGCTGTGGTATAGGCTGCAAACATGGCTCAGATCCCGCATTGCTGTGGCTGTGGTGTAGACCAGCAGCTGTAGCTCCGATTTGACCTCTAGCCTGGGAACTTCCATATGCTAAGAGTGTGGCCTTAAAATGCAAAAAAAAAAAAAAAAAAAAAAACCCCAAAAAAACAAACAAAAAACTTCAGGTATGTGAGTGTGTGTGTGCACTCATTTCAAAAGAAAAATAGAACTAGTTAAATTTCTCACTACACAGACTATAAGAAAATCCAAAGAATGTATAGAGCAGTGGTCTTCAAGCTAGGTTGTATGAAAACTAAGATGCATGATTTTTTTTCTTATGTATGGAAGGAATCAATGCGCAGAACTTCAATTCCAAATATAGTTTTTTCCCCTAAAATTCATCTGTGTGAAATTAAGCCTGGTTTTGAAGACTTCTGTTTATTCTTTTGTCCTACCTCCCTTTAAAATTCAGTTTCCCAATTATTTCTTTATATGAATAAAGAGCATTCAAATTTATTTCATTAAAAATTAGAAATATAATTACATTTTAATAATTTTATAGACAAAAATTCTGTATCCATAGTAATATATATTTGGTAAAGAAAAGCCTGATCTATCATATTTAAGATATATAATTAATAAATTATAAATTTTATCTGATTTATTGTATAATTATATATAATTTGAATTCACATTTTAATTATATTATTAATAAAATATTAATCAAAATATTTAATATGTAATAATAAGTGGTTATGGCCAGTTGTGAACATATGCAAATTAATAGAGTCTAAAAATTAAAAAACAATCTCTCCTTTTGCACATACTTTTGTTGAAGATACACATATTTTTACCTCCTCTGAGGCAGAAGTCTCATAAAATCCTTTTCATCTTCAAGATCAGATGCCCCCTTTCCCAGTTTTCTCCAGGCTAATAACCAGTCTGAGCTCAGAAGAGTCTTAGGGAAGTATAGTTCCTGCTCTGTGAGAAACCATATACACAGAAGAGGAATTACAGGATTTGACTAATGATGAGTTTCAAGAACCAAGAGAATATTTTTTGTGAAACTCAGTGGGGCCCATAATCTATTGTTCAGAGTAAAAGATATTGCTGTGGAACTGGACTTCTTATGTCTGTGGAAATGATAATATCTGTAGAGAACAGAATATGGCATTTAACTCACAGAGGCAGAGTGGGTATAATTACTGAAATGGGAAGCAATGCTTAACTGGCAACCAGAGTTCTCTGGAAATATAGACTGTAGAAGTCAGAATCTCTGATAAAGGAAATAGGTCAGAAAAATATGGAGAATGGAATGTGGGTACAGGTGGGGAGTAAATGGAGAATAACTATCAAAGTTCACCACTCTGCTGTTTAGCATCTAATCATGTCCTTTGTGTCCATGAAGAATGTCACACCCCAGACACAGGAGAAACACAAATTCCTGCAAGCCACCATTTTGCCAAGGGATGTCAAGTCTTTTATATATCGGTGGGAAATTAAACATTGACATTAGCCTACAATTTGTTGATGGTAGCACCAAAAACGAGGACTAAAGTGTTAATTAAGCTGAAACAGCAATTAGACTCTCCTGTTGCAGTAGCACATTACATATCTGTATTGGATAACCCTTACTTAACTTTTCCATCACACATCTCATGTTCCATGTATGCCAGCTCTCAAACTAGATTTCTCATTTAGTATTATTTTTTGTGTTCTGTTGAGGTTATCTAGATTAGCTTTACCAAATGATCTGTTTCTGTCTTTTACAGGTTTGTTGTAATTTTTATTGTCTACCAGTACTGAATATGTACCATCCCTATTGAAGCCCTGATTTTCCAGACTTAGTCCACCTAGTCTCCACTATAGAGCAGCCATCCCCATGGATTTCATTATTCTGTTGGGTAGTGACAAATCTCCAACAACTGTCAAACTTGTGTTATATCCATAAGGTTAGAGGAAAATCCAGAGGAAGGTGGCAGGGTTTCTTACAGCACTGAAAACTAGAAAATACTCATTTCAACAGGTGTTCTCCCCATATTTGACAAGCCAACATGAGAACAGAATTATAACATGGAAGGAGAAAGGTAGACTGGAAAAAAATGATACTGAAGTAGTCTGGGAAATATATCTTCTTTGCTTTGTTAACAAATCTTCTTCTCGAAATAAATCTGTATTCTTGGAAGAATCTGCTGACGATTGAATCCAAAATGAGCAGAATAGAGACAAAGAGGGGAAAAGAAAGAGAGGTGAAGAGGGTCTCAGAGAATGTAAATTTTTAAAAGCCTTTTAAAGGCCTTTTAAAGAAGGCCATGAATTTAGCTGTTCATGAAAATAATAGAAAAAAAAAGTCTAGAGACATGAACCTAGAAAATCTTCCCAACCTACTTGTCCCTTACAAAGGTGTAGGCAATCCTTTTCACATAAACATGAGCCACAGAAAAGGATTTCTGTCAAATTCTGTATAAAATCTTATATGAGGAAAGAGAATAAGAAATAGAAGGTCATTTCTACAGGCAATAAAATACTACCAAAAATATGCATACTGTTAAACTATCACCTACTGCTTCAGAATGAGCTAAAATAACTTTTAAAATAAAAAGAGATGGAAGAGAACAGTATAACTCTGTTTTGGAACACTTGAGAAATATAGTCAAAAAAATATTTAAAAAGAGATGAAGAATTCAGTTCAGAATGAAAGTGAAAAGAAAGTTACAGCTGAAGAATAAACTGGAAGAAACACAAATGGGTAAATACAGTAAATATTACCTTACGGGAAAAAGGAGATTGACAGGAGGAGAATTTTTTTATTCAAAAGGAAATGGAGAGAGTTTTTTTAAAAATTGAGAGAAAGAATAGATGTGAAGAAAGACAAAAACTCAGCATACATACAATAGGGCTCTAAAAAGTTCAGTTTTAGCAGTTCTTTCCTCACCCACAGTGTGATAGAGTTCCCATTTCTCCACATCCTTGCCAACTCTTGATTGACTTCGTGTTTTTATTTTTGGCCTTTCAGTGGTTGTATGGTGGTATACCCGTGCAGTTTTAATCTGCATTTGCCTGGCAAGTAATGACATTATCTAACTTTCCTTTTGCATGTTGCTTATTGCCCATTTGAATATCCTCTTTTTGTGAAAGGCCTTTTCATGTTTTTACCCATTTTTACAAACTTGTGTTGTCTTTTTTTCCTATTGTTCTGTAGAAATTATCTATATTCTGGATGCAAGATTCTTGTCAGATATGTATGCGTGTGTGGGAGCAAAGTCCACACAATCCCCCCTCACTCCTACTAAATTTTAATGTGAGATAAGCAAGAAGAAAACACCTATGGTGCTAATTTTTATTGTTTATTTTGTCTTAATAGCAGTAAGTCTGAAACTGAGTACACTTTGGACAGATAAGTATTTGGGGACAGATTTTCCAGGTTGATTGTCCATGTCATCAGTTCCAAGGTGTTCTCTGCTTCCCAAATCTTATTTATTCATCTGCATTTCTTTTCTTTTCTTTTCTTTTCTTTTCTTTTCTTTTCTTTTCTTTTCTTTTCTTTTAATGGCCATTCTTGTGGCATATGGAGATTCCCAGGCTAGAGGTCAAATAAGAGGTATGGCTACCGGCCTGCACACAACCACAGCAATGCAAAATTCGAGCTGTGTCTGCGACTTACACCACAGTTCATGGCAATGACTAACGGATCCTTAACCCACTAAGCCAGGTCAGGGATCGAACCTTTGTCCTCATGGATGCCAGTCAGATTTGTTCCACTGACCCACGACAGTAACTCTCCCATCTGCATTTCTTAATATGTTTCTATCTTCAACAGGTATTTGCTGCATCCAGATATTTCATTTTTTTTATTTTAGTATCTAGGATATAATTGCTATGTATAAATACTGATCTATTTCCTTGTTTCTTGTAAATTGTGGTATATAAAAAAACACATATCCTTAGCTTCCTGTTATTAGGACTTTTTTTCTCTTTTTATATATTTCATACTTCAAATTCATGTACATGAAGGAAGTAGTAGAGAGATATTATTGAGGTTTCGTTTTGCCCACAAAGCCTTCTGATCTGATTCTTGTATCTTTCATATTATCTTCCACATGCATTCTATATTCAAAAATATTGAGTCATTTCTAGTTCCTACTGCCAACCAGAACTCTCAGTTTATTAGTACTGCATAACATTTTCTCACAGTCTGATCCCTGTTTATCTCTCCTTAAAATAATAATGAAGGACTTAGTGTTTCCCTCCCATCCTGTGTTCTTTTCCACCTTCTAACCTTGGGCTTGTCTTGTTTCCTTAAGGTGAATGCCTTCACTTGACCTTCCTCAGTGGACAAACCACCAATCATAATCGGCTTCCTGAGTGTCTCTTTTGTTTTACAACATTTTGTAATCTTTCCATGAAGAAGCCAAACCTTCCACTATGCCTTCAGAGGATTTTATATATGAAATCCTTTATTATGAAACAAATTATGCTCAAAAATTGTTGGTATGTGTATCAGTCTTTTAATTAATAGCTTATAAGAATACCTAATATAGGTTTATTTCATATCTTCCATCTACTTCTTGAAATGAGGCATTTTAATCATTTAAATATTAAAAAAATAATTTTTCATATGGGGAAATTTATCCTTATGACTATAATTCTTTACCAATATTTTATAGGAATAGACTCATGGAATATGTGAAATTGTGAAAACATGCATAAATTATATTTATAGAACCTCTGTTCTGAAATACATTTATTATACATATATACTTAAAATATTTACATAAATATAGCTTATGGTCTCTGTGCATTTAGCAATGTGTTAATATTTAGCATTGGAATTTTCTGTGTTACTCATGAACTCGGATACTTGCAGAGGTATTTTTCTATCACTAGTACATATGCTTTTGGATTTTCGTACAGGTTAACATAGTTTCATTCTCTTCTTAATCTTGAAAAAATATATATGCTAAGATTATCCAGATTAATTAAAAAGATTAAAATAAATCTGTTAATGAAAGGAATGGTTTTCTCCAACTTACATTTTTATATTTTGGTTTAACTCAATGAAATGCTGCCAGCACATTTATTCTCCTTTTATCACTTATCCCAAATAACTCCACAACTTTTATCTCTTCCACTTATTTTTTGAACAACATTTTTCCACATTACTCCTTAAAAGATTAGAAACCATAGGTGGTTATAAATTAGAAATAACACTTCCTATCCAATTCTATTATTTTCATATTTTATATAGATAGAAGGCTATTTCTTTATAAAACTAGAAGAAGAAAAAACTATTTCATGAACAAAACGACACCGTTATAAATTAGGGTCCTAAAAACTGCCCTGTTTTCCTCAGACTCAATGTTCTTTTAAGGCAATGATAGCTCCCTAAGGAATGCTTGTGTTTATGAGCCCCTGACAGTGTTTTTGAAGGGGAAATGCCTCTTTCAGTGTGGCAAAAATGCTATCAACATGTACCTGAGGCAGCTCTTAATGGGTTCCTCACAGACTCTCATTCCATCTATTTGAAGGACAGTTGGCAGTTCTGTGAGATATGTGTGGTTACACTTATTATTGATGTTACGTTGTCAGTGACTCTGAGATGTCCCATAACTCTTATTCATATTTTCCTCTTGGAGATGCACATTGCAAATCATTTAAATACATATTTTTTTAAGTAGAAGTTTTCTCCAAATATGATAATTTGTTTAGGTAACAAGCCAAAACACTCAGGTTCATACTTATTTTACCTGTGCATAAACTGAGATTTAAATTTCATTTTGAATGTCTCATGCTATGTGAATCTGGTATCTTGCTTCTTTGAATATTTGTATTAACGCAGTCATTACAATAGTTTTACTTAAAATAATTTTACTTCTTGTATAATTTTTGAATTATGAGAAAAATATGGATAATATTAAATCCCTTTACATTTTTAATCCGACATGCTCTTATTTAACTTAACTGTCAGGTAATCAGATAAGTCAAAATGCTATATAGCACAATATAATCAGTACTATATAATACTGGGTTACTATGGAGCCAGTTCTAGAATAATGAAAACAATAATAATAATAATTATAACAATAATAATTAACTTTTTAATAAGAATGTCCTTGCTGTTTTTTAAATAAGACTTGCCACAGTCCTCACCCATCACTATTGTATTTCCCATTTTATTCATTTTATTTGCCTGACCTCTACCAGCTTATATTCTTCAGCATAACCCTACTAAGCAAGAATCCTATAATGAAGGTAATATAAATAAATCCAGTTTTATAAATAAACATAAATAAATATGGGATACTCTCAGAAGATAAGAAAACTGTTCCAGATCATGCACTTTCTAAATGAAGACCTAAGGTTAGAATTTAGAAGCCATATGTCCTTTTTTTTTTTTTTTCTTTTTAGGGCCACACCTGCAGAATATGGAAGTTCCCAACATAGGGGTCAAAAAAAACGGAGCTGTGGTTGCCGGCCCACACCACAGCCACAGCAATGCAGGATCCATGCCATGTCTACAACCTACACCACCACAGCTCACAGCAATGCTGGATCCTTTAACCCACTCAGCAAGGCCAGGGACTGAACCCACATCCTCATGGATACTAGTCAGATTCATTTCCTCTGTACCACAAGGGGAACTCCAAAATCTGTATTTCATTATTGCTCCAAATTTGATAACATTTTAAATACCTGTTTTGGTACATTTTTGCTGGTTTTAAAATATGAACAGAAAAATGTTTTTTTGTCACTATTGATTATAGTTTCTGCTAAAAGTATAAGAAAAATTATTTTGAATGAAAACAAAATGAGAAAATATTATCTGTTAAATTTTCACTTCTCTAGAATATTTTATTCATGAAAAGTGTGTTTTTGTGTTAGAAGCAAACGGACTCAAAGTATTTTTAAATTTAGGTTTCCTTATTTGGCCCACCCTTTTGATATGCAATAATTTTCTTTATAGTGCAATGAATGTTAATAACTACATACATAACAAGTTGACCAGATGTTTACATTAGAGGCAAAGTAATATAAAATAACAAAAATGCGATAATCACACATTCATACAAAAATAACTTAGAATAAACCATGCTAGTTATTTTATGAATGAAAAAGATTTCTCTATGGATTTAAGAAAGGGATGAGTGTTTATCTCTCCCTAGCAGTTTCTTGGAGAATGTTAAGCTTTGCAGTCTAAATGATTAAGTTTTACACATAGAGAAATTCTAGAAAAAGGGCAGGGCAAAAGTACTAACTGAATACTAACATGTGTATCTGTATCCCTGTGTGTAAGTTTATGTATTATATTCTTTTCTTTCAATGCTATTGCTAACATATGACAACAAATAATAAAAAACTGAAAGTAAGAGAAAAACTTTGTTAGAAAAGTCAGAAGGGCATACAACAAGGGACTATGCAAGTGTAACAGCTTCACTTTTATAAGTACCTATTTGGTTAAGCACAGTGCTTACAGTAAAACTTTATAATTTTAGCAAAATCAGTACAATTTTTTGGTATAATCGGCCAGTATGTATTGATGTGAACATGTGCCAGGTTCTATGCTAGATGTTGGGAGATATGACACTCTCCCTCAGAGAGCCTACAATAAATGAGAGTCAGGTGTGAACAAATTATTGTAAATAAAATATGGCGAGTAGCGGTATAAAGCAAGTACTATGAAAACACCGAGAGAGGATATTCACAGAAGGCTTTGGCAAGGAATAAGCATTTGAGCGGATGTTGGAATTTGAGTAGGAGTTTATCGTGTGGGTCAGGGAAGAGAGCAATTTCCAGAGAGACAAAGCAGCACAGACGGAGGAGGATACGAAACAAAAGGTGAGGAGCAATGAGATTTCATTAAGGACAGAACTGTGTGCTTGGAGGAGATGGAGGAGGGATGGATCTAGAAAGAACAGGGGCAGAAGCAGACTGGAAAATGCTGTGAGCATAAGCTTTGTTTTTAGGTGATAAAAGACCAGTAGAGGTTTTAAAAATAGAGGCAACATTATGAGAGAGCAGCTTAATTAGGAAGATACCTCTGGAAGCAGTAGTGAAATTTTTTCTGCCTTTGTGCGGAAGTTGCTTCCTAGCTCACACTTTTTGTCCTTTGATAGACATAGCTGCCTCGATTGCACCATTTTTGGAAGGGGCAGTAGGAAGATAGGAGGAAATTCGCAGAGTATAACGGATGGGGACAATGACATGGGTAGAGAACCTGTCAGCCCTGCCCTGTTTGGACCTCTGCTAGCTTCCACATCACCCTTTTACAATCACTGAGGCTGGTACAGGCACAAAACTTTCCACCCTTAAATTCTTCTAGCATACTAGGTAATTTCAGTATCTTCATGAATGACCCAGGTACTAACATAGCCTGACAACTTTTCACCTAATATCTTTGGAGACCTTCATCCACATCCTTCCTCAGGGATCACTTCTATGACCATAATAGACACTGAAAGCCCAGGGATGGAAATCACAGGAGCTTTCTCACTGACCAGCCCTTAAAATGAAATTTGCTTCTCCTTCTTAAGGAATTATCTCACTATCCCCACTGAAATTGTCACTGTGATATTTTTCAAGAATACTGCCCTCAAGAGGATTAGTCTCAATGTGAAATAGTCATATATGTGACAGTTAAAATGTAATAGTGAAATTCTCATAATGGGAAATGATATAAACCTCAACGGAAGCATTTATGAAATAAAAACTAAATCTTTCTTTAAGTCAAGGAAGGCTCTGTTAAAACGATGAAGTCGTAGGGATGAGTAGGTATTTGCCAGTTTCACAAGCAGAAGATGAGGGTTCTACACAGAAGAAATCATATGTATAAATCAAAACAGTGTAAAAGTGAATGATCTGATTAAAGAATCACAAATATTTCATGTTATTGGTCTATATAGTTTAAACACATTTGTGGCTGGACACGTGCTTACTCTACCAAGACTAAGAGTATCCAGTGCTTCAATATCACAGAAAGATGCTAAAATATTAATCCTATAGGATGATTGGATCCATAGAATAATTTTGATTTTATCACTTTTACAGATGACAAAACTTTATTTTGGTGTCTAATCTACTTCTTCTTCTTCTTTTTTTTTTTTTCATTTTAGGGCCACACCCACCGGCATGTGGCGGTTCCCAGGCTACGGGTCGAATTGGTGCTGTAGCTACCGGCCACAGCCACAGCAATGCGGAATCCAAGCCGCATCTGCGACGTCCACCAACGCCGGATCTTTAGCTCACTGAGCAAGGCCAGGGATCAAACCCGAGTCCTCATCGATACTAGTTAGGTTTGTTAACCACTAAGCCATGATGGGAACTCCCTCATCTACTTCTTAGACCTTTGCAGTAATGTCTCTGTAGCGCCATTTAAATGTAAACTCTTGGAAATTTGTCCCATATGGTAATGTGGGAAATCTGTATCTCCAAATTTTTTTTTAAATTATAGTTAATACAATGTTCTGTCAATTTCTGCTGTATAGCAAGGTGACCTGGTCATATGCATATATACATTTTTTCCTCATATTATCTTCTATCATGTTCTACCACAAGTGATTGGATCTCCAATCTTAAACTCCACACAGATTTCCAAACTTATGTATCCCATTACCTTCAGAATATCTCCATCAGTCACTTCCAAAAAATTTCTTCGCTTTCAATTTTTTTTTTTTTTTTTTTTTTTTTTTTTGTCTTTTTAGGGCCACATCTGCTGCATATGGAAATTCCCAGGCTAGGGGGTCGAATTGGAGCTACAGCTGCCGGCCTATACCACAGCAATGTAGATGTGAGCCATGTCTGTGACCCACACCACAGCTCACAGCAACAGCAATGCCAAATCCTTAACCACTGAGCAAGGCCAGGGATCCAACCCTCATGGATACTAGTCAGTTAGTTTCCACTGAGCCACAATGGGAACTGCCTGTAACCTCAATACAACTGCTTATTTTAGGCTTGTATTCTATCTTCTTTAACTAATACATGCATTAAATAGTTCTCACTACTGCTAGCAATGAATACTGTAAGATGAATAATAAGCAAAGGACCTGAGTTGAAATTTAATTAGTATTATTAGCCATTGTAAACTCAAGCTCTAACTTTTTTCCTGGTATGGACTAATTATAAATAAATTGACTGAATTTAGGATAGATGCTAGTTGTACTGAGTAGAAACAGGAACACCAGTTGCTATATTCTTTGTTTTAGTAGTTTATGGTGACTTAAAATTGTAATTTGAACTGTAGTATCCATTGACTAAGTATACACTGTGTTAATATGCAAATGATTATATATAGTTATATATTCATAACTATATGTAGGCTGTATTTAATATATTTTCTATAAAATAATATGCATAGGTAAAAACTCATACAACTAAAATGTGATGTTATTGTAAAAATATGAAATAAAAATTTCACAAATTCATGCTAAACAAACCAAGAGAATATTCAAAGTAAATCTTACTCGTGTAAAAATAAATAAATAAATAAATAAGTAAGTAAGTAAATAAATAAATAAATAAATAGAGTTCCTGTCGTGGCTCAGTGGTTAACGAATCTGACCAGGAACCATGAGGTTATAAGTTTGATCCCAGGCCTTGCTCAGTGGGTTAAGGATCTGGTGTGACCCTGAGCTGTGTTGTAAGTTGCAGATATGGCTCAGATCCAGGGTTGCTGTGGCTGTGGCGTAGGCCAGCAGCTACAGCTCCGATTAGACCCCTAGCCTGGGAACCTACATATGCCTCGGGTGCAGCCCTAGAAAAGACAAAAAAAAAAAATCTCAGTGGTGTGATAGAATGATAAAAGACAAGTAATAATGCAAGAATAGATCATTAGCTTGATTTCCTAAAGTCAATTCTGCCAGATATAAATCATGAATCTTGTATGTGCCTCTGAAATAATCCAGGAAGAGAACACGTTTTCCAGCAACCGTATTAGATACATATTATAGAATTCATCCTTAAGAAAAGTATGTACAATATTCTGGTTTTAATCCATAGTAAGAAAAAAATTGTTTTAATTATTTAGGACGCTGAATATTAAAATAGTAGATTAAACAAAACCACAAATGATGTTTTAAATTTCAAATTAAAATGCATATTTCTTATAGCCAAATGATAAAAATATAAAGTTACTGTACATGTGGGCATATATATGAATATATGAGAATATCTCATATATATGATAATATTTCATATATATATGTGTGTGTGTATATATGTGTGTGTGTATACATACATACATGAAGGTCCCATACACATGTCATATCATTTAATATCATTTAATCCTTATAACTTTGTGAGGAATTGCTCCCATTTTGGTAGAGGAGAAAGGAACTCACACAAATTAAGTGCTTTGTGTAAATCTAAGGTGGTGGCTTTTGAAAGCTCTCAGATTCAAACTGATGTCTGCCTGGCTTCAGAAACAAAGTTCTGTCTATGAGACTACACAAAAGGAGTAAAACACTGATTTCTTAAAATTTGCAGTTATCCATGGGTGTCGTTGCAGATAACTTTTCATATTATCTATCCTATTTTACAAATCAACAAAGTGTTATAGAAAGAAAATAAAAAACTAACAAACTTGTCCTGCAAAAGGCACAGAAAGTAAATATCTTTGATGCCGCAGGCCATACTATCTCAATAGCAACTACTCAGTTCTGTTGTATCATGAAAGCAGCCACAAAAATACATAAACAAAAGAGCCTGATTGTTTTCAATAAAACTTCATTTTTGGAAACTGACATTTGATCTTGTGTCATGAGTTGCTTTTCTTTTGCTTTTTTCTTTTCCCAGTGATTTTAAAATGTAAAACTCTGGAGTTTCCTTCATAGCTCAGCAGTTAATGAACCCAACTAGGAATCATGAGAATGCAGGTTTGATCCCTGGTCTTGCTCAGTGAGTTAAGGATCCAGCGTTGCCGTGAACTGTGGTGTAGGTCACAGACATGGCTTGGATCCTGCGTTGCTGTGGCTGTGGCATTGGCTGGCAGCTGCAGCTCCAATGAAACCCCTAGCCTGAAAACTTCCATATGCCACAAGTGTGGCCCTAAAAAGCAAAATAAATAAATAAATAAATAAATAAATAAATAAATAAATGTAAAGATCATTCTCAGCTTGTAGGACATACAAAAACAAGTGGTGAGTTGGATTCAGGACGTGTTCTATCAATACCTGAAATAAAGGATAGCTTAGCTATCCAATTTGATAAACAAAATATGGAACTAAAATCATATAATTTTCAAAACCTATTTTGGACTTTCACCTATCAAAATTGAAAGGACTAAAACTTTCTATTTAGCTCTCATCCGATGTAGGAAAGCAATGAACAGAATTGTTTAGAAAATAATACTCCTAAATCTGAATATGCTATGCTCACTGCATTTCCTTGTGGATGTGGTTTCCCTTTCTATGCTCCATCACCTCCATCCATCTATCCAGCAAGTCACAGCTCATATAAATCTTCCACATCTGTGTCTTATTGCTGTGCCCACAAAGGACTTTGTAATCTTTAAAGTCACGTTGAATATAATGTCCTACAGACACATTTAGCATTTTAATATGTTCTATTCTTTCACTTCATATTAATTTATTTCATGATTTAATACCTTAATAGTAGAAACAATATATAATTATTTCTCCAAGCATACTCGCAATCCTTTAAAAAATTTATTATATACAACAAAAAAGATAATACGAGAAAGAGAGGTTGTTTAGAAGTATGACTGGTCACTTTGCTGTACAGCAGAAATTGACAGAACAATTTAAATCAACTATAATAAAATTTTTTTTAAAGACTTATTGCAGAGGGTCATTGTAGTTTGAAGAAAAATTTAGATTCTCAGATCCTAGATCTAGTACACAGGCATCTTCGGAATTACACTGTTCCAGCCTCTGGCCACCCAGAGCTCTGTTATCCCAATTTCTCTAAATAATGAAACTAAAACACAAACTTATGTGACTTGCACAGGACCACATGGCTGGAGATGGGAAAAGGATTACATCTTGTTTGGACTATAGCACAACAATTAACTGATCAGAAAATTGGTACACTGGTTTTACTAGCTCAGTTAAATAGCTAATGGTACCAATTCCAAAATCTCAGGGGCACAATATAAGAAAAGTTTGTTTCATTTGCACAACAGTTCAATGAGGCCATGTGTCTCTCTGGACAGTTCTGCTAAGCAATGACTCAGTGATCTGGCATTTTCAATGTTATAGCTTCATCATCCTCTAGAAGTCTCTTCTCCCTTTCACTGCCTCTGAAAAATCAAGTGAAGAAAAAGAATGTGTGGAGTTTCCGTCGTGGCTCCGAATCCAAGTAGGAACCATGAGGTTGTGGGTTCGATCCCTGGCCTTGCTCGGTGGGTTAAGGATCTGGCATTGCTGTGAGCTGTGGTGTAGGTCGCAGATGTGCCTCAGATCTGGCATTGCTGTGGCTCTGGCGTAGGCTGGTGGCTACAGCTCCAATTCAACCCCTAGCCTGGGAACCTCCATATGCCGCGGGAGCAGCCCTGGAAAAGGCAAAAAGACAAAAAAAAAAAAAAAAAAAAGAATGTGGATTCTAAGGAGTAGAATTTGACCTCCAAGAATGGACATGTGTTTTATCACTTCTGCTCACATTCCTTTATATTGAACCTAAATAACTACATGGCTGATGAGAAATGTGATCTACCAAGAAAAAGAAAACTGGATTGAGAAAATTTTAATTTAAATATTATTTGCTGCTAAGGTGATGAGGCTTCCCCGATTGAAGTTTGAACTGATGCCAGTTGTAAATCTTTTGTAAAAATTTTAAAATGTAAAACTGTTAATGTATTTAAATCTCTTTAAGGCTAATAAGAAAAGCATATATCTTTATTAAATCTAAAGAAATTCATTTATTTTCCACTTTAAAAAGAAAAAAAGTTTATTAGCTAGTAATAATGAAGACATTTTTGCAAGCATCTATAGTATATTATTATTTTTAAATATAAATTTTAGTATGTTTAAGGCCAAAACAGTAAATGATAGATCTTTGCTTCACTAGCTTTCAGCTCTGACAAAGTGTGAGATTCTAAGTTTTATTATCCGTAATGACTGTAATTAACATATTAAGATTCCTTGAAAACAAGATCTGAAGCTCTTCGTTCCTTTCATGGGAAAGCTTAAGACAGGAAGCCTTTGAAAGATAACTTTTATCTTTGACTCTTCTCAGCAAATGAGTCTTGCCTTTATTGCTGATTGTTGGTCTTTCTCATTAACACAAAACAAACTGAAACAGTTACTGGCATTCCTAAGAAGTATAAGACCCTTGATTGAATTATAAGGCTTTTTAATTCTGAAAGACTACATTTAAAAAATATTATGTCTGGTATCCTTAATAATATGTAACTAAATTTAAGCATACTTTCATGTACTTTTAGATTTGCTTAAGTAAATAACTACTGGTTTATGAATTGTCATTCTTAAGGTATAGAATTGACACTGGTGTTAAATACTCCAAAGGGATAATGAAAGGCTTGTCTAAGATTTCTGTGGATACTGAATATCGATTTTGTTTTTGAGATACTCTTTTCATATGTGAAAATCAAAACTCCTGTTAGTCCTATAAACTGCTCTATAGTGCCCTTGGAAAGGACAAATATAAATTTGTAAGAATGGCTTGTAAGAGGAGTTCCTGTCATGGCTCAGTGGTTAACGAACTCGACTAGTATCCATGACGATGCAGGTTCCATCCCTGGCTTTGCTCAGTGGATTAAGGATTCTGCATGCCGTGAGCTGTGGTGCAGGTCACAGATGCAGCTCAGATATTGCGTTGGACCCCTAGCCTGGAACCTCCCTATGCTTCAGGTGCGGCCCTAAAAAGACCAAAAAAAAAAAAATTGGCTCGTAAGAGCAGAGTGACCCCTATCATCTCTCTGATGCCAATTCTGCAGCTACTATTGAAGCTGAGGGCTGATCACCTTTCTATTGTAATTCCCTCAGAGGCTAGCCCTCATTGAAACCTTCCAAAGTGAAGGAATTTGGACATCTGACTGTGAGTCAAAACTTTGGTGATTTTTGTTATATCATAGCACCATCATTCAAATAAGTCCCTTACAATTTTTAAAAAGTCTACTGGGATACTCTAGAAATGTGTTGTAGCATTCTTACTAAAATGTCTCTTCCAATGTATCTCTTAAACTAGGTTATAAAAGATCTTAATGTGAGTAGAAAAAAATACTAAAATTTGGAACACGTTTAATAATTTAGGTGGAATTTATCTCTAGTTTCTCTCTAGTTTATCTTTACTTGTCAAAATTATCTCTGACAGATCATATGCAATAGCATCTTAATTTTTCTGAGTTCTTTCAAGATTTTCTGTTTGTCTGCCTATGATATACCTATACGTAGTTTTGTTTTTATTTTATTTATTTATTTATTTATTGATACTACTTGGTATTCTCTGAACTTTTTGGATCTGTGATTGAGTGTCTGTTACTAATTTTGAAAAATACTCAGCATTGTTTCTTCAAATATTTCCTCTGCTTTGTCCTTTTTTTCTACTCCTCTGGTCTTCTAATAATAGATTTGTTGTGCCTTTTGAAATTGTTGCATCTTAGATGTTCTTTCCTGTTTGCTTGTTTTTCATTGTTTTTATCTTTGTGTTTCAGTTTTGTAAGTTTCTAGTGTGTTCATTCAAGCTCATTATTTTGTCCAGTCTATTGATGAGTCTATGAAGACATTATTAATTTTTATTAGTTTTTTATTTCTACTGTTTCTTTTTTATTATATTAGAGTTTCCATCTCTCTGCTCACATTTCCCATCTGTTCTTGTATGTTGTCTATTTTTGCATTAAAGCTTTGATGCAGTTATTTTAAATTCCTTGTCTGGTGATTACAATTCCATGTCATAGCTGAATCTTGTTCTGATACTTACTTTGCCTTTTCAGAATGAGTTTCTCTTGCTTTTTACATGTCTTATAATTTTTAAGAAGGCAAGACATGACGTATCAGGTAATAGAAACTTAGGTAAGAATATTTAGTTCAATGTTTTAAGTTAATATGGCTGGAAGTTGAGCCTTTTATAATATTTGCTCTAACTGTAGATGCCAGATGCTTCAGATTCCTCTATGATTTTATTAGAGATAACAGAATCTGTGCCTTACAGATTATTCACCTATAATTTACTGATATTATACTGGAATCCTGCTGATATGGTGATAAAATGCATGTGTGGGGTGGGGGAGGTCAGAAGATGCAATCTATAATGTTATGATTAATTCTTAGTATTTTAGTGGCTAGGGTTTGCTAAATAACCTTCCCTCTAAGTGGAAGGGGATTCTGTTAAAGTCTTTTTTTTTTCTTTTGGAGAAGGATGAACATATTTTAAAATGATCCCTGGAGTTCCCATAATGCCTCAGTGGTTAACGAACCCGACTACGATCCATGAGGAAGAGGGTTAAATTCCTGGCCTTGCCCAGTGTGTTAAGGATCTGGCGATGCTGTGAGCTGTGATGTAGGTCGCAGAAGCAGCTCAGATCCAGCATTGCTGTGGCTGTGGTGTAGGCTGGGAGCAACAGCGCTGATTCGACCCCTAGCCTGGAAACCTCTATGTGCCGCGGGTGTGGCCCTAAAAAAAAAAAAAAAAAGACAAAAACAAATAAATAAAATGATCCCCTCCTCCTGTCAGATCCAGAGTGGATATTTCTTGGCTTTTTACCACGAGTATTTGGTAGGTTTTCCTGAGATAATATGTACAAACTGTTGAACTCTCACTAAAACTAAGGCCTCCAGGGGTTTCTGACTCTTACATGAGTCTATACTTAACCTCCAACAATTTGTCAAATTATCATTTAAGAGTTTCTAACAGTATCAACTCTAGCAATTTCTGCTTTAAGTAAGCAGATCATGATTGTGAATTTCTGTATTCATCTGCCTCTCCAGATTTTAGGGTGATTGTTAGTCCTCCAACCTAAATTCTCTCTAAGGTTTAAGAAGAGATGCTGATTTTAAGTTTGTTCAGATGTGTTCTTGCTATAAGGATGAAAATGATAACTCCTAAACTCTTGTTGGAAATAAAGCAGGAAGTGTCATATTCCTAATTAGAATAAACAACTTTTATTTTCATGTACTAACTTTATATTTGCATAATTTTACTCCTCCACTCTATGCAGATAACATTGATTTAAATGAATCACTACATGTTATAAGATTATAAGAGTATATTAAGAAACAATTGTTAAAACTAATTACATTGGTAGCAGCTGCTTTAAACTTGTTTCAAGGAGATGCTTAAAGCCTACCATTTGATACTTTGCTGACCATAAATGAATATCTAAAAATATGAAGGATTTGAGTAGCATCCCGGTGAGTCTATGAATACTGAGCTATTTAGAAGAAATTGATATGAAACAGGGTAGTTTCACATGAGCCGCACGTGGTTTGTCTTCAAAGGCAGAATCTGCCAATAGAATCTGCCAATACTGATAAAATGTCTAAAATTGTCGCTATTCTAGGTTTAGTTGTAGACAGTAGGTATCAAGAAGTAATGTCTGCAATCCATAAAATAGAATTATAATATGGGTACTTCCTTTGAATATATTTAAGAAGGTAAAGAACTTTAGTTTCTCATTTTTAAATGTTAAGCTGGATAATCCATAAAGAAAAGTTGTACACTGTAGACTTTTCTTGGTTCATTTGGAGGTCCAGAGCCCTCTTTGGGAAACTGTAGTGTGGCAGTCTCAAGATTTTGAGTATTTTTTGAGTAATTTTTGCTATTAAAACTTTTTAGATTCAGGTATAATTTCCATATTCTAATCTATCGAATTTACTTCCTGAAAAGTATATTGTTATTAATTTCAAATTAAAATGGAAAATGGAGGAAGAAAAATCAAGGACAATGTTACATTTAATTTAGAAACTGGAGGCCAAATAATTTCAATGTTTGTGACTGTTACATACTAGTATCTATTTTAAGATTCTCAGTGAAATTATTTTAATGACATGCTCTTAGCAAGTCTTATATTAAATATTTTCATAATTTTAAAAATTATTTAACCAAAGTAAGTAGAGAATATTTTTTAAGAGGTCTTCCCTTTTCAAAGTTCAGAATGTAATGTTCTGGTATTGGTAAAAGGGGTGATTTCCACTCACAAAAATTAACTCAAAATTGATTAAGACAAATGTAAGAATTAAAACCATAAAACACCTAGAAGAAAACACAGAGGAAAAAAGTCCTTGACATTGATCTTGGCAATAATTTTATGGATATGACAGCAAAAACATAAGCAGCAAAATAAAAAATAAACATCAAACCAAAAATTTTCTCCAGAGCAAGAATAACAATCAAAAGATTGAAATGGCAACCAACGGAATAATAGAAAATATTTATAAACCCCATATTTGACAAGGAGTTAATATCTAAAATAAATAATGAACACAGACAACTCAGTAATAGTAGTAGTAGTAGTAGTAGTAGCAGCAGCAGCAGCAGCAGTAGTAGCAGTAGTAGTAGTAGTAGTAGCAGCAGCAGCAGTAGTAGTAGTAGTAGCAGTAGTAGCAGCAGCAGCAGTAGTAGTAGCAGTAGCAGTAGCAGTAGTAGTAGTAGTAGGCAAAGGACCTGAATGGATATTTTTCCCAATAATATATTCAAATGGCCAATAGATACATAAAAATGTGCTCAACATCACTAATTATCAGAGGAAACCACGGGGAGATATCACTTTATGCCTGTCAGAGTGGCTATTATGAAAAGACAGGAGATAACAAGTGCTAGCAAGGATGTAGAGAAGAGGGGCCCCTTGTAACTGTTGGTGGGAATGTTAATCGGTACAGGCACTGTGGAGAAAAGTGTAGAAGATCCTCAAAAAATGAAAAAAGGAACTATTACATGATCGTGAAATCCATTTCTGGGTATGTATCCAAGGGAAATAAAATCACTATCTCAGAAGGAATTCTGCACTCCTATGTTCATTGCAGGATTATTTAAAGTAGCCAAGGCATGAAAGCCACCTAAGTGGCCATCAATTGATGAATGGATAAAGAAAATATCCATATATATGATATAAATACAATGGAATGTTATTCAGCCATTAAAGAAGGAAATCTTGCCAGCTGCAACAACATAGATGAAACTCAGGGTATTATGCAAAGTGAAATATATCAGGCAGCGAAAAACAAATATTACATGATCTCAAAACAAACACAGGAAGAGAGGACAGATTAGGTGTATGGGGTGTGAGTGAGGGAAGAGGTTGAAGGTACTCAAAGGGTACACATTTCTAGTGATGAGGTAAATAAGTGTTGAGAATGGGATCTATAGCATAACAATGCTATATTGCATATTTCAAAATTCCTAAGAAAGCTGATCTTAAATGTTCTCATTAACACACATACAAAATATAACTATGTGAGTGATAGGCGTGTCAACACTATCATGGTATTCAATTTGGAATATATACGTGTATAAAATTATTCTGTTGTACACATTAAACTTATACATCAATTAATCTCAATGAATTGTGAATTTTTCAACAAGGTGGTTTAGTTGGGTGGGATTTGTACAGCAGAAAGGGAGAGGTAGATATTAAAGAAGTATTCTAGGTGAAGATTCGAGAGCAACTGAGCACATATGTGTTTTGCTCTTTAGAGTGACATATAATCAAGAATCGCTTTATTACTTAACAATTAATAATTTTACAGGTATCCTTATCTTCCTGTGAGAAAAGCATTTCAAGTCAGATTTGAAGATAGTAATATACTTGAATTGGGAGAGTTAAATACACAAAATACACAGAATGAGTGAGACCAAAATTTCAATTGAGGGGAATTACTTGAGAATGGGTATAGACAGTTAGGATTGAACAATCTTACCCTGGACAAGACTACTGAGCAAAGTAGAGTAAGATGGAATATTAGTAAATAAAGAGAGATAATTTAGTTGGGTTGGATTTATGACATAAGGAACAAGATGAATGTTTAGGTAATCGAGAAACGTACTAGATGAAGGACTGGAAAGAAGATTCTGTTAGACAAAATAAGTAGTTTACCAAAGAAATATTGAACACATAATTCTGATTATGTGCTTAATATCTTATGGTTCATATAATCCATATAACATGATTTCCAAAATCTAACTTTTAATTCTTCGACATCATTGAAACAGAATTCAGAGCTCAAAAACATTCACAAATTTACAATAAAATAATTTTAACAAAGTCAATACTGCAGTGCAATGGGGAAAGGATACATTTTCAATCAATATGGCTTTGTCAACTGGCTATCTGTTTTTTTAAATGTATGGATTTTGATCTCTCACTCCATAAGCAAAAAATAATTTCAGGTAGATTGTATATATTTATATATGAAAAGTAAAACAATAAATTTTCCAGATAATAGATAAGAATATCTATGATTATGGAATAGGAAGGTGTTTTGTAAAGTGATGCAAAGTTAGTAAAAGAGAAAATAATAAAATTTTACTGCATTAATGGTAAGAACAACTTTTCATCAAAAGTTACCATTATGAAAATGAGAAGGCAACCCATGTGGGAGAAGACATTTGCAACACATAAACCTGATGAAGATTTCACAATATTTAAAGAACTATTTTAAATGAATATGTGAAAACTTCTAAATAAATAAAATCACCCAAGATACTGAAAAATGAGGAAATACTCAAATAAGAACATTACAACAGAGGATATCTAAATAGTCAATAAACATTAGAAAATGTGCTCAAATTCATTAGTTACCAGGGAAAGGAAAAACCCACAATGAAAACCTAAAACAGACACCAGTTCATATTCAGTAAAGTACATATACAAAAGATTTAAATGTCAAGCACTGGTGGGTATGGGAACAAATCAAGCTCATACATTCTTTGTGGGGGAGTAAATTGGTATAGACACTTTGGCAAACTGTTTAGCTAAATCTACTAAAACTAAATATAATAAACACTTGCCCCAGCAATTCTGCTCCATAGTATATATGAAATAAAATCATGTCCCAAAGTTCACCAAATAAAGTATGACTTTTACAGAACTATTAAAAATAGCCCAATATTGGAAATGACACAAATATTCCTCATTGTTGGAATGCATAGTCATGCGAGAGCATGTCCATTCAATGAATGAATAAACTATACAGCAGTGACAGTGAACTAAAATTATTGCAATGATAATGGATAATTTTCACAAATAAATGTTGTGCAAACTAATACAGTCACAAAAGGGAAGTGGTGTATAATTCTGTTATCTAAAGTAACAGAAAGGTAGAGGGAGGACCCAAAACATGTGTTGGGTGGCAGAAGTTAGTTTAGTGGTTATCTTTTTTGTCCTGTAGTTTTAGATGGGGACTGGAAATTCTAGGTGTGGTCAGTGTTCTGTTTCTTTACCTGGTTTCTGTTTATGTGGATGTGTTAACAAGAGCAAATTCATCAAACTCTGTAGTTTTGTGCACTTATTCTTTATGTATATTTTGCCTAAATATTTTTTTTTTTTTAAATGAGACAGGTTGGGGTTGGAAGGATGCGCTGAGGGTTTGGGATGGAAATGCTATAAAATTTGGTTGTGATGAATGTTGTTGTTGTAAAACTATAAACATAATTAAATGCATTGAGTAATTTTTAAAAATGCACAAAACAAACAGAAATCTTTATTGAACATGGCCATAGACATAAATCCCCAGGATTGCTGATGGAAACTCTTGATTTATTTATTTATTTATTTATTTATTTATTTATGGTGTTTTAGGGCTGCACCCTCAGCATACGGACATTCCCAGGCTAAGGGTCAAATTGAATCCACAGCTTCCAGCCACAGCCTCAGCAACGTGGGATCCAAGCCACGTCTGCAACCCACACTGCAGCTCACAGCAGTGCATGATCCTTAATCCACTGAGTGAGGCCAGGGATCAAACCCATGTCCTCTTGGATACTAGTTGGATTAGTTACCACTGAACCACAAAAGGAATTCTGGAACTGTTGTTTTACAAGTTCTGTGATCCATGATTTTTTTTTATTCTTTTTCATTTTATTTCTTTCTTTATGTTCCTTTTTTATGGCCACCACTGCAGCATATGTAAGTTCCTGGGCTAGGGGTCAAATTGGAGCTGTATCTGCAGGCCTATGCCACAGCCACGCCTGACCCAAGCTATATCTGTGAACTAAACTGCAGCTTGCAGCATGCTGGATCCTCAAACCACTGAGCGAGGCCAGAGATCAAATCCACATCCTCATGAACACTAGTTGGATTGGGTTCTTAACCCAATGAAGCTACCACAGGAACTCCTTTTTCTTTTTAAACTAAAGTCATTCAAAGACAAATTTAATAAATGAGGTCATATTTGTCCAAGATAATTATATGAAAAGGGGACACTCCAGGGGAAAAATAATTTTGGATATATTTGAAGGGTAGTGTGTAGACTGGTATGATTAACTCATGCTTTCCAGAAAGAAATGATGCAAGCGATAGAGTAATAAAAATGGAAACATAATTTGGTTTCAAGTGATGAAAATGGAAAGGTAATTTAAATTCAAGTAATTTGGATCTTTGAATCCTATGCTAAATACTTTGACTGTATTTTGTAGAGAATAAGCCACACAGGTTTTTGAAAAGGAAAATGATACTATTTTACCTGTTCTTATGAAGATAACTCACATGACAGTGTGAAAAACAGATTTAAAAGATTAGAATCCAGTCACTTGGAGATTAGTTGGGTAGATATTCTAACAGGTAAAGCAGATGATGATTACCTTAACCAAGACATTAACAAGAAGAAGCTTTAGAAGAGAATGTCAGAGAATTTTGAAAAATGTAGTAAGATAATTAATGGAATTTAGCAGGTGATTGGGTATGGGAAGTGGGAAAGAAATGCTTTAAGTAAAAGTAATTTTAGTATTTCTAATCTGTGAAAAAAGCAAGTAAAGAATTTCATTAGCAGAAATAATAAATGGAGAAGGAAGCCCTTTAAAAAGAAACTAATGAATTTATCTTAGATTATTGGAGTCTGGCATAATGGAGTTTGGTATAATGCTGGTATGAACTGGTAATGAGAAAGGCAAATTTGGATGAAGAGATGCATTGGTTAAGTTTCAGCATAAAGGTCATCTGTAAAGCCCTATAAATGATTTCCCAGAATCTACCCGTCAGATTGAATCTTTATTATATCTTTATTGTGTTGATATAATTTTGTTTTAGCCAATTGTATGTATATCTTTCTGAATTATCTATAAGAAAACAATATTTCATATTAACATATATATTTCCACATGACCCAACATGATGTTGAGCCCAGAGTGTTCATTTATGACTAGTTTCTTGGTGTTTTACCTTTGGAGTACCTGATAGGCTATGCTTCTATATTCATTAAGAATTTTACAACTTTCAAATATTAATAATAAAAAATATATCATTAACTCCTCAAATATATAAGTAACAGAACAACCTTCATTATACAATTAATATTTATTTATTTATTTAGCTTTTTAGGACCGCACCCACAGCATATAGAGGTTCCCAGGCTAGAGGTCAAATCAGAGCGACAGCTGCTGGCCTACACCACAGCCACAGCAATGCAGGGTCCAATCTGCGTTTGTGACCTATACCACAGCTCGCAACAACACCAATTCCTTAACACACTGAGTGAGGCCAGGGATCAAACCAGCAACCTCATGGTTCCTAGTTGGATTCATTTCCGCTGTGCCACAGTGGGAACTCCTAATTCATTTTTTATAATAGCAAATATGCTTCAGCAATACTTTGAAAAATTAATTAGATCCTATTGTTGAATAAAATGTAGTCACCATCAATACCAGGGACCCTACTTAATTTATGTCTTTATTATTCCTCACATAATTTATTGCATTAGCCTCCCGCTCTGTCTCCTTTTCTTCAGCCTGACTCTACATTTCCTTTTTCATCCTGTAGCCAATAATCTCTCTGTCCATAATTTGTACTGCTGCTTCAGGGTGGTTTTTAAGAATTTTCTCCAGCCATTCTTCTTGTGATCATTCCACATCAGCGCACTTTCTGTGGAATCATACTATTAGGGTTTACTGAATCAGTTGTTAAATTAAAAACGACTTTAATTCAAGGGAAGTTGGCTGTATTAGTTAGGATTCTCTGGATAAACAGAATGAATAAAAGATAGATACATAGCTCCTACAGACACACACACACACACACACACACACACACACACCCCTACCCCTACACCCCCCCCCCCAGCCCCCACAGAAATGTATTGTCAGAAACTGGCTCACGCAATTCTGGAGGAAGAGAAGTCCCATGATTGCCATTTATAAGCTGGATACCCAGAAAAGTCAATGGTGTAGTTCAGACTGAATTCAAAGGCCTGATACCTGGGAACAAACGAGGACAGGAGATCAATGTCCCAGTTCAATAACTTGGGCAAAAAGGGCCAAATTTTTCCTTTCTCTGCTTTTAGTTCTATTGAGGCTCACATTGCAGAGGGTTAACTGCCTTACTGAGTCCACTCATTCAAATACTAATTTCATCCACACGCACCTTCACCAGCCTACTCAGAAATAATGTTTAGCCAAATATCTGGACACCCTGGGATCCATTCCGGTTGACGTAAAATTAACCACCACAATGGCTGTGTTCCAGGAGCTCATTGTTAGGGATGTTGTTTTATTATATGGAAAACCTCTTTTTTTTTCATGATTGTCAGATAATGTGCTAATCTTTTCCCAGAATAAAGACTTACTCTTTAAAATTAAACATTTAATGTGACCTTGATTTTTAGCATTTTAGTGGCAGTCTTCCCAAAATAGACTATACATATTCTTGCCATTTAAATAACATGTACAGAATACCATTCCACTTTCATGCAATGACTCAGGACCTTTATTATCAACATCTGTTGACTCTAACTTCAAAATTGTCTTTATCTCGCCCTTACCCACCCCACTCTGTCCCACACAAATATTATGTATCATTTGTTTTAATTATTTTAGTGTCTGCTATCTGGTTTCTCAACATCTCCTCATGCCCACTACAGCCTGTTGTCACAGAAACCAGAATAATCCTTTTAAAGGTTAAGTCAAATCATGTCACTTCTCAGCTCAAAACACTCCAATAGATCCTATTGATTTTTGTAGTAGCTTACAAAGCCTTCCATAACCTGGCTCCTCATTACTGCCCTTATTCTCACTTGCTACTACTCTTTTTGAAAACATGAGTCATGTTCCCACCTTAGGGCCTTTGAATGAGCTGTAACTACTTATACTTTATTCTGCCCTGAATGATAGTTTAATACATTTTCTAACTTTTGGTACTCATAACTACACAGGCATACACATGCACATACACACACACACAAACAGAAAGACTTCTAATTTCCTTCTAAGGTACTACAAACACAAATAGCAACTAAAAAAAGTCATCTAAATGATATCTAAAATTAACATTCATGACTCTAAATGGCAGCTTGAAGTGCTTTCTTTAAGAAAATTGTATAATTTTTTTGCACATGATTGAATGGCATAAGTTTATTGCTTTCATGTTCCAAATATTTGACATTACTAGAAAAGTCATCTCAACATATGTAAGGTATTATTTTCTATGGCATATAAGCAACACTGCTGAAAATGGTCAATATAAAGGGTGGGAAGAAAAAGAGCCTCATGTGTTGGTTGTTTAATTTTCTATTTAAATTGCTTCCATTTCTGTTCAAAAAAATAAGCTCGTTGAATCGCTGAAGAATAAATTTGATGTGCGATCCAAAGCATTTAGCAGATACCCAATTATTTAAAATGATGGAATTGAGAAAATAACAAAGGAAACACAATGGGAAATATATGTCTTATCCTGAAGTATCACGATCAATTCAACTTAGGAGAAAACCGAATTTTAAAACATATGGAAATGGCTCTTTTCATGCTGAACATTTTCACCTCATTCCCACATTACAGTATTAAATATAAAAATTCGATTAGTCATCTTCTCTTCACTGGAAATCTAATTAAGCATTAACAGTGCCAAATGGGTACCATGATAATTTGTTGCATGGTTTAGTGTAAGAAAATTTCCTTAGTCTAACCTATAATAATAATGCTGATCCATTATATTTATATAACTCCAATATCCAAAAAGAAAGTTCTAAATATGATACATGTATTTAGAAATCCCTTCAATAGCTACAAAAATAAAGACATGTGATAACTGAACATACTATTGTTTGAACAGAGATGAACAGTACTGTGTGTTCACTGCTTGAGTGGTTAACTTTATTAGTCTAATTTACTGCAACTCATTTAGATTGCTTTAAAATAGGGAAACCAAGATGATAGCGAGTGAATTGTGCCAAACAAACATTTCATTATATTGGATTCTGAGATAGAAATACAGTTTTAGAATGTAAGACTAACCAGTGGGACATTTTCACGTATAATGCTTCATACTAAATGATGCAGTGACAATTATACTACATGGGTAAAAATTAGGTCTTTGTAATAGCCACATGATATCAATCCATTGAGTTACTATATACGAACCTCATTTATATATCTCTCACTCTTGAGAGTAATTTATGGTGAGATGAAATTTATCTTCATTTCATCTGAAGAGATTGAATAACTGTCTGAGAAAATATCACTTTTTTTCAGAATATATCCGTATTGGGACATAATCCACTAGAGATGGGCTCCTCTACTTAGAGAATATGACATAAGTCATATCCAAAATATAAAAATTAAAAGCTATACCTTGATTGCATTTTCATACTAGATGAAATTCTTGTCTATTAAGAAACAAGTATAGGAGTTTCCACTATGATACAGTGGCTTAAGGACCCATTTGCAACAATTCAAGTCACTGAGGAGGTGTAGATTTGATCCCCAGCCATGGGCAGTGGGTTAAAGGATCCAGTGTTGCCACAGAAGCATATGTAGGTCACAGCTGTGGCTCAGGGATTCAGTCCCCAGCCTGGGAACTTCATAGGCAGTGGGTGAAGCCATAAAGAAAAAAAAAAGAAAAAAGAAAAAAATTTAACCAAGATTTTTTTTCTTTTATTTTTTAAATTTTTATTATAGTTGATTTACAATGTTCTGTCAGTTTCTGCTGTACAAAGACAACCCACAGAATGGGAGAAAATATTTGTAAATGAAATGGCTGACAAGGGATTAATCTCCAAAATTCATAAACACCTCCTGCAGCTCAATACCAAAAAAAGCAACCCCATCAAAAAATGGCGAGAAGATCTAAAAAGACAATTCTCCAAAGAAGACATACAGATGAAAAGATGTTCAACATCACTAATTATTAGAGAAATACAAATCAAAAGCACTATAAGGTACCGCCTTACACAGGCCAGAATGGCCATTGTCGAAAAGTCTACAAACAATAAAAGCTGAAGAGGGAGAGGAGAAAAAGGAACCCTCATACATTGTTGGTGGGATTGTGAATCGGTGAAACCACTGTGGAAAACAGTATGGAGATTCCTCAGAACACTGACATTAGAATTACCATTTGATCCCACAATCCCACTTTGTCATCTCTCCAGAGAAAAACATGACTCAGAAAGACACATGTACTCCAGTGTTCATTGCAGCACTATATACAATAGCCAAGACATGGAAACAGCCTAAATGTCCATCAACAGAGGAGTGGATAAGACGATGTGGTACATGTATGCAATGGAATATTACTCAGCCATTAAAAGGAAAGAAGCTAATGGCATTTTTAGCAACATGGATGGACCTAGAAATTATCATGCTAAGTGAAGTTAGTCCGGCAGTGAGACAGCAATATCAAACGCTATCCCTTACATGTGGAATCTAAAAAAAAAGACACAATGAATTTCTTTTCAGAACAGATACTGACTCACAGATTGAAAAACTCATGGTTTCCAAGTGAGACAGGTTGTGGTGGTGAGAGGATACACTGAGGGATTAGGATGGAAATGCTATAAAATTTGGTTGTGATGATCACTGTACAACTATAAATGTAATTAAATTCATTGAGTAATTTAAAAAAATTCTGCTGTACAGTGAAGTGACCCAGTTATACATATATATATATATTTTTTTTTTTTTCTTTTTCTTCATTGTCCTCCATCATGTTCCATCACAAGTGATTAGATGTAGTTCCCTGTGTTACACAGCAGGATCTCATTACTTATCTACTCCAACAATAGTTTGCATTTACTAACCCCAAACTCCCAGTCCATCCCACTCCCTGCCCCTCCCCCCAGCAACCACAAGTCTGTTCTCCATGTCCATGAATCTGTTTCATTTATGTATATAGGTTCATTGTGCCATATATTAGATTCCAGATATAAGTGATTTCATATGGTTGTTCTCTTTCTCTTTCTGACTTACTTCTCTTAGTAACTTCAGTAATTATTAGAGAAATGCAAATCAGAATGACTACGAGATAGCACTTTGCACCAGTCAGAATGGCCATCATCAGTAAGTCTACATATAACAAATGCTGGAGAGGGTGTACAGAAAAGGGAACCTCCAACACTGTTGGTAGGAATGTAAATTGGTACAACCACTGTGGAAAACTGTATGGGGGTACCTCAGAACACTAAATGTAGAACTACCTTATGACCCAGAAATCCCACTCCTGGGCATATATCCAGACAAAACTTTCTTTGAAAAAGATGCATTCATCCCTATGTTCATTGCAGCGCTATACACAATAGCCAAGACATGGAAACAACCTAAATGTCCATGGAAAGATGAATGGTTAAGAAGAGGTGGTACATAAACACAATAGAATACTACTCAGCTGTAAAAAAGAACAAAATAATGTCATTTGCAATAACGTGGATGAAACTAGAGACTCTCATACTAAGTGAAGTAACAAAGATTTTAGAGAAGATGATGGAATTTCCAAGATAGATAGAAATGACAATCTCTAATCAATCACTGTGGCATTAAAATAATGGAAACCCTGTGGAACCCTTATCAAAATAGTCCTGCATTAAGAATATGGGCAGAATTTCCTATATCTCCCAGATAGACCTTTAAGAACATGACTTTGCCTCATGAAGAAATATGCTGTGAAGTACTTATAAAGCTGGTGACATTAAATATCTCATTAAATGACTGTGCTTGGTGCGGTTAAGTGGAGATCTCTTCTACTGTGAATATTTTAAAAATCAAAACTCAAACCATGATTGATTCCTATGCTTCCTCATCACCACCCTCCTTATTGTCATAGTTAGCACTGATTTCATATGTGTCACATCCTGTTTTATATGCTTAAGAACTTAGGGTGTATTAACTCCATGACTCCTTATAATATTCTTATGAAATAAATACTGTTGTTATCTTCATTTGTCATGGGGATCACAGAGCATATGGAAGTTAAGTAGCATACCCACCATTGCACATCTAATAAACAACGAAGTTGAATTTTCAATACAAGCAGCTGTTTAATTACTGGAAAAGTTTAATACCAAGGTTTAATATATCTCATAAATGAGCAAGAGTAAATTTAGAAACTTACAAATTTGTTTCATATTTTTACAAATTTATTATCATGGCCAGTATTCAATTCAAAGGTTATTTCTTGAATAACACACTATAAATATAGCAAAGTAAGTTTGTTCCAAAATGATATGACCATTTTGTATTCTATCTTGTGTCCTGTCTAATTATTTGAATTTAACTTCAGTAATGCTGTATTTTCCCAGGTTGTCATTCTTTTTTTCCATTCTTCTTAACCTAATCTATGACATAGTATGTTGCTGACATTTCTGGTTTTCTACCTAAAGGCCTTTTACTAGGACACACACAAAGAAAATTCGATCCTTTTATTTCATTATTTCACTCTAGCTTTATTTAAAGTTGGCAACACTTTTTTTTTAAAGACTTCATTTTTAGAGAAGTTTTAGGTTCAGAGGAAAATTGGGTGGAAGATACAAAGATATATCATATCCTCCCTACTCCCACCCACACATGGCCTCACCCATTGTTAACATCCACACTGGAAGGTACATTTGTAATCTATAAATGAGTCAACCTTGACATATCATAATTCCTCGAAGTCTACAGATTACTTAGCATTCACTCTTGGTATTGCAAACACTCTAGGTTTAGATAAATGTATAATGACACGCATCCATCATTATAGTATCATACAAAATATTTCCACTGCCCCCCAAATCATCTTTGTTCCACCTTTTTATCCATCCCCTCCTAACCTCAACAATGACAGAGCTCTTTATGGTCTTCATAGTTTTACATTTTCTAGAAGTTATGCTGGAATTATGCAGTATGTACCTTTTCACATTGTCTTCTTTCACTTAGTAATATGTAGTTAACTTTCTCCTCAATGTGTTTTCATGGGTCAGTAGTTCATTTCTTTTTAGCAGTGAATAAATAATTCCTATGTTTAGATGTTCCATGTTCCACAGATTACCTATTTATCTACTGAAGGACTCCTTGGTTGATAACAAACTTTGGCAATTATAAATAAAGCTTCTTTAAACATCTGTGTTAAGATTTTTGTGGGCACCTAAGTTTTAAACTCATTTGGGGCCATACCAAGGAGTATTATTGCCAGATCCTATTGAAAGAATATGTTTGGTTTTGTAAGAAACCACCAAAGTGTCTGCAAAAGTGGTTGTACCATTTTGTATTCTAATTGATAATGAATGAGAATTCCTGTTGTTCCACATCCATATCAGCATTTAGTGTTCCAGTGTTTTAGATTTTGGCCGTTTATGTGTAGTGGTATCGTGCTATCTTTGTTTGCACTTCCCTGATGACATACAATGTGGAACATCTCTACATAGACTTATTTATCATTTGTACATCTTCTTTAGTAAGATGTCTGTTAAGGTCTTTGGTTTATTTTATATATATATATATTTTTTTGCTTTTATTTTTAGGTCCACATCCTGTGGCATATGGAACTTCCCAGGCTAGACGTTAAATCAGAGCTACAGCTACTGGCCTATGCCACAGCCACAGTAACCAGGATAAGAGCCATGACTGCGACCTACACTGCAGATCACAGCAACACTGGCACTCCAACCTACTGAATGAGGCCAGGTATCAAACCTGCATCCTCATAGATAGTAGTCAAATTTGTTTCTGCTGTGCCACAACGGGAGCTCCTTGTTTATTTTTTTAAATCACCTTGCATTTTTATTATAGTTGAGTTTTAAAAATTCTTTTCATGTTTTAGATAACAGTCCTTTATTACATGTGACTTTTGGAAATATCTTCCCTCAGTCTATGGCTTGTCTTCTCATTCTCTTGAGATTGTCTTTCACAGACCAGAACTTTTAATTTTAATGAAATCTGCTTTATCAATTCTTTCTTTCATGGATCATGCGTCTGGTGTTATATTTAAAAACTTGTTGGAGTTCTAGGTTGTGGCTCAGTGGAAATGAACCCAACCAGTATCCATGAGGATGTAGGTTTGATCCTTAGCCCAGCTTAGTGGGTTAAGGATTTGGTGTTGCCGTGAGCTGTGGTGTAGTCACAGACATGGCTTGCATCTGGCATTTCTGTGTCTGTGGTATAGGCCAGCAGCTGTAGCTTCAATTTGACCCCTAGCCTGGGAACTGGCAACTTTCATATGTAGCACCTGTAGCCCTTAAAGAAAAAATTGTCACCACACCAAAGACCATCTAAATTTACTTTTATGTCCTATGAGGAGTTTTAGAGTTCTGTGTTTTACATTTAAGTCTATGATCCATTTTGAGTTCATCTTTGTGAAGGAAGTAAGTTCTGTGTCTATATTCACATGGATGTGTAATTGGTCTAACATCACTTATTAAAAATACTATCTTTGTTCTTTTATCAAAGATTAGCTAATTGTATTTATGTGGATCTATTTCAGGGAATTCTAATCTGTTCCATTGATCTATTAGTCTATCTTTTTATCAATACCATACTTTCTAGATTGCTGTATTTTTATAGTAATTCTTGATATTGGATAATGTTAGGCCTCCAACTTTTTCTCCTTCAATATTGTATTGGCTTTTCTGGATCTTTTGCCTCTTATATAAATTTTAAAACCAGTTCATCAGAATCCACAAAGTAATTTGCTGGGATTTTGATTGGGATTTAACTGAGTCTATTGATCAAGTTAAGAAGAGCTGACATGTAGACAATATTGAGTCTTCCTGTCCATGAATACAGAGTATGTCTTCATTCTTTTAGTTTTGATTCCTCACATCAGAGTTGAGTATTTTTTCTCATACACATAGCTATATATATACTTAAGTATATCATTTTTGGGGAGTGCTAATGTTAGTGGTATTGTGTTTTTAATTTGAAATACCACTTGGTCATTGTTGGTGCATTGTTGAATTCAATTTACTAATATTTTATTGAGAATTTTTACACCTATGTTCATAAAAATATTGGTTTGCAATTGTCCTGTAATCACTTTGTTTGGTATAATGTTAAAGTTGGCATTTTAGAATGAATTAGGAAGTATTGCTTTTACTTCTTGTAAAGAATTCTTCTTGTAGAGAATCAGTATAATTTCTTCTTACATGTTTGGTAGAATTCATCAGTGAAACAATCTGGGCCTAATGCTTTCTGTTTTGGAAGGACATTATTATTATTAGTTTTCTTTTTAGGGCAGCATCTGCAGCACATGGAATTTCCCGGGCTAGGGGTTGTATCAGAGCTGCAGCTGCCGGCCTATGCCACAGCCACAGCAACACCAGATCCCAGCTGCATTTGTGACCTGTGTGGCAGCTGGCAACAATGACGGATTCTTAACCAACTGAGTGAGGCCGGGAATCAAACTTGCATTCTCATGGATACTAGCTGAGTTCGTAACCCACTGAGCCATAGGAATTCCCAGAAGGTTACTAATTTTTGAATACATTTCTTTAATACAAACAGGCCTATTCAGAATTGGTCCTTTTCACCTAGGTTATCAAATGTATGTGCATAGAGCTTTTTAATTTCTTTTATTATCCTTTCAGTGTTCATAAGACCTGCTCTGGTGTGCCCCTTTCATTTCTAATGTTAGTAAAATTTATGACCCTTCTCATTTTTTCTTAGACTAGATATAAATATTGATCTTACTGATCTTTTGAAAGAATTAATCAGCTTTTGGTTCTGTTGATTTTCTCTATTGATTTCCTATTTTCAATCTCATTAATTTATACTCTCAATCTTATTATTTCTTTTCTTATGCTGACTTTGGGTTTAATTGTCTCTTTTTTGAATTTGCTTATGTGGAAACTTAGACTGTGATTTTGGACCTTTTTCTTTATAGAAATATGTGTTCAATGCTATAAATGACTCTATGAAATGTTTTTGCTGTATCCCACAAATTTCGATAAATTGTAATTTATTTTGTCCCAGTTTTTTTCTAGTAAGGAATATTAACTTATCACTTCACTTTTTGTATCCATATGAAAATATTTGAGTGAGTCAAATATATACCAACTGGAAAAATGATAAATAATTAACAGTATTTTTTATGTTAAATATGTTTCAAATTCTTTGCCTGCATTATATCAGTGTACAAAGTCTTTAAAGCAGAGAGAATAGTTCTCATTTTATAGATAAGAAAAATACTTAAGAAAATTTATTTACTAAGTTTATACGAGTAAGTAGGGTGACCTATTTTATTTTATTTTTTATTACTCAATGAATTTTATTACATTTATATTTGTACAATGATCATCACAACCAAATTTTATAGCATTTCCATTTCAAACCACCGGTTCATCCCACTACCACCCAACCTGCCTCCTTTGGAAACCATAAATTCTTCAGTCTGTGAGTCAGTATCTGTTTTGAAAAGAAATTCATTGTGTCTTTTTTTTTAGATTCCACATGTAAGGGATAGCGTTTGATATTGCTGTCTCACTGCCGGACTAACTTCACTTAGCATGATAATTTCTAGGTCCATCCATGTTGCTAAAAATGCCATTAGCTTCTTTCCTTTTAATGGCTGAGTAATATTCCATTGCATACATGTACCACATCGTCTTATCCACTCCTCTGTTGATGGACATTTAGGCTGTTTCCATGTCTTGGCTATTGTATATAGTGCTGCAATGAACACTGGAGTACATGTGTCTTTCTGAGTCATGTTTTTCTCTGGAGAGATGACAAAGTGGGATTGTGGGATCAAATGGTAATTCTAATGTCAGTGTTCTGAGGAATCTCCATACTGTTTTCCACAGTGGTTTCACCGATTCACAATCCCACCAACAATGTATGAGGGTTCCTTTTTCTCCTCTCCCTCTTCAGCTTTTATTGTTTGTAGACTTTTCGACAATGGCCATTCTGGCCTGTGTAAGGCGGTACCTTATAGTGCTTTTGATTTGTATTTCTCTAATAATTAGTGATGTTGAACATCTTTTCATCTGTATGTCTTCTTTGGAGAATTGTCTTTTTAGATCTTCTCGCCATTTTTTGATGGGGTTGCTTTTTTTGGTATTGAGCTGCAGGAGGTGTTTATGAATTTTGGAGATTAATCCCTTGTCAGCCATTTCATTTACAAATATTTTCTCCCATTCTGTGAATTGTCTTTTTGTTTTGGTTAGGGTTTCCTCTGCTGTGCAGAAACTTTTCAGTTTAATTAAGTCCCATTTGTTTATTTTTGTTTTTATTGTCTTATTTTAGGAGGTAGATCTGAGAAGATATTGCTGTGGTTTATGTTGGAGATATTGCTGTGGTTTATGTTTGGCCTATGTTTTCCTCTAAGTTTTATAGTATCCAGTCTTATACTTAGGTCCTTAATCCATTTTGAGTTTATTTTTGTGTATGGTGTTAGGAAGTGTTCTAATTTCATTCTTTTATATGCGGCTGTCTAGTTTTCCCAGTACCACTTATTGAAGGGACTGTCTTTTCTCCGTTGTATATTCTTGTCATAGATTAGTTGACAGTAAGTGCATGGGTTTAATTCTGGGCTTTCTATCCTGTTCCACTGATGTATATTTCTGTCTTTGTGTTAGTACCATATGGTTTTGATGACTATAGCTTTGTAGTATAGTCTGAAGTCAGGGATCCTGATTCCTCCAGCTCCATTTTTCTTTTTCAGGCTGGCTTTGGCTATTCTGGATGTTTTGTGCTTCCAAACAAACTTTAAGATGTTTTTTTCTAGTTCTGTGAAAAATATCCTTGGTAATTTTATATGGACTGCCTTGGGTAGTATAGTTATTTTGATAATATTGATTCTTCCAATCCAAGAGCATTGTATGTCTTTCCATATGTTTGTGTCATCTTTGATTTATTTCATCTGTGTCATAGTTTTCAGAATACAGGTCTTTTGTCTTTTTAGGTAGGTTTATTCCTAAGTATCTTGTTCTTTTGGATGTGATGGTAAATGGGACTGTTTCCCTAATTTCTCTTTCTGATTTTCTGTTATTAGTGTATAGAAATACAGTTGATTTCTGTGTACCAATTTTGTATCCTGCAACTTTGCCTAATTCATTGGTGAACTCCAACAGTTTGGCTTCACAGGTGAATTCTATCAAACATTTAAAGAAGAGCTAACACCAATCCTTCTGAAACTATTCCAAAAATTGCAGAAGAGGGAACACTACCAAACCCATTCTAGGAGGCCACCATCATCCTGATACCAAAACCAGACAAAAATACCACAAAAAAAAAGAAAATAGAGGCCAATTTCACTAATGAACATGGATGCAAAAATCATCAGCAAAATACTAGCAAACCAAATCCAATAATACATTAAAAGGATTATACATCATGATCAAGTGGGATTTATCCCAGAGATGCAAGGATTCGTCAATATCCACAAATCAATCAGTGTGATACACCACATTAACAAACTGAAGAATAAAAACTATATGATCCTCTCAATAGATGCAGAAAAAGCCTTTAACAAAATCCAACACCCATTTCTGATAAAAAACCCTTCAGAAAGTGGGCATAGAGGGAACCTACCTCAATGTAATAAAGACCATATATGACAAACCCAGAGCTAACATCATTCTCAATGGTGAAAAGATGAAAGAATTCCCACTGAGATCAGGAATAAGACAAGGATATCTACTTTCGTCACTACTATTCCACAGTTTTAGAAGTCCTAGCCTTTGCAATCAGAGAAGAAAAATAAATAAAAAGAATCCGAATTGGAAAGGGAAAAGTAAAACTATCACTATTTGCAGATGACATGGTATTATACCCAGAAAATCCTAAATACACTACCATATAACTGGAATGATCTATTTTAAAACTTGAAGCTATAGTTTCATTTTCACTGCTGTATAATAGTCCATGATACAAATATACTCTATCCATAGTCTAGATAATGGGAATTTGAGTTGTTTCCAATGTTCCAAATATTTTTAAAATTCTACTTTCAGAGTTCCCTGGTGGGAGTTAAAGATTAGTTAAAGATCTGGTATTGTCATTGCTGTAGCATTGACTCAATCCCTGACCTGAGAAATTCTACATACCTCCAGAGCAAAAAAAAAAAAAAATCTCCTTCCACCTATGTGTTATTTAGAGGTATGTCATTTAATCTCCATTTACCTTGGTATTTTCTGCTTTTATATATATATTTTGTAATTCTTCTTAAATCCATTGTGGTTTTAAGAGCAGATATTGTATGGTTTATATTATTTTAAAGTTGTTAAAACATGTTTTATAATCTAGAATGTGGTCTATCTTGGTAAATGTTTCATGTGAGCTTGAGAAAAATGTGTTATTAGATGAAGTATTTATGCTTTAAGTTTTTTATAAATAATCAAGCATATACAAAAGTAGGAAGTAAAATATAATAAACCCCTGTTTACTCATGCTCAACTTCAATGCTTATCAACCCTTGACTATTTTTTTTCTTCTGCACATCCTTTCTTTCCTCCACCATAAGATATTTTTAAATCATAACCAAGACACAGTTTCATTCCATTCATAACTTGAAAAACAATTTAGCAAGAACAAAAGGTAACATTTTTCAAGAATTTATTCAAGCTATTAGGTAATTATTTCAGATATTATATGGCTGCTAGCTCTTACAGAAATACAAATAAAGAATACAAGCATATATATCTGGAAATAATCAGCTTTGTAAATATTACAAAGTTACTTACTTTCTCTAGTCTCCAATTTACTTAACTGTAAAATGAGAAAAGTTTCATAAACCTCACAATTTCTTGTGAAGATAAAATGATAAAAGGTATATGTATGTCATATAAATAGATGGCTCAATATAATCTGAATTTGAAGTAAATGAGTTATTAAGAAATAGAGAATAATATTTTATACTTACACCTCTTTTCTGTATGTTGTAAAAAGATAGTCAGAATATGTAGAAATTGAAGAGTTGTCCATGGATGACTTATGCAGAAAGTTAAAAAATTACTAAGGAACTACCCAAATCAAAATTTCCAAGAAGGTCATATAAGAATATACTGCTAGTTTTATATTTCAATATTTTATTCCAATAATTTTGCCACCATAGAGATTTTGAAATGGTTATTTTGTCTTTTGTTTTGCCTTTGTATATTCCAATAACGTTTGAAGAGAGTAAAAAAAAAAAAGCTGGATTGTATGCTGCAATTTCAGTATTTTTAGTGAAAGCTTTGTTGTGTACAAACAGTATAAACTAATCATGAAAATACGATTCATCTATTATTCAGTTTTGCCATTTGAAATTTAATTTATTACAAAGGAATTAATTAAAAATCACCATTTTATCTCTGAAAAATATTCCTTTACATTGATGGCAAGCGGATTTGTACCAATTTAATTTGTTCAAACTAAAAAATGCACAAATCTAAATATATTTTCAAAGAAATAATTATTTGAGAACTACTTTTGATAATTGATTCTCTTTGTTCAAACATTAATCTTTTGTAATTATCTAATTTCTAGACCACCAGGAACTCCAACACAGTTATATTTTTAAAAATACATATTAAGCATAAATTAATCCAGTTGTAGAGATATTATTATAGTCATTCATTGAATCAACAAATATTTATTGTGTAAATTTAATTCATCTCTATACTTGACATTGAGCTGGGGCTGGGGATCAGCCATCACTGAGAACAACAGAGCTATTCTCACAGAGCTGACTTTTCAGATTATGCTCTCGGTAACTCCTTTTGCCTCTGAGCCAATTTAAAATAATGATAGGAGTTCCCGTCGTGGTGCAGTGGTTAAGGAATCCGACTAGGAACCATGAGGTTGTGGGTTCGATCCCTGCCCTTGCTCAGTGGGTTAAAGATCCAGCGTTGCTGTGAGCGGTGGTGTAGGTTGCAGAGGTGGCTCGGATCCTGCGTTGCTGTGGCTCTGGCGTAGGCCGGTGGCTACAGCTCCCATTTGACCCCTAGCCTGGGAACCTCCATATGCCGCGGGAGTGGCCCAAGAAATGGCAAAAAGACAAAAAAAAAGAAAAAAAGAAAAAAAATCTTAAAAAAATAAATAAATAAAAATAAAATAAAATAAAATAATGATAATCTAATATATCGTCTCTCTTGGGAGTGAGGAGTATAAAGCAAACTCCATCATTTCTCCAGTGAGAGGCCATTATAATGGCAACACACCAAATCAGATTTTTATTTAAAATTTTGCGGAAAAAGAGAAGTTTTACATTAGATAAATATTTATTCCAAAAAAAGAAGATATATAGACTGTATGAAAAATCTATTTTTGTGTAGTACTCAATGCCTTAGCTAGATTTGTCTTAAAATATCTGTATGTGAACTGTATGGTATTACTATCAACAGATCAAATTGCAGATTTCTAGTTATCTTCATGCCCCCAGTTCCAATTTTTGTAGTATTTTATGTATTTAACATAACATTAATACAATATGTTTTCCAAGAAAAAACCCTTTTTTGTTGTTATTTTTTTAGGGCCACACCTGCAGCACATGGAAGTTCCCAGGCTAGAGGTCAAATCAAAGTTATAGTCAAAGGCCTTACCACACCCATAACAATGTGGGATCCAAGCTGCATCTGTGATTTACACCACAGCTCAGAGCAACCCCGGATCCCTGACCCACTGGATGAAGCCAAAGACCTAACCCGAGTCTTCATGGATACTAGTTGGGCTTGTTACTGCTGAGCCCTAGCAGGAATTCTGTAAACATTTTTTCTCACACTTAAAAGAAGTTGAATCCGAAGTGATCAATATCAGTTAAATGAATCACATATTAAAGGATATAGCCTGTGGTGTACTACTGTGGATTTTATAACTGGACAAACTTAGCTTTGAATTAATTGTCCATTAATGACAACTGTGTTTGAATTAGACCACTGTGTCAAATGGTAGTTATCTCACAGATGTATAGAAGTGCTAATAAGAATGCCATGTATCCACTAAGCTCCTCAAATGTATACTTACATATACCCATACAAACACAGAATTCAACACTTTGTAATTGATTAAAGATTGGACTACAGTGAAATGTTTAAACGAAAAGATTTCTGAGTAAAGTTAGGTCTTTGAGGAAAGGGAGACATAATTTTTCATAAGATACACTTTTCTCAATACAGACATGTATTGAAAAAGAAAAAGGCATAAGCAGTTGCAGAGTAGGACAATATTGATGCAATAAAGTAATATCCTGTTGTATTTTTATGATTATAATGACGTAATTTAGTACAGAGGTAAAGGACATTTGGAGAAACTACTCTGATATGAATATTACTACAGATCTTTATAAAGTTCTATTTCTCCATCACCTAGATGTGAAGCATTTATTTACTGATACACATTAATGAGGACTTTGGTAATGTGCCTATATGTGGCATTAAAATTCTAATGGAAATTTACTGTATCAGTAATAGAACATAGTTCTTTTCAAATATAATGCAATTTTTGGTTTATATGACAACCACAAATCTGCCCATGAGCTTTGATATTTGGTGTAAATATTTTGCATTAAATATACAACATGGGAATATTTTTATCTTGATATTTCTGAAAAGAAGCAGTAATATTCAGGTTTAATTATTGAACTTATAAAGCCAATGACATAATATCATTTCAAGACTGCAATGCTTAGGAATTCTCATTCAAAATAATATATACCAGGGACATAATATGCCATATACAGCAAAGTTCACATTATGGAAAGGAAGGTAGGAATACAGAACTCTGTGTGTGTATTTGAGAGAGATAGAGAGAAAGAGAGATTGAAAGACAACGAAACCTTATAATCTAAGGTTTTGTGTAGCATTAAAAATACAGAAACTTTTGAGTCATATCAAGATTAAAAGAAAATAGAGACACACACACACACACATACACACACACACACACACATATATATACACACACATGCATGTGCATGTGTTACAAGATATTCCTCATTCTTTATGATATACAACATTCTTCCATTCATTCCATGATTAAACCTTAGGTACATAAAGCATATCTATTGAGAAGGGAATCTTTATAATTCTACTTGACAATGTACAAAGATCAAAAATACAAATAGCATTTTTAATGAGACTAACTTATTTATAACTATGTAATTACTGCCTATTCTGTGCTAGATACACTAAGTTCTGAGGATATTATGTTCAGTGAAAAGATGTGATTCATCCATGCTTCATCAAACTTTGTAGAAGGGAAAGTTATTTATAATAGTTAAAAAAGTTGACTTTGTAATAGTTTTAAAAGTGAAAGTGCTTTGAAAGAAAAAATACTGCGAACATGAGAATTTATAACAATTAGATATAATTAGTATTAAGATGTGGGAGTGAATGATGGTCAGAGAAGATATCTTGTAGGAAGTAATACCTCAGTCAGAAATTTTCTTTCCAGGCTAAAGGAATAGCATTTCTAATGTCTCTAAACCTGGAGAGAATTTAATTTTGGGGTCAATAAGATCAATGTGACTGCTCCAAAGTCATCACAAGAGTGTTGAGGTTTGAGAGGTAAACAGGATTCTGATCATTAGGTATTTGATAGAAAATCATGATAAGGATTTTATGTGATAGTTAATATGCAATGAGGAAATATTAAAGGGTTCTTATTGGAAAGTATTATGTTTTAATAGGCACACTAAATAGATCACTTTGACTGCTGGATGAAGACTAGAGTACTGATTTTAATACTTTTTAGTGATTCAACAAGTCCAAAAGTAAAAGAAGCAAATAATTTTCAATGACCAGTGCAACTAATTGATACATTTGGCATGTCTACCTTCCTTACATCCCAAAACTCTATAAAGTGACATTTTGAAATCCTACAATTATAAACATAACATTCAATAGGATGAGTGAAGTGAAATCAGCAGACAAGAGGTTTCAACAAAATTCTGAATGTTGAAGCAAATAAAGTGGTGAAAGTGATAAAACAGAGCACCAATAATGGGAGGTTTTAGTATAAATGGATGGAAAAAAATTAAAGACTTATCATAGGAAAACCCTAGGAAAGCAGAAACTTGAGAATCCTACATACAATAAAATATAAAATTGATATGTGGTTCCAAACAAGAGAGTTCATTTCATGACTATGTATGAACCATAACATTGCATTACCTCTTCTCTTACACCATCTCATACAATTCTGGAAACTAGGCATTCAGACAAAGAATTAAAGGACTTTTCCCTGAAGCAATTAAATGTCAAATGTAAATTTTTGTTTTTGTCCTATTTATCCTGTGACAAAGCTCACCATTGAAAAAGACACATAAGTACAAAAAGTTCCAAACCAGGTTGTTATTGTCTCATTTTTAAATATGAAAGGATATTCAAAGGTCAGTAGAGCAATCAAAGATTGAGATTTTAAAAGTGACTCTAAAGCAGTGTTTCTCAATCATGACCCTACTGACGTTTTGGACAGGATGCATAGTAGAAGCCAGCAGAACTTCCCTCTTAGTTGTGATAACCAAAAATGACTTCAGGCATTTCCAGTGTCCCAAGGGGACTAGATCGTCTCCAATTGGAATCACTGCTCTACAGGAAATGGATTGAGGAAGAGGAGACAATTTAGAGAAGCTATACTTCACTGAAATACTGCATTCACAGTACCAAAAAAAGATGTAAAAGGTCAAATAGGAAATAACAAGATTGTGAAAATTAAAAATATTTCTAAAATTAAATTAAAATAATAATGGCTTATAAAAGTCAAGATATGCAAAATAAATAGAACAAAAGGGTAAAATGAGGGAAAACAAATTCATGAGAGCCAATATACAACTAAATATGAGTTCTAGATAAAGAGAACAAAGGAAATAATAGCTAATCAAAAATTCTCAGAAAGACAAGTGTCTGGGCTGTGTAGGTTTGGCAAGCACATCCTCCCCCATGAAATAAGATTAAAAGAGGAAGAGTGGGTTCTAAACACTTTCCTAGAGAAAGAGATTGTATGTAAATTAATGTTACATTTGAGTCACAATTTTCATAAGCAATAAAGTAGCTTGAGATCAAAGAAGTTATAACATTAGAGATTTAACAGAAAATTACCTCAACAGGAAAGGCTGAGGTGAAAGAATATAAGCAAGAAACTGTATACATGAGAGTTAAGGAAACAAAAGAAAGTCTAATGAAAATTATTTTTTTAAATGGAACCACAAAAGCATGTAATCTATGAAGAGCAGGTGGAGTTAAAGTGTTCTAAAGTTTTTATCTTCTTAAGGATGAAGATAACTAAATATTTTGTTTAGATTTTTAATCTCGTTGACTTAAAGATGCATGGTAAAGTTTCAAGCATAACTATTATATAAATAAAAATTCACAAATTCTAAGAGTAGAGGGAACATTGGAATATAAAAAAGGCCTATTGAAATAAGAAAATATAAAAGTGTATGAAAATAAGGGCAACTGGAAAAGTCAAAATATGTTGGTAGAAACAAATTTGAGGATGATGATGAATAAGAGCAGTAGTTTATCAGTTAAGATGTAAAAATTGGGAATTCCCATCGTGGCGCATGGGAAACAAATCCAACTAGGAACCATGAGGTTGCAGGTTCAATCGCTGGACTCGCTCAGTGACTTAAGGATCCAATGTTGCTGTGAGGTGTGGTGTAGTTTGCAGACATGGCTCGGATCTTGCATTGCTGCAGCTGTGGTGTAGGATGGAAGCTGTAGCTCGGATTTGACCCCTAGCCTGGGAATCTCCAAATGCACAGGTGTGGCCCTAAAAAGCAAAAAAAAAAAAAAAAAAAAAAAAAAAAAAGTGAATATTGACTGCTATGTCCTATTTCCTAAAGCCATAATTAATATATAAAAGAAGATGAGAGCAAAAGATGACAAATATATACCAAATACAGAGAAAGTAAGATTATTTATAGTAATATCAAACAAAATAGATTGATGTTTGATAAACACTATATATGAACAAAAAGTAATGCTAATTTCGATGAGATTTGGAAAATCCATTATCATGTAATAGGACATTAAAATGTCTGCATTGTATATTTTTATGTTCAAGTAGACAAAATTATAGAACATAAAATATCTGATCAATAGTATGCAGCATCCAATGTTTTGAGAAAATATATTCTTCCTAAAGTACACAGATAATATGTATTGCGATCATTGGTATGCTAACATTTAAAGCAAGTTTAACACTTTTAGGTATGATTGTGAGACTGATCATATGCTTGAACTACAATGAAATTTAAGTTAGAAACAAATATCAAAATATAATATGTGTGGGTGTGAAAATTTTTAAATGCTCTTCTACATATCTCCAAATGATCTTCCATATAACATAAAAATAGAGGGCAATGAAAAGCATACATATCAATATCTAAACAAGAATATACTGAAGAAAAATTAGGGATTTATGTTTACATTAGGCAAAATGAAAAAATGGGGAGTTCCTGTTGTGGCTCAGCAGTAGCAAACTGGACTAGTATCCATGAGGATGCAGGTTCAATCCCTGTCCTCACTCAGTGGGTTAAGGATCCAGCATTACCATGAGCTGTGGTGTAGTTTCCAGATGTGGCTCAGATCTGGCATTAAGGTGGCTGTGGTCAACTGCAGCTCTGATTCAACCTCTAGCCTGGAAACTTCCATATGCCACAGATGAGGCCTTAAAAAGATAAATAAATAAGAATGAATGAATGAAAATAGTGAGCTAAAATATTAACTTTAAAACTGAACATGAATAAATCTCAAAGAAAGAACTACTTAATATGAGAGAAGAGATCAATGAATTAGAGAAAGAAATTGCAATAGAGAAGGTAAACAAAAACAAAAGTTGTCAATAAAGAGGAAAAAATACTGTTTGAATAATGAAAGAGACGTGCTTCTTGAGGACTAATCAAGAAAAAATAAACAGATATAGATACATATTGAAATTAAGTATAACATTAATATACCCATTACACTGTTACCTAATAGAGTATAATACTTGAATCTGTTTCAACAATTTATATATGTTCAGAACAAACTCTCTGGTAAAGAACAAATAGTTCCACCATTCTCTTAGAATCTGGTGGTAGGAGTTAGCATACCATCCAAAGCTCTTCTAGGGAAATCTCTGATATTCCTCATCTGTATCAAAGTGTTAAAAGCAAGCTTTTGAATAATAGCTGTTGTCCTTTCTTCATTACCTTAAAAATCTGAACTATTTTTCCCTCTTTTTCTGCATCTTATATTTTTTATCCAGGTATGATTGTGTAAGTTTAATTGCACCATGTGCTGATTTGATACTTGCAATGTGAATACCACTGTTGTGTTTGTGAACACCTCTAACACATCACATAACAAACAGTTCTTGTTTGTGGTGAGCATATTTAACATGTGGTCTCTTAGCAACTTTGAAGCAGATGATAGAGTATTATTGACTATAATCACCATGCTGCTGCACCTCTCAGAACTTATTTATTTTCTAACTACACTTTGCACCCTTTGAGCAATATCTCCCAATTTCCCCACCCCGTAGCTGCTGGTAACAATCATTCTGCTCTCTGTGTCCATGAGAAAGCCTCTTTTTTGGATTCCTGATCCAGGTGAGGTTATATAGTATTTCTCTTTCTCCATCTGACTTATCTCAGCATAATGTCCTGGAGGTCCCAAATTGTTTTGATTCAAGAATTCTGTAGCTATTGACAACTCACACATACATGTACAAATCTTTCTACAGTAATAAGGCTGACTTTCTAAATACTAAGTGACTTAGAAAACAGTACATTTTTCACATAAAAAAGATGTGAAAAAGTAAGCAATTATCAGTGATCATTAATTTGAAAGACCAAATAACGGAGGCCTTTGAGGAAAACTGTGTAGATAATCATGTATATCTCATTACACTTGAAGCCCAGAGAGGAGCTTAGTGTTCAACAGACATCTTTGAGTGCCTCAGCCTTCCTCCTAGCTTTAACTAGATACATGCTTCTGCTTCCAAATGAGTATTTTTTTCACATGACAAGGGGATGTGTTTTCTTGTATTTAAATAATTATCATTTTACATAAACTATGGAACAATTATTATTGTGTTCTAATCAAAGCAAACATGATACATTATTTATTAGGCTGTACCAAATAAGTGTGTTCTTTTAATTCTTCTAACCATAAAATTGCTATAAAACAAAGCTTCCCATATCAGCATATTTTTATTACTTGTAATTGTTGTTAGTTTTCAGTTGGCTTTGTTTGATGTCGCCAGTGCCTTTGTTTTGGAGTCGAATGAATGAATAAAAATATTAGAAATGTAGTACGACTTCTGATAGGAATATATATATATGTGTGTGTGTGTGTGTATATATATATATATATATATAGAGAGAGAGAGAGAGAGAGAGAGAAGTATATGAATGTTTCTAGGCAAGTATTCAAAACTTTTTCCAATGCAATTAAGAGTTGCATATGGTGGGTCCTGGTGAGGACAGCAGAACAGTCAGCCTCATATTAAAATGAGATACTATTTTATGCAAACTACAAGTTCTTATCTTATAAAATTCAAAGTGCATCTCTTCTGTCCTGAAGAAAGACTTCAGACCATAGTTTTCAGGAAAGCAATCACTCTATTATCATATTTTTTCTAAATCAAAGTATTTGTATTCATGTATTTGGCCATCTATTCACTTATTCTTCACTAATACCTACATATCAAAGTCACAGAGAAGCAGGGATCTTAGGAATCAGCTATTATAACCTCAAAAAAAGTAAATATATCTGTAATTGAGAACTAAAAGGAATGTGCACTTTGTTCATATGCATTTGTTCATATGCAGCCTATATTTTTCTAATTTCTTATTTTAATAATCTGCTTAGAGTATCAGATACCTTAAAATATATATTTTAGTATGTTCAAGTGGATAAATGTAATAACACATTCTAGTAACTAATTTGAATGTAGGGTCAGAAGAGAGTCTACAAAATGGTTTAAATCTTTTAAAAATTCCAGTGTACTAAAGCTAAGTGGAAATATTATATTTTGATGGACTATAAACATGTTAGTTGAATCAATAACATTCATTGAGCACGTATTGCATTGTTTTAACGATTATTTACTTATCACTATCTTGTACAATGTATAAAGGAAAACCATGTAACTTTATTTAGAAATATTGAAAATATTTTAGTATTTGAACAACTTGAAATTTAGATCAACTTTAGAAATTCATGAATGGATGCTTTTAGTTATATATTTTAACTTAAAAGGAAATTAGTAGGATAGAAACAGAAGTAGTGAAGAAAAGGCAGGTGGGTTGGGGAGAATAGCATAGAGAACACTATTTGAGTTCAAATGTGCCTTATTACAGTTTTCCATCTGACAAAATTAGAAATGGCTCTAGAAATCTGAAATGTAATCATAAAGATTTTAGTCATTTTAGTGAGGAACTTTATGCTTCCAATTATATCAATGGTAAAATTATTTTGGGGCAGACTCCCTTCTAACTGAAAACATTCCATTGTACACTAATTAGCTTAAAACAGGTTTATTCTTGGTTTCTTCCCACTTTTTCTAAAAAGTGGTTTCCATGTATGCCTAATTGATATTATAATTTTTAACTTAAATATATATTTCTAGATGTATTTCATGAAACTCAGAAATTATAAATTAGTTCTGAGTCACTAAAGAAAAAAAAGAATTCGCAAAGTTATTATCTCTTATTTGACACATACAATTACAAATTGTTTTATTTTATTTTTATTATAAGAAATTAAAGAATATTTACTGTGAACCCACTATGAGTAGTGTAAAATGTGGTTCTATTTGAAAGTATGTATAGCTTAGGTGAGAAAATCAGGCCTGGATATATTATACATTAGAAGAAAATGTGAGATGAAATAATTCTGAATAAAGAAATTTGTAATTTGTAGCCAAATGAGTAGCAAAGATGTAAAGCGAAAGAGATCAGAAGATTTAATTTTAAGTTGTAATTATCACTCATTTATTTATTTGAAAGTTTGTTTTGAGAATCTACTCTGTCTATTCGCACTTCCATAGGATATGTCTGGGGAATATATGTAGTAATTGGAAGGAGGTTTGATGAGTGTGAAATCAGAATTAAAGGACTTAAGTGTACAGACTTACCAGGCTCTCTCTTCTCTTTTCCTTAACATATCTGGATGGCCTTTGCCAGTATGTTACTTTGTGATTTTCCTTTTATTGTGCTCTGGTTCTAATGCTTTTCTCTTCTAATTTTCTTGTCAGTATCAGTTGACTTTATCTAATGAGCTAGTCTTTAGGATGAACTGGCATGTGTATAAGATAATATGTACCTATGTGAAAGTATAACTTTCAAGGAAGAGTTAATGAAGAGTTCCTAGTAGATTATTTTGAGCACTGGAATTATACACACACACACACACACACACACACACACACATACACATAAATTCAAATAGTTTACAGTTTACAATAAGAGACTGGGCATGCCTGTAATATAAGCTAGAATATCGTGAGACCAGAATGAAAATATGTTGTATGAATTCTAGTCAGTTTACACTTAACATTTATTGGGGAGTAACTTTAAAATAAAAGATTATTGACTTCACAAAATTGTCTGTGAGTCTCATAGTTGGCTTTTACACGCCTCTAAAATGTTTATCCCCATCTTTATTGAGGTATAATTAATGCATACTGTTGAATGTGTTTGGATATACAAGTACATTCATCTTGCAATCACTGCAAACAGACAGAGTAATAAACACACTCACCACCTCCAAAAGCTTCTTTGTGTCCCTTTATTTTGTGTTTTGTGTTTTTAATTTTTATTTGGGGAAGGTAAGGACATTTAACATGAGATCCACCTTCTCAAATTTTGAGCTTTTTGAAGTTAACGTATTGTTAACTATAGGCACTGTGTTTTCATTATAATCTCAGCAATCATCAATTCCTTATGATAAAAGACACCATTCCAAAGAATCTTATAAAGCTTCCAGGTGTACACCTGGGAGTTGCTCAGAAGCTTCACATAGTTATGCATTTAAAAATATTTTACAAACAGTGAAAATCAGTAAGATAATAGTTGCTTAAATATCTGAGGCACAGAGATTTGCAGAACACAAATGCCCTTTGTGTTTATCACCTCTCTTAATCCTCAGGACATAGACATGAGATAGGCAGAGCAGATACTATTGCATAGCTGATGTTTAATGTAAATTGTACATGTTTTATTTGTTGAGCTGCAACATAGAGTTATTAAATTTCTTTTGAGCATTAATTAATGTCCTTTGAGATCTAAACACCCTCCTACCTCTTTTGACTGTTTTTGGCATAGTTCTCTAATGTTTTCACATATTTTAACTTTGATTTCAATAGTGTTTTGTAATTTACAGCTCAATAGTTGGCTAGTATTGAAAACTTCTCTGTTCATATCTTCTTTAAATTTTCTTCTTGCTTTCCCTCATTTATAAATACAATATATTTCAGCATATGCAATAATAAGAAATAGCAATGGACCATATTAAAACAGTATTTCTCATAAGTAAGAAGATAAATGTTTCTTCTAAAGTATTGTTTTTGTAGGCATTGGTATGTATCTTTTTCACATAGCTTTTGAAATAATTCAAAGTTATCATTCATTGTACAAATAGTTTTGAGTATTTTTTAAGCTTCTTAACCTTTTGCAGAAAGCAGATTGACATATACCATAATGTTACTTGGAAACAGTTTATGAAGCATATGGAGTCCATTTATCTTTGCTGACAATTAAGGATTTAAACATGGATTAAGCCATACAATCAAGGAGTTTGTGTATAGATTATGCAGTCTTGGCACCCTATCAAATTATTTAAATGAAGTGGTGCTAGTTCACCAAAAGATTATTATAGAAACAGCCTTTAAAACTCAAACTGTATTTTCTCAAAGGAGTTATTATGTTATCCAAATTATTAACATTTCTCAATTTCTTCTATATGACAACCTACATTGAAAATATTCACTGAAATTCAATACTTCTGAAAAAAAAAATGGTTTTCTTAAGGAAACCATAGTTAGCTCCCCATATTAGGAAGTAACTCCCAATATAGTATTTACTTTCAGAATTTGGCCACTCACTGAAGGATGTTTAAAAATATCCTGCATCCAGGGCACCTGTTTATAAATGGAACTAGACTATTGGATGGTAGGATAAGTTTGATTAATAGGACAGGGCATAAGATGTGATGATTAATAACATAAAAGTATATATTTTTTGAATTATGCTATCCTTACTAGCAAAGTGTAGAAAGAGAAAAAAATCCCAGCAATTCTATGAGTTTGATGTTTCATGAGTAATTTCCCAAATGTGGAATACACTTTACTTATAATCATGCCCTTATAAACTAGGAAAAATATCATTATCCATTTTGTTTTCAAATGGTATGCCATTTCAAATGGTATATGCTCAGGAGCAAATGTGTAACCAAATTAAAATGATTCTGAAGACCTTATAGTCCTGATGGGTCCTGATGTGTCCCGATGCATCCTGATGGCCTTTCCCAATATATATTCTCCTTAAAAATATGTTTCCTTCTATATCTTGTTATTTTATTGTATATATTTCCTATATGAGCTACCCAAACTCTTTTGTGGAACCAGTCATGCTCTTAATTTCTTAATTCTGTGCAGCTTCACTGTGCCAGGCCTCCACCAGATGCTGGAAATACAAAGAAAAACATGGCACAGTTCCTTTTCTTCAAGGATTGAAAATTTAGCCAAAGTAGCTCCCATTTTCATGGCACTTTGGAATATAGCAAGTTTTTCCACATCATCATATTTGATATACACACATGGGAAATTTTAAAAGTGCATTAGAAGTATGTTTACTCGTCCTTGGCACTGAACAGAAACAATTATTTTGTTCACTAATAGATCCACTGGGAAGATTTAGCTGTGTGAAAACTCAAATCTGAATAGATGTGTTATCCTGGGAGAATAAAATTTTGGAGAAGCTGCCTTCAATTCTGTATCGTGTCACTGAATTATGATCTTTATGAAACAAATGCTTCCATCGTGGTCAAAATCAGAAAATCTCCTATTTATATAGATAATGGCAGTTGTGTACTACTTCTGCATAGCCTCAGAAAAGGCAGTGACACAACCTCAGCTACAGTAGAATGCCAAGAATCTAGAGGCAAAGATCAGAGTGAAACTTGATATCCTATTAACAAAAGCCTCTACTTTGTTTACATTTCTGTGTTTAACTATTTTAAACATGTAAAGCAAAATAAATAAAAATTTACTAATATAGTGATATATATATAGTCCTATTATAATTATTTATTTTTTATTTTATTAGATAAAATAAGAAATAAGCTATGACTGATTACACATCCTATGCATGCATGGTTTTGTGTGTTCTTTGGTTGTAATTTGAAAATAGATTTTTAAAAAGGCTATTTACTCTCCCACTGTTTCTCTCCCCTTCTCATCACCCCATCAGTGAGGGCCCAACTCTAGGGTACTGGGGGTGGCCAGGAGCACAACACCTGACACTGGGCAATTGAGATTGACAGCAGGGCAAGCACTGTGCTGCAAACCCTTTGCCACAGGCATGTGTACTGATTCTGGCTGTAATACGCCTCAGATGAGGAGGGAAAAAAAATGATGTCTCCTCTTGACATAGATTGGGAGAGCATTTCAACATGTTTTTTGACTGACATGTTTTCAGATATTTAAGTACTATGAGCAGAACTATAATTTATGGAAATAAAATTTTGCATCTGGTTGATTTGCGTGAGAAACATCCCACTGAAATATGACATTTGATTTTGATTTTTCAAGACCACCTCAAAGACAAACTGTTATGTGTTATCTCCTAGTACTGTTGTCATATTATATGTGCTGGTAGTGACTATTTTAGCAAGTCTTCCTTTCATAGTACTGTGAAATGTAAAAATGTTTCTAAACCAGTAGTAAACTCTGTGGAATAGACCATACATTTTCAGTGGGGGTGATATCACCCACAGGGGAAAATCCTGACTTGGAGTGGCAGAGTATTCGCTATTGTAATGGTTTGTAAACCACCAAAGAGCCACAGTACATACATGATCTACAGTATATATGGTATATTTCTGGTGAGAAATTTCCTGGATGAAGGATTAGGAAGAAAAAAATCTAAAAATGCTCTTGGCATGAGAAGTGATAAGGAGAAAAAATTAAAAGTTTGAGAAACAATGATAGAATCCTAGTCATTTATGGTTTGAAGATAAAATTGGTTTACCTAGAGTTGACTGATAAAGCAAAAGGCAAAACTTTGCTAATCTGGTAAAATTGCAAATAAAATAGTAATGATGCTGTGATACTGCAGTAAATAATCATCTTCTAGAGAGTTTCCTAATGGTATTTTTTTAATATAAAATAAAACAGTTACAGTTTTGAAAATTTCAAATATGCTATTATTACTACTACTTATTTTTAGATTAATTTTAAAAAGTAGATAAAGAATTAAAAGCATGGAGTTTCCATGTTCATCAGTGCATGCTCAGTGGCTCAGTGGTTACAAACCCCACTAGTATCCAGGAGGATGCCAGTTCGACTCCTGGTCCCAATCAGCGGGTTAAAAATCTGATGTTGCTATGAGCTGCGTTGTTGGTTTCAGACATGGCTTAGATCAGATGTTGCTGTCTCTGTGGTATAGGCAGGCAGCTGCAGCTCCAGTTTGACCCCTAGCCTGAAACTTCCATATGCCACAGGCAGGGCGTAAAAAAGCAAAGTAAGGTAAGTAAATAAATAAATAGCAAAACAAGGTGATATAATAAAGAATTGATTTTTTTTAAAAAAATTAAAAGCATAAGCAAAATTACAGGTTTTTAAAGTTTTATGGTATGTATTTCCAATTCAGAAGGTGTGGAATATTTGAGAATAATTAAGAAATATTTTCAAATTCAAATTAGTAAAAAAATTGTGGAAGAGTATATTAAAGCAGTACATCTTCTCAAACACAGTACTAAAGATAAAAAGCATTAAAGTGTAAGGAAACTTTTTTGTGTATTTGTTTTATTTACTGTTTCTACTTCTAAGTAATACTTGCAATTTGTGATAGCCTTTTTTTTTTTTTTTTTTTTTTTTTTTTTGCTTTTTTAGGGCCCAACCTGCTGCATATGGAGGTTCCCAGGCTAGGGGTCTAATCTGAGTTACAGCTGCTGGCCTACACCACAGCCACAGCAACACAGGATCCGAGTCGTGCCTTCAACCTACACCACAGCTCATGGCAACACCGGATCCTTACCCCTGGTTGCAAGGCCAGAGATAGAACCTGCAACCTCTGAGTTCGTAGTAGGATTTATTTCCTCTGTGCCATGACAGGAACTCCAAGAGATAGCCATATTTTTCAATCAATGATGATTGTTTTTATGAAAGTTGTATGTTAACAAATAAAACATTCAAAGTACATAATTTCATAAACAGTACAAATAAGCTAATCACTTAAACTAAATTCAACTAGCTTCAAGCACTAAAAAGTAAATTACGATGATATGTAAAAATGGCCTTGTAAAGAGGCATTTTAGAAAGTTACTGAAAATAAACTTTTGCTAAATTGCCCCCCTTAACTAAACCTGTTACATAAAAAATTCATTTAAGAGAACAGTTCCTGTATGAGTTTTAGAATGCAAATCTAGTGCCCATTTATCACAAGTCTTTTTAACATAGCTACTAAACTAGTGAATTTCTTTGTTATTTGAGAATTTTCATTATATTTGAATATTCCATGCATATATTTCATATATTTCTAGACCAGTCAGTGTGTTATTTTAAGGTGACAGTTTCAAGCTGTGCCATATTAGGAAAAGGAGGAATATGTAAAATAAAACAAAAACAAGGTGGGCAGATAATATACAAAGACAGACAAAAAATAGAAATTGTCCATTAATATGTATGTAGAATCTTACTTTCTCAAAAATAAGTTACTCCAATTTTAATGAAAAACAATGAAGATAAAGAAGATTTAGTCACCTTTCAAAAAAAATTCACACTGTTGGGAGACATCCGAGTTGAGACAGAAAACCACATTTCAGGAAACATATACAGATGCATCCACATGTATGTATACCTATTTATATGTGTGTATACATATGTACAGGTTTACATATTCATATACACCTATATATGTGTGTGTGTATACATATATATATATATATTTGTTTTATTTAATAGCTTACCTAAGATATAAGACATGAGATCACACCCTAGACATCATGTGAGCTATTAAAACGAGAAAGGCTTTAGACAAAGAAATATTTCAGAAAAAGGATACCTCATAGTATTTAGATATGAACTTCACCTTGAAATAATTGGGAACTGAGAAAAGTGTTATAATTTTAATATAAGCATACATGTGATAATGTTTATTCAAGAAAATAAATGGCTGTAATGGAGGTGCTTGTTCAATAAGAAATAGGAATGTATCTAGTTAGCCTATCCTCAAGGACATAAGTACAATGAGAAACAACAACAAAATTCTCTCAAGGGAAATATACAAGCCATGCAATGTAATACCAATATCAGCTGACCTATGAGATGCGCCTAGAAATGAAATCACTGAATATGTAAACAGCAACAAGGTTAAAACTGAACTAATTTACTGGCTGTAAAGCTTTATTTTTCAATGGTACCCTCAAGAAGCGACAGTGTGGATTTTCAAACATGATTCCAAAGTTTGAATGTATGTTCTGCTGTGTAATCACGATAGTGTTATGAAAAACCTTAACCATCATTGTCTTAGACATAGGTACAAATTACTTACTTTTTGGTACAATTATTTTGATAAACTCGTGTTAGAAAAAGTATTAGTAGAGTATGGGGGGATGGTGGAATTTTCATTCAAGAAGTAGTGTCTGTGGTTTTCGTTGTTACCACTTGCTTCCTTCAGAATATTTCATGCAGAATTATGTCTTGAATGACATCATTGCTAGGTCAAGTTCCAAAATAAACCCTGTTGTCTTGGGGGAAATGTTTAATTGTTAATTGTCCTGAGCATCATAATTCCCAAACCCAAAATTCAGTCTAAGATAACCCATTAATTTTGGAAGTTCCAAGTATAAATGTCAGAAGGATCGCCTGTCATTTTTTTTGTTGTTGTTACCATTTCTCTTTTTATTTATTTCTTTTGAAATTTTATTTTTATTTTTTTTACAGAATAAAATACATATATTTAAACACAATTACATTCACACAGATTATTATATCATGGATTTTTAGAAAGAGATTAAATGACCCCCTCTGGAGAAGTGGAATGGAAAATATGCTGAGACAAATAGGAAATTTATTCTATACTTTATCCCATTTTGTATGGCTTTCATATTTACTATTTAGTATTATCTATTACATTTCAATTTTTCTTTAAAAATTAGCATTATATTAAAATTGTGTATATTATGCAACTAAAATTTATAATGAAGAAAGCCTTATATACCATTAAATATTTTATATAGCACCATAAAAAGAATAACTTAACTGGTAAGAATAACAAAAATAATACACCCTCTGAAAATAAGGAAAATATAAAATGCATAAGTTGGTTAAAAAACAGTGTAACTATATAAATATGTTCTCACAATTTGTTACATCTTATTGATTCTTCAATATAGGCATTACACCATTCTAGGGGATGTGATAAACAAGACATTAAGACCTTACATTGTACCATGGAGAGAAATGGTTATTAATAATACAATTGTAGAACTGTATTATTTAATTGTACAGTGGCATTATTTAATTATAATTATCATAAATTCTTTGATGGAGAGGAAATCAGAATCAGATCTAAGGAGACTTCAGCATTCCAAGAATGATGTGAAATGACCCCCTTCATGGTGGAGTATGCACTTATTTACTATGAGATATATTTTTTCTCCAGAGATTCCTTGTTTGTGTATCAGTTGTAGATTTTTGGTTTGCAGTTATTCTGAAGTTTTGATATAAGAGTCTATATGCATATGAGATTGTTTGAAGTTGTTGTTCTCTTACTTGCAAGTTCATCTCCAGTGTCCTGCATTTGATTCTCATGATTTCTGACTTTGGTGGTATAATTGTGCATGCATGATTTCATATCTTTACTGTATATGTATCTTTACTGGTGAGCCTTGTCATTTGTGGAATTTTTGTTTCCTGTTGCTGTCTTTTCTTTTCTGCCTAGAGAAGTTCCTTTAGTATCTGTTGTAAGGCTGGTTTAGTGTTGCTGAATTCTCTCAGCTTTTGCTTATCTGAGAGGGTTTTGATTTCTCCTTCAAAACTGAATGAGAGCCTTGCTGGGTAGAGTAATCTTGGTTGGAGGTTTTTTCCTTTCATCACATTAAGTATATCATGCCACTCCCTTCTGGCCTGCAGGATTTCTGCTGAAAATCTGTTGATAATCTTATTGGGGTTCCCCTGTATGTTACATGTTTCTTTTCCCTAGCTGCTTTCAAGATTTTCTCTGTCTTTAATTTTGATCAGTTTGATTAATATGTGTCTCAGTGTATTCCTCTTTGGGTTTATTTTATATGGTACTCGTTGTGTTTCCCGGATTTGAGTGTGTGGTTCCTTTCCCATGGTAGGGAATTATCTATTATCTATTATAGATCTATTATCTCTTGGAATATTTTTTCTGTCCCCTTCTCTCTCTCTTCTCCTTCTGGCACCTCTATAATATGGATGTTGGTGCGTTTCACATTGTCCCAGAGTTCTCTGAAACTCTCTTCAATTGTTTTCAGTCTTTTTTCTCTTTTCTGTTCTGCATCTGTAATTTCTACTAATCTGTACTCCACCTCGCTTATTCATTCTTCTGCCTCCTGTATTTTGCTGTTAGCTGCTTCTAGTGAATTTTTTATTTCAGTTCTTGTATTTTGCATCTCTCTTCTTGTTTAAGTTTGATATCTTTTATCTCTTTGCTCAGTGTTTCCTGTAAGTTATCCATATTTGCCTCCAGTTTATTTCCAATGTCTTGCATCATTTTCAGCATCAACAGTCTGAAGTCTTTTTCCTGGATGCTGAGAATCTCCTAATCACTTTGCTGATTTTCTGGGGTATTTCCTTTCTCCCTCATCTGAGTTATAGTTCTCTGTCTTTTCATTGTTATAGGTTTTTGGTGTGGTGACCTTTTTACAGATACTAGAGTTGTAGCCTCTCTTACTTCTGGTGTCTGCCCCCCTTGTGGCTGAAGTCAGTATGGGGCCTTGCTGTAGGCTTCCTGATGGGAGGGTCTGATGCCTGCCCACTGGTAGGTGGAGCTGATTCTAATCCCTCTGGTGGGTGGGGCTTAGTCTCTGGATGGGATTAGAGGCAGCTGTGTGCCTGAGGGGTCTTTAGGTAGCCTGTTGCCTGAGGGGTGGGGCTGTGATCCCACCTGGATTGTTGTTTGCCCTGGGGCTTCTCAGCACTGACTGAAGGGTGGGGCCAGATTTTCCCAAAATGGCCACCTCCAGAGAAAGCCACGTTCACCCCCGTTTTCCCAGGAGGTCCTCCAAGAACTGCAGTCAGGTTTGACCCAGATTCCTATGGCGACCTCCCTCTGCTCTGGGACCCAGTGCAGGTGAAAGTCTGTGCGCTCCTTTTAAGAATGGGGTGTCCGTTTCCCCCAGTCCTGTGGAGCTCCTGTGCACAAGCCCCACTGGCCTTCGATGCCAGATGCTCCAGGGGCTCTTTCTCCCAGTGCCAGATCCCTGCACGTGAGGTTTTGATGTGAGGCTCAGAACTCACACTCCTGTAGGTGAGTCTCCGTGAACCAGTTAGTTTTCAGTCTGTGGAGCTTCCCACCCGGGAGGAATGGGGTTGTTTATATCATGAAATCACCCCTCCTACCTCTTAATGTGGCCTCCTCTTTTTCTTCTGGAGTAGGGTATCTTTTCTAAGGTTTCTGGTCCATTTGGGTGGAGATTGCTCAGCCTTTAGTTGTGAATTTTGTTGTTTTTAGGAGAGAAGTTGGGCTTCAGTCCTTCTATTATGCTATCTTAATCCTCTCCTCTCCTGTCATTTTGATAGAAATATAGAAATACTCAAACTACATGTGCAGACTCTAACAATAAAAGTGTATACGTTATCAAAAAATCATTGATTGTTGCACTGATGCTTTGCATTATGTCAGGCATTCAGAAGTCCCTTTTCCCTTACGACTCTCTGTAAAAGTTGATACTTAAATAACTATATGCATTTTTTTTCATTTCTCTTTCCTTCCTCGGTTTCTAGAATTCTTCCTTAAAATATTAATTAATTAATTTTCTAATATTCAACTTGTTTAAATTTATATACATTTCTTCAACAACAACAGTAACCACCAAGAGAGATTAAATATACTCTGCCTTTTAATTCTTACCACAGGCAAGAATGCTGCCCAAGTTATACCTAGTGTGGAGCAGAAGATCTATTAACAGTACAAACTCCACACAAGAATGACTCGTGTCCAAATATGTTACAGGAACAGGCATAATCAGAGTCTGTGAATTTAAAATTTGTGGGGTTTTAATCCCACTTTAAATCTACTAAAATGTACTAGCTCATGCACTATTTATGTCATCTTAACTTACATATTTCCAAGGGGAGAGATGGCCTCTTTGTTATATTGATCATATAGTTTATTGCATGGATCAGGACACTTTTGAAAGTGAAATTGTGTGCTACACATAGTTATTACTGCAAAAAACAGCATTAACCAGGAATTTTCTGGGAAAACCAGAATGTTATGTTCAGTTTACTCACATTCAGATCAGATTTCCTGATTAATTTACATAGAAAAGACATTTGGAGAGAGAAAACGGAGTGGTTCCCATAGGCTCTGGAAAGACCAGAGAACCACATTGGATACATGGACAGAAACAAAAGTGGCCCCACTATCAGAATTGGTTAAAGTTCTGCAGCAGTTCTGTGCTGAGGATGGTGTTGCGGATGTTTCTGACCTGGAGGGGGACTGAGGGAAACAGTTTGCAACAACTTCACCTGCAGAGGGGGATCCTGAGCAGAAGTTGCCTGTCACAGCTGAGCTGTAGGTTCCTCCTGAAGTCAGTGCTACTCTACCACTGCTAGTGGTGATCCTTCTGTTTCTCTTTCCGCATGTCGCTAGGTCTAATTTCAAAATCCAAACATGAGAGTATAATTGGTCAGACCAAATCACACAATCCGCTAGAGCCTCCATGAGAGCAGGAAAATGGGTGGCTAGTGCTATTGTTGTTTTTTTTTTAATCATTTCTGATAGTATATGCACTTTCTCTCTAAATAAGACTTAAACTGACCAGTGATATGAAGACAGATTCTTCCATAATCACAGTGTAAGCCCACTATGATTTTCTGTGTTTGAGGCTAATGTCCTTGATATTTTCAAAGTTCCAGGTAACTGCTCATGTGAGATAATGCTTTTTCACAGCCTAATAGTTACTATAAATGCAAGAATTGCCAACTTCAACTGATTAGACAATGATAGGTTTTCTACTTTAACAAAAATTTTATCTTTTTCCTTGGGTAATTCAAAGTGCCATATAGAATTTCCATTTTTTCATGACATTGAAATAAAAATTAGTTACTAGTACATAGTGCTTGTGCAGGAATCTATAAGAAACAGTGTTGACTTTTTTCGTTAGCCAATTAGATATCAGCCATATATGTGATGTGATTAAATGACCATCACAAAAAGGCATCCATCTCTGTTAAATACATCACTCTACCTGGCCTGCAATAGTGCATGTGATTTGGAGATTTATTCCTCTGGATCAAGATATTGCACATTCAAGAACAAGAGTGAAAATTCAAATGGTGGCATTGTCTACCTTACATTTTTGCATTCAGGCATCTTACACAGAGTAGGCATTATATGACATAGTACAAAATGCTTGCAATGTATGAGTGTTTGTGTATAGCTGTGCACATATAAAGATAAATAAATAAGTGTTATTAACATCTACTTTTTTGAAAACTGTTGAGGCAGAATATGGGTATCAAACATTTTTAAATTATTGCATTATCTTGACATCACATGAATACTCTCAAAAAAGAGAGTCAAATTTTGACCTGAAATAAGACCCAAGGAAGACATAGTAATGTACATAACAAAGATAATAATGTCACTAGTGGATAAAGACATTTTTTAAAGAAATATTTTTTTTAAAAAGGAAGAAAATTTAACTTCTTTAAAAATTTGCCACAGCCCCCGAAAGGCTAATAGAATAACAAATAATATTTTTGTTTGTATGCATTTTAAAAATTCAATCAGTACACTGAAGAGGTAAAATCACTGAATCTTTAGACTTTCCAATTTTGAAATCTTTTTATATTCACAGCAGTTAATTTCACAATCTATTTCCTCTTGCAAGAGCAACAATGCCTCCCTATCATTAGCATCATTGCACATTTATTGGTTGTCTACCAGGTGCATGGTTCTGTAGTAACTCTTAGGGGATACACAAACTGTAGGTTAGAAACTCATTTTCTAGAGAAAAAATAATTTTATAAATACATAAACAGGGGAAAATATATCAAAGACATATGATGCGTAGAAAACATGAAACCTAAAAGTCTATCTAAATAATTCATAGATTGTATCACTTTCCCAAGTTCCTAGTTTGTGAATTAATTCTGTCTGAATTTTCTAACCCCCGTAATCTACCCCACTCAATTTATCACTAACTCACCTATCACTTTATTTCACTGTTGGACTACGCATGTTACACCAAATAATGTACTTGGTACTCTAGTAGATGATATATAAAAAAAGGAAAGAATTTGATCTCTGCCCTGAAGAACTTTACACTTGTGAGAAATCAATGCTTCAAACAACTTTTTGTTTTAAAAAAAGAATACAATTTAATAGTTGTTCTAATGACTCAAATAAGGTGAAAAGGAGTGATGGATGGCTTCATATAGAAAGGATTCACACAAGTGTTGTTAAAAATTATATCTTAAGAGTTGAACAGGAATAAAGAAGGCAATGATGTACTCAATAAATAATTAAAATAGAAATGAATTTACTCAAGTAATAGGGTCATCATTGGCTTCACTTTAAAAGTACTGAACTAGTGGGAGATATTTTAAATGATAATAAATACTGTTGGTGGAGATTTAGGGAAATGACAAGTTTCATCTACTGCTCACAGAGTATAGAATCTGTAATAAGAAGATAAATAATGATATTTACATTGACTTATGTCTGAAGGTGTTCTTTGAAGCATTATTTATGATAAAATTTTTATTTTATTTTATTTCATGTATCTTTTTAAAATCATAATTATATATATATTATTTTTCTCACATTATCCTCCATCATGTTCCATCACAAGTGACTAGATATAATTTCCTGTGCCATACAGCAGAATTTCATTACTTAGCCAGTCCAAATGCAATAGTTTGCATCTATTAAACTCAAACTCCCAGTCCACCCCACTCCCTCCCCCACCACCTTGGCAACAAGTCTGTTCTCTAAGTCCATGAGTTTCTTTGCTATGGAAAGGTTCATTTGTGCCAAATATTAGATTCCAGATATAAGTGATGTCATATAGTATTTGTCTTTCTTCTTCTGACTTACTTCACTTAGTATGAGAGTGTATAGTTCTATATATGTTGCTGCAAATGGCATTATTTCATTCTTTTTTATGGCCAAGTAGTATTCCATTGTGTATACATACTACACATTCTTAATCCGTTCATCTGTCAATGGACATTTAGATTGTTTCCATGTTTTAGCTATTGTGAATACTCTGCAATGAACACAGGGATGAATGCACCTTTTCAATGAAAGTTTTGTCTGGATATATGCCCACGAGTGGGATTGCTGGGTCATATGGTAGTTCTATATTTAGTTTTCTGAGGTACCTCTATACTGTTTTCCATAGTGGTTGTACCAATTTACATTCCCACCGACAGTGTAGGAGGATACCCTTTTCTCCACACCTTCTCTAGCATTTGTTATTTGTTAACTAGCTAATGATGGCCATTCTGACCAGGGTGAGGTGGTATGTCATAGTAGTTTTGATTTGCATTTCTCTAATAATCAGTGATGTTGAGCATTTTTTCATGTGCCTGTTCACCATCTGTATATCTTCTTTGGAGAAATGTCTATTCAGATCTTTTTCCCATTTTTTCAATTGGGTTGTTGGTTTTTTTTGCTGTTGAGTTGTATAAATTGTTTGTATATATTAGAGATTCAGCCCTTGTTGGTTGCATCATTTGAAACTCTTTCCTCCCATTCTGTAGGTTGTCTTTTTTTTTTTTTTTTATGGTTTCCTTTGCTGTGCAAATGCTTGTCAGTTTGATTAGGTCCTGTTGGTTTATTTTTGCTTTTATTTCTGTTGCTTTGAGAGACTGACCTAAGAAAACATTTGTGTGGTTGGTGTCAGAGAATGTTTTGCCTATGATCTCCTCTAGGAGTTTGATGGTATATTGTCTTATGTTTAAGTCTTTCAGCCATTTTGAGTTTATTTTCGTGCATGGTGTGTTCCAGTTTCATTGATTTACATATGGCTATCCAGTTTTTCCAACACCACTTGCTGAAAGACAAGATTAACATTCAGAAATCGGTTGAATTTCTGTATACTAACAATGAAATATTTGAAAAGGAATGCAAAAATATAATACCTTTTAAAATTGCACCCCAGAAAGTTAAATATCTAGGGATAAGCCTGACCAAGGAAGTGAAACACTTATATGCTGAGAACTATAAAACATTATTCAAGGAAATTAAAGAGGATTAAAATAAATGGAAAGAAACTCCATGCTCCTGGGTTGGAAGAATTAATATCATAGAAATGGGTATACTACCCAAAGCAATCTACAGATTCAATGCAATCCCTATCAAATTACCTATAACATTTTTCACAGAATTAGAACAAGCAATCCAAAAATTTACATGGAACCATAAATGATATAGAATTGCCAAGCAATCCTGAGGAACAAAAACCAAGCAGGGGGCATAACTCTCCCAGGCTTCTGGCAATATTACAAAGCTACAGTAACCAAGACAGTGTGGTACTGGTATCAGAATGGACATACAGACAAATGGAACAGAATATAGAACCCAGAAATAAACCCAGACACCTAAGGTCAATTAATCTTTGACAAAAGAGGCAAAAATATAAAATGGGAAAATTTTTAGAAAGAACTAAATATTCAACAGTGTGGAAATAGTTTAGTCAATTATTTTATGTCATACAAAAAATTCAGCCTCTAATATAATATAGTAGTAGATATTTATTAACATTTAAAATCTCATAAATAAATATTAAGGGTCAAAAGTGTATTACAAAACATATGGTTATATGTTCACAATATTAATTTCTAAGTTCTGCAACTCTGTGATTTTAATTTGTTGTTGTTCTTAGTATTTCCCAAACCCATGTAAGTAATAGGTATTTATTTCTCTTACAAACGATAATACATACTTTGTAGGAAGCAAAAAGAACTCTTCTTTCTATAAGTGAGTATATTCATGGTCCGGTAGAATATATTTTAAAAAAGGAGAATAAGTTCTTAACAGTATATAATTAAGCACCAATTAATAAAATAAACAATTGTACAGATATATGTCCTTATTTCAGCATAGTATAGTATAGCATTATATAGTATACACCTAAGAATAATAAGATAACTTTGGTTGCCTGACTCATGTTAAAATAAAAAAGGAATAAACTGAGTTTCTTACATATAAATTTATATTTTTGATCAATGTTCTCTCCAATAGTTCCAAACTAGTGAGTCATATGAGTTTATTAGACAAATGAAAATTTAAGAGAAAATAAGTTCCACCCCAAATAGCTGAACTTGACACAAAGCAACATAAATTTAAAGTAATAAGAACATGTAAAAAAATTATACCTCAGAACACGAAATAAAAATAGTAAAAGTATTTTGTTGTGTTCTACTGTTTGCTGTTTATTTGATGATATATAAAAGTAACTAATTTTAAAATCAATATATTGTAAAAGAAATATTTTTAAAATATGTTATTGTTTTGCCTTTTGGAAGTCACATAATGTGATAATTACCTTGATACTCCATTCCTAGAATATTATTTATAATCTACAAAAGGAAAATATGAAGAAATAGGGGGAAATCTTACATTCTAAACATATTAGTTTAGAGGTATAACTGTATGTCCTTGTCTCCTAGTTACAACTGTTAGAAGGAAGAATTCCAGCAACTCTTTTATCTTATGAAAAATAGGAAAAAAAAAATAGGAAAAGATAGTATATTAAGCTCAGAACTAGTGAATTCTATTTTATGGTGACTATTTCATTTATTCTTGGCTTCAAGCCCTAATGAATATGCAAATACCTGAACAAAACATCCTAAATTCAAATGTAAAAAGTATAAGGAGTCAAGAAGCACCAGACCTTTTGTTATATTATTTTTTTTAAAGTGTTGGATTCAGAAAAAAAGAGCTTGAAGAGATCCAAAAAACCCACACACTCCAATGATTTAATTTACTAGTAAGGAAACTAATCTAGGGAGAACTTAACTAAGATAACAACATTGCATATTTAGAACAAATAGGGATTTAGAACTGAGAGTAAAAGTTTAGCTCATGAGTGTGGAGCTTTGTTATCTTTGGCAAAGTCAGTAGATGTTATTTAATCTTGGTACATAGGCCAATATTCCTCAGTTTCAGTTTCCACTTATAAAATAAGATAATGATATCACTATACACCAAGTTATCAGTATTTCCCTCTAGTATAAAAAGTAGTAGGATGAGGAAAATCTAAAAATGGACCTCTTATATATATAATTTTGTATTTCATAAAAATATTACTTTTATAATTCAAATCAAAATTGAATATTTAAAAAAATTATTGTGAGGATTAAATAAACTGAAAAATAGAAATATATTAACTTTATGTTTGCTCTAAATTCTTCTTTTTCATCTTAAATATGCAGTGCACATATGGGAATATCTGGAAACATGTCATTTTTGAAAAAAAATAGATGATCAACCAAAAACTTCTTTCTTAATCTGAATGATTTTATGATATTTACATCCAACTTGTGGCACTTGAGGGATGAACTTGTTTGAGGAAGAATAAGAAAAAATGAACATTTAATGATGAAATTGAAATACTTCTGCTATAGCCCTGAGCAAATATTATCAATTCTCATCATCATCTGAAGTGTCCTTTATCTCTGGCTCCTGAGATCATCTGTTATGAGAGGCAAAGCAATTGAAGTAGTTCACTTGAGCTCAAATAGACATAGTAGAACCCTTTTAAGAAGAGTTCATGCCTAAGAAATGTTCCCCTGAGGCATTAGAAATGTTTAAGTCACATACACATTCCTTTTTTTTTTTTTATTGCCCACCAAGAAATGTACTGTTACACTTGAAGAATTAGTTAGCTTTTGGAGGGGTGGGTGTGCTTTTCTAGACTGCTTTATTTATCTGAAATATATTTATTATGTGAATAATTAAGAGGAATTTTGTTAACTCATTAATGAGGGTGCATTTTGCATAGAACTACATGTGTGTGCCTCTATTTTTTGCTTACTATTTGTTAGTGGGTATCTTCATAGAGGTGATATTAACCTTAATATTTTCTGAGTTTTGGCTGTTCATCTGGGCCATACCACATCCTTTTCTTAAAGAGTATAGAGATAATAAACTGTTTGAGGAGGGCAGAATTGGAAAAAAAAAAAAAAAGTTTGAACATATTGAAATAGGAAAATCCTGCCAGTAAGTTTTCTAATGCAATTGGTGTTTTGAGAGGAAAGCAGCGATCAGGAGAGAAAGATACTGAGTTTTATGGGTAAAGAGGGATGAACTCTGAATATCAGTTACTTGTTAGTCCAATTCTGTTCACTTAAAGTCAATTAAATGTGTTATTTCTGTATCTTCACATAAAATTGAATAAATAAGTAAGCAATTAAGCTTCAAAGTGTGATTTTAGATGGTTACCATCATTATTTTTCTTCCTAAATAGCCAGCATTTTTGTCTCTCCTTCACAGTCTTACCTACTCCCATCAACCACAGAAACTGCCCTCCTTTCTCAGAGTGGTTTCAAGGGCCAAGAAGTTTCAGACCTGAGTCCTATTACAAAGAAACAGAAATATTCTTCCCTTAGGTTTAACTCCTCCTCCACATCTGCAGTTCACAATTGTACAGCATTATTTTAGTGAAATGATTTCCGATTAACCTCTTTTCCCCCTTTCTACATGTGGTAATGGGTTAATTGAATAAGAACAGGATCATTTTTAGAAATATAATAGGTTGTCTAAAAAACGGCCTTTCAAAAGGCCAACTCTCATACACACACACTTACACACAAACATACCATACCACTGAGTGAACTGAACCCTCATCCATTGGTCCCCCCAACTAAATTTCACCCAACGATGATAACACAACATTTGATTATCTGAAAATAATATATATAGATATGAAAACTGTCCCTCCCCAATATTTAGCTTCTGGACCAGAAAAAGAAATCTCCTCTACAATTCCTTGAGTTTTCACAACCCCATTCCTTCCCTCAAATCTTTCACTCTCCAGCCTTTTCAAAAATGCACACATCCTTGAATATTTGATCTTTTATGCAGCTTATTAGCAGGTTTGTAACAGCTGTCCAACTTGTGTAAGACTTAATTAAAAGGGAAACTGATGTGAACATATAACCTCAGCTTAGACTAAAGGAAGAGACTAAATAACATTTTTTTAAGTCCTGCAAATTCCAAACATTAAAATGATGCTCACGATATTTAGAAAGTATTGATGGAAAAGGTGTCAACTGGTTAAGTTGGCAAAACAGCCTTCTTAGAGAAGCTGCATTTCCACATTCTCTCCCCTCCCAGATGTTAGTAGAACTTGGTTTTTATAAGCTACATCTAAGTTTGAAGAACCCTGAGATTCCTTCTCTGGGAAAAGCTTTGAGTATTGTGCCCTGGCAGGACTACTGACCCAGCAAAGAGGAACTGGCTACTACCTGCAAATAAGCTTCCAACTGAGCATTAGAGCCTGGAGATTGCTATCTCCCTCTAGCAAAATGCAACTGGTTATTTACTTGTAATGCATTTTAAATTCCTCCGAACCGATGTAGAAACTTTGTGAGTGTGTATGAGTGTGAGGTTAAGTGTGTGTGTGTGTGTGTGGGAGTGTGCTTGTGTGTGTGCGGTGTAGTGTGTGTGCACAAGTCCGCCAGGGGAGTTTTAAGAGCACTCGCGAATCATATTGGGATTTTTCCCTGCCCCCTCCCTCCTTTTCCGGTTCTCAGTGAATGCTTTCGGTCTGGAATCAAAGATGCGAGCGTGCATTGTGTTTTCACCTTGCAGACTTAAGTAACATTCAAGAAATATCATCAGAGAAACCTAACTCTCAACGACCAAATTGACTAAAATTCTATACCAAGTTTAAAAAAGAAAAGTGTATGCCAGAGTTACATATCTCGTACTAAAAATTCAAACCCAATTTCATCATATTAAATATATATGATATGAATATATGTTCCAAGTAGCCACATTCAACATGCAAAAAAGAAAAAAAAAAAAGGTTTCAAAGACCTCAAATAGCATAAAACACTGTACTGCAGAGAAGGAAGAAATGCACTTAAAGCACCGACGAAAATGGCGTGCAGTATAATTACCTCAAATTGCTGTTCGCTTGACACCCTGACACTAATTTTATTCAAGCCATCGGGAAATAAATGTTTTAAAAGCAATCTTTCCAAATGCTGGAGCTAGCGGGGGCTCTGAGGTCGTTAAGGAAAGGAAAGGGTAAAGTTTCCAGCACTCGAAAAAATTAAATAATCCTTTTAAAATAAGCGTCTATGTGGATCGACAGCCTTTAATGCCCACATTTTTAACGCTTGCCCTGTACGTGGATTGATTTTTTTTTTTCCTTCAGCATTCCCTCACCAGATGGATTTTTGCTACTGCAGATCAGCAGAGGGTGTCAGATCTTTCAGAGTGCACCAGGCTGGAACGAGCAGAGCTTCTTAGCAACTCTCTTCTTCCCCCTCCCCATTCTCGCGCTCTCTCTCTCCCTCAGACAACTCGCCCCCGGCCCTCCGCCCCCTCCACGTAATTCCGAAAGAGCAGAAGAAAGAGAAGGAGAACAAGAAAAGAAGAGCTAGTAACCTAGAGCCGGAGCCCACGGGGGGGGAAAAATCTGAAGAGAATTGAAGGGGAGGAAAGGAAAAGGATGGTCAGCCACCAAACGCAACGATTGCGGAAATTTTCCAGCGCCATTGGCTCGGCAGCGTGAGTCCTTCGGTCGGGCGTGATTTCAGCACCGGGGGGACTGGACAGCACCTCGGGGGGACTCCTGTGCAACCCGCAGCCACAGAGAGAACTCCAGCAGCAGCCTCAACAACAGAAGGCGCCGCCGAAAACCCTGCTTTGTATCAAAGAGGCAAGGTCAGTCCGACGCACAGCCATGCACAGGCAGTGCGCTGTACTACGCTGCAAACCCTCTGCTTGTTTCTCTTAACATGCACTTGCTTCTAATTACTAGCCTTGTTCCCTTCCTGATTAGTGAGGAACACTAGACGAGATTCTGTAAGAGTGTATTTTTAATTTCTATGTATATATTTAACTTATTTTTCTTTATTTCTAAAGGGTTGAGGGGGAGTGGGGTTATTTTTTTTTACTTTTTTTTTTTTTTTTTTTTTTTTTTTTTTTTTTTTTTTTTTTTGCTTGCCTTGCACTACGTGCCTGGATAGTTTGTAGATATAATTATTGACTGGCGCCTGGGTTGTTGCAGTGCGGGGGGGTTAGGGAGGAAGGAATCCACCCCCACCCCCCCAAACCCTTCTCTTCTCCTTCCCTGGGTTCGGACATTGGAGCACTAAATGAACTTGAATTGTGTCTGTGGCGAGCAGGATGGTCGCTGTTACTTTGTGATGAGATCGGGGATGAATTGCTCGCTTTAAAAATGCTGCTTTGGATTCTGTTGCTGGAGACGTCTCTTTGTTTTGCTGCTGGAAACGTTACAGGGGACGTTTGCAAAGAGAAGATCTGTTCCTGCAATGAGATAGAAGGGGACCTACACGTAGACTGTGAAAAAAAGGGCTTTACAAGTCTGCAGCGTTTCACCGCCCCGACTTCCCAGTTTTACCATCTATTTCTGCATGGCAATTCCCTCACTCGACTTTTCCCTAATGAGTTCGCTAACTTTTATAATGCGGTTAGTTTGCACATGGAAAACAATGGCTTGCATGAAATCGTTCCTGGGGCTTTTCTGGGACTGCAGCTGGTGAAAAGGCTGCACATCAACAACAACAAGATCAAATCTTTTCGAAAGCAGACTTTTCTGGGGCTGGACGATCTGGAATACCTCCAGGCTGATTTTAATTTATTACGGGATATAGACCCAGGGGCCTTCCAGGACTTGAACAAGCTGGAGGTACTCATTTTAAATGACAATCTCATCAGCACCCTACCTGCCAACGTGTTCCAGTATGTGCCCATCACCCACCTCGACCTCAGGGGAAACAGGCTGAAAACGCTGCCCTATGAGGAGGTCTTGGAGCAAATCCCTGGCATTGCTGAGATCCTGCTAGAGGATAACCCGTGGGACTGCACCTGTGATCTGCTCTCCCTGAAAGAATGGCTGGAAAACATTCCCAAAAATGCCCTGATCGGCAGAGTGGTCTGCGAAGCCCCCACCAGACTGCAGGGAAAAGACCTCAATGAAACCACTGAACAGGACTTGTGTCCCTTGAAAAACAGAGTGGATTCTAGTCTCCCAGCGCCCCCAGCCCAAGAAGAGACTTTCGCTCCTGGCCCCCTGCCAACTCCTTCCAAGACAAATGGGCAAGAAGATCACGCAACCCCAGGGTCGGCTCCAAACGGAGGTACAAAGATCCCAGGCAACTGGCAGATCAAAATTAGACCCACGGCAGCTATAGCGACCGGCGGCAGAAACAAACCTCCAGCCAACAGCCTGCCCTGCCCTGGGGGCTGCAGCTGCGACCACATCCCAGGGTCGGGTTTAAAGATGAACTGCAATAACCGGAACGTGAGCAGTTTGGCTGATTTGAAGCCCAAGCTCTCCAATGTGCAGGAGCTTTTCCTGCGTGATAATAAGATCCATAGCATCCGAAAATCGCACTTTGTGGATTACAAGAATCTCATTCTGTTGGATCTGGGCAACAATAACATCGCCACCGTAGAGAACAACACTTTTAAGAACCTTTTGGACCTCCGGTGGTTGTATATGGATAGCAACTACCTGGACACATTGTCCCGGGAGAAATTCGCCGGGCTGCAAAACCTGGAGTACCTGAACGTGGAGTACAATGCGATCCAGCTCATCCTTCCCGGCACCTTCAATGCCATGCCCAAACTGAGGATCCTCATTCTCAACAACAACTTGCTGAGGTCCCTACCAGTGGACGTGTTTGCTGGGGTCTCGCTCTCTAAGCTCAGCCTACACAACAATTACTTCATGTACCTTCCGGTGGCAGGGGTGCTGGACCAATTAACCTCCATCATCCAGATAGACTTGCATGGAAACCCTTGGGAGTGTTCCTGCACCATTGTGCCTTTCAAGCAATGGGCAGAACGCCTGGGTTCCGAAGTGCTGATGAGCGACCTCAAGTGTGAGACGCCAGTGAACTTCTTTAGGAAGGATTTCATGCTCCTCTCGAATGACGAGATCTGCCCCCAGCTGTACGCGAGGATCTCGCCCACGTTAACTTCGCACAGTAAAAACAGCACTGGGTTGGCGGAGACCGGGACGCACTCCAACTCCTACTTAGACACCAGCAGGGTGTCCATCTCCGTGTTGGTCCCGGGACTGCTGCTGGTGTTTGTCACCTCCGCCTTCACTGTGGTGGGCATGCTCGTGTTTATCCTGAGGAATCGAAAGCGGTCTAAGAGAAGGGACGCCAACTCCTCCGCGTCCGAAATTAATTCCCTACAGACAGTCTGTGACTCTTCCTACTGGCACAATGGGCCTTACAACGCAGATGGGGCCCACAGAGTGTATGACTGTGGCTCCCACTCGCTCTCAGACTAAGACCCCAATCCGGGTAAAGGAGGGGAGGGGGCATGGCGATGCCCCTCCACCCCGACTCCTCCAGCCTCTCCGGGGGTCAGAGGAGCTCAGACCCAAGTTCTGCGCGCCCCAAGGCTTGATGGACATAAGTAAATAAATAACTGTGAACTCGCTCAACTGAGAGGGTCTGACCCATTAGCTCCCTTCTGGAAACAAAGAGCAGACTGTGGCGAGCTGGGAGAGCGCTGCCAAATCGCTTTTTGCTGCAGCCTCTTTTAACAAAGCCCAGCAAGAGCCCTGCTCAGAGAACTGACAGCTCCTCGGAGGAGGGGCCAGAGGGGATGGCTACCGAGGTCCTATTCATATATACAGATACCCACATCTATATAGTGAGATAGATATCTATTTTTCCCCTGTGGATTAGCCCCATGAGGAGGGGGGCGTGATGGCTCCCTGCTGGCTACGCAGGGATGGGCAGTTGCACGAAGGCATGAATGTATTGTAAATAAGTAACTTTGACTTCTGACAAAAACAAAAAGTGCTGCATGGCTCGCATGGAATCCACGCGCTCCAGGGAAGCTGCCCTCCCAGCGACTGGGGACGCCGTCACGTTCACAGCACCTACCCTCTTACCTGATAAGTCCCAGCGTATCAAACTTTCTATAAACAAAATACAGTATAATCAGAAAGTGCCATTTCGCCATTATTTGTGATCCTTAGGCAGTTCAGAGCGTACGTTTACTGTGGAAAAAAAAAATGTAAAGGTTTTATTTAAGACATTTGCATGGCCAGTCACAGTCCATTTTATGAGTTAAAAATGTATTTTGTTGAGCAAAGTTTTTATGGGTTGTTTTGGGTTCTTTTATTTTGATGGTGATTTTTTTTTTTGAGGGGGAATATTTTTCTATACATATCCAATAATGCCTTCCATCTGAATGTAAAATAAGTACCCATGATTTCTATTATAGTATCAGTGTAATTATTAAAAAAAAAGATTTTGAGGCAGTTAAGCATGACCAATTAATGTCACTCTAGTGCTTAGGCTGCGATCCTATGGTAGCAATTCTGTGCTGGTGTAAATCTTACTTACAAAGTAGGAGAAAAGAACCGAGAAAGCACGTGGAACTTACTAATTCTATTCGAGGATTTTATAATGGCATATTTTTTCAGTATTAAAGTGAAAATGTTTTCAACTCTGGGTCCTTATATTTTTCCAGCTTCATATTTGCAACTGGTAAATTGGATTTGCAGTGGAAGGGACTCGGGAGGGGGACATTAAGGGTGGGTCCCTTCAAGAGCTTTAGGAAGCCTCTCTAATTGTCTTAGATTTTCACCCTTTACCTAGCTGCCCCTCCTCCTCCTTCCCCGCCCGGACTTTTCGAGCTTTCCCCTGTGGTTAAGTTAGGTCTTTCCCCCAACACGCCCCCTCCGCTCCCTTTTCCCCCTCTCTCCTTTGGCGGCAGTGAATCCCTTTATTAATACTGGAAATCCCTCGCTGCGGCTTCTGCTGCTGCTGCACACGCTGCAGATAGGTTAAGGATGTTAGTAGAGATTTGATTTAATTGACTCTGCCTAGATCGGTCTCATTAAACAGTGGAGGTTTCATTGGTCAGCACTCTTCGATGAAAGACAGACCTAATGACTGGCATTTGAGATGCTGCTGGCATTTTGAATTCAACATCTGCTGAAAAAACGGTAAAACTAATTAGTGCCCACCCACCCTCCCCGCCCCAGCAACTGCATATTGAAATTTGTTAAAGCACTCATCTTTATGGAAATCAATCATTATCCTAAAGAAGTGTTTCTCTCCCATCATTTGGATTTCTGCTTGTGGCCCAGTAATTAACAAGAAAAGCGTTGAACTGTTTGAATTTTATGAGCCAGTGTAACTCTAGTCTCAATCATATTCCTCTGGGATTTCTAAACAGTCTATTTTATCATCAGTTAGGGCACAAAAAGCAAAGAAAACTACACATATTAATGAGGTCTGCATTCCACCACATATCCACCCTTGAAAAGTATGTTAAAAGATTGCAGACCACAGATTAAAAAAAAAAAAAAATTACTTCAGGATTGTGAATCAGCTAATGAAAACCCCCAGAGCAGTTTTAAGAAGATTTGCCTTCTAGAACTCATATTCTAGAGAGAAGTAATTTCCCAGGACAGTGATGTTCTGGATTATGTATTATTTATTTTAATGCTTTTTAAATAAAATCTTTATTATAAACCATGACTATTTCTAAGGCCATTCATCATTTTCTCTCTTGATTCTTTTGTGGACTGCATTTCATAGGAGTAAAATTGTAACCTCCTATCCTCTGACAAATATTATGGGTTGTCATTTATTTGTTTAGTTTTCATAAGAAGGCCTTAGTTCTTTCATGGGGAGACAACTAGGTTCCTGATAGGCAAGCAACAGATTTATTTGTGTTGGAAAAGCTGGAAGAGGGGGATATTCAATCATATTGTTACCTTAATAAGGAAAATAAAAGAAGTCAGTTGTTCTATGTTTCTGGTGGAATGTGATACTTGCAAGATACCTAGTGAGGCATGACGGTAATTTTTAAAACTAATACATGATGAGTTTAAGTTAGGAAAATAGAATTTCTGCTAGAAGGTGTGCATTGGGGCATGAATTTTACTTCATACTAATTAAAAATAAATTGCATTATAGAAGACAAAGTTAAAGGGGTAAAATAATTTAAAAAATATTAGCTTCAATGGTTTTTGAGTGGTCATTGTGTGCCAGGTATATGTTAAGTGGTTTACATAATTATTTAATTTACCCCTCAGAATCACAGAATAAATTAATAAGATATTGCTATTTCCATTATACCAATGAGAAAATTGAGGTTTAAGGAGAGTAAGCAATAACTCAGTCTATACCTGGTAAATAGTGGAACTGCATTTAAACCCAATTTTTCTCATTTTCCAAAACTTTATTCTTTGAATGGAATAGTCATATATGTTTACCTGGTAACTTCTTAAAAGCTACCCTTAATATATACATATATTAAATATATATCTGTAAATATGCAATATAACAAATTAAGGACCCTGGTTTTATTTTCTTAATTGATTACATAGTGGTGGCCTTTTATATTTCCAGTATGTTTTTCAACAAAAGAAAATTGACCTATTTTTAGAAGAGATAACTTTAGTGTGTTCTTTGGGAGTGTAAAAGAAGACAAAAAATAAGGAAAAAGATGACTATGTTATATGAATTTGTATATTATATGAATTCAAATCATTAAATTTAAATTGTCTATACATTGACTCTAAAGTGTTAGGACTATCATATATTTTAATACAAAACAATACACATTAAAAATCCATGTAGAGAAGATATTCAATGATTTCATGGAAAGTACATTTATTATTTAATCAATGTTTTATTTATTTTGATAAAGTATTTCCATCACAATCATATACATAAACTAACATGTCATATGGTTTATATATATATTAGTTAATTTACAGTACACCCAATACATATAAGCTCACCATGTAACTTTCATTTAGAAGTACTTAGCTTCTTGTTTTTGTTTTCCCTTTACATAAAGTGCTCATACAACTGTAGTTGCCATGTGCTTTCGTTGAGATATCTTGTTTCCAGTTATAGCTAATCAAAGTAAAAGAGATTTTAGCTATACCAGATGGAAAAGGAGGAAAGAAGGAGATATCTTTTTTTGTTCCATTGCTTTAAAGAGAGTAGTAGCGTCTGTGGCTGCTGGTGTAACTAAGAATATCCTAGAATTTAAGTTGTTGCCATAGAAATTTATTGTTTAACCATTTTTACATGTTTACCCTGGAGGAAGCTGGAATAGCTGGTCTAACATTAGTATAACAGGATTCTTTTTCTTAGTATTTATATCAAATGTAATTAGAATTGTCAGACATTTTTAATATGTGGTAAAATTATATTGGTAATTACAAGGATAGTTTGTTAGCTTTTCACAGGTTGCTAATAAATGCATTTGCTGTGTACAGATAAATGGATACATTTGCAAAGATGCACAAGGAAGTCTGTGTTTGTAATGTGTAGTAGAATATTAAGTAGAGTAGTTTCTAATTCAGTTCTTCTGATAGCTAATTTATAAATGCTATTTTTTTAATTTGTATGCTTATTTGAAAAAAGGTGGAAATATACAATGGCTAAAAATTTGAGTTTAGCATGTGTTTACTTTTCATTCATTTTCTTTCTTATTTTAATCTATTTCAAATGTAACAAATTATTTAATTTTTAAAAGATGAACTCTGTGTGATATCAACAGATATAGTAAATGCATATCAAAATTATTTAGTTATATGATTTGCTTCAATGTGGTCCTGAACAATAAGAAAAGAAGGCTAAATTAAATGTTTCCTATAATCCCCTGGCATTGTCTTCATCTATAAAGTCACCAAAAATATGATTATAAAAAGTAACACACAGGACATACAGGGCTTCCTTCTTGGTGTTGAATGTGAAAGAAATACCACTAAATAGTTTTATGAGAGCACATGTTACAAATGAAACAATCCTAAAACCTGAATCAATATTGTCTCCATTCCAGCCCATCAAAATATGATTGGGGTTCAGAAAAAGTTAAATAGTTAAGATAATAATAGATTGTTTAAAAACTACAATTTTATAATGAGATGGACAACAAAAGAAATCAGCTTAGCTAATAATATAGCCCAGTGTCTCCCTTTGGCCTCAATTGACTGGCAATTTCAGCTTATTGGGTTAAACCTCTAAGATCTAATCAATTACTCTTCTCTTTCCATTTACATGGTAAGTCTATTCTATATATTTACTTGAACAGTAATTATATTTTCTACTTGAACTTGGCACAAAGCTTACAGGAGAATTATCTAATACTTTAGAAAATTCTGAATCACCTAGAACCGAAGTATTCAATTAGCAAGAATAACTGGGCCCTTGCTACATGAAAAATATTGTAGCTCTCTTGGGGAAAAAAGGGGGTGATCTAACCTCAAGGAGTTTACAAGCTACAGAGTACATGTAGATATGTACAATGATGTCCCTTCATCATTGTACTTGCGGAGTAGTACATTGTTGGCAATTTTTAAATGATGTGATGCCACTAGAAAATTTTGTTTCTTTCTTTTAGGAAATTTAGGGTTTGGGCCATTTGTATAAGTACTATTGTCATGTAAGTTTTATTACATCTTGTGCAAAGAGTTGAAAATCTTAAAACAATGTTTTAAAATGAAAAAAGATACTTTCATTACTAGTTTTATATTGGTTTCTTTTTCTGTGAAATGGGAACAATCTCGGCTATTTTGTAACTTCCCTAAGAGTTTTCAAACTAAACATTCTAAACAGAAATGTTCAAACTGGTTTTTATCTTAATGAATGAAGAAAGTGACAATTTTCAATGTTATTTATCTGAGAAATCAAATATAAATTTATAATGTTGAAATATTTTATGGTATCATAGGAATTTCAGAATAGTGGTCTCTGGGTACTTTGATTTGTGTTGTTTAGAGCATACATAAAATAGGCAGCAGAAGTTTTAATATACTATGTATACCTTAAAAATTTGACAGTAATGCTAATAATCCCCTAATCATTTCTTGTTTAGTAAAACCTAATATTCAATTACTTAGTAATGTACAAGTTCCAGATGTACCAGTTCAAAAGTTTAAAAAGAAAAAAGCAAGAAGCAAACCTGTGCACTTTGTAACTTTTATGACTTATCCCCTTTGCCTCAATTTCTCTTCTTGACAGAAGAATACAGGAAGTAAACATGTTCAGCTGCAGCATATCAATAGAATAAGTCAATGCATAGTGAAAAATGAGAAGTGCCTCAATTGTAGATGATAAATAATCAATCCATAGTGTAATCAGAATAGTCTCTCAGCTTCCCAGGGAAGGGGGATGAGTGGAAAAGGGCCACTATTACTGTAAGCAACAATGGTTTTCTACATGATTCTGTGATACTTATTGTGTTGTTTTCTTCTTTAAATCTGCATCTTTTTACATTTCCATACTGCATTTAATACAAGAAAGTTTTTCCTATTATCATGATGGTAATGTGATTTGAAGAATATCACCTGTCTACACATGTAGACCTTTTTCCATTTTTGTAAAAGAATAGGGTTACAAAATAGTAAATAAAATTGAAATGATGACATTGCCTATATATTTTTGTAGAATCTGCATGTTTTAGTCCAGGAATTTTTATTTTAAAAATAAGTATTTTGTATAATTTAAGTAACCCTACATGACCAAGTTATTACTCTATCTAGAATATTTTGCTGTATAATATAAGCAGTGGCATCATATAATAATTATTTGCTAATTTCTATTCAGTTAGATAATTTTTGTAGCTAATGTGATAAACTAGCAATTAAATTGCATATATTTAGCACAGTTTTGGGTTTTGGTGGCTATTCAGGAAATGTTTGAGTTCAGCTTTGTCATCCCTGGGTTGGAAATTTATTTTAGTGAACTTTTCATGGTTCCTCAATAATAGATCTAAATTGGCTTAACTCACTATCAGATGAATCTAAAGGGAATGAAATTACTAAAGCAAAGAGTTTAATGCTCTTAATCCCTCTGTTTCCTGAATGACTAAATGTTCTGATGTCTCAATACATGCTTTAATGAGAGATCTTTATTATTACTGTTTCATAGAGAGGTCAGAAAATGTTACTTTTTTAATTTTTCAGCAAGACTTTAGATGGCATTTGTATTTTTAACCAGAATGGTCATCATTCTAGCAATCAGGTTTCATGTTACAGATGGTATTTGGTATAATTACACATTAAGACGTAACAAGTAGAATATATTCCAGGAGGGCATTGTATCTTATGGTATAGTACTATAAGGAATAAGACTTCAAGCCAAGAAACTAACAGCTGGAAACGGTAATAACCCCCGAGAAATGAATTACATGGAATGCCACATTTTTATTATAACTTTAAATTTATAACACCAGATTAAGAGGAAAGTCAGATCAGAGCCCTTTTGAACATTATTTGCATAAGCATGACATCACTTACAGCTAGCCCAAAACTATTCATGCCATAAGCTTTGTATAATATAGAACATTTTTCCAGAGTTTTCACAGGTTTAGCTAATATGTTGCCTATTATATTTCTATCCCTGAAAGCCCAGTTTACACACTTGATGAGTAATCAAATACTAGTAAAATTGTCAGCGGTATATATACCACATACCTCAAGGCGTATCTAGGAGGCAAAATAGCATTGGTGTCAGAGAGAGACATCTTAATCATGCCTAATTCAGAAAACAAAAACAAAAACAAAAAAAAAAAGGGAAAACAACTGAGGATGATGGACCATTGACTTCAACACATATTTACCGAAATTCTGTGGCATGCTAAGCACTTATTCAGAGCTTCTAAAACTACGCGGGACAAACTCTATTTCCAGTTATCTCAATTTGCATTTTATATGGGATTACAGAAAACAAAACAAAAATAATGGTTATGATAAACCACTGAATAATGAAGAGCTATGAATGAAATGAAATGAAGAATGGGGCTGATGATTTCTATTTTTAGGGCAGTCAGGGCAGTTCTCTCTGAGGAGATGATGCATGAACTAAGTGGAAAGTGTCAAGAGACAATAACTTGAAGATTAGAACCAAGAGAGATCCTGGCAAATAAATCACCAAGTACAAAATCTGATATATAAATATACATGAGATGTTTAAATACTAGAAAGCAAGCCAGAATGGCTGGCATCTGACCATAGATGGATAAGTTGGAGAGGCAGAGAGGAGCAGGAGCATGACTTATAAACCATAGCAATGAGTTTAGATTTTATTTCAAATATAACAGGGAATTTAAAGCATGAAAATGATGTGATCCAAGTGGTTTAGCCATTTTGGCTTGTTTAGTGAGAATGAATTATAGCAGTGGGGTTGGTGAGTAGAGGGCAAGGAGCTGCTGTGACTGGTAAAGGCATGATGGTATCTTGGACAGTAGTGGTAGTTATGGAGGTGGACACAATTGAAAAGCTGGGTGGTAAATTTGTGGTGTTCAGCAGAACTCTGTATTGAGCAGATGTGGGAATAAAGGAAAGGAAAAATTAGGCGGGGGGTGTGTGTGTATGTGCGTATGTAACAATCTATTTGGTGTCTTTTCTAAGAAGGAAAAGCTGGAGGAAGCAGGTTGTAGCTTTTGAACATGGTTAACGTTGAGATTCCTATTTACATGCTCTGGTTAGTCTGTTAGGGATGCAAATATGAAGCTCAGGGAGAATTTATGGAGGAAAACGGAGATTTGGAATTCATCATTCATCTCTTCTTGATGGCTCCATTTTATAGAATTAAAGCCTGTAGTTGCATTTAACTGGTATGTTCTAAGTTTAGGGCAGATTTATTGAAAATTGAATGTAAACTTGGTTTTAGATGTAACTGACATAGGAAAGGTGTAAAACATGTATGATACCTCCAATATCTGTGCATTTCTCCTCAGACCAGCAGATTATATATAAAATCTTGCAAAACATTCATTTATTAAAATCAATTGAAAATGGAAAATATTGGCATAGAAAGGACAAAACAGATTGTGATATAAAGGTACATTGTAAACTTTAAATTGAAATGCTTAAGCTCTTTTCTTTAATAAGCATATTTCTGAGTGAGAGGAAGCAAGTGATTTTATGCATTACCAGTGACAAAAGACTTACCTGTTTCCCCTCAAGAGGAAAGATTTATGGCAAAGGCAGATTAACTAATCAATAATAAGACAGGAACGAGGCTAAGGCCATTCTTATTTGGTAATCAGGGTTGGTCTCTGTTTTGGAAAGTTTGATTTAATTTACCTTTGCTTGCAGGCAACTCTATGGTTGGATCTAGTTATCTGTTCAAAACCCTGTGTCATATTTGGCATTTACTCCATTTGGAGAGTAGACAGCATAATAAAAATGTATTCCATGTTATTTTTTTTCAGAGAAGAAACATTCTGCACACCATCACTAACTGTCTATAATCCATAACAATTTAAGTGTAATTGAACTTAATTCTCTGAGTAAATTGTGGTTACTTTTCAGCTATTTCTTTTAGTCCTGCTGAAATTCAAATATTTGTTTTAGGGATTATACAAGGATACTTTTCTCTCTTCATCAAGCTCTAAGTGGCTTCAGTTCTTTCTGTGTGGTTGTGGTGCCATGTTGTAAATTCTCAGTTTATTTTTGAAAGGGAAGTGAAAAGCTGGATGAGAACCCCGAGGGGTTTCTCACAACACAGTCTCATGGTTCAGTCTTCGGGATCATTTATTGGGTCCACAGCAAGGAACTTACAATCAGAGGCCTTGATCTGGATTAGGTTATCCTCTAGCTAGCTCTATGATATTAGCAGCAAAGCTCTTGATGCAGATGGGTCTCAATTTTCATACCTCATACAAGACTGTTGGACTAGAATGCAGTTTTTCAAAAAAATTTTTGTAATAAACCAGATAATAAGTATTTTAGGCCCTGTGGATTAGATGCAAAATCTAGATCATTATGGAGATATTAAATGCATAAGTATATTATATAAAATAAATGAGAGAAAACAAAATTTCAATAATTTGTGTTGATAAAATTTAAGACTTTATTCCTATACACTGACATTTGAATTTTATATAATGTTAACATGTCACAAAATATTATTATTTTTATTTTTTAACCATTTAAAAATGCAAAAACCATTCTTAGCTCACAGGTGGCACAAAAATAGGCAGCAGGACTGATTTGGCCTGAGGGAGGTCATTTACCAATCCCTGGGCTAGATTAACTCTACATTCTCCTAAATTCAAGTAGAATCTTCATTATAGACTCATTAAAATATCTCAACACACTTTGCATTACAAATTGTATGATTTTTTCAAAATTATATAGGGCAATTTTCTAAGTTTTTTCTCAGTTCATAGATATTTTTAATTATGCTGGGGAATTTTATCAGAATAGAATCATAAATATATACAAATTAGACCAGATATAAAATAATTATTAAAGATGACTGATAATAAACTAATCATGTTTCTTCAAGAATTATTGGAGTGCTTAAGGGTCCTGTGCCTCAAATCTGGCTGTATCAATTCTAATCCTGGCTCTGGCTAGCTGTGTGAACTTGACAAAGTTATTAACCTTATAGCTCCTTGATTTTCTCACTTGTACAATGTAAATGACAATGATAGTGCCTACTTCATAGCAATGCCATGAATATTAAATGCATTAATACTGCTAAAATGCCTATAAGAGATTTTAAGTACATTATGAACTTTGAGAAAGCTTTAGCCATTAAAAGTGGCTCTCTACTGCATAAATAATTTTATGTAATTCTCAAAACAATTATATCTGGTAGTTCACTTTTTAAATTCACTATTTTACAAATAAAGAATCTGAGAATTGGAAAGCAATTTACCCAGGAGTACAATGCTCAGTGGCAGAGCCAAAATGCAAAGCCAGATTAGAGGGACTTTAAAACAAATGCATTTTAACTACGCAGCTGGGCATTTGATGAAATTATCACTATCTATCCATACTAACTTTCTGAGACAGTTTTCTGATATTCATATTGTGGTTGTTTTCCCAGGGATTACAGGTATATAATGCTATTTTGTTACATTTCCCCATTCCATGCCCGTGTTGAAGTGAATGCATGATTTTTTAAAAACTTGACACAATGAAATTTACCTTCATCCTCTGGTTTCTTCTATTACTGGTCAGTAACTGACACTCTAAAATATAATATCGCTTCTTTTTGTGCTTCTACTTCCTAAGCTTTATTTAAACCTCTGCACTGCAGTTGTTCATAGCTAATCCACAAGAGGAAAAGAAAGAAAGAAAGAAAAAAAACTCAAACTAAAGAGTACTAAGGTGACAAGGTGGCTTAAAAGAACAACTTTTTGCAAGAGCTGGAATTTTTTAAGTTTAGCAGCAGCGTGGTAACAAATAAATGCATGTTAATGGTAGCATTTCAATAGCGATGTCTGGCAAGAAGAATGTTTCTGAGTGCTTCAAATTACATATAAATATGATATACTTATGGAGCCAACTCACTTTAAAAAAAAAAATAAGGAAATCTGAGAGAGTGCTTCTCCATCCTCTCAGAAAATAAGAATGGAGAATTTTGCCTTTTTGCTGATTCCAAGATGTCCAATAGAACTGGGAAGAGAATTCAAGCTAGTGCTTGTTTAAGACACACATTGTCCACCAAAATCAATTATGGAATTGAACAACTGTTATAATTGGTTTTGAAGACTGTATTAGTTGTATGCAGGGACCACAGTTCTTTTTCTGTGGCATAGAAATGCTGCTTTAAGGTAGAACTGTTGCCATTGTGAGAGTGCTAATAATCTATGCTGTCATTTTGGAAGGCAATTCATTTTGCCCTCCAATACCAAAAGTGAAGCAGGCTAAGATGTCAGAATACATTTGCTTAGGATAGGAAACAGGCTTTCGTCCCAGAAACTACTTCCAGTGTGATCTGTGGTGACTCTACTATTTATAGAACTATGCTTCATTATTACCAAGGTCCAAGAGCTATAAAAACTGTGTCCTTCAAAAATGATTTCTTGATTTTAAAATTTGGAGGGGTACCACATTCAGTAACTTAAGTACTAGTCCTTAATTAGGACTTCACTGATTTCAAGAAATAGTCTCAGCCTCTGTGAGAAATGTGTAATATGAAACATTTCTTACACTTGTTGACTTCAGAAGCCACTACCCCCCTGTCACTCACACCACCCTTTGTTTGTTTGTGTATTTTCCCAGAACACTTATTTAGAGAGTTGCAGGGCAGAAGAGAGAATTGCCTGATGTACCTAATTTAGGAGAGGAAAAGGCAAAGCAGAATAAGCTCAGATCTTAGAAAAATGAATTCATAGTGATCTAAAATAAGAAACTTTGAGCCAATTCCTTCTAAAAGAAAACTAACAATTCAGAGCACTAATAATAATAATAAAAGAAAAAGCAAAGCCATTGCATGTATTTCTTATGGCTTTTAGGCCTCTCTAAGTCCAATTGTGTGCCATTTACCGTGAGGAGCTTGGCCTTTCTTCAACTATGCCATCTGCTGAAGCACAGGATAGATCACTACTTTATGACCTAGTGGTTCAAAATAACTTGTGTCTCTAGAAATATGGAACACTCCATGGAACAAATTTTCTCTACGAATCTGGCTTTGGAAACTCCATTTACTTACTCCAGTTTCATGGAAATAAGATTTATTGCTCACACTAGAGTTTATTTTAAATGTATACCCTTCCAAATTACCCCAATCCCAATTGTTTTAATGAGTTCTTTTTCATATATGGACTTTATAAGCCTAACAAATAAAATATAACTAACAATAAACTGATGATCTATGCTGGTTAGTATGCAGTTCCTTAAATCTGTAATTGGATGACTTTCTTACTGAAAGTAAGAGCAAGTGTATTTCCTCTAATATGGTGTGTGAAAATGCTGATTGATTTTCCATCTGAACTTATCGGTTTGGACCATACTTAATGAAACAAAAGGTCAATTTGTTTTAATTTGCTACTGTTTTGTTAATTCAGTAAGCAAATTATACTTGATGAAAATTTCACCTACCACCTTCTTTTAATTTATACCTATGTTCACTGTAGTAAATAGTTATTATTGAAAATTAGAAAATCTGCAGTCTTTAGATTCTATTGACATTGTTAAGTTCTTCCTGAGTGAGCCATATCTTCTGTATCTTTTATCCTCCTTGCTTATTGAAGAATGATATACGATTAATGTTAGCTAAATGAATGGACATTTATAAAAACATACCTTTGTGTTGTAAATATGGTTAAAAACGGCAATGTAAAATTATTATTTTCAGCCTATTTTCATAACCCATACTCTTCCCAGATCAAATGTTTTCCAAGTGGCAAAGCACAATACTTGCAAATAAATATTTCCATTTCTAAATCTATTATAGAGATAAAGGTGGTTAGCTTTCAAAGAGAGCATAGGGCTTTATACTTTTGATAAGCTCATCATAATCTATTTGCTATGTGGAGCTAGAAATAGATTGATTATAAAATTAGATTTACATAAAAAGCAAACAGTCATAGTGCTATAATTCAGCAAAAGAAATATGGCTACAAAGAGATTTTTAAAAAATCTACTGGAGTCTTTCAGAAAAAAAAAATTCTTTCTGCCATGAATGCATGCACAACACACACACACACAAACAAATACACCCATGGTTTAAAAATGTAGGCAATAGGAGTACCCACTGTGGCTCAACAGGTTAAGGACCCAAAGTTATGTCCTCGAGATGCAGATTCAATCACTGGCCTTGCTCTGTGGGTTAAGGATCTGGCATTGCTGCAAGATGAAGCACAGTTCACAAAAGCAGCTTGGATATGGTGTTGCTGTGGCTGTGGTGTAGACTGCAGATGCAGCACCTTACCAACACCTAACCCTGGAACTTTCATTTTCTGCAGCAGTGCCATAAAAGGAAAAAAAAAAATAAAAATGAGGGCAACAGTACATCAGAACTTCTGGGTCACAGACTCAAAAATGATGGACTGGGACAGAGCAGCACTGAATATATAGGTTTATGTTTGATAACAGGTAAATACTTTTTTTATGGCCACGTCTGTAGCACATGGAAGTTCCTGGGCCGGGAGCTGAATCCAAGCCACAGCTATCACCTACCCCTGAGGCAATGCCAGGGGCTGGGGCTGGGGCAACTGGGGCTGTGGTGGTCAGATTCCTAACCCACTGTGCTACAGAGGGAACTCCCCAGATATTTGTTCCCCTAATTTACAAGTCTAATATAGTTACTAGAAGGAAAATGGTACATTTGCATAGTTTATTAAATAAATAGAGCAAGGCTATATTATGTATTTACTAAAACCACATACTAATTTTACAATTAGTATAAATGTTCTACCTATGTGAAATTTGCCAAATGCATATCACACAGTGATGAAATAAGGATTAATAACATAAATAAGATGAGTTTCCTAGCTGATTTTGAAATTTTATCATTCATTAAAAATAGCTATTAAGGACTGTTAGTTTCTACTACACTCAAGCATATCTTTTCCCAAATTGCTTTAGGCTAAAGAGAATTAATTACTCAACATTGATTTTTTTCTTGTAATATTTTGTAATTTTTGTAATCTTTTTTGTCTCATAAACACAATAATCACTCATAGGCAGTGATTAATTTTCATCTTTTTTTTTGGTCTTTTTGCCATTTCTTGGGCCACTTCCACGGCATATGGAGGTTCCCAGGCTAGGGGTCCAATTGGAGCTGTAGCCGCTGGCCTACGCCAGAGCCACAGCAACGTGGGATCAGAGCCGCGTCTGCAACCTATACCACAGCTCACGGCAACACTGGATCCTTAACCCACTGAGCGAGGTCAGGGATCGAACCAGCAACCTCATCGTTCTTAGTCGGATTCGTTAACCACTGAGCCACGACGGGAACTCCTAATTTTCATCTTTTAAGAGGTTATAAAGTTTCTTGTTAAAAAAAGCTTTTATTTTCAGGAAATTTTAAGGATATTTACTCTTTATGTAAATAATTAGCATGGTATCTTCCGCATTCATTTCCTAATTTGAGGGTTAAAACACAAACACCTGTGTCTCTAAATATTAGAGGAGAGAGGACCCCAGTATTTTTTCTGAGCCACAGTTTTCTTATTTTTTTTTTAAATTATTATAGTTGCTTTACATTGTTCTATCAATTTCTGCTGAACAGCAAAGTGACCCAGTCATATATCTATACACACTCTCCTTCTCGTATTATCTTTCATCATATTCCATCACAAGTTATTATACATAATTTCCTTTGCTATACAGCAGGACTTCATTGTCTATCCATTCTGAATCCAGCAGTTTGCATCTATTAACCCTAGTCCATCCCACTTCCCTCCTCCCCTCCCCCTTGGCAACCATAAATCTGCTGTCCATGAGAAATGACCCTATCATAACTATAATAATACTATACTGAAATTTTAAATTCCTATGGATTCTACAGGAATCCTGCTGTATTTATTAGTGTTTTTACAACATTTGATGAATTCACATCAGCAACTAAAATTAATAATCACTGTATAGAGGATTCTTTTGGACAGAAAAAAATAAGTTCTGTGATTCACAATTTTCGTCAAAATTCAAGCAGATGCATAATAAGCAGGTTTATAGATTTTTTTACTAAATAATTTAATCCATGTTTAAAGTCATCAAAAATTTCTCAATTTACCGAAAAAGTGCACCAACCTAATCCATGAATGTTTGAGCGAAAATAAAAAAGAATTCAAGTTTAAGGAAGAAACACATCATATTAGTTGCTCATGACTCCTCGAGACAGGAGGTGGAGAAACCATCCAAGATGAGCTGTAGGGATAAAAGGAGTTGATAGGGACCAGGTAATGGAACTCCACTGTCTTTGTGTTGTAAACACAGTTTGTATCTTTCCCCTCTTTCGATGCATCATGGTCGACACTACTTGGAGATAAAATTATATGGAATTTTGGCTCTAGCTGTGCAGAATGAGTGCTGCTGCAGAGATCATTTCTCGCTTACCATATGTATGTTCTGGGGGCAGGGCAAAAAGACAGAAGCTCATAGTCATCTGAACTAAGGAGGCCTTCTGACATAAGGAGGTCTTGGGACTCTTATTCTATAATTATGAAGAAAAGAAATGAATCTCTGTTATTTAGATGTAAGAAGACATTTTGTAAATTGGGCTGTTTGATTCTATGGGACTGTAGATAATTATGAATCACATTATTTCAGCAGCCTAATATTACAGTGTAAGTACTTTTACCATTAGCATTTTTCTGCATAATAAAAGTGCAACTCATTTACAAAGGTTATTTGTTCTATTGATTTAGTTTAGGCCATAAAATGCATGTTTGATCTATGTTTCACTTATATTAGGAATGATTTAGTTTTGCATTGTATTTTTGAGTTATGAAATTGCTTGAAGAATAGTTCTGATGCATTCTTATCTTTAGTATTTTTAATTAACCTGAGCCCTAGAAATTTTTTTTTTCATAATGTGGGTCTGCATATTCCATTAAGAGTAATTTTATAATTAATTACAATTCTTTTAGGACAATCCTAAAATTGTACACTTTATATTTGTGTGAACAGGTAAACCAGTTCAATATATCTATCCTTCAGCTCATATTGAAAACCAACCCAGGGAATGAAAAAATTGTTTAAGGAGAGACAGTGCCAAATTGAAGATACTTATTATGGTACTCTAAAAATGTGCCCAGGGTTAAAATATATCACCCTGAGACATTAGCCAGGAAACCTGCACAGTTAATGGGAACCCTCAGTTTGACTAATTGTTGGCATTAAGAAGGAAATTTCAAGGTCTATTAAGAAAGAAAATGAAAACCCAAGTGCATATGTGGTTTTGAGTGTATGGTAGAGTCTAGCAAGGACATAGACAAAAAGTGATGAACAAAAAGAATAGAAAAAGTTACTGAGACTTTATGAAAGTTATGTACTGTGAGAGGAACAGAAAGTAGCCAGGGAAGATCCAGATAGCAGCTTGATCTATGGTTGAAGAGTGACTTTTTCTTAGAATGACGTATATGCTATAACTGAAGATATTGTGTCTCTTAAGCTGATTATTGAGGAACAGGTATTAACATTTGGTAGATTTTAAAAATTAGCTACCTAACAAAAATAGAAAAACTGAGCATCTTCCACCTGAGTAGAAAACATTTTTAATAATATATATCTACTTAAAATGTTTTAAACGATTTTTACTTTTCCCATTATGGCTGGTTTACTGTGTTCTGTCAATTTTCTACAGTACAGCAAAGAGACCCAGTCACACATACATACATACATTCTTTTTCTCACATCATCATGCTTCATCATAAGTGACTAGATATAGTTCCCAGTGCTATACAGCAGGATCTCATTTCTTATCCATTCCAAAGGCAAGAGTTTGCATCTATCAACCACAAATTCCCAGTCCATCCCACTCCCTCCTCCTCCCCCTTGGCAACCATGAGTTTGTTCACCAAGTCCATGAATTTCTTCTCTGTGGAAAGGTTCATTTGTGCTATATATTAGATTCCAGATGTAAGTGATATCATATGGTATTTGTTTCTCTATTTTAAAATTTTAATTATTTAAATTTGATTTTTAAAATATTCTGTAATACTCCAAAACAGTTAGATTATAAACTGAGGCAAGCAATTTTCTATAATACTTCAGTAAATTATATTAATGAGATGAACGTCCAGGGTGATGAAGCATTTGAAAGTAGGAATGTTAAAATAGCCATTTTCCTTTTATTAGACAGTGGAAATCTCTGTCAAGTTGGAACCTGTTTCATGACTAAGCAGACAACCTAATAGTTTTACATTTGGTATCCCAAAGCAAAATAAAACATACACATTATTTTTAAAAATAGCATCTATGATCAGCAATACAATTATTGAGTGGCCAATATATACAAAGTGCTGTATTGACATTCACAAATATTCACAGATGTTTAGTTCCAATCATGAACAAGTAAATACTACCTATGAGTAAATAAGAACGTTTGTAATACTGCTCTAGATAGAGCTTTGTACACAAAAGTTAGAACACAAACCACTAAACAGTCACATTTTTATTTAGAATACAACTTCTATCCAACTTCTATACTGATAATATGTCAGATTAAGCCAAGGTACACAGACGGGGCCTTTCAGCTTAATATACCTTAGCTGTGTTTTGTTAAATTGACCTCATGACCTGTAAGAATTCCTGCTTCTCCCAAGTGCTGAAAGACACTTGTGTTAACAAGATTTATTGAGCAAAAGGCAACGTGCTGAGTGTCAGGTACAATATGATAAACAAGACGGCTCACACTCTCAAGGAGCTCACATTTTAAAGCCATTTCCTGTCAAAACATGGTTGGTGGCTTACCTGTGTGAAAACCACCAGAAGTGCTTCTTTCAAATGCAGATTCCTGGGCACTGTCTTAAACTTACTGATTCACAGTCTTTGAACTTCTGATAAGTCTCATTTAAAAAATGACACTCTACATATTTTAAACCATTGTTTACATAGAATATTGTTGAGTAGTAGATTTTTCTCTAGCAGAAATTTAATTTTAAAATAATATAGTAACATATAGGCTTAGGAAATTGCAAGTGGGAGGAGGCACTTGTAACCCAGCCTAAAGGGGTGGGAAGGCCTCATGTAAGAAGGAACATTTGAGGTTGACCTTCACAGGAAGCACCCAACTCACATGTGCTATTTGGAATAGGGAGCATTATAAGGGCTTTTCTAAGCAGCAGCTAATTCATAAGCTAAAGAAGTAAGGTTAAAAAGAGACGTGTACAAACCAACCATAATGGAAAAAATAAAAGTCATTCAAAAAAAGAAAGAGATACGTAGATAGGGAAATGCAAAGGATTTGTTTAGGGAGAGAATAAAGAACACAAAAAGAGGGCTAGCCAGAAGATGATTAAGCACCAAACCATCAGGAACTTTGAATGTTCAGTTAAGGAAATATGATTGTATCTTGTCTTCGTTTTGATATTCAAAGGCAAATAAAATTAATTAAGAATCAAATCTAGAGAGGGAGACACTGAAGAATTTTAACACTAGGGCTCTTACGCTCCAGTCTCGTTGCCATGGAGAAGCATGGCATAAAATTGCCAGATTGCCCCAACTTTCAAAAATAGCCAAAAATCTGGTGTATTCATTAGAATTAGGTTCAGCTGTAAATAACAGGGTATCCTAAAATGAAATTATTTGTTGCTCACAGATTTGTCTGGAAAAACGTAGTCCTAGGCTAGAAGGTCAGTTCTGTTCTACTAAAACTATAGGAAACAAGCTTCTGTCTTGGTCTCTCCTCCACCATCTGTGGGCTCTGAACAACTCTTGTTCTGGTTCAGCATATCCAGGCAGCAGAAAAAATGACCAAGATAATGAGGAGAAGAACATACTCATTTAGGACGTTACTGGAAATTGCCACAGGAGTCTACTTTATATCTACATGTCTAGATGCAAGGAAGACAGTGAAATGGATTTTTTACCCTTAGAACATTGTGACATTTTATTATTACAGAGAAAATGAAGAATAGATCTTGAGAGTCTAGAAGTATTTGTTACTACATTCAACTGCACATGAAACATTAAGTAGCTAGCAAGTTATCTCTCGTGTATCTACCACTGTGTACAATCAGTACTAATCGTTCTGGTAAACAAAATGTCTGAATTATACATGACCTCTAGGTTACCAGTTTGTTTATGGGAATCTCTGGTTTATGGCATCTTTTGGATATTAAGGAACAGAGTGAACTTTTCAATATGTAGAGGAGAGATATATTCATAAGCTATTTTAGTGGTCAAGTTGTCTGGACTTGATGACCAGATTGTTGGTTAAAAAGGAGAGAATGGGAGTTCCTGTCGTGGCGCAGTGGTTAATGAATCCGACTAGGAACCATGAGGTTGCGGGTTCGGTCCCTGCCCTTGTTCAGTGGGTTAAGGATCCTGCGTTGCTGTGAGCTGTGGTGTAGGTTGCAGACACGGCTCGGATCCTGCGTTGCTATGGCTCTGGCGTAGGCTGGTGGCTACAGCTCCGATTTGACCCCTAGCCTGGGAACCTCCATATGCCACCGGAGCGGCCCAAGAAATAGCAAAAAAACAAAAAAACAAAAAAACAAAAAAAAAGGAGAGAATGAATTCAGGAATTACTCTGAGTGTTTCAGTTTGATTTATTTGACTGATTAAAATGACACTAATTTGGACAAAAAATCAAAAAGTATCATTGGTTTTTTGGGGAGAGATTAATCCCTTTTTGCACATGCTAACTGATATCTCTGCATTGGCATACTGCACACGTTTTGGCATTAAGACTAAAGGTAGGGGATGGAATAGAGTTGTAGATTTAGAACTTATAGGATATGGCAACTGAAGCTATCATTATAGAAGAAATTATCAAGATAATCTGGAATCAGGGACAGATTGAAAGAGTAGTGATAATAAGATTGAATACTGGCCAAAAAATGGTTACTCAAGAGCTTTTCAAAGAGATGTAAGACCAGATGCATCATGAAAATAAATGGATAAAAATTGAAGAAAGTCTTAATGTTAGTTCAGCAGATGTACTATAGGTAAACGTCCACTGCCTATTTGTTAATTAGCAGTATGCTGAAGTCAGTGAAAGGGAGGTTTCTTGGGAAGGAAGACAGGTGCTAGTGTGTTGGTCAGTAAATATGGAGATGGATATAAGTGACAACTGTAAAGTAAATATAAAATTTTTGTGAAAATTGGGTAAGAAGTTGTTGGACACAGCTAGGGGTTAAAATAAGATAAAGGGGAAATCATTTCTTCAGAATGGGATGCATATGAGCATATTAATTGGGTTAGAAAAATAGTATGGAGGAAGACTTTTGAAGGTGTCTAGTTGGACCACATTACTAAGTGACCGTGGTCTGAGGAAGGAGGGATTTAAGGCATAGATGCATAGATTCTTACTCTATAAAGGATGAGAAAATAGGGGTGATGTGGTGCATGCAAGATTTAGTTTTGAGGAGAAGGATTTATGGAAGACTGTTCCCCACCAATACAATGTTATTAATTAACTTATGGGAATAAAGGTGGAAAGTGGAGTTGGAGAGAATTCACAGAGATCAGAGGCTCCAGCTGTTAGGAAACAATGACTTTGTAATACTTACTGCCAGTTAGCAGAAGAATGTCTCTGTGTGTGTGTGCGCGTGTGCGTGCGTGTGCGTGTGTGTGTGTGTGCGCACGCACCTGTGTTTTAAGCCATGTTTAGGGAATTGGATGAAAGGACACATGATACTAACACAGATATGTGTCTGCTGGACCTATTTGGCTGAAGCATAATGATGTAAATACTTTAGATGATCTAAATAGAGAATTATTCAATGAATAAATAACTGGATCCAAGCCAGAAAGAAAGGAATAGTTCTCATAGACAGGAACAAGTTGGAAGAATTAGGACAATGGCAGTCTCTAAGAATTTGAAGAACAGATTCAGCAAAAATGAGCTTTTGGAAGAACTGAAGAAATGGAGTCTAGTCAAAGGATGCCAAGACTTAGATTTGAGCTTGCATACTCCCTGGTAATAGAAGTGGCTGGTTGCGTAGAAATAAAGGCAAAAGTCTTGGGCATTATATTCCCCAAGCATTTCAAAGGCTATTAGTTGTTGCCTGGGTATATATCATTACTTTGTAGAAACATATTATGCATATTACAAAGATCAGGTTAAGATTTTGACACTTAGATCTATGAGTTAAAGTGAACCTCTGTTTCTGTCAATTATTTGATTTCTAACTATTGAAGGATCATCTAGTTTTCTCAATTTTAAATACTATAACAATAAAATGAAAATAACAAAGATAATTTACATTCTATAGTGAATGACGAAAAAATTGCTCTTTTAAACAGAAATCAGCTGTGGCATTTCATAGCATTATAAACAGAAAGATAAATTGTCTCATTGCAGTTCTGTGGCCACTCTCTTCCATGGCTTAGTATGCAGACACCAAGCAGTAGTTGAAATGTTCCCACTGATTTCACTTGGAGGTCATAGTGATCTTTCTGAAGTCCTTATGCCCGGAAATCTGGAAAGAATTTAATTACAAATAGTACATTACCTATTAACATAGTCCCTCAACCATAATTGAAAAAATCTGCTGAACAAAAGGGAAAACAGAAGATCCCATTATTATTTTTAAGGAGGAAGATGTTTGAGCATTAAAAGATAATAAGTAATTTGACAGTGTTTCTCAAAACTGTTCTCGAGAGACTCAGTATATTGCTTGCACATTTAAAGAAACACCTGTATCCATTTGAAAATGAAGACAGCCTAATTTTTAACACTTCCAAGAGAAATGAATATCATAAAAGAAGAATTCAGGGATCTCTCCAAAGCATATGAACGGAAGTAAGCTTCTTATTGTAAAGGAGGAATACAACTTCTTGTTTGTCAGCCAGTGTAGGAATTTATTTCTATCATGAGTTAGTTTTGACGAAGGCCTAAAAATATAAAATTATGATTGATATCAGGATTTGAGGTCATGAGATGAGTTAAAAAGAAAAACAAACAACAACATCACCAAGTAGGCCACAGTTGCAAGATATTTTGGAGCCAGTCATATATAGAAACACAGTCATAATTTTATAGCCAAATCTTTTATGCAGAATAAACATCTAAATAAGCAAGCACTATGTAAATTATACCTTTTAAAGATATTTAGATTTTTTTCTAAGAAAATATTTTCAACTCTAAAAGTATAAGAAGATAAACTTGCTTACATTTTTCTCCTCAACAAGAATTATTTGTTTAAATTAACTTGGGCTTTTCTTTGAGTTGTTCTGCATTTTCGGCTATGGGTTGTATTTCCTTTTGGACCAAAAATTATACCAAGTGGAAATTTGTCTAATAATCATTCTATTGTTTCACAAGATTCAATTATAATTATATATTGGGAAGATACCTTAGAGATCAGTCTAAACCAGACTCCCCATCTTTGGATTTTAAATAGAGAAACTGTAAACCAGCCAAAACATTTGATTCTAACTTCTAGTCTGAAATACTTATAGTCACAGCCTGTTTCTCTGAAATGTAGGTGAAAAAATAATAGCAGTATGGGAGAATAAATGAGGGAGAATGTTCACTCTCTACTTTTCCAAATTGTTATTTACTGTTATGATAATTCATTGGTTTAACTAAAAATACTTTGTATGCATTTCATGCATGGCTAAGGATTCTCAGTAGAACAAAGGAGACCTTAGTCATGTAGAGTAGGTGTTGAAAATGGAAGGTGGAGCAGCCACAATTACGACTCACATTGGCAGATGGCAAAAAGGGTGAGTGATAGGCTTGAGTTTTGAATTCTTGGGAGAAAAGGGTTTCATTGACGGATGGCCATAATTTTTTTTTTTTTTTTGGTCTTTTTAGGGCTGCACCCGCAACGTATGGATGTTCCCAGACTAGGGGTCAAATTGGAGCTATAGCCACCGGCCTACTCCACAGCCATGGCAACGCCAGATCTGAGCATGTCTGCGACGTACGCCACAGCTCGTGGCAATCTGGATCCTTAACCCACATTGAACCTGTGTCCTCACAGATGCTAGTCAGATTCATTTCCACTGAGCCATGATGGGAACTCTGGGATGGCTATAATTTTTTTTATTTTTAATTCCCCAATACAATTTTTTTTCTACTGTACAGCATGGTGACACAGTTACACATACATGTATACATTCTTTTTGCTTCCGTTATCATGCTCCTTCATAAGTGTCTAGACACAATGGGATGAATATAATTTAATGCTACTTTTACTTCTATAGTTTACAGTTAATATTCTCACCTTCTCTTACATTCTGCCAAACCCAGAAGTCACTATTGGTGCTTTATAACTGGAGAGACTGTGTTCTTATTATGTGGCACGTGAAGAGATCATGGATAGAGAAAACCCCAATCCTACATAAATGATAGAAATGTGTTTCTGAAATATTACAATTTTTCAGATTTAAAACCTCTGTAGTAATAATTGCTTAATTTATGTTTCAAATGGATCAATATTTTAAGATATCTTCTTTTTGGCAACAGACAAAGACATAATAATAAGATACATACTTATCAGTGACTATAGAATTACACAGAATTGGACAGAAGTTATATTAAGATCTTTTATGGAGTTTTGTGAGTGGACCTAAATTCCTAACATTTTTATATTTATTTATTTATTTTTTTATTTATTGCTATTTCTTGGACCGCTTCCGCGGCACATGGAGGTTCCCAGGCTAGGGGTCAAATCTGAGCTGTAGCCGCCGGCCTACACCAGAGCCACAGCAACGCAGGATCCGAGCCGCGTCTGCAACCTACACTACAGCTCACGGCAACGCCAGATCGTTAACCCACTGAGCTAGGGCAGGGACTGAACCCGCAACCTCATGGTTCCTAGTCGGATTCGTTAACCACTGCGCCATGATGGGAACTCCCCTAACATTTTTAAACTTTATTTGTTCTTTGCAAAAATGTACCCCGTGTACTGACAATTTGAATTTATAATTTTTTCTTGAAGCAGTGTTCATATGCAAGTTACAGGGTTTTATTAATTCATTTATTTAACAAACAGTTCTGGGAGCTAGAGATAATACTGTAGTCTGTGCTCAGGGACCTTATGACCAGAAAATAAATTTTTTCTTATTTTCTCCCTCTATATGTCAATATATATAGTGACAATATATAATTTATATCATCAAGTAAACTTTATAGATTGTCTTGCAACAAAAGTTACATATAGTTGTAAATTTATAAATGTATTTTTCCAAAGTCAATCTATTAATTTTCTCATCTGTAATGGTGTTGGGATTTTTTATTGGCAAAGGTGGGCATAATGGCATTGTGACTTGTTTAAAGTGATATTAATTGGAATGTTTTTGGAATTTCATTGATTCATCATTTATTACTGAAATCTAGGATATGGCTACCATGAAACATGTTTGTGAGTATGTCATAAATAAAAATGTCTCTTTAGAAATATAAATAATTGGCATAGCCTCTGATTCAAAGTTAACAGAACAGGGAGAAAATGAGTAATGACTTTGCTAGTAGGTAAGAGAAAGATCCGAGAGTCATTCCTTCCTGGGGAAACACGGATAAAGAGCAGCCAGTTTCCATTGTCGTCAAGAATTATTCCAGGCCCAACTTGTTATATTTTCCTCTACTTGATGGAAAATAGCACATTTCAAACTCCCTGGATGTTTTCTAGGAAATACACCTTTTAATATTATGCAAATATTTATATTTTTCGGTGATAATTATATTATTTGCAAAACAATGGCAGAGGTGTGAATGTCTTGAGATGATGTTTATGAGTCCAAATTTTACTCTCAAGACAGCCAGATAACTTTCCCTATAGTCTTTGCCAAATAAAATGAGCCCAAAGTTAAATATTTGTGCCAAGTTGGCAATCTTTGTTGTGGGTGGAAAGGTACAGTTCTATTCCCTAAGGGCTTTCTTCCTGAGACAGAATGTTAACAAGGTTTCCTTCTTTAAACCCCAATGTTTGTCTCTTCATATTTCTCCATGTTCTTTCAGGGAACAATCTAAATGCCTTCACACAATCGACAGTGATTAGCTTTACCCATGGTGGTTCTCGTTGTGACTTTCCAGGTTTTTCTTCCAATATTCCAGGATTAATTTGTATTTGTGCCTTGTAGGTTATCGCATTAAATTTATTATTGCCCCTACAATAACAAAAGAGAATCAAATAAATTTCAGCGCTACTATGACTGATTTTAACATTTCCCACTGACACCTATCATGTGGGGACAGAATGTTGTAGCTAGTACATGTGACTATCAACTTATTTTTACTATTACAGTACACATTTCTGTTTTTCCCTAAATCTGTCAAGGGGAAAATTCAGATACTTCATTCAATTTATTTGCTAATAAGGTTAAATTAGCACATGTTTTCCTAAAAGTCAACTAACTAATCAAAAATTTAGATTTAAAATTAAAATGACATATGTAGTAACAGTTTGTCATAGTCACAACTGAATGCCTGGATAATATTATCACAGAGAAGATAAAACAGGGTTAATATTTTGTAAAATAACCTGACCTACTTTTATTTTTCTTAGGATGTGTCAGGTAGAGGAGAGACAGCAGAATTCTGCCAGCCAGAGAATTTACCACTCGTGTTGGAAAACGTTAGACTAATCCCTGTCTAAGGAAAAAAAAAAAAAAAAGCCTTCCTGATTCTGTATTTTATGGTATCTTGCCCCTTTATCTCAGACACACATGAACAAATGTTTTAAATGCCAATATGATGTCAGCATTTTCTATGTAGATTAACATGTGAACAGTCCAAATGATTGTGTGCCGAAGGGAATTTTGAGATTGCTAAAGAAAAACTGTAAACCAAAATGGTTAAGTATCAATATGCCTTGCAATATGCTATTACAAATATATGTGAATATATCATAATAAGGCATATTCTAATTGTCATATTCCACAGGCATATTCCAATCATCCTGGTCTAACCATTTAGAAACAAATACTGTATCCACAACTTCTTATAATGACATCTCTGATGGCAATTGAAGCTGATTTTAAAAATATAATCTTCAGGAGTTCCCGTCCTGGCACAGTGGTTAACGAATCCGACTAGGAACCATGAGGTTGCGGGTTCGGTCCCTGCCCTTGCTCAGTGGGTTAAAGATCCGGCGTTGCCGTGAGCTGTGGTGTAGGTTGCAGACGCGGCTCGGATCCCGCGTTGCTGTGGCTCTGGTGTAGGCCAGCGGCTACAGCTCAGATTTGACCCCTAGCCTGGGAACCTCCATATGCCGCGGGAGCGGCCCAAGAAATAGCAACAACGACAACAACAACAACAACAACAACAACAAAACACACACACACACACACACGACAAAAAAAAATACATATAACCTTCAGACATACAGAATTCTGTAATGATAACACATTTTCCAACATAAGATGTTATGTGAAATATCTTTGGAATTCCTGTTGTGGCTCAATGGAAAGGAACGCAATTAGGATGTGGGTTCAATCCCTGGCCTTGCTCAGGCAGTTAAGGATCCTTAACTCACATACATGTTCTATACATAACATTTTTGTTAGTGTGTATCGGTATATGCAGTTTTTTTTATGTGTAGTTTGGATGAGGTCAAATTATTTTCTGTGTGATTTTGGAAAGGAATTCTATATGAGTTTAGATTCATGATTCTGTGAACTGATTAGCACCTTGCAATATTATAGCTCTATTTCATTTTAATTATTTACATTGAAAATAAAATATATATAGAAAATTAAAAATATATATACATATTTCACATACAAGTGCAAATAAGAAATGAGTTTTCATACCTCAGTAAATTATTAGTATTTTTTAATACCATTGCTAAGGAAGAAAATATACATATATCAGGTAAAATTAAAATGTACACTAAAAATTTGAATTTTAATTTATTATGGACTAATAGAGATATTCAAATGAGTTTCCAGCTAAGTAACTCACATCTTGTACATCCATCAGACAAAATTCCAACTTGGAGAGTCTTAAGATCACTGTCAGAGTATCCCTAAATTCTACCTTCTTATTGATGTAATGTTTCCCTTTATTTTTATTTGACTGTTACTGTTTTATTCTTTACACACTCCTTCCAAAGTATCACTAAGTTTCAGAAATTACAAAAAAAAACCCTTTTATTTGGAAAACAATTTGTTATCTGGCCATGAAGAATAAAGAGTGTAATAGCTTTTATTGGATGGTGGTTATTGATGATCTAGGATTTCCTAATATAAGAGTTGATCTTTAAAGACTGTTTTGAGGCAGAAAATATAATTTAGGGAAGGTTCTGACTACAGACCATAGAAGTATCATTATTTTAGTGATAGTGGAAGGAAATAAAGAGTAAGTAGGTGTCAGGAGGTAGGCTTCCTTTGCGGTAGGCGGCATTCCTATTCATAGTGCTTTTGGCACATACCTGGATTAAGCAAACCAGACAAAAGGAAATGAAGTATTAAAGGCATCCTATGCTCTGAGTGGGTTTTAAGATAGGGTCTGTCTATTGTGTTTATAGGTAGAGTACAAGATGAAATCAACATTTATGAAAATTTGTCCTTAACTAATGGAAAAAAATGGACAAGATGAATAAAGGAAAGATGATGTTAGAGAAGTTTAAGTTAAAATTGATTTAGCTTTCAACTGTAATTCTACTGGGATATAGCAAAATGATGAATATGTCCAGGTAAGAGGATCAAATTCATAGGTGTCTCTAAAAGTGGCATTTCTGTATTTTACCACTGTGGTTCAGTATAAGTTTTTGATATTCTATTTATTATGTCAATAGTCAAGGTATACCCTCTTTTAGTGTTTGAACTAAAGGATTCTCAATTTAATACGTACTCTATTTTATTTTTTTGCTTTTTATTTTTATTTATTTATTTTTTTAGGGCCACAGCCATAGCATATGGAGGTTCCAAGGCTAGGGATCTAATTGCAGCTACAGCTGCTGGCCTACATCACAGCCACAGCAATGCCAGATCCAAGCCGTGTCTGCGACTTACACCACAGCTCACGGCCACACCAGATCCTTAACCCACTGAGCGAGGCCCAGGATCAAACTTGCAACCTCATGGTTCCTTGTTGAATTTGTTTCTGCTGCTCCAGGATGGTAACTTTTGTACTCTATTTTAAAATCACTAAATAAATGAAATTTTTCTTTTTTCTTCTTTCTTTCTTAGGCAGTAAATGGTCTGTGCATATTTCTTTCAACACCCAGAGGAAATATCATGTGGCAAATTACTTAAAATATTTCCTTGGTTTCATTCATTCCGTTAAGAGAATTTCTTCATTCTTATCCCTTGCTTCCCATAAGTTGACGAGTTTAATCTACATAGTAATTTGATATACATCCTTTTATAGACAGACTTTTTATTACCCAATCTCAGTCACAGGGTTAAGTAAGAAATAGCAGTAAATACGCAGGCTCATACATTTACTGAAGCTATAGCTTTCTAGGTCATACACTTGTGATATAAAGGAGTGATTTGTTAGTAACAAGCTTTTACATTTATAGACTATATTTCCTTAGCCACTTCTTGGAACTGAATAATTCTAACTTAATTGTCCTCTTTAAATCAGATTTACTATAGTTATTTCCTTTGCAGCATTTCAAGAGTAACCATATTATTCTCCAAGGAAATATCTAATGGAGATTTTTAGCTTGGATCTTTCCTTCAGGCCCCACTTGAAGAGATCATCTTAGAAAATACTATTAGCCCCTCTTCAGATATCTTTCATGATAACCCTTCTTCCCACACTAAAGGAAGGATGGCATGCAGAGGTGTGAGTCATACCGAAGTGTAAGGTTTAATTTTATTTAGTTATCTTTACATTAAGTGGTAGATGTAAATTTTTTTGTTTTCCTACCTTGTTTAATTTTCACTAGTGACAGAGTAACTGGATACTAAGAAGTTAAATATATGCCGTGAGGTTTACTATCTCGTCAAGTCTCCCAGTGTCGTATTCTAAAAAAACAGTGTTTAGAGAGAGAAAAATTTCCCCCAAGTCTCACTCCCACTACTGGAATGATAACTGAGCATTTGAAGTAAGGGGATAAAGCTCTCTGTTTTTCTGTTGTGTTTTGTTTTGTGTTCTCCACCAAAGTAAAATATTTATTGTTTTTTAATCATTTCATGTCTTGTAGTGATTTTAATTGACCAGGCCAGGTACAACCACAATTGTCATCAGGTTAAAAAATATCATCTGTAGTTTATCACTGCTTCTATTTATAAAGCAATTATTCGTTTATCAAAATATGAGAGACTGTAACACTTGGGCTCTATATTACTACAACACATTCCTACATCCTGGTTACTTGAATTATCATCACATATTAATTTTTTGGCTTCTTTGTAGGGCCATGCTCACAGCATATGGCAGTTTCCAGGTTAGATGTTGAATTGAGCTGTAGCTGATGGCATATACCACAGCCACAGCAACCTGGGATCTGAGATACCTCTGTGACCTACACCACAGCTCGTGGTAACACCCAACCCCTGACCCACTGAGCAAGGCCAGGGTTCGAACCCACATCCTCATGGATTCTAGTCAGGTTTGTTTCTGCTGTGCCATGATGGGAACTCCTCACCACATGTTCTTAAATTTGATTTCCTTATATATTCTTTGACCACACAGATATCTAGACTGATTTATTTTTTCATCAATGGATAATTCTTGGTCAATATTTTTAAAAACTAAGTTAAATATGTAATAGTCCAACTACTTCTCTACATTTTTAGTATAGTAACTCATTTGCTCAAGAGAAAATTATCATTACTCAGAATAATTCTCTATTATTTTTTGGTCTTTGTCTTAACCTGGATATTGCTATTTAAGAACTTAAATGTAACATGTATGGAATACCTGAGAATGAGGAAATAATTGGTTTTATAATTTCCCCTTATTTTTAAAAAATAGTACAACTCCTCTTTCTCTTTTGATCTATGTCTTTACTGTTATACTACTTCATTTCTCTGTTCCCCTTGGAAACAGAACATCTTGTGGGGTTTACTACTTACTGTCTTCAACTTCTCTTCCTTTATTTTCTCTTTAAACCTATCCATCAAGCTTTCGTCTTTACCACTCTTCTGAATCCGCTCTTTCCAAGGTTGCCAATGACTGCTATATTGCAACTTTTGCTTGCCACTTCTCAGTCCTATCTTACTTGAATTATCAATAACATTTGAAGCAGATTATCATTTCTTCCTTTCTTTATGGGCTTTTTTTTCACCTATCTTCCAAACCTCCACTCTCTTCTAGTTTACTTCCTCCCTCACTGACTACTTTCTTTCAGTCTGTTTGTTCATGTGTCCTCATCAGCCCACCCTCTTCACCTTTTAGCATCCCCAGGGCTTACCTCTTGCCCTTCTCTTTCCTGCTGTGGTTGTCCCATCTGGTCTCATGAAATTCAATGCCATCTGTGCAGGGACGACTGCTAAATTTATATCTCCAGCCTGGTCTTCTTCCCTGAACACTAAGCTTATTTGCAGAGTTGCATTTCTGCAGGGATGTGTAGTAGGCATCCCATTATACCATGTTCTCAACTGAGCTCATAGTACTTTTTTTTTTTTTTTTTTTTTTTTTGGCTTTTTAGGGCCACACATGTGGCTTATGGAAGTTCCCAGGCTAGGGGTCGAATTGGAGCTGTAGCTAGCCTACACCACAGCCACAGCAACATACTATCTGAACTGTGTTTGAGACCTGCATCACAGCTCACGGCAACACTGGATCCTTAACCCACTGAGCAAGGCTAGGGTTTGAACCCGCATCCTCATGGATTCTAGTCAGGTTCGTTACTGCTGAGCCACAATGGGAATTCCTCATGGTACTTCTTCTTAAACCCAATTCTCTAACAGCCTTCCACAGCACAAAAACTGAAAACTTAAGTTACTTAAGCAAAAGTTTTGATATCATTCCCAATTCCCTTCTTTCTGGCACATCCCTGTGCAATGTGCTAGCAAATGTTGGCTCTACTTAAAAAGTATGTAGACCAATACCCTGTCTTTCCCTTTTCTAATTAATTTTATATAGCAATTATCACCATATTAATACTTTATCTATCTTTCTTTTTAATTGAGATATAATTGATGTATAATTAGTTTTAGTAATGCAACATAGTGATTTGATAAATATTGTAGGTACTGTGAAATAAGTTCCACAATACGTTGAATTAATATCCATCACCACATGCACTTAAATTTTTTTCTTGCAGTGAAAACTTTAATGTCTCTTCTCTTCACAATTTTTCAAATATACAATATTGTATTGTTAATCATGATTATCATGCTATACATTCCATGCTGAGGACATATTTATCTTATAACTGAAAGTTTGTACCTTTAGACCACATTTATTTATCCTCCTTCCACCCCACATACATACCCTGCCTCTGAAAAATTCCAACCTGTTTTCTATGTATTTAATTTTTGTTTTATTTTAGTGTTTGTCTGCTTGCTTTTAGATTCCACATATAAGTGTAAGTGTATACTGTATGATTCCACTTATAAGTGTACACAGTTTTGTCTTTTTCTGCCCAACTTATTTCACTTAACATAATGCCCGCAAGGTCCATTGTCCCAAATGGCAGGATTCCCTTCCTTTTATATGGCTGAATAATTTATATAAAATAAATGTAATTTTTTGTATCTTTATTATTTTTTATATTTTCCCTAGTTAGAACTTAAGTTTTATGAAGGATTTTTTTTCTACTTTGTCTGTGTATCTCCAGTGTCTAGAATGGTGCCAAATGGGGAGTAGGCACTTAAATAACTATATATTTATTTTTTATTTATTTATAATCTCACTAAGTCTTTAAAGGTGTAAAGTTGTTTTTAAGATTTAAATTGTCAGTCTAGGAGTTCCCATCATGGCTCAGTGGTTAATGAATCCGACTAGGAACCATGAGGTTACGGGTTCTATCCCTGACCTCGCTCAGTGGGTTAAGGATCTGGTGTTGCCCTGAGCTGTGGTGTAGGTCGCAGATGTGGCTCAGATCTGGTGTTGCTGTGGCTCTGGTGTAGGCTGGCGGCTACAGCTCCCATTTGACCCCTAGCCTGGGAACCTCCGTATGCCACAGGTGTGGCCCTAGAAAAGACAAAAAGACAAAAAAAAATAAATTGTCAATCTAAAAATGGGCATATATCCAGTTTACTCATATCATGTGAAAATATATGTTTTTTACACACATTTGTGTGCCAAACCTTTAGTCAAGCATGCTAGTTAAAGAAAATAAAATGCCAGGGGGAGGCAAGAGGTAGTAGGAGGGACTGGGAGTTTGGGATTAGTAGCTGCACACTATTATATTTAGAATGGATAAACAATAAAGTTCTACTGTATAGCACAGGGAACTATATCCAATCTCCTGTGATAGACCAGGATGGAAAATAATTAAAAAATAATGTATGGATCAGCAGAAATTGGCACTACATTGTAAATCAACTATACTTTAATTTAAAAAAGAAAATGCAGAATCCTTGCTCTATGAGACCCTTCTGATTGGGATTCAATTTTATTTATAAGCCATCAAGGTCACTGTAATGGAAGTTGCAGATCAGGGAGAAGCCATGCCTAAGATGGCATGAAAGTAGGAATGGACTTGAAATCTCTGTGTACCTGTTTAAGTTCCTTAGTATCCTTCTACACTAGATCCTCCTCTATAAAATAAGGATAAAGCCTTCCTGTGCTATTGTGTCAGGAAAAAGTCTGGAAATGAATATAGATCAGGTAGCTCTGGTTTGGCATAAGGTAGACACACAATTAAAATTAATGTATTCCTTCAGCTTTATAAGGTTCCACCTTATGATGGTATACATAACCTCTCAGCGTTCAAGTATCAAATAACGAAATAATAGTTACATACATATAAGTCTGAAATCTCAAGGTTGGTGTTATATTATAGATAAGCTAAAATCTGATAGTAATGAGAGTCACTGACGTCTTTTGAATCCATTAAAACTATGTTTTTTCTAGTAGTCTATCTAATATAACAGAAATGTAGAGAGAAGTGATACAGTTAGGTTATGCTAATACTTCATAAGAATATTAATACTGATTTTAAGGGGTTAAAAACAAACAAAAACCCCATGGATATATGGAAGAGATATTGTGAGTGTTAGAATCTACCGAACTTGGAAAATTCTTGCATATATTAATGGGGTCGAAGAATAAGATGGAAATGACACCAGGGGTCTTGATCCTGAGCGGAGACATCAATAAAGACAGAAACAATTAGAAATATCATCAGGCTTTGGAATGAATGGTGATGAGACAGGATGAATATAATTGGAATATAATTGTCATTTTAATGAATTTGACATACACAGCAGACTGTTCTTTCGTGCAGAAAGAGAACATATTAGAGGAAACACATAGGTTTTGAGGGGGTACACTGGAAGATAAAAAAGAGAGAGGTAAAAGAATGAGTAAGAATTGTCAAGAATAAACATATTTATAGAATTATCAAGAACATAGGCAGAGGACAACAGTAGTAGTTAGTAATTTTGCAGGAAAAAAATTAAAAAATCAAGGGATCTTTCCAGAGGGGTGAAGGAATTAACAAAAAGGAGGCAGGAAGGAAAAAGAAGGATAAATCTATAAGTACGAGGCTTAGGAAGGGATCCACACATAAATGGAAACATTTTCTTGGAATCTTTGGCTACCTTGATAATGGATAGTTGTCTGCAGGAAATAGGTGGCCAGGCAAAGACTGGGATCTTGAAAAAGTGGGTAAGATTATGGATTGCTACTAGAAGAATGACTGGGTATTGAGACTTTGGGATGGGCCCTGTGAAGCATCAAATAAGTTATTTAACACACGCGTATAGTGCTATCAATCAGCTGAGCTGGACCGTTTGGAAGAACACATAAAGATGGATGGTTGGTAGGTTTTCCAGAACAGAAGATGAGCAAGGAGTGAATTAAATGCCCCTTGGGGTAGTGAGGTTATTGAGGAAGAGAAGGGTAGGATTTTGAAGCAGTGAACTCAGGGACTAAAAGAGAGCATCATGGGATGTACAGAAATCACAACTTCTAAACAAACAAGAAGCCATGGAATTATCTATTCTGTATACTTTCCAGACGTCTGTAATGGCGAGCACTTCACCTCAGACAGAGGGATGTACTCTTTTAATTTAAAAGGAAGCAAGAGAAACTGGTATCATTAATAATTCTTATGAATGGTTCCGAGTTATTTGAGGGTAGGTAGATGTATCAAATGATGATATACCTATCAAACAACATGGCAGTGTAAAAAGTTTGCATAAAAGAAACAAGAGATAGATAGAGTTCCCATCGTGGCTCAGTGGTCAACGAATCCGACTAGGAACCATGAGGTTGCGGGTTCGATCCCTGGCCTTTCTCAGTGGGTTAAGGATCCAGCATTGCCGTGAGCTGTGGTGTAGGTTGCAGACGCAGCTCGGATCATGTGTTGCTGTGGCTCTGGTGTAGGCAGGTGGCTACAGCTCCGACTAGACCCCTAGCCTGGGAACCTCCGTATGCTGCGACCCTAGAAAAGGCAAAAAAAGACAAAAAAAAAAAAAAAAAGAAACAAGAGATAGAGAATTTAAAATAAGTAAAAAGGCAATGTTATACTGTTGGAAATAACCAATTTTAATTTATTATATATTGATTCTTATTTCAAATATCAAATGATAAAATAATAGTTATATTTAAGTATGAAATTTCATGGTTGGGGTATATTGCAGATAAGCTAAAATCTGATAGTAATGAGAGTCTTTTGAATCCATTAAAATTATATTTTTTCCAGTAGTCTTTGTAATTACCAAAAATTAGGAAAGAAGAGATATCAGTTAGATTATGCTAATATTTCATAAGAATGTTAATACTTATATGAGATTAAAATAAACAAACAAAAACAAAAAACTTCATGAATATATCTAAGAGATATTGTGGGTGTAGAATCTATTGATCTAAGAAAATTCTTACGTGTATTAATGGGGTAGAAGAAGTCAGAAATGACTTCTTTTAGTCTAAAACTCTGGCTTTTAGACATTCCACTGACAAATTTTAAGGCAAATGAAATAGTTTACATTATTATTTATTCTTCTTAATAATAAAATCTGTTTATTGTACATTTATACTTTGCTTTTCTCAATTAATGTTCACATCATTATTTTGATGTTGGTTCTATCCCCTATATTAAAAATTGGGAAACATGAAAATAAAAAGGAAAAAATTCCTAAATATTTATGTAAAGGTATTTTCTATATTTTCCAAAAATCTTTATATCACTAATTTTTGTTTTTAAAATCTGGCTGTAGAGGTTCCCTTCATAGCTCAGCGGTTAATGATCCTGGCTAGGATCCATGAGGACACGGGTTCAATCTCTGGCCTTGCACAATGGGTTATGGATCCTGCATTGCTGTGAGCCATGGTGTAGGTTGCAGATGCATGTTGGATCCCGTGCTGCTGTGACTGTGGCTCCAATTAGACCCCTAGCCTGGAAATTTCCACAAGCAGTGGGTGTGGCTCTAAAAAGAAAAAAAAAAATCTGCATTTTTATACTTATACACAATTTATAATTGTGCAATTTTCAAAACTGCAATTTAGTGTTATTATATAATAAACAATCTAGTGAATATGTAGACCTCTTTTTTCACTTTCATTGCTAGCTTTGTTTTAATTCTTATAGAAGTTGAATAATTACCAGGAGAGTATCTTAACAGCAGGCTACTCCCATGGCTTCAGACCCCAACAGATTTACTTAGTACACCAGGATAACAAACAGCTATTCTATCATTATTCCAAATTCCTTCCAGGCAACGATGCAGACATGTGGAATGGAAAAAATATGAATATGAAAATGCATGATTTTTGTGATTACTGCCATTATTACTAATATAGGCATATTATTTTTATTACACTTCTGGTTGCTTTTGATTATCTGTAAGTAGCTTCTTGTAATTCGGAGTTTTAGTTGTCTTAGTGGGTATGTTGGCCTAGATTCTAAAAAGTAGAATTCATTAGCCAGAGGTACATAAAATTTAAAATGATATGACCTATTCAGAATGAGACAAACCTGAATTCAGAACTTCTTGGGGACAAAACAAGTAAACTTTTCTCGAATGCCTCTTTCATTTTCTGGGCAAAGAAGTTGAACAAACAAAATGGATAAGAAACTGTTGGTATTTTATTCAGATTTGTCTTTAATGGAATCCATCAAGCAAAACTGATAGATCTCAAAATTGCTTACGAACATAAGCAATTCTCAAACATTAAGAACATAAGCAATTCATCAAACATAGGAGATAAATAATAACTTCTCACTTGCATGTCACAAGCTGAGCACATATCTCCCAAGAAAGATCCATATGGCTATGAATTCTTGAGCAGGTTTTATTGATGTCAATGAGTCAATAAGCATTTCCTGGAGACATTTTGGGATGTGATGCTTTGCTAGAAACCCATGTATTTTCTCCTGATAAATGTGACAAATAATTTAGTGAGAAATGCAAAGTCATAACTAGCTTCACACTCATTTTCCACTGTATAAGGTAGAGAAAGTAGAGAAAAATGATTGGTGGACAAGCCTATATTAGTGTAAAAATCAGGACAATTATAACAAACAACTTTGGACCAGAGCTGCTTGATGACTGTCATGAGCCCTCATCTCATTTGCCTTTGCAGTCCCCTTTCTCCATTAAAAAAAATATTAAAAAGTGTATATTATGTTTGTGTTGGTACAAAGACAAATATTTAATGACATCTGTTAAAACATTTTCTGCTACTTAAAAGTTTAAATTTTCTTCTGAGTTCAAAAGAAATTAAAACAGCTTGTGAGCAGTTAAAATTAGTGTGGGCCCTGGGCACTGTGCCTAATGGGTCAATTTCCTCAGCTTTCAATGGTGTTACAAACCAATTCAGCTTCTTGCCTCCCTCTTCCAAATCATTTAATACCTCTGGATGGTAAAGTTGTGGGGTCTACCGAAGCTGTTAATACTGGCTGCATTTGCCTGATCTGCTAAGGTGATTCTGTTTTCTGTTTGCTTTTCTTTTGTTTTGTTTGGTTTTCCGTAATTTCATTTTCTCAAAGTGAACTGATGAGGACATGAAATAGGATGTGGAATCACCTGGAGGTACAAAATAGATGTAATTTAAAGCTGTATGTGTAACCTTAAACTTGCTAATGGTTATTCTTTTCTGCCTTCTTTGCAAATTACATTTGTTAGCTGTGTTGTCAAAGGATGTTACAGGTATGAGAAAAATTTTTCAAGCCCACAATCTATGCTTCATGAACCACCTGAAGCTCAGTTACAGCTGGGATATTATTTACAATATAGATTCCTACCATCAAATCAGCATTTTTCAGAGTTAAGTCAAGAAAATTCACTTTAACAATATCTCCAGGTGGTCCTTATGTGAGACCCAGATGTTTAATTATAAAATCTCCTTAAAGTCTGGAATTTTATAATTTTAGAATCAATATGTGGGAAAAAACTAACCATATACTGAAGAAAAATGTTAGGGGTAAAGTGGTCCACACTAGTTCTTTGAGGCTTGTTTTACCAACTGAGTACAAAGGGGAAGTCACTGCTTCTGTCCCTCCTTTACTTTTGCTATTGGTTAGGAGAATTGCTTCTCAGTCACATATGTAGCCTAATTGGCTGCTGTCAGAGAAGTTTCCTGAGTGTGTCTAAGTGTGCACAGGGATGCTTTTTAGTAGATGCCTGTGGAGTTGATGGCTCTAGTGCTGCCTTGATCTGGGGCCTTTGGGATTCATTCAGTGTTTTGATGGTTCACTAAATGGCACCTGACTCTTTGTGAGAGTTCAGGAGTCTTTCTTGTTTTTTAATTCATCCCCAGGGAGTGACTTTGGAAGAGGGAAGACTAGAGTTAATGCCGCTGGTATAGTTACTTTACTTGTGCAAATAGACATATTTTAAGAAATACTATCTCTCACATGAGAATAGATACTGAGAAGATCTGACTGACACATTTTTATTCTCTACAAAACAGGTCTATTTTTTTTTCTGCCTCTAAAGATAGATTTGGTTTTTACTTAATAACTTAATATATGCCAGGAGAAAATTTGGAAACATATAAACAGATAAAAATGATAGAAACCTCTACAAGCTTACCACTTACATTTAGTCATTGTTAACACCCCAGTACCCTTCTTTCTGAAGGCCTTTGATGCATTTATATAGTTGAGACACTGTGTTTACAATTTTGTTCCTTTTAACATAATATAACATTATTTGAAAATATTTTTAATCAGCTACATAATACCCAATCTCATGGATTCATAGTATAATTACATATTAGCATTCCTGAGAATTCAGGCTCTAACTCTGCTTCATTGGACATACATATATAACTCTATTTCTTATAATTTGCTTGGGAAAATGGAGTAATTGAACTCTACTTGCTGAAAATAAGGGTATTTTTCTAACCACTGATACATTTTGTAAAATCATTTTTTCATAAATAATCTTTCATTTTTATTGTAAAACTAACAAACACAAGTCCTGAGAGAAAATACTTGTAAAGTCTCTTGACATTCTGAGATATTTTATTCAATGAATTAAAAAATTATATGGTAGCAGAATCTATGGAAACTACTAAATTGATATGTTGAGGAGTAAGAGAAAAAGTGGTATTTCAAAATACCCACTATACTGTTAATATCGTGTTATGACTTTAGAAAGCCCTTATAGTACAGTAAATCATTAGATTACTAAATATTAAGGAGTCAATAGTAAATGTAAATACTGGATGTGGGAAAATGTCCCAGAAATATGAAAGACTTAAACATATAAACAAGAGATAATTAAGAAATACATTTGAAAAGAAATCTATAAATCTCAAGCCAGTAGAAAGAGATTTGAGTTTATTGCATAATACAATACTAAGGCAGATGCATAGTTTGCTGGTGCAGAGTAATAAAGAATTTAGGATAATTCTGATTTATGCACAGCGTAATCATGAAAAGATTTAAAGATAAAGTTGAGAAAATCAAAATATTCTACTTGATAATTCACTCAAAATATTCTACTTGATAATTCACTCAAAAAAGGCAAAAAATGTTTTAATGAAGTGTTCATGCATTCCAAAATAGATGAAAGAAAAAAACTTTTAGAAAGGGGCAGGATCCATAATAATGGCCAATATTTCCAAGCTAGCCATGACTAAATCTTCCTAAGATTTGGTTTTCTGAGAGGCCGAATAAAGGGAATGGATGTACTTTAACATTGCCTAGAAAGAAGTAATTTTGCAGCCCTGCTTTGTATTAAGTGCCAGCCCTTATTCTATCATGACAATGATTCATTAATTGCACCATCATGGTCTTAGACATTCAGGTTCCTGAATCCAGTTAGTTTAGAAAACTGGACAATTTCTGCACAGGCACTTAGGATCCTTCCTGGTTGGGACCATCTCAAAAATGGACATCTGGATCATTACAAACAAGGCTGGACTCTCCAGCATGTCTTCTTATTCAGAACCACATGCCTCAGAGAGCACAATACATCCTAGATCCAGTTTTTAAGCTTAGTCACCAGCAATGTTGCATTTTCAAAAGAAAATAAAATGTACAACCATCACTTTATTTCTAAGAAATAGAATATGAACTTCTCAGATCTCACTTCTCTGAAAAATAAGTCTAGAATTTCATTATATCCAAAATGTAAGGAGCTCAGTCAGGATTGTGAAAGTGAAGTAGAAAGTTCACATTTATTTTAAGATTCAATTATGTAGACATTTGATCTCATAATTGTGTTTTCAATCAGGTACAGAATCCAATTCATGTTTTTCAGAGAAACGTTAGCATACAATAAATTGTATGGTTATAAAACACAGTCTCAAGATAGATATTCAAGATAAATATTCAATCAGATTTCTTAAACAGTTTATCATCAGTTCCTAGAAGCAATATTCAACACTCACTGACAAAGTGGAGTTGTGAACAAAGGAGCCTGGAAAGCAACTATTTCATCTGCATAGAAATGATGCTCACTGCAATGGCTCTGCCCTGGGCAGGGCCTGGCTTGGAGATGGATAGTGACATAACGGCATTGAAGCTGCTGAAGCATCCAAAGACTGCAAAGTAAACAAAGTAAGTGCTTTAAGGAGAAACTGAAGCAGAATGTTAAGTGATTCAGCAGAGTTTTACGATGCTGAAAATTCCTAGGGCAGATTCTGGAATCTGACAGAGAACGGAGAATGTTTTTTGTATAATTGGGAAGAATATAGCAGAAGATCCTGCAAGAGTAGTTGTTGTTGGAATACAGAGAAACCTCTTTGACTGTTTGCATATTAGTTTTGATTTTTAAAAACTTCATTAAATTATATCACATATACCTCCTTCAACTTATAGAAATAATAACAAATAATAGTTTATTGAGTACTCAGTAAACCCAAGCATAAGACACAATCCCTGCTCAGGTGCCTCACACAGGGCAACATTACAAACTAGACACAGATCTTCAAATTACAAAGAAAACAAATGGAGTAAGTCCCAATGTTCTTTCCCAGACAATAAAACATACTAGACCGTAGAATCATCACCTACAGGAAGTGAGTAAGGTGCACCACTAAAATCACTTAAAATTTATTGAACAAAACATAGAAGAACACTTTGGAGGAAATAAGCAAGACTATTAAGAGGAAAGTTTCCATCTTGCATTTCAACTCTATGTCATCCTAATTTGCTGGCCTATGCTGTACTCTATATGCTCTTTGTCTACTCCCAACTGAGGTAGAAATATATGGAAGTGATTTCTATTTTTCACGTACACATTATTATATTTTGCCTGGTTTATAAGATAGGACATATGACGTAATAGACTAGAGACTAATATATTGTTTTCCTCTTTTTTTTCATTTTCAGAAGCTAACATATGCTCATCACATTAATGCATTTGATTTTTGTTATAATCTTATTCCTTAAAAAATCAGTCATCATCAGTATGGCTCATTACCAAGAGACTGCTAAGGGAATTTTTCTCATGCATTGGAAGTGGGAAATCACCCTCTGCCAGTGCACCTGTCTGCAATTCTGATAGTTTTAAAATGGATTTGTATAGATGCCACAGGAGCGATTCTCATACTGAATAGTTCACTGTTATGATTCTTATAGAGGTGCATGTTAGGATAAACTGACCAACGTAGTTTGAGAAATTACATGGGGATTGAGATAATTTAAGAATTTTGGAATATACTATGATTTGGCAATGTTCCATATCAACATATAAGAGATTAGAAGACATGAATAACAGTTTGTAATCCTTTAAATGAGATGTTTAAAGGATTACAAACTGTTATCAATCCTCAAGTTAATAGAAATTTTTCCTGTGGTTTAGAGAAGACTATTTTTTAAGGCCCCAACAGGTGAAAAAAAATACACAGGAGAAATTTAAAATTTTAGGGCCTCTGAATTTTGTAATTTTGAGTCTTCAAAGTTTATTATAACCTGTATCCAAAACCTATTGTTTTCAATAATATTTCTATTCATGCTTTTTATATTATTGAATAGAGTGCTACAAAAACCATATTATGCCATGAAAATTTCTTCACCTTATGAGCTACTATCTCCACTCTAAAGATGAAGAATCTGAGTTTAGTAATATTAAATTACTCAATTAGTAGATGGGAGAACTAGGATTAGAACCCAAACTTGCCATACCTAGGTGTTTTGTCCTTTTCAGTACTGTCAATACCATTTTGAACTGATTAGATCAAAACATTGGGCTTTGTTTGGTTCACATAGTCAAGGAGCAAAACTTGCCACCCTAAAATTGTCTCTTTAGCATACAGATTTTGAGCGAAAAGCAATCAACACATGAAAGGCTCTGGAAGAAATGTTGATTTTCTCCCTCCCCCCCACGCTCCCCCCCACTTGCTTGAAAAGCTTAGATAGAGGGCCTGTTAACAGGAATAGAGCTATCACCAGATTTTCTGCAACAAACATGAACTAGGTATGGTGGGGGGACCTCTTAGAGATAAGAGTCCACTCCATGTCTCTATCTAGTCCACTTTGTGTTTCTGCTTACCAAATATTTGCTTTTCCATCTCCATGCCAATTGCCTTCCTCCCCTTAAAGCCCCAAACCCCTACTCCCAACATCCTCTTTTTCTTTCACCAGAGATGGAGATGGTATTTAAGGTAAAGACTTTGGCCATTTTCATGAGTTACTCAGTTCTCCTGGGTCTTTTCTATGATACATGTAATTAAATTTTGTTTGATTTTCTCCTAATAATCTGCCTCATGCCAGTCTAATTCTTACACCAGCCAGAAGAACCTAGAAGGGTAGAGGAAATTTTCTTCCTCCCCAACAGTGTATATGGAAAAATCAGAGGACCCTCCAGGACATTTTGAACTTGTTCCTATTTCTGAAATACATATAATTTGGGTACATTCCTACTATTCCATTTAATACTTCCATTTTACTCTCATACACATTTTAATTTTTAGGAACAGTGAAATAGCTTGAGCTGTCCTCTGCTGGAAATATCTTTACCTCACTACGATCCCAGCAGATAACTTGTAATTTAATCCCATTTTGAAATCTTCATATTTTAAATAGCCTTTTTAAAAATTTTTTTCAATTTTTATCTATATGTTTTCATTATTTTCATCTTTTTATTTTAAGTGAGAATTACAATGATTTTTAATTAATTTATTTGTATTTATTTGTTTATTTATTTATTTTGCTTTTTCGAGCTGCGCTCGCAGCATATGGAGTTTCCCAGGCTAGGGGGTCCAATGGGAGCTACAGCTGTCAGCCTATGCCACAGGCACAGAAACGCAGGATCTGAGACTCATCTGCAACCCACACCAGAGCTCATGGCGTGGCCAGATCCTTAACCCACTGAGTGAGGCCAGGGATTGAACCCACAACCTCATGGTTCCTAGTCGGATTTGTTTCCACTGCGCCAGGATGGGAACTCCTCAACTAGCCTTTTAAGAAAAGAAGAATTTATTTAGTTAAAGGTAGAGAAGCCTATCCACAAAACAAATGATGTGTTCTTAGATATTCTTGTACAGAATTTTATTTTTATTTTATAGTAATAACAACCTCATTATTTTCTGAAGCCAAAATAAGATCAATGGCTTGAAAATGTTGGCATACAATAGAATACAATACCTGAAATTGGGAAAGCTATTGGAAATCCAGTACATCAGGCAAGGGATAAACACAGTCAATTCATCAGGGTAGCCTTTGCTGACCTAGACTATGATGGATTTTTTTTGGGGGGGGGCAATAAATGCTTAACTTTCTCTTTTTCTTTATAGCATACAATCATAATACTAATTTTAAAATATAAAATATGAAGTGTATTAATTTGTATAAGAGCAAACTTACACTCATAATCTGTCATGTTCAACAGTGTGTGAGTGTGTGTGTGTGTGTGTGTGTGTGTGTGTGGTACATAATAGGTATCATATATAATTGCTCAATACATGAATGATCATACTCATAAAGTAATGAATTAAAAAGTCAACTGCTTTAGATCCTAATTCTAAGTTCTTTGCATATTAGAACAAGTGACTTTTAGAACAATATCTAAATATATGTCTCAACCAACAGTGTCCATGCAAGGATCAAATGACATTAACTGTGCAGAAGTCTTTTTAAAGCTTTATATACATTTTAAGTAATATTGAAAATGTACTAAGAATTCTTTAAGATTATTTCAAATCCACAAGTTAGATCAAATGCCAACATTATTAGCAATGCTCAGAATATCTTCTTGGAAGGAATATATATGTGCACATTTTGTAATTTAAAAATTTATTTCTATATGTGCTTATTTGTGGTTTTACTTTAAGCATTTAGAATAGATTTTCTTTAGAACTGTTTACTCCATGTTTCTATAGTATAAGATATATTAAATTTTAAAAATTCAACTTGATCTATTAGTTAAATTGTAAACCCAATGTTTAATCTACCTGACTCCTTCTTTATAGATTTCAACTAGGTCATAGCATTGATTGTTTCCATGATTTGGATAACGGAACTTGGAGGTTAAATGCATTTTCTGCTATCCTGGGTCAAGAATATCTATTAGTACTATGACCTATTTTAATTTTTATATTTACTTTTCATATATATTCACTGTATGACATTTACATTAAGTTGGATTTTATTTTTGGAAAAACAGTGATATTTATAAGAACTGAAACAAAATGAAAAAAATTATGGTATGAGTATATCAAGAAATATAGAATACTTCACATCATGCTATCAATAGGTTCCAGCTAAACTGAGTTTAAAATAATAGAAAAAATAGATTTACTTTTTTTCTTTGAACACAGATTGTTTTTTTGAACACATATTGCTTTTGAAATATGCAATATGCACTATATGCAGAATGGATATTGAACCAAATACTTACCTGTTTTATTGAAAATGCATCTTAGGCTTTTTTCAAAGGCTATTTTCTTCAGTAATACTGCCAAGGTCAACAGGATCTCAGTTTGGCTGAAGTATTCCAGTCATTACATTAGGAAAAATGCACAGTTGGATGCTTTTTTCCAAATTTTAAGAGTTTACCAGAATATGCTGTACTTTTGCCGTTCCATACAGAAAGCTTAAGCTTATTAAAGGGAAAATAGTTGTGTTCATTTTTATATGTAGAATAGTTGCATTGTGGGGGCAGGAAAAAGAATAAGAAACTAAATTCCACTAAATTTCACTAAATCTTACTATCATGACAAATTAGGCAGATTTTATTTTTTTAGCCTACCAAGTCAAACTTTTATTCTCATCATAAATAACTTACTCTGAAGATAATAAATTAATCATACTTATGAAATAATGTGCCTTAATAAACAGATAATGTGTTATTTGATGAAGATGATTTAGAGCTCCGCTACCACTTCCTCCCAGGAGTTGATGGTGGAATTTAGTGAAATTTAACTGGCATATAATTATTTCATTTTGACTCCCTTGGAAGATGAAGAGTTGAATAAAATAAATCATCAAATGCATGTTTACAGGTGGCTTTCATTTTAACGTTTTATAACTTCTTTGTTTCTATTAAACTTGCCCCTATGATATAGAAAAAGAATGAATACTAAAGTTCAAAAAATGCAAATTGTTCTATCATTCAAATATACACCCATTTTTAACTTACCTTTCTCCTTCTAAAACTTTTGGAGATTGTTATAGCTGATTATTCCCAGTATAGATATAGAAATCTTCCAAAAAATATGCCTGAAACAACAGTCTGTAGCTCAGTGTTGTTCTTCCTCCTCTGTTTTCTCTTTTTCCTCTTCCTCCTTCGTCTTTCATCATTACTTTTGGAATAAAGCTGACCTCACAGTCAGGTCAGAGGCCTGTTCTTGGAAAAATGAACAATTTTTCTTGAGCCGTATTATTCATGAGGCATCATTCTAGGGACTCGCTATTATTAGAGTGAAGAGGATGCTCACACTCCCTACCTTCATGAATAAGAAATAATAATAATGTGGCTTAATGTCATGTGATTTCAGAGTGTTATACAAAGATACTAACATCGAGTAAGAGGATAGAAGGTAGTACAGATAAGAATGTGTGTGTATTCGAGAATGGTGCTATTTCAGCTGGAATACTCAGGGAATTCTCCTGGTGAAATTGACATTTGAGCAAAGATGCGAAAGGTAAAGAGAAGAAGACAGTGTGGCTAAATCTGTATGAAGAGGATTTTAGGCAAGACCGTAAGAAGGGAAAGTGGAAAACCAAAAAGCCCAATGTGCTGATCAGGAAAGGGGCCTGTGGAAGAACAAGAGGTCAGAAAGAGAAAGGAGCCTGCAGGCCATGGCGACCAGTTGTACAAGATAAGTTAAAAGTAAGAGATACTTTCTCTATAAAATGAAATTGGTATATACTAAATTCTTTTTTTTTTTTTTTTTTTTTTTTTTTTTTAATGGCTGCACCCATGTTATATGGAAGTTCCCAGGCCATGGATCAAATTCCTACCTTTTCTTAGTCTCTTTTGATAGTTTCTCTTCCTTTGCTCACAGCTTACACATATATGTTCTTCAGGGTCTACTCTTCTGCTTCTCCTTTTACCTTAAACATGAGCTGCATGGTAATCACAAGCATGGCTCATTCTGATTTAATAAGTCTTTCTTCCGGAATTCCCATTGTGGTACAAAGGAAACAAATCTGACTAGTATCCATGAGGAGATGGATTCGATCCCTGTCCTTGCTCACAGCAACACTGGGGATCCGGGGTTGTGTGAGCTGTGGTATAGGTCCCAGATGCAGCTCAGATCCTGCATTGCTATGGCTGTGGCACAGGCCAGCAGGTGCAACTCCACTTTCACCCCTGGACTGGGAACTTCTGTGTGCCATGGGTGTGGCTCTAAAAAGCAATAATAATAATAATAATGATAATAATTCTACCTTCCCTCCATATCCTTCTTGCATTCATATTGTGATAATGATGAGATTCATGCAGCCTCACAGGTAGGAAACTCAGCATCTTAAATCTTTTTCCTTTAATACCCACACCAAATCAGGAACTAAATCCTCCAGATAAGGGCTTCTCCAACCATCTGTAGTAAAAGAAACACTTTTCATGACTCTGTATCACTCTATCTTTCTGTTTCTGGCCTATTCCCAGTCTATTGTAACATTTAAATGATGATACTGTTTTTTGACTCTCCATAATCTTTGTCTTTATTCATTCTGAAGTTTAAAAAGAAAAATCCTCTCACTCATTCTCACAACAAAATAACCTCAACCATGTCTGAAAGGCCCTGCCAAGTCCTACAAAACACTTTACAAATTCAGTTCAGACCATAGCTAAAGCCAAACAGAATTCACTGATCCACAAATATATCATTTACTTTATTTGCATAAGCTGTTTCCATGTCCTGCAATGTCCTTCAACATCATAACCATCTGGCAAAATCCTAGTTATGTTCAAGGCCTGGATCATATATCATCTCACACAGCATCTTTTCTGACAAGTCTTTTGTAAACAGTACAGGCCCATTTAACTTTGAAAAAAAACATGACCTCTGGAGTGACTCAATATGAATTCAGCCATGAAGAATCAAGAATCATATTTCAATTTTTAAAACTCTTTGAGCCTCCATTTCTTCTCAAGCATCAAAAGTATTACTTATTACTGAGTTGTATTGGTGATTAAACAAAAAATGTGCAGATTACAAAAGGATCTGTGTAGATTTTGGTACATAGTATGTAGATAATAGTAAATAATTTTTTCCCTTATAATGTTTTTCAATATTTTTATTATTATTTTATAAATTAATTATAACTAATTTATTACATAACTACCATACCACTATGTTGTTATTTGCAATTCCTGAGTACTAGGATGGAAATAAAATAGATGTTCTATATATGTTAGATCAATCTATAAATTAATAGATTCCAAGAGATCACAGTGGAAGGCAGCCATTTGTGTCTCATCAACACCCAGTTTCCTGTTGCCTTATGTTACAATCTAATTTTCCAAAGGTTTTTAATATGTATTATATGGACACTTGCACTGATGTTTTACTGAAAAAACCTTAAAAAAACTAAAATGGGAGTTCCCATCGTGGCGCAGTGCTTAACAAATCTGACTAGGAACCATGAGGTTGCAGGTTTGATCCGTGGCCTTGCTCAGTGGGTTAAGGATCCGGCGTTGCCGTGAGCTTTGGTCTAGGTTGCAGACACGCCTAGGATCCTGCATTGCTGTGGCTCTGTGGCTAGTGGCTATAGCTCCCATTAGACCCCTAGCCTGGGAACCTCCATATGCCATGGGAGAGGCTCTAGAAAAGGCAAAAAGACAAAAAAAAAAAAAAAGAAAAATACAACCCCCCCAAAAAAAAACCCTAAAATGATTGTCTGGTATAAGACTTACCTTCATCCTAAGGACAAAACAACACAACAAACTACTTTAACTGAAGGATATTTTAGGTGCAAATCTCAATAGGGTAAATAATATGGCCAGTCACTACTTTCACTCAAATTCTAAGAAGAAAGCTCCAGTGTCCCCAAAGCCTATCAATCCAGCCTCTAAAAGATGACCACGTCAGAACAGGAGAATAGCATCCAATTCAGGAAAATATTTAAGTGTTGTCTACTGTAATTTATTTCTGATTTTTTAGGAGCTATATTTGATAATGCTTATTTAATACAGAATTTTAATCAGATAAATATATGTATGTGTGTGTTCTCTGCAAGTAAAATAGAAACTCCTACTTTGGTTAATTTTATTTTATTCTTGCAGAAAAGGCTTACTCTTGGAATTTTTCATTTGTAGCAGCAGATATTGCAGCACATGGAGGTCAAGAGAAGTAAGAAAGAGAGAATCAATGAGATGTGGCAGAATCATGTTTTGCATTTATATTACTCATAAAGAAATGTTGTAGACTATGATAATATATTTAATAGGGAGGATCTTGAATTAATGTTCTGTTTTCTAAGGGAAAAAATTAAAAGGTTATTTTCTCCAAAACACAGAGAGAATGGATAATGTTAAATTACCAGTTTGAAATTGAATTTGCATAAGCAAGAAGAGGATATAGAAAAATAATGTTAAAATATGTTTATATAATTTTCAGTCTGTTTAAAAGGTCAAGACAAGTGATAACTTACTGAGGAAAAAGTTTACCTGTACACTTTAAACCAAAAATAAACTTTTGAAATTCAGTTCCCAACTGTACTTTAAAGCACTTGATAATCCATTTGGTAGACCTATATTGTCTATTGGAATGACCATTGAAACAAGGAATAAAATTATATCCATCCAAGGAGATAGTCTTAGAATTAAAATGGAGCATTTACCATTTTATCTAAATTCTGATCACAAAACTGTTATACTATTTGCCAGAATTTTCTTTCAAAGATAAATGCCTGTTTAAGTAGATGAAATATTTTGATACATATTTCCATAGCCTTTGTCTGATTCTCATTTCTAAAGTTATGACACCAGGCATATATGAAATCAAGAATATAAGTAATTTGATTAAGAATATAAGCAAAATCTACAGACCAATTTAGGTTTTTAAGTTCTAGGTGGTAACTATTCGCTGACTGAAGAAATCATGTCAGTTATACTATAGGGGACCATTTGTTTTTCATTCTTTTGCATCAAATTGTGTAGGAATGTGTGTGTGTGTGTGTGTGTGTGTGTGTGTGTGTGTGTGTGTGTGTGTGACAGAGAGAGACAGAGAGAGAGAGAGAGAGCAAAGGAGGAAGAGAGAGACCATAAGGACCTCACAATCTTTACAAAGATGATTCAATTACAAGGTAAGAATATGATTTACTTCTCTCCTTTGAAAAGAAGTCTGAAACTGACAAGGGGATGAAGTACCAATTTTATGATGACTATCTCTGAGATCAGAGGGAGAAGCAAAGAGACACTTCCAGGAGTCAGAGATTATTGTTAATATGTTCCTTTTATGCCTTCATTTCAAGAATGCAGCAAACAATGGGCAGCAAAATGTAGTTAGATTAATGAGGAAACTATTCTGTCAATTTGAAATTTTTCAGAGTAATGCTACCAAAATGGTAGTGTTTCAGTTGTCTGAACGTCATAATTTCCGATTCCAAAGATCACGCGCCTTGAGGTTCACAAGTTCTCCTGTCTTTCACACCTAGTTGGCTTATTGCCAGTAGAAAATCTGCAGCTGTTACTGACATTTATTTTAAGATGTTCCCTTGTCTGCTTGTACTCTGCTGCAGTCCTATGACTCAAACTTGAGGAGGATGGAAAGATCAAATTACACAGCTCATTTTTGTCTGCCTGAAGTTTTGTCTCCTAACATAACATTTCAAATTAAAAAGATCATTTTTGTAACCACGAAAAGTGAGAAAGAGAGCAGCTCCCCAAGCATAACTCTGTCATAGCATGCACTGTATTCTTTTGAAATTTGCTAATTATTTGTCTGTTCCCTCACTAAACTATGGGCTCCTGAAGAGACTGTGTTTTGTTCATCTTTTATCCCCAGAGTGTTTAATAATGTCTCACACATAGGAAGGTACTTAGTATATGTTTGCTGAAATGAACTGAAAAGATCACAAAAGTAAAGGCACAATATCTCTATATATTATAAAATTAAAAAGTTCATCTCTGTGGCAATAATTTTTCCTTATAATTTCTAAAATCGTTGCAGGTTATACAAACTCCAACTTGAAATTAAAATGTACAGTAAACTCAATTGAATTATTTAAAAAAATCAATGTTTTTCAATTATAATTGTCATATACATTTTATCCAATTCTATCATTTTACATAAGTATAATATTTTACAATAATTACCCTCAGCTGGGAAACTGATTCCTTAAAATCTAAAAATCTAAATTATGTCACCTGGGAGTCTGTGTGTGTGTGTGTGTGTGTGTGTATTTATATTTATATTACAATAGTGTGTTGATGTGTTTGATATAGATCTATTCATAGATTATACATTTTATAGATAGAAGAGAGATAGATAGATTTAAGAGTGCAGGCCTTCCTCAACTTACTATTGGATTACATGTTGACAAGCCAATTATGAACTGAAAATGCCATAAGTCAAAAGTGCGTTTAATAAACCAAGCCTACCAAATATCTTAGCTTAGCCCTGCCCAGCCTCAAATGTTCTCAAGACACTTTCATTAGTCTATAGTTAGGCAAAATCATCCAACACAAAACCTGTTTTATAATAAATCATTGAATATCTTATGTAATTTATTGAATACCATACTGAAAATGAAAAACAGAATGGCTGTATGGGAACAGAATGGTTCTAAGTGTATCAGTTATTCACTTTATGAGCACATGGGCTGACTGCAGCTTGCAGCCACTTGCCAAGAATCATGAAAGAATACGTGTGGGACCACATATGGCCAGCCCAGGAACAGACCAACACTCAAAATTCAAAATACATTTCTACTGAATGCTTATCACTTTCACATTATCATAAAGTCAAAAAGTTGTTAAGTCAAACCATTATAAGTTGAGAGGACATTCTTTATAGATATATATCACATAGATTTAAGATTATATAGACTTTTATCTCAAATCCAAGTACACACAGACACACAAAAATGTTCAACATACAAATGTTAATTATATATTTATTATAGAAATATTATAGTAATGCTACATTGGGGGATTAAAACATCAGAGTTAGAGTTGAATGATATTTCATATAAGATTATTCCTTAAAAAAAAACCAAAAACTTTTAAAATTTTAGTCAGAGTGACTAAGACACTGACACCATAAATACAAAGAACAGAAATTTTTGTGTGTGTATGCATGTGCACACATGTGGGTAAAACACTTCTTTAGAATTTGAAACTTATGGTTCTAGAACCACATTGGCCACTTACACTACCATAATTTTCTTTCAATATGACCAGACCTTTTCTGAAGTAAATGGATAAAGGAAATAAGACTATTTCCTAATCAGACATCTCCATTAACAAAGCCTGTGTGTGTGCACATGTGCACCTGAAGAATTGAATGTTAGAGAGTATTCCTATTTTTGATAATTCTTTTCTTTTTTAATTTCCCCAATACATTATTTTTTTTCCTACTGTACAGCATGGTGACCCAGTTACACATACATATATACATACTTTTTTATCACATTAGGTGTTCCATCATAAGTGACTAAACAGAGTTCCCAGTGCTACACAGCAGGATCCCATTGCTAATCCATCCCAAAGGCAATAGTCTGCATCAATTAACCCCAAGATCCCAATCCATACCACTCCCTCACATGCCCCCTTGGCAACCACAAGTCAATTCTCCAAGTCCATAATTTTCTTTTCTGGGGAAAGTTTCATTTGTGCCTTATATTAGATTCCAGATACAAGTGACATCATACGGAATTTGTCTTTCTCTTTCTGGCTTACTTCACTCAGTACCAGAGTCTCTAGTTCCATCCATGTTGCTGCAAATGGCATGATGTTGTTCTTTTCGATGGCTAAGTAGTATTCCATTGTGTATATACACCACATCTTCCTAATCCAACCATCTGTCAATGGACATTTGGGTTGTTTCCATGTCTTGGCTATTGTTAATAGAGCTGCAATGAACATGAGGGTGCATGTGTCATTTTAAGGAAAGTTTTGTCCAGATATATGCCCATGAGTGGGATTGCTGGGTCATATGGTAGTTCTATGTATAGTTTTCTAAGGTACCTCCATACCGTTCTCCATAGTGGCTGTTCCAGCTTACATTCCCACCAACAGTGCAGAAGGGTTCCCTTTTCTCCACACCTGCTCCAGCACTTATTTGTGGACTTATTAGTGATGGCAATTCTGACTGGTGTGAGGTGGTATCTCATGGTAGTTTTGATTTGTGTTTCTCTAATAATCAGGGATGTTGAGCATTGTATCATGTACTTATTGGTCATCTGTATATCTTGGAGAAATGTCTATTCAGGTCTTTTGCCCATTTTTCAGATGGGTTGTTGGCTTTTTGCTGTTGAGTTGTATAAGTTGATTGTATATTTTAGAGATTAAGCCCTGGTCAGTTGCATCATTTGAAACTAAACTCAAAATGGTTAAAGACTTAAATATAAGACAAGACACCATCAAACTCCTGGAGGAGAACATAGGCAAAATATTCTCTGACATCAACCTTACAAATGTTTTCTCAGGTCAGTGACCTAAAGCAACAGAAATAAAAGCAGAAATAAACCAATGGGACCTAACCAAACTGACAAGCTTTTGCACAGCAAAGGAAACCAAAAAGAAAACAAAAAGACAACATACAGAATGGGAGAAAATATTTTTGATAATTCTATTTTAGCATTATATTTAAAGGAGGTAAATCCTTTAAGACATAAAGTATTAAAGAATTCAATTTTAGTAGAGAATGTAATTTCTCAATTCGTTTCTCCCTTGAACATGGAATAGCATTTATCTAGAAAGTTTTAATTGATCACTTAATACAATTAAATTCTATTTCTAATTCATCTAATGTAAGAAAATCTGTTTCACTTCCTCTCCCTGGATCCCTGGTATTTACACTGCTCAGAAAAAAAGGTTGCTTCATTTGTTGTGAACTAATTACTAAAAAAAGCCTTCGCAGTTATTTTACAGCATTACATGTTATGTTTTACAGTATATAATGGGATTTTTTAAGAGTAATTCACTATTTGCCTCTATTGCAACAACAAATAGTCACAAAACATTTTGCAGCATTCTGGCACCTGCACAAGGCTGTGACTTATGAATATGCTAATAAGATTGCATCCAGAACTGGCAAAAATTCAGGACTTGCACACAATTACAATTCTGGCAGCCCTCAATGCTATGATACCAAGCCTGACAAGAAATATTTAGGTTAATTAATACAAGATATGGCTTCTTACATTTGGAATGTAAAACACTTAATATTACAGCTATGTAGGAATCAAGATACTTCGCATACTTCACTTTTTGCAATGGTTTTCTCGCTATTACTTTTGGAATACTTAACATAGATTTTAAAAATTATTTTGTACTACTTAATTCTGCTAAGTAATAAAAAGGTTATTTTATCTACAAAGCTTGTTTTTATAAATAATGCCTGCAATGACTTTATTCCTTGTTACAAAGCAAAATTGGATGCCAGAAGCTGTTTCCCTAATATTTCCAGAAAAAAAATTTTCCTATTACTTTACCTAATGTGTAGTGACATCACTTTCTAAAGCTGCAAGGAGCTCAGATTACAAAGCAGTGCTTTCCTTCAGTAATATAGTGAGGGCTTAGATTTTCTGTTTCTGCTGAAAAAAAAGGCTTCTTGTAAATCTTTTAAGTGTTTATTAGTGTTGGAAGCTTCCTCCAAATGTAAAAGCATATACATATTCAAAAGTTTATCACAACGTGTTACCTCTCTTTAATGGCTGAATTAAGATGGTTCAGCAAAAGCAAAGCTGGGACAAAATAAAAAACGCATGCCTGGAGCCAAATCATTAAACCAAGAGCTTAGTACTCCATCATGTGTGGAGTTCCATAGCATGCTTAGTAGTTCTTTGGTTTTTTATTTGTTTTGTTTTGTTAATCATACATTTACATATGTTTATTCTTAGCCTTCATATTTATCTGTGCATCTCTGAAAAACCATTGTCTGCCACAGAGAGAAAAGCAAATGCACTAACATGACAGATGCCCTACATTCTTTATTCTTTCACTCATCACGCAGAGTCATCATTCTCGATATGGTCATCCTTCGCTCTTCTTTTTCGACTCAGACATGACTGAGAAAACCACCAACTATCATCAGAAATCATGGCTCCCCAAACTGTGATTTTCACGGGAGTCAGGAGTTGAGGTGGAGGGATTGGTTTTCTTAGCATCTGAATCTAAGTATCATTCGAAAAGGCCCTCCCACCACTTCAGATCCTCTCCTTTTTAATCTTGCCCTCATCCCATCCCTGGTAACCCAGTATCTTTGATACAGTATATGGGACAAAAATAAAGAACTCAAATATCGTGGATAAGATGGGTTGATCTTCATTCTGTTTCTGTGGCAACTCGGGGTCATACTTAGTGAGAAAGTTAAGGGCATATTTTTGGCAGTGCATGAAGCTTCCTAGCTGTGCTTAATGAAACACATATTTCAGACTTATTATCACGCTAGTACTTCTTATGGCAATTCATTTTTTTTTATTGCTAAATTTTTTCTCCTATTTGTTACATTCAACAAATACGTAGTAAGTATTTGAATCTCTACAATGAATCTAGCATAAAAATTTAAGAAGCTTTTCCCATTTTCTGAAAAGCCTCTCAATAGGACATTTATTATCTGGATGAACATTCTAAGACCTAAGGTCTGTCTTCGAATCTTGTAATCTAAGATATTTACAATGGGCTACAAATGTTAGAATGGCCTATCTCTATTGGCAGTTTTCTAAGAAAAGTGTCTACTTTTTAAAGTAACTCATAGATATGTCCTCAGTAATAACAATTCAGGAATTCCATGTGATAATAATTCCAAGAGTAAGTTATACTTGAGATGACATTGAAAGAGGGCAGTTGCTTGGTAACTGTTCTATGTATTGAATTTTGTTATATCCAAACACGTATTGAAGTCTTTGGCTTTTGTATCCGTGAAAGTGACCTTATTTGAAAATAGGGTCTTCGCAGATGTAATTAATTTAAGACAAGGTCATACAGGAGTAGTGTGGCCCTATAATCCTATATAACTGCTGTCTTTTAAGAAAAGGTGTGAGATATGTAAGGAGAACATTGCATAGTGGTGGATGCAGAGATGTAGTGACGCTCCTTCAGGGCAAGGATGGGCTGTTACCACCAGAAGCTATGGAGAGGCAAAGAAAGATTCTACCCAGTCTCAGAGGGACCAAGCCCAGCTAATACGTTGATTTCAGATTTCTAGTTTCTGGACCACGAGAGAACAATGGTTTGATATTTTATGCCACTTGGTTTATGGTGCTTTGTCACAACAGCCTTAGGAAATTAATACAGTAACCTGAGGTCCAGCCAGTACTCACCAGTTTGACCATAGTTTTCTGTAGCTGATTTCATTCAGACTGAGTGTGCCACTCACTGGTTGGTGCCGAAGCTGTACTGTTTTTTTTTTTAATTATTTTGAAAATGTCTTCATTTTGTGAGCATGGGATCAGAAAAACAAAAAATGATTGAGAAATTTAATGATCCATGAATATGGAAGCCCACACTAGGGTTCTTCTTCCTAGACAGAGGAAGGACAAATGCCAAATTTTTCTACTAAGACTTTACTTTTGAACTTTTTAAATTTATGCCTTTCCTTTACTGACTAATGATTTACTTCTCTATTAAATGATTTAATAGATTTCCTACTATCTTATAAGCCTTGAATGGGCTGACTTTGTAAAGATCCTACTGCTTCAATGCCATGAGGTCACTCACATTTTCTTTATTCCTACATGGGCAACCCATCCTCATTAAAAGTAAAATGAAAGCCACCAGGTGACCCTCATTGATATTAATTCTGAACCTAAGACAAGTTACGATTTAGAATTTTCTTCAGACAACTGAGGGGTCTAGGTTAACCTAAGGTTTCATTAATCCTGAGTTAAGTCTTTATTAATCTTAAACACCATTAAGTTCAATAGGCTATTACTGATATTTTATAGAATGCTACGGATTAGGCATAACCTATATTCCCTGCCCTTTGAGAACATGAAAATGAAGGGAATGTAGGTGAAAGGACTTTGGATGTGAAATACATAAAGTGAATATATAACCCAGTCTGAGGGTTACCAAAAGCCTCCTGGTGAATGTAATATCTGAATTAAGCCTTAAAGAATAAACGAAAGTAAGGCATTCAAAAAATGTAGGTAAGGCATTGTAGGCATATGTAATGTAACTTCTCTCCCCAAAATCAATGTAAATGAATAGTGTTATAGTAAAATTTGGGGTCAAATAGTAGTAAGGCTGCTAGGATTAACTAGAGAGGACAAGACCACGGAGAGTTTATAGGCAATCTGTGAAGCTTGGCTTTATCCCGTTTGGGTCTGGAAGACATTGATGAACTTAGAGTACCATCATGTTTTCACTTCCGTTTTAAATAAAATACTTGACTGGTGATGTGGAAAACAGACTTAAAGATCAAAAGCTTGTAGACATTAGAAACAGTTAAGAAATTGCCATGGTGACAGAGAAAAGACAACTTAAGTCTCTGAATTAGGACACTAGGGAACAAGAGGTAAAGACTGATATTTAGAAAGTGAATTTTACCTTTAAAAAAAAAACTAATGTCTGTAAGGTTTTTATGTACATTATGTACATATATAATCTGTATCTAAATACATATTTGCTTCTTCAATGTGTAAGTATGTATAGTCAGTCTAATAATTTTGAATATTTATGAAAACAGTTAATAACCCAAATTCCCTTTCATAGGATGAATTACATTGTGGATTTTTAAAAGAATGAGTTAGGAAATATATACATATAAATATATCACATGAAGATTTGGATTTTAATTATATATGAAAAAATTAAATTTGTGAAGCACTATCATTATTTGTTTCATAATATATATTTACAAATATATGGAAATGAGAATGAAGATATGCTATAAACTACCTCTAACTTTGGGAGATGAGATTATAGATGTATTTCTCTTTTTAGGTTATTTATTTCTATATTGTGAGTTTTTTTCCAAGTGGATTGTTTTGATATTATCTTTTAGAAAATGTATGCTGTGATATTTAAAGAACCAAGTTTTGTAGGAATTGTAAACAATTGGTTGAGGGAATGGTGGAAAATGAAATGTCAAGATTGATTCTCTCTTTATCTTTTTAAAAACTAAGTTCTTAAGATGGATTTTAGTGTCACCAGTTGAGTGGGAAATTGCAAAGGAAGAATATTTTTGATTTCTGGGACAGGAGGGAGATAGTGATTTATTTATTTATTTTTACATTAAATATTTGATGTATTTCTAGAATATGCAGGGGAAGATTTCTCACCTTTGGAAGGAACTGGAACCAGAGATATAGACTAAGATTCAATAATCTATAAGTAGCCATCAAAGATTATAGTTGAAAATTATTACATAAACAGTTATGTGAGTTTATAAGGAGTAGATGGTTCACTCAGTGAAAAGATATGTTAAGACAAACCAGACTCTGAAAAAAGGTTTTCTGGCATAAATAATAGAAGTTCGAGCCAAAGTGGGCAAAAAAGATCATCTAAAGCACCAACTCTCCTGTTTTCCAAAAAGAAACTGAAGATCCAGAGGGAATGACTCACCGAAAACCACTTGGTTAATTAGAGGCAGAACCAGGATAAGCAAGCAGAGCAATTCTGCAGAGTCTCAGTTCATTTGTTTCTCTTTCTTTATGCTTCCACATGAGTTTGGCTTCCAATTTTATAGCATTTTACCATTTTATAAACTCTTAAATATACATGATCTATTTTGAACTTCACAGCAAATGTTAAATACAAGAGGCAGATGGTTAGTCCACCTTTATAGCTAATACAAAGTTCAATAACTTTTGACAAAGTTGAGTGTTTGGCAATGGACAGAGCCAGAATTCGAACCAGGGTTTTCCACAGACAATTCTGGCTCTCTTCCACATCATCAATCACATAAAAGCATTCTTTAGTTTACTCATTTAGCTCTTGGCTCAAGTCTGTCATCCCAGGATTTGAAAGGACAGAAGACTGGAGTTTTCATTTGAGGTATGTTCTTGTTTGAGCATCTTCTATACATAGTCATTTCCTTCTACTCAAAATGTATGAATAAACTTAAATTTTAGTTATAATAGACCAAGATGAAAAAATATTTAATTAGTTTATAAATAAAATAATATACAAAAAAATTTGTTTTTGGTGTCTATGATGTTTATTTTTCACAATTAGAAGTTCTACAGTTGAAGAAGACATAATAAAAGTGCTCTTATAAATATACATTTAATTGTTTAATCTGTCTTCTTTTTTTAATTTTTATCTCCCTCTTTTACAAATACTTACCCTTGTGGAATTGGGCAAGTGTCTTACCTGTACTTGTTCTGAAAAATTTTCGGATTATTAAGGCATTTGTTTTAGTCATTAATAGGTTAATAATGTTAATCTATTATAATTTTCAAGGAATTTGTTTCTTCAAAAGTCAATTATTTGGCTCTTTACTTCTCTTCTTCATTAAACTTTCCAACTGCTGTGCAGTGGCACAACAGTGTCTTTGTCAGTGGCTTAGAGGAGCTGTTTGTCAATTGTTTTGCTTCAAGGACTGCCTCCTTTGTTGATGTTCTTCCACAGATTCAGAAGTACATCAACAAAGCAGAAAACTAAAAAAAAAAAATATGAAATTTTCATTCATGGAGTATTTTTTGAGAGGAAAAGTTTTCAGAATGCTTTATTTAAAAACTTATTTTTCTTCATTGATGAGTGAATGTTCAACCCTTTTGCTTTCTCATTGGCAACAGAAAAATAAAAGACACTTTAAAAATAGAAACATTATAAGAATGGAAATGAGTAGCCAGTCTAGGATTGGTAAAATGGCAGCATTAGATATAAGGCAAAACGTAGTGTGAGATTTGCTCTTTCAAAAACAAAAAGGGACACAGAATGTCCATTGTGATCTGATGATATCAACTGAAAAACGGGTTGCTATTTAATAGAATTTTAAAACTTGAAGGGATTTTAGATATCATCTAAACCAGTCTATTCCTTTCATAGGCTAGGAAATTGCAGCCCAGGGAAATGAAGTGATTGCCAGATTCTGGAACGGGTGCCAATAGAAAATAGGAGGTAAATGTAGTATGCTATTATGGAATACAGCTTGGCTCTACCAGGGGCTGGTGTCTTTGTTTTCCCCATATATTTCTGTTGGTTGAGAAATCAGCCATCTCCTTCACATAGTACCATATGGAGATAATTGTGAGGAAAAGAGTGATTGAATTTATAGATTCTTAACTTGTTTCCATGTCTATACAATCGAAATAGGAAAATTTCACTTCTATACATTTATTCCCTTTAGTCTCTTACTGTTCACAGATCCTTGATGAACTCTGACATATTATAATATGCAATTTATATATCACTTATTTAGACTACACATTACTCTTTCCTTTGCCCCTTTTCCCTTCTGCACCTCTAAACGAGCACATAAAGTAACAAAAGAATGATATAAAATAGATTTTTAAAAATTCTCTCCAAGTAGAAATTAGTAAACTATGTTTCATGGACAAAGTTCAACCTGCTCTCTTTTTAATAAACTTTCACTGGAAGACAGCAATAGTTGTAGAATTGGAGGTGATAAAATAGTGCCAGGTGTACCTAATTGTTCAGCTGCCAAAAAAGTAAGTTTCAAAATGAGAGAGATTGGGCTTTAGGAGGACCAGTGTTTTCCATTGGAGGAAAAACACATTAAAATTCTTCTCTTTGTAGTTTTGTCTTTTATAATTTAATTTTATTTTTGAATTTGTTCTTTAGATGAATCAGAAGAGACAGAATGATTTACATGATCCAACATGTTGAAAGATGCTAGGAAAAACACTCTTGGAATAAGAAGGAAAATTTTATAACAAAATAACACAGTTTATTGAAAACATAATTAACCTTGAATCACTATATTCTTTGAGAATATGACAAACAGTTTGTGCCTTGTGAAAATATTCTTTTTTTATATATTCAGTGCTGAAAGTTTTTTGTATCCTTCTGCAATAATGGATAATAAGTACCAGATTCCATCCTTATATTTACATGCTGCTGTTCACTGTGAGAAGGACCCATCACGTGGAATAGTAACAAATATCATGTAGGAATTTCAAACTGATATTTATACATGAAATGTCAGTGATAATCGACAGGTACTCAAATAGATTTTTCAAAATGCATTTTCTGAGAAATAAATATGTTAACCGACTGCCATATGCACTAGATATTTGTTTGGCATTTGCCTAATCATACTCAATTCAGAACATCATAGAATATTCATGTAGAAGGATCTTATGCTCTTTTATATTTCTGTATTTATTGCTTAAAGATGATGAAACATAGAGCCTGTTTGGAAATGATATGTTGAATCCTGAAATTTAAAGGAAATAAAATGGGAGATTTAGTGTTCTTATAAATGCAAAGCAATAGAATGTACAAATATGACAGGGGTTGTCAAATTGGATGTCCTGGAACCCCAGGGGACTTTGGGGGACCTTTAAATACAGTTATGCAAGAGCAATTGCTCAGGTTCATCCTCTGCTGCCTTAACAAGAACATACCGTTATACAGGTCTGTTTGATATTAAATTCTGTATAAAATTTCATTTGAAAAATCAAAGACTGCCACCATTTTGGCAAAGTATGAATGAATATATGAAAGCATTTATAAATGTTCCTGCTATAGGTTATTGAACAAATCATTTAACAAAGAAAATAGTAGCAATGTCAGAATTTATTGTTGATTGACATATTTATTTTTCAGCCAAAACAGGTCTTTACATAAATTGTTATATTGAATAATGTGAGAGATAATTAGCCACTGTCTCCATGACCCAATCTTCTAATTAGCAATGTAACGTGTAAGGAAATACTTTCATACTTTCAGAGTAAATGCAAAAATAACAAGGATACCTTTATTAAAAGGACAAAAATAGACTTGGAGATCTTGAACAGATTTTATGAGTTATGGACTGAGCCATACAGTTCAACCTTTTCATTTTATAGATAAAGATAGTAAAATTTAAGAATTCTCAAAATTAATGGCTAAATGAGGGCTAGAGGACAGGTGCACGACTACCTTCATAAGGTGTATAGTAAGAAGCAAATTCGATTAGGATTCAAAAAATCTGGTTAGTTATGTAATAGCTCTCTAACTTTGAGCTACTTAATTTCTCTGACATCAATTCAATCATCACTAGCATGGGTAACTCATAACTACAGCATAGTGTTTTGTGCTATATGGCATGAAATGTTCTATGTATGATTCCCCAGGTAAATATAAGGTATTATTATTAGAATAAATTTAGATAAGATGTAATTGCCAGTATCTACCTTTTTGCTTATGAATATAGCAGTTTCATATGGTTTGACTTAATATTATCTTTGATACTATTATACCACAAATGAATACTTTTATGGTTTTTATCTTAACTGCAGAGGGTTGATTTAATTTTATGCCTTTTTTCTCAGGATTCATTATTGTTTTTACTCCTATTCAAGCCATTATCTTCACCTTCATTTATATTTCTCTCTTTGGCATATACTATATATGTAATCATTTCATAACATCCCATTTCTTACTCTCATTTACCTCTTCCCTCACAAGCCACCATTTTAATGTATTTCATGTATGTCCTTTTATTTGCATGTGTCTTTAAAATTTTTAAATTGCCATTATTCTATTGCAGTGCTTTGCAAAATATTTAATTTACACTTTAATTAGTAAACAATATGCTTTGGATTATCTTTTATTTTTAGAGGAAAAATGACATGCTTTGCTAAAGTGTTTAGTAGTATGATAAGAGTATAGAATTAATCATAAAAACTGAAAAGGACATAACTATCACTGAAACATGGGTAGGGTTGAGGTCCTTTTGACGCATTGCTTCATTTCTGCTTGGGATTCATGCAGGGTGTAGTTTTTAAATGTTTTCCCCTTTTTCTTTGTTATTTTCTGCTGCAAATATTCAGACAAACACACATGAAAGTCTGAGCATGAACACACACACAGTCATGAACATACAAACCCACAGATGGAAAAAAAAAAAGAAAAGAAGAAAGACTGAGACAGAGAAGAAAAACTGACCTACTTTTTCCCAGGCCTTACCTAGGTGACAGAGTGAGCTGGCTAGTAACGTGAATTTTCCAATCCTGCAATAAATCATTGTCAGTTCATCAGGATCATTTTGAAATCTCTTGAAAAATATTTAATGTTTATCAAAATGTAAAAAATTAACGAATATCCTACATGCATATAGGTAGAAGTAATTCACAATTTGTGCATTTCAATTATAGGTTACAACTGAAAACAATTTAAAGTTAATATCTTTTTTTTAACAAATAAAACCTTGGATGTTATTGAATTCTATTGTTATTTAGTTTTACTAGAGTCTAGTGGAAACAACTTTCTGTCCTGATTTTAAATTGCGAATCAGCCATTTAATTGTTTAATAGCCTTTGGGAATATCACTTTCAATTTGGGTAAATATAAAATGTTGATTTATGAGCATATATAACCAAACCATTTAAATAAATGATAAATGGTTTTATGATTTAAATTTGAGGAAATCCCTGGCAATGTCTTTGTTCTGTTGGGTAGGATGAGAAAAATCCCTCAACCACTTTTCACATTGTCCTTTCAATGGCACTTTTGAAATGCAAATGTGAGGTTGAGGTGAAGGAGCCAGAACCACTGAATTCCCACTGGTATTAAAAGGGTAAAGGACTGGAAGAATATGAGCAACAAAATTATTTTTTGAAGTTATAATTTATGAATATTTTACCTGTAGGTGACGAGGAAGAGAAAATGATGAGAGTGGAGTAATATCTAAGGAAGTGGTAAGATACTACAGAACTGCTAGAGATATATTTCTTGGTATAAATGATAATTGCCTAGTGAATTAAGACTGGGAAGCTCAAGACAGTATAATTTAAATCAATCTTGCAATCTTGCAATCTTTCATTTATTCCAATCTGTATTTCATTGAATTAGTCTCTCCTCTATGCTTTGCTACATTGAGAGAAAAAAGTTTACAGCATTTAAATAGACCAGCAATCCTTTGACCCAACTAAAATTAAAGCCCACTGATTTTACTACCATTTTATTTTCTCCCATCCAAATTTATATACCTTTTTCCTTCCTTATCATGCTAAATTTCATGGTCAGTGTTTGTCATCAGTCTTAAATATCTCAATACTCTTTAGCCAAATTTTTTGACAAAGCCATGACTTAAACTAAATTCTCCACCCAGGCTGCGTTAGACTGCTGACTAAATTGCTATAAATGAACCTCACATTGTCCCTTAATGCTCACCAACAATTGTATTTATTTCTCTGTTTCATATACCTTCTCATCCTCCTATGCCATTAATTATTACCTCTTCTCTCATTTTCAGTCTCAGTGGATGACCTTAAGTATTTCACTTGGTGTGTAAATACATGCCCAATATCAACATTTAACAATATATTTAAAACTATATACTTAGCTTTCTTTCCTGCTGCTGTAGACAACTGGCCTTCATCACTGAGGTTAATCCCTACCTTGCATAAAGACATACGCAAGTGAATGTACTTTAGATCCCATCACTTCTAGCCTACACAAGGACCTATCTGCAGCAATAATTATCTTTATGTGGCATTATTGAATTTTTCCTCCAGATAAATCCATTAGCATTAATACCTGTTGTAATTCCTTCCATCTTTTAAAAAAATCTCCTATTCCCACGTATCTCATTAGCCGCTCTTTTAGTTCTTACCTCCCCTGTTGGGTCAACTCCCTGAAAGCATTCACTGTTATCCATTTTCTATATCTCTTCAACCCACTCCAGTCAGTTTTTTACTCCCATTTTTGTAAATGAACTGCTCCTGTCCAGGTCCTGAATGACATCCAAATTGTGTAGTCATACGGTCAATTCTCTGTCTTATTCTTTAGTATTTCACTACCATTTGAATCACTGTTAATCACTCCTCCCCTTGGAATCATTTTCTTCAATCAGCTCCTTGGACATAATTTTATACTGGTTTCTCCCTACTTCACTGTTTCTTAAATTTCTTTTTACCACTTTGTTCATCTTTGTCCTAACCTTTTAATTTTGGATTGCCTGGGGTTTAATCTACCCTCTCTCCTTTATTTATAGTCACTGCCTTGTTTATCTCAGCCAGTCCTGTGATGTTAAACACCATGTGTATGCTAATGATTCACAAATTACACATCCAATATAGACTTCTGCAGGAAATCATTGACCAGCTTTCAACATGTTTCCATTTGCTTATTTTCTAGATACTCCCAAATCATGCATAAAATTGAACTCTTAACTTTGTCCCATTTTACGTATTCCACTTTCAAGTATCAGTCAATATTCTTTCCTTTACAGTTGCACAGCTTAAAACCCTTAGAGTCATTCTTAACTGTCCTCTTTGTCTTATATTCCACATTTAATCTCTCTCACAATATTGGTGACTCTATTTTAAAAATATATCTAGAACCAGGAGTTCCTTTCATGGCTCAGTGGTTAGCAGCATGACTAGGATCCACGAGAATGCAGGTTCAACCCCTGGTCTCGCTCAGTGGGTAAAAGATCTGGTGTTGCTGTGAGCTGTGGTATAGGTTGCAGATGCGAGTCAGATCCCGCTGTGGCTGTGGCATAGGCTGGCAGCTGTAGCTCTGATGCAACCCCTAGCCTGCGAAATTCCATATTTGGCACTTGTGGCCCTTAAAAAAAGCAAAAAAAAAAAATAATTATCAAAATTTATCATTTTTAATTTCCAAATGATAATAAAAACATAAAGTTCCCAAGGAGGAGCTACACTGGAATATAATGCATGTCTTCAGTTTTAAAATCATTAAATCTTGAATACTGAAGATGTAACATCTATCAATTTGAAATAATGATAAAGACTACACTTTGAGTTCATAAAATTAGCATGCCATTTTCCCCCAAAATCTTTTCTAGGTAAACAGGTTTTAATCAAATGAGAAACTTCAGAGAGACTCAGAAAGAAGGTAGATAAACATTTTTTAATTACCACTTATTGGGGGTATTGGTTATTAAGTTGAATAGTCCTGTAATTCCACTTTCAAAAGACTTAGAAACTACAAAGTAAGAACTCCTTCCCTTCCTGTATTAGGTAATATTATGTGTGTTACCCAGTTTACCTCATATGCAAAAATGTACAGCTTCCTGAATATCCCTTGTGTATCTATAGGTATTTAAGTAAATATGTATATGGATTCTTCCTCCTGCCCCCTTTCTAAACACAGAAGACTAAATATTACGTACATTTCCCTACATATTGCTTTTTTCATTTGGTCATATATTATTATGGAGGTTTGTCACCTAAAAATATATAAAAGTGATCCTCATGATTTTAATGAGATCTTATTATACTTTGTGCATGTGTGTATGTTTAAATATAGACACAGGCACATGCACTGTAATCTATTTGATATATCATTTAGGGAAATTCATATTATTTTCAAATTTTCTGTTATAAGAAATTGCTATGGTAAATAATCATATATTTATCACACGAGGAAGTACATTTATATAGAAAAAATTCTATAAGTAAAATGACTAGGCTCAAGAAAATGGCATCTATCATTTTAATAAAGATCTCCAAAAGCTGCCTGTAGAATATGTATTATATTCATATTCCGCCAGCATGGTACAAGCGCACTGGTTAACCATGCGGATGTTTGAGAGGCTTTAATGATGATGATGATGAGTACATTGAAATAAAATTGTTCATATAAATAGAATTGGCTGCCTGATGATGCTAGAAATATAGCGAAGAGGGGTTGGGGGAAATTTTTCTTTTTCCTCCAAAAGGTACATTCTTGAAGTCAGGAATTGTGTATCTCATTCCTGTTGACACAAGTATAATTCCAGAAACATGATAGAAACCCAGTGGTTGTTACTGTCATGAAGTGAAGTAAATATAAAACTGTGAAGAACATGATTAAACTTCAGGAGACATAGCAGTACACTCCTAATTTCATATAAAAACAATGAATTTGAAACTTGATTATGACATCATGTATATGTTGAGAGGTTAGCAAAATGGCAGAGTTACAGATATTCGTTGACAACTTAATTACAGCCAGCGCTGTAATCTGACAGTGGCTCTTGACAGCAAATACTAAGGAGAGAGGAGAATCGCTGGTGACTTAAGTCTCCAGCCATATCTGAAAAATTCACAGAATTTGTCAGAGCAGGCCATCAGTAATTACCCAGAGGACTCTCCTCTGAACTAAATAGATTGTCCAGGTGAAACTAGGGACAGCAATATATCAGTGGTGCCTGGACTCACTTAACAGATTATGAGAAGGACAGCTCCTTAAATTTATTAACTCCTTACCAAGTAGCCTTTGAGATACTATATTCCTTGGGAATACAGCAAGTTATATTTATATCTGCTTCTGTTTTTCTGTGATTGGGTTTGGAAGCTCAACTATTATTTCCAATTTCTTGGTCTAATGTCACTTTCATAGTTGTATCCTATGAATTTAAGTTACTCAGGCATTTAAAAAGAAGGGATGATTTTAATTTGCTGCATTTAACTGTACATGAGGTCACTGTTCTATGGCAGAAATATTGGTTTAACTAAGGGAAAACTCCATTGCAATGAGAGATAACATGACACCTGTGTAGATGCTTGTGAAATTGTAAAACATCCAAGAACACAAAAGGCAACATAATTGCAAAAGTTTATCACACAGGTATTTCAATTTAGCAACTGTATGAATAATATCCCTTTTGATAGAGTGTTACTTTTTTGTTGATTTCAGCTTCTTTGATCTAATTAATACGTATATTTTAATTCAGGATCCAAACAATAAAAAAAACCATAAAATGCAAAAAGAAGTTAAAAATATATAAATATACATGTCAGTACAATTTACTTTCAAACTATTCTTCAATGTAGTAAACAACATTTAATTTTTTTATCGTTGGTTATAGTATTGTTATACGCAAAATTATCTTTAAAGTGAATGGCATCAAGTTAATTTTGGTTCTCTAAAGGAGCGTATCTACATGTTATAGTAGATGTCTTCCTTTGCTGTCCTAGTTCCTCGATTTGAGTTAGAATCTCATTGCTGTTGTCAGGATCGAAATAATGGTAAGATCCATTATGAAATTTTAGTGAAGATGATTGAATGGGTATTGCTAGTCCTGTTTTCTGAAAGTAAAAGGAAATGAACTTAAAAGTGGTTATATCTAGGAAATGAAAGATGGTAAGATTCAGCAGATAACACAGAACCTTTACTACATGCTAGACACTGCTATTATGGAGTCATTTAATCCCTATAAGCATCTTATGGGATAGGTATTACTATTTTCAACAGTGTTTTACTGTTGAGAAAACTAAGGCACAAAAATGCTAAACAACTTCTTCAAGGTCCTACATGAGCATGTGATGGAGCTGGTTCTTGAATTCAAGTACAATCTGGCTTCAGCATCTCTGCATGATGTTTAAAGGGAGAGTGTCAAGCCAAGATTTCATGGATACATTTTCTGAAGTATCTTGGCTACTGGGAACCCTGGAGCACTCTCCTCATTATAGTCCCTTCTGTTCATCTCAGTTTTAAAGTTCCTGTCAGATTTGGGGAGAAATTTTGTTTGGCATCACAGTATTTTACTGTGATTTCAGTAAATACTAGCCAAAATAAGTACTTTATTTTAATGGCAGTTGAACATCATTCAATTTTAAAAAGTAATTGCAGATATTTTATGCTAAGATGTGAATATTTATCTTGAATTAAAGAAAGCAAGCAAGCTCAGGTTAATTTAAGGAAATAAAATTCTACTAATGTTTCTATTATGTCTATATTTTAGGTAAAGTGGAATTTATGACCTTAACTATTCTGCTAATAGTCCTCATTTTCCATTAGGAGATTAGTATCTTGATAAATTTTGTTAAGTTTATCATTTCTTTTCTTAATATTATTATTCTAAAGCAAGGCTTTCTATTAAAAATAGAGTACACTGGCACTAATATTAAGAATACACACGATAGAATATTTTTTGTATTTCATGTTTGTGATATTCTTAAACAGTACCTGAAATCATAACCTGAAATAATTCAGCAGGAAATAGGTTTTAATGTTGTAATTAAATGTGCTTTAAGCTGTTATATATGGGTACATTGCATCTAGAAATATTGTGTATATCTGAAGATTAGATTACCCGATATTATGGCATATTTAGCATTTTAGAAATACAATTGGTACAGATAAAAGCAGGGGTTTGATTGATTTGTTTTCAGAAGATCTGTTTGCTAAATATGCCTGTTATTGCCTGTGGGTCTTGGGTAACACATAGTAATTCTTAAGACTGTTAGAGGGGTTAATAATTTCCTTATTGATATTTCTGTAGTACTGCTAACATGGATAGGCTTCTTGTGAATATTAAATGAGGTAGCATCCTAGACAATGTCTAGGACAATGACAGCAGAATAGTAGAGCTTCAGAAAATATTTGGTGAATCTGAATGTAGAAAAGGGAATCTGGGACATTAATTCTGAATGAATTTTGCCTGCTTCATAAATTTGTTTATGCCATATATATATATATGAAGGCTTAATTTCACAGCATTTTGATAAGGTCACTGAAAAAATTATATGGCCTATACACCAGACTCTTCTTTGAAAATAATTTGTTGAGAGATTAAGCTTTCAATTCTTTACTGGGAAAAAAGTATTTTGAACTAGAGTGAAGAACAGCCAACATCTTTGTAGCATAATATTTTCTCAATTCCATATTGCCTTTTTTCCTGATAGATGGATATTACTCTACCAGAGGAGAGTTAGCTCATGGTGTAATCTAAAAGACCTTTCCTTCAAGCTTCTGCTTAGCTTGGGAAGCAGTGAAGTGTAGGAATAAATAGGCAGAATAATGGCAATGAACAGTAGGGAGGGTGTGCAGTCAATGAGTTTAAACCAGATCTAGTTAATCCTTGAAGAGAATTTAACCATCATTTTGAACTGTCCCTTATTTTTTAGAACGTGAGGTGCTAAGGAGATCAGATATATCATAAATTCAGAGTGTTAGGTGAATGTAATTCTCTCATCCACATAGTAATTTATCTTAGCAACATAGGACATTGTAGTATTTATACAATAAATGTAGTTTTAGGTGGCTTTTGAAAGGGGAACCCAACTAAATTAGATTTTGGTTGAAATATTCACAAGTATACCATGGAGAAGATTCTAGGGGATAGGAAAGTCATGGAATATGTTTATAGATAAAAAGCCATGAGAAAATATTTGTAACAAGTTTGCAACACATACTAAATTATATGTGCTATTTTCTGTATTTGTGGCCTCTCGAACTCTGAAATGAGTAGATTTTTAGATAGCAGTCGTATTTGAATTATGGCGTTACCCTTTTGAAAATTTAATGAACTAAAATTTCTAGTTATGTCAAACTTTTTTAGTTGTATACTCAGAGTTGTCTAACAGAAACCCATCTTTGACTAAAAACCTAAGAGAGTAATGTATCGGTTGAGATTATTCAGCCTGGGCAGAAAATAACAGGTATTTAAATAGTTAAGCAACTGTGAAAAGAGTGTTATGTCTGTGTTTCTTACTTGTAATTAAAATTTTAACTGGGCTCTAGGAAAATGACAATTGACTTAAAATACACATAAGAGATTTATAATTGGCAATAAAGGAATACATTTATTAATCCCCACAAGTTTAAACTTAGAAATCATTATAAAGATATAATAGTCAACAGAATTTATAAAGATACATATATGTATATATATGATTCTATCAGAGAAGATAGATATTTTTCTGAAATAGAAATCCCTAGCTTTTCATTTTTAAAGTTTTTTTAAAATTTAACTTTATTGGAGTATAGTTGACATATTATTAGTTACAGCTGTACAACAAAGTCAGTCAGTCATATATGTAAATATATCCATTCTTTCTCCAATGTAGGTTATTAAATATATTGAGTAGATTTTCCTGTGCTATACAGTAAGTTCTCATTAATTATCTGTTTTATACAGGAGTGTATATGTGTTATTCCCACCTTCCCAATTCTTTCCTCTCTGCAACAGTTTCGCCTATGGTAAGACCGGCTTTGAAATCCATGTGTTTGTTTCTGCTTTACAAATAAGTTATTTTTTTTTTTATCATTTTATTAGATTCTACATATTAGTGATATTATATGATATTTGTCTTTTTCTGCCTGACATTACATTCAGCATTATATTCTCTAGGTCCATCCTTGCTGCTGCGAATGACATTATTTCATTCTTTTTATGGCTGAGTAATATTCAGTTCCACATATATACCACATCTTCTTATCCATTCCTCTCTTGAAGGACCTTTAGGTTACTACCATGTCTTGGCTATTAGAAATAATTCTTCAATGAACATTGGGGTGCAGGTATCTTTTTTAGTTATGGTTTTCTCTGGATACATGCCCAGGAGTAGGATTGCTAAATGGTAGAGAACGTATATATTTAGCTTTTTAAGGAAACTCCATACTGTCCTCCATAGTGGTTGCATCAGTTTACATTCCCACCAACAGTGTAAGAGGGTTCTCTTTTCTCCACAGCTTCTCCAGCATTTTTTTGTTGTTGTTGTTTGTTTGTTTGTTTGTAGACTTTCAGATGATGGCCATTCTTACTATGTGAGAGGCTATTTCAATGTAGTTTTGACTTGCATTTCTCTAATAAAGAGTGATGTTGAGCATCTTTCCGTGTGCTTTATGGCCATCTGTCTGTCTTCTTTGGAGAAATGTTAGTTTAGATTTTCTGCAGATTTTTTTATTGGGTTGTTCGGGTTTTAGTTTTGCTTTGTTTTTTTTTTTTTTGGGGGGGGGGGAGAATGGAAAACAACTTTATTCTCTTTTCCACCATGCACACCTGCTCTCTGATATAGTTTTCTCTCACTCCTTAGATAAAATTTACAGCAGATCTCTGGTTTACAGGTCATATATAAAGCTGCACAAGTTGTTTGTATGTCTTGGAGATTAATCCCTTGTCGGTCACTTGGTTTGCACAGATTTCTCTCCCATTCAGTGGGTTGTTTTATTTGTTATTTTTTTATGTTATTATTTTTTATGGCTTCCTTTACTCTTCACTTTCTGTCAAATATGAATGAGGTCCTTGCTAAGTATTCTTGGTTCTAGGTTCCTCCTCTTCATCACCTTAAATATATATTGCCACTCCCTTCTAGCTTGCAGTTTCTGCTGAAAAATCAGCTGATATCCTAATGGGGTTTACCTTGTAATTTGTTCCTTTTAATATTTTTATTTGTATTTAATTTGTGCCAGTTTGATTAGTGTGTGTTTTGGCATGTTCCTCCTTGATTTTATCCTGTATGGAGTGCTCTGGACTTCAACTTGAGCAAATATTTCCTTTCCCATATTAGGAAAGTTTTTGCTACAATCTCTTCAAATATTTTCTTGGCACCTTTTCACTCTCCCTTCTCCTGGGACTCCTATGATGCAAATGTTGGTGCAATTAATGTTTTCCCAGAGGTCTCTTAGACTCTCCTCAATTCATTTCATTCTTTTTTCTTTATTTTTTTGTGTGGCAGTGATTTCTACCACTTTGTCTTCCACCTCACTTATTCATTCTTCTACCTCAGATATCCTGCTATTGATTCCTCCTAGTGAATTTTTCATTTCAGACATTGTGTTATTCATCTTTATATCCTCGTTCTTTAAATCTTCTCGTTGTTAAACATTTCTTGTAGCTTCTCAATCTATGTCTTGCTTTTTATTTTTTTCTGAGGTCTTGGATCATCCTTACTATCATTACTCTGAATTCTTTTTCAGGTAGATTGCCTATCTTCTCTTCTTCATTTTTTTTTTTTTTTTTTGAGTTTTAATCTTGTTACTTTGTCTGAAGCAATCTGTCATCTCATTTTCTCTAGCTTTCTGTGTTTGTGGTCTCCTTTCCCCAGGCTGCAGAATTATAGCTTCTCTTGCTTCTGGTGTCTGTCCCCTGGTGGGTGAAGCTGACACAGGGGCTTCTATAGACTTCCTGATGGAGAGGCTGGTGCCTGTTCACTGGTGGATGGAGCTGAGTCTTATCTTGCCGATGGTCACGGCTGTGTCAAAGAGTGTGTTTAGAAGTGGCTGTGAATTCAAGACAACTTTAGGCTGTCTATCTGAGTGTAATATGTTTTGATGCAAGGGCTGTTTTGACTATGGGTGCCTGCCCCCTCTGTCCTCAGTGTATGCTGGATCTCATCTCCTTGATAGGAGGCGAGCGATATTGTGGTGACTAGAGCCTTCAAAGGACATTGAGTTGGTCTTCTTTACTCTGTAGTTGTCACTGCCCCATCGGGGGCAGGGCCTGCTCCCTAAATCTTGGGGTAAGAGCCACCAGATTTTTTTTTTTTTACTTTTTAGGGCCACATATGGCATATGGAAGTTCCTGGGGCAAGGGTCACATTGCGGCTGCAGCTTCAGGCCTATTAACAGCCACAGCACTGCGGGATCCATGCCCCATCTGCAACCTATGCCACAGCTGGCAGCAATGCCAGATCCTTAATCCAGAGCAAGGCCAGGGATCAAACCTGCAGCCTCATGGACACTGTGTTGTGTTCTTAACCCACTGAGCCACAACAGGAACTCCCATATCTATTTTTGAGCTGTGTTTCTTCTCTGTGGTGTGAGGTGGGCAGGACTGGAGCACTCCCACTAAGAGTGGAGCCCTTGAGTATTCCTTTGCTAGAGCTCTCCACCTGTGAGTGTGCTTCGTTGTGTCACTTTTTACCTGTTGTGTGGGTTCGCAAAATACGCTATTGTTGCCACTGCTCTGCCAGCAATTGGTTTTAGTGTCTCTTAGGCATTGTTTTCACCCCAGGCCATCAGCTCATATCTGATGAAGTCAGGTCCTAGGATTTTATAGTTGTACCCATGTGCCCACTGTGGAAGCTATGAAGAGAGCTTAGACTCTGGCCTGGTCAGTCCTACAGAGCCCACAGATGTTAAAGTCAGACCCACCATATCACTTGCAGGTTTCATGGAATATCTAGGGTTCTCTGCACTCCCAGGATAGTAGGAGCAGAGACCAGTTCCCCCTTACAGGTTTCATGAGGTATCTGTGCCTCTCTGCACTCCTGGGGCAGATGGAGCAGATTCTAGTGATTGCTGGCAAATTTCATGTGGTGTCAGTGCCCCACTGTACTCCCAGGACAGATGGAATGGAGACATCCCAATTTTCACAGGGATGACTCATCCTAGAGAGCTGCTGGGACTGTGGTGTTAGGGCCTGGCACCTGAAGGCAATTTTTTTCTGGGTATCTGGGGTTCAGGTGCTTCAGGGATTCCAGAGGCAGAGCTCAGCTCCTGCTTGCCATTGGTCTCCTAGCAGCTGCTGCTATCTAGGTCTCACAATGGTACCAGTACTCTAACAGGTGATTTCCTGTTACCTAAGAGTGCTCACAGAGGAGGAAGCTCTTAACGGCAGCCCTATCCCCCTCCTCAATGCCTCCCAACAATGGTGCCTTGCCTCTCTGGCAGGACATGATTTCTTCTGGGTACACCATCCTGTGTCACCATCCAGCCTCTCTGAGCTGTCTCTGAGCAGCTAAGCTAAGCCTAGTCATCTCCCTGAGTCTGACATGAATCCTGAGTTTCAACTCCCAGCCCCCACCTACTCCAGGGGATGAGGCTGGGAAGTGCAGCAGTGCAGTGCTTACCCTCTGCGAGGATGACTGTTTTGCCCCTTGCAAACTGCCTGCTGCTCTTTCCTCCTGGACTCCAGAGTTCCCCCTCTGTTCAGGCTGATCCCTCCACCAGTGAGAGAGCTCCCCAGGGTGTAGGAACTTTTTCTCCCTCACAGTTCCCTCCCTCAGGTGCAGATCCCATCATCCTGGTTGCTTTCTCTCTCTCTCCCTCTCCTTTTGTCTGTTTCCTTTCTTCCCTCCCCCCACCCCATACTCTTTAGCCTAATGGGGTTTTCTCGCCTTTTCAGAAGTCTGATGTTTTTGTCAGTGTTCAGTAGATGTTCTGTGTGGATTGTTCCACTCGTAGATGTATTTTTAATGTTTCTGTAAGAGGAGGGGAACTCCATGTCCTATTCCTCCACTATCTTCTCTCCTGCTCTCAATTCCCTAGCTTTTCACTGTGATTTCCTGGCTTACATTTCTATGCTCTTTTAGGAAAATAGTTCCAAATGTGATCTCTTTATTGTGTCTGTGAATATATACAAGCTTGTATATATATGATTTTTGGATATTATCAATACTGTACATTGCTTGCTTTTAATCGTATTCCATGTATCATTATTATAAGAAAGAAAATATTAATGTTCACTTACCTCTTGATTTTCCTAAATATTTTATCTGTTTTAAATGGTAATATGCTAGAAAGTAATTTTACCCAATTAGTTTAATTCCACTTATATTTTAATAGATAACAGAAAAATTCATGCATGGATTTTATCTTTCAGAAAATGGCTTATTTTTCCTAACAGCGATATTTGTCAAGAAGCTGAAATGACAAATTCTTTATCTTCTTGAACCTCAACTATGATGTAGCTCATTACATTAGCACCAAGAAAGCAGGCTGTAAATTACCACGGTGTGTTCAGGCATGTCTGCAAGTTTGACATTGCCTTCTTTCTAGAACATCCATCATTCCAGAAATGTCCTGAGTACTGAAGGGACAGACTACAAAGAAATTAAATCCCAAAATGGAAGAACACAGTTTTTACTCTTAATATCAGATACCAGGTACTATCATATTGGTTGAGTTTCTCCTTAGTGATCATCAGAAATTCATGCTTTAAGAACTATAGAGAGTTTACATATGTTTACATAGTTTATAGCGATTGGAAATGGGATAAAAATGGAGTGGAGTAAAATTAATATAAAAAAATCTGAAACATGAATAAAAGGTATTTTTTCAAACATTTTAGGAAATAAGAAATGTTTATAAAAATCACTTTCAAGACTGATAAATATGTTATTTTTAAAGAATATGCTTGGAGTGAGGACAAGTCAAGACTTTTTTATTGCAATACTTATACTGTATAACATAGGACTATAAATACTCTTTAAGTAGCTGAAGAGAAAGAACATGTTGAAATGCACAAATTGCAATGTCTTTTTCTGGCCTAAAAATGTTAAGTTCTCCAAGGGAATAAATGGGCAATAAGAACTCCTTATTTAAATGTGATGTCCACCAAGAAAATTAATTAATTATGGATAGAATATTCCATCACACACTCATTGATTTCAGTCAGCACCAATGCAAGTTCTATCGTTTAGGACTTAAAAAGAATAAGACATCAAGAAAATTTCTGATCCTATAATTTTTTTCCTGGGAAGTGGAAATGGAAAAACGGAAGTGAAAATTATGTCTTTTATTTTAATATTCAGTTTTAATTTTCTCATCTTAATATCTATAATGCTAATGTTGGGTAGAACTCAGGTACTTATTTTTTAGCTATTTCATGTTGTTTTATAATTAAAACATTGCTCATTTTACTTAGCCTACAGTTAAGATAGAAACAACATCGAAATATTTCTTCACTTTAGGATAGCTATATTAAATAATGGTAAACTACATATCTGTATTCACATGTTTGTGATAAATAATCAAATGCAAAGGTAAATGAGAAAGTAAGTCAATTCCCATGAATTTGCAGCTGGGGTAGAAAAGTTCCTTCCATTGAATGTGTGATGACCTAATCCCCAACACCTATAAGTGTTACCTGAAATAACAAAAAGAGCTTGACTGAGCTAGGGCATGGGCCATCACAAAGTGAGGGGAGCCTGAATTACCCAGGTGTGCCCAATCTAATCACAAGCGTTCTTAAAAGAAGAGAAATGTCTCCAGCTGGAAGAAGAGGTTGGCAGTGAGATATAGCGGAAGTGAAGCAGGAGAAGTTCAAGGTCTGAGACGTCTACCTACGTTTGGGTGGGAGGAGGAGTGGCCCAGGGGTGTTGAAGACACCCGGAACGTGTGAGAATAAATGCATGCAACCTCTAGGAACTAAAGGCTGCTAACCAGCTGACAACAAGCAAGGACCTCAGTCCTGGGAACTGAGTGCTTTCACAACAAGAAGGAGTTTGGAAACACATTCATTCCTACCCAGAGCCTCCTGAAAGGGACCTTGATGGAGGAATAACAGTTTCTGCCTTTGAGACCCTAAGAAGACCAGCTGAGCCTACCTGCGCTTATGACCTGCCTGACCTACAAGGTTAGTTCATAAATGTGTTGTTTTAAGCTGATAAATTGTGGCAATTTGTTAAAGCAATAGAAAAATAATATAGCAGTATTGAGAACTGTTTCCACTTAAGAGTTAGTGCTGGAAGTCCCTGCAGTGGGTTAAGTACCCGACACTGGCCACTCGGGTTGCGTGGAGATGCATGTTGGATTCCCTGTCCAGCACAGTAGGTTAAAGTATCCAGAGTTGCACCAGCTGTGGTGTAAATCACAGCTATGGCCCAGATTCAACTCCTGGTCTGGGAAATTCCATATGCTGCAGGTGCAGCCATAAAATTAAAAAAATAAAGAATCAGTACTAGATGGTTAAAAAATTGAAATGTACTCTAGGATATTATTGATTGTGTATAAGTTCTGATATTATTAGTATGAAGAATAAAAGAGAATAATTTTCCCACACATGCTATTAAAACAATTTTTAACACAAGCATGGCTAGAGTATGTTGCAACAGTCTTCCAAATGCAAAGGTAGAGAAGACAATAATAGCCACAACTGCATCAGCAGAAAATGGTGTAGCTGCCTGGTATCCAATTTTTTGTGATAACCTACTGAAAGAGTCTGATGTAGAAAACCTAGAAAGTAGGATCAGCTCTTCTCAGAAAACCTCTACTCCAAGAGTCATACCTAAACCTATTTCAGTTGGTGCTCTTAGCAGTTAAGCTGTTCAATAGACCTGACTTTTGTAAACATTTTATTAACTCATGTCAGCTGGATATTTGAGTCATAGGAACAAAAACTTACAGGGAAGCTGTGTAATGCATGTTTAACCCTGGCTATGATTACAAAAGTCATCCACTTAGGCAGGTCCACATTTGGACTTGGGACAGTTCAGATCCATTTAGGGCACTGGCAGTGACAACAGCAAATACAAATAACCATTAATATTGCTAGTCTTACTTCATGCAAATTACCTGACCATTCATCCTTCATTGTTTTTATGTGCCTAGATTTTTCTCTGTCTCCCCAAATGGTGGATATGTCTTATTTTTAAAACTCTGATTGCATTCCCATGTGAAAGTTTTAATGAGTATATTGGTAGAGAGGTAATAGAAACTGATGGTAGATTTTGCTAATATTATTATAAATTATATGATATCACATGCAAGTTAAAATTGGCAAATTGGAAGGTGGCCAAATGCCAAGGGCAAATGACCAAAGTAAAATGTGTTTCAATTTAAGATCAATTCTGTTATCATGGGCAGGAATGTAGACTTTTCTATCACTTATCAATCATCCAACTACTCAAGCGACTATTGGATAAGTCTTTATGGAGTGCCTTAAGTGTAGTAGAAGGTAATTTACACTACCCTGCCAACTGTATGTAAGAGTTAAAAGAAATACTGTTAGATTACCTCTGAGGTTACTTTTTAATATAATAAATAATTTTTCAGATAGGAACAAATATTGTTTCAAAATCCTCTTTACTTATTTAAATTCCCAAGTGAGAATTGATAAACTGTTACCATTTCTGGAAAATTATAGCAGAAATCTTTCTGCATCTGCGCCATTGCTTATCACAACTGTCTTGCTGTTTTGTGTTTCAGAATATTGCTAAAAGCACACAATCTTGTCATTGCAATTTCGAACTGATTTTCTTTTCATGTCCCTGTCTAGTTGCCTAGATTCCAAGGTCATCTCTTAGTTCTCCCTATAGGTACTGATGAAAAGGTACATTGAATACATATATATATATATAGTCACAGAATATATATAAATTTCTTCTGTGACAATGCCAGAAAATAACTTACATAATATTTTGAACTGGCTATTTGAAATACAGAGGTATCTTGACCTGAAAACAATGGAAGATAAAGACACAGTTGACTGAATAATAAAAGATTTAAAATGTAAAATACATTTTAAAATATCGGGAAACTCAGTATTTCCTAGTAACTAAAAATGTGAAATAAGTTTGCAAATTTTTAGAGAATGCTAAATTTTTCCAGATGGTTGTAATTATGTAGCTATATTAACCCTCCTGTTGTAGCTATATTAACCCTCCTATTATAGCTATAGCATGCCAACAACCTGAAAATAAAAGGTAGTGAATCGCCTATTTTATCATCCAAAATGATACTTTAGTCTTGAATAGACTCTTGCTCATTGGATTTGTAATTGAAATAACAACAACAACAATAGTATTTTGTCTAACCCAGAAGGTCATTTTTGAAAACGTAAATCAAAATAAAGTTTTGGCTGTACTTCTAGTATTGAGAACAAATGGCAAGTATATAAGTATTTTAAAGGCAAAAACAGACCAGGAAAATCAATATATATCAGTCTGATGTGAATTTAGAATATTTGAAAATAATAGAAGTAACTATTAAAGATAGAAAGGTTCTGAATCTCCAGTTTTTAAAAATCCATTAAAGAAAAATAATAATGTGGACTTATTGTAGTCCATTACTTGATATTAAGTCATTTAAACATAAGTGATTATATACATGCTTTGTATTTATCACAATCATTACATTTTAAATAAAGTAGTTGATAAGACAAAAAAATTCAGATATTCTCAGTGATTAAATGTAATTCAGAAACCTGAATAATATGAATGCTTGATTCATTTAAAAATACTAAATTCCAGTGGTGTTTTAAGCTCATCCCTTATTTTTTAATAGGCCTCTACTTATGTAGAAATTATTAAATAACATAAAAATACTTCCTATGTAAAGTTACATGCAATGGAACATAGAAAATTTGTCTGTTGATATGATATATGCTGCTATGATTCACAAATAATTAACCTCAGTGGTGTTTAGGCTATAGTGTCCAGTTCTTTAATTAAATACTAATATAGGCGCTGCTGTGAAGGTAGACATGTTTAACAGCTACACAATCAGCATTAAGAACAAGGGATAACTCAACAATATAGGTGGGCCTCATTCAGGTGTTTGGAAGGACTTAACAGCAAGATCTGAGGAGTCGCTAACAGGAAAAAGAAAATCTGCCTCAAATCTGCTGCATCAACTCCTGCCAAAGCTTCCAGGCTGGTGGACTGACCTATAAATTTTAGACTTGCTGAGCCCCAGACTCAAGTGAGCCAATTCCTTACACTAAATTTCTTACATATGGATAGACAGGTGACAGATGATTGATAGATGATTGATAAATCATAGATGGATAGAGTCTACTCGTTCTGTTTTTCTGGAAAAACCTCATTGATATAGAATCACACATAAAGCAAAATGTAAAACTCAGAGGCATTCAATAATTACTGCAATAAAAGTTATTTGGACACCTAGAGATAGAATTGACCAAAACTCTTCCTTAGTTGAGATTCCTACATTTATTCTGTTGCTTTAATACCACCAGACTCTAATAAAACACATATAATCCTAACTGAGGGCTTCCTCATAAGCACCAGTGTCCATGAAAAGAAATTAAAAAGAGCATTAGAAGTAGAGCCAAAGTGTTAAATTCCTTTTCTGTCCAGCACCCACATTTCTCTGGGTTTTTCTGTTTTCATCTGTGAGCTTATTTGTTTTTTTTTTTTTGGTATTTCTAAGTGAATCCTTGCTTGTGATTAATACCTAGCCTATAGAAGTATCTGGACCTATGTTTAATCTGCAGGTTTTTGATAAAAATTTTCAGTGTAAGTAGTGACAGCCAAATATCCCATACTAACAGAAAACAAAATCCATTATTATCCAATGATTAAATATTGTCACTTTACTATCATTTGAAGTAATAGAATGCAGAGTTTTGTTCTCTTTTTTTGTTCTTTTTTTCCTACTCTTTTAACACAGTAGTTTTAAATTGCCATACTATTTCTCTAATTCTTTCTTCCTTCTTTCTACCCTCTTCTAAAATCAGGTCAATGGAAGATGAGACAAATGCGTTATGAATGTCAGATATTAAAAGGAATTAAATAATTCTAACAAAGAATTAAGTCAGGTGATACAAGCGGCCATACTAATAAAACCTTCCTTTGGAGGCTTTGTGATTCATGTGAATCTATATGCCACATAATTAGGAATCCATGTGAATAGCAGCTAAGGTGGATCATCAATATCAATAAAATATGAGACTTTCAAAGATGTCTTGAAAAAAGAAGCAATTGGTCAAAATATGTGGAGCATGTACAGGTCAACATTACACTGTATGCAGTATACTTTGTTCTTCTCTATAAACACATAAACTTATTTTCAAGTCACATTTTAGAACTAAGCTTCAGGAATTAATTTGGCAAAAGGATAATTTAGTTAGAACTCCAAATGAGCAGTGAGTATGTAAGGCATGAGGCCATAAAATCAGTTGATCAGCTGACATACCTTTTGGCATTTTATGTATGCAACTGATTTTAGAAATGTGATTGCCAAAATTCAAATGCAAAAATATTTTGAAAAATTAAAGCATAAGTAATGAATCCATCAGGTTAGAGGATTTTTTTCTTTCTAGGAGTAAAAATTCATTAATTATAGGTAAAACATATTTACACTTGTGAATATATATTTACATTTTTTTTCCTTACGAACAACTACTGCATACTGGCAGACATTTTGAACATATTTACTCTATTGTTCTGTGCAATAAGAAATGATTGTCATAAGTACTTGATACTAGAAAAAAAATTAAATCATGTTATTTATAAATAAGAAATACAGTTTAGAATGTTTCAAATATAAGATTAAAACTAATCTTTTTTCTATAAACCTTGTATTAAAAAGAAAATTGAATTATTATGTTATTCCCATAGATTATTTGATATTATGTTTATTCATTATGATATTAGTATATAGAGATAAATAAAATAGTAAACAATGAATATTGAGTGACCATACAATACTAAGTAAAAAAAGTAGAAGGTAAGACATTTTATTTTTGAAAGAAATTTTTGTAATTTTATTCTACTATCCACTAAGCTACTCAAATATATACTTAAGAGTTTAAATATAATTTAGGGAGTTCCCATTGTGGCTCTGGGGGTTAAGAACCAAACATAGTCTCTATGAGGATGTGGGTTTGATCTCTGGTCTCACTCAGTGGGTAAGTATCTGGTATTGCTGTGGCTGTAGTGTATGTTAGCAACTGCAGATCTGATTTGACCCCTGGCCTGGGAACTTCCAAATGCTGCTGGGTGGCTACAAAAAGGAAAATAACTTAGATAAATGAAATAAAAAGTACAAACCATCTTCCTCTATATGTTTCTGGCACATATAAAAATATATGGGCTTTATATAAAATAGGCTTCTTGCAACTAAAAATTTAGGATCCACTGGACATGCTTAGGAAAACTACAATGTACTTTACACACAATTTACTTGAGAGCAAATGTTCATAATAGTGATTGAAATAATTTGATAATTCTAATTTCAAAATTGTTAAATGTTACTACACTTATTTCTCATTTATATTAGTGCAGGAAACATTTAAATGTGAACCTCTAATTATGATTACCTCCCTTAGACTATGGTCAGATTAATTAATTTGTTTTCAGTTTGTATTGAATTAAAACAGGAAATGACTGTTTAATATACTGCAGGCACTAGTTTAGTAATCATGGGCTTGGGAAGTGAGAGATAAGGGCAGCACAGATCAAAGAAGCCATGGGTTAGGTTTTGCACATCTTGGGTCTGGATCACCATCCTCCCCTGCTCTCACATTCACGATGCACAGTTGAGCATGTCGAAGCTTGTTAGGATAGTTTTGGACCTGAAGCAGTTTATAAACAAAAGTAAAATGCCATCAGCATCAGTCCTGTGACTGGGACACAGCCACAATGTGATTATATGGTCAAGATGGGCTGAGTCATAGGACACAAGACCATGCTCCATCAGTGTGATGTCTCCCTCACTAGTCAGCATCCAGGTCCATGGAAAACCCTGGTCAGGTTCCAAGAGGAGGGTAGGTTGGTTCATTGGGTAGCAGAGTATTGAGGGAATTCTTATCTGATGGCCTTTTCATTTTCCTGTGAAGGAAGAGCTGGCAAAGACTGAAGGAAAGAGATGCCCAAATTAATAGTTAAGACATTGGAGGAGTCATTCCAAGGCAGGCCTGGGATCATGAACATGATTAGAAACACAGAGATATTAACTCACCAGTCTACACTGCTGGTCCACCCCCCCCCCCCCCCGCTTACTCCAGCCTGCACCAATACCATTAGTAATAATTATAATCAGTGCAGAATGGCAGTTTTGCTGGATAAATGAAATGAAGAGCAAAAGGCCAGAATGATTTAAGTGTTAATCTGTGCATAGAAAAGGAAGGGAAAATAAGAAGGGAGATACGGAAAACAAGGTAGAAGAGGGATCAAAAGAACAAAGTCAAACTGAGATAAAATAAGAAACATATTAAAGACAACAGAGTCCCAGTGTTGGAAGTTTGTGATCAAATGCTATAAAAACCATTTGGTTGGCTTGGTTGATTATTTTAGAGATAAAGGGATTCCAAAGACTGTTGAGCTCCACTGATGTCAGTCCAAGTATTTGAGATCAACCTGATGGGAAATTTCCTTTTGGCTTAGACCTGCAGATGATTTTCACTTGCGTCTCTAGATCTCATCCGTACTGAACACCTCACACCACTCTTAACTGACCACATGATAGCATAGAAGGTGAAGACATCTGGACTCTGTTACTGCTGGAGTCTGCTAAGAAATCTAAATCATACCCAAAGCAAATTTGGTATAAAGATAACTCTGACACCATCCTATGTTAACTACCCTGAATATCATTTGCATAGTAGTAGAAGGCTTATATTCTTACATTTATGCAACTATAAATGGAGAAAATACTGTATGATTGAAATTCAGACATGAGGACAATATTGGTTTCCTTTGTGTTATCCATGGCTATGCTTTTGTGATACTGTCCATCCAACAATTAAGGCCTCTAAGGAATTCTAGGTTTCAGAATAATACCGTTCCGAGTTGGCAAGCAAACAGCATGAATGCTACCTAATTTATAACTGCATTTTCCCAGCTGTGTAGAGAATTAACGGAAGAATTCTTCTTGACATACTGTCTCAAGCAGTCACTATCAATTCGTCAGGATTTGTACTTCAGAAGCAAGCTACTTGACATTTCTAGTCTTTTCCTTAGAAAACCCAGAAGGATTCTACATAATTGCCTTTGGTTCTAGTAACATAGGCAAATGCTCAAGGACAAGTACATCTAAAGGGACAGGGATGATTTGGTTTGATGACGTTCACAGGCACACTAGGCCTCCTGAAATCCAATCCATTCAAGACAGGTTCCCAAAGAGACTTCTAAAGCCAGAGTGAACCCACACGATCTTATTCTCCACAAAGGGCCTTTGTGGTTCTTGAATTCATCTTGCTAAAAGTGCACTGAATCTGCTCTCTCTCATGGCTATGTCTCTTCCCCCCATATTTGATATAAAACAGCATATATTTATCATATCTTGGTTGGCTAGTTGTCTTAAGAAATATGAAAGCATTCTACAAATATATGTAAGAAGTCTATATGTGCTTTCTTATATTCTCATGTGCATTCTTATATTCTAAAAATAAATACAATTAGTGTTATTCCTGTATGTTAATTTCAACATGTAAAGTTGAGGAATTTCTAATACACAAAGAAGAAAATCAGGGTTCCCATCATGGTTCAGTGGTAACAAAGCTGACTAATATCCATGAGGACGTGATTTTGATCCCTGGCCCCACTCAGTAGGTTAAGGATCCTGTGTTGCCATGAGCTGCAGTGTAGGTCACAGTTGTGGCTCAGATCTGGCATTGCTGTGGCTGTGGCATAGGCTGGCAGCAGCAGCTCTGATTTGACCCCTAGCCTGGGAACTTCCATGTGCTGCAGGTGTGGCCTTAAAAAGATGAAAAAAAAAAAAGAAAGAAAGAAAAGAAAAAGAAAATCAGCTCCATTTTATAAACTATAATAAATTGAAAATAGTTCATATTTTAATAATTTTAATTATTAATATTGGAAGTATATTTTCTGATAAGGAGATTTTGTTTTATGCCAATAAAACATTTTATATTTCAGTAACTTTCCATGTAAATATGGGAATATATATTACATATGGGTCTGTCTGGGTTCTCTGTCTCAGTGCACTATAATATTTGGCTGTACTTACATTACTACAACATTACGTGAATTATCCTGATGGTTTATGTTAAGAAATATATTGTTTACATTGAGAATCCAGTTCTTTAGAGTTCAGTTTCCAGGGAGCATATGTCCTCCTTTTTTGTTTTGCATTTAAAGCATATCCTCCATTCTTGCAAATTCAACATTCCTACATTTTGAGGATTTGTTTCCAAGGGGCAATATTAGTTAAGCATTTCTTAGTGAAGTGTTGTTTTACTTCATATTTTGCCAGTTATGTGGGCTACTACACCCTTTTCTGTTTATTTGCATTTTCACAATTAAAATAAAAAAAGACAAAACCCCCCAAACTCCCTGCTACCGTAACTTCAAGCCACATCTCAGAACGTGAGCTTTTGGTTTAACAAGTATAACAGGTAACAACATTTATGTGTCATATTGCCACTCCAGTATGACTACTGTGACTGCTTTATAGCTCTTTGGTTTATTTATTGTTTACCAAAATCCCTTAAAACAAAAGCCATAGCAAGTAGCACACTCATTTTAGGAAATCTATGTGTTCGAATTCTCATGTTTGGCTTTTGTGTCACACTGATTCGGCTTATGTGTCACAATCATTCAGCTTCTGTGACTGCTCATGCACTTCCAAATGTAGAACAATTATTAATATATTGAAGCAATACTACTTTCCTAAACAAAATTTACGTACAATACATGACATATAAAATCTTGTGATCATTTTCATTTTAGAAAGCCTCAACTTTTCTTAAACAAGAAATTACTTATTCGTTTAGAATCTACAAAGTGGTTTTCTTCTGTTAAAATATAGGTTGTGGTTAATTACTTGTTTGACCACAACCTTGCTGTCATGGTATTTGACATCATAGCTTCAGAGATCTTGAGAATATTATTTAACTTCAGCAAGCTTCCCTCTCCTAATTAAAAAAAAAGTGAGATTAATATCAGTAGGAAAATAATATTTTAGATTTGTGGTTTGGATTATGGGAAACAAACTGGGGAAACTACATTGTAAGCTGATATTATGCAAACTGTGAAAATTTATTATGACATACGTATGCCACATTCAGCTCCAATTTCCTACAAGACTGTCAAATTTTATATTTTATTCTCTCATTTGTTTTCACTGCCATGTCGTGTAAGCAATTGCATGGGTGGCAGAAGTCAGTAACAGATTTCAACAGTTTATTTCCAGTGAGATTTCTAATGAGCTTTTTTTTTTCTCCAAGACCTATTTAAAAGGCAAAGTAACAAACACTTGAATCTGTTACTTTTAATCAAATGTGTTATAAAAGCTGAAAAATTTAACGTAACATTTTATGTTTTCAGTTTTTTATCAGGTAGTGAATTAGACCCTGGAGGGAATGTTGCTATTTATAAATAAAAATAGTATAAAGTAAGAAATAAGGAGTTTAAGAACATATAGATATCCTTGTAAAAGGATTTTTATAGTATTTTATCTTTCTTTGCAAATTTGATTGGAGTAAAACAACAATATTATTCCATTTTCACTCCCCAATCCACTCTCACTTAAATTTCTCAGAGATAAACATGGAGTTTTCCACTTCCACCTCTGCATCTTTGTCCACTGAGGAATTCTCTTTCCATTTCCCCTTTATTCCCAACATTAACCCTCCACCTACCATTCCACAAAGGGCACATCCTGGCAAGTTCATGAGAGATTTGCCCAAATACAAAGAGTCGGTTAGATTTGGTGCAAGAAAAACTTGGGTAAACATTCAGTTGGCTCTTCCTTTAACCAACAGGCAAACCAAAGTCTGCCTCTGATCAAGCTGGGAGCCTAATTATAATGTCTTAGAGGATTTCATTTATTCTTGAATACTGCCTTATCAGAGCTTAAAAACAGACCATTTCATTCTATTTCTGGTGACCTATCATATGATATTAACCAGAATAAAAAATCTACCAGAGAATGCATTATTTAATTCTATCTGGAATCTCTTCCCAATAAGAATGTCCTATCTTCATTTTCCCCAAAACTAATTAAAAAATAAAGTCATTCACTTTATTTTTAATCCATTTTTATTGTGTCAATTAAAACATTATGTTACTAAAAACATATAATACTATAATGCTTATTTAAAAATGGCAGTCAGTTGCCTACCCATTTCCATGTTAAAAATGAACCACTGCAGGCCTATTATTTACTTTGTATTTTATTCATTCACATTTTTATCACTCCAAATGTACCCTATTCTTTCCTTTTTAATTTTTTAAAAAAATTATTTACAGTGTTCTGTCAATTTCTGCTGTACAGCAAAGAGACCCAGTTATACATATACATATACATTCTTTGCTCATATTATCTTCCCTCATTTTCCATCACAAGTGACTGGATATAATTCCCCAAGCTATATAGCAGGACCTCATTGCTTATCCATTCCAAATGCAATAATTTGCATCTACTCACCTCTGACTCCAAATCCATACCACTCCATTCCCCTCCCCCTTGGCAACTTCAAGTCTGTCCTCTATGTCCATGAGTTTGTTCCCATTCTGTAGATAGATTCATCTGTGCCATATTTTAGATTCCACATGTAAGTGATATGATATAGTATTTGTCTTTCCCTTTCTGACTTACTTCACTTAGCATGAAAGTCTCTACCTCCATCCATGTTGCTGCAAATGGCATTTTTTTTTTTTAATGGTTGATTGATATTCCATTGTGTACAAGTACCACATCCTCTTTATCCATTCATCTGTTAATGGACATTTTGGTTGTTTCCATGTCTTGGCTATTGTGAATAGTGCTGCAGTGAACATAGGGGTGCACGTATCTTTTTCAATTAAACTTTTGTCTGTATACATGCCTGGGAATGGGATTGCTGAATCATATGGTAGTTCTATATTTAGTTTCCTGAGGTACCTCCATATTGTTTTCCATAGTGGTTGAACCAATTGACATTCCCAACAATGGGTTCCCTTTTCTCCACACCCTCTCCAGCATTTGTTATTTGCTGACTTGTTAATGATGGCCATTCTGACTTGTGTGAGATGGTACCTCATTATAGTTTTGATGTGCATTTCGTTATGTTGAGCATTTTTTCATGTGCCTGTTAGCCATACCTATGTCTTCTTTGGAGAAATGTTTGTTTAGGTCTCCTGCCCATTTTTCATTTGGGTCATTTGATTTTTTCATTGTTGAGTTGTTTGAGTTGTTTGTGTATTTTGGGGATTAATCCCTGTTTATTGCATTATTTGCAACTACTTTCTCCCATTCTTTAGGTTGTCTTTTTTTATGGTTTCCTTTGCTGTGCAAAAGCTTGTAAATTTAATTAGGTCCCATTGGATTATTTTTGTTTTTATTTCTATTGCCTTGGGAGACTGACCTAAGAAAACATTTGCACTGTTGATGCAAATGTCAGAGGATGTTTTGCCTATGTTCTTTTCTAGGAGTTTGATGATGTCTTATGTACTTTGTGAGTATATTTTTATGCATGGTGTAAGAGGGTGTGTTCAAGGTTCACTGGTTTACGGTGCAGCTGTCCAGTTTTCCCAGCACCATTTGCTGAAGAGACTGTCTTTTTCCCATTTTATATTCTTGCCTCTTTTGTTGAAGATTAACTGACCATAGGTTTCTGGGTTCTCTATTCTGTTCCATTGGTCTGCATGTCTGTTTTTGTACCAGTATTACCCTGTCTTGATTACTATAGTTTTTTTTTTTTTTTCAGTTTGTAATTTTGTTTTTTTATTTTTTATTTTTATTATTAATTTATTTTTATTATTATTAAAGTATAGTTGATTTATAGTGTTTTATCAAGTTCTGTTGTACAACAAAGTGACACAATCACACATATTTCACACATATTTCCCTGTACTGTACAGTAGGATCCATTGCCCATCCATTCCTAATATAACAGTTTGCCTCCCCCAAGCCCCCAAAATGCCCGTCCATCCTACTCCTTCCTTTTCCCTCCCCTCCCCATATGTTTTTAATATTGTCTAAAGTCTGGGAGAGTTATGCCTCCTGCTTGGATTTTGTTCCTCAGGATTGCATTGGCAATTCTGGGTCTTTAATGGTTCCATATAAACTTTTGGATTATTTGTTCTGTTTCTGTGAAAAATGTCAAGGGTAATTTGACAGGGATCACATTGAATCTGTAGATTGCTTTCAGTAGCATGGACATTTCTATGATATTAATTCTTCCAGTCTAGGAGCATGGAATATCTTTCCACTTCTTTGAATCCTCTTTAATTTCCTTGACTAATATTTTACAGTTCTCAGCATATAAGCATTTCACCTCCTTTGTCAGGTTTATTCCTAGGTATTTAGTTTTTTTGTGTGCAATTTTAAAAGGTGTTTTTTTATATTCCTTTTTTAATATTTCATTGTTGGTAAACAGAAATGCGACTGATTTCTGAATGTTAATCTTATATCCTGCTATTTTGCTGAATTCATTGATCAGTTCAAGTAGTTTTTGCATGGAGTCCTTAGGGTTTTCTATACATAGTATCATGTCATCTGAGTAGAGTGAAAATTTTACTTCTTCTCCAATTTGGATCCCTTTTATTTCTTTTGTTTGTCTGGTTGCTGTGGCTAGGACTTCCAATACTATGTTGAATAAAAGTGGTGAGAGTGGGCAACCTTATCTTGTTTCAGATTTTAGTGGAAAGTCTTTCAGCTTTTCTTAGATTCAACCCCCAGCCTGGCAACTTCCATAAGCTGCAGGTGTGGAAAGAAAGGGAGAGAGGGAGAGAGAAAGAAAGAAAGGAAAGAAAGGAAGGAAGAAAAAAAGTGTGTCTGGGGGTGAGCTTGAGAAGGATTATATATTAAGTTGATTAAATGATCATTTTTCATGATAATAATCAAAAGGTTTTGTCTGAGATTTGTTTTACTACATTTGCTACCAAAGCATGAATCACCTCAGTCTACTAGGCCTTTTTGCAATTACTTTACCAGTTGATTTTCTTTGTTTCATTAAAAGGAGGAGGAAAGAAACAGGTTAAACTGATACTAGTCTTAAATAAGATGGTATTTTGCTTTAAATGAATTGTACAACTAGTGCCATGGTCTACCAGATCCTTTAAAATATTTATAAGAGTGACCACTTGGGACATTAATAAGACAGATAATAATAAGTGAAAAGAAAAAAGCCTTCTACTATTATGTGTGATGCAGATTTTCTCTACCTTCATATCTTGAGATTTACTAAGTTACAAAAATTAAAGAATTAACAGATGATAATTTATAAATATCTTCTAATATGGAATATTTTAATATAACTTGCAGTGCCTAATAAGTACAAAAAAATGCCAATATATATATTGGCATAAATATATATGTTTATTTTCAAGGATAAGTTTACGGAGAATTTGTTTTAGTGTATTAAAACTTTTTGTTTTCAAAAGGCTATGTTTTCACATTGTGGCAATAATTCTTATTGACTTTAGTTGATTGAACATGTCAGGTACCAGTGGTGAAATGACCAAAACTGATAGATTTCTGCCTCTGCCTCAAAGGCATATATATCCCATTAAAAGAGAAAGATGACTTAAGAATGATCATTAATAACAATTACAAATAAACCGAAAGACCTGAAGATTTTTGTCAAGTATAAGATGTTATGAGAGGACACAATATTGTGTCAGACTGGTGACTCTAAGAAAAATAGCACATTTTTTTAGTTTGGAATAGATAAGTGATTGGAATTCTTATACATTTTTAAAATGAAGAAAGCTCATTCAGTCGTTTTGTGTCAGAGATGACTTAGACCAACGTAATGGAAATTCAAAGAATTATACACTTTGTTACTTTTATCCACATGTGAATATCGGCATCATCAGATAATGTTCTAACCTAAAAGTTACAGTGCTGAAGGATAATTTGCTCAGTCATAGATAAAGGATTTTTCTTCAAATCATAAATTCATTGTTACTGTATTACCTTTAAGTAACTGTTTTTAATATTCCACAAAGAAAGGCAACTACTTTTTTTATTTTTATTAATCAATGAATTTATTACATTTATAGTTGTACAATGATTACCACAATCCAATTTTTTTTATTTTATTTTTTTTTATTTTCCCACTGTACAGCAAGGGGGTCAGGTTATCCTTACATGTATACATTGCAATTACATTTTTCCCCCCACCCTTTCTTCTGTTGCAACATGAGTATCTAGACAAAGTTCTCAATGCTATTCAGCAGGATCTTCTTGTAAATCAATTCTAAGTTGTGTCTGATAAGCCCAAGCTCCCGATCCCTCCCACTCCCTCCCGCTCCCATCAGGCAGCCACAAGTCTTTTCTCCAAGTCCGTGATTTTCTTTTCTGAGATGTTCATTTGTGCAGGATATTAGATTCCAGTTATAAGTGATATCATATGGTATTTGTCTTTGTCTTTCTGGCTCATTTCACTCAGTATGAGATTCTCTAGTTCCATCCAGGTCACTGCAGATGGCATTATGTCATTCGTTTTTATGGCTGAGTAGTATTCCATTGTATATATATACCACTTCTTCCTACTCCAATCATCTGTTGATGGACATTTGGGTTGTTTCCATGTCCTGGCTATTGTGAGTAGTGCTGCAATGAACATGAAGGTGCATGTGTCTCTTTTAAGTAGAGTTTTGTCTCGATAGATGCCCAAGAGTGGGATTGCGGGGTCATATGGAAGTTCTATGTATAGATTTCTAAGGTATCTCCAAACTGTTCTCCATAGTGGCTGTACCAGTTTACATTCCCACCGACAGTGCAGGAAGGTTCCCTTTTCTCCACAGCCCCTCCAGCACTTGTTATTTGTGGATTTATTAATGATGGCCATTCTGACTGGTGTGAGGTGGTATCTCATGGTAGTTTTGATTTGCATTTCACAATCCAATTTTATAGGATTTCCATCCCATACCCCCAGTGCATCCCTCCACCCTCCAAACTGTCTCCTTTGGAAATCATAACTTTTTCAAAGTCTGTGAGTCAGTATCTGTTCTTCAAAGAAATTCATTGTGTCCTTTTTTCAGATTCCACATGTCAGTGATAGCATTTGATGATGGTGTCTCATTTTCTGACTGTCTTCACTTAGCATGATAATTTCTAGGTCCATCCATAGCTACCTTTAATTACAAACAAAATGTTTGTCATGAAACAAATTCCTGATATTTAAAGAAAGGCATGTGACATTGAAATAAATTAGATTACTATTTATGAATAATTGCATATGTATGTTAATTACAGTATATATTATGTCAAACTAATAATAACTCAAATGTTTATAAACATGGTCTATAGTTAATGAATTTGCAATTTGTCTGTGCTTGTCATCAATTGCTTTATGCACTTTGTGTGAAAATTTATAGCTTTGTGGGTATTTATATAGTATATAAACAGTCAAATCAACCTCATTAAAATATAAGAAAAATTTGCTTAACTTTTTTTTTAAATCACTGAATCTTTTTATTTGAAGTTGTAGCCCAGATGATATATTTGATATTTATTGAAAAGGATGTCTCCAAGTTTGTCTCACTGCAGTCTTCATTTCAACACAATTTTATGCTCCAACTGTGTTTACCCCAGGATTAAAGTTAAAATAAGCAGTGATTACCTGACTCTGACATTACTAATACTTTTTTCAAATCTTATAATACTCCAGATGGTTTTAAAAGATTGCTAACTTGTTCTGCACATCTGGACCACGTTAGCTGTCTGGATATGAATCGAAGAGTATGTTGATTTAGGTATATATTTTTTGTTAGATGGTCCAGTCTATATTGCTTGGAAGAAAATTTCAAGAGCTGGACAAAAGTTTAAAGGAGAGTCTAAAAGAATGTGTATATAAACAAGTAGGTAAGATTTTGAGCTTTAAAACTGGAGGAAATGTAATGGCTTTTATATATATATATATATATGTATATATATATTACAACTGTGAAGGAGAGAAGAAGGTTTAAACCATTTCCTCATCTGATCTCCAGGTTCTCCCAGAGAAGAATGTTAGCTTGATTATTGTTCAAAGCAAGGAGATAATATAGGTTTAATTCAGGAAGGAAACCATAAGGTTAAAGGCATGACATTATACAACCATAATTAAAATATGAAAAATGCATTTGAAGTCGATCTTTTTAAGGAATAGCAATATATCTTAAAAGAGGACAAAAATAACTAATGGATTAGTGTTCTGTTTTTCAAATAAGTACATTTAGTTTGTTAATTAGCTAAATTGGTTATCATTTCCCTATAAACATATTATTCAGTTTAAGTCTTTAACTTTATCAAATGTATGCCCAATAGAAATTGGGTTTTACTTTAAATTTAGGCTTTATTTTAAACTGTAAACATGTTCTTTCATACTAATCTTGCATAGATGTTAGTGTTTTAAATAATTTGATAGTTCACAAGAAGGATATGTATCAGTATTAAGAGTATTTGATGCAAATACTCCAAAATTAATTAGTACCAAATTTAACTAATACCACATTTAAAATTTCCAGATGTATTTCATTTAGTATATACTTTGATTTATCTAACATTATTAATTTAATATACTTCAAATATTTTGATTTTGTTCTTTATTTTTTATTTATTTATTTTTTTTTTGAGCCAACACTAAGCTAGAAAGAGGGCAATTCTTTGGGTTGTAGTTGTGAGGGTTATTGGTATAAGGTTTGCTGGGTGGTATGTGCATTTCGCTTTGGTATGGGTCATAAATGAGTCTAAAATATCCCATAGTGGCAGACATGTCAGTCATTTTTGCTTTTTAAAGTGAGAAATAGATTTAAATACCACCAGAAGAATCTTAACGTTTTAGTAGCTAAAAAGATCCCTAGTTCTTTGTTTGTACTTGTGATTATATATATATATTCCTGATAGGTTTTTCTAACTCTGGCATTAACTTCAGATTAAGCATTATATCTAGCCTAATTTGGAGGATTTTCTAGCATTGTGTAATATGGTTCTTTGTTTGCAGTAGGAAATTGAGTACAATGTAAAACCGTACTAAATTCTGCAAAGCTACTGCCGTTTGTTAGCATAAAGTAGACAGATATAGCTAAACAGCATTTTTTGTAAACCATTTGTAAGGCATTGCTTAAGAGCCAAAGCAAGAACCTTTGATTTTCAGCATGTATAGAAGGAAGTATCCAACAATAATAGTGTGTAAATAAAATTTTAAAAGAGCATACATTTAAAGCCCAAATTGTAACCCACTGATTTAAAGAACATCATTTTTATGTATTTCTTAAGAGTCTCAGAGGCCTTAGAAAATACAAATTCTTATAGGTTATAGATAGAAAATACCATCAGAAGTCTGAGTTCCTCCCTCCACATAATCAATAGAAATGGATTTAAGACATATTAGATTTCCATCATCTACTAATTGTCCCATTATCATTATAATCACACAATATTTTAAAACTTTTTACTTTGATCTGATCTTCTACTAAATTATTATCTTGTGAGGTCATTGAGTCCTAAATAAACATAATTATAAAAGCCTTCTTTCCTACCTCAAAAAACTAAGGTGAGCAAAAAAATCCCTCATTTTGCATATATGATTTAATTACTATCTGAATCAGGAAACTGAAATGAGTTTTAAAACAAGGTGATAAGTAGATGAATATTGTATTCATCATTTGCATTGTATATCATGATTTATTAGAATGTTTATAACCCCAAAAAGAAATTGTCTTATTCTTATTAAAGAAAATGTATCCTGTTGAAAGCTACTGATTCTACATCATGTCCCCAGGTTAGAAGTTTTTTTGACAACATATGTTATCATTCCTCAAAAGCTTTGTAATAACATGGGGAGGCGGAATGTGAAAGAGAAATGAATGTAAGCATTTAAGTGAGATAGAATAAGTTTTACAAACTAAGTGGACAATGAAGTACAGCCACACTGTACTTCACTGTGTGTGTATATATATATATGCGTGTGTGTATGTATAAATAAATCATGTATTGTGAATAATGTATCGTAATTTATATATGTTCAACATAATGCATATGTCATATACGTTTATGTCATCATAGTGCTGTAACATTGCCATAGCGACTGCTGCATAGTGCATACTCTATATATATTTAAAAGCTTATAATATAGTAGTGAAAATTAAGAAAGAGTCTGAAGATTTATTATGATGCTTTAAACAAGACTGGGGCAATATTAAGAGCATGTTTTAGGGACGAACTAACTTGATATACTGAATTTGAAATGCCTGTGCTATAGGACATTCAATAATTATATTAAATCAATAGTTATAAACATGGGTCATAAATGTAAAACAAATGTCAGAACACCATGAGTTTGAGATGAATCAGCAATAGGTCATACATTTAATTCATCAACATGGAGGGTATGTATGGTAGAGGCTGGATAAGAAGGTACAAAAAGGGTGTCAGAAGCATAAATTTGAGATCACTAATACTTGAAGAGTCATTAAAGGATGTGAAGTGTGAAAAGACTGAGAAAGACTGTTTTGAACACAAGGAGAACATTGGAAAGTACTGTTTATCAAATATAAGGGAAAGAAACACTCAAGACCCAGCCTTCTACATGCTGCTAAATTCTCAAGTGAAATCTTGTAGTGGATGCAGTTTTACTGAAGAGGTGGTAGTGAAAAGAAGACTTCTATTAATTCTAAGATGTAAGCGAAAGTTGAAAAATGGATACAGTTAGTTGAATATAAAGGAGACAAGATACATTAGATGTTTGATAAAGATACGTTAGATGTTTGATAAAGAGAGTTTCAAAGTAGAGGGGAGCTTTCTAGAATGAGAGGAGAAAAGTCTAATGAAGGAAGAGAAATGTGGGATAAAAAGAAAGTGTATATGATCCATAGCGTTAGAGTTCCTTTAAACTAGGATGAGGTGGTACCCTCAGTAGAGTGAGATAGCTTTAGATTGAATTAGTTTTGAATTGAATGAGCACATCTGTTCTGCAACATGAAAATATAAGAAATATCAAATATATATATATACATATATACATTCATTAGAGAATAAAATGCCAAGAAAAATATGTCCTAATTCCTTTTTACTTATAAGTCAGAAATAGGGTTTTCTGCTGCCTGGAAAGAGAATTAGAAGTGTATAAGTTGGCTTAATTTGAATGGTAAATCTTTAGCACATTAAATAAGAGAGCAGAGGGAGGAAAAGAAAGAGGATAAATCTTGAAGAATGATATGATAGGAAGAGATGGTTGATGCTGAAAAAGAAACCAAAATAGTGGCCAGAAAGGAAGAAACAAAACAGAGGACTAGCATTTGCATGAAGATAAATAGTCAGTAGGATTAAATACCTTTCAATTATTTATGTGAGAATATTTAATATTTATTTTGGCAAAAATAACAGCGGTTTCAGAGAAATTGGAAAGGTTTTGCAGAGAAGCAAGATGTAAAATGTATTGTCATAGATGAGATGTGGCAATAACTAATTGAGTTATAAGCAACGTGGTTGTGCAGAGAAGAAAATAAACACATGGGCTTATCTCTGGAGAACATGAGGTCCAGGTATGGTATGTTAATGGGAAGGACAAAGCTAGTATATTCCAGTAGTTCATGAAAAGATCCAAGGAAAAGAGTGGGCTGCAGACAGGACAAAGAAGCGTTAATCAATAGAGAAATATCCCTGAAGAAGGAGGAGGGAAAAAAGGGAAGATTATGATTGATTTTGCTATACTACGTAACTCCTGTGAATACATAGGAAAGAAGATAACTTCGAATATTGGTGGCAGAAAATTGAACATTTGATTTGCTCTCTGAATTTGAAGGCAAGATTTTCTGTTGAGAATGAGGACCATGGAAAGTCATGCTTGAATTTGTCTAGAGAATAAGAATAGGCAGCACCTTGGAAGGATTGTAGAGAGCCCAGATGATATGAGTAAATAAAAATTAATGTTTACAGACCTGCAAAGTTGGGTATTTTTCTCTGGCAATAAATATGGAGCCACCAATTTGTTCTGGCTCAGGTTTAAGGTTTGCCGGGGATGTAGAGAGTGGTATGATTAAAAGACAATTCACAGATGGACTATAGCTTAATAACAAGTCTGGGGTTGAGATAACAGACCTAAACTGAAGGACTAATCTGAATATGGACAAAGTGGGCTGAAGATAGGTGGAGTACCAAGATCAAAGGAATAGAGCTGTGATGAGTTCAAAGAAGTGGGGAAGCTCCAGGTAGATGCTGCAGTTCATAACAATTAATGACAAAGGTAGGAAAAGTGTGCAAAGATGATTTTTTTCAATAAAACAAGAGTGAATTACCACAGTACAGATAAGCCTCAAAGAACTGAAGTTTGTATAAAAGAGAATTAAAGAAACAGTGTGGAAGTTTCCAGGAAGAAAGGAAGACCTGGGGTGTGGGTGTAAGAGTTTCCTTTACTTCACAGGGATGCGCAGGTGGCAGGACCCCCGGGGAATAATCCATCTTTCAGTGAAGGCGTGGACATGCAGGATCTCTCACTGAACAGGTTCTGGATTTAGAGAAATCTAAACTCAGAACAGTGGCTTCACAGTGAATGTGACAAGATAATGGGTGACAGTGGGGCCGTGGAAATCAGTGTTAGGGAAGGAGAAATAATGAGAAGTATGAGATGGAAAGATTAACAAGAGATGATATACAATCAATGAGATTTGCTTCTGCAGTGGTACCAAAGGATATTAGGCATGGCATGATGATAGTTTTAGTTATGTGGCTGATACAATTTTTAGTCACATGAATCTAGAATATGATTCTTTAAACATTTTCTTATAACTAAGCTTAACATATGTCATGATTGCCTGTTTTTTTTCTTTCAAAATCACTTTATTAACATGTAATTCGATGCCATAAAAATCACATCTGAGCATCCTATTCAGTGATATTTAGTAAATATACCATTGTGCAACCATCAGTACAATACAGTTTTGACAGTTTTCATCACCTAAAACTTCCCTTGTGCACATTTGTAGTCAATTTCCGTTCTTACAACAAAAAACCCCCTGAATTACCTTCTGTCTTGACATATTTGCCTTTTCTGAAATTTCCCTTTAAATGGTATCTGGCCTCTTTTGTGTCTTTACTTTTTAATCAGATAAATTCTTTGAAAATATTTTCTCCTGATCTTTAGCTTGTCTTTTCTGTTGTTAAATTTAATCCATAATGCCTTTTGAAGAGCAAAAGTTTTTAGTTTTGATGAGGTTCAGCTTACCATTTTTATGAACTATGATTTTGTTTTCATATCTAAGAACTCTGCCTGTGAAATTCAAGGTCAAACAGATTTTCTCCTTTTGTCCTCTAATTTTTTTATATTTAGCAGTTACTTTTAAGCAGCTGATTCATTTTGAGTTTTTAATTGTTGTTGCTTTTAATGACATGAGGTGTCTAAATATATTTCTTTGCAAATGGATCCAGTTTTCCTAGCACAATTTGTTGAAAAGACTATCATGTGCCCAATATATTGTCTTGGCATCTTTTGTTGCAATACAATTGGCCATAAATATAATGGTTTATTTTTAAACCCACGTTTCATTTTGATCGATCTCTGCATCTCTCCTTATGCCAAAACCACCCTATCTTATTTAATTAGATTTATAGTAAATCTACTCTTGTATTCCAAATATATTTTATTAATATAGTAGGTTATTTGCATTTTCATGTACATTTCAGGATTGGTTTATCAATTTTACAAAACAAAAAATGCTGGAATTTGTATAGGATTGCATCAAAACAAAAGAATGGGGGAGAAGACCACTTCAGTTTTACAAATCATCATAACATCTATCTATTTATTTCAAACTCCTGTTTCTTTCAGCAACATTTTGTGGGTTGCAGTATAGAAATTTTGGTTTCTTTCTAAAATTTGTTCCATAGTCTTTTATTTTTTCGACGCTAATGTAAATGGAGTTATTTTCTTAATTTTAGTATTTTTTTGTTTCATTTTGTTTTATCTTTTTGTCTTTTTAGGGCCGCACACATGGCATATGGGAGGTTCCCAGGCTAGGGGTCTAATAACTACAGCTGCCGGCCTACACCACAGCCACAGCAATGCCAGAGCCAGATCCGAGCCGTGTCTATGATCTACACCACAGCTCATGGTAACACCGGATCTTTAACCCACTGAGCCAGGCCAGGGATCGAACCGGCAACATCATGGTTCCTAGTCGGATTCGTTTCTGCTGTGCCATGGACGGGAACTCCGATTTTAATTATTTTCATCTGTTACCAGTAGGTAAATTAATTTTATTTTTATTGATCTTTTATCCTACTACTTTGTTATATTTCTTAATTCTAGTAGTCTTTTTATAGGCTCCTTAAAATTTTCTACATACAGGATTATGCCATCTTCAAGTAAATGCAGTTTTCTTCTTTTCCAGTCTGAATGCCTTTTATTTATTTTTATTGTTTTAATTAATTCTCTGGCTAGAACCTCCAATACAATGTTTAAATAGGAGTAACAAGAATAAACATTTTTGCCTTATTCCTGATCTGAGAGGGAAAATATCCAGTCTTTTACCATTAAGGGCAACACCAGCCATGGCTTCTGATAAATGCTTTCATTAGAGGAATACATTCCTCATCTTTTCTTGTAGTTTGCTGTGAATTTTTTTTTTTTTTTTTTTTTTTTTTGGTCTTTTTGCTATTTCTTTGGGCCGCTCCCGCGGCATATGGAGGTTCCCAGGCTAGGGGTTGAATCGGAGCTGTAGCCACTGGCCTATGCCAGAGCCACAGCAACGTGGGATCCGAGCCGAGTCTGCAACCTACACCACAGCTCACGGCAACGCCAGATCGTTAACCCACTGAGCAAGGGCAGGGAACGAACCCGCAACCTCATGGTTCCTAGTCGGATTCGTTAACCACTGCGCCACGACGGGAACTCCGCTGTGAATTTTTATCATTAATAGTTCTGGCCAAATGCCTTTCCTGTATCTCTGATATGGTTTGGTTTTTATCCCTTTATTCTATTAATTTGGTGTATTTAGTTAATTTTTAGGTGTTGTAAAAAACTTGAATTCCTGGAAAAATTCCAGTTTGTCCTGATATATAATCTTTTTTCTATGTCGTAGGATTTAATTTGCTGATGTTCGGTCAATAATCTGTATCTATGTTCATGTAGTTTCTATAATTTCTTGTACTATATTTTCCTGATTTTGATATCTGGGTAATATAGTCTTCACAGAAAGAGCTGGAAAATGTTTCCATATGTATGTATGTATGTATGTATGTCTTTTTAGGGCTGCACCCATGGCACATGGAGGTTCCCAGGCTAGGGGTGGAATTAGAGTTGTAGCCACTGGCTTACACCACAGCCACAGCACCTCGGGATCTGAGCTGCGTCAGAGAACTTCACCACAGCCCATGGCAATGTCGGATCTTTAATCCACTGAGCAAGGCCAGGGATCGAACCTGTGTCCTCATGCATACTAGTTAGATTCATTAACACTGAGCCACAATTGGAACTCTCCCACTTTATTTTTAAGAGAGTTTAAGATGTCATTATTTCTTCTTTAATGTACAATAAAAGCCACTAGTGAATTCATAAGAGCCTGAAACTTTCTTCATGGGACTTTTTCTAATTCTTAATTTCTTTACCCAGTAATGGGTCAGTTTAGATTTTCTGTCTTACTGAGTCAATTTTGATAATTGTTGTCTTTTTATTAATTTGTCAATTTCATTTACATGTTATGCTTTGCTGGCATGAAATTGTTCATAACGCTCCTTTACAATACTTTTAACTTCTGTCAGGCCATCAGTAATGGCTTTTAAATACTCTGATTTTTCTTTTTGTCTTCTCTCTTTTATCTTGGTTAGTCTAAAAAATTGTTAATTTTAATATTTATTTGCAAAATTATCTTTTGGTTTTATTGACTTTATTGATTTTTTGAAATCTCAGATGTTTATTATTTGATTTCTTCTGCTTGAACTCAGTTTTTTCTTTCTTTTTGGCTGTTTTCAAAATGTTGAAGTTATATTTTTGAATAAAGATTTTTCTTTATATTAGGGATACAGTTATTTATACCTATGAACTATTCAGCAGGATCTACTACATTTTGATATGTTTTGTTTTCATTTTCAAGTTCAAAATATTTTCTAACATCCCTTGACATTATTCTTTCAAGTGTAAGTTTGTTTACAACTGTCCTGCTTAATTTCTAAATATTTGAAGATTTCCCAACTCTTGTTTCAATTTAATCCAATTACATTTTGAGGACATACTTTCACATCTTTCAACCCTTTTGAGTTTGAGCCTTGTTTCATAATGTAGTACATGTCATATCCTGAAGAATATTTCATGTACACTTGAGAGAGAGATAACTGTCCTTTTGTTGTGTGTGTACTCTAGATGATAGGTCAAGCTGGATAATAGTATTGCTCAAGTCTTCTATATCCAGGTTGATTTTTTTTATATAGTTGTTTTAGTAATTACTGAGAAGTTGGCATTGAAATATCAAACCATAATTACTAAGTTGTCTATGTATCCTTTCAACCCTGTCAGTCTTTTCTTCATGTATTATGAGACACTTATGCTAGGATGCATATTTATTTATAAATATATGTATGGACTTTTTTTTTTTTTCAGTGATTTTTTACTTTTTCCATTATAGCTGTTATCCTCCATCATGCTGCATCATAAATGACTGGACACTTTTATTATTACTAAATTTCTTTCTTTGTGTTCAGTAATATTTCTTAAATTTTATTATGTTTGACATCATTAATACCTGCTATCATCTTATGATCACTATATCACATGTATATTTTCATCCACCCTTAAATGTACTTCTTGTAGATGGCATGCATTGAATCTTTCTTTTTCATTTGCATTTTTATGGATGATTAGCCAAAACTCATTTAATTATCAATATGTTTGAATTTCTGTCTACATTTTCTTTATAGTTTTCTCATATATTTCTTTCTCTGTTGCTTCTTCCTCCTGTATTTTGTGTAAACTATTTTTATCATAATTTTAATTGCCATGATAATTTTTTAAAATACTTCTTTTTACTTAATGATTGCTCAAATAATTACAATATGTATTTTAATTTGACACAATCTACTTCCAATTAATTTCAAGAACTGTAGAAGTTTATCCTACTTTCAATAACAGATTGCCTGTAACAGTCTAATGGATACAGACAGAAAACATGTGACTTATGGGAAACATGAAAAGGACTTTATCGTTCACAAAATATTGGAAGCCAAATGATTGGCATTTTTATGCCCTGGTTCCCTGAGACCTAATTTCTACAAAGGCCAACTGGAAAGGGTCAAGAGGCACTTGCTCACACAATGAGTTTCCTTACAGGAAAGAAACCCTGAGGTCACTTTACTTGGATCTCATATGAGGACAGCAAGCTTGCCTATGCTTTTCTCCATTGGGAAGACAGTATTTCTGTCTTCCAAGGCTATTGACTATACATTCTTGAAAATACAGTCCAGCACAAAGGCAAAAACTTCTCTGCTGACAAGGTATATGGTAATGAGAGAGACCCATGGGGAATTTTATCCCAACAATTAATGCCAGTTTAATTCCAGTTAAATATACTAACTTTGCTCTAATATAATTCCATCTTTCTCTCTCTTTTGTGCTATAATTTTCATTTATATTACATATATATATATGTATGAAAACATGAAAAACACGGTATTATTGCCATGTAGAATGATGCGTATTTTAAAGAAATTGAAGAGGGAAAAGAGAGTCACATTTTTAAAATAATTTACATTTACCCACATAATTATCAATTCCAGTGTTCTTGATTTCTTCTTGTCTAATTATGTTTACATAATTATACAAGAAAAAATCAAGAAGCTGATTTCCTTTCAGCTTAACAGTTTCCTTTACCATATATTGAATGACAGGTGTACTAGCAATGATTTATCACAGTTTTTGTTTATCCAGTAATGCCTTTATTTCACCCTTTTTTTAGAAGAATGGCATAAATATATACATATATATTCCATATATATAGTGTATGTATATACTATACATATGGTGTGTGTGTGTATCCTTCAATATGTACATGCATATTTCAGCATTCTGAACACAGCTTTTTAGCTATCAGTAGTTTTTGTGGGAACACAGATACTAATCTTATTGTTATCCTGTACATGGCGAATTGTTTTTCTGTCACTTTTTTCAAGATTTTTTTCCTTTGTTTTGGCTTTCAACCGTTTGTCTATTTTATATCTGAGAGTGATCTCTTTGTTTCTAAACGTTTTGGTATTATTTTTTAAAAATCAAATTTGGGGAATTGTGTGCCATTATTCTTTCTTTATTTTCCTGCTTCTCTCTTTCCTCTGCTCCAGGGCCTCCTAATACATCTATGTTGGTGTGCCTGATGTTGTCCAAAAGGTGTCAGAGGTTCTGTCTTTTTTTCCTTTCTATTCTTCAGAGTATGTACTTTGTACTTCAGAGTATGTACATTTCACAGCAAATGACCTGAGCTGCTGCAGTGACAATGCCAGATCCTCAAAACGTTGATCCACAAGAGAAATAGATCTTCTGACCATTTTTTTAAATTTGGTGGTGTGTTTTTTGATGTAAAGTTGCATGAAGTGTTTGTATATTTCAGAGATTAATCTCTTGCCAGTCACTTCATTTGCAAATATTTTCTCCAACTCTATGAGTTGTCTTTTTGTTTTGTTTATGGTTTCCTTTGCTGAGCAAAAACTTTTAATTTAATTATGTCCTATTTGTTTATTTATTTATTTATTTATTTTATAAATTTTGAGAGTTTATTTAAGCAAATATCAATTTGAATCAGTTTGGTGGTACCAAACCCCCATTGCTTTATTATTATTTTTTTTTAGAGACCTCTATCACTTGGATATCTGTAGCCGATTGGAAAGTAGTTCCAAAGTCCAGGCAGTTTTCATGTCTTTTCACCAAAGCCCATCTAGTCTTCCACATGCATGTGCAGAGCATCCCATTCAGTGGTAATTGCTTGGAGATCTGACATGATTTTGCATTTCCACTTCATATATACATAGCTATCCAATAAGCCAGGAATGTGGGAGAACTTGACTAACTCTTCTCTGGCTCTCTTATTTCTAGGTTCAATTTTGCTAAAATTTTTGATTGGCCAGTGGACTAACTCCAGTCTTGACTTCTACCTTAAACTAGTAGAGCTGCAGGCTTTCTGTATTTGTTTCCAATTGTGTTTGATACTTTTATTAGTAATATAATTGAGGTTGGACTTTCCACTCTGAAACAAAGTCAGCTCTCTGGAACTGCCATGGAAGCCTCTGGGTTTTAGTCAACATGGCCCTGGTAGAACCACTATGCTGATTGAGATAATAGGAGGGGTGCATGGGAGTAGCCCTAGAAATAATAGCACTGATTCCAAACATCACTACTTGAAATTCATCTGTACATCACAAAAGATGCTTCTTTTTGTATTTGTTTGTTTTGACCAGTTCCTGGAACCTTGAAATAAATATTTCTGACAACTTCTTTCATGTATATGTTTTTTGGGGGGAGAAAACAATTTTTTATCTCTTTACTCCTCCTAAACCATAAATTATCTTTCTGATACAAAAAAAAAAAAAAACAAACAACTTTTAAGTTACTGTTCTGGATTTTCCAAGATACTTATTGTTTAAAAAGACATCCCTTTCCTATGCCATCCACTTCTGCTCTGTGGCATTTTTAGTATTCTCTAGCAAATATTCTCTGAGTTGCTGTCACTGTCCCCATCAGATCCCAGTTTGGATGGTTCCCTCCATAACTTAATGCTGTTATAGTCCCTCTGTCTGATGGTGAGAGTCTGCAGAGTTTCCTGTTTGTGTTCTCACTTCTCTGGTTAATTCCTTCTTTGGGGTGGGTAAGAGATTGTAAATTTCCATTGCAAACCTGTAGGACTGAAGAACTGAAAGAATTTTAAGAATTACATTTTTGCATTCTCAGGCTGGACACACAATGCCACTGTGGTGACCCAGAAGAAGGCTTTCACTCAAAGATACAGTACTGGTCTGCTTTAAAGTCATTTCTCTAATCATCAAGAGAGTTGTACCTTTAACACCTCACTTCAAAAGACTGGACCAAAACAAAAAAAAAACAAAAACTGAGGTAGAAATTAGAATCCTAATATCATATATACCTTGTTTGGTCTCCATATCCTCATGCACCGTTCTGCCCTCTCTCCTCACAGTTCAAAAGAGTGAATGATCTGGGAGCAGAGATTCAGCTTCCCATATATTTCTGCTTTATAACTACAGAAGAGACTTTTTAAAAAATTTAAGAGCCCTGTATTTACTAGTTCTTCTCTTTACAATATCTTCTCTGGGCAATGTCATTCGTATGTCTCAAGGCCTGATTCAAGTTAGTCATCAATTACAAGAGAGAAAACTATCTCAGCTGGTATATGTCTTCCTGCCACATTTGAAAACAGGCTTTTCAAAATACAAGAATTCCCTGCATTTCTGATGAATAAAGGACTGGACTGATCATATGTCAAGGCAAGTCCTTGACTAGAGGTGCAAAAAGCAATGTGAATCACAATGTACTGGAAAAACAGTAGCTTCTGATATTTGGGAAGGATTTGATTTAAAAGAAATATGCATATGGATAGGGAGACTCTAGCCCAGTGATCTTGATGCTTGTTTCACATTAGAATCAGCTGGGGAAGCCTTAGAATGTAACCGGGTTTATGATCCATCTAGAAGTCATTATTAATTGTTCTAAGACACAAATACCATTTAATTCTGTAATGTACCCACTGCTTGCTGGAGCCTTTCTGGTCGGGGTTAGAAAAGTCTCATTTGTTTTTATGAATTTACTGCCTACACCCTGAGGAGTCGCTATACAAGGTAATGAAAGTCTCTGGTGGTAGAAAAATGCCTAGATGTAGTCAAAATGTTTAAGGCACTGGTGGTTAGAAAATCTCAACTGGAAGTTCCCATCATGGCTCAGCAGGTTAAGTACCCAACGGAGTATCCATGAGGATGTGGGCTCAATCCCTGGCCTCACTCAGTAGGTTAAGGATCCGGCATTGCCACGAGCTGCAGCATAGGTCAGAGATGGGGACTGGATCTGAAGATGCTGCGGCTGTGGTGTGGGTCTGCAGCTACAGCTCTGATTCGACCTCTAGCTTAGAAACTTCCATAAGCTGTGAGTGTAGTCATAAAAAGAAAAAAAAAAAAAAAACAGCCTTCTCTCTACTTCCTTTGATAGCCTTCATCCCTCTACTACTTACTTCTAGTTCAGAATTATCACTGTGTTCTTTTTAAAAGGCATGGTCCTTAGGCTAAAACAACCCTGGGCTCTGATAACATTCATGTTCTGGAACATCAAAACAGAAAACCTCATCTTGAATGTTGGGACCTGCTTGAGTTTTACCTGTTGAAGTTTTTCACAGTGTAACGACTCTTTCTTACATGGCATGCCCAACACTACCACCTCTGGATTTCCAGCTCTCAGCGTCTGAAGAACAAGCTATCTGAGGCAAGAGGGGTATAACATTTTTCTAGGCATGCTGGCTAGATTGGGTGGCTCACACAACAGCAGTTATGTTCTCACAGTTCTGGGGGCTGGAATTCCAAGATCAAGGTGTTAGCAGTGCTGCTTTCTCCTGAGGCTTCTCTCCTGTCTTGCAGAATGCTGCCATCTTGATGTGTCCTCACCCAGTCTTCCCTCTGGTGTTGCATCCCTGTCTCTCTGTGTGTCTTAATTTCCTCTTTCTTCAAGGATACTCATCAGATTGGATTAGGGCCAACCCTAAAGGCCTTATTTTAGCTAATCACCTCTTTAAAAACCACATTTCCAGGGGAGTTCCTGTTGTGGCTCAGTGGTAGTATCCATGAGGATCTGGGTTCTATCTCTGGCCCCACTGTGAGTTGTGTAGGTTACAGATGCAGCTTGGACCTGGCATTGCTGTAGCTGTGGTATAGGCTAGAAACTGCAATTCTGATTCAATCCCTAGCCTGGAGATTTCCATATGTCATGAGCAAGGCCCTAAAATAAATAAATACATGCATACATACATATATACATATCAAACTTACAAATCTGGTTGCATTCTGAGGTCCTGGGATTTGAACTTCAACATATGAATTTTGTGGGAGAAGGTAGCCCATAACAGGTGCTGAAGCTGCTGAGAGAACACAGAAAATAAAGCTGAAATGAGGACTAATTTAATCTGTCTTATAACAGCTACTCATTTGTCCTTGTCTTCTTGCTTATAAAATGAGAAAAAAAGCCAGCCTCCCATTAGTTAAAATTAGAAAACATGTACTACAATTAGGCTACATAGTGTTAGAATATAATTCTCCATGGATTCCTTATGTTCTGTGTGTTCACTTCTGAGCACAGGGCATGTTTGAATAGCAGCTGGAATTGAAAGTAAGAAAGAGTATAGCCCTCTGGAGATACTTGAAATAATCCTACGATATTGAAGATAAAGCCTTCTACTTGCCCTCACTTCAAACATTTGTTTACATTATGGTGTAATAACCTAAAGCTGGCATGCTGTTCTCCCAGGGAGGAAAGTTGCTTATATTCCAGGGTCATTAGTAACCTCTAGAAGTGGGATGGGAAGGTCACTAACACTTCTGATAAAGGTCAGAATTTTCTGAAATTCAGTTCTTCTTTTGTGGTGACAGGTTCTGACAGTGTCTCCCTGTGGGCAATGGGACATAGTGAGCCAGGACCTGGTATCACTATGGCTGCTCTTTTTGCTGTGAAAAGTAAACTCACAGTCTCTGACCCAGAGGTCGTGGGTTCTTCTGTCAGTATGTAATATAAAACTCTACAAGGCTAACTGGCCAGTTTTAGACCTTTCACAATATCTGACTAAACACAGATAACTACTAAATAACTGTCAGTTCTTACAATGATTTTCTCAGGCATTTTTGTGACCTTAAGCTGGATAACGTGTGATCACCAGGGAAACTTGGGATTTCTTGGAATCTCTTAGATTCTCTCTCCAGGATACAATTCAATTCCTATATAGTTACTATATATAGGAGTTAAAACTTTACTGAATTTACTTGTTCCATTTATGATTCTAGGCAGAAATGTCATGAGTATACACTCTGCCTAAAATAAATGAGCAGCAAATACTCTGCCTGAAATTTGATTGTGTTAAAAATTAGAATATTTTCCTGTGATAACTCAACCAAAAATGATAATCATCCTTTACATAGTTAGTAGAAGTGACTTTTGGTAAATCCCTAACAATGCTATAGGTTAGCACCAAGTGATTTGTTTTCTTAAAAGTTGGTAATTGGGACATAAAAATATTTTTACTTTGTATTCCTTTCCCCCATTTCTAAAACATGTCTGTCTTTCCTGCCTTAAAAGCATAACTTCAATAGAATCTATAATGAAAACAAGATGTGGGAGTTCTCTTGTGGCTCAGTGGTAGTGAACCCAACTAGTATCCATGAGGACACGGGTTCGATCCCTGGCCTGGCCCAGTGGGTTAAGGATCTGGCATTGCCATGAGCTGTGGTGTAGTTTGCAGATGTGGCTTGGATCTGACATTGCTGTGGCTGTGGTGTAGTCCAGCAACTGTAGCTCTGATTCAGCCCCTAGCCTGGGAACTTCCATATGCCAGTGAGTGTGGCCCTAACAAGAGAAAAACAAGATGGAGTATAGAGAGCAGACGCAGACTATGTAATACCAAATAGTTCAGTACCTACCCATTAACTCTTGAGCACGGCAGAGCAGGAAGTAGAAGAAGAGAACATAGGTCGAAATATTTCTAAACAAAATTATAGGATAATAAGTACATGGGGCAGTGCATTTCAGTTTTGAGTTTTAACAGATCTATAGCTAATGCTAAAATGTTCAGTGGTATCTCTGGTCTCATTTCATCTTTTTATTCTATTCTCTCAGTATATTCTACTAACAAACATCAACCCCTCTACTGGTCTTTTCTATGTGTGATTTAAAAAAATAATCTGTAAAACATTTTTGGTTTTTTTTGCTATTTATTTTTTTAATTGTTATTTCCCCAATATATTTTTTTTTCTGCTGTTCAGCATGGTGACCCACTTACACATACTACAGAAATACAAAAAACCATGAGAGAATACCATGAACAATTGTATGCTAACATTTTTGACAACCTAGAAGAAATGGACAACTTTCTAGATACTTACAGCCTGCCAAAACTGAATCATGAAAAAATAAATCAACTGAACAGGCCAATCACTAGAAATGAAATTGACTATGTCATAAAAACACTCCCTACATAGAGTCTAGGCCCAGATGGCTTCACAGGTGAATTCTACCAAACATACAAAGGGCCAAAAAAACATTTTGATTTACTCTACTTTTTTGGCCTTACCCTAGCCATGAAGATAGCTGCAGTTTAACAACCCTCCCAGGTGATTCTTCTACACCATAATTTTGAATCCTACTTGGTAGCCTTGGTCTTTATGTATTTATGAAATTTCCTCATTAATTTAAAATCCAGGCCTAATACTTTAACCACATTCTTAATTGACTCCCTTTAGACCCTCCTGGACTGTACTAGCAGTACTCACACTGACATTAGGCAAGCACTTCATATGTGTTACTCTAATCATCACGCTAGTCCTATGGAAAAGCTAATCTCCATTTTACATATTTAAAAAATAGATAAGCAGTTAAATAACTTGAAGACTCACTTGTTGCTTGTAACTAGAAAAAATGGGATTGGAGAATGATAGAAATAGCCCAGTAACCCAAATGACCATATATTAATTCTGCCTAGAGCTAGGTGCTTCTGCCTATAAACTTGATTACATCAGTCAGTCACCACCAGGTTGCCTCCATAATGTCTATTTAGAAAAATGTGCTTCTTTCCCACAGATAGCCTTGCTGAGAAAGTTGACTGAATGTTACCATTGTGTAAACAAGCTGTTGAAATTTCAGCGTTCTTATCAAATCATTAATTTTAAACCATTGTAAAATCTTCCATCTCTCCTACTAAAAGATTCTGTGAAATTAAATTACATTTTTTTATTTTGTTCTCAGGGTGGTTCTGAGGTTGAATTTTTTGTCATGTCCTATTAATAATGTACCAGGATGCTCAATAACACTTTTATTGTTGCTTTATATTAGCTAGTGGAATCCACAATTGTTAGGAATGCCAATTCTCAGACCATTAATCAGAAACTTGGAGGTGGAGCCCATTGGTCTGTGTTTTAACAAGGTTTTCAGATGAAAACTAAAGTTAAGAATCACTTTGTGGTTTTTTTTCTATTTTCAATGTCTTGAGTGAAAAAAAAAGGTAGATTTAACTTCCATATTCTATGTTTCTACTCTCCAGGAATATCACCACTTTTAAGTTAAAATCTGCTCATCTCATATTCACTCTAAAATCACTGTACTTACAAAATGGAAAAATAATTAATAAGGTTGTTTTCTTCCCTTAAACCACCATCATCATATTTTTTCTAAAAGTACAGACACAAATACACACACTCTTCTAATTTAACCATTACGTTATTCTGTATTGCTCTGTAGCTAAAGTAAGTTTGCATAAGAATTTGCTTGATATCTGTTTCTGAGTAAAACATACAAATTTTATTTGGGTTAATTCTGATTTAAAAAATACTTTTCATATTTTACCACTTATGAAATGTAAGACATTGGCATATATTTTGAAAAGATGCTGTAAAGAAAAGAGGCTAATGATAAACATGCATGATATTGACACAAAAATTTAATTTCTACCAAAAAAACAAAGATGATTGGTGCAAAAGGTATCTTCATGCGAGTATCTACAATGTATCCACAGGTTCCTAAGTGTGATGGAATTTGACTTTGCTAGAGTGGATTAGTAACAAAAATAACAACATCACTGTGTTTTTAGATGCTTGAAAGACATAAGGAATCTTCATAACCGCTAAAAATACAGTATAGTCTACCACACAAAGGGATGCTAAGAACATGTGGGGTCTAAAAGTTGTGGATTAGGGCCAGCTGAGCGCAGCAACAAGCAGCTCATTTGAGCAGCCCGCACAAACACTTCTTTCATAGAGGAACACTCTGTCACTATCCCCATCCCCTCCCCACTCCCTGAAAAATCCCATACATGACATTTGCATTGACTTCATCAACTTCAAATTGCACCATCATGAATACTAGCATGCATTTTGTATTCTTCCCATCAGTAGCCAGGACAGGAGGCTAATTAGCTTGCTACTGATGCTTTAAACACAGGATTGCCATAAAGGGCAATTCTCTCTCACAAAAACCTCAACTTCAAAACTGTCAATTTAGAGAAGGGATTTTTTTTTTTTTTCTAGCACAAGCCAAACCTAAAGCTACCTATGTTTAAAAGTTGAAATTTTTATACTCAAATGTGAAATAATATTTTGAAAACTACTCCAGCTCCAACAAATATGATTGTTATAGACTTTGTTATAAATGAAATGAAGTCATTTACTGAAAGATGTTATAAAGTAAGTAATATGGCTGCTCTATAGACCTTAAATTCTGTTATAAATGAAGTCATTTATTAAAAGATGTTATAATGTAATATGACATGGTTAGAGTAATAGTGGTGGGAATGAAATTTAGAATCTTCGTTTTCAGACTCTGATCTCCCAGGTGGTCATGCTTTGGGTAAATTTCACTGGGTTTAGACCTGAAACAATTCTTAGAAGCTGATTGACCTCTGGTAAACAATACTTCTTTCTTAAGCATGCAAATGAATAACCATTTATAATATTCCAACAGAATAAGAATTTGAAAGTTTTTATGTAAATATTTAATACTGATGATTCTTTAAAAACATGTAAAATTGAAAACACTGGCATAATTGTAGACATTGTAAGTAAATACCTGCATATGTATATACAGGTATATTTACAAACGCACAGAAGAAAAAATTTCCTTTTTTTTTTTAAGCTACAAAAGAAAAAAATTTAAATATTACTTCTTGATTTTTTTTCCATAAAATAATGAACTACAAGATACGTCACAGGAGTTCAGTACATCCCTCATCTTGAAAAAATAGGCACATGCAGCATTTTGTAGAAATTGGTTAAGGGATTTGGATAAGGGAAAAGAGGACAAACATCCATAAGTCATCTGATTGTGTTTAAAATGCTCCATTTGTACTCATGTACTTAATAGTTATGTCTGAGAGAAATCTCTCCTGTTTTCCTTTTGTGGAGATGATAAACAAGTGATTATTGCCATACAAAAGTAAATCAGACTGTGTTACAACAAGGTCAAATCTTCTGTGCGGTAAAGCTTTCAAAGCACATTTATCTTTGAGAACTGATGTTAACAATAGTTTTTGAGGAGTTACTTTGTGCCTGTGATAACAAGGTTTGACCTGTAAAAAGCTTTTATTTGTTTGTTTGTATATATTGCAAACTGAGCACCGCTAGTATAGTTAGCATCCATTACCAACATAGCTACAATTATTTTTTCTTGTGATAAGAACTTTTAGGATCTACTCTCTTAGCAACTTTTAAATATACAGTACAGTGTTATTAACTGTAGTCACCATGCCATGCATTATATCTTCAAGGCGGATTTAGTTTACAACTAGAAGTTTGTACCTTTTGATCTTCTTCACCCATTTTTCCTACCACCAATCTGTTCTCTGTATCTAGGAATTTGTTTGTTTGTTGGTTGGTTGGTTGGTTTATTTGTTAGATTCCACATACAGATGAGATCCTAAGGCATTTATCTTTTTCTTTGTGACTTATTTCATTCTGCATAATGCTCTCAATTTCTGTCCATGTTGTTGCAAATGGCAAAATTTCTTTCTTTTTTATGGATGAAAATATTTTCTGATGTGGATGTGTGAGTGTATGAATGTGTATGTATATACTTACATACACAGAGGGTTGAGTTGTCAACAGCATGAGTTTGAACTGTGCAAGTCCATGTATACATGAATTTTTTTCAGTAGTTAATGATGGAGTACTACATGATCCTCAGTTGGTTGATCCATAGATATGAAACCATGCCTGGATATGGAGAAACCTCAGATACCAAGGGCCAGCCATAAATTACTCTCTGGTTTTCCACTGAGGGGAGGGTTGGTGCTTCTGTCACGTTGCTCAAGTGCCAAATGTATATATGTGTGTGTGTACATATATATTTATGTATGCATATTACACAAATATGTATATATTTATCACAATTTATTTATCCATTCATCCGTCAGTGGACACTTAGGTTGCTTCCAAGACTTGGTTACTGTGAATAATGCTGTGATTACCATGGGGGTACATAGAGCTATTCAGGTTTGTGTTTTCTTTTCCTTTAGATAAATGCCTAGACATAGTTTGTTGGATCATATGGGAGTTCTATTTTTAATTTTTCAAAGAATCCCTATGATGTTTCCCATGGTAGCTGTACCAATTTTACATTCCCTGCAGTATTGTAAGAGCGTAATGACTTTTATACTATAAAGAACTATAATTTAAATACATGATCTCTGCTTTAGAATGGATTCTTATGATTTAGAAATATTTCAAATTTTTTCTTTGTTTTGCATTTTTTTCCCTTTCAGAAGCCACTAAAGAAAAACTACTAACAATGTGGCTTTTAAAAATATTATCCTCTATGGTCCTTATATTAAAGGTTTAAAACTATAGTATTCTTTTATCAACACTAGAGTAATAAGGAGTATATCACCAATAATTTTCTTATTATGGCCACCAAAAACTGAATTTAAAAATGCAAAACATTAGAGGATATCATTCAAATGAAAATTTTCTGAAGTAGCATCATAAAACTATCATAAATAAAATAATGAGTATATTAATTTAGAAATCATTAGCTCATATCTCATTTTAGCTGTACTGCTAAACAAATCAGAGTATCTGCAAGGATTTTAATTATTTAGTTAAATATGGTCTTATACTAAACTCCTCTTCTGCCTGTGTTGGAAATAGACTGCAGATGATTACATTTCCATAGACTTCACAACACGAGCTTCTTTTGGATTGAAATAAGAATGTTAAGGTTGCCAAGTATAAAGTTTATAACTGCTGTTATTTTGGATTATATAGAGTTATGAAAATCCAAATGTTTTACAAAGTTAAAAAGTATTCTTTTTTTGCTCACTTATAACTCAAAAATCACTAAAGTCATTCTGCCAAAACATACCAAGAAGCCCAGGTTTTTGCCATATGCCTGCATAATCTTATCAAATCACTGCTATTCATGTGCACATTCACACACTCACACACACACACACACACACACACAAACAAGGGATGGCAAAGATTAAAAATACATGTGTTTTACAGAAGCTTGAATTGAAACCATGACCTCATTTGAACACAGCATGTAGCTTATTTCTAGGGTTATTTTTAAATTGGCATTAACAAAATTACATATGTGTATTTTTTATTTAGTACTTCCTATACCCACTGTAATTTTAATGTCTCTGGGTACTCAAGTGATTTAAATTATCTAATAAATGAAAAGCTTATTTTTAAAATTTATTTACTATGTACAATTTTCTTTTTTCATCAGTTAATAATATGACACAGTTATATAAAAGTTAACAGCATGCAGGGAACACCAGATAGGCATTAGCTAGAATATTGATGATATATTTAATATTTAATGTAATAACTATTATTAAAACACATGTATAAATAGATTCTTGGACAAGGTCTTTACAGTGGTATCTTAAGTTCTTAAAATAACTAAACTCTATTAATAAATCGTTCATTAATTTTTCTTTGTGAAATTTAGCAGTTCAAACAATCCCGTTCTGAGGCTCTGATTGTCCAAAGTTCCGTATTTCCTCTTTTTCATTACCCATTGCATATCTGCATTTAATCTGAGCCTCTAATTAGGTCCTTTCAGAAAACGATGACAAAGATTGCGTTCTCTCTTAAGACATGGACTAAGAAGGGAATTTCAAATTTGGATTTTCTGAAGTGTTTAAAGAATAACTAATTCATGCCAAAGAAGAATTAAAAACTGCTCCTGTATGTCTGTGTGTTGGAAAAAAAAAAAAAAAAAAAAAAAAAAAAAGGAGTGGTGAGTGTAAAAGGCCCTCAAATATCTCCATACTTTTGTTCTAGGATAAGGCTCAAATGCTTCAGGGTACAGGAGGTTCTTTCCAAGCTGATCTCAGACACCCTCCGATCCCAGTTTTTTTTTAAACCAATATTCTAATCCAAAGCACCATTTCAAGAAGTGTGTCCTTTCTGATTATAATTTGTGTCTGGTACCTTCATCTTTCTAATTTCATCTCTTTGCTGTTTATATTCACAGAGTTAATTGCTTATGTCTTCATCTGATTCAGTGCAGAGCTACTTTAGCTTTCCTTTTGTTCTTAGCCCTAGCAAAAGGGTTGTGTTTATTTAGTATTTTAATAAATGAGAAAATATTTTCTTTTTTGAGGAATATGGAAAACTGTATATAATCTACTTAATGGGACTGACACTGTCATTCATTCCTATTATGAATTTAGACCACCTCAATAGCTAGTGGGTATGGATACAGGTATAACTACCTGGAAGTTTTGAAAGAAATAATTATGGAAAATCCAGCCTAAAAACTTACATCAAAATGTTTGGGTGTAGAGGGGACTGAGTGTAAAGGGGACTGGACATGAATTATAAGAGGGGTCTGGGCATGTATAAGTTTTAAAATCCCCTAGGCAATCCTAACAGGTTGATAAACACAGCCATAGATGATATTCTATGTCTGTAAGTTTTCATATCACATGCATTTATGAATTAGGCCAAGGCATCAATGAGCTTTGTGCTGAAGTTATCCTATAAGGTGGTTAATATGGTTCTATTTCCTGGGCATTTTTCCATTTCACAATGACATTAGAAATTTTTTGTGGAGTTCAGACCTCTAATTTTTTTAACCTATTTCTCACAACCAGATTTGAGCATGAATTTGTGAGTTAACTGTGCCATTTTACTTCCTTTTACAAAATCTTTTGTAGATGTTTATCTCAATTTTACTTGAACAAGTCACTTTGTGTTTCTCCCGTAATACAGTCGATACTGATTAGTGGATTGTTCTAATTCAAGTCAATTTCTTTGCTTGAATTGATTAAAAATCAACTTCCCTACAATTTGCCCTGATCCTTGGCATGTTAAACAAATCTTACTTTTTCTATCAGTAAACCCATTAAATATTTGAAGATGGTTATTATATTTACTTTTCCGAGTTGTATTTCCATGTTCCTCTTATAGTATACTCTTTGGCTTTTGTATTACTTTTAATAATTCTAGTTAAAGCATGTTGCTATACAACTATTTACTATTGTAGATGCATAATGAACTAGCAAACTAAAATAATATATGTTTGAGATGAACATTTTACTTAGTGAGCCATATTACCCCTGCCTCCATACCTACCTGTATTTTTATTGCTGAGTTTTAAGTTTCAACATAGATGTTCCCTTTATCATGGTTAAATTTTGGGTTATTTTATTTCATAATTTTCATCAGGGATTTTGGAAATCTAGCTGTGGTAATATAGGAAAAAAAAGAGACTTCTTGAAAAAGTTGAGGGCATAGGTATTTTTCAGTTATTTGGGCACAAATTATGATTCTTCACTCCAGAAGAATGTGTGCCAATAGAGTTTGGTTCATGACTTTATACAGTTTCTTAAAAACAGCGTATTGATTGATAATTTAAGATTTTTCTAAAAGGTCAATTTAAAGTCCCATGCATAAAAGTGCAGAATCCTCTCATGAATTGCCTTTTTGGAATCTAACCAGACCCTGCCTTACCCAGACGGTGTGCCACAGGCAACTGCTGTCCCTACTGAATGACTCTGACTACATCTATTTTGGCACAATGGAAAACTCATTTCCATTCTGATTTTATATCCTTGGATAATTAAATTGAGAATGCAGTATGTGTAGAATATATCCATGCACATGCATATGCATACGAGTAATTGTGGGTTTTTTAAAATTTTGCTTTGGTAGATGGGCATTCCTTTCCTTCTTAATCAGCTTATCTGAAAAGCAACAGTCATCAAATATTAATTATTTCTCTTTGCTATGGATCTAAGTCATCAACAACCAAAATAACTTTATCAACAAAATTTGTAAAAATGCTGAAGATAGTAGGACCAAGGATAGGACTTTGTAACATCCCACTTAAATAGCTTCAAATACCTCCTAGCCCCAGTTTGAAACAATCTGTTACTCAACATCCTTGTGACAAATTTTTCAAATAGTTATAAAACAAAGTAACTCCATTATAATTCATATACTCTATTTTGCCATGAAATATGACAAACTTTTTCAAATGCCTACTAGGCTGAAAATATAAAATGTCTGAATACCCTGCTGATACAATAGAAATTTTATAGGGTCATTAATTTAAAATATAGTAAGGTATAGTCATGTAAATGTGGCTATTGGATCAGAAATTATCATCCTAAACGTCTAAGTCTCCAAGCAGCCTTCACTACTTTCAGTGAGTGTCTTAATGAAGTATGAAGTAATCATACATGGAAATGATCACAGTTAATTACAAAGTGGCTATTTCTGCAGACCCAGGTAGAGTCCTGTAATGGATTAAATAGGTCTAAGTGGAACAAATTTTCTCAGGTAACTGAACATTGTAAGGTCTACCACTCAAAACTGAGCAGTGCATCTCTACTAATAACCAAGGGTGGAATGATCCCTCTAGATTTATGGATTGGCCATTAAAAAAATAAATAATCTGTAAGGAAAAAATTCCTAAAGGATCCAAAGAGCCAGATGAGAGTTTATGACTTTATTAACATCTATTAAGTGAAATGCCCAGTGCCAGGTAGTGAGCTGTGGTTCAACAACAGACCACATGAGCAATTGAAATAAAGAGGTTTATTACAAGTCCAGGAGGAAGTACACAGCACTGCTTCAAGAAGCCATGTAGGGAGGACAAGACAGAGTGGAGATAAGGAAAGAGGAAGGACCTGGGGAGCATGAGTTTATCACTGTACACACAGGGAGTGCCTTGGGGTTCCCTGGGCAGGACCATATTGGTCAATTCCAGGCAAAAGCCTAGGGTCATAGTAAGTGTCACAAAGATTTTATCTAAGGGGCACATGGGCAGGTATATAGCTGCTGGGAGGCAGGGATACCTGATAACATTGCTGAAGTACTGTCAATATCATATGAGCTTGTTAACTGTGTGGCCACTATCTAGGGCATGCACTTGTCTGAGAGAGCTAGTGTCAGTTTAAAGTCCCTGCAAATGGATGCTGAGACAACAAAACCATGGAAGGGCTTAACTAAATTCTCAAAAGGGCAGTATCTATCTGCAAAATGGAAGCAGAACTTGCCTCTCCTTCCATCATTACATAGAAAGTTCAACCCTAACATTATGGCTCAGTAAATGTCCTTGAACATAAACTAGCTATATCTGGGGTTGTCAAAAGAAGGCCTATTGGGTGTTTTTGTAAACTCAAAGGTAAGAAAAGATTGAAAAAATTAAAAAAAGGAATAATATTCCATGTTATGTGAAAACTTTGTAAAATTCAAATTTCAATATCCATAAATAAATTCTGTGAACACAACCTCACTTAACCACTTATCTATTGTCTGTGCTTTTATGCCACAATGGCACAACTCAGTATATGTGCAGAGACTGGGCTGCAAAGATTGATTTACTTTTGGCATTTTAGAAAAAAAAATTATCAAGCCCTGAACTACACTGGCATTGTTGTTTTGTAGTTGGGTGAATTAGTAGAAGGGAAGAGGCAAAACAATCTAAAAAATTGGCAAGGATTGTCCTGTTATCTACTGTGAAGTCATGACATAGACCAGTCTAAGAGTTCGTTCTCATACTCCCCAAAACAAAAAATATGCATCTGGAGATAACCTGGAAATATTGAAAAATAAAGCTAGGTAAAACAAAATTAAGATATAATTATAAAAATATTGCCATTCTAAGAAATCTGAATAAAAAATCCAATTCCATGTATGACGGTTTGGAATTTCTAGAAAGGAGAAAGTTGAAACCAAAATTAGACATGATTCACATCAACATGTATTAGGCAGGAGATAATTTAAGAGGATAAGTCATATACAAAAGAAGAGAAGGATGAAAAGTTGAAAATCCTGCTTGTGATATATTGGCTAATATATACAAAAGGAAGGAATTTATTAACTCATAAGTGATATATTTTTCAATGCTGGTTTAAATATAATATCCCCTGTTATTCTTTTTTGACCATTTCACCTTATCCTATGCTTCCATTGGCCCCATTCTAGAGCCAAGGATAATTCCTTCGTAGTTGATTCTATAGTATTTTTCATGAGACTCTCTTTTAATCCTTGTCGTTATGTTTTCTGCATTTAAAATATAGACTTAACACTAGTTAGGTTTTACTGTTTTTCTGCTGTAAAAAAACAATATGACATTGCCCTTTAAATCATGTGAAGGCAGAGTTGGAAGGTGCCAACTATGAACCACAACGAGGACTATCACCAGATAATATGATAATGCTGCTGCCCTGATCTTATTTCTAGCCTCCAGATTTGTGAAAAACACATTGTTATTGTTTATAAGCTAATTTTTAGAAAAGTTATTACCCCAAATCCCATTGACTTCATTTGATAGAGTCCTATTTCTCATTCATGTTTTATGTCCTCCACTTTGTCTCTGTTCTGTCTTATTATTTCAGAACCAAGGCTGAAGAAGCAGCCTATATCTGGGATATGTTGATTGTGTGGCAGAAGGTAGAATAAGCGGTGTCAAAAAACATCCAATGGCTCTTAAAACTTCTGGTTGAATGTGATATGTCACTCCTTCCTACTCCTTTCTATTAGAGAAAATCCCATAGCCAGCTTTGATGTCAGTGGTAAAAGGAAAGTATATTCATCCTATAGGGAGAAGCACTAAAGACATGCTTCATAGATGGGGGCAGTGGATATTTGGGAAAATTAATACCATCTACCACTGTGTTCTTCATGCTCAAGAGCCTTGCCTTACCCATAGATACATTTCCAGAACAAACAAAAATGCCTAGGACATAATAAGATTTTAATATTTCTTTGTTTAAGGAGTGGAAGGGTTTGACGAATGGGTGAATAAGCAATTGAATGAATAATTTTGCATTCTTAAATACATATGCCATGGAATATTTTACCATGCTATGTGTCTTGTGAGCCATTTCTCATTCTTACTACTGGGAAATTGGCAGACCATCTAAATATATAGAATTATGCATTTCTTCAGCTCTATGAAATTGTTTTTCAATGTTTCAGATTTATTTTAGGAGACACCTGTCCCAAGATAATTATAAGTGAGATTGTGATGTTATATGTTCTTTCATTTTTCCTGCACTGCTGTATCTAGCAATTTGGACCAGGAGAGGGCACATGTGATGACATGATATTCTGGCCTAGTATCTTATTTTTTTTCATTTTTTTTTGTGTTAATTCATTTTATTTTAGTATTTATTTTTCATATAATGTAGCAGTGAATATCTAACTTGTTTGAATAGCACATTTTCCTGTATCATAATTTTAATAATTTCCTTAATTATGTAAAATAAAATTTCTTCTGTAGATTAAATAAACACTTAAATAAGCAGGATCTTTTTTTAGAGCAAGTATAGTTTAAGCCTTAATCTTGAATCCAATCAGCACCATATTTTTTGATTTACTGTAGCTGTATTCAATGCCAAATATAAAATAAAACAGGCCCTTATATCTTAAACTTATTATTCACCTTTTCCTAAATATTTTACTCTATATACTCTTTATGAACAACTGGTCAAAAAATAATTCTTAGAACATAAAAGCTTGGAGTTCCTGTTGTGGCTCAGTGAGTTATTAACCTGAGTAGTATCCATGAGGATGCAGTTTCAGTTCCTGGCCCCAGTCATTGGGTTAAGGATTTGGCGTTATGTGAGCTGCTGTGTAGGTTGCAGAGGCAGCTCGGATCCCCCATTGCTGTGGCTGTGGCTGTGGCTGGCAGCTGCAGCTCTGATTCATCCCCTAGACTGAGAACTTCGATATGTCCCAGGTGCAGCTCTAAAAAGACAATAAATAAATAAATAAACGAATGAATAAATTTGATCTCACTCAAATACAAATGTCAGTGATCTTAAAAACTCATTAGAGCACAAGCAGTGTGGTAGAATTGATACAAAGAATGTTTTTAATTTTTTTTTTAGGAGTTTTAGGTTTATGGAAGGATCGAACAGAAAGTAAAGATTTACCATATACCACCTCACCTGCCCTCCAGTCTCCACTATTATTAACACCGTAGATTAGTTTGGTACCTTTGTTAAGACTGATGAGCCAATATTGATACATTATTATCAGCTAATATCTATATTTTGCACTGGGGTTTATTCTTTGTTGTAAACATTCTGTTGGTTTTGACAAATGTATAATCACATTTATCCACACGATAGTTTCATGGCTCCAATCCTACTATGCTCCAACTATCTATCTATTCCTCCTTTTCTCTCCCAACCCTTGGCAAAGACTGATCTTTTCTCTGTTTTCATAGTTTTTCCTTTTGCAGAATGTTATATAGCTGGAATCATATAGTATGTAGGCTTTTCATATTTAGCAGGTATTCCTTAGCAGTATGTATTGAAAAGACTCCTCTGCAGGCTTGATCATGATTTTTTTTAAGTACTAAATAGTACTCCATTGTTTGGATATACAATTGGATATACATTGTTTTACTCTCCTATTAAAGAGTGTCTTAGTTGCTTTCAGGTTTTGACAATTTGAATAAAGCTGTTATTAATATCCACATGTTGGTTTTTATGTGGACATAAAATTTCATCTCATTTGGATAAATGCTAAGGTATACAATTGCTGGATCATATGGAAAGACTATGCTTAGATTTGGAAGAATTGGTCAAAATTGTTCTTCCAGTTAGCTGAACCAGCAATGAATGAGAATTTTTATTGCATCATGTCCTTTCCAATATTTGATATTGTTGGTGTTTTGAATTTTAGACTTTCCAATAACTATGTAGTGACATCTCATTGTTGCTTTAATCTGCTACTCCCTAATGACTGTGCTTATTTTCCATGTGCTTTTTTGCCATGTATATAGTTTTCTGTTTTGCCATGTATATAGTTTTCTTTTGCCATTTATATTAGATCATTTATTTTCTTAGTATTTAGATTTAAGGCTTCTTTGTATATTCTGGATACCAGACTCATCCAATAGATGTTTTGAAAATATTTCCTCCCAATATGTGGTTCATCTATCCATCTTATTAACAATGTATTTTCTAAACTGGAAGTTCTTTATTTTAATGAAGTCAAATTTATCATTTTTTTCCCATGGATTTTGCCTTTGGTATTATTGTGTCCAAATAATATTTGCCAAATCCAAGGTCACCTTGATTTATTCCTATGTTATCCTCTAGGAGTTTTATAGTGCTATGTTTATGATCCATTTTGAGTTAGTTTTAGTGAAAAGTATTAGGTCTGTGTCTAGATTAATCTTTTTTAAACGTGTGTGTATCTAGTTGTTCCAGCACCATTTATTGAAAGGACTATTCTTTTGCAGTTAAATAGCTTTTTTTTCTCTGTCAAAGATCAGTTGACTATATTTGCACAGAAAGAGAATATTTTAGGAATCGATTATAGAAATTAAAAAAGATAGGAATATAATTGCCAGCTTATATACAAAAATAGTTTATGTTATAGAAGGCAATACAATCATAACACTGGGTTCTTCTAGACAGGAATTAATTGCATCTCTACTGGATTAAAAAATATCCATAACTTAATGTGCAACTACAGAGTCTAGGTCATAATCAGTAGTAAGTATTATATCAAGCAAAAGCATATCCTTATAGATCTGAGCTTAAATGACACATCTTCAGGAAGGTCTTTCTCTAGTATGCTATCTTCAGTCTCCTCCCAAAGGTCATTTTATCACATCATATATTTATTTCCTTTTTTAATATATATTCCTGACCCCTATAACTCCTATGAACAAATAACAAGTGTAAAAGAAATGAGACCTCCCATTTGTCCAGCTCCCTTCATTTAAGCTGGCCCTGTTGGTTTGCTACCAGAAGTAATTCCAGGCATGAGCATAGGAAATATGTTGTGAGTCCTTCTTTTTGCATTGTAGACTGATGAAAAATGTAAGATCTTGTTTGGAGGTAAAGGAGAATGTCAAGATCTAAGCTGCCTAAATGACAGATTTGCCACAATGTTGTCTAGACTGATGGCTGAACCTTAAGGATAGCAAGAAATAAAATTTTGTGTGTATGAAATTTTGGTGTCATTTGTTAGCACAATAAAACATATGCTATCCTGATGAATATAGCATGTACATGTTAATACAGTATACACATATTTAGATGACTGGGTAAAGGAAAATGAAGAAAATATATTTAGTCCAATGAGAACAATCCTAAATGCAGCAAAATAATTTCATTTCAAAATGCAAGTGAATTTATTGCGTCATTCAACTTCCCAGAGAATTATGGAAGGTTTCCGCCTAATTGTATACTTGTGCATCATATGTCTATGGGACCCATGTACTTAGCAGTCATATGTGACCCATGTATTTAGCAGTCACTAATTAACTACTCAATTAAAGTGAAAGCCAAGTTGGATCTAGTAATAAGAGGTTCTGCCTGAGTTACTCTAAAATTTTGAGACATAAGAACCTGGAAAGCAGTTACACGGGTTAGGAGCAAACGTCATAGACGTGTCCAAGATCCAATAAGATCAGTCATCAGCTTATGTGTATATGGTTAATCCTCTCAAGTTCAAATTTGGTCTTTATTCTTATCTTTTGCCTGTTTAATCTTGGCCTTCATATCTGTCCTCCTCTGTTTTGCTAGGTACTTTAGGACACTGAAGATTTACAAATTGTATTTCTTCCTTGTCTTGTCAGCCAGCTTTCTGATAGATTCTGCCAAGAGAAAGCATTGTTGGTAGATCAAAACGTGGAAGGAGAAGAAGAACTTTCTGATTCTGGTACAGCAGTTTCTGGCAGGAGCTAGAATTACCTGGAGCAGTGATAACAGTGAACTATCAGTGAGCACCAGCATTTGTTTGATCGTTTCAATGCTGATCACTTTACCAGTGTGCTCAGAACTACAACTGTGGCCTCTTCTTGGGGGGTGGGGGGGAGTGTTGGTTGACACAGGCTGGTAGCCTCCAGCCCAGATGCATCCGCAACTTAGATTTCCTGATAGTATCTTTTTTTTAATTCTTTCAGTCCCTATCATCCTGCTTTTGATCATTCAGCCCTTTGTCAACCTTGTAATCACTCAGCCTGTTTGAACAACATAGACTGATTTCTATTTCCCTGATGGGACTGTGGCAGGCACAGTGATGGTGTGTTTGACATGGTACAGGGAAGGCAATAGTGAGGGAACTGGAAATTTGTCTGAAGCACATTTTGCCACACAAATGAGGGTATGGGATATAATGCATAGTAAAAGGAAAAAAATTTCATATTTAATATGCGCAGTTTTATTTACTCATCTGAATGTCTCTTGGACATTGAAAATTGAAGTAAATAATCATACAGACATCTAGGTAACCTGAAATTGCTGCCTGAAGTTTCATGCCCTAAAATCCATGCACTTTACTCTGTTGGATATGTCTTTTTCACACTCTTCTAACAAGCCCTTTTATCTCTCTCCTCAGCCCAAGGTAAATGTCCTTGGAACAACAATTTTATCTGGGGGTGTTAGAATTACTCTTAAAAGCATAGTGACCAAAACCAAGGTTAATAACTGACAGCTTAACAATAGAGGAAAAAGAAATACTCAAAAAAAGAAACATGGGAATTCTTAAAGTATAATCATAAGAATAAAATGTATAGAGGCACATTTATTTACAACTTTAAAAATATCTCCAAATGTGTATAAGTATCCATTTTTTCTATGACTTTAATCATTAATACACTTTATCTCTAAAATTTTAAAATTCCAGGAGTATATAGTTGTATAGGTATAATTACATGACAAATATTACCTGTTTTAATTAAGCAGGAAAAGTACATAAATGGCTCTGATAGGTAAATGAGATTTTCTTTATATATAATGTCCATGGACAGTTTGTTTTTATATTGATTACTCAGCATAACTTTTAATGGTGCCATATTTTACACTTAAGATTTTTCTGGTTTGTATAAGAAATTTCATCGTTATCCTATTGGTAATGTACTTATAATTTATTGTAAACTATGCATTTTGGTTATATCCAGTGGTTATAATTTCTGACATATGGTAGTAATGACAGAGATTGTTAGTTGTCCTCAATATCTATGCTCCTGTCTTTCCAGAATTATAAATGCCAATTCAGAATACACATGACTTTTTAAGGAGCTAAGTGTGGCTGTGTGGATAAGTTCAGTGGGATATGGACAAAGATGTCATCTGGAAGTTTCCTGAGGACTTACTTAAGAGAGAGCTTGTAGATACATTTTGACTTTATTTTCATCCCCTCCTTGTCACTCCTTGGGATGTGTATGCCCCATTTGGACATGAGGTTGTAGAGGGGGGCAAACCCTTCCAGAATAAGGCAGATTTCTCAACCAGAAAGTCTTTGGTTCCCTGGGGAGTTCGGAGAGCCAGTAACCAGCTCTGAACCACTTATCTGTAGAATGTTTATACAGTAGAGAAATAAACATATGTCCTGTTTAAGACACCTTTATTTGTTGTCAAATATAGTATTTACTGAGATAGTAGATATTTAATAAATGTCCAAATAGTGAATCAATTATTGGATGAAGACCAAACTAACATTCAGTCAAACCTAGAGACAATATTTTATTTAAAATGCTTCAGGGAGTTCCCATTGTGGAGCAGCGGAAATAAATCTGACTAGTAACCATGAGGTTGTGGATTTGATCCCTTGCCTTGCTCTCTGGGTTAAGGATCTGGCATTGCCATGAACTGCAGTGTAGGTCGCAGACGCAGCTCGGATCTGGCATGGCAGTTGCGTAAGCCAGTGGCTACAGTTCCTATTTGACCCCTAGCTTGGGAACCTCCATATGCTGTGGGTGTGGCCCTAAAAAGCAAAATAAATAAATAAATAATAAAATGTCTTCAGCAGCAAGGTACAGAAAAATCCAACTCAAATTGCTTGAACAACATTAATATATATTTGCTCATGTAACAGCCAGCACAGGATTCAGGGTCTGATGTTTAATGGCAAGTAGTGTCATGATTTATACATATTCTTTCTATGGTGTCACTCCCGGTCATCCCTTGGCAGTCATGGTAGATTTAGAGTGATCGCAGGAAGTAATAACAACCTTATTCAGCAGGAAAGGAATGACTGTACCCTAAATTTTAGAAGCGAAAAACTTTTCTGGGAAGTTAGTTGTAAACTCACATTGTCTTGAATTGTTCTCGTTCCTTTCATCATCAGAATCCTATGTGCTGATTTGACTTAGGCTGGGGTTTTTGAAGCAGTAAACGGCAAAGAGGCTGAGATATTCATTAGAGTCTTAGACTATTTAATATTTATAGAAAAAAAGAGCATTTAAGAAAATGAAAGTAGATTTTTATATAAAATTAAAAAAATTAAATTTTGCTTTAAGGCTGTTTTTCTATAAATATTCCTAAGGTAACAGTGAGCACTGATACAGAAATTTCAAAGCATTTGATCTGCAAAGTTATACCTGGCAGGTCTGTCTTATTTTTGGCCTTTTTATTTTTCACTTTTGAGTATTTGGCAGGACTAACCATGTTGATTGATATGTGGTAAAAAGACACTGATGTGAAAACTGCTTCTGAGCAATATGTTGCTGATGAAAATGATGCAATTCAAGATTTTTAAAATAGTATTAGGAGATGCATGGATTTTAGTGATATTGGAATAAGACTTCTATTTGGACTGATATCTGCTAATGGTTAAGCTAAATTGCAATGCCAGTAGCATTTCCTGTCAAAAGAGAAAATGAGACTTAAAAATGCCTAGAAAAGTTTTCTTTATAGTATATCATTACATTATAAATCAATCTGGGAAAATTATGTAGGTGGTTATCAATGGCTACAAGGTGAATTGTCCATTTTTCTTACTTTGAAACGTACTTTCAGTATTCTGCTCAGTTTTCTAGGTTAAATATAATATGGTAAGCACAGATAATAAGAAGCCACATTTTTCAATCTCACACTTCCTATTACTTTTAGAATTATATCTATTTACTAAAGAAAAAAATACAGTGAAAAGTGTCACAAAAATGCAAGAGATTTGGAGCAAGGGGATAAAGAAGGCTCTGCTAGAATCATGGAGCATTCACTGTCCTGGCAGAGAAGAGCCTCTGAACCCCATGGGGGACACAAAGCAAATTCCACCAGGAGAGGAGCTTATGTGTTTCATCTATCTCTGGATCACCAATAGCTAGCAGTGTGCCTGGAACAAAGTAAATGCAGCACACATATTGATTATATGACTGGATAAAATGCCACGAAATCTTGGCTTCTCTAAAGAAGGGAATCAGTAGACAAATGTCAAAAGTGTTCATGAGACTAATTTGACCCATGTCCTCCTTAACACTAAGACTGTACCCAGTGAGACCGTGAAAGAGGAAAAGCAGCACTAGGGCTTTTGTTTGTCATGTACAGAAATTAATTGTTTTCTCCACTGAAAATGTATGTATTTTATGAATATATTGGATCTATTTCATAATTATATTTGTATATGAATGGTTAAGTAAAGAGGTATGTGGCTTCTCTGATAAAATACCTATCAATAGAGAGGCATTTCGAATTAGACAAATTCCTTCAGCTATAAAATCAGCACCCCATTTTGAAAAGTAACATTAGTGTTAAGACAATACTTCGGTCTTTCCTATTTAAGTTTTTTAATTGTTCTGATATTGTTTTGTGTTCTGGCTTAAACCTATAATCAGCTATAGCTCTTACATATATCAAACAAGTAGTATCATGCTCAAAACAACAGTGGAAATAAACTAAAACAAAAAAATTTTGTGGAAAATTTGGAAAATGATAGCATGGTTAAGTGTTGCTTGAACTGGGAAAGGAGAAAGGAAAAAGGAAAATTAGTCCCATTTAGGGGAAACTTACTACCTGAAATGATTTTTCTAGGATTTTAGAAATTCTCTAAAAAGACAAATTATTTTTTCCTTTAGAATTCTAATTTATGACAACTCCCCTTTCATTCTGTAGGACATTACTGAGAAAACAAATATCCAACATATTTTTAGATACAAAACCAAAAAAAGAGTGAACACGAAAGGTAGACCCTTCAAAGGGACAGGGTAGCCTGATTTAAAGGAAAATTCTCTGATGTCTCACCCTGGACCACCCAAACACCTGCACAAGTTTTCGGGGACAGGTAAAAGCATATGGAAAGTGTTTGCTCCACGAGCAATGCTAATATACTGTTTGTTTTTTCTTTTTCAAACTACTGTTTTACACATGAATTTATTTGAAGCATGTGACTGTTGCTCAGTAACAATTATATTTTATCTCCATACCTATATATAGCTAATAACTGCAAGCAGAGATGAGTAGCAGTAAGCAGTGGTCCAAATGAGTGATATCAGAAGAAAATGCTGTTCTGAAAGAAATCAAAATGCTTTACTATAGTGCACAACCCAACATTGCTACCTCAAGATTTGCCAGTAAAACCATGCATTCAGAATGTTGTGCATGCTAACAGAAAGATGCCAATAATCTGGTTACTTTTGGCGCTATTTGAAGTTAATAGAGGAATAATGAGTCAGTATAGCTTTAAAAAATTATCCAGAAATAGTAGAATTTATTAGAGATGAATGTCAATGGAACATAAAACTCCACTTGGAAATACCTCTTAGAATAATTCTGTACTCCCAGGACCTACATTATCTTAAAGATAATAGAAAATACAACAATGAATAACTAAGTGGATAAGTGATAATCAGTGTATTCATTTTGGTTTTATTTGGTTGCTTTTCATGTCTGCTATAGGACTATGCATTCTGTGAGAGGCACTTAAAATAATATATATATATAAATAATACAAATGTATATATAGGTTGTACACTATGTACATATAAATACATATATTAAAATATGTATATGTACATATACATATCTAAGGAATGAAGAGAAATAAACATCATTAATAACATAATCCATTAAATTTGAGTCTCACATTAGCTTCATAAAATACTCAGGACTATACAACAACACTTATCCTATGATAGTTTCATTATTCATCATTAAGATTAAATACCTTTTAAATTTATATGTTTTGTAATTGTTAGTTCCCTAATACAATTTTTTTCTGCTATACAGTAAATTTATGTATATGTTTTTATATTGGAGTGTAGTTGATTTATAATGTATTAGTTTCAACAGAGACTGTTATATAGATATATCTATTATTTTTCAGATTCTTTTCTCACATAGATTATTAAAGACTATTGAGCAGAGTTATATAGTAAGGCCTTGTCGATTATCTACTTTATATACAGTAATGTATATATGTCAATCCCAAACTCCTAATTTATCCCTCCCCCTCTACCTTTCCCCTTTGGTAACAGTAAGTTTGTTTTTGAAATCTGTGAGTCTGTTTCTGTTTTATAAATATGTTCTTTTGTATATTAATTTTTTAGATTTCACATATATATGATATATGATATTTGTGTTTCTCTGTCTGTCTTACTTCACTTAGCATGATGATCCTAGTTATAGCCATGTTGTTGCAAATGACATTATTTCATTCTTTTTTATCACTTAGTAATATCCATTGTATACATGTACCATATCTTCTTTATCCATTCATCTGTCATTAGACATTTAGGTCACTTCCATCTCTTGCCTATTGTAAATAGTGCCACAATGAACATTGAGGTGTATCTTTTTGAAATATGATTTTCTCTGAATACATGCCCAGGGAAGGGGATTGCTGGATCATACGGTCACTCTATTTTTAGTTTTTTAAGGAACTTCCATACCGTTCTCCATGGTAGTTGTACAAATTACATTCCCCCTAAGTGTTAGGAGGATTCCCTTTTCACCACACCCTCTCCAGCATTTATTGTTTGTAGACTTTTCAATGATGGCCTTTCTGACTGGTGTAAGGTGATACCTCATTGCAGTTTTGATTTGCTTTTCTCTACTCTAATAATTAGATGTTAAACATTTTCTCATGACTTTTTGGCAATCTATGTCTCCTTTAGAAAAACGTCTATTTAGATCATCTGTCCCTTTTTTGATTAGGTTTAAATCACCTGTCCCTTTTTTGATTAGGTTTTTTTTTGATATTGAGCTGCATGTGTTTTTTGTATGTTTTGGAGATTAGCCGTTGGTCACTTCATTTGCAAATATTTTCTCTGGGTTGTCTTTGCATTTTTGTTCCTGGTTTCCTTTGCTATGCAAAGGCTTTCAAGTTAAGTTAGGTATCATTTATTTATTTTTGTTTTTATTTTCATTATTCTAGGAGGTGGGTCAAAAAAGATATTGCAGAAATTTATAACACAAAATATTCTGTTTTCCTCTAAGGGTTTTAGAGTATCTGCTCTTATACTTAGATCTTTAATCCATTTTGAGTTTATTTTTGTGTACAGTGTTAGAGAGTGTTCTAATTTCTTCCTTTGATGTGTAGTTGTCTAGTTTTCCCAGCACCACTTATTGAAGAGACTATATTTTCTCCATTATATATTCTTGCCTCCTTTGTCATAGATTAATTGATGTAAGGTACGAGGGTTTATTTCTGGATTTTTCTATCCTGTTCCATTGATCAAGAAGTCTGTTTTTTGTGCCAGTACCATACTATTTTGATTACTACAGCTTGATAGTATAGTCTGAAATCAAGCAGCCTGATTCCTCCAGTTCCATTTTTCCTTCTGTAAATTGCTTTGGCTATTCAGAGCCTTGTATTTCCATCCACATTTTAAAATGTTTTTGCTCTAGATCTTCAAAAAATTCCATTTGTAATTTAACAGTAGATTTCCTTTGGTAGTATAGTCATTTTCATGATATTGATTCTCCAAATCCAAAAACATGATGTATCATTCCATCTGTTTATGTCATCTTTGATTTCTTTCATCAGAGTCATATAGTATTTAGAGTAAAGGTCCTTTACCTCCTTAAGTAGATTTATGCATAGGTACTTCAGGTAGTTTATTCTTTTTGAAGCAAAGGTAAATGGAACTGTTTCCTTAATTTTCTGAACTTTTGTTGTTAGTTTATAGAAATGCAACATATTCTGTGTATTAATTTTGTATACTGAAACTTTACCATATTAATTGATGAACTCAAATAGTTTACTGGTAGCATCTTTAGGATTTTCAATGTATAGTATCATGTCATCTGCCAACAGGGACAATTGTACTTCTTTTCCAATTTTCTTTCATTTTTTAAAGTTTTATTGAATTATGGTTGATTTTCAATATTGTGATAATTTCTGCTGTACAACAAAGTGACTCAGTTATACATGTACACACATCCATCCTCTTTCAGATTCTTTTCCTACACACATTATCACAGAATATTGGATAGAGTTTTCTGTGCTATACAGCAATTCCCTATTGGCCAATCATGCATCTACTTCAGAGTGTCCATCCAATTCCAAACCCCTAGTCTTTCTCTCTTTTATTTCTTTTTCTTTTCTGATTGCCATGGCTAGGACTTCCAAAACAATGTTGAATAACAGTGGTGAGTGTGGAAATCTTTGTCTTGTTCTTCATATTAGAGGAAATGCATTCAGCTTTTCACCATTGAGTATGTTAGCTGTGGCTATGATTTTTAAATTATTTTGCTGTGGTAAAAATTCAATGTATATCAGGTTTATTTTCCTAAAAGTTGTACATAATGATAAAATGACTCAACTTTTATATGCTGTTTTCATTTGTAAATTGTATATCTTGTAACGGGTTTCAAAAATTAAGTAGTAATATAGAAGTCAGAATCTTCAAATTAATAGAAAATACACTATAGAAAGTATAAGAAATGTGCTAAAATTTTATAAAAATCAAATTATCCTTATACACATATATATTTTATTTTCCATAAATTTACAAGATGTCTTTATAAAATTATACACAAATTTTGCACATAATTTGTCTTTATAAAAATATACACAAAATTGATCTGGCATATATTTTACAATATGCAATAACTCTAATATCACAAAGTACTTACCTTAATTTCAGGGTAAAAACATCACCATGTGTCAGTTTTTTCACTTCTCTTTAAAACAGCTCTTACTTCTTAAATGCATTGTTTCAAGTGTGATTGTAAGTGAATAAATTGATCATGGGCTATGACATAAAAAAAGAGAGAGAACAATAGTGAATGCAGATGAACTGACGGATTTAATACTTCAGTGCAATATTATGATTTTCACTAGAGCAGATGAGTAATAGCAGGGATGTGTAATCTCAGAATCATCAGTTAGCAGACTTTTCCCTGTTCCTAAACTAAAAATCCATCAGCAGGCTTAGTAACAGGATACAGTTCCACAGTCCAAAAGCCTTTATTGTTGCAAACTCATCTGTGCTACTGCTCTATGTACTGCATACCAAATGTAACTACTTAATTATTTAGCACCTATAGAAATTCGTGTGTATGTGAACTTATATCTTACAAACACCTGCTTCTACCATGCATTATGTAGACATAGCTATAAAAGAGAGAGAAAGTGTACAGGATTCTCTATAGATTTTTCCAATGTACTTCATCTTGCTAATCTGATGTTGTTGCAACTGTGTCTCAAAATTAGAATACAAAATATATGTAATATTTTTATAATTTTTTATTTCTTAAAGCAAACAGGTCACAAAATAATATAGATGGCATTTACATTTAATTGTTTTGACAGTTTCCAGGGAGATAACAGTGGAAATGAAGCTACTTTCAACTATGTTCAACATATCAAGAATATTTTATATTGGCTCAATATATTTCATAACTTACTAGTGATGTCTGAAAACCCAACTGGAATATTTAATATCTTCAATACTGGGTTTTGGTTATTACAGTAATTCAATAAGAGCCAGTAGGATCCAATGTGTCATTGATTCTCCCTCTACTATGCAGTGTTCACTTGGGAGGTGGTAAATTAATATCTTTATGTTCTTGAGTTTTCTATGAAATACGTACCCGATAGCCTAAACATCTGAGTCCAATTCCCATAGAAAGCAGTGGAAATTACCACAACACACAGCTTCTTTATATATACAATTCCTAAGGAAAAAAAGGAAACTGGACTTAAGCATGTAAATAAATTCATTTTCTATCGGTGGGATAGAAATCAATCACAAAGACCTTGAGGACTTGGACAACAGAAATTACTTGACTGCAGGCAAAATAACTTAGCAACTTATCTTTTCTGGAAGGGTATCTCTCAAGTTCCTGGTAGAAAGTTCTTGTTGAATTTACTCTTGAATTGAAAGACTGTGGAATTTCTTTCTTGATTAACCATGTGAAATGTAGAAAGAATGGGCTGTGTGGCACTAGATAGGCCTTGGCATAAATTCATTTCCAGTAAGTATCAAGTGAGTGATCTTGGAATAGTGTCTCACACCCCTAGAAGTTTTGGTTGTTTCTCTGTGGCTTGCAGTGATAATGGTTGTTCCAGATTTGGATAAGATAATAAGCATAAGTTGTACATCTAGCATAGTGCCCATACCAGACACTCCAGGAATATCATGCCACTCTCTCTTTTACTAAGACTCCTTTAAAAGCAAAGTGTATTGCAAATCATTAAATTTGATCATTGACAGTAATGCCTACAAAATAAATCAGATGTTTGCTATTATATTCTACCTTTGAACCTGGTGATCCTTCTTTATTAATTAATAGTAATAACAAGTAATTAACATTACTCCAAACCAGCTCCTCTAGCATTTTCCTATTCCGGTTATTATAAACATATATTTATCACCTTTCTCAGGCCACACAGTGAGGAATCATTCTTAGTTCCTCCTTTTCCCTAACATACTAATAATTTACCTAATCAGTCAAGATATTTCTACTTCACAGTGTAATACGTCTTTCTTCTACTTGTCCATTGAGCTCCATCACTAAAACCTCTGTCACACACAAAGCTGAGTCACTATCCTGATAATTCCTTGAAGCCACACTTAACCTTTCTTCAATTTATTTTATCCATTGCATCCAGAATGATCATTTATTTTTAAAATACATATAGTGATTAATATATTTTAATGTCTTTCCATAAACCTTGTGTAAAGGCCTATAGCCAGCCTTCAAATCCATGTATGTGGCCTCTTTTCCCTTCTTCAATGCTTTTAACAAGACTTCCCCTTCATTCCCACCATTGCTTTTCTTCCAAATGTTCTGAGAAAGAGCCATGTCCTCCATGCTTTTGAACATGCTCTTCTCTTTGAATGAACATTCTTCTCCATGATAATCCCATTTGCTTATCTAACAAAATCACTTTTAGGTCTTAGCTGCAATTCATCTTGCTCTGGGAAAACTCGCCTCTTTCTCTTGTCTAGGTTAGAGCTACAGCCCTTTTTATTTCCACATTTATAACATTTATTGCACTCAATTATTTGTTCATCATCTGCCTTTCACAAAAGGGGCAATATGATTGTTATTCATCACTAACTTCATGATAGAATCTATATACATTGCTATGGGCACTGAAGCCAAAACATAAACAATCAAACATAGTGTATGCAAGGTAATATGCATATAGAAAGATGAGTAATGTGTGGTCTATGCTGTGACTTGACTTTATAACCTGGCTCACATATTTCTATTCTTATATAGTTGAAACAAATTGGATTTATTTTTCATGGTGATGTGGTGGTAATTGAGGGAACAGTCTGTATCACTTGCTTTCATATACAGACCTAGATGTGGATAATGAGGGAAAGAAAAGGGCTTTGAATAGCCTTTTTTATTGTTGAAGGGAAATTCAGATGCAGATAGCTCACAGAGAGAAAAGTTATAAGGTTGTTCACATACAGATTTTAAAATAAATATTTGTTATGACAAATGGCAAGATAATGAGTCTCTGTCTGCTAAAAACAAAATGATCTCTCTTTTTTACAGGCCCTCTATTAAGCTAGTACATATAATTAAGGCAGGAGAAGTTTCTGTCTGTTAAGTCCTCTCTGGATTTGCTTGATTATATTCTGCTCTTTAGCAATCTGCAAGCTATTCAGAATCTTTTTAGAGATCTTGGATTTGATTGTTTTAATTATAACTCTGAGCTTCGTGTAAAAGCTCCATTTCCTTTTCTGTGATTGGGGTGGGGCTGGGGAACCTAATGGCATCCACAGACATACACACACATACACGGGGTAAATTTCATGAGTGTTTATGCCTGTCAAACCAAGATTGATTTTTCCTTCCCTTTTTTTTTTAAAAAAATATATTCATTAGAATACAGGATCGAAAGTCAAAAATTCTGGTTCTGCTTATTCTTAGGCAGAGGATTTTAAACCAATAATTTTACCTTAATTTTACCTTAAGCCTCAGTATCCTTTCTAGTCCATAAAAAGTATATATGAAATTTCTGTATCACTTTCCTGGTGACCTTGAGGATACAATTAAAGTACTGGTTGTAGAAAAGCTTAAGTAATATGAAAAAAGTTATATAAATTTAAAAATATTGAACTTGATTGTTTCTCTTCTTTTCTACATTCATCTGCTCATAGCAGTGTTGCAGACCTTTATAAATCAGGGAGGGTCCTGTAAGGACTTGTTCCTAATTATTTATATCAAAACAATTTTCCTAGGCAAAATCTTTATTTACCATAGTAGTAATCTAACCAAATGTCCAACCCAGACACTTTCATCTGCTCACTAGGAAAAATATATTTGCATAACTAACAAGTACTTTTATCTGGATCTTCCCAATCTTTCTATGAGCTATTACAAACAGAAGTCTATGGATTGAAGTGTGGATCAAAGAGATGTAGTATTTTCTTTCTCTGCATTTTATTCAAGCATGGGATTTTCCTTATTAAAAATATTTCCCATATTGTGAGTGTTCTGATACAGAAACAGTTGCTAGTATACCCGGACTCCAGACCAATGCTATTCGCTGGGCAATTGCATGACTCAACCTGTTACCTCAAAGAAGGGGAAACAGAATTTGAACTGATCTCAGCTAGTAGGGAGTCAAGAGAAACCCAGTTCAAGGACACTGTTAACTAAGTACAAGAACTAACTTTCTCAGGCTCCATTTCTTTATCACAGACATAAAATTCAGGAATTAGTTACCCTCCAAAAAAAAAAAAGTATAATTACAAGTAGCTTGGAGACAATTGCATTAAATAATAAAATCCTTTATTCTCCAATTTTTTTCCAGCTTAAGGCTTTAGAATGTTGTTACCTTTCCTATTCATACTTATCCTGAAAACAAAGCTTTGATTGTATGCCTTTATCATGGAGCAACAAATACATTATTCTGACATTGGCTATTATAGACCATCAGCTTTTGAGAGTTAGTTGATATTTCATGAATGCTCCCTAATTTAAAAAATTATATACAATGCATTTTAAGTGTTCATTTATAATAAGATATTATTTCAGGGTACATAGCAGTGAAAAAAGAAGTGAAAGAAGAAATACAATTTCTGAGATTATTTTAGCTGATGATACTGCTATTATAAACCTTTTAAAAAATAGATGATAATCACCATAATGGTATATTTCATTTATTTATTTATTTTTAATTATTTCCTCAATACAATTTTTTTCTACTGTACAGCATGGTGACCCAGTTACACATACATGTACACATTCTATTTTCTCATGTTATCATGCTCCACTATAGGTGACTAGACATAGTTCCCAGTGCTACAGAGCAGGATCTCATTGCTAATCCATTCCAAAGGCAATAATTTGCCTCTATTAACCCCAAGCTCCCAATCCATCCCATTCCCTCCCTCTCCCCCTTGGCAACCACAAGTCTATTCTCCAAGTCCATGATTTTCTTTCTGCGGAAAAGTTCATTTGTGCCCTATATTAGATTCTAGATATAAGTGGTATCATATGGTATTTGTCTTTCTCTTTCTGACTTACTTTACTCAGGATGAGAGTCTTTAGTTCCATCCATGTTGCTGCAAGTGGCATGATTTTGTTCTTTTTTATGGCTGAGTAGTATTCCATTCTGTATATATACCATCTTCCTAATCCAATCATCCCTAGATGGACATTTGGGTTGTTTCCATGTCTTGGATATTCATAATGGTATATTTTAGATGCATATCATATATACCTTAGTTATACAAATTCCTCTATTATAAACACCATAGTAAAACATTTATAAATATTTTTTCCTGTTACATATTTTAGACTAATAAAATCCAGTCTTAGAATTATCAGGTGAATGGAAATGAGAATTTTCATAACATGGTTTTCATGTTATAAGTCATGGTAATTTTGGAAAATTTAAAGGTACAAAAAAGTGTAAAGTAGAAAAAAGTTCAGCCATCTTAATGCAGTATTGTATTTTTCATTTTATTGTATATGTTGCTAAATATGTTTGGTATCCCTTTATTTTACTTATAATTTTAAACAAAACTTCTTATAATTCTTCATAAAGATCATTTTAATAATAGTAATTAGAGATAGCACTTATGTTTTTATTATGTTTGGTATTCCATGTAGTAAAGTCAATATTTTTTATTTTGATCAAATGTTTTTTATGACATAAGAAAGCAATATTTTTATATCTTTTACAGGTAAGTTCCAAAATTCATTATACTTCATTTGAGGAAAGATTTTTTTAAAAAGAGCACTCTGCTTCCAATGACTTTATTAAATATTTTAAATTTAACATGCATAAATACATAACACTGGAGTCCCCATCATGGCTCAGTGGTAAAAGTCTACTATGAGGATGCACGTTTGATCCCTGGCCTCACCCAGTGAGTTAAGGATTCATTGTTGCCATGAGCTGTGGTGGAGTTGGCAGATGTGTCTTGGGTCCTGTGTTGCTCTGGCATTGGCCAGAAGCTGCAGCTCCTATTTGAACCCTAGACTGGGAACTTCCATATGCTACATATGCCACCCTAAAGAGCTGTAAATAAATAAATAAATATCTAGCACTGATTTTTCACACCTGTATGACTACATGCTATTCAAGAACTAGAACATCACGAGCTCTCTAGAAGCACCTTCATGTCAAGTTCCAGGCATCATCGATTAGCACACTTTCAGTACCATAGATTAGTTTCACCTGTTTTTGAGCTTTATCTAAATGCAACCATATAACATTTTCATATGGTAACATATCATTCATTTGTGATTTCTACATATTTTTACAGGAAGCAGTAGTTGGTTCATTTCCACTGGTGTTTCCTACACATATGAATACCTATCCTAAAATTTCAGTTTTGAGTATTTTCTAATTAATGGCTCATAAGTACATGTATGAATCATGTGATGAAACTGTCAAACAACGAGAAATTTAGTAAAGTTTGAACTGGAATGAATAGTGAATGATAAACCAATCGTATATTTATTATGCTTATATAGTCTACACAAACCATTAAAATTTTCAATAAGCACCTAAAAACTTTATAATGACTATATTTTATATTACTAAAATTGTATTTTTTAAAGAACAAATTGAAATAAGTACCCGTTTTGCCTTTAATGTCACAAACTCCCACTTTCCAACCTCAATACCAATGGTGGAAAATGTTAAATGATCCCTTCAAGATCTATAATTTCAAATATTTATATATCTAGTTTGGAAAAAAAAATCACTTACTGTTAGGAATTATCTTAAATAGTAAATTATTCTGAATGTAATAAAGTAAGCTTTATAAGGTAAGGAGATATAAGTAGTTGATGGCAATTAACTGAGTGGGTGGACAATTGTTAATACTTTGTAAAGTATAATATTATTTTAATTTGCTTTAATTATGCTAAAGCAGGAGTTCCCGTCGTGGCGCAGTGGAAACAAATCCATCTAGGAAGCATTGGATTGTGGGTTCGATCCATGGCCTCACTCAGTGGGTTAAGATCTGGCATTGCCATGAGCTGTGGTTTAGGTCACAGACATGGCTAGGATCAGGCATTGCTGTGGCTCCAGCATAGGCCAGCAGCTGTAGCTCCGATTAGACCCCTAGCCTGGGAACCTCCATATGCTGCGGGTGCGGCCCTAAAAAGATGAAAGACCAAAAAAAAAAAAAAATGATGCTAAAGCAGAAGTGTAATGATAGTTACGCAAATCCAGAAAGACCAATTGATAGCTGCCTGCTCAACAGCTCTGGGTAGTAAGGATCCTATAATGGTGACTGCTGTCCATCCTGCTCCCATCCTATCCCCTTCTTCCTCTTTTGAGCAGTCTGCTTATCATCCATGGCATCATGTATCTTAGGGAAGCAATGACACTACTCAAATATTACAATCAATAAACACAGTGTGCACATGATTATAGAATGCCTATAATTTCAAACATAGGTATTCTTGAAGGATAAAAATCAGTATTCTTGACATCACGTTATCTGGAGAATTCATATCACACTCTCTCTGAGATTCGATCAATAACTCAACCGGTTCTAAATGATGTGAAATATTCTTGAGGTCAGCCTGTACAGGGGGGGAGCATAAGAGGAGCATGGTGTTGAGTGCTGAAAATCAAGTTCACAGGGTTTTAAATGAGAACACCTAAGATAAAGGAAGCTTGAAAAGAAATGACCAAATATAAAAAGAAAAGAAAATAGTGCCAATAACAAAATAAACTTTCATTTTAGGTAAATTTGTGGTTTGACAATAATATATAGACAATTCCATTCAATAAAAAGAATATTTTAATCAAAACTGTAAAATGATAATATATTATGTCTAGGTATATTTAAAATATGTGAGTCTGGCTTCAAAGTGGTAATTAAGTTGTATAAATATTGTCCAACAAAAATATATAACCGAATTTGAAATTCCCATACTGTTGAAATAAATATTAAAATGATACATATATACATATACTGTAGTTTTACAAAATTATGTGTACATGTACAATAGAGAATTATACAAATGTAATTTAGCTATAATGTACCAAAATTTGATAAGGAAGCCTAGCACTTATTTCATATTAATTCAAGAAGTGCCCTTTGAGGTCCATCGTTGAAAGCATAGATATCTTGGTCCATTTCAGTGTAGATGACTACATCAGCACTAGTGACAACTCTTTTACATGTAGTTCCCACATAGTGGCAAAGATAACAAAGGATGAGGAGAACAGGGCTGGAATTAGAAAAGGCAATAAATGGGGAAATGCTTTCCCACTCCATTTTCAGTTTCTTTCTTTAGAAAAAGGTTTCACCTTATAATTATGGGCTTGAAGAATTCAGCCACTGGAGACAAATAAAAATTGTTAGAATATTCCTTGACTGACTTTGATTTATAATAGTTGGGCTTATTATTACACTTGCTATAAACATGAAGACGGTTGCCCTTCTAATTTACAAAATTTTCTTCAATAAAGAAGCACATCTTGACAAGCTGCTTTTGAGTTAAATTGGGAGAGAAATGGTCTTTAATAACAAGCTCTCTAGGTGTAGCCTGGCTCCATGATGTTCCTTAAAATTTTAATCCTCTTTCTTTCTTTTCTCCCTCTTTCATTCTCTTCTCTCACTCTTTTGTAATTCTCTTTCATATAGTAGTAGAAAAAGACATTCATTTGACTAAAAATTATTCAAGAAATTTAGATATGGACTGAATATCATTAACATCCAATAAATACATACTCAGCTCTTTATTTTATCATAAAGATATAACCCTAGAGTAAATCGATGTCTCCATTATTACATCAATGTATCCATTATTATATCAATAAACTAGCTGTGAAAGAAATGGTAATTACCTCTTCATTTCCAGAGATGCCTTTTCCATGTTTTTTGCATATATAACTTAAAGATATGTATTTTATTAAATATTTATGAGATGGCTTAGTTTGGGTTTGTTTAAATTCTGGCCATAAAGGTTGGTATTACTGCTGTTGTAATGCAAAATGTGATACATATACCTTTATCTTAGAAGCAAAATCTCCTTAGCATTCTTTAATCTCGAATGGCTTCTGTATAACAAATACATTAAAGTAATGTGGTACATTTTTCTAATGGCAGAGTACACAGAAAAAGAAATTAGCATACAGAAAGGGTATTTTAATGGTAGCTTGCAGAAATCATACCATGATAGAACATAGTAATATCCTAAGAATAATGAAAGAGTGTTAAACATTAAACTTGCTAATAACTATAAACACTTTATACAGACTATAAGAAAGATGTGATGCTTTTAAATTCTAGGAAACATTTTGTTTATAAAAAATTAAGCACTATATTTTACTACATACAAGTGATATTAAGAGGGAATCTATATAAATATTTAGACTCTACCTCAGTAATCAGTATGTGCCTCTATAAAAGGAATATATTTACAACGTATGATGTTTCCTTTTGGGAAAGATGCCATTTTACCTTCAGATTTGATGAACACATTCTACGTAATAGTATTGTCATTCTTATTAATGGACGGATTATTAAACAGGAATTTTGTCCCTCTCACAAGAAATTATGGTAACATGGCTAGTAACGCTACTTCAACTGAAGTAAATGGCTTTATTGTTACCATGCTATGCAAATATGTTCCACCTATGCCGTTTCATGCTGCTTTGTGTCATTATGCAACAGGAAGTTCGTGTGTATTTGAACCATATGGTAGGTAATGGATGAGTTGAACATAATAATTTAACAACTGGGCAATTTAAATATGTCAAAAAGTAACTACAAAGTTGTGTAAATATTTTGTTTAAATATCAGATTTTACAAAGTATGTTTTACAAATAACTGCCCTGTTTAGAGGAAAAGAATTTGTGTTTTTATGGGGTATTTTTCATGTGTTATGCATTATAATCAGTTGACTGGTATAGTTGAATTTATTGAAACTTAGATATTTTAATGTCATTGCATGTTAACATTTATTAACATGCAATGACATTAAATGTTATCTTATTAAATTGTGTGACTTTGCGAAAGTTTAGCTTTTATTTTCAGGACTTTTGTTCCCTGTTCTATACAGTAGAATCTCGTTTATCTATTTTATATATAATAGTTTTTATCTGCTAATCCCAAACTCCTAATTTCCTTCCCCCTCCATCCCTTTGGTAATCATAAATTTGTTTTCTATGTCTGTGGATCTATTTCTCTTTTTACAAATAGTTTCATTCATACTATATTTTAGATTTCACATATAAATGGCATATGCTATTTGTCTCTGTCTGGCTTACTCTGTCTGGTTTATTTTAGATAATCTCCAGATCCATCCATGTTGTTTCAAATGGCATTGTTTCAATATTTTTTATGGCTGAATAATAGTCCATTGCTTCCATCTCTTGGTTATTCTAAATAGTGTTGATATAAACATTACCGTGCATGTATCTTTTCATACTGGATTTTCTTCCAGATATATGCCTAGGAATAGGATTGCTGGATCATATGACAACTCTCTTTTTAGTTTTTTAAGGAACTCCATACTGTTCTCCATACTGGCTGCACCAATTTACATTCCCACCAATGGTGTAGGAATATTCCCTTTTCTACATACCCTTTCCAACAGTTACTATATGTAGATTTTTTTCTCTTTTTACCTTTAGATTTGGAATTTATTTTTTAATTCAATAAATTTTATTATATTTATAGTTGTAAGTTTCCATCCCAAACTCCCAGTCCATCCCTCCCTGCAACCTGTCTCCTTAGGTAACCGTAAATTTTTCAAAGTCAGTGAGTCTGTTTCTGTTGTACAAATAAGTTCATTGTATGCTTTTCTTTTTAGATTCCTCATATAAGTGATAGAGTATGGTGTTTTAGTCTCATTGTCTAACTTCACTTAGCATGATAATTTCTAGGTCCATTCATGTTGCTGCAAAATGCCATTATTTTATTCTTTGTTATAGCTAACATTCCATTGTACCACATCTTTTTTCTCTGTTGATGGACATTTAGGTTGCTTTTAGGTTTTGGCTATTGTATATAGTGCTGCAGTGAACATTGGGGTACGTGTATCTCTTTGAGCCATGTTTTTTTTGGGGGGATAGATGCCCAGGAGTGGGATTGCTAGATCATATGGTAATTCTATTTTTAGTTTTTTGAGGACCCTCCATACTGTTTTCCTTTAATGGTTGCACCAATTTACCTTCCCTCCAACAGTGTAGGAGTGTTGCCTATTCTCTACACCCTCTCCAGCATTTGTTTATAGATTTTTGGATGATGACCATTCTGGCTGGTGTAAGGTGGTGCTTCATAGTAGTTTTTATTTGCATTTCCCTAAAAATTAGTGATGTTGAACATTTTTTCATGTGTTTTTTGGCCATCTGTACATCTTCTTTGGAGAACTGTGTTTGGATTTTCTGCCCATTTTCGATGGGGTTGTTTGTTTTTTGATACTGAGCTTCAGGGGGTGTTTATATATTTTGGAGATTGATCCCTATCAGTCACTTCATTTGCACATATTTTTACCATTCTGTAGGGTGTCTTTTGGTTTTGTTTAGGATTTCCTTTGCTGTGCAAAAACTTATAAGTTTAATTATGTCCCATTGTTTATTTTTGGTTTTGCTGTTGTCATTCTAGGAGGTGGATCTAAGATATTGCTGAAGTTTATATTGGAGAGTGTTCGGCCTGTTTTCCTCTAAGAGTTTTATAGTATCTAATCTTATATTTAGTTTATTTTTGTGTGCAGTGTTAAAGAGTGTTCTAATTTCATTCTTTTACATGTAGCTGTCCAGTTTTCCCAGAACCACTCATTGAAGATACTGTCTTTTCTCTGTTATATATTCTTGCCTCCTTTGTCATAGACTAGTTGACCATTGGTGCATTGGTTTAATTCTGGGCTTTCAATCTTGTTCCACTGATCTATTTTATTGTGCTGGTACCATACTGTTTTGATTACTGTAGCTTTGTGGTATAGTCTGAAGTCAGGGAGCCTAATTCCTCCAACTCCATTTTTCTTTCTCAGGTTTGCTTTTGCTATTTTGGGTCTTTTGTGTTTCCAAACCAACTGTAAACTATTTTGTTCTAGTTCTGTGAAAAATGCCATTGGTAATTTCATAGGGATTGCATTGAATCTTGCCTTGGGTGGTATAATCATTTTGACAATATTGATTCTTCCAATCCAAGAGCATGGTATATCTTTCCAACTGTTTGTGTCATCATTGACTTCTTTCATCAACATCTTATAGTTTTCAGAATACAGGTCTTTGTTTCTCTTTAGGAAGATTTATTCCTAGGCATTTTGTTTTTCTTTTTATGCAGTGGTAAATGGGATTCTTTCCCTAATTTCTTTTTTTGATCTTGCACTGTTAGTATATAGAAATGAAGTTAATTTCTGTGTATTAATTTTGTAACCTACAACTTTACCAAATTCATTGATGAGCTCTAGCTGTTTTCTAGTAGTGTCTTTAGGATTTTCTATGTATCATGTCATCCATTTTCTATGGGTCATGTCATTTGGAAACAGTGATAGTTTTATTTCTTCCTTTACAATTTGGATTCCTTTTATTTCTTTTTCTTCTCTGACTGCTGTAGCTAGGACTTCCAAAACTATGTTGAATAGAAGTAGTGGGAGTGGATATCCTTGTCTTATTCCTTATCTTAGTGGGAGTTCTTTCAGCTTTTCACCACTGAGAATAATGTTAGCTGTTGTTTTGTCATAAATGGCTTTCATTATGTTGAGGTACGTTCCATCTATGCCCTCTTTTGGGAGGTTTTTTTTAATTAGAAACAGGTGTTAGATTTTGTCAAAAGCTTTTTCTGCATCTATTGAGAGGATCATATGGTTTTTATTCTTCAGTTTGTTAATGTGTTGTGTCACACTGATTGATTTGTGGATATTGAAACATCCTTGCATCCCTGGGATAAATCTCTCTTGATCATGGTGTATGATTCTTTTAATGAATTACTGGATTCAGTTTGCTAATATTTTTTTAGTAGTTTTTGCATCTATGTTCATCAGTGATACTGGCCTGTAATTTTCTTTTTTTTTTTTTTTTTTGTATCTTTGTCTGGTTTTGGTATCAAAGTGATGGTGGCCTCATAGAATGAGTTTGGTAGTGTTCCTCCCTCTGCAAGTTTTCAGAATAGTTTCTGTAGGATAGGTGTTAACTTTTCCATAAATTTTTGATGGAATTCACCTGTGTACCCAACTGGTCCTGGACCTCTGTTTGTTAGAATTTTTTTTAATCACAGTTACAATTTTATTACTTATGACTGGTCCATTTATCTTTTCTATTTATTTTTGCTTTAGTCTTGGAAAAATATACTTTTCTAAGAATTTGTCCCTTTGTTCTAAGTTGTCCATTTTATTAGCATATATTGCTTGTAGTAGTCTCTTACAATACCTTGTATTTCTGTGATGTCCATTGTAACTTCTTTTTAATTCTAATTTTATTGATTTGAGTCCTCTTTCTTTCTTGATGACTCTGGTTAAGAGTTTATTGATTTTGCTGATCTTGTCAAAAAACAAACTTCTAGTTTCATCGATCTTTTCATTTATTTCTGCTCTAATCTTTATGATTTCTTTCCTTCTGCTCACTTTGGGTTTTGTCTATTCTTCTCTCTCTAGTTGCTTTAGGTGCAAAGTTATGTTGTTTACTTAAGATTTTTCTTGTTTTCTGAGGTAGGCTTGTATTGTTATAAACTTTCCTCTTAGAATTGCTTTTACTGAATCCCATAGGTTTTGGATTGTTGTATCCTTGTTGTAATTTGATTCTAGGTAATTTTAAATTTATTCATTGATTTCTTCAGTGATCCATTGGTTGTTTAGTCTCCACATGTCCATATTTTTTGCAGTTTTTTTCTTGTTGATTTCTAGTTGTATAGTGTTGTGGTTGGAAAAGAGGCTTGATATGATTTCAGTTTTCTTAAATTTACTGAGGCTTGATTTGTGGCCCAGAATGTAATATATCTTGGAGATTGTTCTGTGTGCAATTGAGAAGAATGTGTATTCTACTGCTTTTGGATGGAATATTCTATAAATATCTATTAATGCCATCTGGTCTGATGCATCATTTAATGCCTCTTTTTCCTTATGGATTTTTTTTGTCTGGATGATCTGTCTGTCCATCGATGTAAGTGGGGTGTTAAAGTCCCCTGCTATTGTATTATTGTCAAATTCCTTTTAAGGCTGTTAGAAGTTGTATGGGTTGTTTGTATGTCTTGGAAACTAAGGCCTTGGGCACATTGTTTACAGATACTTTTTCCTAGTCTGTAGGTTTTGTTTCCTTTATCGTTTTCTTTGCTATGCAAAAGCTAGGTGGCATGTTTATTTTTGCTTTTATTTCTGTTGCCTTGGGAGACTGACTTAGGATGACAGTGGTATGATTTATGTCAGATAAGGTTTTGCCTATGTTCTCCTTTAGGAGTCTTATGGTATCATGTTTTAATATAAATCTTTAAGCCATTTGTGGTTTATTTTTGTGTATAGGGTGAGGACTTTGAGTAGATGCTCAGTAAATGGTACTCTTGGGTTGCATCTTACAGGCCTACAAATCCTGCCCTTGTCCAGTTTTAAGACTGAAGAAAAAGAGCCCAGAGTCAGCAACAGAGACTTCAGTGGTTTAGACAGGGTAATTTACATTCTGAAGGTCCTGGAGTGACACCCCATGGTGTGCAATGGACGTAGGGTGGGACATGGTGGTAGGCTTCACTCCTGGGGTAGGGAAAGGGGAAGACTGCCAGTTATGGGGGGAATTACATCAGGTTGGCTCATTAGTTACCAGGGAGATCAGTGGAGATGCACAGCCCTCACTACCCCTTTGATAAGTGATAGTGGGGTCTGGGGAAAGTACGTGGGAAGGTCAGTCATGTTAGTACGGTACAGGTGAAACACGCACTGGTTGGGCAGGGAATGTACAGAGAGCAAGAGGACAGCCATCTTGAGTCTGACTGTATGAGTACCTAAAACCATTTTCATATATTCAAGGTAAGAATAGTTTTATTCTTTCTGTTACTCTCCTTTGATGCTTCTCCCTTTGGTTATTTGACTTGTAGTTTTAAAATGTTAACTTCATGATAGTAAACAACATTTCCACTTAAAGTTGTTAAAGATTCAGTTTAGCAAATAAAAATAGCTTCAAATCAAAATGTAAAATATTCATTTTCATGTGCAATTCAACTTCTCTACTATGAAGGTACAGAAAATAAGAGGCTCTGTTTGAATTTTTCTTTTCTACTGAGAAATATACAAAGCAAGAATTGTATGAGTAATATACATTTTGGCCAGGGTTCTTACATTGCCAAAATTGTACTGTGCTTTCAAATGCTTTGAATGTGTATGAGGAAAAAAATTAAGTTTTGAGTAAGCCATAATTTTTTTTTCAGTAAGCATTACTTTTTAACCAGAACACATCTAGGTTGCTATAATATTAGCATATAAAGTTAATGGTTTTATTTGAAAAAAGCAATTTTAATTTACCATTTCATTGAAACAAAGATTATTAGACTACATGTCTCTAAAAAGAGACAGAGAAGACTAGTTTATTTTAGTCATAGAATTTTCTCCTTCAGAAACATTATTAAGACACTGAAGTATATATCCATACTAGATTAAAAAAACTGAATAAATAGATATTTTAGCATTTGACCCTGGTCCACTTTGCTTTTTTATTTTTTAATATCTTGCTATTTTATATATCTGTCTTGTGAAGACAAATTCTTCAGTACTTCTAGGTTAAGAGTTCTGGGACTCCTGGATTTCAAATATCATACTCACTATAAAAATAAATATATTCCAAAACTCTAGGACTTCATAATTTTCCTGTTTTCTGAAATACAGTTGACCCTTGAACTGGGTCAAGGATCAACTGTATTTCAGATGGGTTTAAACTGGGCAGGTCCACTTACAGTAGGATATTTTTTCATAGTTAAACATTACAGTAGTACATGGTCTGTGGTTGGTTGAATCCTCAGATTTGGGGGAATCATATATTGAAGACCAACTATAAATTATATGTGGATTAAATCCTGCATTGCTCTGGGATCCAATATATTTTACTCCACATTCTACTTATGGGTATTGCAAGTTTTTAAAAATAATTAACTTCAGAATATTTGCATTTATAAAAACTTAGACTACCCAGTTTTTAGCCAAATTTATATGTATATATATTTTTTTCATCCAGGGTTTTAGTTTCTTACATTCTCAAAATGTTGTGTCCAAAGCCATTTTTTGAAAAAGTAATCACATATTGTAATATTCAGTCTTTCAAAGTGTCTAACTTAATCTGGTTTTACTAAAGCCATGCAACCTGCATCACTATTTCTTGAAATTTTTTGTCACCCCCAAAATAAACTGTACTCAGAGGCAGCCCCTCTTTATGCACTCCCCTCTCCCCCACTATACACAACCCCTACATGACCCCCACCCTTTCCAGCAGCAATTAATCTACTTTCTATCTTTATGGATTTGCCTATTCTGGGCATTGGGCATTCAACATAAATGTAATCATATAATACATAACCATTTATTTGGCTTGTTTCACTTAGTTTCATGTTTTCAGGGTTCATCCAAAACCCATTTTATATGGTAAGATTCTTACATATTCAACACAGTTTATTATTGGTTCAAGTAATCTTTTGAACCACTTCACTTTTGGGAAAGTTTAATTTATTGCAATTCTGCCATTTTTTTTTTTTCAAAGGTAGAAAGACAGATGTAAGTCTATCTCTTCAAAATGAACTGAGTTGGAGTTCTCATCCTTCACTTCATTCCTTCCCCTGTTTTGTGTGATCTGTGAAATAAAGGTGATGTCTAGCCCTTGTCTGTCACAGTTGCCTGCCAGCAGCCATTACAGGCAGCATAAAAACTACCTAAGATTCTTTTATCATGCACTGGAAGGTTGGCAGTGCAGGAAAAACCTTTTTCTGTCAGGTAATTCATTGTTCTCACCTTAGAACATAATCTAAAAAGGCCCAAGAGAAATGGAAAATGATCTTAATGTAAATCTAACACTTTTAAGCAGAAGAAAAATGGTGAGCTACTTTTACCTCCTTCAGAAATTTAACAGATAAATCAATCTCTATATTTTAGATAAATGATAGAATGCATCAAAGATAAATCAAAGAGCCAGATAAGAGCAAAGTAGGTACTTGAAAATCTCTGTGAAGAAGTCACAAGTATCATATTTTAGCCTGTTTTTAGGGCTCTAATTAATGTTAAATGTTTTTAAATCATGCAAATCAATAATCATGACAGGCCAAACTAGATACCCAGAAAAGAGAACATGCTGAAATAAAACTTGTACAGTTGTATAGATGATCTAGTTTGTATTCATCTTTTAAAAATATAATTCTATTGCTAAGATAAAGGCTGAAGACTTTGAAATATAAAATCTTGGAGGCTCACGTGACTGTTAATAGTGTAGGAATTGTATTATTCATGTTGATTCTTTATCAGGATTAAATAGAAAGGCAACAGAAAGATCTTACTTTGACAACTGATTAATTTGAATGTGGGGGTACTGATTCTAAATTTAATTTTAGTCATATGAAAGTGATATTATTATACTTGCTGAATAATTAGCTGAGATTCAAAAATAGAAGGAAATACTGGGCATAGTAACAGACATCCCACCTATTAGAATAAGAATCTTAAAATTCTAGATGAAAACTGGCTTAAATGAACATAGAACCAATATTCTACAATGAGTCAGACATTCCACATTAGAACCCTGACTTCCCATGTCCTACCTACGTAACTTTTAATTATGTAATGATGTTTGTTGGGTCTTATATTCCTCATCTATAAAAATAAATTGTTAATAATAGGAATTATTGGAAAAATGTGAGAATGAAATAAATAAGGACTTAAGGGCCTACTACATAGCTGTGCACATGATTAGCTCTTAGCAAATAGTAGCTACAATTATAATACCATCCTTTCAATTTGGGTTTTCAAATGAAATTTTTCCCACCTGATGCTTTTTTTTTTTTGGAGGCCACACCCACAGTACACGGAAATTGCTGGACCAGGGATTGAATCTGAGTGGCAGCTGAGGCAGCACTGGACCCTTAGCCCACTATGTTGGGCCAGGGATGGAACATATGCTTCCCCAGCAATCTGTGTTGCTACAGTTGGATCCTTAACCCACTGTGTCACAGTGGGAGCTCACCACCTGATGCTTTTTAAATGCAATGAATTTAGTCTATTAATTAAATATATTTTTAATATTCAAGCTTTTAAATCTTAGCTTTTAAATTTAAGCCTAGTAAAGTGGAGAACAGATTAACTAAAACCAGAACACTGCAAATGTACTGGATTCTTACTCTATCAATAATAACTTTTAAAATATGTTTCAAAAGTTCATGTCTTCCATAGAAAGCAAATCTTACAATTACTGAAGAGGCTGGGGATGAAAGGATAAATTAGGAATGCGGAATTAATAGATATGCACTACTCTATATAAAATAGATAATCAATGAGGATTTACTTTATAACACAGATATTTAACAATATTCAATATCTTACAATAACCTATAATGGAAAACAATCTGAAAAATTACATATGTAAAAAGGAATCACTTTGCTGTACAACTGAAACTAACAATACTATAAATCAACTTATACTTCAGTGAAAAATAAAATGATGAAAGCCTAAAAAAATAGTTCTTGTTTCCAAAGAGCTTTTAAGTTAATGAAGGATAATGGCAATTTTTAGGAAATCAGGTTTCAGAATTTTTTTGATACTACTTTCCAATTGTTCTCATTAATAATTTTCAAGGCCAACATAGCATATAAACTCACATTTTATTCATTGCTTTCAGGTTCATATCCTTAGGAGGGAAAGCCTATAAGGCACATAGAGAAAGAGGTCAATAACCTGTCCAAAGTCATAAAAATAAATTAATAATAGAGCCATAAAACCAGTATTTATTTATTTATTTATTTGTGCAAGCACTTCATATCCTGAAATGATTGTTACTGTTATGTTAGGAATTGATAAATAGCTCAATGAAGATATAAACTTATCCTACATGAGTTTATGAATTAGTTTTGACTGAGAAACTCCTTCATCTTTAACTTTGCAAGGGTTTGGCCATGTGATATCTTCGTGGTATTCCTGTCAGATACCATTTTGAAGCAGAGAACATTTAGCTTATATTAAGTTGTTTGACTAAATTTTAGTGTAGTCAGATTGAAGACATTAAGTACAATTTAAATAGGGGGTTTTCTGCGACTTGCTCTTATTCGCATGTGTCGTTAGTCAACATAGGAAGTACCATTCTATTTGTGTGTGTCAAATACAGAATGAATAATTCTCTAGTTTGAAAAATTTATACATACCCACCACACATATCACATATAACTTCAATTTCCCATCAGAGAATAATGGCCTAAAAAAACACCCCAAATGCTGAAAAAATAATAAGGGTGAGAAAGTTTCTAAGCACAAAGTGAATCATATCATCTGTTTTGACCCCTGAGAATTAGTAAGTTTTATCATAGGGAAATGGAACAATTATAGTTAAGATATTCAACAGTGAGGGTAGTATTTTGTGCATTGTTACATATAAATCTCCTTTCTTTAAATAAAACCATTTTTTATTGTGCTTAGATATCTAATATGCTAAAATTTATACAGGTTTTGATTACCTAAAGAAAACTCATAAAATCAAATACTTTAAAACTAGTAATTTCTTAGATTTTTTTAAAATTAAAGTATAATTGATTTACAATGTTGTCAATTTCTGCTGTACACACCAAATTGTCCCAGGCATACACACATATATATACCTTCTATTTCCTCATATTTATCTTCCATCATGTTCTTTCCCAAGACGTTGGATATAGTTTCCTGTGCTATACAGCAGAACCTCAGTACTTATCCATTCTAAATGTAATATTTTGCATCTACTAACCCCAAACTCCCAATCTATCCCACTCCATCCCCCTTGGCTCAAAAAAATCATGGGCTATTTATTTTTCAAGATAATTTTTCCGCTTTAGTGGGAATAACCACAGAGTTCTCTCCTCTCTTTAACATTAAAATTTATTTATTTATTTATTTTTTCCCACTGTACGGCAAGGGGAACAAGTTATCCTTACATGTATATATTTTTTCCCCCAACCTTTGTTCTGTTGCAATATGAGTATCTAGACATAGTTCTCAATGCTTCTCAGCAGGATCTCCTTGTAAATCTATTCTAAGTTGTATCTGAAAACCCCAAGCTCCCAATCCCTCCCACTCCCTCCCGCTCCCATGGGGCAGCCACAAGTCTATTTTCCAAGTCCGTGATTTTCTTTTCTGTGGAGATGTTCCTTTGTGCAGGATATTAGATTCCAGTTATAAGTGATATCATATGGTATTTGTCTTTGTCTTTCTGGCTCATTTCACTCAGGATGAGATTCTCTAGTTCCATCCATGTTGCTGCAAATGGCATTATGTCATTCGTTTTTATGGCTGAGTAGTATTCCATTGTATATATATACCACTTCTTCCTACTCCAATCATCTGTCGATGGACATTTGGGTTGTTTCCATGTCCTGGCTATTGTGAGTAGTGCTGCAATGAACATGCGGGTGCACGTGTCTCTTTTAAGTAGAGTTTTGTCTGGATAGATGCCCAAGAGTGGGATTGCGGGGTCATATGGAAGTTCTATGTATAGATTTCTAAGGTATCTCCAAACTGTTCTCCATAGTGGCTGTACCAGTTTCCATTCCCACCAGCAATGCAGGAGGGTTCCGTTTTTTTCCATGCCCACTCCAGCACTTGTTATTTGTGGATTTATTAATGATGGCCATTCTGACTGGTGTGAGGTGGTATCTCATGGTAGTTTTGATTTGCATTTCTCTTATAATCAGCGATGTTGAGCATTTTTTCATGTGTTTGCTGGCCTTCTGTATATCTTCCTTGGAGAACAGTCTATTCAGGTCTTTTGCCCATTTTTCCATTGGTTGATTGGCTTTTTTGCTGTTGGGTTGTGTAAGTTGCTTATATATTCTAGAAATTAAGCCCTTGTCAGTTGCATCCTTTGAAACTATTTTCTCCCATTCTGTAAGTTGTCTTTTTGTTTTCTTTTTGGTTTCCTTTGCTGTGCAAAAGCTTTTCAGTTTGATGAGGTCCCATGGGTTTATTTTTGCTCTTATTTCTATTGCTTTGGGAGACAGACCTGAGAAAATATTCATGATGTTGATGTCAGAGAGTGTTTTGCCTATGTTCTCTTCTAGGAGTTTGATGGTGTCCTGTCGTATATTTAAGTCTTTCAGGCATTTTGTATTTATTTTTGTGCATGGTGTGAGGGTGTGTTCTAGTTTCATTGCTTTGCATGCAGCTGTCCAGGTTTCCCAGCAATGCTTGCTGAATAGACTTTCCTTTTCCCATTTTATGTTCTTGCCTCCCTTGTCAAAGATTAATTGACCCTAGGTGTCAGGGTTGATTTCCGGATTCTCTATTCTGTTCCATTGGTCTGTCTGTCTGTTTTGATACCAGTACCACACTGTTTTGATGACTGTGGCTTTGTAGTATTTCTTGAAGTCCGGGAGAGTTATGCCTCCTGCTTTGTTTTTGTTTCTCAGGATTGCTTTGGCGATTCTGGGTCTTTTGTTGTTCCATATAAATGTTTGGATTGTTTGTTCTAGTTCTGTGAAAAATGTCATGGGTAATTTGATAGGGATTGCATTGAATCTGTAGATTGCTTTGGGTTGTATGGCCATTTTTACAATATTGATTTTTCCAATCCAGGAACATGGAATATCTTTCCATTTCTTTACATCTTCTTTGATTTCTTTGATTAAAGTTTTATAGTTCTCAGCATATAAGTCCTTTACCTCCTTGGTCAGGTATATTCCAAGGTATTTGATTTTGTGAGGTGCAGTTTTAAAAGGTATCATATTTTTGTATTCCTTTTCTAATATTTCATTGCTGGTATACAGAAATGCGACTGACATCTGAATGTTCATCTTATATCCTGCTACTTTGCTGAATTTATTAATCAGTTCAAGTAGTTTTGGGGTTGAGTCCTTAGGGTTTTCTATGTATAGTATCATGTCATCTGCATACAGTGACAGTTTTTTCTCTTCTCTTCCTATATGGATGCCTTTTATTTCTTTTGTTTGTCTAATTGCTGTGGCTAGGACTTCCAAAACTATGTTGAAGAGCAGTGGTGAGAGTGGGCATCCCTGTCTTGTTCTAGATTTGAGCGAGAAGGCTTTCAGTTTTTCCCCATTGAGTATTATATTTGCTGTGGGTTTATCATAAATGGCTTTGATTATATTCAGGAATATTCCCTCTATACCCACTTTGGCGAGGGTCTTGATCATGAATGGATGTTGGACTTTGTCAAAAGCTTTTTCTGCATCTATTGAGATGATCATATGATTTTTGACTTTTCTTTTGTTAATGTGGTGTATGATGTTGATTGATTTATGTATGTTGAACCATCCTTGTGAACCTGGGATGAACCCTACCTGGTCATGGTGTATGATTTTTTCGATATGTTGTTGGATTCGGTTGGCTAAGATTTTGTTGAGAATTTTTGCATCTATATTCATCAACGATATTGGGCGATAGTTTTCTTTTTTGGTGTTATCTTTGTCCTGTTTTGGAATGAGGGTGATGGTGGCATCATAGAATGTCTTTGGGAGTATTCCTTCTTCTTCAACCTTTTGAAAAGTTTAAGGGGGATGGGCACCAGTTCCTCCTTATATGTTTGATAGAATTCGCCTGTGAAGCCATTTAGTCCTGGACTTTTATTTGTAGGGAGTGTTTTTATGACCTCTTCAATTTCATTTCTAGTGATCAGTCTGTTCAGTTAGTCTGTTTTTTTCTTGATTCAGTTTTGGCAGGGTGTAAGATTGTAGAAAATTGTCCATTTCTTCCAGATTGTCAAACTTGTTGCCGTATAGTTGTTCATAGTATTCTCTTATGGTTTTTTGTATTTCTGCTGTATCTGTTGTGATTTCTCCTTTTTCATTTATAATTTTGGTGATTTGGGTTCTTTCTCTCCTCTTTTTAGTGAGTCTGGCCAGGGGTTTTTTCAATTTTGTTTACCTTTTCAAAGAACCAGCTCTTAGTTTTATTAATTTTTTCTATTGTTTTTTGAATCTCTATTTTATTGATTTCTTCTTTGATCTTTATAATTTCCTTCCTTCTGCTGACTTTAGGACTTTTTTGTTCTTCTTTTTCTAATTCATTTAGGTGGAGGGTTAAGTTGTCAATTTGGGATCTTTCTTCTTTTTTGAGAAAGGCCTGAATCGCTATACATTTCCCTCTGAGCACTGCTTTCGCAGCATCCCATAGATTTTGAGAGGTTGTGTCATTATCATTTGTTTCAAGGTATTTTTTAATTTCTTTCTTGATTTCCTCATTGAGCCATTGGTTTTTTAGTAGCATATTGTTTAGTCCTGCATCTGTTTCTATTGTATAGATAAGGTCTTAGAAAAGCACATATTTTTGTGTAATTCTCAAATTGATTTTGATTGTTACAATTTAGTATTTTGAGTTGCAATAGCCTCTCATCAACTAAGACTAAATCTTACAGTTACCTCTCTTTCCCCTTAACCCTCAGCTTGTTCTTTAGCTTATTTTATATTTCTTTATTCATTTATCTGTACCCTACTCTGCTACTCATTCAAGATTTCATAATTCCTTACCTAGCAGTGGTCTCATTGTTCACTCAAAATCCAACCTCTTATTTTATTTATATATTTTTATGCTGTGCTTAGTTGTTATCCCAATGCACAGCTTAAACCATTATTCCTTTCATAATTGTTTATTGAGTATTAAAAGCCAAACTCCTTAAATTTATATACAAGACCTTCCGAACTTGTCACTGCACCTTTCCATCATTCTTATTTTTATCCCCAGATATATTTTATACTTCAGCCAGATATCAATATGCCATTCTCTGAAAAGATGTGCACATGGAACTTCCCCAAACTATACCTTTGCTAAAACTCTTCCCTTCTTTTCCCTCCTTCTCTACCTATTCAAAACATATCATTTTCTAAGTTTGAATTCTCAGATCTCTTTATCATGACTTCTTCTGATTCCTTACCAAAATGAATAATTCTATCTCCTTATAATCAACTTGAATTGTTTGTACATATAGTTCAATGATAATCTGCTTACTATTAAATTAGGTACTACCTTCTATATTTGGCTTCGGTACCTTGAATACAAAGATTATATCTTCTTTCTCTTTCTACGTTTCTGTTCATAACCAGAAACATTTCTTACATAATTTTAACGTCAAACAAATTCAGTATATGTGTTGTCATTAATTTTTATTGAATTTTGTACAAGAGAAATTTAATGGCATATCTGAAATACATTATTTATTGTTTTTTGTAGTCTCTGTAGTAGAATGGATTTACAAAGCTTGATATACTATTAGAACAATATCTGATGATGCTCAGAATCCTGCTGAATACTAATACTGATTACTAATACTGATTTTAAGTCTTGGCCAAGAACATTATATATTAGGACCATGAAGAATTGAAAATATTTAAAATTGTTTTAGTAAAAAATTTTTTCTTTAAACTCTTAGCTAAGTTTTAGAAGAAATAAAAATATTTGTATTTTTTAAAACAACATTAAAACATTTATGTCATTGTTTCTATATTTAGTAGTTTATAATATATATTTACAAAACAAAAAACTCTGTAACATTCTCTGAATGACATGTAACTTGATTGTAATAACAAAGAAGTTGAATCTATTTTTACTCTCAGTAGAGGATGTTTTGTCACACGTGTGTATGGGAAAAAACTATTCAAAGCATTGCATAGGATTCTATAAATACATTCAAAAAGAATAGAAAACTCCAGTATTATAGATTATCGACTACATTTATCTTTATATTGGTTTACAGGAAGATATAAAACTGGATTATGTATTCTAAATTTTTTTCAAATAACTAATCTCCAAATCTCATAAATATACTATATTTCTCACATTAGAATATTTTAAAAGGTGATTGGTGAATTTTGGGCTAATTTATACAATATATAAATAATAAAATAAAAATAGTGTTTTCCTGAGAATCTAAGTTACTAGGATTTTATGATGCATCAAAATCCTAAAGACTGGGGAAATAAAATTGAACTGAAAAATTTAACTTATCTATGCCGGAAAATATTTAGATTTAATTTTCTAAGTAGCAATAATAAAAAACTAGCAATTACAAGTAATTGTAAAAATCACTAGACTTCTTAGAATTAAATAGTAAAAATTAAAATCATAAATAATATACATCTTTGGTATGTATTTCAACAAAGTAGTTTACATGTGAAAAATTTTTTTATATTTAATAAATTATTTCTATAGTTCACATAGAATAGAAAGAATTTTAGTTCAGTAAAATTTCATTAATTTAATTTATTTTTTTATTGTTATTTCCCCAATAAAATTTTTTTCCCTACTGTCCAGCATAGTGACCCAGTCACACATACATGTACACATTCTTTTCTCACATTATCATGTTCCATCATTACTGACTAGATATAGTTCTCAGTGCTACAGAGCAGGACCTCATTGCTAATCCACTCCAAAAGCAATAGTTTTCATCTATTAATCCCAAGCTCCCAATCCATCCCATTCCCTCTCCCTCCCCCTAGGCATCCACAAGTCTATTCTCCAAATCCATGATTTTCTTTTTTATGGAAAGGTTCATTTTTGTCTTATATTAGATTCCAGATATAGGTGATATCATGTGGTTTTTGCCTTTCACTTTCTGACTTACTTCACTCAGTATGAGAGTCTCTAGTTCCATCCATGTTGCTGCAAATGGCATGATGTCATTTTTTTTTATGGCTGAGTAGTATTCCATTGTGTATATGTACCACATCTTCCGAATCCAGTCGTCTGTTAATGTCCATCTGGGTTGTTTCCTTGTCTTGGCTATTGTGAATAGTGCTGCAATGAATATGCAGGTACATATGTCTTTTTTAAGGAAAGTTTTGTCCGGATATATGCCCAAGAGTGGGATGCTGGATTATATGGTAGTTCTATGTATAGTTTTCTAAGGTACCTCCATACCATTCTCTGTTGTGGTTGTACCAGTTTACATTCCCCCCAACAGTGCAGGAGGGTTCCCTTTTCTCCATAGCCCCTCCAGCAATTGTTATTTATGGACTTATTAATGATAGCCAATCTGACTGGTGTAAGGTGGTATCTCATTGGAGTTTTGATTTGCATTTCTCTTATAATCAGTGATGTTGAGCATTTTCTCATGTGCTTGTTGGAGTTCCCATCATGGTGCAGCAGAAACAAATCCACCTAGGAACCATGCGGTTGCAGGTTTGATCCCTGGCCTCACTCAATGGGTTAAGTATCTGGTGTTGCCATGAGCTGTGGTGTGGGTCACAGACATGGCTCAGATCTGGTGTTGCTGTGGCTCTGGTGTAAGCCTGCAGCAACAGCTCCAATTAGACCCCTCGACTGGGAACCTCCATGTGTTGAGAGTGCGGCCCTAAAAAGACAAAAAAAGTTTCATTAATTTCGATGTTAATTTCTTAGATTTTGTTGTGGGTTGTAATGATATTTACCTCATTGTATAAAAAAGTTAGAAGAAAAGTCACTGTGTATTGTACATGCATAAGTCACTAATATAATGATTTTAAAAAGTATATAAATTAACATTTATAACATGCTGGGGGTAAATTTATTTAGATCATCATTGTTCACCTTATAACAGATATTGAGTACATACGACAAGCCATATTTCATTATTTGTAATCTTCACAACATTCTTACTAAATAGGTCTAATCAAAGAAGAATATTACTAGGTTCTGAAAATTTGTCCCATATCAGACAGCTAATTATATGGCCAAAATATGATACTTACTTAAGCTAACTGATTTCAAAGCTGAATGAATAATCATGTTTTAAAAAAAGAATTATTCATAGTCTAGGTCAATGGCTTCCAGTGCCAACTGTCTCACATTCAGAAAGAACATCTAAACTATGTTTCCTGGACTTGGCATCAACATATTGAATCAAATTTTCAATGACTCAATATTACGGATTTTTAAAAATATCTTCCAAATGACTTTGAAGATCAGCAAGATATGAAAAGCAAGGTAAACATGGCAACCAAATACAGTACAAAGAACAGTGGATCAGAAGGAAAGCCTCTGTTTAATTTCTATTCTGCTATTTAAAATTTTAGGCAAGTCATATAATACTTAATGATCTTTCTTGGCATGCATAGCTCTTGCAACTGATGGCAGGATGCTGCTAATACTACCAAAATGCTAGGAAAACCCCCTCAAACCACAAACAGCTCTAAATCACAGCAAAACCATATTTCTCATTTGCCTCTTGAACTAGTGCCTCAAAAACGAATATGCCTTACCAGCTGCTCCTCTTTCTGGATGTATCTTAAGTGGTTGTATCTATGTCATTATTTGCCAGCAATAATCCCCATTACATAGGCTACAGGACCATTGTGCCTTTTCCTCTAAATGTCAGACATATATTTTAGTGACATTTTCTCCTAGGACTCAGGCATCAGTCCCTGCAGGCTGAGTCAGAAGGTGATCTAAATGACAAATGTTCTTTGGTACTCAAGAACATTTTCCTGACCTTGAGGATTTTTACTAGCTCATACTAAATACTATACCTACATTTCTATGAGAGTGAGTCCTTCCCAGAAGTTGGCTCAATATCTTCTTTAACTAGGTTCCCCAAACAACTTAACTAGTCTTGAAAGACTAAGAAAGATGTAATATTATGGTGATCACAATATAGAGTAAGTTATGGAGCTGCGTGCATATACATGTATATTGTGATGCACACACACACTTTAGTTTTGTCTATTTCACATTTATCCCTCGTTTATTTTCTATAAAGAAAAAAGTATGAAGTCATTACAAATTATCACCATTTTATGGATGAAATCATAAGACAAGTTAGGAAATGTGTCCAAGATACAATCTGATAACTGACAGAGCTAAGAATCCAGGCTTATTTGTTCCCAGAGCTAATACTCTGCAGCAGTGATATTCATATCGTCTGCCTCTCTGTCTGTGCCTTTTGTATCCTCTATTAAACTGATAAGGTCACATATGTGTAATCATTTAAATATGAATAAATAAGACTAAATCCACAAGGGAACATACATTATTATACAAATTGTTTAAAAATATTAGCCTTTCTTTTCACTTTGGAAGGCTTCTTAGAAAAGGTCACATTGAGTAGAAAGTTTAGTCATTCTTTTAAATAATCAATGTCATTTATGTATAGTACGTCCACTTAGTGTTTGGCAATACATTTGTTGGGTTGTTTGTCGAAATAGGGAAATAGAAAGCTAAGACTTTATTGGTTTTCTGAAAGAGCTTTGTATCTAACTTGATGGGCACAGTTTACATAGATCAAAGTTAGAGGGCAGTAGCTTTCTAATTTGTGATACACTGTGCACGTGTCCCAAAGAAAAGGGAAATTCATTTTAAGCCAGAAGCATCAATGAAAAGATATGACTTGAACTCAATATTTGAGGGTGGCTGGGGTTTTAAAAATCAGAGAAAGAGGATGAAGTTTTCTAGAATATAGTAGAAAATAGATAATTATAAATACAAAAGTGTTTTAATCTAGGGTAATATATTTGGAAATAGATTAATGGAATGGATCTGGTGCTAATTACCAGGCAATTTTCAGTATTATGGACTGCTTCTCATTCCATGCATATGATTACTCATTCAGAACTATTGTTGAGTAATAGTATTTGTGCAGGGTCCTGAGGAGTGCATGTTTTCTCCAGCTGCTGAAAGATTTGACACTTTTCTAGTGGTAATGTAATTATATATTATTTTAACTTTTAAATCATAATAAGGCCTGCAAATGGACAGAGTAAGCTGGATGGAAGGGACAATCTCAAGCATAAATTAATTTAATCCATAATTACAAAAAAATAGCTTAGGAGAAAATAAAATGGTATATACAGATATAAATATATAATTTTTCTATTCCCTATATACAAGATTTGAAAATTTTTTGATGACAAGAGTACTTACAGAAATTTTTCTCCTGGCAGATTCTGATAATTATTCTCATCTATCTTAAAGTGGGAGTCCTAGGGGCCTACATAATTTCAGCTGCAATTTTAAGGCAAAAAAATATGCAAATTTATTTTTTCTTTTTTTTTCATTATATACAGATATATATTTAGAGTAAACGAAATTTTCATTCATCATATAAATAAGTGATGTTATAGAGACACAGTGAAGGTTGAACCAAAACTAGTCTTCTACAGTGAACACACTGTAGAGAAATAAAATAAAATCAGTGTAATGGGATGCTCTCTAGTAGAATAATTAAGGATTTGATTACTCATCAGTTGATAATCTTGAGTGATAAATATGACATTTGTATAGTCTTAAAGCTTAAGATCTAACTTTATGTCAGTCATAGAAGATTAATATATTGGTTATTATCTAGACTTTAGATGTCAAAATCACAATGTAATTACAAAATATTTCTATGAAAATGTACAAGGACATTTCAAATCAAGAGAGGAAAACATGCACAAAGTAACTGGAATAGACTAATTGAACATGAAGGGAAGGAAATTTATAGAAAAATGCAAGGCAAGCAATCCTCCGCAACTAAAAGAAACGCTTATTTAAAGTTAATTAAATTATAGCATAACCTCTACAGAATATATCCCATAATAAACCTAGATCTAGAGAAAAACAAAAGTGCATTATGAAAGACATCTACAAATGCATTCAGTTCATTCAAATAACTGCCACAACAAATATCCATTGCCCACACTTTGTTGCAACAACAATTAAACTAGGTCCTAGGAATTAAGAACAGGAAGATAGAATCATATTCTTGAGGAGATCCAGGAAAAGTGATTACTAAGCTGAGTATAAAAGAATCAGTCGCTCATATTGGACGATGTCCATGTGCTATAAGAAAGATTTTTTAGAAAAAGGGGGTGCCATGACTATTGTCCTGAAGATAAGCATTGTGTGGGTTTAGGAAATATAATCATTTGGGTGTTTCTATGACACCAATTTGAATTAGAGAACAGGGACGGATGCTGAAGAAATAAAAGGCTGTAACAGGATAATTTATGTCAAAATAAATGTAAACTTTATTTGAAAGACAACCAGTTTGCTTATTCCAACTGGTCTGACCAAATGGGTGTACTCCAGTTCATTTCTGACACTAACCACCTGGAGTCAAACCCCCACAGGTCAAGGGAGAGGTCCTCCATAAGACTGTTCTCATTTCAGATGTCAGCTGCAAGTCTTGGGGTGTCCTCAGGTTATCCCCTTTCTGAACAACTGGCTACAATAATGAGGGTTCCCTTGATAGATCTCCTCTGGGTTGGACTATTTGCCACAATGATTCACAGAACACAGGAAGGTGCTATACTTAAATTACAGTGTAATTACAGGATATGCAGATAGTCGATTCAGGGAGGGAACACAGGGTTGCTGTGCTTTCTCCTCAGGAATCAGGTAATGCTACCCTCATGGCCTATCAATGTTGTTTATCAAGTAGGAAGCTATACTGAATTAAGTGTATGGTGAATTATGTGCGATTTCATCATGTAGGTATAATTGATTAAGTTATTGGTCATGTATTTGAACTCAAACTCTAGCCACCTTTCCCTCCCTGGAATTTGGGCTAGCTCAAAGTCCCAACCCACTAACCAGGCAGTGGCTTTTTATGATAACTGGCCCCCATCCTGAAGTTATAGAGGCACCTACCACAAGTGACCTCATGAAGAGGTTTCACATGTTTTTTTTTTTCTTTTTACGGCCGTCCCTGTAAACTGTAGAATATTTACAGTTTCTATTGCAGTCGATAATGTCTGTTATTTTTAATAATCTATATAAACTAGCACAGGTGTTTTTCTTTTTAGGCTCTCACCTGCAGCATATTGAGTTCCCTAGGGGATGAATTGGAGCTGCAGCTGCTGGCCTATGCCACAGCCACAGCAACACTGGGATCCAAGCTGCATCTGTGACCTAAGCCACAGTTTGTGGCAATGCTGGATCCTTAATCCACTGCATGAGGCCAGGGATCAAATCTGCATCCTCATGGACAATATGTCAGGTTCTTAACCTGCTGAACCACAATTGGAAATCCAAGATTTCAACATTTATCAAAACAAATGATATTCCACCTTCACTCCTTTCTTTGACTTCACATTATTTTGAAGTAAATCCTAGATATCATCCCATTTAATTTTGAAAGGTTTTCAATTTTAATTTGGCTTTAGTCTTGGTCACAAACATCATTAAGGATTACAGCATAAAAATAGTAAGATTGAAATAAAACTACACAGTTCTAAACAAGGTCACATAAACTCTAATTATATGTGAAAATTTAAACATGCCACCTTTGAGTTAAGATAAAAGTGAGGGGGGGGGGCTATGATCTTTATACAAGATTCAAAAGGTTTGGGTGTTATTGCCGAATGTCAATTCACTTTAGAGTCACCAATGAGACTACTGAATGTGTTTTTGCACCTGGCACTTGTAAAAGCAGATAAAATATTTAATATGTAATTTCCAGCATATTTTACCAACTTAGCATACAGGATGTATATAGAATTTATCAAAGCAGTAGACAGGAACCTATGCAGAACCTGCAAAGTTATTACTTCAGGTTACTGCTAATTAAAAGTAAATAAATAAATGAAGAGTTGGCAGTTTAGAAGTGATACCACTCAAGCTACCGCAAAGTACAAAGGGCTTGAAAAATGCAGATCATTCCAGCACCGTTTGTTATTAACTCAAGATTTGATTTGAAAGACTATAAATGCTTTAAGAAGTAATAATTTAGAATAAGAAGTAAAATTATGAAAACAGAATTGCCAATTGATTATGAAAACAAATTTTATAAATATTTATTTATCTTAATCTACTGTGTGTGTATATTTGTCTCTCAACCTACCAAGATACTTTTTAAAATTCATCAATTTATTTCTTACATAAATATAGAGTAAATTAAGTATCCTAACCTTCTGTTAAATGGATAAAGGTTTACTTTAAAAGCAAATGCTTTGCCAGAACAGTTTTTCTTTTTATATATTATACACTATGTTAAAATGACTAAACAATATGAATAATTCCTAGAGAGACTCTTTAAATTACATATTTAAACCAACAGATTCCCTGAAAAGAGAAGTTTGAAAATCCTGCTCTTTTTTGTAGATATTTGGATCAGTCAGAGATGGACCAATAATATTGGTATATAACAAATTATTAGAAAGATTTGCATGCATTTGTGGGAGTGGTTAAACTGTTCATCTACAACTGCTGCTTCTGTGTCTGGTGCTGGGTTGGAAGTTAAGAGGATAAATACAGAGAAATATGGGCATAGAGTGAAGGGCAGCAGCACAAACTGGAACTTGTGAGAATGAATTGGCACCTATGAGGATAAGCTGGAAAGCGTATTAACTTTTCAACATCTCCAACTGTCCAACTTCAATGCTATGGATGATTTGCAGAAAAAGCTAATTTATCTGTCAAGGGTATGAACGTATCCTTTGTCCAAGAGTCAAGGAGTTGAAGGAAGGGATCAGTAGGAAGCAGGAGCTGAAAGTGCAGTTACTGTTTCACATCAACAAGGTAAGTCAGCAGATTCAAGACCCACAAATGAGCTGTAATTTATCTGATCCTACACTCACCCGGAGCCTCAGTATAGCTGTTGTTCACCTCCACCTTGTAACTTTTACACATTTCTATTAGGAACAGCCTCAGCCCCAAACACAGGGGGAAAGAAATTCTGGGAAACATTGTTTCATCTTAGCTAAACTGACAGAGTAGAAAGTTATCAATTGTTCCTCTCTTGACATTTTGGAATCCATGCATCACCATTAACCACAAATAAGTTCTGAAATCAGACTTCTTAGCATGATTTATAAAGCCCTTACATTTGTCTTTGTTTGATAACAATTCCTATTTAGGATGAATCACACTTTCTCTTTAAAGTTCTGCAGCCTAAATATTGAGATATAAGGTTAGCAACTATTAACATCTTTTAAATTTGTTGGTAAGAGAATGGGAGTGGGGAGGGAAAATGCTCTAACTATACACAAATACATTGCTTATTAAAATAAGGATGAAACAATCATAACTATTACAGGCCTCAATTCAACCAAACATTCTCTTCCTTTTACCCTCTTTTGTAGGAGCATTTTTTTATACTTAGAATTAATCACCTCAGCCAGTACATAAACCCCTTTCTTCCTTATTTATTTATTGGTTTGAGTAGTTCAGAGGAGTCACGTGGTAGACTCAGTCTGCAGTTATTTGAAATCATTGCTTTATCCCTTGATGAAAGCTGGATTTTATTTAATGATGTTGAATTTATGATATAAAAATGCATGTTTTTATGTACAAAAGCGGTGTTATTTAAATTTAAAGTTTATTCTTTTTGTTACCCTTGTCTAGTTTGGGTCTATTATAATTTCATATTATAGAACTAGTTTAAAAGTTTTTCATTAACCCTTCCCTCCCACCCTCCTTAACAGTTTTAAAATAATCTGTAAATTACCTATTGTTTGGCAGTTTAACACAATTCTTTCCAGAATTTATTTAGGTTTAATCCCTTCAATTGATCATTCAATTTCTTTTCACTTTATCTTAAAAAAAATTCTGTTCAGATTTTCCTTATTTCCCTTCTATTACATCAAAACTTTATAACTAGAAGATAGATAGATAGATATCCTTCCTTTTCTCTCAAATCTACTCCAATCATACAAGTGATCTCTAAGTGGCAAACATAATGATTAATTCTTTATTCTCATATCATCCTGAGACACAGCAGCATTTGACACAATTGATCACTATTTTTTTTTTTTAATGGGAGCCATTTCTTTCCTTGGCTTCCAAGTATCTTTCTTGGTTTGGCACCCACCTCACTGACTACTACTCTAATTTTTTTTTTTTTTTTTTTTTGCTCCTCATTACTTTGTACATGGATCTTAGAGTACTTCAGATGCTAACCCTAAAAATATTTTTGGTTTACATTCACTGTCAGGGATTTCTTTAAGTCTTATCCTCAAGGTATATTTTCAAAACTTGAAGAGTTACAAATGTTTATCTTCAGCCTTGCTTCACTAAGGCCAATTTGATATTTCCACTTCAATGTCTAATAGCTATTTCTAAATTAAATCATTAAACTGATCCCTTGAAATTCTCTCCCATGTAAAAAGAAAACAAAACTTTCTTCCATTTTTTTAAATACTATGTTAGTTTACACATTCCTTCTTTCCACTTGGTTAGATGGAATTTCTTTGAGTTCTCCATGCTTATATTTTTTCTCTTATATTCCACAACTCTTTGTAGTAATCTTTTTTCTTTTTTTGATGTTTTTCTGTTTTAAATGTTTTTGTTATAGTTGATTTACAATGCTCTGTAAATCTCTTCTGTACAGCAAAGTGACCCAGTTATACATAACATTCTTTTTATCATATATACATTCTTTTTATCATATCGTCTTCCATAATGTTCCATCAGAAGTGGTTGGACATAGTTCTCTGTGCTATATAGCAAGACCTCATTGCTATCCACTCCAAATACAATAGTTTGCATCTACTAACCCCAGACTCTCAGTCCATACCACTCCCTCCCTCTCAGCAACCACAAGTCTGTTCTCCATGTCCATGAGTTTGTTTCTTTTCTGTAGATAGGTGCATTGCTGTCGTATTTTAGATTTCACATATAAGTGATAGTATGTAGTATCTGTCTTTGTCTTTCTGACTTACTTCACTTAGTATGAGAGTCTCTAGTTCCATCCATGTTGCTTATTTTGTTATTTTTTATGGCTGAGTAGTATTCTCTAATAATCGGTGATGCTGACCATTTTTTCATTGCCTATTGGTGATCCATATGTCTTCTTTGGACATATGTCTATTTAGGTCTTCTGCCCATTTTTCAATTGGGTTGGTTGTTTTTTTGTTGTTTGTTGAGTTGTATGAATTGTTTGTGTATTTTAGAGATTCAGCCTTTGTTGGTAGCATCAGTTTGCAATTATTTTCTCCCATTCCATAGGTTGTCTTTTATGGTTCCTTTTGCTGTGTAAAAGCTTGTAAGTTTGGTTAGGTTGCATTGGTTTATTTTTGTTTTTACTTCTGCTACATTGGGAGATTTACCTAAGAAAACATTTGCACTGTTGCTGTCAGAGAATGTTTTGTCTATGTTCTCTTTTAGGAGTTTGATGGTGTCTTGTCTTAATAAGTCTTTAATCCTTTTTGATTTTATTTTTATGCATGATATGAGGGTATGTTCTTGTTTCATTGGTTTACACGTAGCTGTTCAGTTTTCCCAGCACCAGTTGTTGTAGAGACTGTCTTTTTCCAATTTTATATTCTTGACTACTTTGTCAAAGATTAATTGATAATAGGTGTCTGGGTTTATTTATTTCTGGGTTTTCTTTTCTGTTCCATTGGTCTGTATGTCTGTTTTTGTGCCAGTACCACACTGTCTTGATTACTATAGCTTTGTAATAGTGTTTGAAGTTTGGGGGAGTTATGCCTCCCGCATGTTTTTTTTTGTTTGTTTGTTTTTCCTCTCCCTCAGGATTGCTTTGGCAATTCTAGGTCTTTTATGTTCCATATCAATTTTTGGATTGTTCATTCTATTTACATGAAAAATATCATGGGTAATTTGAAAGGTATTCCATTAAATTTCTATATTGCTTTGGGTAGTTTAGCCATTTTAATGATACTAATTTTTCTAATCCAGGAGCATGGAATAGCTTTCCATTTCTTTGAATCCTCTTTAATTTCCTTGATTAATGTTTTATAGTTCTAAGTCTTTTACCTCCTTGGTCAGGTGTATTCCTAGGAGTTTAATTTTTCAGGTGTGATCTTTAAAGTTAGTGTATTTTTATATTCCTTTTCTAATATTTTATTGTTTGTATACAGAAATGCAACCAGTTTGCATTCATTTCAATCATTTTCTCAATACTTCTGCTGTTACCACTCTGGTCCAAGACACCAAACTAAGTCAAAGGAAATATTGCTATAACTTCCTAACTATTCTCTCTATTCCTGTCCTTGATTTTCTATTACAATCATTTCCTTTTAGAACAACAGCCAGACCACACCACATGAGCTCAAAATCCACTAGTGGCTTATCTTAGAAGTCAGAAAGACTTTACACAGTTGAAAATGTTCTACATAACTTTTTAGCCTGTAGGTGTATTCTGGTTGTTTTGTTCAGATGCACTGGAACCCGTATCATTGGTTCTTTGACCCTAGCACTCTCTACTTCAGATAGAACAGGACTTCATATCTCTTCTGAGGACAGCCCTGAGCAGCTGCAGCCACTCCACCCTAGGAATTCACATTCCTCAAGTAGCTTTTGGCTTGAGGGCTAATTTGAGCTGGGATATGAACACTGGGTATGTCACCTACAGTTGGGATAGGATTTGAAGATAATTTGTGCTCTGAAACTCCACACAGGATCAGACTGAGTCCAGTCCTCAGCCTGAAATCATAGTCTTGCTTTGTTCCTTCCCATTCCTTTCTTGATTATTCTATTTTTTTTTTAATCAGGTTCTTCTGGGAACATTTCCGTAATAAATAACTTGTATGTATAGTCTCTGAGTTTTCAAACCCAAGTCAACCATTTATTTCAGTTACCTCTTTGGTCACATCTCCTACTATTTTATCTTCCATTTTCTCAGCTCCTGCTTCTTTACCCTTTTGCTTTTCCTACATCTTAATAGGTATGTTCCTTTCTCAGGTCCTTTGCATTTAGTCCCTATGCCTGGATTACACTTCTTCCAGATATCTGTGTGACTAAATGTTTCACTCCCCTTATATCTTTCTCCAAATTATACTTTCTCAAGAGGTCTCAAAAATTATCTGGCCATTTCCCACCTTCTATACACAGTCTCCATCTCTTTCCATCTTTGTTTTCTCTACTGCAGTTATTAACCTATAAAGAGCAACATATTTTAATGGATAACACTTGCTTGATTACTGTCTCCTGTCACTAGAACATAAAAACCCTTAAGGTAGGAATTTTCTCTGTATTTTGAGGTCGTTGTGCACTCCTTGGACCACTATTGTAGCAAGAAAATTAGTTCTTGGATGAATTGAATAAATATGCATCCAATAATATGTAAATGTTTGTATGGATGGACTTATATAGCAGCTCATGGTGATATATATGCATGAGCCATTCATTTCTAATTATTTTATGACATTGTCATTTAAAGTAGTTAAATTTTGGAGTTCCCATCATGATTCAATGGTTAACGAATCCAACTACGAACCATGAGGTTGCAGGTTTGATCCTTGGCCTTGCTCAGTGGGTTAAGGATTCAGCATTGCTGTGAGCTCTGGTGTAGGTTGCAGACATGGCTTGGATCGGGCATAGGCCAGCGGCTACAGCTCCGATTAGACCCCTAGCCTAGGAACCTCCATATGCCATGGGTGTGGCTCTGAAAAGGCCAAAAAAAAAAACCAAATAAATAAATAAAATAAGTAGTTAAATTTAATAGAAAAAATACATTTCTATTTGATATTTAAATAGATGCTGTAATTTCCTAAATTTTAGAACAGAACTTTCTATCTTATAGAACAGAAATTCCTAAATTATTGAACAGAAAGTTTGTATGGTTAAATCAATTTTCTAGCAATAAAAATATTAATATATAATCCAATTCAATAAAAGAAAATACTGCCTCAATCACTGTATATTTTAATAGTTTTTTAACTTCTAGATTTACCTCTGAATTAAATTCTGAATTTTTTTATTGATGACAGTATGTCATAGCCTATAAATAACATATAGAAAGAGTTCTATGCTTTAAACAGAACAATTAAATAGCAGAATTCTTGGCACATACGTGGCTTACAAAAAATATAGCATAGTATTCATTCTTTAAAATCTAGGCTGGATAGCCTAATTTCAAGTACCAGTATTCTAGCTTTGTCTTAAATTTTGAAAGAGTTGATAACATACTTCTTGAGATGAAGACATGCAAAATAAATTAATAATAACAAAAATCTCTACTGAAATCAATGACTGTAGGCAATGTTAAAAATCAATTAATGAAATGTAATTCATAAAATGGATTTTGCTTGACAGCTCAGAGTTAAATGAGAATATTATATTCTTGAAATATTTTATAAGAAATCCCTGTTTCAAAAGTTCTTAGGGAAGGGTGGGTTTAACATGCACATATATAAAATATGTTGAAATAAACTGCTTTTTAAATACTTGCTTAACTTCACAAAAAATTGCTCTCTGTGACACAGGGTCAATATTAACAGACACTTGATTTTCGAAAACATGAAATGTGATTTGTAATATTATCAGTTTATAGAAAAAATATCTTCCTTTTTTTATACCACAGTAAAATAAAATGTTTTCTCATTGCCCCTTGTTATTCTTTCAAATCAGAAGGCCAGTTTCATCAGTGTATCTGAGAGGAAAAAATCTATGCTATGCAAATTAAGAGACTTAGATTTTAAACCTCTTCTTCTCAATATTAAAAGGGGGGACTAAGAATAAAGCTGTTACCCATTAAATTTCAAAGGGTTTTTTGATTACAACCTATCTTTATATTTAACACAAATTTGTGAGGCAATGTCAACATCACTTTTATCTTAGAATGAAGGGATTCAAAAGTTTCATTGGTATTCTCAGTGTATGGCTGGTTGAATGTGGCCACACATTAACTGCCATTAAGAGGTTTTATATGTAAGAGCCTTCCTGTTTTCCACACCCTCTCCAGCATTTATTGTTTGTGGAAATGTAAATTGGTGCAACCACTATGGAGAACAATATGGAGATTCCTTAAAAAGACAAATATAGAATTACCATATGATCCAGCAATCCCACTCCTGGGCATATATCCAGTGAAAACCACAATTTGAAAAGATATGTTCATCCCCAATGTTCATTGCAGCACTATCTACAATAGCCAAAACATGCAAGCAACCTAAATGTCCATCAACAGAGGAATGTATAAAGTAGATGTGGTACATATATACAGTAGAATATTACTCAACCCTTAAAAACATATGAAATAATGCCACTTCCAACGAGGATGGACCTAGAAATTATCATACTAAGTGAAGTCAATGAAAGACAAATATCGTATGAGATCACTAATATGTGGAATCCAATGAAAATGATACAAAATAACTCATTCATGAAATAGTAACAGACTCAAAGATTTCAAAACCAAAATTATGGTTACCAAAGGCGAGATTTTGTGGAGAGGGATAAATTGGGAGTTTGGTATTAACAAATACACACTACTATACATAAAATAGATAAGTAACAAGGACCTACTGTATAGTACAGGGAAATCTACTCAATACTGTGTAATAACCTAAATGGGAAAAGAATCTGGAAAGGAGTGCATATAAATATATGTATAACTGATTGACTTTGCTGTACACCAGAAAGTAACAACATTGTTAAGTCAACTCTACACCAAAAAAATTTAAAAAAAAAAAAGAGGTTGGATATATGGAACAGAGTGCTGGATCTACTTGTACAAGTTCACAAAAAGATTTTTCTCATCTCTTTCTGTGTTCAGTGACATAGTTTAGTGGCTCTAATCCTTATCTTGTGAGGATACTCACACTACCGAAATTGATAAACACTAAAAGTGAAGCCTTTTTTTTTTTCCCCCAAGAGGCAGTTTACCAGAAGACTACTGGGTAACCCCTCTATTCAAATCAAGGTGGGCTCTGAGATTGCTTTAAGGATAGTTTGGGCGTAAGTGATGCTATGCCAGTTTCTTGGTCTAGGTCTTCAGACATTGGCCTCTACTTTCTGCCTTTTAGGGAATTTTGTCTTAGAAAATGCCCAGTTAGTGAAGATGCCCACCTGGACAAGAACTGAGGTTACCACTTTACAGCTGAAAGGTCCAACTGAAGGTTGCTAGCAAGATAATGCAAGCTGTCATCAACCCACCCCAGCTGACAGCAATAGAACAGAGATGAACTGCTCCCACAACCCCAAGCCAAATTGTGGATTTGTGAGCAAGACAAATCACTGTCTTGATTTGAAGCCATCACATTTTAGGGTTGTTTATGATAAAACCATAGATAATTGCAATAGAAACACACAGCTTGAAAGTAGCCAATCATTATGCTATAACCCCTCTTAATCTCCCCATAGTAGTAGTGGAAGCTGAAAGATATTATATGTATATGTATATAATATTTCCTATCCTGAAAATGTACAGAAAAACAAACCAAAAGTAATGATTTAGCTCTGGTTTTTCCAATAGTATTTGACAGATTCTCTTAAAGTCACTACTGTGAAATCACTGTTGGCATTCTGAGTTGATATTTTAGGAGTATATAATAATTGGCTTCTTTTTTCTGATTGTAAATCTATGTAATAAGCATAATATTTGGAAGAAGTCAAGTCATTGTTCATTTTTACATGTTTAACATTGTTACCTATTTGACTACTCCAAATACCATGAATAATATTGGAAGAATTGGCAGGAAACTGAATATATGAATAACATTAAGTAAATTAGAGTAGCATAAAAATTAACTGTAGGTCAATGTAGGATATCTTCCTTATTAGTATATCTTAAATACATACTTTCTTTTGGGATTGTTTAAACCAAAATAATCAGGAAAAAAATAGTACTATTAATAACTTAGAGTGTTAGAATTGTAGATATTTCAAGATTACATTAAAGTATTTAATACAAGATAATAGCACAAATCAAAATATTAAATTGGCTTTCTAACATCACTGTATCAAGTCTTGATTATCTGTCACCATGAATAGTATTTTGGCATTCTAAATGGTCCTGCTGTTATCTTCCTTTTCTAGATATATCACTCCATAAATATACCTTTAATGTAAAGAAATATTTATGCATAGAACCTAACTTTTTATTCTCTGAAGAGTAAATTCCTGAATATTCTCTGTTCAAATCTCAAAATTGGAATTCCCATCATGGCGCAGCAGAAACAAATCTGACTAGGAACCATAAGGTTGTGGGTTCAATCCCTAGCCACACTCAGTGGGTTGAGGATCCAGTGTTGCAGTGAGCTGTGGTATAGGTCACTGACACAGCTCAGATCCCACATTGCTGTGGTGTAGGTTGGCAGCTGTAGCTCTGATTAGACCCCTAGCCTGAGAATCTCCATATGCCATGGGTGCAGCCCTAAAAAAAAAAATAAAAAAAAAAAAAAAAAAAAAAACACACACAAAAATCTCAAAATTCATTCCATTTAAAGTGGATTAAGCTCTCTTCCCTAGTATTTCCCACACATCCTCAAATCTTTGACCATACTGATCCTTTGAAAGCCCCTTCCCTCCATCTACACACACTGAAGTTCAAGTCAAATGTTAAGACCCAGTTTGAAAAGCATGCATGAAATATTCTCATGTATCCACATCCAAAAATAATGTTTCATGGTCCTATATTTGCATTTCTCTTATAGCACCTTCATGTGTTTGTATTTTATTTGTGTAAAAGCACATTTGCAATCTAATAATCCTCCATTTCCTATCATCTTTATTATTACCACTCTTGAAGTTTTACTTCAGTACATGCCTGCATAGACAGAATCCTGTACCTCTGCACTTTGTAGACAATAAGTGTCAAAATATTTTTGTAAAATTTCATTCCACTGAAAAATAATCCTCTTTAGAAAAAATAATCTAAGTTTTTGTTCATTAATTTGATCTTACCAACATTAATTTATCTTGGAGTCACCTATTAAAATAATTAGATCATTACTAGTCATACTAAAAACATTAAGATATTTATTGTTGATAATAAAATTCAGTGTATTTCAGAATTAGAGTAAATATGTGGAAAGGAGATGTTGGCTAAGAGGATAGAACGAGAAGAGAAGAAAGACTTCATGTACCTGTGCTTATAGTAATGCTATTTGCATAAAAGAAGCTCTTAAAAACAATCCACAGAGCAAATGATATTTCAATAGTAAATATCACCAAGACCAAAGGAAATTTAATTCTAAATTCAGAATTATTTAATAAAGGTCAGTGAGAAGTAGATAGGGTGAAAAAAAGAACATGATATGATAGGAATTTTCAACAATGTCCTCATCAGAAAGGTCAATCAAAATTATTTCCCTACTGTTTTTTAAAAAATAAAACTTTTCAATTAAGAATTACTGGGTAATATTAAAGACAGAAGACCTTACCCTCAGCATTGTTTTTTTTTTAAATGAAAAAATCCATATCATTTTATCTTAATTCATCACTGCATATAAGAACCAGGACCAACACACACATACCCACACACACACCCACAAAACAAAGCTAAGGTTTTGCTATAATTCTTCTGACATAGGTAATCTCTCTATCCTCATATGGCTTCTGTCATCTTGTAACCAGAAAGGTATAAACTCTCCTGAAGACTGCCTCTGTGTAGTTGTATTATTAAACATAATTCTGAAGTCACAGAGGTCTCACAGCTTTGGTAAAAGCTAAGGAAAATTTGCAATTCAAATAAAACATTCCACATAAATTCAGGTGGGCTATGGACATCACTGACCTATGTAAAAACCCCTGAATCAAAAAAAAAGTACCATAAAATGAAAGGATTTCTTCCTTTACATTTGCTTTTCTTATACTCTGGCTTAAATATACAGAGTTGATGACTTCAGTGGTATCAGGATGAAGGATTCCACAGTGTATCTGATTTCTGGTATATTTAGGTGACTGGCCTCATAACATGTGTTAAGAGACACAATTGTCTGGGGGAAATATATTTGATTTTTCATGGTATTTATGAATGTGGAAATATATTAAAGAGAAAAAGTAAATTTCTTGGAGCAGAGATAGTGGTAGTGATCTTACTTCCCAAGAAAAACGAATCAGAATTCCTACTCCTTGCTTTGAGAAGGTTAATGTTAGCATACTTAACATCGATTTTTGAGACCTCAGAGAAGACCCTTGTCGGGATGGGAATAGGACAACATGGTACTCTTGAGATAAATCATCTTACTGGAGTGGATTAGAACCTGGACTTCCATTGTCATGAAAAATATCTTGTTTCTGCAAAAGTGAGTCTAAGGCCAGAATTATTCTTAAACAAGACATGTGAACATACATTTGGGAAATGTGTGTGTGTGTGTATTCAAACGCTATTACATTGGAAACAACAATTAATGGCGGTATGAAATAGCATGGTTTGGAATAACCCTGGGGACAGAGAAATCCTTTCTGGTCCAAGAAACCTGTGTTGAATCTCTAACAGCACAGTCCATTGGTCCTATCAACATGTACTGAAGAACGTCAAAGAGAAATTGCCTGTTTGCAATAACAATGTTGTGTGGTAGTAAGTTCCAGCAGTGGAGGCAGGAATGAAGCCCAATGATTGCTGAATGATCCTATCTTCAAGTTTTATCAGCTGGACCTAATAAAACCACAGACTCCTTGGACTTAGTAAGTACCAGGGTTTTGTTTTGGCATTTGTTTTTAACTTGTCAATGGAGTAGACACCATAGAAAAGAATATTCACTGTAATAGGCAAAATGGGAGGTTAGAAATATGAAACTGACTTTACATTTTTAGACAAGCATTTTTACATTATGCTTGATGGATAACAGTAGTACAAACTTGGAGCATACAGAATTGTGTAAGCATAGGCACAATAGATTTAGCTTTGGAGTTTGTTCATTCTGATACCCTGTAGGATATCAGGTGGAGAGGTAAAGAAAAGCTAATTTTATATATATACACACACATACACAAATCTCAACCTCAAGTATTCTCCACAAGGTCACTGATGCCATAAAGAATAAGTGAATTTTTGAAGTGAGAAGAGCATTGAATCTATGGAATTTTGTAAAACACAGATATATGGAGTGTGGGAAGAAATAAATGTGGTCATAAAAAGAAAGTAAAAATAAGAATAAGGAAACATAGAAATGAATGGAGTAATGTTTCAATAATGTCAAATGAAGTAGTGTTCATTAGATTTGGGAATTAGGAACTCCTCGGTGACCTTCAGAATAATAGCACTCTTAACTGAGTGCTGAGAACAGAAGCCAGACTGCAGTGGGTTGAATACTGAGTGGGAGGTGCAGAAGTGGACAGAAAGTCAAAGCTTTTCCTTTGAAAATCTTGGAGAAGAAATGGAAGCCAGCAACTTTGAAGTAGCTGAAAGAAAGAAAGGTCTGTGCTAGCGTATCAAAGTCATTTTTATCTTCTGCCTAAAGATCCACCTTAAAGTATTTTTAATAGTCTGGATGTTGGTGAAAGTTGAAACATGGTAAGGATTAGTCTTTGTGTTTGAAAAAATCAAGATCTTTGATCTGCCTTTTTTAATCCTATGACTCTTCCTTATGGTTATAAATCTAATTATATTACATATATACAATTGAATTGGAAATACAGCCTCTTAAAAGATTTTAAAAGCTATGTTAGAATCAATTAGATTCCACAATATCCTTATAATCCATTTAATATCTGGTTTCTTAGTACTCAGGAATGATATTAACAGTATTTGACCTCAGGGCAGCTATGGCATCAACTATCAGAAACAGGCACTAACCAGGAAGGCATGGGAAGTGACCAAGTCTGACTAGACATCAGACAAAAACAATATGTTACGTCAATAATATTATCAAGAAGGCAATTCAATAAGGGGGTAGTGGTGGTCATATCCTCCACAGAGAATTTATAAACAGCAATGAGACAGAAGTGGGTGTACATTTTATCATCACTATGTGCCAACAGTTCTAAATAATATCTATGATCAAACACTTTTTCCTTCTTTGCTGGACTGTTTCAAATCCCACATTTAGCCAGTATGTACCAACTAATTATCAACTGTTAACCAATAAGTGTAAGATATTTGTAAGCATCCACTATGTTTCTGGCATTGCTGAAGTTGCACACAGATACACAAACATACTAAGACAATGTTAATTATGACACTGAACTACTTCAAGTGTCCAGATGAGAGAAAGGGTAAGTAATAATTCTTGCCTGTACTCTGTGCCTTGTTAACATCTTGGAACTGTTGCATATTTCAACGAAACAAACTTTACCTAAATGAATTAAATATAATACCAGCTATTTTATGCATGGAATAAACTGAAATTCAGAAGGTTAAGTGACCTGTCAGAGGACAAACAGCCACTAACAGGTAGCATTAAGACTTGACTCTGAAGTCTATTTTATTTCTCCTGTAGTAGTTCTTAAAATTTTATGCTAAAGTTTTCCTAATTGCAAAACATTTCAAGCTACCAACTTGGCACATAGGTATAAATTAAATCACCTTTTCCCTTTATAGAACAAATATGGAAATAAAATAGAATATTACATACGGTAAGATCATATCAAAAAAATTATGCTGCATGGAACGAGTTTCCATGAGTGCATCTGATGCTCCAGTGAGCACTGGTAGCTGGTGTTAGAAATTTTTCCCAGAAGTCAAAGAACTCAGGCTCTAAGACAAGGGCTTCATCTCATCAGGCACTTGCTCTCCATCCAATGCTGAGTCTCTTTTCACATTAGAAGAAAGGATGATGATTTTTTAATACCAAAAACTATGATGGAAAGATGTATGTATGCTACTAATGTTAAGGGGAAATACTACATGCATTCAATTTGTCCTGATTCATTCTAAATAACAGTGTACTTCAAAAACGACATACAAAATGTATCCTAAAAGCTATAGTGCCTGCAAAAGTCTTTATAATGTACACTATCAGAGTACAACATTTTGAACCAATTATTTCATTAACTGCATTCCTATTATATGTAGGACAGATTTTCTTTGGTAGATGAATAGAGATGCAGATTGGTTTTGGTAATAATAGAGGCAGGGTGTGAGTAAGAGCTTTATTTACCAGTAGTTCTTAAAGTGTTAGCAAACTAAAAGGCAAATTAGGAACTGAAGGTGATGTCAGATTACAGTGTGAATTAAGGAGTCTAAAAGCTTTTATCATCACCATATTACCTGTCAAGGCCAAATGGGAAGCTAAAATTCAGTTTATCTTTATATCAACGATGAAACATTAAGTAATTCTGACCTTTCCAGTTATACTGTAAGGAGATTACAGAGTTTATTTGTCATGTATAATTTATATGGTCTTGGTATTTATACACAAAATAGTTTTTGAATGCACAGAGAACACAGAATAAGTCCAAAAGCAATGTTTAAATTTTACTTTAAAGCATAAGTATTTAATTTAGAATATTTTCTTTCATATTAGTGTTCTAAGTAATGATAATTTTTCTTGCACTATATTTATACTCATTTTGGGCATGTGAAATAAAACAAGATATTATTTTATTTTTTGACAAATTGAGCAGCTATTATATAAGGTAGGATGGATCTTGATTAAGTCAATGATAAACTTTGCCCAGGAGTCCATGTTGTTCTTAATATATATATATATTCAATTTAGGGAAACATTCTTTTTATGAAAAACTAATAAAGGATTTATTATATAACAGGCAAAATGAATAAAAGAATCATTTAAGAAAAAATTTATAAAGAACAAGACAAAATGATTGCAAGGAGGGAATTGATTTCTTAGTTTTGATAGTAGATATACTGTTGTCCCTCACTGTCACAGAGCTCAACTGATAAAAATCCAAAGAAAAATGGCTTTCTTTATAGAAAAATTATACATATTCTTATATAAATGAAAATGTTTTCCATTACAGTTGAACACAGTTCAATGGTATCACAATGAGGGAAAGAGCAGATAACACAATTTATATAAACACATTTTATTTATATAAACAGAGATAATGTTATCCACTCACATATACCCATAGACACAATCATACACACAACTTAAACACACTGTGCTGCACAGAATATAGGTTAAAAAAGATGTCAAAACAGGGATTTTATGATTAGAGGTGACATAATCATCTTACTGTATATGTTTTCTACAATAATTATATAACAAACTCTTGGTTTGGAATGTGCTATTTATAAATGACTTAGAAAAGTTTTCATTTGGATCCAAGAAAAAAATACATTTGCAATGGAATTGACTTGGAAATTCAAAATTTAGGGGTTGAAGTCTCAACTCTTTCATATCCTCCATCTATGTGAAAATGGGCAAGTGACTTCACATTTCTTTTCTTATTCTTTTGGAGAATATAAAACTATTTCAAGCATTCTAATAAGAATTACAATAACATGGAAAATGCACAACAAATTCAAATGTATCATAAGTGTTTAAAATGTTAACTTATTTTTCCTTACTCTTATTCTTTTAGAAGAGTTACACTTGCTATTTATTTTAAATTATAGTTTTGTCTCTGAATATATTTTGCAAAATTAGCAGCTAATATTTCTATCTTGGAAAAAATATTCTTCCATTCTTTCATAAGAAATCTTTTGGTTTGCTAAAATATGGTTCACAGTGTGTGTTTTAGGATCTATATCTTTGAGAAGAAATCCTTTAGAAAATATTTATGGAACTTTCTTTTTTTCTTTAAGAAAGAACTTTCATTTCCAATTTAGGTTAAAATCTCTGAGCAAAATCACAAAAGAGAACAGTAACAATAAGTCATATCATACTTTCTCCTGCCAATATCCTATTTTCCAAATAAGTAACAGTGACCATTTTGACAAAACATATACGCAATATCATACTTAAAATTTTGTTTAGGATCATTGTTTTCACTCTACCATTTTGTAACTATTATCGACCGAAACGTCCTTTGTAGATTCAAGTGAAAAAATTGAATTTATCAAGTATTCTCACAATTGATTGTTTAATATCCTCAATTTTGATATATTCTCAAATATTCTGAAATTTGCTTTTTAATTCTAAAACCTAACTTTAACTGAAAATAAAATATTTTTACCCTCAAACAGTTTATCTTGTAATGTTATAGGTAAAGCAAGGTTGTATGGATTGGGGAACAAACAAGAGAAGCCACAAGATGCAATAAGTACAAATTGATCTCATTGAAAAATGTACAAAGAAATGAAAATATTACAAACCATAATATACCTTTTAAATAAATGTCTAATCCTACTGTTCTTTGGAGTAACGTATGTGTTTACACTCAGAGCAGATAATTAAAGGGCCTACCACAAACACCTCTCCATTTTGTAATTACTGAAATTACTTGCAATGAACATTAAGAAAAACATTCTCTCCTAACTTGTCTAAGCAGTTCCAAAATCCTGTGGCAGAGAGGCTGTATCAGCCACAGCATCAATTTTATACATCCTCTAGCCATGTCTTAGGATTAGCCCAAGAACCATTCTCAGATGACCCTTATGAACTTCCACATCATGACGTTAAAAAACAGTGACAGTTAGCTTGAGGGTTGCAGCTGCAGTTTCCTTCCTCCTGCTAATGTTAGAGCTATGAAGTCTGCTTAAGGGAAGGGATACATAATTCCCATTTTGCGACTGCCTAATTTTTTTTTTTCTGAGAAATGATCCTAATAGGTCATCCATAGCCAAAAATTTCTCTTATTTATGAAGCCCCCTACAGCAGGTGAAATGTATAAAAAAGATGCCAAGAAGCTATAATAACAAACAGAAGCAGGGAGAGAAAAAAACACATGGGGGCTCAGTGACAGAGGTAAATAGATCTTTAATGAAAATTCACCTGAGTATAAGCACTGTTTTACTTCATTATTTTCTCTGAATTCCAACAAATGAATCTCTGTTTATCAATATCCCCTAGTCATCATTGCCACTCATGTATTTTTTTTAAAAGAACAATGAAATGCTATGAAAAATAGAGAATTTCTATACTAATTTTAGAGAATGTGAGTCAGTCGATTTTATTTGCATGTAGTTGTATTCAGCAGACTGCCAGTATCTTACTTGCTTTCCTGGAAATACATACAGTTTCCACCCCAAATATAACTGTATGCTTCTTGTCAGAAGTAGGACAAGATACTTTGCATTTTTATAACCAGGTTAGAATAAATTTATATATATGTGCAAACACTACTTCAGATTTATTATAATAGTTTTACATTGTGGTGATGCTGATAATATGGTAGCAATTGCTACATTACTTCTAATAGTTTACACTTAGGTTTAGGAACAAAATTATAACAGAATAAATATTTTATTTACAAGAATATGTGTCCATAGGTATTGCATTATCATAATAAAGGAAGACCCTACTTATAATTATTTTTAGTTTAATATTTGGCAATAAGTAAGCTTTAAATACAGAGGTTTGGGTAAAATCTTTTAAGAATTTCAGATTTAGATGTTTCAATTGTAGAGCACAGATTCACTCATTTCTGCTGAATAAGCATTTCTTGAAAGCTTTGGCCCAGTGCTCTATACTAAGAATACAAAATTGGAAGAAGAGGGTCTTGACTTTAAGAAATTATCTAATAGGAAGTGAAGCAAATAAAAGAGATTATTATAATATGATACAATGTGTCCTTGTAATAAGAGTATGCAAACTATATACTCAGAAACAACAAAAATAGGCACTTATTCACAAAGATGTTGCAGAGAATGCTATCAGTGTTGTCTCAGATATATTTGATCAAGCAAACATATTTTACCTTTCTTTAAAAGGTCATATGTAACATTGTATAACATAAATGTGTTAGATTACAGGAAAATGTGTTCAAGTAGGGTGTCTATTTAGTTGGTACAAGGTAAATTCACTCCTGCACTAGCATTAACATTTTTTTTTTCCTCTCCACATTGGATAGGGTAGCTGCATGTTGCTGTATAATCTCACACAAACAAGCAGACACCCTGTTAAAACCTGAAAATTCATGGTCACCAAGCTCAACTTGGCCTTAAGTCATCATTTAGAATCCCTCTTAGTCTGCAGGGCTACTATACTAAAACTACCATAAAGTGGATGGCTTATAAACAAAAAAAAAATTATTTCTCAAAGTTCTGGAGGCTGGGAAATTCAAGATCATGGCACCAGTAGGTTCAGTGTCTGGTGAGACACTTTGCACATTGATGGCTCCCTTTTCACTCTAAGCTCACTTGGCAGAAAGGACAAGATCATTCTTGGGCATCTCTTTTGTAACAATATTAATTCCATTCATAAAAACCCTGTCTTCATGATCTAGTCACCTCCCAAAGACCCCAGATCGTAACACCATCACACTGGGCATTAGATTTCAGCACATGAACTAAGGGGGAAAGGTCATAGACACTCAGTCCATTGTAGTATTCTATTACATTTTTCCAATCAGCTTTCTAGAATAATATCCGAAACAACATTTTCAAATTTTATCCATTCTAAGCACTTGACATTGTATCATATTTCACTAAAATAAATATAACACACAAAGTAAATTCCAATTCCTAACACACATTATCCATACCTACCTCTGTTGTACCTGCCATCTTTAAATTTACACATAATTTAGTCAAGATCATGTCCCTCTTCCTACTAAGGAAATCTTTCTTTTTTGCCTTGAATCCCAGTCTCTTTCCTCAGCCCTTCATTTGCAGTTTCACTAGTCTGTATTTCTCTCTCTCTCTCTCTCTCTTTTTTTTTTTTTAAATAGTTGAGCCTGTGGCATATGGAAGTTCCTGGATAGGGGTCAAATGGGGAGCTGCAGCTGCAGGCCTATATCACAGCCAACGCAACGTGAGATCTGAATCACATCTGTGACCCATGCTGCAGCTCAGGGCAATGCCAGATCGGATCCTTAACCCACTGAGTGTGGTCAGGGATCAAACCCACATTCTAAACAGACACTCTGTTGCTTTATTAACCTGCCAAGCCACAACAGGAACTCTATGTCTATTAATTATTCCCAATTTGTATATCATTGTATGTCCTTATGAATTTTACTTTTATACACATTTATACTTAATCTAGCAACATCTATTAAAATTTCAAAATCCTTCCTGAATTGAGATTTCACCATCTAACAATTGTTCCCTTTCCTCCTCATCAGAGCCATATGCAATATGTGCTTACTTCAATTCCTATTTCTATCTCTTCATCTTTCATTAACTCCCAATTCACTCCCTTCTACCATCTACCCACCACACTGCCAGAGAACCCCCCATCAGTTTAGCAGGAATTCCATCCAGTGAAAAAATTTTACTCTTGACAATACTTGATAAAGTATCCAAGATTGTCAAGAACCCCAATGAGTAAATAATTTCAGTCTTTATTTCTCATCAAGGAAGTCTTTACATTAAAAAATACTTCTATATAAAATAATGGGATGCCCACACAGCAAAAGCAGTCATTAAATGTTTTCAATTATTTCTTTGTGAAGGTAACAAATTATCTTCAGCTTTGAATGACAGCAAATGAATTTTAAAAGGGGTGTTGATTGAGAAAACTATTCTTTCTTAATTATGGATGTAGCATACATTTCCTCTAAGGGGGAACTGACTTTTAGGGTCATCCTTCTGAGGAGGAGTAGAGAAATAACAGGCCAGGACTCTTGATAGTAAGGAAAACAAGATAGAAAGGGAGATTTCCTGATTTTACTCATGAACTGGAGCCCATCCCCTAGTTGAAGCCTGAAGGAAAAAATTAATCTTCAAAAGATATCTTGGGTTTTGAGGGAGGGAGTGGGGCCAAAGAACAGAAAAAGAGAGAGGAGGGGGCCTAAGTGAGACTGAAGACCAGACAGGAGAGTCAGTTCTGCTATGGAGAAACCTCCCCATCACCATACATCATCCTAAAGCTGAAGTCTGAGGGGTTTTCTCCTGTGCTGTGCAGTCAGAGGTAAGTAACATAGGACTTTAATCTTAGTACTTTCTTTGTTTTAACTCCATTTTGAGAGTCCCCCCAGACCTCCTAGGTACAATATTGCATTCTGGAATACTCTTCTCATGTAGGCTAACTGGGACAGAATGACAAAGGGAATGGAAGTCTGAGGCATCCCACTTCTTTCTGATCCCACAGAAATAAAGACCATAGACCACCCCGGAGGAGACTTTCATGAGGAGCTCTGGGCCATGGGAGGCAGTGAAGATACTCACTGCCTTGGAAAAACTGGTCTCTACCAACACAGGACAGAAATTAAAACCAAATTTGATAGCACTCTAAGTCAGTTGAGCACAACCTTTCAGAAGGAAGTAGACAGGAGTTTCTGGGTTATATCTAACTGATAACTTTTAAAGACATTCATGATGAAGGGAGATATTTCTACATCTCGGCCACTTCTCTCCACTGCCCTCCCTTAGTTTTATTTATTAACCCAAACTTTAATTGTTAAAGTTTCTCAGTTTTGGTCTTAATTCCCTTCTTTCATGTTAGTCAATCCCCAAGTCTGAATGAATTCTGTCTCAAAAATATTTCTTTGGGAGTTCCTGTCGTGGCTCAGTGGTTAATGAATCCAACTAGGAACCATGAGCTTGCGGGTTCGATCCCTGGCCTCCCTCAGTGGGTTGGGGAACCAGTGTTGCCATGAGCTATGGTATAGGTCACAGACATGGCTTGGATCCTGAGTTGCTGTGTGTCTGGCGTAGGCCAGCAGCTACAGCTCCAATTGGACCCTTAGCCTGGGAACCTCCATATGCCGTGGGTGCAGCCCTAGAAAAGACTACACACACACACACACACACACACACACACACACACACATTTCTTTGGTACGAAACTTCTCCACCTTCCTCCCAGCATCTGTTCTAAGACACTATCATTCCTTGGTCTCTTGCTACATCTTTCTAGTGGATCTGTCCACACTCACTCTTGCCTGCTTCCAAATGATTCTCCACAAGGCATCCAAAGAGCCTTTGAATTTATGAGTTTTATCTTTTGTCGTTTTCTTGCCTACAATATTTCAGTGGCTTACCCTATTATGTACCCTAAATGCTTACCATGGCATATAAAATCATCTAAGAACAATACACTCTCCCTTAGTCCTTTGCCTTAATCAGAGTCACAGTATTTGTGTCTTTCATACTTCCTAAGTTACTAGGGACATCATTTTATCACCTTTTTTTATTTATATCTCTGCCACAAGAAGTCTTCTATAGCCTTTAATAATCACTTCCTTTCTTTCACCTTTTAAAATTTCTATACATCTTTTATTTTCTTGGATGCCTTCTCTGAACCCAAACTCAAATTACATTGCCTTCATGTATGTGTGTGTATATGTGGGTGTGTATGTGTATATATTCTGTATATCCTAGTTTTTCACAGTGCTTATCTACTACAAGTATGTGTGTAATTTTTTTTTATGTCTATCTTACATTGCTTGATCAAAACTTTAGTTTGGAACATGACTGTGTTTATCTGAATTTAATTTTGTGCCATCAAGAGCCTGCATCATTGCAGTCTTCTCTCTTTTTGTCCCTTTATCTCCCTTTCTTCCAGCCATTTTACTTTCCTCCTTACCAATATTATTTGGACCTAAAGAAATACATATTATAAGATAAGAGCTGAGGTACATAATGAATCAGGGAGTTTGAGAATGTCTATCATCAAAAATCAGAACAGGTTCAACTTACAAGTGAGCCAGGAGATGAAAGGTTATGAATAAAATGAAGTAGAAGCAGAAAAGAGAGATCTGGTAAACTATCAAAAAGAAAGTATCAGTCATCTTTTCAGGAATTAAAAATTTGAAAATCTACCTTGGTTAAAATTTTCTTTTCATGGAGTTCCCGTCATGGATCAGTGGTTAACCAACCCAACTAATATCCATGAGGACATGGGTACCCACCTGGTCTTGTTCAATGGGTTGGGGATCTGGCATTGCAGTGAGCTGTGGTCACACACATGGCTCAGATCCCAAGTTACTGTGGCTGTGGTGTAGGCAGCTGTAGCTCCAATTAGACCCCTAGTCTGGGAACCTCCATATGCTGTGGATGCAGCCCTCAAAAGACAAAAAAAAAAATTCTTTTCATTTTCATTTATTGCTGCCAACTAAAAATTGTCATTTCCCATCTTGCTCTTCAAGGATGAGGGCACTAGCCACTGCAGTCACTGACCTTCCCCACACCCCGAGGGGAGTTCAGGGTGGGGATGAGGAGTGAGAGGCATTCTGTGCTCTGGGAATTAGAACAGGCCTTCAGATAAATATTTTCAAGAGACAATTTTATGAGCCCAATTTCTTGCACCTTCTCATATCTAGAAAAGCATTAAAATCATTAACAGAGACATCTGCTCCTCATGACTGGCAGCAACCTTGTGCCAAAATGTGTGCTTGAGTGTGTGTATCTCTCCCTTCCCCCCAAATCAAATATATACTGACCTCCCCCACCTCTTCGGAGCTTCCTCAGCGCTATCCGAGAGGCTGTCCCTATTTTTCCCCAAATAAAACGTAACTCACAACTCATGTTGTGCATTTTTTTTAGTTGACGTTGCCTAAAAGATGCTTTTGGAAATATTCCTCGCCATTCCAACAACTCAGACACAGATTTGCTTTAAAGTCTTCATTACCCCATATATTCATTCCTACATGCATATGGCTTTTAAGTAATTATAACTGAAGCAGAGGTTTATTCTGACTTTTTGCTCAACTTACCATAAATATTTTCCTACCTTATGTTTATAATAACCATTTGAGTAAGGGCATACTGTTCTCCTGAATTAATGTTCTACAATTTACTAACTGTTCCCCAATTCCTAGCCATTTTTCTTGCAAATTTCCTCTCTTAAAAATAAGTCCACAGTAATAGCTCTCTTAATGGGTATATATTTTTCAAAGTCTTTTAATATTTCTTTAAGTTCATCTTCCAAGAGAGAGAGTAATGAATGTAAAGGTATGAATACTATCATGGATCTAAATATAAACTTCAAAATGTTTTACATGAACCTTTTAAAAGCCATTGTTTAAATTAGGAATAAACATAGAAGACAGATGGCACAAAAGTGTGTCAAAGTTGATGACACATATACAAGGGGAGAAAATATGAATCAAATTAGAATTGAGTACTTGGTCTAAATACCCAGGCTCTGTAAATTAACAAACTTCCTCCCTTCATCTTCCCTCCTCCCTTCCCCCAACTCTTACTCTCCTTTGTTAACTGCTATTATTGTTGACAGACTGCAAAGCCATCCTAGTCTATTTGAAATTAGCTTTCCAAAAGGTGAAATTGCTGTTTGAAAAGATAACATTCAAAATGATTCCTGTGAATCAGATAGTCTATAGTGAGATAGACTGAATTATGCATTGAGTTGTCACAGATTGAATATTACTGTTTCAAGAACTTTTTTTTTCCTTCAGTACTTTTTAAAATAGGTACAGATAAGTGGAAAGCATTTAAGATTTCCACTTTCTTGCTTATTTCACTCCTTCCTTCTCTCTAGTCTTCTTTCTTTCTCTTCCCTCATTCTTTTTTTCTCAGTCACCTTCCTGAAGATATATACTTAAAACAAAAATAATATATTCTAATTGCTTTGTTGATGTTTAATTATAAGGAAAAGCCTCATCAGCATAGCAAACTCATTTTTGCATTTCAGAACACATTAACTTTCAGCAGAAATATTTCTGCCAAAGACTTTGTTTTGCTAGTGCTTTAATTTTCTTTAAGCCTAATTTTCTTCCTCTGTTTGTTATGTAATGGAGCTTCTGAAAACACTGGCAATCTCTGCTCGTTTTGCCTTGAGCTAGCATGTTTTTGGTTTTTTTTTTTTTTTTTTTTTTTTAAGGAAATGCAATTGCTGAGAAAAGTTAATGGATAATTCAGCAGCAATTTTGCTACAGCAAGAGTGAGAAAGAAGGAATATATAAAGAGTAAAAAGCTTAGAAAATAAAGAGTGAGTGGTTACAATATGTATTGGAATGCCCAGAGTCAAAAACATAGATGGTAATGATTTAGAAGAATAGAATCCCAATTTAAATGTATATATTTTAAATAACATAATTCTCTAGAATATGTCCATAGATATCTATAGAGACTACAATTACATTTGAAATGTTTAGTTTGGAGAATCAGAAATTCTGAGTTTATGAGCATCAGTTAAATTTGACATTGGGTCCACTCTGTTAAATTAATTATATGGACAATTTGGAAATCTTGGAGGAAAAAATTCAAATTATACATGCAAATATAGTGAAAAGATAAGACCTCCTATATAGAATTTTCTACACACTATAAAGCAGCATAAATATTAATCCCAGGCTTAACACAGGAGTCATAATAATAATAAAATGCATAGACCATTCATTGGGTTTATCTTCCCAACCTCCCTCCACACTAACCACCTACCAACTCCCTCCATCTGGAGTCACTCCCTTCTTAAATCGCTCCCTGCTTCTTTCTATGCCTTGTTCCTATTGCACCATCTATTATGTGAAATGTAACTCTGTTCATGTATTAACCAGAGTACAAGCAGCAAAACAGAATAATAGGAAATATGCATTAAGAGATTTAATCAAGGAAATTTCTTATATGCTTGTGGAGACCAGCAAGGAAAGTCCCCAAATCCCTAGGCCATAGGAAGGACAGAATGGAACTTCAAGCACAACTGAAGCTGCTGTCCACAGTCAGTTTCCTCTTCTCCAAGAAACCTTCTTAAGGCCTTTCAACAGACTGAACAAGGCTCACCCAGATTAATTGGGATAATCTCTCTTAAAGTTAACTAACTATGAATTTAATCATTACAAATAAAATGCTTTCACTACAACACCTAGATTTATGTTTGATTGAATAACTGAGGGCAACAGTCTAACATGTTAAAACATAAAGCAGTAACAGTCCACTTCTTGTCATCTTGGGCATGCGTACACATCTCTTTAAACCAAACTTGATTCTTAAAATAAAGACAACAGCAAAGTCACACTTCCACAAAATAGGATCCAGCTATCACACATAAGTCCCAAAATAGGCTAATCTTTTCCCTGGAAAAGGATGCAATGTCTCCTCCAGGGAGGAGATGCTCACACTTCTCCTTTAATATGCTTTAAATTAAATACTGTGATATAAGTTAACTATTATTAGGACTTCTTAGCTTAGATGACAAGGGGATAAAGTATGGAAGAAAACAAATGTCAGTGTGTGTATATAATATATATCAGTGTGTGTACATATATATATATATATATGTACCTTTATAATAAAATAAGTACCACACATAAATAATACAATCCTCATTTCTGCAACTGGTCATATGGTTACAGCTATATTTATAACTGCTTTCTTCATAACAATCCTTCATGCCCTTTATCTTCAAGAAGCACTTCAGCAGGTCATGGTTATTTGCCTAGTGGAATACCCAAAATTTCACTCCTCCAGGGTCTGGGGCATTAGCAGTTCTGTCTGAATTGAGAGATTATAATTTTCCACTGATTTTAATCATAGGACATGAGTATACTAAGAGACACCCTAGGGAATATTCTGTATTTCAGGCACACACTTTCTCACTGCCATTGTCTAGGAAAAACCCATTCCTATCTACATAATCAGAATCAGCAACCCAGATAGCTTAGTAACCCTAATCTATGTATGGTAATTCAGAGGCACATGGAGCCTAATGTGGCCAGGTGGCATCTCTGCTTTCAGTGCAATTATCATTGCAGCTTCTTGTGGTCTCTCTCTTTCCTTTGGAACTAAGGCCTCTAAGCCAGCAAAGCCCCAGGTCATGGAGATGGGACATAAAATTTTGCTAGTAAATTAGTGTAACAGTGAATGAAACAATTCCCATTTCCAATACTTGATTCCTGATCGATGAATCCTAGCTGTGGAAGAAAGCACTCCACAGAATAAATGCTGGTGTGTTTCAGATACAGCCTCCTGGAGGATAATGCCTAGGTCCTATAAAGGACTGCCATCTATCCAGCACTATAACTGAGTCTTAAAAAGACTAGCTTACCTTTCATTTCAGGGTGATATAAATAGTAAGATTGAGTTTAAAGAATGTGGGTCCATTGCCATACTTGATTTGCTGTCAAGTGAATTCATTGATCAGAGGTAGTGCTGTATGGAGTATCTTGAAAGAGGACAAGGCATTCTGTAAGCTCATGGGAGGTAGCTTTGGCAGAGGTATGCACTCAATATCCAGAGTAAGTGTCTATTTCAGCAGGACTAAAGTACTTTTTCTATGATGGGAACTGTCCAGTGCAGCTGGCTGATCAACTTGAAGATCTAGGTTTATTTGGGGGGACTTGGTTTTATTCTCTGCATCTGACAGAGTGCACAATCAGCTATATCTGTGGTCAGGCTGGCCTTGATGAGTATACGTCCATGTCGCTAACTCACATACATTTCCATTCCTTGCCACCATGGTCATTCTGGCCATGAGCCCACCAAGCAGCACATCCAGTGTATCTAAAAAAAGCCCATTAGTACACCAAAAGCTATTTCTCAAATTGAGAGTAGTCATCTGTAGAGGATAGCAGGGCATTGTTCCAAGCACCTAAGGGTCACGCTGTGATTAACCTAGAGAAGACTGCCAAAGGCAGCAAACTTTCAGCATTATTGGATTTATTGAACAGTATGGTCCAAGAGTTAGAGCAGCTTACATGGCAGACCAGACCTTCTGCAGAGTCCTCTCTTATTTCTGTGCCTCACTCAAAAGAACTTTTTCAGTTGCTGGAAAAATGAGTCAGGGTAGCATAAAAAATTAGAAATACAATGATATTTTATGGAGACCCATTAAGTGTTGTACTAATTTTGTTGTAGGAGAGGCCCGATGAAGCTATTTATCATTAACCTTGGAAGGAATATTTTAATAAGCCCCACACAAATGGACCCCCACAAATATAACTAAGACAACAGATCCCTAAGTTTTTATGTATTTATTTCCCACTGCCTGACACACAGATGTCTTACTAGTATATCAAGTATAGTTGCTACTTTCAGCTCACCAGGTGCAATTGGTGTAGTATAATCAACTAGATGATATCTCTTGGAAGGAAAAGGCAATCGAGGTACCCATAGAGTAAATTGGTCAAGGGCAGAAGAGTGATATATTTATCAGATAGAACAGTGAAGATAAGAATACTGTTGGACTTGCCAGCTGAAAGCAGTACTTAAAATATGCAGTCAGAAAAGAACAACTGCCAGATGAATAGCTGCATACTAGTTTTAGGGGAAATGCTCATTTGCTCAAGCAATGAAACCACATGCAGAAGAGCAGCTGCAATGGACTCTGCCACCTGCTAAGCTTATTATTATGTACTATCATTCTCTAACATCTGTTTTTACACAGGCCAATAGGTCAGTTGAAAGGGGATTGTGGGAATCACCACAATGCAACCTTCAAGTCCTTGAGGATGTCAATCCCTACTATCCCTCCAGGATTGCATATTGCTTTTGCTTTACTTAAAGACAGTTCTAGTGGTTTCTACTTGGTCTTTTCCACCATAATAGACCTCTCTCCATAGTTTGGGGAACCAATGTGGACATTCTGCTACATGCTGAGTAAGTCTATTGCAATTATGCCTTCTTGAACTGGGGAAATCGCCACAGAATATGTTTATTAAAAAACTGGACTAAGATTTATGAGCTAAAACTCCATAAGCTACTACTTTGAATGGTGGATACAATGATGTTTCGTGTATCCAGGAATTAATTTCAGTTCACCAACAGTGTCTAGTAATCCCTCAAAAGTATTACTTTACTTTCCCCAGCAAGTGGCCTAAGTCCTTCAGGGACAACTAAGAGGAAGATGAACAGTACACATCTTTGACAGTTTGGCAGGCTCCGTCCTCAAAAGGAGTTCTGTGTCTATAACCTAGCTCAAGTCTGGCAGTTGATTGAGGGGTCATCATTCAGTGTTTCACCTAGACTCCCATGCAGCTGACCTAGAACTTTTCTCTTTATGAGATCAAATAAGAATTCAGCAGCCTTCCTTTTTATTTCTTTTCTAGTGTCACCGTATTCAACCAAACATCACGGTGATACCTCTCTGTGAGCCAGATTATTCTATCTGCTTTGACTCTACTGTCTGCTAAGTTAAAAATATTTACCTTGTCTCTGCTGATGAAATGCCACTTTCTGACCTGCGCTATTCTGGGATCATGTTATCCGCATTGCATTTAGGAAACCCAATCAGATGGTGGCAGTTTTCACTGTAAGTTACAATATACAGAGAATAGCAATCACAGGCTTTCGAAGATTCTGAAGTTTTCCTCATAATTTTGTCAGTTTCAGTGAGAGGTGTGTCCTCTTGACTGTCCAGGGTGTATAAGCAGTTCTTATAAGATAAATTCACTCTAATATTTCAATCTTCCCAAGCCTTTAGATACTTCTTTATATTTGACAAGGCAGTTCTTTGGTGTAGGATACCTTAGAATTTCAGCCCTAAAACTAGCAACTGTTTCCATCCCTTGAGCCAAAACACTGAATCCAGAATGTTTGTATAGTGAGCCCATGCTAAAACTTTAACCTGATCCAAGTTTATGTTCCTTCTACCATGATCTCAAATTCATAAGATCCATTCCCACATATGTTTTCCAGATTTCTGTCAGTGTAAATTGGAAAAATTCTACAATTTTACTTTAGTGTGTAATGCACAGCCTCATGGATTATAGTTTCCACCTCACCCTTTGGAGGCCACTGAGACTTGAGTCTAATTGTAGGTCTAGAAACAAATAGGGGTTATGGGTATAGACCTTGAGAAGAGTCATCAATAATTTGTAACTTAACTGCCTCAACTTACCTAGTATAAACTCCCTTAAAGTCAGCTGACTAGTGACTTTAATCACATGTCTAAATAACTTCACAGCAACCCTAAATTAGCATTTTATTGAATAACTGGGTATTACAGCCTAGCCAAATTGGCATATAAAACTGATCATCACAATCCCCTTCTTCTCTATGTTTTCACCAGAGTCAGGTACCTCACCCAGTCTCAACCACTCAGATCCTTCTCCAAGAATATTATAAATGTAATACTATATGTATTCTCCAAAAATATTATAAATGTAATATTATAAATGTAATGAAACTCTGTTTCTTTCTAACCCCTGAAGATACAACATATAGTTTGGGTTCTGCAAATGTGACATTCCTTGCTTTGGGAACATCAAAGTATAAAATGACTTATTGCAGAGTGAGAGAGGAAAAGAATGATGCAAAGAGAAGAAATGATGTATGGATCAGAAAGTACTGCCTCTGTGAAGTAGTTTCTGGTTGTTCCTGAGGACCAAGCACATTCATATCCTTAGATTCATTGAAAAACCCCAATATTCCTGCAAAACATTTCTCTTTTGTTCACTTGAATTGAGTTTCTGTCACCTGCAGTAAAAAAATAGTCTAATTTCATGAGGTTTTCAAATGAATTATTTGGGAGCAAAAAAGTACTAGGGAAAAAGGCAATGTAATGAATAAATTAAAAGCAGAGCAAAAACATTTTGACCAAAAGAAGAAAAAAATAAGGCCGTTCAGTATGGTTCAAAATCCAGTCTCTGAAATCAAATACAACTGCTTCAAATCATGCCAACAGTGTGACCTTACATTCACTAATCAAAACATTTAATTGGGTACCTCCCATGCATCAAATACCATCCTTGACATAGTACATACTGGGAGCACACAATGCTCACTCACATGCAATTTAAAGAGTGATGACTATTTCATTTTTATTATCCTCAGAATCCTACGTGGAAACTAAAACTGGTGTTAGCTAACTTAACCAAAATCACAGATAATGAGTACTTATGCCATTTTCATAGACATTATAGTAAAGACATGAGTAAGATATTGCATATAAAGTCCTTAGCACATGCCTGTCACATTAGTTAGTACTCATTAAATGTTAACAAGTAAATGACCTCATTTCTAACATCAAGGAACTAGTTGAAGTGATCTCTAAAGCCATTTTCAGCTTAGACAATCCTGACTTGCAGTTAGGGATAAAAGGTTACATGATTATGTCTGGGACTAGGTACTGCCAATACTATTTTCATTCTCCTTTTCCTTCATAATAAAAGATTCATAATTTTATTCAGGGTGACAATGTACCCATTAATATGATTACTTTTTTCAAGTTCCTTATACAGGTTGGTATGATCACACATCTAATTCTGACCAAAGAGTTCTATGCAAAAGTGTTGAGTGGTTCTGTGGAGAAAGTCTGTCAATAAAATGCAGCACAGGAATTCTATAATGCACTTTTTTTTTCCCTTCCTCTCCTCTCTTTTCTGGAAATTCTGTATTATAGATGAAGCTGCAGCAGTCCTCTTATAAACTTGCAGGTGGAAATGACTCAGTATCGATGACAGAGCAAAAACACAGAAGCCACCTCGGTCTTAGCTGATTGCACAGACCTACCAAGCCAACCATCAACCATTTCCCTCTGGGATTCTTTTATATGAAAGAATAAACCATGTTGTACCTATTTGCAGTGTGGTAGCTATTAAAATGTAATTTCTAACTGACACAGTAACTTTTAGAAAATAACAAATCGACGTTACTATAAAGATGTCAAAAGTCAGAAAGAAGTAAGGAACAATGTCATCATGCTATCAGCTATGAAATGAATCTGTAAAATGCTGTCAACTAAAATAAATGCTCTTCTCAGTGTTTTCTTCTATGTAAGTCTAGCTCCAATCTGAATAAGGAATTTCCATTAAAAAGGGGACATGCAATAAGATAATATCATATACAACTTTTAGGGACAAATACAAAATGCCTGCTAAAAAAAACTGTTAGAAACAAACAAGACTAAAGAACACATGTCAATCAAGAGATAAAGAGCTACTTGCATCTAAAGGTTAAAGCGTTTAAACCCTAAGATCTGGAAATACCCTGCCAGTACTGGTAAACTTCCTTGGCATTTATCTTGTCATTTAAAATCTTCACAGCATGCAATATATTGGGTTTATTCTTCTTGCTCTATAGGAGACTGGAAGGTGATGAAAGGACTAGACAGAGGAGAGGGGAAAGAGAGGCGGCAGGGAGATGAGCCCTCTCTGGTGGCATACAATGGGAAGGCTCGTGTAGCCAGGTATAGACGCTTTTTAAAAACAGGTGTATAGATATACACCTATATATATACACCCATATATTTATATACACATATATATGTATATATATCTATGTCAATATACAATGATTTTAGAGTCAGAACCAGCTTCACTTTAAGCAGATAGCTTGAGAACTCTTCTCTGACAATGAAATGTGAGAATTTAGTTCTCCCCACCCCAACTCTCTATGTCCTACTGCTTCATCTTTTTCTTCCTCTTCCCTCCTCTCTTTCTTCTTCTCCCCTTTCTCCCTTCCCCACTATTCCTCCCCACACCTCCTGGTGGGTTAGCTTAGATCTGAAAATTCTCCAGTTCCCTAGCCTTCAATGTTCTTTGGCAAAAATTGACATCTTGAAAAGAAACAAATCCGTAAAATGCTGTCAACTAAAATAACTTATATAGGTACATTTTAAAAGTCAGATAAACCACTTCTCCGATTTTGAAAATCAAAGTTAAAGAATGAAAGGCTAATTATATACAATTATACACATAAAAGGACATATGCCACATATAACAAAAACTTAACTGGAATTTTAAAGCTGCAACTGCCTTTTTTTATATTCTTTTCCATGTGCTTCACATTTTTTAACTGTTTTCACTTTGGCACCATTACTGTGCCTATGGGCTGGCTTTTTTCTCTCATTTATTGCTTCATCGGCTCTTCTCCTTCATGGACATTCCCTGAGGACCCAACATAAGATGTCTTCCCCTTTTCTCAAGGCTAATCACAGAGCCTCACACCACTGACTCTGCAGAGACAATTAGCACCTAATGGTTAAGAAGACAAGTCATATTTGTCTGGGTTCATTTCTCAGTCTTGGGATCTTAGTCAAATTATATAAACTCTAAGATTTTTTTTTCTTTTTGGCATCATGGAGATAATAACATTACTATTCTCTTATGTCTGTAGCAAGGATTAAAAGAGAAAATACATGAACAACATATAGCACAGTGCCAGGCACAGAGAAAACATCCAGTAAATGTCAATTCTTATTTAGGTCATGTTAATAGTCATGCACTTCATCATTTAAACTACATTAGAATGCAATAGAATGCAAATTCCTTGAAGACAGGAGCATTTCGTCTCTCAAAACATATCACCTTTAAGACTTAGCATATTGCCTTATATAGAGAGAGCATTCAGTACATAATTATAGAATCATACAGGGTCACCATTTAAAAAAATACTTATTGAATATATTGTACCAGTTTTATTTGAAGAATAGGAAATAGGGTGGCCTATAATACAGGAAGTGAAGAAGCTCTTTAAGTTATGGAAAAAATTAAAACCAAAAATCTATTATCTTTGGATTCAGATTTATCCTGCTTGTTTCAGTGATGCTTCTCTGCAAAATTACTGCTTGAAATCTTCTGCGGTATCACAAAATAGATAACCTCTCTTGTTAAAATTCCAAATAGGGTCTGGACTAAACTATGCCTATCTTTCTTGAGAATAAAGTCCCCAAAATGCCAATAACTGTTTAATTGTAGTCTATGTTGGGGTTTTAGGGACTGCAATGTTCAGGATAATGATGTTGAAGCTTTGTTCACACAATACTACACTGCACACAATACTACAATGGCAGTCCAGAAAAGTTCTTTGGAACAATAGAGGGGCTATTTACCCAGGGCCAAGGGAATCAACTCAGCCACATGAACATGGAGGGATGTGTATCAATTTACCACATCAGAGCCAGAAGGATCCCTTTAAAACACGCACTACATTTGATTACCTCCCTGATCAAAATTTCCAGTATCTTTCCATCACAGTTCCAATGAAAGACAAATTTTCACCATGGTCCTTTGCTGTTTCTTCAGTCTCCTTCCCTATCAACCTTCTCTCTTTTCACTCAAACATAAACCCAGTCAAGGAAAGACATTATTTTGTTCATCCTTCATTCCCAAAATATGAATGCCTGGCAAAATATATGTAGGAGCTGTTAATTCGTATTGTTAAATAATGAGTGGCGTATGATCAAAAAAAATCTATTTCAGTTCTTTTAAGTGAGGAATTCCTTAGGGCAGCTTACATCTATAGCATTGGTTGACATTAATTAGCTTCATAGTTTCAGGAACACTATGCACATTGAATGTAATAACAGTGAACTTCAAAGAGAGGTACATTCACCAGAGGGGGTGCAACAAACCATTGTGGAGTTGTACATATCTTCCAGAGGGCAAACACCCTGTCTTCCATTTAAGATGGCATCCAGGGGAAACAGTTTCCTGGACCTCAGACTCATCTGCCAATGTATCAGGAAGCAGAGTCTGGCGGACAAGTTCTGTGAATGCATTATGGCTGGCTTCTGGCAGACCCTATAGCCTAATTCTGGTAGTACTTGGGACCACAAGACTATTAAATATATATTCTATCACAGGTAGGTAGATTCTACTGCACTTTGCATAAAGAAGTATGCCACATAAGATCTGTGTTTTCATGCACCTCTTCATGGTAACATAATCAATACAGATTTACAGTCCAGATTCTGGATTAGAAATACTTGGGTTTAAATCAGAATAGTTCCACTTTCTTGCTACATGATCTTGCATGATCCAGTCTGTAAAATGGAAGCAGTATGTAACTCATTTGTTTTGTTGTTGCTGTTGTTTTGTCCATTTTTAAAGAAACTAAAATTTACCTAATCATCGTGCTCCACAACAGACCTGGCACATGAAAACCTCTCCATAGATGTTAGCTAGTAATGTTTCCCTATATGCCCTTACATATTCTTTGGAAGAGTCTAGACCATTTTCATTCATGACTTTTACTAGTATATGCAACTTTACATATATAGATTTCTTTTTTTTCTTTTTTTTTCGCTTTTTAGGACCCTACCCATGGTGTATGGAAATTCCCATGCTAGGGGTCAAATTGGAGCTACAGTTGCCAGCCTGCACCAGAGCCACAGCAATGCCAGATCCGAGCTGCATCTGCAACCTACACCACAGATCCTGGAAACGCTGGATCCCCTAACCCACTGAATGAGGCCAAGGGTTGAACATGCATCCTCATGGATCTTAGTCGGGATCGTTAACTGCTGAGCCATAAAGGGAACTCCCTATAGATTTCTTTTTCCTATTGATTTTTTTTACAGCAATTACCTGTCTTTAAAAAGAAAGGCAGCTATTCTATTTTTATGTTTTGCTATACTAATAAAATTGGTGAATGAATTTTCAAATCTAAAATTATGGAAGAAAAGCATTGGTATGAAAATAGTTTTATGGCTAAATTACTGATTACTACTAAATTAAGTCAATCTCTAAAATTTAAAGAGGCACTGACACATATTTTGTACTTGCAACATTAAGAAACATGTATACAGAAATCACTTTTGATATTTTAGATCTACCTTACATGAGAGGAAAATAGAGATATATAAATGTTGGGCAAGATTTACACAATAGGTTCTCAACTCTTTCTCCTGTATTATAATCTGACATCCTGTATTCCTCTTCACCTAAACTAGCTGAAGCATTCACTTGTGACAGAATCTGGTTTATTTCAGCAACAATGATTAACTTGTCCGTTTGGACAGCTGCTGCAATAAATTCAAGAGATTCACTGGGATGAAGACACTGGAGCATTTGGAGATTAGACATCAGTTAGTTAACTAAGGTTTACTAGTTTTCATGTGCAATAACCCAATTGGGATATTATTCCAAAAAATACAGACAAAAAAATTCTTGTTCTAGCTTATTAAATAATCATATTGGGGAAATATATCATAGGATTAGGAATTTCCATATTTAGGAATCTGTGAAACAGACTCAAGAAATCTCAAGAATTCTTCAATTCTCAAAAATTTAAGAATACATAAAAATAGTCAAAATAATTAAATTAGCAATACATATATGTATATAATTTATTCTCCTTTAATAAATTAGGAATATATATAATCAGACATTAAATACAATATATTTATTAAATATTATGTATTGGGCACATTGATATATACCTTTATATATAATTACTTGTGTTTCATGTGATATATATCTATATTTTTTATATGTAACAATTGTCCATGATTGTATATCCTATAATTATATTATTACATATAATAATATTCACATATAACCATATTCACATATCAAAATACTAAGTAGTAAACATCCTGAAGGAAATGATGAAACCATCATTTGAAGAAGCAATGGCTATAAGTTGTTGGGGATATGTTTTCCCAAAGGCCACAATATAAAATGTACATTTTAAAGAAATCAACATACAGTCAATTGGAAACACAGTTAATCATTAGCATCTGGTTAAACTTCTATAACTATATGGAAGTTTCCTTTCCTTTCCTTTTATTTTATTTTATTTTATTTGTCTTTTTAGGGCCACACCTGTGGCATACGGAAGTTCCCAGGCTAACAGTAGGGTCAGAGCCTAAGCCACAGCCATGCAGGATCGGAGCCACGTCTTTGACCTACACCACAACTCACAGCAATGCTGGATCCTTAACCCACTGAGCAAGACCAGGGATGGAACCCACGTCCTCATGGATACTTGTCGGGTTTGTTACCACTGAGCCATTACAGGAACTCCACCATATGGAAGTTTCTTAAGGCATCACTCCACAGCTCAGTGATACTCCTACCCACCTCATACATATAGATACATGCTCCTTTCCAGTCATACGACAAAGGTTTGTTGGGTATTATCTTTGCACTTTAGTATTTATAAATACTGTACCCTTGCTAATCTGAAAGTAACCATTTGATCTCTCATATGATTTGCAACCCACAACACATGACATTTTGACCATCATCTTGTTAAGACTACTTTAGTTGCATATGTGGTAGGGGTAACACTCAGAAGTATAAACTACTGTGTGTGTGAAGGCACTTGTGTGTTTTACTCTATTATTTCTCTTTTCCAAGACTGCATCATGACATGCGTGTTAGATAAGGAAGCCACAGAAGTATTGCAATAAGTTAACTTAATTACAGCCACCCCCCTGTACTCACAGCTTCCGTCCACATCCACAAATTCAACCAACCAAAGACTAACAATATTAGAAAAAAATTCCAGAAATTTCCAAAAAGCAAAACTTGAATTTTCTGCACACTTGTAGCTATTTTATAGCATTTAAGTTATATTAAGTATTATAAGTAATCCAGAGATGATTTAAAGTTTAAATCAGCAGGACGGGTAGGTTCTATGCAAATACTATGCCATTTTATATGAGACTTGAACAGCTGTAGATTTTGATATTCAAGAGGGGTCCTGAAACCACTCCCTTGCACTTATCAAGGGATGACTATTAGTTTCTTTGAGTGGTTAAATCTAACAGGTTTGAAATATACTTGCTGAACTATCATTTGACTACAGAGGTTAGAAAATAAGCAATCTTTCTAGACCAGAGTAAAAGGAAAATTATTGGAAATACTTAGAGTCAAGATCTGTGTGAAAAGGGGGGTAGTGAGAATAGAAATGCAGTTTTAGTATTTGAAATCAGGGGCAACCTAGGCCATATTTTTTAGACAGCAAGTTTTTTGATAAACAAAGTTCCACAGATACTAGAGACAGAGAATGTTTTATAGATAGCAAGAACCAGGCCATCCCACAGGGGCCCTGGGAGTTCTAACTTGCTAAAATGTTTTCCCATATGATTTAGAGTGGTGTGGAAGGCATGAGATTCAGTATAACTGAGAGGGTTTTTTGGCTGGGAAAGGGAGGGTCTTTGAGGAATACGTTGGACTGTGTAACAGGAACGAGATAGAAAAGCAGGTGTCATCAGAGGCTACCGTAAACAATGACAAAGCCTAGGTTAAATAGAAAGCCTCATCCTAGCTGGATGCCAGGGAGGGCGATAGCTGAATAGAATTTTTTAAAAAATAAGAACGAGAGACAAACACATGGAGATTAGCAGTTTGCTTTGAAGGTAAAGAGAACACTGGTCTAGGAGTAAACAAGTGAAACCAGAGAAGACCTCCTACAAAAGGAGCATTTTCAATTCGAACTTTGATGTTAATTTTATTGGGGAAACTAGGACATGAGTCTATGATGCTTGATTCCAAATTACCCCTCCTGAACTGTGCGGAAGTAAGATATCCAACTTGCATGGTCCTTGGATGTCATTGATTCAGAGCTGTTCCTAGGTGAGTTCAAGTTCTCAGCATTCTCAATGTGCCCTAGTGGTGGCAAAGTAGACTCGCAGTATGAAGGCAGTCCAGGGCAACATGAAAACACCCTCGGCAATAAAATGCACATGATGGCAGCTGATAGTTAGACCCACACACACTGAAGAGGCAAGGGTGAGAGGCTGAGGGCACTAATACCAGTTGCTACACAGAACAGATCTACAATTGCCTCACATAAAATTCAGTCAACCCTGGTATTGGTTCTTCCACAGTCTTAACTACTCACAATTCTCCCATTTAAAAAGGAAGCAAGGAAAAAGAAGGAGAGAGGAAGGGAAGAGAGGAGAGGATTGATTCAAGTGGTAGTCTTAATAATATTATGTTTAGTTGAAATGTTATTGTACTTCCTGGTGGAAGCATCCTCTTTGGGAATATGGCATTGTGGCCCAGCAAACCTAAGGTTGCAGATGGGAATTAGAAATTGGCCAGTTGGGTCACTAGGACTTATGGTGGTAGGGGGCCACTTGCCTCCTGGACATTCATTATACCTGTTTGGGACACAGCACCATAAAATGATGAACTATAAATACATCAACCCAAACTTGTAGGATGTCTTCCCCAACCTGGTACATTCTATGATGCTGACAGATTCTAGGATATGGCCATACTAATTTACCAATTGTTGCACATCCTTGTTAGTGAAGGGTCTTTTTATTTTTGTATGTGAAAAGCAATGTTAAATGGGATCAAATGATCATAAATTAGGCACTCTATGAACTCTTGAATATCAATGCTATAATTAAGAATGGTTGTCAAAGAAGGCAAAACCAAACCCCCCAAAAATGTGTTAATATACGTCAATCAATTCCCAACTCCAGTAAGGAAGGGAATTAACACAATAAACACAACTTGTCACCAAGGATTTAAAATATCAAACAGAGGTAAAAGCTAGAGAAGTCTGCTGAAGAAGCCCCTTCCACTGAGGTGCCCCAAATTTTCATCCCTGATCTCAATGACTATAATACTGTTGATCCATTCTTCAGGCACTGGGATAGCTGAACACAATGGCTGGATGAGCTCTATTGATAGTTTTTAGGGTCTCCTCAGTGAGAGATCCTTCTTGATAGATGATGTATCTCTGTTCACTCCATCAGACCACCCACATTCTTCCCAGACAGACTACTTAGTCTCTGATCTTCCAGGATGTTTCCTGGCCTCTGAACAGTAAGTCAAGATGATCACATCTCAGTTCGCTCAGGCTACTCTCCCTTCAGACTAAGTTGCTGTCTGGGTGTCTTGCTCATAGCTCTGTCTACTGGGAAGTTTCCTCAATACAGATTGGCAGGGTCACCTCTAAGTGACACTTTGAGCAGTCAAGCACCATTTTCTTCTTGAACTAGAGGCTGAACCAGAACTTTTTTTCCTACTTTTTCAATCATGTGGTCACATGTAAAACACTGTATGGCCATACTATGATCTAAAAAGTAAATACAAAAGAAGCTAGTGACATGGGTATACAAGCACTTTTTTTTAAACATACTTGTGTCCACTGGACCTTCTCAGGACCAAATATGTATGCACTATTTCACTAGTAGAAGGAGTTGATGCTGCTCTGTCAATCAAGCCTTATGATTGTTTTCTACCCAGCTCATGATGGGTGACTTCAACTGCAGAGTTATTTTCTGTCCCATACTCAGGAATTCAAACTCTACAAGAGTTCAGAAGCATGTCAGGATCTACTTTTTATGTGAGGAATAGTTTATACTGTTGCTGGCATGGACTTTCTTCAGAAACATGGAAAAATTTATGTTAATTATGGCCCAGTTCTTTTGAGGAGTCTAGGCTCTCAAGACACAACAAAGCATTCCCATCTACCATGGGCACCTCTAGCAACCTGAGATCTCCTAGGTCATATTGTCTAATTGATAGGCCTAAAAATACCATAGTTTGGATCTGCTGCAGAAAACTTTCTTCCTCTCTACTCACTCAGAATACACAACTTTTCAAGACACCAGTGAATATTTTGGAGCAGTCTTCCCAAATGTGGTATGTATAGTGCTCAGAATCCATGAACAAGTGTTGTGTCTCTTTGTAGCAGATGCAAGGTTCAATGAATTTTTCTTTATTTTGGACACCAGGATGTCTTGGAAGACCATTAACACTGAATCCTATAAATCTACAAAGATGGCACACTAATCTCTGCCATCTGCCTGGATGTAATTTTGCTTCTGATTTTCCACCTTGACCTAGGTGAAAGGATATACTTTTAGGGCTTCCGTTTGGATCTTCTGTTTTGTTCTTACTCCACATGTCTGGATATAAATGTGAAGATTCTTACAACTCTAAGTCTGTCCATCCCAATTACATAAGAAGGTACTGGAAATGAACATAGCATTGATGGCTCACTGGCCTCTTTGAGAGATAGACTTGAACCAGATTGCCATTTATCTCCTAGGCTCCATAAATTTCCACAGCACAAAAGGAGATGATACAGTACAAGAAAAGAGTGGAAGAGGATTCAATGAAAATATATACTAGTGTCTCAACAAGGATAGTATAAAAATCAAGATAGGAGTGGGAATTCACAGTAAGACACTTGACTAATAACCTCTCCATTAGCTATTTTAACCAAAAACAATTGGAGAATTTTCTGTACACATGCACATACACACAGACTACAAACCACTATTCTAGATAATTGGCTGGAATCCATTAATAATCAATAACAATTACTTTGTAAGAGTTGAAATTATAGTATTTTTACTAGCAGTGTAATGTATATAATGATATATTCAGGTCAGTACACATGGAGTAGAAGTTATTTTCTGAATCATTACATTACTAAAACTTACACATTTTTAATGTAGTCATCAAAATATATTTATCTGAAAGTGATGCATGTATATAAAATATTACAGCCACTCAAATTGAAGGCCTCTATGAGTTTACACAGAGGTCATAAGTTATACTCCTGAGAGCAGAGATTACAGCTATAGAGTTATCAACTGTACATAGCGTTGTCTCTTTCAGAATCAGAATAAAAGGAAAAAAGTAATGTTAAGGGAAATATTTCCTATTAACAGTAAAAAATAAATGCATGCCTGGATAACTAGGCCTTACAGCAAAATATTATAGCTATAAAATTCACACACACACACACACACACACACACACAGATGGCAAGTAACTTCCTTGTCTAAAAATGTGTAATCCGCTATTTCTAAACAAGAAAAACACTGAAGGAATTCACCCAGTTAAGCTATAAGGGCAATAATAGAAACATCAAAAACAACCTAGAAGCTAAAGAACTAATTTAGGGATTTACCAGTATTACTGAGTTATGAGCTTCTGGCATCTGTAAGCTACCTCACTTTGGAAAATTAATTTCATGCTTGCCTACTCCTGCAAAACTCCTGACTGAAGGGTCTCATTGAGGTTTGGAATGGTCAAGGGAGTATCAGAAATGTGATTGAAGAAAGCCAAAAAAGAAAAAAAAAAGCTGTCAGAATCACAGCAATCAATGATTACTTTCTTTCTTTAAAAAAATAATAAATTATGCTAAACTAGGGATATAAAATTAGGAATGTTAGGTATGAATGATGGTTTATGAAGACATAAAAGAGAATTTTATTTCTCCCAGGGAAACAGGCCTTCATTTTGCACAATAAGCCCTTCAGATATTATTTAGAGAATTAATTTATTAAAATATAAAACATAACACATAGAATTATTTAAGGTTTATTTAGCTTAGGTTTAGGTTTCAAGTCTATAACACTTGAGAATTTTCTGGACCAGTATTATCAGGAATTATTATCTATCATAATTCTATATAGTAAATTCTATTATTTTTTTCAAATATATTTGAAAAGCAAGGATGCCATAGAGAGCATTACCTTTCCTAGTTTCGCTTGAAAAAGTATGAGTTCAAGATGTATAGCTCTACATAATAAAAATAAATGAGAAATTGCAAATATCATGAATATGATGCAAATAAGAGAAATAAAGAAACATGCTGCAGTGCTGGGTGGGAAACACGAACCACATATACCTGGTAAGCATTTAGAAGTCTGTATCATTCAGGTAGATCCTATGGGATATTTGATGGGCTCACAAAGAAAATAAACCAGGTTTCCATGGGAAGGGTGCACTGATATATAAAGAGTTAAGATTTATAGAAGGATGGCATTTAGCTGAGTTTTTGTCTATCAACACCAAGGGGGATGAACCGGGACATGTGCCACTCACACTGCCCCTCAAGGGAAGGCTTGATGTCCAGGTGGAGATGTGCCATCAACCGTCTCCTGCTTTCAGTTACTTCTGGTCCAGCTCAACAGCGAAGAGCTGCCCTGCCTGTAGTCTTGCCCTTAGTGCAGGAGCAACAAAGAAAGGCAGCTTCCATCCAGTGGCTGAGCAAAGTGGAAAGGCCAGGGCATTTCAAGCCAATGTGGCACAACTCTGATGGCCAGTACCCACTGCACAGCCCCCTAGCAGCTGGCTAGGCTTGGTCAGGGCTACATGGCTATTCGATTTCTCCCTCTGCTCCAACCTTCTTCTGCCTCCATTCCTTCACAGGTGCTGCTGCTTAATAGCTATTTTATACCTAAACCCATCTCAGTATCTGCTTCTAGAAATTTAAGCCATAACACAAATATCCCTACATGTCTAATGCTGAAGGTTTCCCTAGAACCACATTGCGCTGTGACTGAATATTCCTCCATGGCCTCCATCCCTTCTCGGATGGCCCACAAAAAGAAAAGAAGGTTTTGAGAAACGAGGATAGAAAACCGCACAGAATTACAAACACTAAAAAATTAAAACAAGCAAACTTCTTGAAAGATGTGGTTTGGTACACAATAGCTACATTCAAGTTATGCCTCATCCAGTTTCTGCTTCCACATTTCCACATCTGCTCTCAGCTATTCTGCCTCCAGAACTTCTGTGGGTATTTGGGGATTAAAATGTTGTTTGCTAGATATATTTCTACATTTTCTCCTGGGCACCAAAAGATCAGATCTCCTCACATAACATCACCACCGAAATGATTCTACCTGAGGTAAATCCCTGTACCCTTCTATCATTCCTTCTTGCTGGTATCTTTTCAATGCTCTGTTTTCACATACAGGAAGTTAGAAAATTCACTTCGGGTGAATTCAATGAAGGTGAATTTTATAACTCACTTTCTGTCTTGGGTGGAGAGAACAAAACCTAAAGGGTTTCTTATTTTAGCACAGTTTCTTCTCATACGTCAGTTTAAGATTTTTTTTTTCTTAAGTGGGTATCCTCACCTGCATTTCACAGAGTTTATCATTTGCTAAGGACTCCTCTGGGGAAATCCGTAACAGCTGCATTTTCTGCCTAAAGGACGCAGAGGTCTCTACTTGTAACAGCTTATTCTATAGGATGCACCAAAAGCCTCTAGTGCTAAGACTGCACCCCCTGTCTTGCCATTACTGAATCCTATCCCTCTGGTCATCCAGCAGTTCTGGCCATTTGGGCAATATTGTGAATTTCTATGAATTTTTACCTCACTTGCTAGACACTTTGCTAAGCCCTCTATCTATGGTACCATTTTAGAATTAATTAAATTTGATATACATGCATATGATGAAAATCCAAGACAAAACTATCCCTCAGTCTCCTAGTTTGCTAGCCCAGTATCTATATACTCATTTTCCATTTTTACCAATGTATGCTAATATTTCAAGAGCAACTTAATGTTTTAACTTAAGAAAATGTTATTATCCATCCTCATTCTTTCAGGGGAGGAAACACAATTTAAATATTTCCCCCAAGGTTGCACAGCTAGGAGATGAAGAAATCAGGATTTGAGTTAGGTCTTTCTGATTCCAAAAAAACATTCTCATAACCACAATGTTGTGTTATCTGCCTAAAGGTATTTGAATGAATTCAATCTCCAGATTCCTTGTTACAACACTTGGGCTCAATGCTAAGTCATATGAGGCTTTATTCACATTTTAAAAAGGTCCCTCTTCCTTAAGACAATTTCACATATCAGAAGTGGTCAGAATGTATTCATTTTGATGCATCAAAGCACTTTCCTGTCGTCTGTCAAAAACTATTTTTATAAATCTCCAAATCAATGGGGTCTACATTGTGAATAGCTTCCTCTGGTGTTACATAGTGCACACTATACACAGCATCCCTGATATTGCACACAAGCTTTCATTTTAAGCTGCAGCAAACAGTCAATGCTTGATAGCTTCCCAAAGGTCACAGGAAACACATCTTAGCAAAAGGACACAATTCTTTATAAAAAGAGAAGAAAAAAAAAGGAGTTCCCATTGTGGCTCAGCAGAAACAAATCCGACTAGTATCCATGAGGATGTGGGTTTGGCCTTGCTCAGTGGGTTAAGGACCCAGCATTGTCCTGAGCCATGGTGTAGGTTGCAGACATGGCTCAGACCTGGTGTTGCTGTGGCTGTGGTGTAGGCTGGCAGCTGTAGCTCTGATTAGACCCCTAGTCTGGGAACCTCCATATGCTGGGAGTATGGCCCTGAAAAGCAAAAAAAAAAAAAGAGAGAGAGCGAGAACAAAAAAGATTTTCCATATGCCTTAGGTGAGGGAGGCCCTAAAAAGAAAAAGAAAAAAATAAGAGGAGACGTTTAAGGTCATCCTTAGCACCAAAATACATGCATCATGGAGCCTTCCCAGGGCAGGCCCTTCTCCTATTCCCCTATGTTCCCTGTCGCAGCTCCTCTCTCGAGCACCTAGATGAAAGGATCTGATGCACATTTCCTGAGTTGTATTACAGAGGCTAAAACCATTATCAGATGAAAAAATTAACTACTTGATTATCAGGAGCAGTAGCCCCGGACATACTGGCATCTAAAGATTCTAAAGTTAATTCCTTTGACACCACCCCATCACCATCAACCAATCAGAGAATTGCGCACCGGTGGACTACTTACCCTGCAAACTGCATGCCCCCCGCCCCAAACCTGGCTTTTAAAATGCTTTACACACAAAAAAATAAAATAAACTGCTTTACAATTTTGGTGCAGGGAGTTTGGGATTTTGGGGGTGGTGGGGCACAAGCCACCTGTCTCTTTTCATGGCCTCCAATAAACCTTTCTCGGTTCCAAACTCTGATGTTTCCATTTATTTGACCTCACTGTGTGAACTTGCCCTAACACATGTAGGACATGGAGCCAGCAGCAGAGAGCATAAGATATTCAGGAAGCTTCAGGACTATGTAAAGAAGGAGTGTTGTTCTACTAATGCATAACTAAAGGCAGGGATTTTACAGCAAGTACTAGAGGGAAGCTCAACCTCCTAAGAGAGTAATTTCTGAAGATATAAAACTTGAAGTGAATTTTAATTAATTTTGGATTAGAAATCTAGAATTTTAATAAAAAATATATTCATATAGAGAAGAGCCATCTTAGATCTCATTGCTGTACAAGAACACGAGATCAACAAAACTCAAACAGAGCAAGAAAAAAAATTTAAATGGACCAAAACATGAGGAAAAGGAAAAGTGAAAGGCACCCCTTAGCTCAAATGCCTTTCATAAGTGTTGGTAAAGTATAAGTGAATGTTCGTGTCACATCCCACCAAATCTCAGATAAGTACATGTTTAGTTTTCATTTCCTGTTAAGGGTCTTATGCACTTACAACTACTATTCTTACTTCACAAAATATGGAGTTAAATCAATCTCTGAGTTGTTATTATTACAGGAGAGAAGTACAATGAGCTGGATGGAGTCCACCTGACTATTACTACTGCCTTCATTCCGGAAGCAAAAGTGGGCAGTTCAGGTAAGGCGAGCATTATCCCATGATTAATTATCCTTTATGACAGAACATACTCCTCTTAGAAAGCACATAACTCAAAACATGGTGCTCATGGTACACATAATTCAAAAACACAGGTGAATATTCCGGTTCTGAATTAGAAAGACTCATCTCAGAACAATGGGGTTTGCAAAAACTCATCAGCATCCAGCAACTTCCAACCAGCACATTATGAAAACATATGAAAAGAAAAACACATGCAACATCAAGAAAGCAGTCCTATGAAACCAGAAAGGAAACTACCAACAATGGTTAATCCCTAGAAGGTGGAAAGCCCTTCTTCAGACTTTAATTTCCACTCAGGTTAACAATAGTGAATACAGAATATTGGACTGCCATTCCCCGACTATGTATATGTCATGTAAGATACTTTTCTCTTATGACAATTGATTTCATGTTTATTATAGAAAAGCTATCAAAACTATTTAAATGACTAACTCAGGAGACAAAATTATAAACCTAAGACTTGGGGAATTTGTAGTAGGTAATATATAATGCATGTAATTTCCTCCTATATAGGTATATATAATCTAGGAATTCATAAATGTGTCATTTCCTCAATAAATTAAGGAAATAACATCAGAGCAAATAGCATATTCATGGATAGGATCCCAGCAGCATGAAGCATTAGGATATTGTTTAAAGTATAATATTAGACATCATGGTAGGAAGCCTGACTCCCTGACCCCCGAACCCCAAGATGTCTATGTCCTAATCACTAGAACCTGTAATTATGGTAGGTTACATAGCAAAAAAGAATTTAGTTTACAGATGGAAATAAGGTTGCTAAAGAGCTGACCCCAAAATAGGATATTCTGGATAATCAATGTATACACAAGTGTTCTGAAAAGTGGAAGAGGGAAGCAGAAATATAGATCAGGGTGAAGCAATGTGAGGACTTAACCCACTGCTGCTGGCTTTGAAGATGAAATATAGCCATGGGGCAAGGATCACAGACAGCCTCTGCAAGATGGAAAAGCAAGAAAAAAATTTCCCCTGGAGCCTCTAGAAAAAAGTGTAGCCCTGCCATCACCTTCACTTTATCTCCACAATACCAGTGTTGAACTTCTGACACTCAGAACTATAAGATAATAAAGTCGTGCTGTTTTATGCCATCAAATATGTCACAATTTGTTATGACAGCAATAGAAAACTAAAATAGGCATCAATTAAAGTATACTTAAGATATTTAATGATGTGGAAATATTTGTTTTATATTAAGCTAAAATTGCAGAATTCAAGTTCATAAAATTTTACACAGCTTAAGTAAAAATGGTACTCTTGCTATCTGAAAATATTAATATTTTATAGCAGTTAAGAGTATGGTATTTACATTAGACTTTTACTTGAGTTCTATCTCTGTTATTTATCAGGTCTGTGTGACCATTGGAAACCATATAAACATGCCGATCCTCGGCTTAACCATCTATAAAGTGGATTTTCAGGAAGATAGCTCAGTACCTAGCCCATTATAGACACTTGGTGATTCTTAGCTGGTGATGCAACCAATATTCTTACCCTTTATATTACCCATTTCTTAAGGTCAGGCAGATAGTTACATTAAATATTCTCTCCACTTTAGTGTTAAACTAATTTCAGGATATATTTAAGTGAAGTTTTGGTAAGTCAAATGCATATATAATTGATAAAATGTCAGGTAGATTACCAGAGAAGAATGAAGACTTTCAGGCAGTATAAGGCAGGTACGAGGCAAATGGCACTACCATGTAAGGGAAAGACTTTTCTGGCTTCTTAGGATCCATTTACTTAATTTATCACTATTTCATTGTTTTGTTGATTTTTACCCTCCAATTCTGTGTTTTGTCAACTTCTACCCTCCAATTCTGCAGCAGTATGGCAAAGAAAATATTTTTATTTCTATTTTTTTTTTTCTTTTTAGGGCTGCACCTGCAGCATATGGAAGTTCCCAGACTAGGGGTGGAATCAGAGCTGCTGCTGCCAGCCTACACCACAGCAACACAGGATCCGAGCAGCATCTGTGACCTACACCGCAGTTCTTGGCAATACTGGATCCTTAACACACTGAGTGGGGCCAGGGATCAAACTTGCATCCTCATGGATACTCGTCAGGTTTGTTACTGCCGAGCTAGGATGGGAAACCCCGAAATATTTTTAAAGAAAAAGCAATAGAGCTATATTTTGAGTAAGTGGGAATGAAGAAGCCTGGAAGACTCAACTGCAAACTATTAGTTGCCCATACATGTCGCAGTGTTATACATTCAAAATCATAGATGAAGAGAATTGGATAGAACATTATACATCATCTAGTCTAACTTCCTTATTTTCATATAAGATTAGTATGTCTCCATAGTTCAAGTACTTAGCTAAAGGTTGAATGCTTCAGACACTAAGAAAAAAATCCTAGATGTTTCTTCTCCTAGCAAAACATACTTGATGTTTCCATGTTTATTTATCATTGCATAACAACCCCTTCCTTATGTTTGTCCTCCCACTGCTGAGCTTTCCACTGAAAGCAAAAAGCCCTCAGTATCCTCCTTCGAGTAGAGCTGTTCACTGTTACTTTGCCTGTAAGGCAGCAGCCTGACCCCCAGGGCAGCAAGAGGCATGTTGCTATTGTCAACAGAAAGGACATTGGGCGGCAGGTGAAAAGACTCAGCAACACACAGAAATCCTTTACAGCCAAGTTCACCCGGGTGTTTTTCTCAAATTCTAACCCCTTCCACCCCACACCTCCTTAAGAACAGGTGTGACCCTGGGAACAGAGAATCAACAGGGGTAAGTGAAAGGTTATACAGAGTTGAAAAGCAGCAGAAAATTTGAAAAATAAGCAAATTTAATAAATAGCATCTGTCTTCCATATGGGTTTCTACTATTTAAACTGAACTTTCTGTCTTTAGTACTGAAAGGAGAAAAAATGACTAATCTTGATCTAGAAAGTGGAGATATAAATAAGCATAGATTATGAAAGATAGTAATTCCAAAGGTCATAGGCATTAGCATAAATGAGTTATTTTAAAATGTATATGTTACTTCATAAAATAGTAAAGTCATAGAGATAAAATAGATCAGTCTGTCATTTAGACCAGCCTCATTTATTCTAATAATTTTCTTCCCAATTTTGGAGGTTTTCTCATTAAGAATTATCATTAAAAGTTCATAAGCTATTCTTGACAGTGAATAATGAGCAAATTGTCAGATTTAGCCCATGCTGACATTTCTGCTCTTTATTTGATGGTTGTTGACCTCATTAGGTGCACTTATAAAACAGGGCTTAACATCTAAAAAGGCTTGGAGACTTGAAAGTAAACTACTACATAACCTGTCATTATTCCAGCCTTAAAAAAGTTGATTTTGATGCATTAACTTTCCCTGAGATATTCAGAGAGAAAAAATTAGTGATCATAAATGTTAAGATAAGCACAGACTAATTTTAATTATCCTTACCAAAGCATTACCAATATATTAAATTTAAACTGATGACATGCAGTATAGATAGAAAAAAATATACTGTAGTTGCATATTATGGGGTGTTCAAAATATATAAGCAAGGAATAAAAGCCTATTTATTTTATTTATTTTTTTCTTTTTTTAGGGCTGTACCTGTGGCATGTGGAAGTTTCCAGGCCAGGAGTTGAATGGAACTATAGCTGCCAGCCTAAGCCAAAGCCACACCAGATCTGAGCCAGATCTGAGCTGCATCTGCAACCTACACCTCAACTTGTAGCAATGCCAGATCCTTAGCCCACTGATTGAGGCCAGAGATCAAACCCACAGCTCATGGATACCAGTTTGGTTCTTAACCTGCAGAGCCACAATAGGAACTTCAAAAGTCTATTTATTTTAAAGGATAGTATATTGCACATCTCTGAAAAGTTTATTCACTAGCTTATTTCTATTTACATTAGGCAGACATTTTCTTTGGTATTAAAAATCATATAACTAGTTTTACTTGGAAAAAGAATCTATAATTTTAAAGAGAATTTCTCTGACATACCCAAATCAATGACTTGCACTTGTCAAGGCCAGCTTTTTTTCTTGGTTTCTTGTTTTGAATACAATTAAGGTAAATGGTATCAAGGTACCATTAAAGAGTTTTTTTTCGGAAAAGGTAGTCTACTGCCTACTTTAATCAATAGTGGGTGGATTTGAAGAGTGCCTCACCTCTTAAATTATGTAGCTTTATAGTATATTTGCTAATTGTGTTTACTTATGAATGCATTATTTGGAGAGAATGAGAAATTAAAAACTAAAGAAGAATTTAAAAACTAAAGCAAAATTCGTAGTTTTGAAAGGTTGTAAAGAAGAGATAATAGTTATGGAAAAAAAGTATTACACTCATTGTAGAAATATACTAACACTATAAAGCTTCTGACATTTCCCTTCATCACATCTATGGAGCAAGAAAAGCAGGTGGGAAATAGAAGTACATGTGACACAGATATATGCAAGCACATAAACAAAGGTACAAATTAAAAAGACTAGGTCTGCAAAGTAAATAAACAATGTTGAATAAATTCAGGTTTTTATTTGCAACAAATCAGCCAAATCCTCAAATGACTAACATTCTTTTAGCCATCAGTGAACATCCAGATAAACATCTGATAAACTCTGGATGTCTCATGTTTGACTATCACGATGCTATCATGTTATTAGTCAAATTACATCCCCTAAAATTCTCATGATATAATTCTAAACCCCAGTACCTCAAAATGTAAACTTAATTGAAGATAGAATTGTTGCAGATCTAAGTTGAGGTGTTACTGAGGCAGGGTGAGTACTTAATCCAAGATGACTGTTGTCTGTATAAAAGTAGTAAATGTGAAGAGACATGATGTACACGGAAAGAAGAATGCCATGTGAACATTAAGGCAGGGATTAGGGCAAAGCATCCACAATCAAACAATGCTAAATATTTCTAGTAAACTATAAGAAGCTAAGAGAAAGGCATGGTACATATTTTCCTGTATTTCCCGCAGAAGCAATCAACCATAACAACATCTTGATCTTGGACTCATGGCCTCTGGAACTTTGAAACAATAAAAGCATGCTTTTTGAGTTTATAGTACTTTTTTTATGGCAGCCATAGCAAACTAACTCAGTATATTTATAATAATTTCTCCCTCACATTAGCACTAATGTCTGAAGAGATGACATATTTACAAACATACATGAAGATAACTAAGACAACCCTGGGACGACCCTGTACTTAGTGATGATAATTAGATATACACATTTCATCTTGTCTAGCAGAAATTGCCAAGAGAAAGAAAACCATAGAAACACAGAAAAAGATAACACTCCTGGCGGGTGGGGGTGGAAAGATAACACTCCTGGGAGGTGGGGGTGGAACAGAACTCACATACAATTACATACTCATTATTTAACCATCATTTGGTAAAATTTACATAATTAAGCACTAAGTTATGATAGTCAACGGCTCAATGGAAAGTGGCAGTCATCGGCTGAGTTTTTGGTGAAAGTAAGTAAAGCTGTCAAATGAATTCAGATCGTGTTAGTCTGAGTCTACTATCTACATTCTCCATCAGATAAGCATGTTGTTTTTGTCTATAACTTTGATTCTTCCAGATAAAAATACCTGACCTTCTTCTCTACTACATATTAATCATTTTAAGTGCTGGGTCATTTGAAAGTTGGGAAGTCAATTAGCTCAGGTCAGAAGCACTGAAACAGTCCCAGGGGAAAAAAAGAGAGGAGAGAGAAGTAATTCAGGCTTAAAAAAAAAAAAAAAAATAGTTCAGACTTATATGAAAATGCTGAATATAGATAAAAGTTTTCCAAGATAAAAATCTAAGAGAAGCAAATAACCAAACCAAACATTGCAGAGTAAGAAGATCATGATTAGCTGACATCATTTACTCATTCATTCAATTTTTGTTGAGTATTTACTATGTGCCTGGCATTAAACTTGACACTAAGAATACAAAGATACAAAATATATATTATCTTCTTAATGGAAAAAGCGGAGAACAAGACAGCAGTCAAATGCATATGATGACTTCATGTATTTACATGCACTTTAAAGAAAGTCAAGCGGTTAGAGCTGTTTTAGATGAGGTCATAAGCAAAGTCCTTTTGAAGACTTTTTTTGTTTTGTTTTTTGCTGCTGTGTGCAGCAGCGTGGTGTGAGATCTCAGTTCCCAGACTAGGAATAGAATGAGGCTACAGTGGTGAAAGGAACTAGTCCTAACCACTAGACCACCAGGGAACTCCCCTTTTTGAAGAGATTTTTAAACTGAGGCTTAAAGGAAGGTAAGGAGTGATCCAAAGAAAGGGGGCAGCACTCCTGACTGAGCAAAGAAACAATAACAAAACGTTGTACTCTACAAGAGAAGTCTGCTCTTCTTGTGAATGTCCTATGGAAAACTGAACTGCTTTTCCTAAATCAAGAGACCATTTACCTAAGTTGGAAAAATATCTTTACACAATATACAATATATAATTTTTAAATGTTGGACACTGAGCATACACATTGAATTACCTTTCTCCTCTTTGTCCTAGAAGACATGGTATGTTCGATAGCACATGGACCCACATGGATGCAGGTCTTCATTATGATTATTTAAAATATATCTTGGGTTAAATAAATACAACTTAATAAGGCTTATATAACATACACTTACATTTTTATACAGGCCATTATTCTTTCAAAGTTTATAGCTTACAACTAAACTTTGCTTATGATACCATTTACTATTTGCACTTTAGATATGTTATTATTTCAATTTTTCATTCAGGGAAACTGAGGCAGAAGGAGGTTGTATAAATTATCCAAAGTCATAGAACTGGTAAGTGGCAAAGGCAAGATTTAAACCCAGGTCTGGCTTCAGAGTCCTCTATTCTGCACTGCCTAAACTTCTAGTTTACCTTATTTCATATTTAAGCAAAGACATAAAAGTTCATAAAGAAAATTTGCCTTACATAACATTTATGCTTTAAGAATATTCCTCATTAACAAGATCAAAAATTAAAATGTGACACAGTGAGCCATTTGCCAGTCAGTTCATGTTCCCATCTCCTAATCACGAGTATTAATTCTTACATTGCACAAGTTTAAATGGTGGCAAGTCCTTCCAGACAAGGAGATTGTGAATACACTTTACAGGCACAGAAGAAAGCCCATTCCTTTGAAAAAAATATTGAAGTAAAACCATTTGAAGTATAGCAATGTAAGGTTTATAAAAGGAGTTTTATTAGACATGGACTGAGATCAGGAAATGGCAGCATTATCTGGGTACATTTTTATCATTTGGCCCCAACACTGAAGGTAGAGACTGTTATTTAAATATATCCAAAGTAACTTCTGAGCAGAATGCTTACCAATACTACACATCTACCTATTGATACACATACATGCACATTCCCCTTATACTCACATTGCATAAATATCTCTATGGAAATATTTTTCTACTATTTTTTTCTCCGAAATTATGAAGTCTAAATACCCCAAGAGCTGTGGCTCTTGAAATTTATTTTTAAATTTCATTAACTGCTTTGTATATTCTACACCTAATCTACAATTTTTTGTTATTCTTTTCCCAAAGTCTACAAATAAAACTCAAAGATCTATTTACCTTTAGTTTACAGGAAAGAAAATAGAACTTTATTGAATTTTACTGATGGTGTTAGGAAATGTTAATGAGGGCAATTGATTGTGCCTATGAGAAGCTAAGAATTTATTGCTGTTATTATAAGATTATTTTAGTTTAAATGGATTTTATCATTGGTGATGAATTTACATATGGGAAGGCAGAATCTTACAGGGTCTTAGTTCTTTCTACTCAGAACTACATTGCTTAAATTTAGTTTTTTCAAAATAAAACAATGGATAGCAAAATTTCTGTAATACAAATAAGAGTATAAAGGCAAACCCTCAAATGAATTACAAATAATGCATTTCAAGATTCTTATTATTTGGCCACATTTACTAGTAGGAAATAAAATACCTAAAATATTACATCATAATAAACATTTTTGTCCACACACATTATAAAGGTAGTCAAAAATATTTAATCTTATACAAGCCTAAAGCTCTTTCATTTAAGCAATTTCTATTTCAATCTAAACTTTGATGTGTCAGCCTAAGCTCCAGAGAATTGCTCCCCTATATGAATGGCTTTGTGTTGGCTCATACTCTTTGAATAGAGATTTTTTGCTAGACTTATTCTAACAGCATTGTTACTTACAAGGAAAAGGCAACCATTATTATAATACCTTCAATTGCATTAATACTCAAAAAAAGAAAAAAATATCACTGAAAGAAGTCACATTCCATATTTGCTTTATTTAACAACCAGTGCCTAATAACTCATTTTAAAAGTTTGTCTACAGACTTGTAAACATGGATGCAGATGCCTTAGGTTCTAACATTCTTTCTTCTGCTAACTCATACAATTGTTGTAGGTAAGTCATACAAGTGTTCTAGCCTTAATTTGGGGGGGGGGGCAGTGGGGTGAGGGTGGGGCATCTGGAAATTCTTGGGCCAGGGATTGAACTCGAGTCACAGCAGAGACCTGAGCACTGCAAGGACAATGCTGGATCCTTAACCTGCTGCACCGTAAGGGAACACCCAACCTTAACGTTTTAATCTTTGAAATAAAAAGTATAGTTTACTACACACGGATCTATGATGAAAGAGCAATACTTCACAAACACTTTAACACTAGTGCATCAATATTTCGGGATATTACCAAGGTAAAGAGAATAAAGGTATTTTTTTCCTTTAGCTATGGGTTGCTGATTGGAAAAACAAAGATGAAGATGAAAAAAAATTTACAGAAATGTTTCTCTAAACCCTCTGTGTTGGGAACTCATGTATATATACACTGGGTCCATCTTTGGAACATGTAAAACTTGCATTGATTACTGAGACAGTCTCCTAATTCTCTGTGGATCCCAACATGTATCTGTATACAGACTCCCTCCAGACCACACAGAACTACCGTGTCACTGCAAGAATTACAGTTCTTCCTTAGCTGCGGCATAATTAGCATGGCCGTATAGAAGAAAAGCACCCAGTAAAACGTGTATGTTGCTCAGGTAATGATAAAAAGAAAAGAGGAGTATGTAAGAAGGCCTCACTTTTTTTCCAATCACAGTTCAGACACAGATTGAAGCATCCCATAAATAACTAAAGAGAGTTAAACAAGGCTAGATTCCTACATTACAGGTAGAAGCGAAAATTTCAGATTTAAGACTCATACATTTGTTGTCATTATTTTTATTTCTTAGACTCCATGACTTAAATGATACACCAACAGTGGAGACTTCAGTTGCAAAAGTTATATGACAGAATACTGGGGAAGGGAATATTGAAGATAAACTAACATTATGATTAATTGAAAAATAAAGCTAACTGAAAAAAGAGGCTCACTGCTTTTCTAATGTTACCACTCAACTCTTTCATTGTAACTGTGACCATCCATTTACCTTCCAGAAGTGTGCAAAGCCAGAGATACAAAAGTAAAACAACAGTTCCATTCCTAATGAAAATCTGTTCATTTATTTACACAGAGAATCATGTGTATACAATTTTGTCTTTTATGGTAGCCAAGCAGGAAAACTATAGATAGCTATTACTTTCAATCTCGTCATTTTATTAGTCAGACACACTACAGTGAACACAAAATTGAAATGAGGTAACAAGAATGAATTCTCTGTTGGTGTGCAAGTGTGCAGCCTGTGAGCACACAAACCCCAAAGAAAACATTTAATTTTCCAGATTTCTAATCTTTTCTATTTTTATCCCAAGTTTTCTGCCTTCGTTATATTTTCATCACGTCATCATTAGTCATCAAATTCACATTGAAGATCGACTTTTGATTAAATGAAGATTTTTAAAATAAAAATTATAAAAATAACAAATATTCAGGAAATCAATAAATTTGCACCCAGAAGACTACTTTATAGTGATAATACAGGGTGATGTGCCCAAAAAATGAGTGGAGTGTAATAATGAAAACTATATGCTAGCTGCTCTGGTAAATCTCTAAATTTTAATGCCTTAACAAAATAGAAGTTATTTCTCATATCAAAGTCCAGTGTGGCTATTTCCAGTCAGCGAGAGATTGAGAAGGGAGCAGTGGCTGCAAAAAATTCAGGGACCCAGCTTAAAAAAGCATGAGGGATCAATATCCAACTTATGGATGGTGTAAGATATTGGATCAACTTGTGTGAGAAGTTTTTTTAGCAAAACATGGAAGATATGCATATTATTTCTAATGAAATTTCATTGGCTGGAAACCCATCACATGACCTCCCCTAGCTACAAGGGACTCTGAGAAATGAAATCTAGCTATGTACTTAGGAGAGAGAAGACATGCGTTTTACAAAAAAAAAAAAAAAAAAATTATCCATATCTTCCACAGTTTGTTCTCTAGTCAATAAGAATTCATTTGTGGTCTTATTGAAACTCACATATTATATTCTCCCCTGAACTAAAAGGAGAAAACCCAATAGACATGAGGTACTGCTTTTATCTCAAAATTTATTCCTCTCTTGAACACATTATTCAGGTCCAGGAGGAGTATGTCCTCCTTGGGAGATGGATGCTTCCTTCTGCTGTAAAGATATGAAGACCTAGGGTTGTTTTAGAACTACGTTTATTTAGATAAGCCCCTCCCACACCCCTGTCCACCCTTGGCATTATCATTTTAAAGAGCTCTAGTAAATTTCTGATTGATTTGCTATTAATCAGTTACATGCTAGTAAAAACACACCAAAGTTCTTTCCTAGTTAAAATTTCAAAACTAGATTTTTTTTTCTTCCTTGTCATCATGCCTCTGAAGTAATGAGCTTAGAGGGAAACTCCCTTACTATAATTTTGGCTGGAAAATTGAAAATCTCTTTAACTAACAAATATGATGTGTGTACATCATGCAAATCATTTCCTCTTACTGTTAGGATGTAGAAGCTTTTGCCTTTTTCAGGTAGGTGTGGCCCCAAATTTCTCACCACTATTTCTTTTCACCTCTGCTCTGAAATTAGTCAATTCTTGCCTTTTCTTCTTTTTTTAAATGTCTTTTTGATGTCTTGCTAAAACATCAAATGAAAGTTAATAAATATGAACCCTCTCACATTTTCCAACCATTTCCCTAAAGCATGGTTTACCTTCTGAATTATTATTGTAATCATTTTCTCAACTATTTTGCCACTGCATAATATAAATCTTCAACTTTTTAACTTACAGTTGCTGCTATCTAATCATCTGCATCATGACTGCTACACCAATGGACAGAATCCTATTTCTACTACCTATTTGTAAATTAACTAGGTTAAAGCCATCTGAAATTAAATGCCAACAGTTTAGAGTCATAACAGACGGTAAAACTATCTCATAGATACACAAAATTTCAGTGTCTGTATACTTTGTTACAGATTCACTAATTTTTTTTTCACACAATGATTAATTTATTCCAGCACTTTCTATTTTGTGGCTCTAAATCTCTAGTTTAGGGTCTCAATTCAAATTCCAGATAGAAGAAGGCAAAGGACACAAAGAAGCCACAAATAATTCTTGAAACACTTGGGCATGAGTAACACTTATCATGAATACCACTTCAGTTGTATTCCTTTGACAAAACTAGTAATGGGACTATACATGGGGAGGTGATGGACCAAGTAACAGTCTCCGCATGTGTCTTTGCTGTGGAAAAGGATATGATACTGGGGGACAAATACTGTCTCCATTTATTATAAATGGCTTCTATTCCCCCCAAGTTCATATATTGACCCTTAACTCCCAGTATCTCAAAATATGACTATATTTGAAAATAGGGTCTTTAAATAAATAATTAAGGTAAAATGAGATGTCATTAGGGTAATGCTTAATCCAGTATGACTAGTATCCTTATAAGAGGAAATTTGAACAGAGACAGACATAGATACACATGGAAGACTAGGTTAAGACAGAGGAAGACAGCCATCTGCATCAAGCCAAGGAAAAAGCCCTAGAACAGATCCTTCCCTCACAGTCTCAGAAGGAACCAACCCTGCTGATACCTTGATCTTAGATTTCTAACCTGCAGAACCATAAGAAAATAAATACGTTGCTTGCCACCCAGTCTGCAGTAATTTGCTATGACAACTCTGGCAATGAGAACAGGTTACATATCAATTCTAAATGAAAACAGGAAATGATTCCTATTAGATAAATTCTGAAAACTCATCAAATAGATACAACAATGTCCATAAATTATCTTAATATAAACACATACATAATGCACACACACACACATTGTTCAGACATTCCAATTTTATAAAAATTTTGAATGGCAAAGCATAACACAAAATCCTATCCTGGCCAGAAGGATTACATGAACTCCTCAAATAACCACCACCAAAATGAAAGAAGTAGTCATACGCAGTAGCTCAAAGTCTATGCTATGAAGACTTAATGATCCTCAAGTCTCTCTTACTGTTTGTCTCTTTCTGCATAGGTTAGCCTCTCAGCTCGTCTCAAAGTCCTGTATTGGCCTCACTTGAAGCTGTTGCTTTGCAATGGGATGGCAATTCTCAAGCTAGATTACTAGTCATAATCTAGCTGGGAAAAGAGAAACGTCTTTAAAAATTTTAAACAGAGGGAAGGAATTATTTTATTAAATAGGTAGCAGGGAATCTGAAAGCTACAAAGTTTTAATGAGATGATCCAGAACAAAAAAAACCCAGCAATCGGCTACTACCTTTGCCCCTTTCATGAGGGGTAAACAGAGATAAAGGTGTTCCTGTATTCATAAGTCTTGGTCAATAAATAGAAGGAAAATTCCAGCACTTTGTCTTCTTGGTGGGAGTGGGAGTTGAAGATATAAATGAAAACTGCTGTCAAGAGAAGTTACCTGATGTAGAAAAGGAGCAGGGAAATACTTTGGTTTCCAATAACTTGCTGGTGCTTTCCACTAAGAATTGGTTGATAATGGAGTATGGAAAATAAAATTAAGCAATTGCTCCCCCCTATTCCTCCAATCCCCTGCCAAAATACAAAGCAGATCAGGGAAGAGGGGGAGGAAAAGTCTAACAATAAAACAGTCCTCTTTTATTCTTTGGTATCCATTTTCACATTTTACCCATATTTAACAACATGCTTTCATCTGACTTGAGTCAATTATCTGTCATACAAGATACCCTCCTGCTCTCTTTCCCTCCCTTTCCTTTCTTCTTTCAGCAAGAGCCATAAAGCTCCACTAGTCCATGCAATAAACTCAAGTTCAAGATCTCCACGTAACAATCTTCCCCATGAAATCCAGATGTGGCTCCCTTTATTTTCATACCATCTGGATTTATAAATTCCCCACCTTGTACATTACTTACAATACTCTTCATGCAAATTAATAGGAGAAAGTAAAAGAGGGAAAACAATACTCAAAATTGGTTAATATACATGTATAGCTACATGATAAAATTATGCATAGAAGCCACAGTCTTATTTTTCTAACTAGCCATTTATACTTGGTTATAGAGACCAACCACCAGAGTCAGCAAAGAAATCTTCTTCCCTGCCCTTTTTTCAATGACACAGAAGTGCCCCAAATGGATAGAAAGCCTTTTCAACTTCAAGTTTAATAGGGCCATTGTGGGAAGGAGTTCTTCCTTAGGAACTAATAAATCTTGAACAGCACATTCCAAAGTTCAGTTTCACTAGATGCGACAGTGAGGTGGGGGAGGCTACTGCCATTTCTAACCTTTGGCCCCTTGACTTGTATATTCTGCTTTTCTGACAACAGGATCATATATTGGTCACTAATTCATTCACGTTTTATAACTGAATGTTATGGGGTGTTTTATCCCAAATAGTGCCGTAAGTGAAGATTTTTTTTCGCTATTCAGCCATTCTTTCAGGACATCTGCTTCTTAAAAGAAGTGGTATCAGCAGGAAAAGGCATGACTTTTTGTAGGCATCTCTTCTGTGATTTTCCTTTGGGGCTGTCCAAAGACCCCATATGGCCTTCTTACCAGGACAGTTTGAGCAATGTCAATGTCTTCAATCTCATGTAGACAAAAATGGCACATTTTCTTCTACTGTAACTACTACAGAGCCTTCTCTTGTACAGGGTCTCAGGAAAATTTGTTTGCTTAACAATTTACTAAGACTCCTAATATAGGTTACACAGTAAATGGGTTAGCACAGCATATCTGAATATATATTGCCTCCAAAGTCAAAAAGGCCCACTGAGTATTATGCCTCTTTGCTAGTGGTATGAAGCATAAGGTAAAGCATCTTGGCTTCTATTCAAGAAGAATGTTCAACATTCTCCACCATTAAAATCCTGAACAATTTACTGTAGTAACATGTTCCTGAATATCTGTTATGATTTTCTTCCTGCACTTCAGCTCTGACACTTGCATTTTTCTTTGGCCTCTAGGGTACTTTATTCCTTCTGCTTACGAGATTCTACTATGTGAATCTCATGAGGTCCTTAAATTGATAGGTTAGTGTGATTTAATATGGGATATTTAAATAATCCAAGTCCTTGAAGACTATGTAAGTCGCACAGCAGTGAAGTTGAACTAGTACCATGGAATGAGAATTAAATTGGACTTCTGTCCCCTGCCACTGCTTGTGTTATCTTTTTTTGACTGTCATAAAAAGAATGACTTTGCCAGATCCAATAGCCACTAGATGCCAGTGATTATTGATATACTTCAGCAAAAATGCTACATCACTGGCCTCAACTTTAAAAATAGTTACTACCTGACTACAAGATCCATTTGGTTTTATATCATCAAACAGACGATATAAAAATTCTGTGTAGTAAGAATATCACATCTTTATCTCTCCAGTCTTTGGAGAGATAATTTGCAAATGACAGTCTCAAGGGTTTCTACTTTTTGCAAAAGCAGCCCTTACCTCATGGATCAGAGAGCATTTATTTAAATCTGAAAATTGAGGGGAAGCTCCTGGCTTTCAATTTGAAGTTTCTAAGAAAAGAATAAATTAAATGTGTTTTTCATTCATTAGAACTTGAGGGTTTTTTTTTTTATTGCAGATAAAATATACTTTAGGACACTGTGCACGTATTTTATTCCTGAGGACCCATTGTTCAGTTATGCACATCCACCATCCCTACAATTCAAAATATACTGCTTACTTTTTTTTTTTTTTTTTACTACTTACTTCTTTATGGATAGTGTACCAAATTGACATATCAATGAAAGAGAGGCTTTGATTCTGAGCAAATTGCTTCTATGTGTCCATAAAAATGGCACTAAATAATATATGTGTCTATAGAAAATATATATTCTCTCACAATTTTAACAAAGAAAGCACATTCATTTCTTCATTTGCTCTTACTACAGAGGTATCAACTTAAGTTTTTAAATTCATTGAAAAGCTCTGAAATTTAAATTAAATACATTGATATTAAAATATATATACTGTCTTCAAAAAAAATCCAAGACCTATTAAGGCTCTTACAGTGCGATTATATTATTGAGTTTGTGGTGATTATTAGAAAATACACTAAGTTTTTTCAGGTTGATACTGGTTTTACTTTTAAAAACTATTAATTTTACAACAAATCACCAAAGTAAAAACTAACATTATATGGATTTAGGAAGGCTAATATAAACTTATCAGTCAAACTTTAAATATAGTATTATAAATATCAAATATATTTCTGAAAATGAACACAGTGAATATATCCTTATTGGTCAAAAAATGTGCTGAAACATGTGACATTTGCTTCAAGGATAATTCCATGTAAAACACATTTAAAATTTCTATGGAGTTTTTTTTTAATATCTGGAATAGTAAGTATTTTCAGAATTCTGCAGAGGTAAATGCAATTTATCATGTTTTTATAATGGTGCTAACAAAATCATCATTCTATAGAAAGTTTTATGTAAATAACCACTGTTGTACATGGGATTTCTATAATTCTCTTTGTGGTTCAAAGTTAAGAATGAATTGCCAAAGAACCTTACAAAGAAACCTCAGAAATCTACTAAGAAAGACTGTCTTTCTGTACCTATCTTCAAGATAAACCTTCAAATACCGAAAAGGCATAACACCCTAGGGGCTATTTGACAGATAAGTAGAACAGCTGCCAAGTGGGGGGATTATCACTTCAAAATAAGGTCTTGAAAAACAAAGCTTTCAAATGTAAAAGTCTATTCTTCTTAGAAGACCCCAATCATGGAAACAGTTCACACAATAAAAAATAACAAGTGAAGGTTACCAAATATAACTCTAATGAAATTCATTTTGGTAAATAAATGAAATGGAACACATTAGCCTCTCCAAGTACGTTTGCTGCTTTGCAATCATTTCTGTATCAGATGGCATTAAACCCAGGTAACCTAATGTTTCCCCAAAACTACTCATTACAAGCAGCACTTTAAAACACAAAACCTATAATAGCCTAAAACTCGAAATGTTAAAACCTGACTTTCCAATTACCTCCATTTCCTCCAACGCTTAAATCAATTTTTGAAGACAATTAGGATGTCTGGAACTAACATATATATTTTTTATTTCCTAGCAGTTTATATAACCACTTGTTTCCACCATTGCTGCAATTTGGATGGCAGCATTGATCTGGTTTTCTGTTCAGTATATTGAGGATACATGAAACCCTGTGTTATAGATTCACTTTTTACCTACATGCACCATTTCCCTTTGTTGTTATAAACATTTCCCCTTGTTGTTACAAACATTTAGGTAACCACCCCACTCTATCCCTGTTCTTCTGTTGGAGGCCTTGATAAATTATGACTCCCATTTACTTTACCAGATTACTGGATAAGGGACCATAGAGGCTCATTGGGCTCTCCTCTGGGATTTTTTTTTTTCCTTTCAGTTGGAAATTCTATTTGGAGTTGAAGCTATTTATGCCTGGCATGTACCCGTGACCACTTTTCTAGGTGTTGAGAAGGCTACCTGAGATCGTGAACACCCAGAGCAGTGAGAGAGTAGAGACCAGAGACGGAGAGAACAACACGGTAGTGGTGTTCGAATCCATGATTCCAGTCATTCCTGAGGCCCAAGAGCCCTTGCTCTTTCTGAGGTTCCACCCATGTTAGTTTGAACTGTATTTTATCTGCAACCAAAAAGACAACCAAAGATACAACAGGTTGTTTTTATTTAGCAGTGCCTCATTTCCAATTTCTGTTACAAAGTAACACAAACTTAATGGCTTAACCCACCAGAAATCAATTATCTCATGGTTCTAGAAGTCCCTGGGAAAGTCAGCAATTTGGTCTCACTGAACTAAAAACAAATATTGGCAACACTGAATTCCTTTGTGAAGGCTCTAGAAGAGATTTGTTTTCTTGATTTCCCAGCTTCTGGTGGCTGCTTCACCTTCTTTAGCTTGTTGCCCTATTTCATCTTCAAAGCCAACAACAGCTGTTGGAGACTTTCTCACATTGCATCACTCTCTTGCCTGCCTAATTCCATATTTAAGAACCCCCAAAGTGATTACATGGTACCACCCAAATAATCCAGGATAATCTCTTCATCTCAAGGTTACCTGATTATCAATCTTAATTTCATCTGCTACCTTAATTCCCTTTTGCAGGTGAAACCATATAGAAGCCCCTGAGTCATTGTGTTTTGAAGTAAAACACAGGCCTGCCCTCAGTCTCAAAAGGCTGACCCAAGAGTTCATGATTAGGAAATACCCTTACAGCTAGAAACTAGTTAAAACAGTCTCCATGATGTTATGCCCTGCCTTGGCCCACAAATTTAGTCTGACCAGCTTTTCACAAATGATTTCTCCCTTGTTTAATTGCTTTCTTTAACTAATGGTTACTTTCTAGTTAGAGTTATATTGCACCTAGTATTTTCCTTTGTAACTGGAACACTCCCTAACACCTCCTTCCTTTTGTGAGCAATCTTCACTGTGGGCAGAAGGTCAAGGTACAATTACTCAAAGTCACCAGACCTTCTGACTCCAGCCTCATGACTTTGAAATGATCTATAAACGGAGAAGAATGCAGGCACCCTAATCCTTACCAAGACCCCTGCTTTTTCTAAGCTAAACCTATTAAAAAAATTATTATCCTCTCTCAAGAGAGGACACAGTTTTGAGGCGTTAGCCTGCTTTGTCTGGTAAAGCAGTAACAATAAAGCTGTTCATTCTGCTTCTCCCAAAACTCTGTTTCCGAGACTTAACGGGTGCCAGCGTACAGAGACCGTGTTTTGGCTACACAGGTAATATAAGATATTCACAATTTCCAGAGATTAGAACATTGAAATCTTCTGGTGACCACCATTCATCTTACTACGAGCATCTAACTTCAAAACAATAAAGAGAAAGCAATATAAAAAAGATTTCTATAAATTTAGTTTTCCATACTGTTAATATTTTATGATCATAAAAATTACATATTGAATTCTTATAAACATAATTCTACAAATTCACATTAACCACTAATTTTATGCAATAAAAGGCTTTAGGTACTTTTTGCTGTATTTCTATGCATTTTTGCTAGTGATATGTGTTTCCCTTACATAACATTGAAAACATGTAGCATAAAACACTGATTAAAAAATGTCAGGCATGGAAGGAATGCTAGAGAGATTTTCTAAGGCCATTTGTGCAATGCTTGCTTCTCTTCTAAGACATCCATCCATGTTATTATATATTTGAACTCTTCCAGTGATAGAGAACTCCTCATCAGTGAGTTTACTGGCTATCTAAACCTGTGGGCACCCAAGGATGCCCTCATGGCTCAGCTTCTGTGGCTTTTCATAGTTTGCAATCTTTGCTGACAGAGGAGAAAGGAATTTCTGCATTGTATACCTGTACTCAATTTCCCACAGACACAGTGGATTGCAGCCCTTGGGAAACAGTGAGAAATCTGTGCTCGCTAGGAAGCTGGTATCACCAGCGCTGGTCCTGTAAATCTCTGCTCTGGTTCAAGAGGGGTCTGCAGAGCAGCTTAGTGGTGGGTGTTCTTTCCCTGAAGTACCAACAGCTTGAATTATTAAGACTGTGTCTCACTATGAAGGGCAGTTACTCACTTACCCTATCATACCATATGAAACTACATACCTTACAAATACATATTTTGAAAGAAGGTCAAGGTTATATTTTTTCCTAGTGATTACATTTGCTTCTGAGTCAGAAAAGAAGTTCACAAAGAAAACACCTACTTTCTTTCAGAGTTGTCATAATTGCAAACCATCAATACGTAAGGTCCGAAGAGATAGAACACAATCTTTCATTGTATGACTGACACCAGTAAGAAGGACAGAAAAAGGTTTTGCTATGCTTAAAATAAGATATCGCTGTCATTTACCTTATAAATCCAACAGTGGCTAGATTTGAGAATATTCATAAGTATACTTCTATTTCATCAGGAATCCCAAAGTGTATAAAAAGTATGTACAATGAAAGAGAAACAACTGCTTTTGATATGCTGCAACATAAAGAACTATCACCACCACCAGTTTAGACAGTGTCTTTAAAAGTTAAATGGGTTTACCAAAGCTCCAATCAGACAAAAATAGCCAATTCTGATACTGATATTTGAGAAATGATCCCAGGGAATACACTTTTATTTAGGAGACCAAAACTCTGGATTTTAGCCCTGAATATGCCACTTAAATCCAATGAATTTCATAATGCAAATAATGGGCTTTGTAACAGACAGTACTTGGTGATTATCAAGGCTTCTCTTTTCACTCCTCTTTCCCATTACTTGTCTATGGAAAATCTATCGATTTATCTACTTATCTATCACATTTCTATATTCTTGCACATAAACACACACACACACCCCATAATAACACTTAGCCCATGTTCTTGGATTGAAAGAAAACTGATTAAATATACATAAAATGCAGAGAAATCTATAGGTTAAATGCAATCCCTATCAAAGTGCCCATTACATTTTTCACAAAACTAGAACAAATTATACTAAAATTCATGATACTACAAAGGAGCGCAAATTGCCAAAGCAACCTTGAGAAAAAAGAACAAAGCTTGAGGTATCAAGCTTAATGATGAAACCAAGCAGGTTGAAACCCCCATGGGGCTCCTGGGAACCAAAGCCTTTCTGTGTCCCCCATTTCTTGTTCTTAGAAAACGGGCCTCATTCAGCCTCCACGACCTTCCCTGAGTTCCAAAAGGCAGCTTCAGACAGTTGGTAATCAGGAAAAGGAGGGGATGCAAAGACAGGGAGAACAATCAAGAAAAAATAGTGTCACCTTGGGGCAGGATCCTGGTTCCACCTCAAAGGAAACACATAATGATGTAGGCATCTTATATATACTTCCATTTAAAATATGAACAGTCTCTTAACATATACAGAATTTTTTTCTTGGTACTATGACGTTCCTGTACCTAAAGTCTAGCTGTTTCAACTACTAAGCTAATGAGATGCAAGACATATAATTGAGTTTACAGATTATAATATTTTTTCTTTTTTGGCATTACTTTAAAAAATTAAAATACACAGTCAAGAGAGAAAAATGACCACTTATATACCAGCACCAATCTAGTACATGAAATTACCTGCATAGCTTTCAAGGAAAGAAACTAAAAATGGAAATGGCACAGGAGGCCTCCAGGAAGGCCATATCAACATGGGATTAAAAATGGTAAGAGCACCTAGCTGCACAAACTTTCTCCTTTATGTGCCCCGATATGTATACTATCCAAAATATAGAAACAGCTCATATAACTCAATAACAAAAAACCTCAAACAACCCAGTCACAAAACGGGCAGAAGAACTGAATAGACCTTTTTCCAAAGAAGATATTCAGATGGCCAATGAGCACTTGAAAAAGTTTTCAACATCACTAAATCAGAGAAACACATATCAAAACCAGAGTGAGATATCACCTCACACCTGTCAAAACGGCTATCATCACGAAGCCTACAAATAGCAAATATTGGCTAGGATGGAAAAATGGAATCCTAGTGCATTGTTGGTTGGGTTGTAAATTGGTGCAGCCACTATGGAAAACAGTATGGAGGTTTCTCAAAAAAAAACTAGAATAGAAATACCATATGACCCACCAATTCCACTCATGGGTATATATCTGAAGAAAATGAAAACACTGATTCTCAAAGATATATGCATACAATGTTCATAGTAGCAGTATTTACAACAGACAAGATATGGAAGCAATCCAAGTGCCCATCAACAGATGAATTGATAAAGATGTGGCATATATATATAAAATGAAAATTCACCATTAAAAAAGAATGAAATTTTTCCATTTGCAACCACACGGATGGACCTAGAGTGTTATTATACTTAGTGAAATAAGTCAAACAGAGAAGAATTAACATTCTATGTTATCACTTATGTGTGGAATCTAAAAATTAAAACAAAGGAATGTATATTCAACAAAACAAACAGACTCATGGTTATAGAGAACAAACGTGTGGTTACCAGTTGGGAGAGGGAAGGATGGATGGGTGAAAGAGGGGTATGGGGTTACGAGATACAAACCACTACGTATAAAATAGATAAGCCACAAGGACATATTGTACAGCATAGGGAAATGTAGTGTCGACATCAAATGGGATTATAATCTATAAAAATACTGAATCACTATATTTTACACTTGAAACTATATCATATTGTAACTCAACAATACTGAAATTTTAATAAGTAAATAAATAAAAGCAAACTGAATTACTTTAATGAGAGTTTCTTAAACTTGGCACTATTAATCTTTGAGGCCAGATAATTCTTTGCAGGGGATAGTGAGAGGCTGTCCTGTGCACTGGAGAATGTTTAGCCCTCTGGCCTCTAACCACCAGAAACAAGTGGCAATCTGTCACTACTTGTGACAACCAAAAATGTCTCCAAATACTGCTAAATGTCACCTAGGGAGCAAGATTATCCCTTGACTTAAGAGTAGTGTCTGTAAAAGGTTTTGCTTTAATAAGCAAAATTAGTCGCATTCTGATGGAAATAAAAAAACCTTTAAGTATTATAATTCCTTGTATTTTAATTACACGAGATTTTAAAAATATTTTCCACAAACAATCTGACTTACTGTCCTTTTCTATTTCTGGTTATGTGTTTTCTCTTCTACCATACTAAGTACTATGATCAAATCATAGATTGTCTCATCAATTTTTAAAATAGCTAATTATTAATTATTCTATCACTGCTGATACCCCAAAGATATCCTCCTATATATGTAACTCTAGAGAACTATAAATACATTTTTATAATCTTTTAACCTTAACAATATAATATTTATTGCATACTTACTATGGATTTGGAAGGATATTGGGCAGTGTACACGTTGTTACACTGAAGCTTCTCTACACTCCTATTTGTTAGGTCACATTTCCTCTAAAAGGGAATGCAGCTAAACCCCTGACATTAATCATCTTTGACAAGGACTGCAAGATTCTTAACGCTAGAGCACAGATTTGTGCCAAGGCTGGTACTATTTAAGAGTTGGCTACACTTCTGCCTTGGGTTTTACTGATGGCACACATGTGTTCCTCCCCAGGCCCAAGCTCCGAGAGCACGGAGTGATGGATCTTCTTAATCAGCTCTCTCCTCTGCTGCTACCTCCAGCATCTTGCATACAGGCCCCACTGAACTCAACTAATTTCTTCTAGCTGGGAATTACTTTGCCTTTTGGTCTCCAGACCCCAGAAATATTATTTTTCACCGCAGCCTCCTCACATTTCCACACTTGAGTTAAGAGACAGAACGCACATGATTTTGACAGCACAGCTTGGTTAAATGTAATTTTAATTTTGTGGTGCTCCCTACTGCTGGCCTTTCTTTTCCATGCTGCAATCCTTGCTGGTTTTAATAAACTCACCTTGGTCTGCTGCTCATTTTAATCAGCACATATGGAAAACACCAGGATTCCCATTTTTAAAATCTAGTCATCTTGAAAAAAATGCAAGTACCATGCTAAAATCATCAGTTGGAAGTTGTCTGAAAACCTTGAGGGAAATGTCTGTAAGGTGAGCTTGAGGATGCTGCAGTGTTAAAACAGACAACCAAGGTAACCAGTATCCTCTAGCTTCAAAATTCTGAACAAGATTCGGTAAAGAAATATCTTTTTATGAAGGGGAAAATGTAAATCAGTGTATCAGAAACAATAAGATAATGCTTGGCTAAAGGCAATTTAAACAGTGAAAACATTATACCTTCAGAGAATGCAGAAGCAGGACTGGTTCACAGGCTGTAGGATATCTCCAAGGACCATGGCTCTTTCCATGATTTCTTATTTGTGCTTTCATTGTCTTGGTCATATCTTCTATAATCTTAAGACGGTGATAGCAATTTCAAATATCACAACTTCAGTATCATAAAACTCAAAAAATAGCCACCGAAAGCAGTAAAAAGAATCCCTGAGGGACCTCAAGCTCTTTATCATGGAAGAAAACCTTGACACCAGGGAAGTCCCCTCCCCTTATATCCTATTGGTCAGAAATCAATTAGGTGCACGCTATAAACCACACTGGTAAAGAGGAATGAGATTACCATAATTGACTGCAAATTGGTATATTTCATGAATCAATGGCTTCTCCTAATTTCCCAGGAAACATCACTGCAAAACAAAACAGAGTTCCTATTTTAGCAAAGCAGAAAAGGTATGTTGTTAATCAATATTATTTGCCACATTTGGCAAATTAATTAATTTAAATAAACCTCACATGTTTAGATATTAAACATGCAAGCCTTAAGATATAATTTAGACCTACAAACAGTACCTTAGATATGCCCTACTTGCATAAGAAAGACAACTGGACAGAATTCAGTGATGATAGACCAAGAAGGAGAGTATCTTGGAGTAATGGCTGCTTTTTCAAGCCCCAAAATAAATGAAATGCGATAGGCCAGGAGAAAATAAATAAATAATACTTTGTGGAACTGGCTTCTTTTGTCTTTTTTTTTTCCCCTATTTATTTATTTATTTATTTAGGGCCACATCTATAGCATATGGAAGATCGCAGTCTATGGGTCTATTCAGAGCTGCAGCTGCTGGCCACACCACAACCACAGCAACCCTGCATCATATGAGCTCCAGCTGCAACCAAGACTGCAGCTTGTGGCAATTCTGAATCTTTAACCCACTGAATAAGGCCAGGGTTTGAGTCCACATCCTTGTGGATACTAGTTAGGTTTTCAACCAGCTAAGCCACAACAGAAACTCGGAACCGGCTTCTAAGTAGATCCTCTGCCCTATCCTAAATTGGACTGAATCATAACATGGAGGAATGGAGCCTAGGAAATAGCAACTTTTTTTCTTTTTTTTTTTTTAGTATTCACTTCCCAGATAACACATAATACTGTGGGGCAACCAGGCTTGGAACACTGTTCTAGTATTCAAGATGCTTCAAGTTACTTTGGATTTGAAAATCCCAGTAAGTATGATAGAAAGTGACAGGTATTTTTACGCAGACTTCAGATTTATCTGCTTCCAGCCTTCAGACACCAGAAAATTAAATTTTCTCCTCCTTCATTCTACCCTCTTTTCTTCATCTCCCATCAACATCCTATTACACCCCGAACCCTCGCAATAATTCCCTCTGCTACCCTGATTTTCCCATTCTTCTCCCTGTCTGACCCTCACTTTGAACTGCAAGGACTGGTTTCTAAACAATTTTCCTTAGATCTTGAAAGGAGGCCAAGTCGTTACCCAAACCAGCACCCTTATTGCCCTAGGAGCAGTGTAGGAAAAAAAAAAAATCCAGCGTATATTGCTGATAGGAATGAATGAACTTCTGTCTTAAGCTAATTCCATAATAATTAATATTGGAAATAACAAATTGAATGATTTGAAGTGAACGTCTTTAATAAGGTTAGAATTTTTGAAATTTCTACATTGTTATATAAGCATTTTATTTAAAGTAATGTTTGGAGTATATTATTTATTGAACTCTAAAATGCGCATGTCCTGTAGTTTAAAAGATATTCTGAAGGCATTAAAAACAAATAGTTCTCATCCTTTGAATAATAACAATCTATGCCAGAGAGGTAGCCTTATATCCTTAACTATGATCAGAACTATTGGGAATTAGGCTTAAATCCCAGCTGTTTACCATCTGCTTAACCACAGTCAAGTTAATTAACCTCTCAACTATTTTTTGACAGGTATGAAATGGGTACATCACCACTTTCTCAACATTTTAATGACTATTAAACAAGTATTTATAGAAGTTCCCTGGTGGCCTAGTGGGTTAAGGATCTGGCATTGTCACTGCTGCGCCTCAAGTCTGCTTCTGTAGCATGGGTTCAATCCCTGGCCTGGGAAATTCTGCATGCTGCAGGCACAGCCCCCCCCCCCAAAAAAAAGAATTTATATAGAAGCACTATAAATATTACCTCAATATTTTATACAGTTACTAGTTAATTGTGGTTAATTAATTACAAGATAGCTAATATTTCCTTAATAAGTGAATATCAAGGCAAAATGTAAATAGAAAGAAAACGAGTAAGGAAATATGATATACTTTGGAATAGATTTCATCACCAGTTGCTAGTTATCCTAATTTTAATTCATTCAATTTTGTCCTAAGAATAATTTTTTTCTTCAGTAAAAGTGGACAAGACAGTTTTTCGCATTTTAACATAGTGAAGCTTAACTACCACATTTTTTTCCCTTACCAAAATGTTATCTTTAGACCAAAAACATAATGCTATATGATTTTATTTCTGTATTTTTTCACAACCTCATACATTTTTGTTATAATATAAGCATATATGGAAGCCTTATCTGGGAGTTGAAGAGTGCGCTAGTCTAGCCCTAGGACTTTTGTGAAGCAGGAGGTAGATGAGTCTTAGATTAGAAGTACTGAGGGATGTGGTTCCAGGGAAATGCAATTTTCAGCCTCACTCTGCCCTCTTTTTTTCCTCACAGCAACAGAAGCACAGGAACCTCTCAGCTTTGGGCTCACAGCAAGTGCGTGCATTTTCCATTTTTGCATTTAGAAGAGGAGGAGAAGATTCAAGTTGTCCTCCTCCAACTCTAAGAAAGCTATTCTTAGAATCTTCCTGCAGCAAAGATCACTTGGGCATCAGCTCTGACTGTGATGCTTAGTACCACTGTCTTCAGCTTCTCTGAGTTGGAGATGGAGTGAAATGTCCCAGTCTTCTGGTTATAGTTCTGGGAAGATCTGGGTACCTTGACTGGCAAACTGGCCAAGTCCCTACACTTGCAGAATTTTGAGACTGATGGAGAGAAGCTTTTCCACATGTTGAGTGAAACACATGTCTTAGTACTTGCCTGTATTTTCTCATTAGAGGTGCTCTTTTGATCTTTGTCACCATAACATGTAAGTCTGCAAAGTCCATGCATCGTCATGTCTAGAACTCTCATTGACACTCACCTACATTAATTTACCTCAAGTTTCTGGGTTACTTTGGGTCATTATAAACATATCCCTTGAGGGAATTCCCGTCATGGAGCAATGGAAATGAATCTGACTAGTATCCATAATGATTCAGGTCCGATCCCTGGCCATGCTCGGTGGGTTAAGGATCCAGCACTGCTGTGAGCTATGGAGTAGGTCACAGACCCAGCTTGGATCCCATGTTGCTGTGGCTGTGGTGTAGGCCTCCAGCTGTAGCTCTGATTCAGCCCCTAGCCTGGGAACTTCCATATGCCACAGGTGTGGCTCTAAAAAGCAAATAAATAATAAATAAATATATCCCTTGAATTAAGGAGTTGAAAAATGGAATCTGGCTTCCAAAATTACCACAGTCATTTATAACATTATATGCTGAAGCTTGTTTTTTGCAAAACCCTGGCTATACTTCAAAGTTAAGTCAATCGTGTCTTTTAAAAAAAGTTTTTATTGGAGTATAATTGTTTTAAGAAGCCTTGGGCTAAAAGGTTATATTCTACTCAGGATTTAATGTAGTTTACAGTTTTAGATGTTTCTGGTAAAATAATACAAAACTTATTCACCTTGATGGCCCATTTAAAGCATTAAAGTCCAGAGGATTTTGGTTCCTTCCTATCAGATGTGACAATCTCTAAGCACTTTTCATGAATCTGTCCTCAAACCAAAGAGCAGCCTTGAAGAACAATGAGAATCTTTTTTCACTCTCGCCTAAATCTGTAATATCTCTGGCAAACAAAATGAGGAATATAAAATTTCGTGTTTGAACTGCTCCTTTACCCTCTTTTGATAATAGTGGGTATCCTAACTGGGGCCTACTTCAACCCTTCTCTAGGTCCCTTCTTTCTACCTACAACTGTCCTGCTTGTCCTTGACATTGTCCACCCCATGAACTTCAATATCATGTAGCACACCACAGAAAGCTTTATGAGGCTTGGTAGAGAGGGTATTGATCAAAATTTTATTAACCAACTTAAGTAATACATTAGGTGTTTCTTCAAAATTAAGAGGATCACAGTTGCTGTGGCCACCCACTTGGGATTTTCCCCTAGATTTATAAAACAAATCTTCCATATTATTTTCAGTCCGCTAAGACCCTTTCTGCGCAACTATAAATTTCCAAGGTATAAATACAAAATATGCAGAAAAAATGACATATGTGCATTAAATAACTGAAAAGACCCTATTCTATATGATAATGTCTTCTAAAAGAGAGATTTTGTTCTGCTACCTTCAAGAGAAAGAAAGAAGTAATTTGTTTCTAATTTCAATCAGGGATGAACCTGGGTAGGACCTGGGCTGCAAGTTTAATAAGGTTTAGTCTCACTCTAGTTTATTGTCCTTACTACAGTATGCTTACAGAAGGCTTTCAATTGAGAGCATGGCAAGTCTTATTCACGGAAACCTACACCACTGAGGGAGACTCATTTCTGTTCTTCAGAGATTTTATGGTTAATCATTTTACATTTTGCTCCATTCAGCTTCAAAATTTATATAAGCCATGAGGGAAAAGCTGGCCCCACATGTCAAGGTACATCATTCCATTCCTGTGCAAATGCTAAAAATCTCTGCTGTCCTGTTGAGTACAAAGTCTAAGCCTCTAGCTGTAAGAAATCCTGGGTGGAAAAGTGACAAGTGGCTCTGGATCCTCATTGTCAATTCGACCTTCCCTCTCTGACTTTCAATTCATGTCCTTTATTTTCAGATCCTGTCCTTGGGAGTTCTGGTACTTGGCAGATTGTTTCCTAAATCCTTTGAGACATGGAAGATTACATGATACTTCAGAGAAGCATTCAACCTAGCTTTTAGCCTCTGCAGCCAGATGTAGGAAAATATCTTTTAGGGGAAAACCACCATGTGTTTAAAGATTGTCAAATCTCCAATTCTGTCACTCCAGCCCTGCACAACCAGTAAAAGTTTTTCTGGGAACTCTTTCTGCAAGGAGGGAGTTCTGCCTGTGCCAAATCTCAATTCTAGCCTACAACAATCAGCATAAATCCCCTAGGGAAAAGTGTCTGCAATCCTCACCTCACTTCTGAGAAGCATTCTCTCTCCGGAATTTTAGTCAAGCTAATTCTCTTTGCATGCATAGTTATCTGATGACTTTCATTACATGATCTTAATGTTTTATCTAGCTTTTCCAGCTGTCTTTTGTGGGAATGTCAGTCTGTGATAACTTACTATCTCTACTCAGAACTAAAACCCTTACCAACAGTTAGTTAAACAGAGTAACCCGATTTCATTGGTCTTTCTTTTGACACCATCTAGAAATCTGTCTTGTTCCAGTGTTGCCTGTATTTCTTAAAATTTCTTTTTTTCAGCCTTATGATGAGCAGTCTACCTTTACTTATTGAAGGGTAGTAATCTGTGCCACACCAAAAAATGGCTATAGAAGTTCAGAACCATGCTTCCCCAAAAAGATGCCATTTTGGTACATTGATTATTTTCAGCTATAGGTATTTGGAAGCTAGCATATGCAGGGAGAGACTTTCTATGTACTCCCCTTACCTGTTTAAAGACAGATGCTCCAAAAAGAACTCAATTGTCATAAATCCCCTCCTAGGGAGTTTCATCAATCAGGGAAGATTGGCTTATCTCACAGGAGGGGAGAATGGATGTGGCCGCTATACCCAAGCAGACTTTGTCATAAAATATTAATTCCCAACTATTCTTCTAAGGGATCATTTCATCTTTCCTAAGAACCACTTATTTTTCTAAGAGGCCTGCATCCCTCCTTCTCTGTCCCTCTCAAGATAGTATTTAAGTCTAATTCTAAGCCACTTCATTTTACCTCCCATGTACACATGATATGTACATGTTAATAGGCTTCCGTCTGCTTTTTTCTTGTTAATCTGTCTTTTATTATAGGGGTCTTAGCTAAGAACTCAGAAGAGGGAAAATTATTTTTCCTCACCTACACCATTCAATAAAATTTTCTATTCCTTACTCCGATTCTTTTTTCATATGCTTTATCCTTAGAGATTCAGATTTTGCCATGTCTTCATTGTCCTTTCTGATGTTTATAAATCTACAATATATTTTCTTGAAAAACTCAATTTTACTGAAAAACATATATTTCTAAACACAATTCATCTTTCATCTTGTTTACTCCATTTCTTGAATCCCCTACCTCCGTGAAAACCATCCCCAGAATTGTAACTTTTCATGTTCCTACTTGTTTCTAGCCTTAGATTATTCAGGCCCTACCCAAAGTTAACTTTTTGATTCATTTGATGAATAGTTACTAATGAAAAATCTAAATGTGTCAAATAGCACTTCAAACAATCAAAAAATAGAATTGAAAAGGAATATATTCCCTTTATAAAGATAAATGTTATAGATTATAGCAGCTATTTCTTTTTCATTTTTGAGTCTGTATCTCTAAATGACCCAAGATGCAGAATCACCAGGAAATTCCCTGCTTTTTAACAGTTTTATCAAGAAATTCAAGCTACCAAACATAAATATCCAGTAGAAAAGGGAAGGTGTTAATAATTTTGCAACTAACATAGTGAATTACAGAGTAGGGAAGCTTATATAATAATAAAGCAGTATGAAAACATGTAATGATGGTCTTGCCATGCAAAAACTACTGGAGGTCCCTATTCTCCGGAAGTATAGACGTTTATTAACAACATCAATAGACTCAAACCCAGTGGCAGCAGTTGATCCGATTTGGGGCAACAAATGAAATGAATCATCAATATGATTATTTATTAATCTACCATATTCTGCAGGGTGCCTTAGCCTTTTTCACTCACATAGCTGAAAAGTTATGTGAATATGTGGCCAGAATAGTCTCATATATATCACAGATATACAATTTCTCATAATATCTCCAGGGACGTAACATTTAATTTTGATTTATTATTTCTGTAGTAAGTTGGAGCTCTGAAACTTTCCATTTGGAACATTCAATTAGTACAGTCCTTGGGCCATAGGGTGGAAACTAACATGGGATTTGGCCACTTGAATTCCAAAGTAATTCCAAGAGCTGGAGAAATCATCACAGTGTTTTTAAAATTCTATTGCTCCCAACATAAGGTGAAATCTGTTAGAATACCTTTTATTATCTGACACCCATAAACTCCTACATATATTGGCAGTTCAATGTAATTTAGGGTTCATAGGAACTACTGTTAGCTCAGAGTCAGTATTTAATAGTCTTTGAAAAGTTTGGTTATCTTTTTCTCCATTGTTCATCTATGCACATTAAATACTACCATTATGATTCCTTAGGAAAAAGAAGGTTAAAAAATGTGTAATGATTAAAAGTCATTCACTTGAGTCAGGCGCTTGAGTCATTCTGCCTGGATCTGAATTCAAAATCCATCACTCTCTTGCAAGAGGATGCAGCCAAAATAAAGAATCATCTGTAAGCTTCAGTATGTGAATACTATATGACCAACAGAATTTTTCAGTTAATTGAAAGGATCTATATAAATACTTAACACATGGCACTGAGTAAACACTTAATCCATATTAGCAAGAATAATAATAACTGTCACTAAAAATAATGTGAAAGTATGACATTGACATTGTTAGTTCAAAGTCTTCCCTTTACGTCTGTGTTCCACTGACATTAGCCACTTTTATCAAAAGGCTAATCCTTTTTTCTTTGCTAATCTCTTTGTCTTCACAACTTTTATTATAAATAACCAAGCAGTTTCATTTTCTACTTTTGGAAATAGTTTTCAGGGAGGAAGACAATTGAGCTGCAATTCTTTTAACCACGTGCTTCTCTATTGTGAAAGACTATATTTAGTGTTCAGTTCTTCTGGGTCAATGATCTAGCTATTTCATTCTCATCTAAATTTAGTTTTTTCAATCCAAATGTCTCAGCCCCCCCCAACCCAAAGTGTAATTTTGTCTTTTATTACTGGCTTTGTTAGCAGGCATTGTTAATGATTTCATTTGATACCAACACAGTATTTATCTTGGGTATTGCCCTACCTCTAAAATGTAGTGGGTTAATTTTAGGGCTGTACTGAAGGGTTTAAATGTGTTATTTCTAAATTTACTCTTGCAGACAATTTTCATGAATAATAGAATTTAGTATTCCTTTTCCATTTCCTAGTTATAACCACCATTACAATGCAGTATTCTTAGAAAAGTCTTTATATTTTTAAATCTGTGGCATAAGGTTTCCAGAAAGTGATAATAAATACACACCATTCAAAGTTACTTACTGAAATCTACCTGAAATGACCTAGATAGTGTAGTTTTGTCATATTCTTACCTTTTTTTTAATTAATATCTATACAATTTGATCTTTTCTGGATATTTTCTTATATTCACCCATACACAGACATTCTACTCTAAATATATTTTCAAATGGTCTTGTGAATGCCACACACATATATGGATTATAAAAGGCATATGTTTTTCGGTCCACAAGGAACTGACTCTCCTTTCTTCATTTTCTCTTTTTCCATTCCCTTGACTAAGATCTCTTTCATTTGAACCTATAATCAGACTTTTCAGCTGTTAGCACATCTGCTAGGAAAAGTTGAAATGTGGAAGAACCAGCAAATTCAAATACAATTCAAATGCAAGTCACAGGGATGACTCAGAAATGTGAACATGAGTCATCAGAAAAATCATAAGAACCTTAATTAAAACACTTATTATTAGGTATCTTCAAAAATAATATTTAAAATAAAAATCTCAATAATTGTTCAAAAATAGTACTGGGCCAAAACATATACAGTTATTTTATATTTGGCACCATTGACACTGAAATTTGATGGAAGAAAGAATGGGCTGCTTTACATCATACACAAATACACACTCACACACACATGCACACAAACATATATACACATAATAGCAATTATTTACACTTAAAAATAAAACTTTAAAACTTTTGGCACATGCTATAGGATAACATGCTTATTATATTGAAGTACCTAGAATGTCTTAAAAGACGCAAAATAGACAAACATAAAGAAAAATTACATATGCAACTACATTAAAATTGAATATTTCTATGCATCAAAAGTCACCCTGCAATATCAATAGAAGATATTTTCAATATAAAGAACTTCAAATGATAAGATAAAATATATGAACTTTCCTACATATTTAAAAGTAAAATAAATACATCATACACAAATACACACATGTGCACACAAACACATATACACATAATAGCAATGATTTACACTTAAAAAATAAAAAGACAAAAAGACAAAAAAAGTAAACTTTTGGCACAAGATGTAATTGATAATAAATATGAGAAGGAAATGAACTATTCAAAATTATATAAATGTTGCTAAACATAACAGAAATAAGAATAAATGCAAATTAAAACCACATTTACTTTTAAATACTAATCTTCTGCAAATAGTTGTGAAGTCTAAATTTTAAAGTATAGCTCCTTTGTTTTGATATCCAATTTATCTTCACCATACCATCTACCAAGACCATCTGAATAAAGTTGGGTTTTACTTGACATAGTCACCGTAAGTAACCTCTTGAAGGAGGTCTAAATTAATATGATTCTCATCAGAAAATTTGTAAGATTGCAAGTTTATATAAGTTATCAAGATTTGTTATCTGATAATAATGCAGTCTTCTTGGTAAATCATCTGTGTACTCTTGAAAACAATATGTATTCTGTAGTGGTTGTGCCTGTTGTATTACAGAAATTATTTAGACAAAATTACTAGTGTTCAAATATATGTTCTTGTTTGTTATTCAAAAATTTAATATACAGCATCATATTTATATTTTAGAATGTGGGGCAGCAATGTTTTACAGTTTACTAAGAATGTTTAAATGTATAGGGTTGTTCCATTTAAGTAACTCAAACTACCAATGAGAAAGAACAAGGATGTGGAAGTATTTTTGGTCTCTGGACTCATTCATGTAACTAACTACATTCTAGTTAGTCTACAAGCGGGGGTTGGGCTCAGATGGATAGTTTATTTATTTGTGGTCTATTCCATGGATTACTAAATTAGTGATGTTAAAGTATCCAGCTGTGATTGTGAATTTATTTATTCCTCAATTTAGATTTGTCCAGTTTTGTCTTACTATTTTCACAGCTCTTATCTTATGTGCATACATACTTAGTACAGTTATATTTTCCTGGTGCACTGAGTCCTTGTCCTTAGGAAATGTCCTTTATCTCTCATACTACTGTTTATACCTACACCTCCTTTCTTCTGTTGACTCTTTGCATAATCTATGTTTGTCTATTCATTTACTTTTCTCCCTTTTTTTGGCCTCTTTGAGACAGAATGAAGCTGGTTCTTGCTCTTTTATTCAGCTTGACAACTTTTGCTTTTTTTTTGGACTGTTCAGAACATTTACATTTAATATAGTTACAGTGTAATTGCTTTTTATAGCTTTGTGTTTTTTTAATTTTTTTAATTTTTTAATTACATTAAAAAAATATTTTTTGGTCTTTTTAGGGCCGCACCTGTGGCATATGGAAGTACCCAGGCTAGGGGTCAAATCAGAGCTGTAGCTGTCAGCCCACGCCATAGCCAGAGCAACACGGGATCTGAGCCAGGCCTGTGACCTACACCGCAGCTCACAGTAATGACAGATCCTTAACACAGTGATTGAGGACAGGGATTGAACCCTCGTCCTTATGAATACTAGTCAGGTTCTCTACTGCTGAGCCACAATGGGAACTCCTTATTTCTTTTTAAATACATTTTTCCATTCTAATTATTTCCTTTGAATTATTTAAATCTTTAGCATCCTATTTAGATTTTTCTCTTTTTCTATCCCAAACTTCATCAAAGTCATTCTAACCTTAGACTATAAAACTATATAAATTTCCTTTCATATTCTGTCCACTCCCTTCTTTGCATCTCTATGGATTCCATGTCTCATCTACCAGGTCACCAGATTTCACCTACTTGAGCAGCTCACAATGCCAATCTTTTCAGATTACACTTCTCCTTCCTCATGCAAAAGGCTAGGATGTTTATGTGGTTTACATAATTTGTCTTTCTCTTTTCAAGAACCAAAGATCTTCACTGCTCTTTACACAATGCTTGAAAAAAACTGAACCCTATATTTTGTTCAATTTCATAGATGTTTTCAGCAGCAGGGTGAGTCAAGTACCAGTTGCAATATTCTGGCTGGAAAAAAAAAAGTTCTAGGAACTACTTTTCAAATGGAGACTAGCTATTAGCAGAAGAGTTTTTAACCTTACCCAGACCTTCACCATAATTACCTGTGGTGTCTGTCATTGTTCTTACTACATTGTTCTTTTTTAACAAAGACACTCCTATCCCATGGAGTGTACTACATTGTACCAAACAAATGGCCAATATCTTGCATCACAACCAGATTTTCCGTAGACCCCTTTTTTTGTTTCCAGGTCACATTCAAGAGTAGTAATCATTAGGTAATCCAGTAAAGGGGTCAGATGAGGACGCTCAAATACAGAAAATGATGTCACTGAAATTAGAGGAGGTCCACATTGTGCCGTATCTCTTTGTACAAGATGAGAGATGCAAGCACAGCATCTTGTCTCTCACTTAAACGGTTTAATGGAATAGTTAGCTTATTTAAATTTTACACATTATCATTAGGATCAACCCTTCCATTCTTCTATTTGTTATGTTTCATCTGTCTTTTGTTCTCTTCATCCTTCTGTCCAGCTTGCTGTTAGATCATTTACATTTCATAGTCTACTTCTTCTTATCTGTTTTCATTTTAGGTACACATTTTTGTTTCATTTATTACTAAATTATTTGTTGGTCGGGGATTAAAATAAATGTGTTGTATTCATTTTATCCACAATGAATATTCTCCCTCTTCAAATATAATGTAGAATATAAACCCATCATACTTTGTTATAATTTGGCCTCTACTTCTTTGGTGACCTTGGTTTTTCTGTTGTTATCAAGGAATCTATTTTTATTTCAGCATCCCTGATAGCATCTCTGAGCTACAGAGAATTAGCGGTATAAAAATGTTGCATTCTCCTCACCAATTAGTTTAAAAACTGGTGAGAATATCTCTTGACAGTATTTTTAGGAGATAGCTAAGCAGGTTTTGTATGATATATCCATTCCAACCTTTTCAGCTCTCTGGCCCACCACTGTACTGTATGCCTGCAAGAAGCTGACATTTCAAGCTTATTAACTGTAGGCCATCATTGAAGCTAAGATCAATTTGTCTTTAGCAGATTATTAAAACTGTTCTCCCAAGGCTTCAGAGCAGGCACTAAATTTCTAATCCCTAGCAATCACTTTCATATTAACATAGTAGTCCTATAGAGCCTTGTCTTTTTCTTCCTAGGCATAACACCATTAATATCTAATCCCATGTGTACTCTGCTGACACGGTCAGTGAGAGTTTGCCATTCTTTCAGTGTATAGTTATCATCCCCCTGCACACACACACACACACACACACACACACCGGAGCTCTCCTTACATTTCCACAGGGACTACTTTGGATGTCATAGACCAAGTGTTTGTAACCCCCACAAATGTATATGTTAAGATCCTAACCACCAATGTGATGGCATTAGGAAGTGGGATCTTTGGGTGATGATTAAGTCATGAGGGCATAGCCATGTGAAGACACAGTGAGAAAAAGGCAGTCTGCACCCAGAAGAGCCCCTCAGCAGAACCCGACCATGCTGGCACACTGATCTCAGACTTGCAGCCTTTAGAACACTGAGAAATAAATTTCCATTTGTTTACATGACACAGCCTATGGTTCTTTATTATAGTCCCCAAATGGACTAAGATATTGGGTATCCAACTTAGTTCATGGAACAGAGGAAACATGGAGGTGGGATGTATCCTGAACAGGATTAGCATCACCAGTACCTTAAAAGATTTTAGTCAGACAAAAATAGTTTCCCTCAGATAAAGTTGGAGGAGTTGCCTCCCTTAGTTGTAGAATCTCAGGTAGATTTGTAGTCAGAATTTCTCTGTTTCTCAGTATCTTCTCAGATGTTTCTATCCTATACATCAGTGTCCCTCTTCTCCACTCTCATGCTGCCTTGCCATAAAAAAAAAAAAAAAAAAAAATTGGAGAAGGGTGAGAATTTAGTTTGCACTGAGTCTATTGAACCTTTAGAATAATTCCACATGTGAATTTTGGTCACCAGCACATCCATATTCTTGCTGCAAGAGGAGAAGTTAGACCATAAAGGATTATCTCCCTAACATCTTAATGTTCAGACACAGAAGAATCCACTGGCTCTGTACATATGCCATTTGTAAGAGCTCAGTCCCATGCAAAACCTTAGAGCAAAATAACTAGGAAAATATAGTCTAGTTTGGAAACTGTATGTAGAGTTACCACATATAGTATCATTCTTCCACACATGTATATGGTAAATTTATAGAAATTATGGGAATAACACATATCAAAGTTAGAAAAGTAGTTATATATATGTATGGAATATCGAGAGATAAGTAAAGAGTAGAGATGGATAAGCATGTTATTTTAAGTATATTTATATTTATTATTTGATATCTTAAGAACATTTTTATTCAAAGTATAGTTGATTTACAATGTTGTGTTAGGTTAAGGTGTACAGCAAAATGATTCAGTTATATACATTTTTTTTCAGATTCCTTTTCATTTTAGGTTATTACAAGATATTGAGTGTAGTTCCCTGTGCCACACAGTAGATCCTTGTTGGTCATCTATTTTATATATAGTAGTGTGTATATATTAATCCCAAACCCATAATTTATCCCCCTTCCTTTCCTCTTTGGTAGCCATAAGTTTGTTTTCTATGACTCTGAGTCTATTTCAGTTTTGTAAATAAATTTATTCATATCATTTTTTGATTCCTCACATAAGTGATGTCATATAGTATTCGTCTTTCTCTTGCTGACTTACTTCAGTTATGATGATAATCTCTAGGTCTTTCCATGTACATATGAATAATTATGTGTAAATGGATTAAATGTTCCAACCAAAAGACCTAGATTGACTGAATGGATACAAAAACAAGACCTATATACATTCTGTCTACAAAGACCCATTTCAGATCTAGAGACACATACAGACTGAAAGTGAGGGGATAGAAAAAAGCATTCCATGTAAATCAAAATCAAAAGAAAGCTGGAGTAGCAGTACTTATATCAGACAAAATAGACTTTAAAATAAAGCCTCCTGTTTATACTTTAAGTAATGCCTTAATTTCTGATCACTGCTGTAATTAAAACAAATACAGTGACTTAAAAATCAGAAATTTATTCTCTGTAGTTCTGAAGGTCAGAAGTTTAATCCTGGTGTTGGCAGTGTTGTGTTCCTCTTAGATTTTTGGGGGGAGAAGTTTGTTTCTTTCTCTTTTCCAACTTCTACATGCCATCTGCACTTTTTGGTTCCTGGCTCCTTCCTCTGTCTTCTAAGTACATTGCTTGAGAACCTCTGCTTCAATTATCTCATCTCCTTTCACTTTTGATATTTTTGCCCCCCTCTTGTAATGACCATCGTGATCACATTGAACCCACCTGGATAATCCAGAATAATCATCCCATCACAAGATTTTTAACTTAATTTCATCTGTAAAGTCCCTTTTGCTACTTAAATTAACACATTCACATGGGAATTAGTACATGGATACCCTTAGGAGGCCATTTTTCAGTCTATCACAAGTGGTGTAATGCTTACATAAGTATCATTTTGCTTTGTTAATATACCTTCATTACAATGGAAACATAAATATGCTTTTAATAGAAAATCTCAGGATGTAGGTTTATAAATCAATGAAAGCTTTGAAAAAAAACTTTAAAAAATAATAGGAAAGAATATGAAAAGTGGCATAGTTATGTCAATCATGCTGGTGTCCAAATAACTCTTATCAGATACACTGGGGTGTATATAACACATAGATAATTTAAAAGATTTATATAAACAGAATAAACATGGTGACATATTGCAAGAATTCCATCCTGACATCCTGAACTTACAGAAAATTTTCCAAAATTATCCAAAGCAAATATAAGGGATAAAATTACAGACTCCATTCAAGGGAAGTGGGAGAAAAGCAAATATGAAAGCCTTAAAAATAGGTTTAAGGGCAATTCAGCTGAATTTTAAACGAACTTAGGACTCCTGTAATAAAACACACTAGTCATGATGTATCATCTGTTTTTAAAATATTCCTGGATGTTATTTCCTAACATTTAATTAGCAATGTTGTGTCCAAGTTCTTAAATTGTATTAAGCTGTAGTTAACTCCTTGTAGTGTCTTTGTCTGATGTGAAAAGAAAGGGATGCTGATTTCAAAATATGAGTTGGGCAGTTTTCTCTCTTCAATTTGTGAGATTTTGAGTAGAATTAGTATTATCTCTTTCTTGAATGTTTGTTAGCATGCACAGAGGGAAGACAAAGTGAGGGCATACACAGAGAGTGCCCTCTGAAAATGAGAGATTGAATTGATGTATTTACAAGCCAAAGATTACCAGCGATTTCCAGGAAACCACTAAAACTTAGGATAAGGCAAGGAAGGATTCCCCTACATGTTTCAAAGGGAGCATGGCATTGAATAAACTTTAATTTTGGACTTCTAGCCTCCAAAACTGTAAAAAAAAAAATTGTTTTCTGCTATTCTGAGTTACCCAGTGTATGGGTACTGTTATAATAGCCCTAGAAAAGTAATGCAGAAGATAAAATGGGAAAAGATACATGTATAACACTTATTAAGAATAAAAGATTAATTTCTCTAATACACAAAGAGCTTTTCTACATTGAAAGAAAAGAAAGTAGAAATATGTTCAAAAGCAGTCCATAAATAATTATCCAAAGCAGAAGTACAAATATCTCTTAATTATATACAATAATATGATCAACTCCATTCACAGAGGGAAAAATGCAAAATAGAATTGTGTTAACCATCCCAATTTTTACTTTCTGAACCGGCAAAGAACTCAACATACTATATCATGCTTTATTGGCAAGGATATAAGGAAACAGACCTTCTCATGGATTCTTTGAGGAAGTTTAAAAAATACAAATCAATAGATAATATATTTGGCAATCTGTGGCCCTCCTCAAAAAAATCCAAGCACTTTGATCAACAAATTCCACTTCCAAGAATTTATTCTATGGCTCTTCTTGCTCAAGATCCAAAGTGAGGTACTTGCAAATTTATAATTACAATTTTTTATAATAGGAAAATATTAGAAATTATTTTGATGCCTATCAATAGAAAAAATAACTTAATGAAACACTGTAAATCCATAAAATGGCATAACATAGGACTGTAAAACAAAATAAGGACTCTCCACGAGTGTTCAATGTAAAATAATCCAGATTCAGATTTAAGTGAAAAAAAGCACGACCAGAATAATGTGTATGGCTTGCTACCATCTGTGTTAAATGAGATAATAGCAGTTTGTATACTTGTAAATATGCATATATATTTTTATTATACTTGAATAAAATTTCTCCAGGAGATAAAATCAATAATATTGTTGGTCTATAATATGGGAACCCGGATATTTGAGGGACATGGATATGAAAAAGAATTTTGCTTTGCCATTTTGTGGCATTTTGAATTTTGATTATTAATAATCAATCTATTTAAAAGTTTAGAGAAAAATGAGATTTGATACAATTCAACACAACTTTTAAGCACTTTAAGCATGACATCATGTAGAGTTCTTTGGTTTAACTTTATTAACTTTATTAATGTTATTATTCTAAGCTTTTTGGCCTCTTGTGGGTCTGGTGGTTAGCAGTCTCATAGAGTCACTCAGTGCAGAGATGGGTTTTTATCCAAAGTAATTGATACTGGGAGTTCCTGTCATGGCTCAGCGGAAACAAATCTGACTAGCATCCATGAGGACGCAGGCTTGATCCCTGGTCTTGCTCAGCATTGCTGTGAGCTGTGGTGTAGGTCACTGATGTGGCTCGGATCTGACATTCCTGTGGCTATGGTATAGGTCAGCAGCTGTAGCTCCACTTTGACACTTAGCCTGGGAACTTCCATATGCCACAGGCGCAGCCCTAAAAAGACCAAAAAAAAAAAAAAAAAAAAAAAAAAAAGCAATTGATGCTGAGAAACTGAAAATAAGAGACATTTATACTTGCAGCTAATAAATACCAGGTATACTATTTTACCTTAAAGTATTACAAAAGCAGTTAATGTTCATTTTTTACCTAAAGGTTTCACAATCTAATTTATTACTGAGGAGAACACTTATAACCTCAACTGGTTAACATTGCTCTATTCTGACGCTTTTACTTGGCCAAGCTTGTTAAATTGTGACCTTTGGTTTATCTACCAATAGTAAATCATACACATTCAAATTTTGAAGGTTTTGTACAAGTCTTGAAAGCAACTATCTCATATACCTGGGTTATACGCAATTATAATTGTTTGAGATTATTGTAGATGATTCTTGATCAGATTCTTGAGTGTCAATATATTTTGTGAAGAAGCACTGATAGCTATATTCTGGACTGCTTTTTCAAGGATATTCATAGAGTTAAGGGCCTTAGAAGTTAGAAGTAGTGTTTCTTCTGGGATGAAAAGCAGATGTTTCCTAATCAGGCTTATAAAGATAATATCTCCCTTAAGAGCAAAGGTTGGAGAGTTGACAATTACTCCCTTTTAAGATTGGGGTTTCCTATGCTCAGTGTTCCTCACCTGTGACACAAACTCGCTGCATGTGTGACATGTACCCAAGTTCTCCTCGGCATCTCCCACCATGGGAACTGGAGGACAAGAAATTCATACAGAAATTCATACTGCCTGACATGCTGATGCCGTAACCCAAGAGTTGCCAGTAATTTTACTAACATCTATAAAACTGTGGTAAGCTAAATTGTGAAGTTGAATAAGGGGAAAATATCCTACCCTCCACAATTTTGCTAGTTGTTTCAAAAGAACTACTCTTTTTTTTTTTTTTTTTGCAAGAGTATTTATAGATACAAAACATAGACTCCTGTTAGGACAAATGATTATATATTTTATTTCTTTTTCTAACGTAGGATCTAGGCAAATCTTAAAACTTGGTGTATAGTCATAAAAATACTGGAGATGCACATACATACATGCAAACACATTATTTAACAAATTCATATAAATAATATCTTTAAAAGGAAGTTATCAGCATGATTATTTGATGAACTGTTTATGCGCAAAGCCATATATACGTGTGTGTGTGTGTGTGTGTGTGTGTGTATACACATATGGAAAGTATGAATTTTCAAAATACTTGCAGGTTTTCATAAAAAATACATACTTCGCAATGGAATTTAACTTTACATTATAGAAATTATAATTTGTTTAATTTCTAATATTTCAATTTAAAGAACTAGCCCAAGAATGCAAATTAAAAAAGAAAATACTGTGAAACAAATATTTAACATAAATATATCTGCAATAGTACAAAACTGTATGAATCTTTATACCTTATAATTAAAATTGTATAAAGATATACAAGTTTTAATATGATTCTGACAACTATTGTTAGTATTGGATTATAAATGATTTTTTGTTTTTAAAACATTTTCATTATGCTTTTATATTGTTTGTATTAATAAAAACAAAACAAAGAATACAATTTACAATCTCTTGCAAGCCTAAAACATGATATACATATGTGTGTGTATATATATATATATTTTATAACTTACAAAGCAATTAAAGATAATTGTTTTGCTAATTTATTTTCTTGTTTTAAAAAGAGCAAAGAAAGAACTGATTATACTTTGAAGCTTCCTAGAAGAATCCAAGAGTAATAGAGTAATGGATTAAAATAGAATGAAACAACTATAAACTTGAATAAAAAAAGTAGGATTATCTAATGAGATTATGTTTCTGTCTCTAATATAATATAATCTGTGCAAGTTTCTGCTGCAAAAAATAGTGATATCATACTGTCCAAATTATTTTTCACCTCATCAGAGTAGATGTTAAGAAAATTATATATGTCCGCCTACATGCAGAGGGTATAATCAAAAAGGAAAGGAAAATAACTGGTCTATTTATTTTAATCAACAAATATAAGTATTAATTTTATTTTATGGTATTAGAAGTGAAAATTTATTTTATCGAAAATAGAAAATTTAGACAAAAATACTTAAGATTAGAGGTAGTGAAAAAAGACGGTCATTAAATTTTCCCAAGTGTATTAAAGTATAATTGACATGTAAAAATTATATATTTAAAGTATACAAAGTGATGATTTGATCTTTAAGTTTTGAAATGATTATCACAGTAAAGCTAATTAGCATATCGTTCATCTCACATAGAATTTTTGTGTGTATGAGAACACTTAAGATCTACACTATTAACAAATTTTAGTTATAAAAACAGTATTTTTTTAAAATGTATTTTTATTTTTGACCATGCCCACTGCATGCCGAAGTTCCTGAGTCAGGTAATAAGTTTGAGCTACAGCAGTGACAACATGGAATTCTTAACTGGGTGGCCACTAGGGAACTCCATGAAAACAGTATTTTTTCAAATTAAATTTTATTGTAGTATAGTCAGTCAACTTACAATGCTGTGTTAGCTTGAGGTATGAATCAGTTATCCCTATGCACATATCCATTCCTTTTCAGGTTCTCTTCCCATATAGGTTATTACATAGTATTGAGTATATTTCTGTATGTTATACAGTGGGTCCTTGTTATTCATCTATTTTATACAGAGTAGTGTATATGTTAATTCCAACTTCCTAATTTATTTCTCCCCACCTTTTGGTAACCATAAGTTTGGTTTCAAAATCTTTGAGTCTATTTCTGTTTTGTGAATAAGTTCTTTTAAAATATTTTAAATTATATTCCATATCCCACATATTAGTAATCTCATATGATATTTTTCTTTCTCTGTCTGACTTACTCCACTTAGTATGATAATATCTAAATTCATCCATGTTCTACAAATGGCATTATTTCATTCTTTTTCATGCCTGAGTAATACCCCATTGTATATATGTACCACATCTACTTTATCCATTTGTCTATTGATGGACATTTAGGTTGCTTCCATGTCTTTTGCTACTGTAAATATTGCTGCAATGAACATTGTGGTGCATGTATCTTTTTGAAGTGGGCATAGAAGGAACCTACCTCAACATAATAAAGGCCATATATGACAAACCCACAGCTAACATCATTCTCAATGGTTAAAAGCTGAAAGCATTTCCACTAAGATCTGGAACAAGACAAGGATGTCCACATTCATTGCTTTTATTCAACATAGTTTTGGAAATCCTATCCACAGTAATCATAGAAGAAAAAAAAATAAAAGGAATTCAAACTGGAAAAGAAGTAAAACTGTCACTGTGTGCAAAAGACATGATACTATACAAAGAAAATCCTACAGATCCTACCAGAAAACTTCTAGAGTTCATCAATGAATTTAGTAATATTTCTGAATACAAAAAAATAATACACAGAAATCTCTTGCATTCCTATACACTAACAACGAAAGATCAGAAAGAGAAATTAAGAAAACAATTCCGGAGTTCCCATTGTGACTCAGCGTTAACAAACCAAACTGGACTAGTATCCATGAGGATGTGGGTTCAAACCTTAGCCTTGTTCAGTGGGTTAAGAATCTGGCATTGCTGTGAGCTGTGGTGTAGGTCACCGATGTGGCTCAGATCTGCTGTTGCTGTGGCTGTGGTGGAGGGCAGCAACTGTAGCTCCAATTTGACCCCTAGGCTGGGAACTTCCACATGCCATGTCTGTGGGCCTAAAAAGACCAAAAAAAAAAAATGTTTTTAAATAATAATAATAATAAAAGAAAAGAAAAAATTTCATTTATGATTGCATCAAAGAGAATAAAATACCTAGTAATAAAACTACCTAAAGAGGCAAAAAACCTGTAAGACAGTGATGAAGGAAAATGAAGATGATACAAACAGATGGGAAGATATACCATGCTCTTGGATTAGAAGATTCAGTATTGTCAAAATGACTATACTACATATGACTACATACTATATATGACTATATAAACAGATTCAGTGCAATCCCTATTAAAACACCAATGGCATTTGTCACAGAACAAGACTTAAAAATTTTTTAATTTGTGCAGGAATACAAAATACCCTGAAGGGCCAAAGTCATCTGTAGAAAGACAAACAGAGCTGGAGAAATCAGGCTCCCTGATTTCAGGCTATACTACAAACTACAGTAGTCAAAATATTACAGTATTGACACACGAAAAAATGTAGATCAGTGGAGCAGGATAAAAAGCCCAGAAATAAATCCACATACCTATGGTCAATTTATCTACAATAAAGGAGCAAGAATATACAATGGAGAAAAGACAATCTCTTCAATTAAGTGGTACTGGGAAAACTGGATCGCTACATGTAAAACAATGAAGTTGGAACATTCTCTAATGCATACACAAAAAATAAACTTAAAATGGGTTAAAGACTTAAACATAAGTTTGGATACTATGAGACTCTTAGAGGAAAATGTAGGCAGAATACTCTTTGACATAAAAACAGAAATATCTACTTTTTTGGCCATGCTGTTGGCATGTGGAAGTTCCAGGGACAAGGGTCAAACCCATGCCATAGCAGTGACCTGAACCACAGCAGTGACCACACTGGATCCTTAATCTGCTAAGCCAAGAGGAACTCCAACAGCATCTTTTTTATCCACCTCTTAGAGTAATGAAAATAAAATAATAATAAACAAATGGACCTAATTAAACTTAAAGTCTTTTGCACAAAAAAGGAAGCCATTTCAAAAAATAGCAACAACAACAACAAAGAAAAACAATGAAAAAACAATACACAGAATGGGAGAAAATCTTTGCAAATGAATCAACCAACAGGGATTAATCTCTAGAATAAACAAACATCCATATAGCTTTATATCAAAAAAACCCCAGACAACCCAATTAAAAAATGGTCGAAAGATCTAAACAGACATTTCTCCAAAGAAGACAGACAGATGGCCAAAAAGCACACGAAAATATTCTCAACATCACTAGTTATTAAAGAAATGCAAATCAAAACTTCAATGAGGTATTATCTCATAGCAGTCAGAATGGCTATCATCAAAAAGTCCACAAACAATGAATGTTGAAGAGGGTGTGGAGAAAGGAAACCTACGTTGTTGGTAGGAATGTAAGCTGGTGCAACCACTGTGCAGGACAGTATGGAGATTCAACTAAATACAAAGCTACTGTATGATCCAACAATCCCATTCCTGGGCATATATCCAGGGAAAAATAGCATTATTAAGGATAGTAATAATAATAATATTCTGTACTTTAGATCCTGAGAACTTATTCATTTCATAATTGACATTTGAATTTGAAAGCAAGTTTTCTCTCTATACTGTAAGACTTTTGTTTTAGGAATGTATCAGTCTGGGCATTTTAACCAAATATGAGTAAATATCTACCCATCAAGTATGACTTTACCATTAATATAAATTTAAGGTTTCATTTTGAGGAATGTAAATTATAAATTCAGCAAGTTAGAAAAATGTTATATGGAAAATCCTGGAACACTGATTTTCTAAATGCAAAAGACATATTCTTAGCATATATATATGAAAATGTATTCTTTTATAATGTAATAATAATAAATATGGTTTACTTTCTTAAAATAGCTTTCATTTCTAGCAACAGCAAATCTAGCATTGTACAAACCTTCACCAATAACTCAAAATTATTGTAATCAAAACTGGCAACTGACCACAAAAAATCATGCCCTCCACACAGGAGAAGGAAGAAATGACTTTGGTTAACATGTGAACCATGGATAAGAATTTTTGCTAACACAAATCCCCCTACCCTCTTTTTGAACAGGAGAATTTTGAGTCATGGGATAATCACGGAAAACTGGTCTTTTCAGAAAGATTCATTATGAGCTGATTTGAGACTTTCAAACTACACTTTGAACATGTGTATTTGTGCGTGTGTGAGTGTGTGCATTTTACATTAGCTTGTTTTGTATTAATTCTCTATTTCTTTATCCTTCTTTAATGCATTTAATCTGTTCTTTTTTCAGACAGCTATTTATTTATTTTTATAATTTGTAAATAACAACGTATTTATGAATGTACTTAAAAATTATATTTAATTGCCTAGAATATAGCAAATAGTTAGCTTACCTGAAAATCATCTAGTCAGGAGTTCCCATTGTGCCTCAGTAGATATGAGCCCAACTAGCCTCCATAAGGATGTGGGTTCGATCCCTGGCCTAGCTCAGTGGATTAAGCATTGCCGTGATCTGTGGCCCAGGTCTCAGAAGCGGCTTGGATCCAGCATTGCTGTGGCTATGGCGTAGGATGGCAGCTGCAGCTCCCATTCGACCCCTAGCCTGGAAGCTTCCATATACTGCAGGTACAGCCCTAAAAAGCAAAAATAAATATATAAAAATTAAAACAAAATAAAAATAATCTAGTCAAAGAATAAAAAAAAAAAAAAAACAGTGATGACATATTTTGCCTGAGTACAGGGATAAATGCCTTTAAATCAAATCTCTTTTGGGATATTCAGTTTAATAAAACCTTGCCAACTGCTTACACTATCTGTGAAAACAGCATTTTCTGTAAGATAGCTCCTCATGTTAGATATATTTTCAAAAGGAATCCCACCTGCTATGCCTCCCTCTAGAATCTTTGACCCTTTATTGAACTCTAGCGAGTTACTGTGGTCAAATACCTATTGCTATTTAGAACAAAGCATATAAAGAACACCAGCATGGATCAAGGGAACTCAAAATACAATTATGCTGGAAGTAAGCTGAAATAATTCAAAATAGCAATTTTACTTTAATAGAGAAAATGTTAGAGAAATGATATTAATTGTGTAATTACAGACTAATGCTATCTATATGTTGTTTTCTACTTTAAAGATAAAATCTCAATTATCACATTCACAAAAACAAAGACAGCCACCCTAACAGTATTAGTAAGATAAAAACAGTCATTTTAGGCTGACCTTTTGTTAACTAAACACTCAGATCTGAGAGTCCTGCTCAGCAAATTTCCTTATGCATTGATTTAGCACTCCTCAGAGCTCTATGACTAGACTATTGCTCACCGTGAGGCTTAATTTGTCCCAAATTATCACAATTAAGGAAGGAGCTTTAAAGTATTCATCATTACACAAAAGCTGCATTTGATTTTATGGTATTCTGCTTTGGCATTTTAAAATTAAATACTTTTAGGGTATTTCACTCCCTTTGAAAAATTTAAACTGCTGTAATGAGTCAACAATTGCAAAGCTATGTTTAAAATTTTATTCTAGTGTTGGTTTATCAAGTCATTGTAATTTTGTCACAAAAGTCACTCAGGATTAAAATTAACATTTTCAGTTTTCATCCAACATTAAAGCAATTTAACATATTTACCTGCATTTCTAAATGGAAATAGCTGATTATAAAAAGCATTCTGTTTCAAATTGAACATAAATCAAAATATTAAATAATATATGTAAGTAATATTTAAAACAGATTTAGAGGGAAGTAAAGGAAATTCATAAATAACTTTCAAATATTAATCAGTTTATCTCAGACAATAGTTGATCAGTAACTCCAGTTATGGGAATTTGTATTAATAAATAATCAAAGTGGTGCACAAAGGATGTTCAACATTATGTACAAAAATGTTCAAAAAAGATTTATGTATAACATGCAAAATATAGAAATCTAAAAATCTAGAAACGGGTAAAGGAAGTTAAATGAACTATGTTACGGATGCAATAGATATGCGATAGAAACAATACAAATCTTGATTTTGAAGAATACTTTATAGAATGTTTTCATTAAGTCTACAATGCAGGGGGAACCACATTCTGAGTGCTGCTGTGTTTATGTACAATTAAATAAACAAAACTGGGATAAAACTGCCTTATTTCTTTTTAAAAGGTTATTTGGTCTTCATTCTCTTTTGAAAAAAAGCATGCATAGTATTTGTTTTATCTAAAAAAAAGAATACTTTATAGAATGAGAATTTGTTAGTGTATTTAAAAGCTAGTGAATACTGTTTCACTAATTAAAAATACCAAATATTAAATTTCATGCATTTATTAAAATAAACATAAAAATAATGAGTAATGGCTTCTTAACATTGTATGATGAATGGATTTTTTTTTGTTTTTAATCTGTTTATCTTCTTCTATCTCCAGATCATCACTTAATATTCATTACTTTAAGAATTTGAACATTTAAAAATATTCAAAGTAGTTTACATTCCATTTTTCTACCTATAATGTTATTTAACATAAAAAATTGCTGGATTCAGATACTAAAAACATCAATTTATAATTGTGTATATCTCATAGCAGCAGTCATGCCTTTTACTTTTTAGTGTCTTACTTCTAATACAATTATACCTATATTTACACCTTTATATTGTCTTTAAATTGTAAAATTATTGGTGAATTATAATATTGTGCAGTGGCCACGACTGACAGATTTTTTATTTCTCAAGTTAACTAGCTCACCTTAATATGAACTGGTAAAGTACAGTACATAAATGATGGTATCAAAGTAGCTTGGATTTTAGATTCCAGTTCTGCCACTTAATGTATGATACTGGACAAATTAAATAAGTTCTATAACTTCAGGATTTGTTTTTCTATCTATAAACTAGGAATGATTAAGGAACCTACCATGTAGCTTCGTGTGTATTATGTTTATGTGTGTAAGAGAGAGAAGAAAATAGATCAGTTCATGTATTAGTCAGGGTTCTCCAGAGAAACAGAAGCAATAAAAGGTATGCATGTATTTGTTGGACGAGACTTAAAATAGGTAATTGACTATCCTGATTACGGAAGCTTGGTGAGTAGAAAACCTGATGGGAGGAGGCCAGCAGGCTGGAGACTCCGCAAAGAGCACAAAGGCAATTCAGCTGGAGACCCAGGAAGAACCAATACTGCAACTGAAGTTCAAAGACAGTCCTCTGACAGAATTCTCTCCCTTTCAGAGGAGAGTGGGAATCTGTTCATTCTATTTAGGCTTTCAACCAATTGGATGAGGCCCACCCACCCATGTAGAGCAATCTGCTTTACTCAAAGTCCACCAGTGCAAATGTTAACCTCATCCCAACCCCCCTTGCAGAAACATTCAGAATGATATTTGACCACATGTTGGGCATGTGGTTCAGTCAAGCTGACTTATAAAACTACCCATCATAGTTCATGTGTGGCATGATTCTGAGTACATAATTACAGATATTGTTAATATTAGCTGGTCAAATTAACTTGGTAGTCAGCTTTATAATTGGCCCTGCTTCAGTAAAAATAATTAAAACTCATAGAGCTATTTCACAAAACAAGAGCTAAAGAGCTAAAAGAATACATAACCTCAAAGAATGGAAATAAAAAGAAAGAAAGGAAGAAGAAAAAACAATTACAGAAAAGTATAATATATTCCTTTTAACTCCTGCCTCAAAAAATCAGTAATGTTAAAAAAAACTCTCCTTGGGAGTTCCCATTTGTGGCTCAGTGGGTTAAGAGTCTGACTAGTATCCACAAGGATGCATGTTTGATCCTTGGCCTCGTTCAGTAGGTTAAGTATCTGCCTTTACCACGAGTTGTGGTGTAGGTCACAGGTGTGGCTTGGATCTGGTGTTGCTGTGGCTGTGGCTGTGGGCCACAGCTGCAGCTCCGATTCAATTCGTTTCTACCCACTAGCCTGGGAACATCCATATGCTGCAGATGCAGCCCTAAAAAGACAAACAAAACAAAACAAACCACCTCTCCTTGGACTTCTTTAATATTTGAAATTATATCACTATCTCTTTCAACATTTTTCATAAATAAATGCTTTCTTATTTAATGTCCAAAGATAAGGTACAAAAGGAGTTATTTGATAGTAGAATATTGATTAAATTTTAGTCTTTTCTGCTAAGGTTTGTTTTATAGGAGCTCTGCCTGGGACATACAGGTTAGACATCTGTGATTACTCATCAGTTCAGTGTTCTCCAGAATGCTGTACAACAAAGATTTTTTTCAAGAGATGACACCTTCTTCAGAGCACATTTGAGCTTTCAATGTGTCATTGACACTTCTACTAGTTATTTGATGTGAGATCTCTCTGGTCTAGCATATTGCAAAAAGCACCTGCAGTTTTTATTTTTGAAATGTTTACAAGTAGAAACTTAGGTCCTTTAGACAGGTGGCTCTCAAATTCTGCTGTAAAATTGCCTTCTTGGCAATTTCCCTTCATCAAAACTGAGAGGAGCAAATATTTCTAGGATCAGAAGTTTTCCTTCTCTGTACATTCTCTTGTTTACTGGTGCATATCCTCTGCTAGCTTACTGAAGAGTAGTTTATAAGAGGTAAATTTTCTATTTACCTCTTATGAATATTACATAAGAAATTTGCATGTGAAATATTTACATGTGAAATTTTTTATTCTGTTCTCACACAGCTTTTGTAGCTTTCTGTGCTTTTGAGAATTCCGGTGCAATTCACACTTTGGTTCTATTGCCCCTTGTGTTTGGTTCTCCCCTCAACCCACCCTCTCAGATACTTGTATGGTCTTCTCATTATTTCAGATATTCTGATACCCTTGATGAGATTTCTTGGGATGGAATTTTTTTCCTGCAGTGTTCTGAGTTTCTGGTGGGCACTATCAATCTGGAAAACCATAACTCTCTTTTTTTGGATGATTTTCTTATGTTATCACAGTGACCATTTATATCTTTTTTTCTCTCTCTGTTATTCTTTCTGTAAATTCTACAATTACAATACAGACATCATGCTTCTTGAACTGATCCTACAAGACATGTTTCATTCATCATCCTCTTATATTTTATTTTGAAATCTTGGAAGTTTTCTGATATTTATTCTACAGCCCTGCTACTAAATGGGCTCTAATTTCAGTCATGAACTTTCATGGGTTTGGGGGCAAAAGTAAAAATGGAGGCCCAGAGACTGTATGCCTAAACATAAAAAAAAAAGTCATGCTAATATACCTTGAAAATATGTTCTATCCTCATGCCTTAATAAAAATGCTTTCATAAAACCTGAATGGCCAAGTTAAAATTCAGAATTCTCAAATTCCTTGAAGGTCCATGCCAAGATACCATGGTGTACAGGGATGACCGTGTTCCTTCCCACACCCTGACCTGGCCCCTTCACATGCTGCCTCTGTTTCATATTTTATGGTGCTTCAGCACATGTATGTAAACATCTCTGCCAACACCTCTAAGTTCAGTTCATATTCCTAAAAAATAGCTCCCTTTGGCCAATTTGAGCCTAGTGAGAAACATACCAGTAGCATGGTCCACACTCAGATGAAATCCAAGAAAGAGACTTGCACAGGCCTGGAAAGCAAACTCAGCTCCTTGTGCAGGCAATTTCATGGTTGGTTGGAGTGGGGTCTTGGGATCTGTGTAGGCACAACTTTGTTCATTGAAGAGCTTCATCTTATGGGAAAAGTTATGGCAGATTTAAACCAGAATAGAGTCTTCTAAAATATGGGAGTATGGAAGAGACTCTTATTGCCTGAGTCTGAAATTTGCTACTGATTTCATCTAAAATCTTTTCTAACTTCTATAAGTTCCTTACTCTCTGATTTTTGACCATAGTATATTGGTTAGCCTTAGTTTTCCTAAAAGTATCTTGAAAAACTTCTCTTGTTCTACTTCTTTATTAGAGAATGCAACCCTATGGAGCAATAATAATAATAATAATAATAATAATAAAAGAAATGGAATGAGGTAGGATAAAGAAGAGCTAGTATGAAATTACAAAGAATCAAATTCAACCAAATCAAACAATGAATGTTTATGATGCAGGAAGATCAGTCCAGTAGGTAGAGCAGGGAAGATATCCTTAGGTCTTTTGTTTGCACTGCACCATAGAATATGAATTCCTCTTCATTATCATCATGCAACAGAGACCAGATTGAGGCTGGAAGCATCTTAAGCTCAATATCAATGAGGAAGCTCAGAGATGAGAGATAAGTGGTACTCAGTGAGGTGTGAGTCTCCCAAGGTATTAATGACATACCTAGTTTGAGGATATTCAGTGTTATTCAAAGGTACAGTAGTTATTGAAGAACAAGTGACAAAAGCCCTAAAGACATATGACATCAAGAAGATCTGAAAGAGAAACATGACGGGTTTGGTATATAGTCTATTGTTATTTCTTGGACACACTATATTTCCATTATATTTCTGAGGACAATAAGGGGCAATTTCTAATTTTTTATTGTATTCCCTAATTATGAGTTTTGGAGAAAGAAAAGCAGAATTTTTCCCCCCTGCTTATTGATTTTATCTATTTTTAATGCATGCTTTTTTCTACATCTCGCTTCTCATCTATTTTTGTGATTTTAGGGTGGCTGCTCTTATTTAACTGAAACTAAATATTAGTACGGAAATTTGTGGTGGGTGTGAAGGGCTTATTAACAGATTGTTTGATTGAGGATGCTAGCTAGCTATTTCACTTGGAAATCTCAAATGTTTCCTTGGGGGGGATTTTTATTTTGTTTTCATTATAGCCGGTTTACAGTGTTCTGTCAATTTTATCCTGTACACCCTGGTGACCCAGTTACACATACATATATACATTCTTTATTCTCTCATTATCACGCTCCATCATAAGGGACTAGACATAGTTCCCAGTGCTACACAGCAAGATCTCATTACCTATGTATTCCAAAGGCAATAGTCTGTATCTATTAACCCCAAGTTTCCAATCCATCCCACTCCCTCTCCCTCCCCCTCCCCTTTGGCAACCATAAGTCTATTCTCCAAGCTCATGATTTTCTTTTCTGTGGAAAGGTTCATTTGTGCTGTATATTAGATTCCAGATATGTGATATTGTATGGTATTTGTCTTTCTCTTTCTGACTTACTTCACTCAGTATGAGTCTCTAGTTCCATCCATGTTGTTGCAAATGGCATTATTTTGTTCTTTTTTATGGATGAGTGGTCTTCTATTGTGTATATATACCACATCTTCCTAATCCAGTCATCTGTTAATGTACATTTGGGTTGTTTCCACATCTTGGCTATTGGGAATAGTGCTGCAATGAACATGCAGGTGCATGTGTCTTTTTTAAGGAATGTTTTATCCGGATATATGCCCACGAGTGGTATTGCTGGGTCATAGGGTAGTTCTATGTATAGTTTTTTAAGGTACCTCCATACTGATCTCCATAGTGGTTGTACCAGCTTACATTCCCACCAACAGTGCAGGAGGGTTCCCTTTTTTCCACACCCTCTCCAGCACTTGTTATTTGTGGATGTATTAATGATGGCCAGTCTGACTGGTGTGAGGTTGTACTTCATGGTAGTTTTGATTTGCATTTCTCTTATAATCAGCGATGTTGTTGGCTTTTTTGCTGTCGAGTTGTGTAAGTTGCTTGTATATTCTAGAGACTAAGCCCTTGTTTGTTGCATCATTTGAAACGATTTTCTCCCATTCTGTAAGTTGTCTTTTTGTTTTCTTATTGGTTTCCTTTGCTGTGCAAAAGCTTATCAGTTTGGAAATCTCAAATGTTTTATAAGAAAGCCTTTAATTGGCCTCATTCTGTTTTCTAGGAATGAATATTTACATTTTTCTACCTGTCACATAGATTTTTTTGTGTACTATACTGCCAAATCTTCTGTGTGTGAAGTGGTATAGAAGGCTGGAAGACTTCTCTTTCCAAAAGAACTTTTTTTTTTTTGTCTTTTTAGGACTGAACCTGTGGCATATGGAATTTTCTAGGCTAGGGGTCAAATCAGAGCTGCAGTTGATGGCCTGTGGCATAGCCACAACAATGCCAGATCCAAGCCATGTCTGTGACCTACACTACAAATCACACCAATGCCAGATCCTTAACCCACTGAGTGAGGCCAGGGATTGAACCCATAATCATCATGGATACTAGTCACATTCATTACTGCTGAGTCACAATGGGAACTCCAAAAAAGAGTTTTATGTAATTGAAAACATTTATTGATATCTTTTAGTCATCAGACTCTTCAATTCATGTTTCCTGATCATATATTTTTGTTCTTCTGCCTAGAGTATAGGCACCCAGCTGCTGCTATAAATGTACTCTGTGCTATAAGTGTAGCACTGTCTGATGTGGTTCCAAAGTTCTAGAGAGAAAAATGTGAACACAATTTTAATATACATATGGAATGTAAATGCATATAAAGCATACTAAAAATTATATACTCAAATTGGTAAAAGCAGGACACTAGTAGACTATAATAAATTTTGTATCTATGTGTAAATATCCAGAAAAAACACTAAAGATACTATAGAAAGACATACTCAAAAACGCTATAGAAAAATCAAAACAACATTATAAAATAGGTTCAAGTAATCTATAGAGAGGCAGGAAAAATAAAATAGAGAAACAAACAACTAGTCATTTGTGATGGAACATGATGGAGGATAATGTGAGAAAAAGAATATATAGATGACAGGGTCACTTTGCTGTACTGCAAAAATTGACAGAACAATGTAAATCAACAATAATAAATTTTTAAAAATCCATTAATAAAAGTTGTCCAACTGAACAACAAAAAACAAACAGAAAAAAAAATAAAGAAAATATGAGCCATACCCTAACATATCAATAATTAAAATAATATAAATAGTCTAAAGATTATCGATTAATAGAAAGATCTGTCAGATGAAAAGACAATAAACAATATGCCTTCTACAATAAATTCCATACTAACATAAATAATATAAAGAGGTTGAAAGTAAAAGAATGGAAAAGATGTATCATGTAAATATAAATCAAAGCAAAGCAAGTATGACTATTTTGATATCAGATAGACTTCAAAGCAGAGAAAATTACCAGATAATGAAGTACCACATTATAATGAAATGGCCATTCCACTAAGAATAATGAGCCTTCATAAATGTGTGTGCACAAAAAAAGAGAGCAGCAAACTAAGTAAATAAAAGCAGATAAAAGAAAAAATATTTCCGAAAATAAAAATAGACAAATCTAAAATTATACTTAGAGATTTTAACCACCATCCCAAAATTGACAGAAATATTAGAATTATAAGAGAACTTACCACCACCATCTACCAACAGTATATAATCAACATAATAATTCCAATAACAGAAGATTACACATGCTTCACAAGTATCCACAAAAGATATACCAAGGTAGAGTATATCCTGATCTAGAAACAAACATGAATTAAAGACTTGAAATCATACAGAGTGTGTTCTCCGAATTCAGTGGAAATTAACTAGAAATCCAAAACATAAAATTAACAAAAGAATCTACAAACACTCCAAAACTACTCAACAGATTTCTCAATAATCCACTGGTCAAAAAGGAAGTCATAAGAAAAAAATTTAAAAATTGAAAGAAGTGAAAATGATCATTCAACATAGCAAAATTTATATAACGCAGCTAAGACAGAGTTCAAAGGAAAATTTATAGACTAAGCACATGAATTATAACAAGGGAAAGTATCAAATGAATAATAAAAGTACCCCTTGTGATTATTTAGAAAAGTGAAATAAACCAAAAGCTAGCAGAATAATGCTAGAAGTCCTAAGGAATACAACAAGGCAAGATGGAAATAAAAGCCATGAAGCTCAGGAAGAAAGAAATAAAACTTTAATAGATAACATGATTGTCTATATAGAAAATTCCAAGGAATCAAGGGAAAAAAGAAACCAAAATCCTCTTAGAACTAGTGAGTTGAGCAATGTCACAGAATATGATACACATTTTAAAATTCAACTGTATTTCTATATACCACTAATATGTGGAAAACTACATTAGAAATATAATTTAGAATCTCAAAAATAATTAAATTTGTCTAAACAACAAAATATGTATAGGATTTATATTCTAAAAAAACAGTGCAATGCTGATGAAAGAAGAAAAAAATATGTAAGTAACTAGAAATATATACTAGGTTCAGGGATTGAAATACTCAAATCGGCAAAGTTATAAATTCTTTCTGAACTGATATACATGTTTGAAACAATTCCTGTCAAGGTCCCAGAAATTTTTTTATATATGTATAAAACTTTATTCTACCACTTATGTGGAAATGCAAGCTAATTAGAGTAGTTAAAACAACTTTGAAGAAGAATAAAGTGGGAAGATTAAATCTATCCCACTTTAAGACTTATAATAAAGTTACATTAAAGGATAGATGTATAGATCCATGAAACAGAACAGAAATCAGAAATAGCTCTGCATAAATATGCCTACCTGGTTTTTGCTAAACACGCAAGCATAATTCAATGTAAGAAAGATAATCTTTTCAACAAATGGGTGCCATAGAAACTGGATATCCACAAATATAAAACAAAACAAACAAAACAAAACAAAACCCTTGACCTGAGTTGACACTAAAAGCATGTATATATGTAATGTAGACTTTGTTCCTCTGCAAACAACCCCTTTAAGAGATTCCTATTAAGAAAAAACACAAATTTAACTGAAAAGAATATGTTCCAAAAATCCTGTGTACACAAGTGTTAATAGAGGCATTATTTATAATAGCCCCAAATTGGAAAATACCCAGAGGTTCTTCAACAAATGAATGCAAAAAAAAAAAAATTTGATCAATCTATGCCAATGATACTCATTAGTAACAAAAAGGAATGGAACACTGATACACACAACTTGGATGAATCTCCAGAGAATTATGCTGAATGAAAAAAGGCAACCCCAAAGATTAGATATTGTATTACTCTTGTAGAATTCTTGAAATAACAAAATTATAAAAATGAGCAGATTAGTGGTTGTGAGGGTAAAGTCAGGTGTGGGGGTGGGAGAGAGGTGGGGCGTCTATAAAAAGGCAACATGAATGATCTTTGATGTAAAGAAAAGTTTGTGATATTATGATCTGTTTTGCAAAAATGTTACTATGAAAGAAACTGGGTGAAGGACATACAAGATCTCTCTGTATTTGTTCTTACAACTACTTGTTATTGTACAATTGCCTCAAATAAAGAGTTCAATACTGATAAGATTGTGTGTCAATATCCTCCCTTCTACTATCTTTATTCTTCCTTTTAGTACAGTTTCAGAGAAGAAAGAAGGTAGCATATGCTCAATTTATCATCATCAATCAGTATACTTATTTCTTCAAAATGCACTGGATTTTTTTTTTTTTAGTTTTAGAAAATTGTATGCTATGTTGAACAAAGTGATGCTTAAGAAAGAGATGTAAATTTTTTTTTAGAAATTTTATTATAATTGAATCTGCACAGAGCAATAAAAATATACCAGAGTGAATTTTTTTGATACAATTTTTTAGTTAAGCCTGCCAGATTTGGCCAGCTGATTGAACGTTTGTAAATCCAACTTCTCTGTGGTTTAGTCTAGCCTTAGGTCCAAACTGAATCAATCCCAACCTATCTCACAACTGAAGATGACACTTCTTTTTTACTTGATTTTAAAGACATTATCTGCATTTAAATTAAAATGTAATAGATTTTTACTAGAAATTACAGTGTCAAATATATCCAACTCCTTTTCATTCTTAATGATACGGCAACACAAACACATTTTTCCAGAAAAATGGAGAAATTGTTAAAAATGTATTTTATTTCCATTACTGGAGGACCAGAAAATCATCTTTATTATATAAAATGTTAGAGAAATTTTTAAAATGAAAAAGCATTTAAACTAAAAATAATAAGAGGAATGGGATTAATATGGCAGAATAGAAGGACTGCTGCTCAACTCTCTCCTAAAAACAACAAAGTTTACAACCAAACGCTGGGCAATCTTCAACCAAATGGACCAGAAACTTTCTAAAAGATATCCTATTAGAAGACAAAGAGGAGGCCACATCAAGAGGTAGGAGGGGCGATTATAACCCCATAACTTCCGGATGGGAAGCCCCATAGACCGAAAAGTAACTGGCTCACAGAGACTCACCTACAGGAGTGAGAGTGCTGAGCCCCACATCAAACCCCACTTGTGGGGATCTGGCACTGGGACAAAGAGCCCCCAGAGCATCTGGCATTGAAGGCTGGTGGGGCTCATGCACAAGAGTTCCATGGGACTGGAGGAAATGGAGGCCCCATTCTTGGAAGATGCACAGACTTTGTCCCAGGGCAAAGCAGGGTCTCCATGGGAATCTGGGTCAGACCTGGCTGTGGTTCTTGGAGGACATCCTGGTAAAGCAGGGATGAATGTGGTTTGTTGTGGGGGAAGGACATTGGAACCAAGCTCTTGGGAATCTTCATCAGCGTGACTTTCTCTGGAGGTGGCCATTTGGGGAAAATCTGGCCCCACCCATCAGTCAGCACTGAGAAGCCCCAGGTCAAATAACAATCCAGGTGGGATCACAGCCCAACCCATCAATAAACAGGCTGCCTAAAGGCAACCCCAGGCACACAGCAGCCTCTAATATCACCCAGAGACAAAGCTCTACCCACCAGAGGAGTAGGAATCAGCTCCACCTACCAGTGGGCAGGCATCAGTCCCTCCCATCAGGAAGCCTAGAGCAAGCCCATGTACCAACTTCAGCCACAAGGGGGAAGACACCAAAAGTAACAGAGGCTAAAACTCTATTATCTGTAAAAAGGTCACCACACCAAAAACCTATAAAAATGAAAAGACAGAGAACTATAGATAAGATAAGGGAGAAAAAAAAACATAAAAACAGCTAAGTGATCAGGGGATTCTCAGCCTCCAGGAAAAAGACTTTAGACTGTTGATGCTGAAGATGATGCAAGACATTGGAAATAAACTGGAAACAAAGATGGATAATCTACAAGAAACACTGAGCAAAGAGACACAGATATAAAACTTAAACAAGAAGAGAGATGCAAAATACAATAACTGAAATAAAAAATTCATTAGAAGCAGCCAACAGCAGAATACAGGAGGCAGAAGAACAAATAAGCGAGGTGGAGGACAGATTAGTGGAAATTACAGATGCAGAACAGAAAAGAGAAAAAAGATTGAAAACAAATGAAGAGAGTTCTCAGAGAACTCCGGGACAACATGAAATGCACCAACATCCATACTATAGGGGTGCCAGAAGGAGAAGAGAGAGAGAAAGGGACAGAAAAAATATTCGAAGAGATAATAGCTGAAAACTTCCCTAAAATGGGAAAGGAACCATGCACTCAAATCCAGGAAGCACAATGAGTACCATATAAAATAAACCCAAGGAGGAACACCCCAAGACACATAGTAATCAAATTAACCAAAATTAAAGACAAAGAGAAAATATTGAAAGCAGCTAGGGAAAAGAAACAAATAACATACAAGGGAACCCCCAATAAGGATATTGGCAGATTTTTCAGCAGAAACTCTGCAGGCCAGAAGGGAGTGGCCTGATATACTTAATGCGATGAAAGGAAAAATCCTCCAACCAAGATTACTTTACTCAGAAAGGCTTTCATTCACATTTGAAGGAGAAATCAAAACCTTCACAGATAAGCAAAAGCTAAGAGAATTCAGCAACGCTAAACAAGCTTTACAGCAAATACTAAAGGAACTTCTCTAGGCAGAAAAGAAAAGGCACAACAGGAAACAAAAATACTACAAATGACAAGGCTCACCAGTAAAGGTATATATGCAGTGAAGATACAAAATCATCCACACACAATTATGCCACCAAAATCAGAAATCATGAGAAGAGGTGGGTACAAATGCAGGACACTGGAAATGCACTTGCAATTAAGAGACCAACAACTTAAAACAATCTCATATATATATAGACTCATATCAAAACTTCAGAAAAACTGCAAACCAAAAATCTACAATTGATACACAAACATATAAGAAAAATCAACTCAAATACAGTACTAAAGATAGTCATCAAACCACAAGAGGAGAGAACAAGAGAAGAAGGGAAGAAAAAAGAGCAGCAAAAACAAATCCAAAGCAATTACTAAAATGGCAATAAGAACATACATATCAATAATTACCTTAAATGTTAACGGACTAAACACCACAACCAAAAGACATAGACTGGCTGAATGGATACAAAAACAAGACCCCATATAAGCTCTCTTCAAGAGACCCATTTCACTTCTGGGGACACATAAAAATTGAAAGTGAGAGGATAGAAGAAAACATTCCATGCAAACAGGAATCAAAAGAAAACTGGAGTAGCAATACTCATATCAGACAAAATAGACTTTAAAATGAAGAATATTTTAAGGGACAAGAAAGGTTGCCACATAATGATCAAAGGATCAATCCAAGAAGAAGATATAACAATGTTAAATATCTACTCACCCAACGTAGGTTCACCACAATGTATGAGGCAACTACTAACAACCTTAAAAGGACAAATCGACAATAACACAATCATAGTGGGGGACTTTAACACCCCACTTACAGCAATGGACAGATCAACCAGCCAGAAAATCAATAAGGAAACACAGGCCCTGAGTGAAGCATTAGACCAGATGGATTTAATAGATATTTGTAGGACATCCAATCCAAAAGCAGCAGAATACACATTCTTCTCAAGGGCACATGGAACATTCTCTAAGATTGATCACATTCTGGGCTACAAATCAAGCCTCAGTAACTTTAAGAATACTGAAATCATATCAAGCATTTTTTTGACCACGCTATATGATTGGAAATCAACAAGAAAAAAACTGCAGAAAACACAAACACGTGGAGACTAAACAACATGCCACTAAACAACCAATGGATCACTGAAGAAACAGAAGAGGAAATTAAAAAATACCTAGAAGCAAATGACAACAAAGACACAACACTCCAAAACCTATGGGATGCAGCAAAAGCCATTCTAAGAGGAAAGTTTATAGCAATACAAGCCCACCTAAGGAAACAAGAAAAAGTTCAAATTAACAAGCTAACTTTACATCTAAAGCAGCTCGAGAGAGAAGAACAGACAAGACCTAAAGTTAGTAGAAGGAAAGAAATCATAAGGATCAAATCAGAAATCAATGAAATAGAAATGAAGAAAACCATAGAAAAGATCAATGAAACAAAAAGTTGGGTCTTTGGAAAGATCAACAAAATTCATAAACCCCTAGCCAGACTTATCAAGAAAAAAAGAGAGAGGACTCAAATCAATAAAATTAGAAATGAAAAGGGATAAGTAACAATGGACATCACAGAAATACAAAGGATCATAAGAGACTACTATATGCAATTATATGCCAATAAAATGGAAAACCAAAAAGAAATGGACAAATTCTTAGAAAAGTACAATCTCCCAAGACTAAACCAAGATGAAATAGTAAAGGTGAATGAACCAATCACAAGTACTGAAAATAAATATGATTAAAAAACTTCCAAACAAAAAGTCCAGGACCAGATGGCTTCACAGGCAAATTCTATCAAACATTTAGAGAAGAGCGAACACCTATCCTTCTGAAACTATTTCAGAAAATTGCAGAGGAAGGGACACTCCCAAACTCATTCTCTGAGGCCACCATCCCTGACACCAAAACCAGATAAAGATACCACAAAAAAAGAAAACTACAGGCCAATTTCACTGATGAACATAGATGCAAAAATCCTCAACAAAATACTAGCAAACCGAATCCAAAAATACATTAAAAGGATTGTACATCATGATCAAGTGGGATTTATCCCAGAGATGCAAGGTTCTTCAATACCTTCAAATCAATCAGTGTGATATATACCACATTAACAAACTGAAGAATAAAAACCATATGATCCTCTCAATGGACGCAGAAAAAGCCTTTGACAAAATCCAACGCCCATTTCTGATAAAAAAAAAACCTTCAGAAAGAGGGCATAGAGGGAAAATACCTCAACATAATAAAGGCCATATATGACAAAACCAGAGCTAGCATCATTCTCAATGGTGAAAAGATGAAAGAATTCCTGCTGAGATCAGGCGCAAGACATGGATATCCGCTCTTGCCACTACAATTCAAAATAGTTTTGGAAGTCCTAGCCATAGCAATCAGAAAAGTAAAAGAAATAAAAGGAATCCAAATTGGAAAAGAAGAAGTAAAACAATCGCTTTTTGCAGATAACATTATATTATACCTAGAGAATCTTAAAGATTCTATCAGAAGACTGTTAGGGAGTTCCCATCGTGGCGCAGTGGTTAACGAATCCGACTAGGAACCATGAGGTTGCAGGTTCGATCCCTGCCCTTGCTCAGTGGGTTAACGATCCGGCGTTGCCGTGAGCTGTGGTGTAGGTTGCAGACACAGCTCGGATCCTGCGTTGCTGTGGCTCTGGTGTAGGCCGGTGGCTACAGCTCCGATTCAACCCCTAGCCTTGGAACCTCCATATGCCGCAAGAGCGGCCCAAGAAATAGCAACAATAACAACAACAACAACAACAACAAAAAAAAAAAGACAAAAGACAAAAAAAAAAAAAAAAAAAAAAAAAGGAAGACTGTTAGAGCTCATCCATGAATTTGGCAAAGTCACAGGATACAAAATTAAAACACAGGAATCAATGGCTTTTCTACATACTAACAATGAAAGAGCAGAAAGAGAAATCATAGAAGCAATCCTGTTTACCATCACATCCAAAAGAATAAAATACTTAGGAGTAAACCCACCTAAAGAGACAAAACACCTGTACTCTGAAAACTATAAGACACTGATGAAAGAAATCAAAGATGACATAAATACATGGAAAGACATAACATGCTCTTGGATTGGAAGAGTCAGTATTATTAAAATGACTATACTACCTAAGGCAATCTACAGATTCAATGCAATCCCTATGAAATTACCAAGGACATTTCTCACAGAACTTGAACAAAATATTTAAAGTTTGTTTGGAAGTACAAAAGACCCAGAATAGCCAAAGACATCCTGAAAAAGAAAAATGGAGTTGGAGGAATCAGGCTCCTGTACCTCAGACTATACTACAAAGCAACAGTTATCAAAACCATATGGTACTGGCACAAAGACAGAGCTATAGATCAGTGGAACAGGATAGAAAGCCCAGAATTAAACCCACGCACCTACAGCCAACTCATCTATGACAAAGGAGGCAAGAATATACAATGGAGAAAAGACAGCCTGTTCAATGAGTGGTGCTGGGAAAACTGGACAGCCACATGGAAAAGAATGAAACTAGAACACTCCCTAACACCATACACAAACATAAACTCCAAATGGATTAAAGACCTACATATAAGACCAGATACTATAAAACTCTTAGAGGAAAACATAGGCTAAACGGTCTCTCCCACATGAACCATAGCAACATCTTCTCAGATCCACCTCTTAGAGTAATGACAGTAAAAGCAAAAATAAACAAATGGGACTTAATTAAACGGAAAAGTTTCTGCACAGCAAAGGAAACCCTAACCAAAACAAAAAGACAACCCACAGAAGGGGAGAAAATCTTTGCAGATGAATCGACTGACAAGGGATTCATCTCCAAAATTTATGAACACCTCCTACCGCTCAAGACCAAAAACAAACAACCCCATCAAAAAATGGGCAGAAGATCTAAACAGACAATTTTTCAAAGAAGACATACGGATGGCCAAAACACAGGAAAAGATGTTCAGCATCACTCATTACTAGAGAAATGCAAATCCAAACCACTCTGAGGTACCACCTTACACCAGCCAGAGTGGCCATCATCCAAAAGACTACAAACAATAAAAGCTGGGGAGGGTGTGGACACAAAGGAACTGTGTTACACTGTTGGTGGAATTGTAAATTGGTGCAACCACTGTGGAAAACAGTATGGAGATGCCTCAGAAAACTAAACATAGAACTCCCATTGGATCCAGCAATCCCACTCCTGGGCACCTATCCAGAGAAAACCACAACTCGCAAAGACACATGTACTCCGATGTTCGTTGTAGCACTATTTACAATAGCCAAGACATGGAAACAACATAAATGTCCATTGACAGAAGAGTAGATAGAGAAGATGTGGTACATATACACAATGGAATATTACTCAGCCATTAAAAGAACGAAATACCAGCATTTTTAGCAACATGGATGGACCTAGAAATTATCATGCTAAGTGAAGTCAGTCAGACAATGAGACAACTGACATGTGGAATCTGAAACAAGGACACAATGAACTTCTTTGCAGAACAGATGCTGACTCACAGACTTTGAAGAAACTTATGGTTTCCAAAGGAAACAGTTTGGGGGTGAGGGGATGCACTGGAGGTGTGGGATGGAAATCCTATAAAATTGGATATTGATGATCATTGTACAACTATAAATGTAATAAATTCATTGAGTAATAATAAAAAATAAACAAAACTAATAAATATTAGCAAAAAGTATCCTGAAATCATATATTGAAGTCTCCTGCTCATTCCTTGGTTTTTATTTAGGTTCCACAACTATATCTGAAATGATTTATGTAATAGTTTCACAGTAATGAATACATTCTCGAATCCATTTTTTTCAATTCCAAATTGAAAAACTGAAAAGAAATAATGTGCTCCAGTAATTTCAAATCATCCCCTATAACACATGGCAATTTGAAGTTATTGAAGCATTTTGTAAGGGTTTCAAAGTGTTCAATGTTTAGGGATTATAGTTATTTGATGTTATTCAGTCCTTTGGATTTATTAGTATCATTTTAAAAGAAGGAGGGTTATAATATCCTATAAATCTATCAGGTAAAACAGTATAAAATCTATTTAATTGCTATCAAGGCCTTAAAGAGGCATACACTGAATGAGGGAGGAACAAAGAGATGGAGAACAAGAACCATAAACAATTTTGACGTCAGGTTTTCTTGGACTATAAATTAACAAACTCAAGGATAATAAAAAAGGATAGATTTTTAAAAATTCTATATACCTGGAATTTTAAATTTAAAAATATTAACGAATAACCCTTGATATAAGGAAAAATAATCCTTAGGTCAATTATAACATGCATAGAGTTGAATTCCAGTTAAAGAATAGATGTCAAAATCAATCAACCATGCAACCATGGTGTAGCAGACACTTCAATAAATGCTCTCAATGATTCCTGCTCCTGGCATTCATGATGCTGTGTAATGCCCTGTTCTTCACCGTGAACTAGACTTAGAGATTCACTTCTTATACTAAAATATGGCAAAAGCAATATTATTTTGAAGATTGTTTAAAAATTCAGTGTCTTCCTTCTATCTTTTCTTGGTTAATTACTTTACTGAAGATGCATGTTGTAATCTGCTCTATGGCTATATCAAGGTAGCAGGGAACTGATTCGCTGCCTAACATGCCACTAAGGACTGACAATAACTATGTCAGAAGGTTAGAAGCATATCCCTCCCAGTAATGCCTTTATCAGAGGCTATATCCCCAATCATCACCTTGACTTCGATTTCACCAGAGACTTTGAGCCAGCTAAATTATGCAAGATTTCTGATCCACATAAATTCTAAGATAATGTGTGCTGTTTTAATCCTTTAAGTGGGTTAATTTTTTTTTTTATGGCCACAACTGCAGTATATGGAAGTTCCCAGGATACAGGCTGAATCCAAGATACAGCTGCAACCTACACCACAGCTGTAGCAATGTCAGATCTTTTAATCCACTGCTCAGAGATGGGGATTGAACTCATGCCTCCACAGTAACCCAAGCCACTGCAGTCGGATTCTTAGCCCAGTGCATCACAGTGGGAAATACAAGTGGGCTAATTTAACATTAATAGATAACTAATATACACAGGTAATGCAATACAAGAAAGTAAATAAATAGCATTGTATATATTTATATGAGAATTTTTTTTTAATTTTGAATCAATGAGCCAAAATGTTCAAGTCAAAATCTGATAAAAGCAAAGTATCAGTAGCAATAAAAATATTATTAGATATGCAGCAAATAAATAGTAAAAAAAAGAGATGATTAATAAAGCTGGTACTTTGAAATATATTAATTATCTAAACAATCTTTAAAAATTGCTAGGCAAAAAAAATGAAAGTACAGAATAAAAGGGGAAAATAATAAATCTTTACAGCTTGAAACATAATAAAGGAATATTAAAAATATCAATACCTAAATAAATTTGAATTTAGACAAAATGCATTAATTTACTGAAAAACACAGAATGCTACAAAATACGTAAAGAAAAAGTTGAAATGCATTCAATTTTTTACCACTGAGAATGATGTTAGCTGTGAGTTTGTCATATATGGCCTTTATTATATCGAGGTAGGTTCCCTCAATGCTCACTTTCTGGAGAGTTTTTATCATAACAAGGGTTGAATTTTGTCAAAAGCTTTTTCTGCATCTACTGAGACAACCATATAGTCTTTACTCTTCAGTTTGTTAATGTGGTATATCACACTGATTGACTTGTATATTTTGAAGAATCCTTGCATCCCTGATGTAAATCCACTTGATCATGGTATATGATCCTTTTAATGTATTGTATTCAGTTTGCTAATACTTTGTTGAAGATTTGTGTGTCCATATTCATCAATGATATTGGCCTGTGATTTTCTATTTTGTGCTGTCTTTGGTTTTGGAAATTACAGATGCAGAACAGAAAAGAGAAAAAAGATTGAAAACAAATGAAGAGAGTTCTCAGAGAACTCCGGGACAACATGAAATGCACCAACATCCATACTATAGGGGTGCCAGAAGGAGAAGAGAGAGAGAAAGGGACAGAAAAAATATTCGAAGAGATAATAGCTGAAAACTTTAAGCAATTCTGAGGAACAAAAACCAAGCAGGAGGCATAACTCTCCCAGACTTCAGGCAATATTACAAAGCTACAGTAATCAAGACAGTGTGGTACTGGTACAAAAACAGACGTAGAGACCAATAGAATAGAAAAGAGAACCCAGAAATAAACCCAGACACCTACAATCAATTCATCTTTGACAAAGGAATCAAGAATATGAAATGAGAAAAAGTTTTTTCAGGAAGTGGTGCTGGGAAAACTGGACAGCTACATGCAAATCAATGAAACTAGAACACACCCTCACACCATACACAAAAGTAAACTCAAAATAGCTTAAAGACTTAAAAATAGGACAAGACACCATAAAACTCCTAGGAGAAAATACAGGCAAAACATTCTCCAACATCAACCTTACAAATATTTTCATAGGTCAGTCTCCCAAGGCAACAGAAATAAAAGCACAAATAAACCAGTGTAGCGTAATCAAACTGACAAGCATTTGCAAAGCAAAGGAAACCATAAAAAAAAAAAAAAGACAATCCATGGAATTGGAGAAAACAGTTTCAAATGATGAAACTGACAAGAGCTTAATCTCTAAAATTTACAAATTATACAACAGCAAAAAATCCAACAACCAAATGGAAAAATGGACAAAAGACCTGAATAGACATCTCTCCAAAGAAGATATACAGATGGCCAACAAGCACATGAAAAAATGCTCAACATCACTGATTAGAGAAATGCAAATCAATTTCACCACACACCAGTCAGAATGACCATCATTAATAAGTCCACAAGTAACAAATGCTGGAGAGTGTGTGGAGAAAAGGGAACTCTCCTACACTATTGGTGGGACTGTAAATTGGTACAACCACTGTGGAGAACAGTATGGTGGTAGCTTGGAAAACTAAATACAGAATCTACCTTACAACCCAGCAATCCCACTCTTGGGCATATATCCAGACAAAACTTTCCTTGAAAAAGACACATGCACCCATGTGTTCGTTGCAACACTATTCACAATAGCCAAGACATGGAAACAACCTAAATGTCCATTGACAGATGAATGGATTGAGAAGAAGTGGTATATATACACAATGGAATACTACTCAGCCTTAAAAAAGAAACAAAATAATGCCATTTGCAGCAACATAGGTAGAACTAGACACTCTCATACTAAGTGAAGTAAATCATAAAGAAAAAGACAAGTATCAAAGGATATCACTCATATCTGGAATCTAATATATGACACAAATGAAACTTTCCACAGAAAATATATTCATGGACTTGGAGAACAGACTTGTGGTTACCATGGCGGGGGGGGGGGTGTGATAGACTAGGAGTCTGGGGTTAGTGGATACAAACTAATACCTTTGGAATGGGTAAGCAATGAGATCCTGCCATATAGCACTGGGAACTGTATCTAGTCACTTATGATGGATCATGATGGAGGATAATGTAAGAAAAAGGATGTATATATATATGTGTGATTGGGTCACTTTGCTGTACAGTAGAAAATTAACAGAACACTGTCAACCAATTATAATGGAAAAAATAAAATCATTTAAAAGTTAAATAAAATCTGGCTAAAAATAAGTGAAAAACTAAATATAGAACTACCATATAACCTAGCAACCCCAATACTGGCCTATATCCAGAGAAAACCATAATTCAAAAAGATATACCATCCCAATATTCACTACAGCACTACTTACAATAGATGGAAGTAACCTAAATGCCTATCAACAGAGGAGTGGATAAAGAAGACGTGGTACATATATACAATGAAACATACTTGGCCAAAAAAAAAGAACAAAAATAAAGCCACTGGTAGCAATAGGGATAGACCTAGAGATTATCATATTAAGAGAAGTAAGCCAGACAAAAATAAATACCATATGAGATCATTAATATGTGGAATCTAATAAAAATGATACAAAAAAAAAACTTATTCACAAAACAGAAACAGACTCAAAGATTTCAAAACAAAATTTAAGGTTACCAAAGGGGAAATGTGGTAGAAAGGGATCAATTATGAGGTTGGGATTAACATATATGCCAATATACATATATATGTAGAACTGACTCACATTGCTCTATATACCTGAAATTAACACAACATTGTAAGTCAACTATAGTCCCATAAAAAATTTGAAAAATAGCTAAGCAATAAGGATATATTTTACAGCACTGGAAAATACAGTCATTGATTTGTAATAACTTTAAATGGGGTATAATCTATAAAAATACTGAATTACTATGTTGTACACCTAAATCTAATGTAATATTGTAAATCAACCATACCTCAATAAAAAATGTTATAGAGAAAAGAAAATAAACCAGCACTCCAACATGTTAAAAATGAAAATCTTGAATAGTCTCTTAAACACTACAGTGACTGGAATAAGGTTCAAATATATTCCGGTCTAGACAATATTTTGGATGTGTTTTTCTAAGATTTTTAGGAACCGTGTTTTGAAGGTTAGTATTTTTGTGTACTTACATAAGCAGTTATGAACCAGAAAAAGGGTGAAAGTTGATTAATTTTACAAGGGTAAGAAATTTCATTCAAAAACTTGATAGTCTCACTATAAGTAAAGATTACGTATGTTATCAAAAATCATTTATTATTGATTAATAATCAATATTTATCACATCAATATTAAATGTTCATAAATATATTCAATATTCCATAATTATCATAATTAATACATATCATGGATTGCATTAATCATTAACATATCAGTAATATGCTCCCAAAGATATTATTAAAAAGCTATTTGAAAAATCAGATTTTTTGGGTTTTTTTTTTATGGTTGCACCTGTGGCATATGGAAGTTCCTAGGCTAGGGTTCTGATCAGAGCTGCAGCAGCTGGCCTACACCACAGCCATAGAAACACTAGATCCAAGCCACATCTGCAAACTACTCTGCATCTCATGGCAATGTCAGTTCCTTAGCCCACGCAGCGAGGCCAGGGATAGAACCTGCATCCTCATGGATACTAGTCAGATTCTTAACTGATTGAGCCACAAGAGGAATTTCCTGGATGGATTTTTTAGAGCTGTTTAATAAGAAAGCAGCAAAAATATTTCCATATTAGTTAAATCATCATTTTAAAGGTGCATATTATTAAAAGACATTTTAGATTAAAATATTAGAAGAGCTTTCAAATGGAAAAAATAATTTATGCCTTAAAGCAATGTGATTGTGTTTACCTTTGGGAATACCTTCCCTAGGAAAATGAGTATATTTTTGTTATATAAAAGCAGGTATGGATATAGTTATAAGCGTATATCTTAATTTTATAATGTTATGATATCACAAATGGGAAATAAATTGTTATCTTTAGTATTTTCAATTAACCATGTTGTATGTCAAACATTGAAATAAGCCTGGATCGGATCTGAAATTCTACATTAGCCCTTCTTACACAACCTTTCAGATATTTTTTCAGGGATAATGAGAATGAAACTCATCATAATTATATCCTGAGATACCTGGGGTTTGTGATTATCTTTGTGTGGATGCTAGGGTCATAACATATGTATATTTGGGCTCTATATGGTTACATCAATAAATTGATTTGACGCATATCATTCTATGGCTAATTTTTAATTTTTCTTTTTTTTTTTTGTCTTTTTTTTTTTTTCCCACTGTACAGCAAGGGGGTCAGGTTATCCTTACATGTATACATTGCAATTACAGTTTTTCCCCCACCCTTTCTTCTGTTGCAACATGAGTATCTAGACATAGTTCTCAATGCTATTCAGCAGGATCTCCTTGTAAATCTATTCTAGAAATTTTTAATTTTTCTATTGTAGTTATTTAGGTTTTATAAGGAGTACTTTTGTAGACATAATCTTAGAAAAATTATCAACATCACATCATGTAATTAAATGGAATATTTATTATTTCCAGCAATTCCTTCATTATAGAAGTTTTAAATGGCTTTTTATCTTTTCAAAATTGAGACATGTCTTTAAAATAAGGGTACACAATGATAAAATAACTTTGGGGGAGTATATAAATAAACAATACTTTTAATTTATCTACTATCTAGTCAAAAAATATTTAAAGAGTTTTATATGCAAGGTATGACTTTACAAATTGAAAAGTCAGTAGTTTACAAAATAATCAAAGAAAAACCATTCCTACCTTCATTCTAATGGGAAGAGATAAGTGTAAAAAAGAAATACATAAACAAGGTATAACAAAATCAATAAATGAACACATAATATATTCAATGAGGAAAATAAAACACAAAAAGGATTAACTACTGTTAGGACAGGAAGTTCAGTGGAGTCGGGGGAGGCTCCATTGAGAAAGTGCCACTTGAAATGAAGACCAGGATTTGCAAGTTATTAAATAATCTGTAAATTTGAGGGAAGAGTATTCCAAACACAGAGTATGAAAATACCAGTGTTCTGGGACAGAAGAACACCTAATATGTTTGAGATACTGTAACAAATCAAGGTCAATGGAAAGATACAAGGCAAGATATGGCCAGTGAGGAGTTGCTAGTAACTGAAATGTCAGCAGAAGGAGTGGGTTTTGAAGAAAGGTTCAGCAGTTCAGCTGGGATAAATTAAGTTTGTGATGCTCAGTAGCTACTCACACAAAAAGATTGAGCATGAGGTTATTTATAGAAGTCGAGTTGAGAACTCAGGGTGGAAGTGAAATTTTGGATGTTTCAAAATACCAACTGTGTTGCATTTTGTCAGTACTGATCTAGCCCTGAGATGAAATATTAAATCTCAAAGAAAGCAGGTATAAGAAAAGTATTGAGAGGATGATAGGAAGGAAGCATGAGTGTTGTGGTTGAGCCAGAGGAAAAAGTGTATCCAGGAGAAAGGGGTGATCAACAATACAAATGCTGTTGTGAGGACTGAAAATTGATCAGTGGCCACAGCTGCCTGGAACCAGAGTCCCTTCCAGGCTTGGTGTATTTAAAGTTCATATTATTTAATAATATGAATCATTACATTTAAAATTAGGTACAATATTATGTATTATTTAGAGTGACAAAAGAGTTTATATCATATTAGAGGGTTTTTTTTTTAGAGAAGTGGCACATACCACAAATATAAATTCAGAGAAAAATAATATAGTAATTTTATTAAGTAAATGCCTGACAAATCTATTTTTTTCTGTAAATGTTTGGCTGCATGCTCTTTGCTAATGTATTTGTATGACTAGGATTTCACAGTATTATTTCTGAAGAGGAGTAAAAACAGTAGTCTTTTCTCTAATTGGTTGTTTTTAATTTTTAATATCATTTGGAAAAGTTCCTTTCATGAATTTGGACAATAAAATTTGTAGGTTCCTGTGAAAATATAATGAGTTTGTGTATTAAACTTTGTAGCAATCTTCTTGCTATCATTTAACATATTTCCTTTTTATGTGAATTTGTTCAGAACCAATAATTCTTAATATTAATTTGAAATTAAGGCAAAAAACAATTCAAATTAAATGAATTGGCACTATAGTCTATCAAGTAACCTAATGTTCAAATAAATTAGTATGTAATATACATTGAGTATTAATAAATATTTGAGGTTTTATCCCTGGATTTCCTATTTATTTAGTCATATTTAGTAAAAAGAGCTATAAATAATAGCACCACCATACTCTTCAAGATATGAGGTGTCAGATATAGTAAGATTAAATCCAACATGTGGAGATTCATTAAAATTTCATCTCAAATACAGATGTATTTACTGCTTATATTATGACACTATGAATATGTGATTTTTGATAAATTGTTTTTCACAATTCACATAGGAAAAAGAAAATAAAGTGCATATATACTTATTTGCACTACATCATCAAGTATATTCCTTACAGATAAGAACATTCATTCTGACTAGACATCTATAAGAACTAAAACATTGCTTGTGATTCTACACATCTGATGACTGGATATATTTGCACAATTGAGCATCTGATACTATATTTTCAAGATTTGTTACTCCTATGCTGCCTACATCCACATACCGGATGCTTAGGCTCTACTCAACTGCACCTTCATGACACAATTTCAGGTGAATTTGCACAATGAGTGGAGAGTATTCCTAGAAGATATTCCTATAGCACTTTAGCCAGAAATAACAAATACATACAGAATTATTATAAACAATATGAATCTATTCTAAAAAGCCAAAATTCAATGTCTCCAAATCAACTTGCCCTTGGCTGGATTCCCCAAATGCCCAACCATTGTCCTCTAACTCAAGGAGAGATGGAAAAGAAATACTGAAGTGGCAGAAGGAGTGGTATTAACTATTTGGTGTAAAAATCCTTCAATTTTGCAGATTTTACTGAAAAACTTAAATTAGGGCCCTCCAAATTAGAGAGACAGGAGTGGCCATGAAAGAGAGAGGCCCCAGGCCTTAAGCATAATAAGGTTCACCATAAATCCACCTTGGTTTGGAATTTGATTAAAATGTTGATAGAACAATTTGGCAGAACAGTGAGAGGCAAAGCCAAACAGTAATGGGATTAAGAGTGTGGGAGGAAGAATTTGGCTGTCATAGTGGAGGAAGGCTCTGTAAACAGAATGTATTACATTAGAGATACCTTTCAAGTAGTTTTAATTTTTTGCAACAAAATTCTGAGTGAAAACTATAAGACATTTTATTAAGATAATATCTTAAATGTTGAAAGGAAGGGAGAAAATAGTTTGACAAAATAAATTAGGAAATAATCTGTGTTCATTCAACAGGCAAAGTAATAGGAATTACGGTAGGCACTAGACTTCAAATTCCTATAACTGTCATTCTATTTATTCAAATACACTGACTGAGCATCTTCACACAACATAATATCAGCAGATTTGCCGTATGTGTCTAATGGCTACAGTAGGCACTAGAGAGAATGATGCCTAGATCGCCATGATCTGTGCCCTACTGAATCTTATGTTCTATTGGATGAGATACAGGTGAGAAAGGTAAAGTAGTACACAACACATTAGGGTTTATAATAAATTATATGGGAGACATAAACTGTATACCAGGGTAGAGAAACAGAGTAATTAGTTGTAGTAGTGGAGAGTACATTAAGTTAGTGATTGATATATTATGAAAGGTCTATCTCATGACGTGGTATTTGAGCTTAAATATGAAGGATGAAAGGAGTCATCAAAGGGGAAATCCACAGAGGCACATGAAAAAAAGACGTACACATGCGGAGGCTCCACGGTAAGAAGAGTATGATTTGCATTGTCAGAAGAAGTGAAAAACAATAACTGTAACCAGGGTATTAATAATCATACCAGGGATTTCCCATTGTGGCTCCGTGGTAACAACCCAAATAGTAACCATGAGAATGTGGGTTTGATCCATGGTCTTGCTCAGTGGGTTAGGGATCCAGCATTGCTGTGAGCTGTGGTATTAGTTTGCAGACACAGCCCAGATCTGTCCTTGCTGTGGCTATGGTGTAGACTGGCAGCTACAGCTCCTATTCAACCACTAGCCTGGGAACTTCCATACGCCCTGGGTGCAGCCTTAAAAAGCCAAAAAAAAAAAAATTGTCATACCAGACTGGACACTGTCCTTCATCCTCCAAGTCCTCAAGTCTATACTGTCTAATAGTAGCTAATAGTCCGCAACCATGCAAAATTAAAATTAACTGAAATACAATAATTATTGAGTTCCTCAGTTTTACTAGTTCTATTTTAAGTTCTCAATAGTCGTTTGTGTCTAATGGCTACTTTATTAGACAGTGTGAGTAGAGAGTACTTTCTCCACAGAAAATTCTACTCGGAGAGCAGTGTATAAAGAATAGGCTGCTTTATAATTCTGGAATATATTTGATCAAATTACATTTACAGAATGAAAAATACCTCTTACACTCTCCATATATTAATGCTTTATTTGCACCTATAGAAAGAGATAACTTAGGGAGTTCCCATTGCGGCTCAGCGGTAATGAATCCAACTAGTATCCATGAAGACGCAGGTTCAATCCCCGACTTCACTCAGTGGGTTAACGATCGCGTTGCCGTGAACTGTGATATAGGTCACAGACACAGCTTGGATCCTGCATTGTTGTGGCTATGGTGATGGGCTGGCAGCTGAAGCTCCAATTCAACCCCTGGCCTGGAGCTTCCACATGTTGCAGGTGTGGCCCTAAAAAGACAAAAGAAAAAAGAAAGAGATAACTTAAAATAATGTGTTACTAATTAATGATAAGGTCTTTATTTCTTCTTGATAAATTGTTCACATTTGAACAAATAGAACATAAAATACTTCTTATTCACTGGAATTTGCTTTACTATAAAATACAGCAGTATCTTTTACAGATTCTGCTCAGATGAGAGTATGAAAGTATTATTGACCATAACTTATTTTCATCACCAACAGGGCAAAAAATGAAGTTAGAGTATAATTTTATACCTGAGAAGTATGTCATATACTTCCATTCCTCACCCACCCCAAACATGATTTTTTATAGTAAAGAACTGCTGAAAGAGTTCCCATTATGGCTCAGCAGTTAACAAACCCAACTAGCATCCATGAGGAGGTGGGTTCAATCCCTGGCCTCCCTCAATGGATTAAGGATCTGTTCTTGTGAGCTGTGGTGTAGGTCACAGATGGGGCTCGGACCTGGTGTTGCTATGGTTCTGGAATGAACCGGCGGCTACAGCTCCAATTTGATCCCTGGCCTAGGAACCTTCATATGCCATGGGTGCAGCCCTAAAAAGACAAAAAAAAAAAAAAAAAGAACTGCTGGAACTACTAGAAATAGAGTTGAATCCCACAAAAATCATGCATGAATGTTCCAAAAGAGAAAAAAAGATGGAAAACAAACTTTATATTTTTTTATTAAAGTATAATTAATTTACAATACATGATGATCTCACCCCAACTTGTACACTCTCACCATTTTTTTTTTTTTTAAATAAGATCTGGCCCAGAGAAGGAAGTCACTCTTGTTTAGGCAAAGTTCATGATTTTTCTTTCATCTCTATCCTCTCTCTTGTTGCCCTCAGCAAGGATCCCTTCACCTTCTTTCTCTTGGCATTTTATTTGCTACTTTTGAACTCTGATGTATTATGCCAGTTTCACACTTTTCTGCTTGTTTTGTGCTGTTGTCTCCACTTGGCTTAAAAGTTAACATTTTTATGGCTATGCATCAATTAAAGTTGCCATCAGCATTTAAGATTTTCAATTTTCTGGTCTATTCTCACATTCTCATTGTTATCTCCATCTCTAATAGAGGTTTTTCACTTATTTTCCCACATCTGATGAATGTCTCTGTGTACTTTTAATAGCCTTATCTTCTCTTCTAATGCTGTGTCCACTCACTGTCTGCCAAAGGATTTCTAGCACAGACTCCTCCGTTAAGTACGTCACAAAACCAGTACCGCACACTACAAGCAAGAATGTTCATGGCCTCATCTTGATGAGAAGGATTTCTTTTTTGAGGAGGGGGCACAGTATTATAGAATTTACATACATATATTTTCTGTAAAATACTCACTATAAAAGGACAATGCCTTTTAAATTTGAGGTTATTTCAAATTTTTTGCCATATACCTAGAAACTTCTCAATAAGTATCTCTTGAATGTATAAAATGGATGTGGAGTCATAAGTTTGGGGAATAAAATGAAGATTATAAATGTTTAGAAATTTATAATATGCAAAGTAAAAGGCCTGAATTAGCCAAATAACTGAGGTGAGAAATAATTTAAAAAATTTTTATTGTAGTTGATTTATAATGTTCTGACAATTTCTGCTGTACAGCAAAGTGACCCAGCTACACACACACAAACACACATATATATACACATTCTTTTCTCACAGTATCCTCCAACATGTTCCATCAAAAGTGATTGGATATAGTTCCCCATGCCATACAGCAGGACTTAATTGCTTATTCACTCCAAAGGGAATAGGTTGTATCTACCAACCCCAAATTCCAGTCCATCCCACACTCTCACCCTCCACCTTGACAACCACAAGTCCGTTCTCCATGTCCATGAGTTTGTTTCTGTTCTGTAAATAGGTTCATTTGTGCCATATTTTAGATTCCACATATAAGTTATATCATATGGTATGTCTTTCTCTTTCTTTCTCATATGGTATGACTTACTTCACTTAGTGCGAGAGTCTCTAGTTCAATCCATGTTGCTGTAAATGGCATTATTTTCTTATTTTTATATCTGAGTAGTATTCTGTTGTATTTATATATACCACATCTTAATCCATTCATCTGTTGATGGACATTTAGGTTGTTGTGAATAGTGCTGCAATGAACATAGGGGTTAATGTATGTTTTTCAATGAAAGATTTGTCTAGAAATATGCCCAGGAGTGGTATTGCTGGATAATATGGTAGTTCTATATTTAGTTTTCCTAAGTAACTCCATCCTGTTTTCCATACTGTTTGTACTGATTTACATTCCCACCAACAGTGTAGGAGGGTTCCCTTTTCTCCATACCCTTTCCAGCATTTGTTCTTTGTAGACTTATTAATGATAGTCATTCTTGCTGATGTTAGGTGGTATCTCATTGCAGTTTGATTTGCATTTCGTTAATAATTAGTGATGTTGAGCATTTTTCCATGTGCTTTTTGGCCATATCTATGCCTTCTTTGGAGAAATGTCTATTTAAATCTTCTTCCCATTTTCAATTGGATTGTTTTTGTTGTTGAGTTGTATGAGTTGTTTGCATATTTTGATATTAAATCCTTGTTGGTTGCATCATTTGAAACTCTTTCCTCCCATTCTGTAGGTTGTCTTTTTTTTTTTTTATGGTTTCCTTTGCTATGCAAAAGCTTGTCAGTTTGATTAGGTCTCATTGGTTTATTTTTGGTTTTATTTCTATTGTTTTGGGAGACTGACCTAACAAAATATTTGTATGGTTGATGTCAGAGAATGTTTTGCCTATGTTCTCTTCTAGGAGTTTGATGGTGTCTTGTCCTATGTTTAAGTCTTCAAGTCATTTTGAGTTGATTTTTGTGCATGGTGTGAGGGTGTATTCTAGTTTCATTGGTTTACACACGCAGCTGTCCAGTCTTCCCAGCACCATTTTCGGAAGAGACTGTCTTTTTCCCATTATATTCTTGCCTCCTTTGTTGAAGACTAATTGACCATAGGTGTCTGGGTTTATTTCTGGGTTCTCTATTCTGTTCCATTGGTCTGTATGTCTGTTTTTTTTTTTTTTTTTTTTTGTCTTTTTTTTTGTTGTTGTTGTTGTTATTGTTGTTGCTATTTCTTGGGCCGCTCCCATGGCATATGGAGGTTCCCAGGCTAGGGGTTGAATCGGAGCTGTAGCCACTGGCCTACGCCAGAGCCACAGCAAGGCGGGATCCGAGCCGTGTCTGCAACCTACACCACAGCTCACGGCAACGCCAGATCATTAACCCACTGAGCAAGGGCAGGGACCGAACCCGCAACCTCATGGTTCCTAGTCGGATTCGTTAACCACTGCGCCACGACGGGAACTCCTGTATGTCTGTTTTTGTACCAGTACCACACTGTCTTAATTACAATAGCTTTGTAATATTGTCTGAAATTTGGGAAAGTTATGCCTCCTGCTTGTTTTGTGGTTCCATATAAACTTTTGGATCATTTTAGTTCTGTGAAAAATGTCATGGGCAATTTGAAAGGAATTGCATTAAATTTGTATATTGCTTTGAGTAATTTGGCCATTTTAACAATATTAATTGTTCCAAGCCAGTAGCATGGGATATCTTTCCATTTCTTTGACTCCTCTTTAGTTTCCTTAATTGCTATTTTGTAGTTCTAACCACATAACTCTTTTTTACTTATTTGGTCAGGTTTATTCCTAGGTATTTAATTTTGGAGTTTGGGATTTTAGAAGGTAATTTTTTATATTCCTTTCCTAATATTTCATTGTTAGTATATAGAAATCAACTGATTTCTGAATGTTAATGTTGTATCCTGCTACTTTTCTGAATTCATTGATCAGTTTGAGTAGTTTTTGGGTGGAGTCCTTAGGATTTTTTATATACACTATCTTATCATTTGCATAGAGTGTAAATTTTATCTCCTTTCTTCCAATTTGGAGATCTTTTATTTATGTTGTGTGTCTGATTGCTGTGGCTAGGACTTTCAATATTACGTTGAATAAAAGTGGTGAGAGTGGGCATCCTTGTCTTGATCCAGATTTTAGCAGAAAGGCTTTCAGCTTTTCTCTGCTGAGTATTGTATTGGTTCTGGGTTTGTCATAAATGAATTTGATTATGCTAAGGTATGTTCCCTCTATACCCACTTATGTAGGAGGTTTTTGTTTTTGTTTTTGTTTTGTCTTTTAGAGCCACACCCACATCACAGCATATGGAGATTCCCAGGCTAGGGATCAAATCAGAGCTGTAGCCGCTGGCCTACTCCACAGCCACAGCAACTCCAGATCTGAGCCACATCTGCAGATCCACACCACATCTGTGACCTATCCCACAGCTCATGGCATCGCCGGATCCTTAACCCACTGAGCAAGGCCACGGATTGAACCCACATCCTCCTGGCTGCTAGTTGGGTTTGTTAACTGCTAAGCTACGAAGGGAACTCCTAGTAAGTTTTTATCATGAATGGATGTTGGATTTTTTCAAATGTTTTTTCTGCATCTATTGAGATGACCATGTGGTTTTTAACTTTTCTTTTGTTAATGTGGTGTATGACGTTATTGATTTGCATATATTGAGCCATCCTTATGAATTTGGGATGAATCCCCCTTGGTCATGGTGTATGATCGTTTTTATAAGCTGTTGGATAATTTATTTAAAAATAGGTAATGAGGCATCTTTCTTTTTTGTAGTAGTATCTAAGTAGGTTTTTTTCATTAATTTACTTTGTTATATAATAATTTGCTAAATAAAATATTCTAACATTTAAATTGTTCCATCATTTTTCTATATAGGAACAGTCATTTTCTATTAATTGGTACTAGCAATATACTAGCAATATAATCCATGTTATGTATAAAGTATTGCATATTTTTCTTTGGTTAATATGTTTTAAATTTTCTCACCTTTGGTCAAAATACATCATCTGATTTAGAATTAATGCAATATGTGTTAATCTGTATTATATATGCATACACAATGCATACTATTACCTTGTATTGTGCAATATTTAAATACTAATATTCTGAAGTTTCTATAGAAATCCATATCTTAGACAAAATTGCATGCCTATAATCAAAAGTTTATATTGGGAGGTCCATTGTGGCTCAGCAGGTTAAGAATCTGACTAATATCCATGATGGAATGGGTTATATTCCTGTGCTCGCTCAGTGGGTTAAGGTTCCAGAGTTGCCACAACCCGTGGTGTAGGTTGCAGATGCAGCTTGGATCTGGCGTTGCTGTGGCTATGTTGTAGACGAGCAGCTAAAGCTCCTATTCAACACCTAGCCTGGGAAATTCCATATGCTGCAGGTGTAGCCCTAAAAAATATATATATATATACACATTAATTTTCTTCCATTGTCAGTAATAAATGTTACAAACACAATAATAAAATTTTAAAATCAGAGATTAATTGAAATACATAAAAGTAACAAACAATATTACTTCTGATATATTTTTTAGCAGTTGTATTGAAACATTTAGAAAGTGTATTAACAATGCATACTATATGATCAGCTTTTTGTCAATGGCTATTATTTTCAATATGTTTATCTTGTTTTTTACCTGCAATGTTATTTGATAAATAGATACTCTGTGACAGTGTGTAACTTAATGGAAGAGGTAACTTACAAATATAAATGGAAATAAAATTTATTAGACAACCAGAAAAGATCATCATTACGAACAGATAAAATGCCAAATCATCAGTTTCCTTTTCATCTTACTTCATCATTTCTCTTGCATCTTTATTTCTATCTCAGAGATAAAATTCCTTAAATAAAAAGTTTTACATTTCTTTTTATCTCCAGTAATTGCCTTAGCACATTAGAAAATCTAGATGCTCTAATAATATCTCCTCTGCCTTGGTTAACCCTGGACCAGTTGATAAACATAAACTTGACAAATTCAAAAATGTAAAAATTAGGATGCCTTCAGCTTCAGGTAGACGTCTCAGGTTCTTAACTTTCAAAACCTCTGTCCTATATTCACCTCATACTTCATCCACTCCTATGGTTGTATCTCACAATCTTTTCCTAACCAGTAATTACCTCAATACCAAATCCCTTTATCAACTATTCTGTTCAACTGTATTCATTTCAAGTCTAATTATGGTAAAATTTTTCCATCCCACCAAGATCTCCAATCCTATGAGTCTGACACCATTTACATTTCTGTAACTCACAACAACTGCCTTTCTCATTACTTCCTGGTGCAACTGAGTCCATGATCCAGCAAAATAATTAATTGATCATATATATCATCAACTCCCTTGCCTTACTTTTTCCCCAGATTACCAGCAAAACCCTAACTGTACTTAAATTCAACTATGCCTACTTTATTGCTGTTCTAGGGAGGTTTCTCAAAGGCGACAGAATTCACATAGTGATGCTGACTAGATTCACTCTAAATTTTTAACCACAAATCTTAAATCTTTGCTGTCTGACCTGCTGTACTTCTCTTGTGAATTCTTTATCCCACTTGCAAATAAGTCTTCCACATCTCCTCTTTCTCCTTGGGGCTTTCTCCACCTTCACCATCTCCTGATTACCTTTGAGTTCACTAAGAGATTATAATCAATCAGAAGATTTTATTTCCCTCTCAAACTGTCTCCACCTAAAAGCACATATTCTGTCTTCCCTCTTGGTTTAACAGCTTCTTTTCTTTTCTTTTCTTGTGTGTGTGTGTGTGTGTGTGTGTGTGTGTGTGTGTGTGTGTGTGTGTTTTCTAGGGCCACTCCTGCAGCATATGGAGATTCCCAGGCTAGGCATCTAACCAGAGCTGTAGCCGCTGGCCTACACCAGAGCCACAACGACATAGGATCCCAGCCGCGTCTGCATCCTACACCACAGCTCAAGGCAACACCGGATCCTTAACACACTGAGCAAGACCAGGAATCAAACCCACAACCTCATGGTTCCTAGTCAGATTCGTTAACCACTGAGCCATGACAGGAACTCCTTAACAGTTTCTATATAAGGCAATCTTTTCTCTGGCGCAATCAAAAGAATTCTACTCAAAGACCATGTTCTAGAAATTATTCCCATCCTCTAGCATAGAATTAACATTCATCTCTACTGGAGCATGTTCATCAAAATAAAAAGCTGCTGCAGAAGCTCTTTCTTCAAAAAAAAAAAAAATCTCAGGTCAATTTCTTTGATTATTGTATATAAAAATGCTCAGACGGTGTCAAACCCAAGCTAATGGTCCCACTTCATCTATTATTTCCTTAATCTACTTCCAACAGTCTAATATTCTCATGTCTCTACTGAAAATACTCCCATTGATTTCATTGATATCTATATTGTCATGCTGAATGGTCTTTACCTTATTCCTAATTGATTTCTGAGCAATATTTGATTAAACTGAGCTTACCATCCCTCCTGAAGTGCTTTACTCATCTGGATCCTGGAAAATCACAATTTTTCAATACTTGTTTTTCTACCTACCTGGTTTTTTGTTGTTTGTTTTTGCTTTTTTATAATTTTTTGCTTTTTTATAGTTTTTCTTTTTTTTTTTTTAATAGGTTAATAGGTTTTTTTTTGGCTTCTTTGATGGATGTGCTCCCTTTTCCTTTTTTATTTTTTTATTATAGTTGATTTACAATGTTCAGACAATTTCTGCTGTACAGCAAAGTGACACACTTATACATATATATATATTTTTTTTCACATTATCCTCCATTATATTCTATCACAAGTGATTAAATATAGCTTCCTATGCTATACAGCAGAACCTCATTGCTGAACCACCCTACATGCAATAGTTTGCATCCACTTACCCCAATTCCCAGTCCATCCCACTCTGCCCCCTCCCCCTTGGCAACCACAGTCTGTTCTCCATGTCCGTGAGTTTGTTTCTTTTCTGTGAGTAGGTTCATTTGTGCCATATGTTGGATTTCAGATGTAAGTGATATCATATGGTATTTTTCTTTGTCTTTCTATTTTAATTTTTATTTTTGGGAAATATCCTTCCCCTTTATTCAAATAATCCCATCCTTTTTTTCAAATGATATCACAGAGAAACCTTCCAAGTACTCTATCTAAAATATCACGTTTTCAACTTTCCATTTCCTTAATCTACTTTACTTTCTTTGGTTTCTTCATAGCTTTTTATCATTATATGGGCTTATATTTCACATTTATTTATATGTTTTATGTCTATTATCAGTATCCTGAAATTGTAAACACCACAAAGTCACAGAATTCACCTCCAGCACAGTTCAAGTAGGTACAAGGTAAATGCTCAATAAGTACTCCTGATAAATTAATTGGAAATGGCCTTAACCCATAAAGAACATTTTTATTACCTTTCTGAATTTTTTGAGGTCTATGAAAAGTTGGCCTATGGTTTGTATTACTTTGGCTTTGGTCAAGGAAGTAGAATTACTATGAACGATATTGAATAAAATATTTAATTGTGAGATTAGAATTCTGCGTTTATGAGAGCAGTTGGTCCTCTTTCTTTTATATCCTCAGTATCCCTGCATGTGGTCTGTGTGGGTCAATTTAGGGTTTCTCAGAGAATTGCAACTTCAACTATGTAGGACTTCTTATTTTGCCAACTTAGATTTCTGAAGCAAGTGCCCTAGTAAACCAGGCAGAAGTTGAACTCTGTTTTATGATATAGCCTCTAAAACATTTACTTTCTGCCGAGACCACCTCAGCAGGTGAGGGCTGAAGAATGGGTGCTGTGAAACTTAAGAAAAAGCTAACATAAAACAAGACAGAGACATTTACCTTAATTAAAGGTGGGAACCAGGGGACTCAAGGTCTCAGGGACCAAGAGTGCTGCCTCAAGAAACCACACTGCTTTTATTGTGCTCTACAGGATCACGTCAAGTGAGGAGGGGGCTATAGGTGCAGGATGTAGTTTTTTATTATTTTAACAGTCACATAGCTGGTAGCTGGTTAAGCTTTTACTCTGACCTTTAGGCATTTAACAATCATTAGCATTGAGGAAATTTGGCATCAGCTATCTATGCATAGCATCTAGAGAATCACCATTGTGCTTCTGCAGATGTCATGCCAATCTGCAGGAACCAGGCATTCCGTGCCTAGGTTTGCACCTCTTTCTCCTTGCTGATGCATAACAACCCCTCATAAACCCCTTAGGGCAATAAGACTCATCTTCCTCTTATTCTTAAGAGGACATATCATGCTGTGCAAATAGCGTGCCTATCTGCACAGGTCCAGCATGCCTAGACAAAAGTATTATGTCCTCATTCAGCTGACCACATGAATAACATGCCTTTTGGTCTTTGTTCTTGAGAGTAAGTTATTTACCAGCACTGTGACTGTTTTCCAAGCAGAAATATGGGGTAAAGTAAAGCAGGACAAAATGGAGTTTTTAGCATAGAAAATAGAAACAGAGTGGCTAAGAAAAGATCGTAGGAACATGTCTCCTGACAACCTTCCTTCTGTTCTTTTCTATTGGTTACAAGTAGGCCATAGGCTACCCTAGATACAAGTGGAAGGGAATCAAACTCCCTATTAGAGGGTAGTGGTAAAGTCACATTGTAGAACACCATGTGGGTCCACATATATGGTTGCACTCTTTTTTGTGTGTGTGTCTTTTTAGGGCTGCACCCACGGCATATGGAGGTTCCCAGGCTAGGGGTCTAATCAGAGCTGTTGCCGCTGGCCTACACCAGAGCCACTGCAACACCAGATCCAAGCCATGTCTGTAACCTACACCACAGCTCACGGCAATGCCGGATCCTTAACCCACTGAGCAAGGCCAGGGATCGAACCACAACCTCATGGTTCCTTGTCCGGTTTGTTTCCATTACCTGAACTCCTGCACTCATCTTTAGAAAATATGATTTTCTACCATTCACCCTCTAGCCACCATAATCACATCCTCCACACATGCAATACACACTCATTTCTTCCCCAAGTCTATTAAAGTCTCAACCTATTAAGGAATCAGCTTGAAGTCCAGAAGTCATCTTCTAAATTGAGTTTGAATGACCATGAACTCCTCTGGTACAGTTCTAACTTTATCAGTTTTCTTATTTAGAACATCTGGGAACTAAAGAGACAGGTTATCTCTCCCCTCAACACACACACTTGCACACACACTTGCGCGCGCACACACACACACACACACACACATAAATTCAACAGTGTGACAAGGACAGGATGACCACTATAGATATACCATTCAAATAGAAGAAAATGAAAAGCACATGGCAATGTCCTCAGTGCTGAAATCCAGCAGGTCACAAGTTGCCAATGTCTTGATCAGGGTTTGATTGCCCTAATTTGGTAATTTCTATCGTGAATATTGGCTCTGTCATCTATACTTTTGATTCTACCTTGTAAATGATCCTTTCTTTTTCATAAGAAAACTTACTTTGCAACTGAGTAGATGTCTCAACATTCTTCCTGCCAATTCAAGTTTGTGGATACAAAGGCCTCTTTTCATTTTGTGTGTTTTCTGTTGCTTTATAGTTCAAGTTGTAGGTAAATTAAACCAGGAAAAAAAAAATCTTAAAAATGTGTGGGCTTTTTCATGCACTGTATTAGAGAATATTCAATTTGAAAAAAAGGAACTACCAATAATCTTTTTGAGTCAAATCCTTCCTTATTTTAGGTTCTGGGTGAGGCTGGTTTTTAAGTGTTTTGTAATCTCCATTGTTTAGGTGAAAGGGTCTTGAAGGCAGGCCCTTAAGATCTCCTGAAGGACTTTAGTCTATTTGAAACTATGAGTCATTGGTGTAAATCTTTCCGAAATCTTTCTGAAATCTAAACAAAGAATTTTACAATCCCACTCTGGTTTTGAGTTTTGTTTTCAAACTCTTAGCTGGCTAAAAAGATTCTTCTGAGCCTTTTACCTTTCTGCTAAATTTTATTCTTTGATACATCTCCTCCCTTACTCATTTTGTTGTAAACTTCCTCTGAGGTTGTCCTCAACATTCGGTCTAGAAGTGCCCCAATCAAGATCATCAAGTTATTAGATATATTTTCTACTTCCCATGTTAGCACAGGTGATAGTTTAGCTGCATTTTCTGGCACTATAACATGAGTCTCCTTTCTACCATCTTACAACAACAACTTCTTCACTCTTCTTTAATGCCTTTATAACAACGCCTGAAGGTCTTTTAAACTTCTACATTTACTCTGATTAAGGCTATACCTGCTTCGATTAACCATTCCCTGAAAGGTCTTTCAGCATTGTCCTTTCATTCAAAAGCCAAGACCACATTCTTTTGGTTGTTATTAAGTGTATATAAAAACATACCCTTTCCTGTGATTAATTTAGATTTAAGTATGAGAACCAACTCCTGCCAATGAACTGGAGATCTCTGCCAGCTGGATAGAGAAAAAGTTCTGTTATTTTTTTCAATTTTATTAAGGGAAAAAAGGCATCAGATTCATTTTTCTGCTGAATATTTTAATGAAAAATGGACTACATTTTGAAGGAAAATTGGCTTGGAAGAACTGACTGATAATACAGGATGTAAATCTTGACCATACTCACCACAGATCTCTGACTATATGTATAAAAGGGATAATGATTCCATACAAATAGGTCCTTCATGAGGAATAAAGAAGATGTTTTCAGGAGCTTTCCCAACAAATTTCATATGCTTAAAAGATTAGAGTCCTCTCTTACTTTAATTAAAACAAACTTCATTTTGCTTTAACTGTGGTTGAAGTTACTTAGACCTTCACATGGAGTTCAGTTTACCTGTGGGAAATGTTCTTGGTACAAAAGACAGAAGAATTTATGCTTCATTTATAGTCCATAACAATATACTTAAATACTTAAAAAAAAACTAGGTATGCCTATCTGCCAATTGTCCTGTATTAATAGCTGAGGGATCATATAATAACTTACAAAGTTACAAAATATAAAGTGTCAAGAGTGAGGGAGTTTTGCCATCCATTGAATTGAAATGCCCTCGAATAAATATTTTTAAATTACTAAAAATAGGCCCCCAAATGCATAATATTTAAGTTAATTTCATCTTACATGAAGAAAGCAAGTAAGGTGAGAAGGAAGGTATATAGGACATATTTCTACTGCATATTTTTTTCAGTTCAGCATTTACTAAAGCCATTACAAGGATCATCAGCTTTTCTCAGGTTTAGCCTGACTATACTTCCACCAAGTTGTGCCATATATTTCTCACTCTCACCTCCAGATCTTTTAACACTTCAGTACGGGATAAAAGCCCCAGTTAACCACACGCTGCTGACCAAAGTGATCATGCACCCTTGTATTAAATTTCCATTATTATTGGAGTTCCTGTCATGGCTCAGTGGTTAATGAATCTGACTAGGAACCATGAGGTTTCAGGTTTGTTCAGTTGGTTAAAGATCCAGCATTGCCGTGAGCTGTGGTTTATGTAGGTGGCAAACAAGGCTCAGATCCCGTGTTGCTGTGTCTGTGGTGTAGGCTGGCGGCTGCAGCTCAATTAGACCCCTAGCCTGGGAACCTCCATATGCTGTGGGAGCGGCCGTAGAAAAGGCAAAAAGACAAAAATAAAATAAAATAAAATAAAAATAAATTTCCATTATTATCACTTTAATATATACTTGACTTTTTTACAGCACTTTTAGATTCATATCAAAATTGAATGCAAAGTATAGAGTTATAAACTACCTGAAACCACACAGGTGCAGCCTCCCACACTATTAACATGTCTTACTATACTGGTGCATTTGTTATAATCGATGAACTTACATTGAACTATCCTCATCATGCAAAGTCCATAGTTTATAATAGGGTTCACTCCTGGTGTCACACATTCTACAATGACAATAGAAAACATAGGAAATAGTTCTACTGCCTTAAAATCTTCTGTGCTCCATTGCTGTCTCCCCTCTCCACTGACTCCTGGCAACCATTGATATTTTTACGGACTCCATAGTTTTGTCTTTTCCAGAATGTCACTCAGAATGTCATTCTTAAAAGAATGAAGTTGGAATAATATAGTATATAGCCTTTAAAGATAAGCTTCTTTCAGAACAATATGCATCTAAATTTCCTCCATGTCTTTCCATGGCTTGGTAGCTGATTTTGTTTCGGTGCTGAGTAATATTCCATTGTATATCACATTGTATTGTAATATTCCATTTGGTTATTCCAAAATATATTTACTCATTCATCAACTGAAGAACAACTTGGCCACTTCCAAATTTTGTCAATATGAATAAATCTTCAATAAATAACTATGTGTATATTTCTGTCTGGACACAAATTTTCATTTCATTTGAGCATCATCTGTATTTTCCTTTACTGTCATCCGCTCTTTATCCTTGTCATAAATATGCAAAATAAACTACATAATACTATATAAACTATGTTCAGAATTTTTTATTGTGCTGTTTTCCAAGAGGCCCCTGGGTAAAATAGCTGGTATTAGAAGTGGCTATTGAAAGCAGACCCTCAGGATGGAATTCTGGAACTTTAAACTAGCAATTTCATCTATTGCTAATGGTAAATGGTGTGGTAGTCACCTCTGACACAAAGGAATGTCACAATCACGACTACATTCCTGTGAGGCACACTGGGATGAGTTGCAGGCAGAAAGTAAGCAGATGCAGAAGCATCATAGTTACTAAGACTATAGCACTGGCTATGCATCGGAAAGAGATTTAGGTGGAAAGTGAAACATTGATTTACATAATAACAGGGGCACCTCAACTTATGGGGGACTGGTAATAACAAGAATTGCGACTTGATTGGCTTTTTAAAAAGACTTTAGAGAGCATAAAAAAATAAATCCAGGCTAGCCTACTGTCAATTAAAAGAATTCCGTAAAAATCAAAATGCCCCTATGAGAGCATGTAAAAAGAACTTATTGACTGCAGCTGCAAAACAGACTACTGAAAATCAAGATCAGGATTTAATTATGAGGTCAAACGACTATACGGGCGCTAACATGTTGTCTATCCCTAAATCAGGGCAGTGAGTAAAAACTAGTGGAAATCGGAGTAAGGGTAGGAACATTTGAGTGCATGCACTTAAGAAACATAAATCTTGAAATTCCTTGATTTACTTGAAAATTAACATGAAAAAAATATTTCTCTTATCTCCTTAACCACTTTTTTTTTTCTTTTTTTTTTTTTTTTTTTTTTTTTTTTGCTGCCCCCTCGGCACATGGAAGTTCTGGAAGTTCCCAGGCCAGAACTGAACCCGCACCATGGCAGCAACCCAAACCACAGCAGTGAATAAGTGGATCTTTAACCCACTGCACCATAAGAGAATTCCTCCTTAACCATACTTTACTTCAAATGTTATTCTGGCCATCAGCTTCCAGCAACTGAAATACAGAGCATCTCATCTAGATGAACCAGTTATCTGTCTGAAATCTTCTCTGACCACAAAGAATTGGTCTCCTACAGGAAACACTGGGGATTTGAGTTTGCAAACTAACAACTGTAGAGATTTAACTCCTCATTCGCAACTCCTGATCAACGGCCACGGGAGTCAGTGGGCAAAGGGTTCTTTCAAAAATGCTCTGCTCTTCTGAACTTTGGACTACTCTGGACTATTCTGAATTTCATTCTACAAGGCTTCTTGAAAGATACCAGATGGACTGAGCCCCAGCTACCCATATTGATGCAACAGCTTTGATAACACTTGTATTGACTATTTTTTTTTTTTTTTTTTTTTTTTGCTATTTCTTGGGCCGTTCCCGCGGCATATGGAGGTTCCCAGGCTAGGGGTCCAATCGGAGCTGCAGCCGCTGGCCTACACCAGAGCCACAGCAACACGGGATCCAAGCCGCATCTGCAACCTACACCACAGCTCACGGCAACGCCGGATCGTTAACCCACTGAGCAAGGCCAGGGACTGAACCCGCAACCTCATGGTTCCTAGTCGGATTCGTTAACCACTGCGCCACGATGGGAACTCCGTATTGACTATTTTCTGTCTGATATTCCCTTAGTCCCCCATTCCTGGTCTCTAGACTTTACAAAGTAAACAATTTATATCAAGTCTTCAGCTCAGGTTTTGAGTTTCTAGGAGAACCCAAGAAAAGACCCAAATCAAACATTAGAGACATGTTTATTGTTCAATGAATCTATCAATAACAGGAATTTATTCACTATTCAAAGAAAACAGTAACTCAGCTTTATAAACCCAGAAATGCTTGTCTCTCTTTTTTACCATGGTTCATACATTTGGTGCTTTATTTGTCAAATAAAAATAAATTGCTTTGGCCTCTAGGGCCCCATTTAATTATTACAGCCCCTAGATAAAGTCTATGCCTGTTTGCGCAGTAAGCAAAATTTTGGAAGCTGCTCCTAATAAAGTTATTCTTTGCCTCATCAATTTGTATTGTAAACTGTTTCTGCAAGTTAAATTTACCAAAATGCTAGATTTTCTTTAACATAAAGACAAGTTTTATATTTTAAGAGAAAACTAGATAAATTGAAAATGATCCTAAGAAAAGAAACAGCAATAATTAACTGAATGGAAAATGGAATATAGAGTAAAGGGACAATTTTTGTATCTCCAAGACAACAAACACTGGTTAAGATCTACTTTGTTTTCAAAAATACATATATCATTTATATCTAAAATTAAGGGAGTTCACTTTTTATAAAAGTTTGATTACAAGTTGGGTAATTCCTTAGTTCTTACTAGGAAATAGACTACAATCTTGTTTTATGGACTTTACTCTCCAATTTTGGTTTTGAAGTTTAACAATTAAAACAATTTTGATAACATTATTAGTCTGAAAAAAAGTGAACTTCAGCAGAAAAATTAATCCGTTTAGAACATTTAAATTGGTTATGTCAAGATAATGTGTTATTGGAATTTCTTCTGTGGCTCAGCTGTAACGAACTGTACTAGTATCCATAGGGATACAGATTTGATCCCTGGCCTTGCTTAGTGGGTTAAGGATCTGGTGTTGCTGTGAGCTGTGGTGTAGACTGCAATATAGCTCAGACCCCATGTTGCTGTGGCTGTGGTGTAGGCCAGCAGCTGTAGCTCTGATTTGATCCCTAGCCCAGGAACTTCCATATGCTGTAGGTGCAGTTCTAAAAGGCAAAAAAAAAAAAAAAAAGACAATGTGTTATTAAAAGCAATTCTAAACCTTTAATGTTTGTAATTTCAAAAGTGTTAAGTAATTCAATATTTTTAAGCCACATATTATAAATCCTTAGTAAAAAGTAAAGATATAACATAAATCTAATAATAGCATATTAATTTAATTGCATAATATTTTTTCCAACTTTATTATGGAACATTCCATTTGATTCATTTCATGAATGAAACAGATGATTTATTTTCAAAGTTAAAAAGTTATTGAAATAGAAACACTTGTCAGGTAAATGATTTTGCATAATCATCAAAATATGAAAAATATTGAAAGTAGGGAATACCATCAAGGCTCAAAAAATGAAGCATATAAACTAAGATATTTTTGTCATATGTATAAGGGTATTTCAGGTCATGTACATCAAATGAATGTGAGTTCCAAAAACGTTAAAGCAAATTGAAGAATACCCTGAGCTAGCAAATACTAAAAAAATCTCTATAGTTCTCCAGGCCCAAGAGGGCATTGTCATTTACATAATGTGGGACTAAGTCAATAAGAAGGGACATTTTGATCTCTCGTCTTGGAGAATGTGAAGAAAAATAAGCTAATGAAGGGTACACAGGAAAATAGAAAAAAAAAATCTATAAAATAGATTGTGCATTGATCATGGGAATTTCAATTACTGGAAACATGTCTTGCACAATAGCATTGGCGTCAATAGAGTAGAACACATAGTCTTAGGAGGAATGCTAGATGATTCTTACACACTTATTTGTTAAGAAACCTCAACAGCAAAATAAAAACAAGTGCTCCTGGAGAGAAACTTGCTGAGCAAAAATAAGTCACCGTGAAATTTCTAGAGTCTGGTGATCACTAGACTTTAAAGTATTTTCAGTTTCTATTGCAGTCAATAATGTCTGTTGTTTTTAATAAATTATATGAACTATCGCTGCTTTAATTCTTTGTCTTATCTTAACCAGAAGTCTTCAATTTTGCTGTCTTTTAAAATAAGTCGTTCTCATGCATCAAACTCAATAATGTTAAAATCATGACCCATACCACTGAAAAATTATTTATCTGATCTAATACCCCCAAATATCTTAAGCCTAAATATGGTTATCATAATTGATAAATCTTTTTGAAACATCCACCTAGTTGGCTAATTTCCATATTTTTCTGTCATGCACATGACAAATTTAACATGTTATTATTTTTTTAATTTTAATTACTCAATGAAATTATTACATTTATAGTTGCACAATGATCATCAATATCCAATTTTATAGGATTTCCATCCCACACCCCCAGTGCATCCCCTCACCCCCAAACTGTTTCCTTTGGAAACAATAAGTTTTTTCAAAGTCTGTGAGTCAGCATCTGTTCTGCAAAGAAGTTCATTGTGTCCTTGTTTCAGATTCCACATGTCAGTGAAAGCATTTGATGTTGGTGTCTCATTGTCTGACTGACTTCACTTAGCATGATAATTTCTAGGTCCATCCATGTTGCTAAAAATGCTGGTATTTCGTTCTTTTAATGGCTGAGCAATATTCCATTGTGTATATGTACCACATCTTCTCTATCTACTCCTCTGACAATGGACATTTAGGTTGTTTCCATGTCTTGGCTATTGTAAATAGTGCTACAATGAACATCAGAGTACATGTGTCTTTGCGAGTTGTGGTTTTCTCTGGATAGGTGCCCAGGAGTGGGATTGCTGGATCAAATGGGAGTTCTATGTGTAGTTTTCTGAGGCATCTCCATACTGTTTTCCACAGTGGTTGCACCAATTTACAATTCCACCAACAGTGTAACACAGTTCCTTTGTGTCCACACCCTCCCCAACTTTTATTGTTTGTAGTCTTTTGGATGATGGCCACTCTGGCTGGTGTAAGGTGGTACCTCAGAGTGATTTGGATTTGCATTTCCCTAGTAATGAGTGATGTTGAACATCTTTTCCTGTGTTTTGGCCATCCATATGTCTTCTTTGAAAAATTGTCTGTTTAGATCTTCTGCCCATTTTTTGATGGGGTTGTTTGTTTTTGGTCTTGAGCGGTAGGAGGTGTTCATAAATTTTGGAGATGAATCCCTTGTCAGTCGATTCATCTGCAAAGATTTTCTCCCCTTCTGTGGGTTGTCTTTTTGTTTTGGTTAGGGTTTCCTTTGCTGTGCAGAAACTTTTCTGTTTAATTAAATCCCATTTGTTTATTTTTGCTTTTACTGTCATTACTCTAAGAGGTGGATCTGAGAAGATGTTGCTATGGTTCATGTGGGAGAGACCGTTTAGCCTATGTTTTCCTCTAAGAGTTTTATAGTATCTGGTCTTATATGTAGGTCTTTAATCCATTTGGAGTTTATGTTTGTGTATGGTGTTAGGGAGTGTTCTAGTTTCATTCTTTTCCATGTGGCAGTCCAGTTTTCCCAGCACCACTCATTGAACAGGCTGTCTTTTCTCCATTGTATATTCTTGCCTCCTTTGTCATAGATGAGTTGGCTGTAGGTGCGTGGGTTTAATTCTGGGCTTTCTATCCTGTTCCACTGATCTATAGCTCTGTCTTTGTGCCAGTACCATATGGTTTTGATAACTGTTGCTTTGTAGTATAGTCTGAGGTACAGGAGCCTGATTCCTCCAGCTCCATTTTTCTTTTTCAGGATGTCTTTGGCTATTCTGGGTCTTTTGTACTTCCAAACAAACTTTAAAATACATTTTTAAAGAGAAATTATTTAATGTAATTTAAATTTGAAAAAAAAGAACATTTTATTTATGTGAAATCCAAAACTAAGTATCTAACATGCATTAGTAATATTGTAAAACAATTAGAGCTTTTCACTTAGCCACCATTTACCAACTTTTTCAGATTAAGAAGTATTTATTTTGTGTGAGAAACCCTCATATATCTATATATAAATATATCACTTCATTCTCAGTGAAGAAAATGTAAAATTCTAATTTCCATAAATATGACTTTTAAAATCTAATATCACATTTGGAGTATCTCATCATCATAAGAGAATAAAATTAGCAAAGAAACAGTAATAATAATAACATAATAATATAGTAATAACCATAATAGAAGAATTAGAAGAGGAGGAGTAGAAAAGTTCAAGTACAATTAAAATTTAAGTTTTAGACTCGTCTGATATATATGTAAAGTCAATATTTTAGGATTCTTTATACATTAAACTAAAATCACATTAACTGTACAACTGATGAATTCAATGAAAATCACATTTCCTCTTTCACTGAATTACCTGGTCATGTCAGTGTAAATGATTGATCTGCAAATACAATAAACTGAGAAAATGAACTATGCCTATCATTAGTATTAAAATCTACAGGTGAAATTATGTTTGGACACTGATTATATATAAATTATAGATGAATTATATCTTTGAACGCTGATATACATACACTAACATGATGGTTTTTGAACACTTATTTTGGGACGAAACTAATTAACATAGTAGAATACTAATGTTGATTCCATTCTGATGTTTTTGCATGTTCTAAATACTAATAAAATAATTGTAGTGAAGATTCAATTCAAAAATAATTCAAGCCAAACAGAAATTTAGGAAGAAAACTTAAGGTGAGATTTAATGAAGACCAAATATTGAGTGATTTTTAAAAGATAAATAGGCAAACAAGTCTATACTGGGCATTTTTGGCTAAAGATTAGAGAACATTTTTACAAATGGCATTTTTCTCTGAAGAAATATATCTCACATTTACCTATAAGAAGGCACTTGACAAGCATATGTTCCAAATAATTAAGCTCTTAAATCTGGCATGGCATCTGTTTTAGGCTCATTCAAAGATATAACAATTGAAGGGCTCCTTGAACTGAAATCTGTTGTCTTGCTAATGAAGAACCTATCTAACTGCAGGAGATAAATGCACTCACATTCCCCATTTGCTCTATTTTCTCTTTATCATTTAGTTTTGTTTTCTCTTTCCCATCATTCTTTTCCTCACTTTTGGTGATTATTTTCTATAATATTGTTTCCTTATTTGACTAATGCAATATGTAAACAAAACGTATATCATCAAATGGGATGGACTCCGATTCCCTTGGAAATCAGTCTGAGAATCTACCTTTCATATCCTGTCATGAAAGAAGAATGGAGGGACATGCAGAAATATGTAGAATAGTGAATCAAACAGACAACAAAGGATCAAGAGCACATCAAGCATCATGAATGAAGATGGTGAAGCCATGTGGGTGAGAATTCTGAATATGCATTAGATCAATGTAAAGTTTTTTTTGTTTTTTTTTTTGTTTTTTTTTTGTCTTTTGTTGTTGTTGTTGTTGCTATTTCTTGGGCCGCTCCCGCGGCATATGGAGGTTCCCAGGCTAGGGGTCCAATCGGAGCTGTAGCCACCTGCCTACACCAGAGCCACAGCAACGCGGGATCCAAGCCGCGTCTGCAACCTACACCACAGCTCACGGCAACGCCGGATCGTTAACCCACTGAGCAAGTGCAGGGACCGAACCTGCAACCTCATGGTTCCTAGTCGGATTCGTTAACCACTGCGGCACGATGGGAACTCCAGATCAATGTAAAGTTTTAATCTTGTATCCAACACCTGATTGTTAACTATGGAGAAGTTACATAATTTTTAAGCTGCAAATTCTTCATTTAAAATATATATAATATTAGATTATGAGAATAGATTTGTAGGGTTTTATGAGAATTCAATGAGGAAATGTATGCAACAATTTTAATTTTTTTGAGTGCCTATATGTGTCAGATGCTCTGTTGCTAAATGTTTACTAAAATTTATTTCAATTATTGTCCCATCAGGCATCTGAATGACAGTAAGTCAAAAGGAACAAATTTTTAAATGAATGGAGTCAGAATGTTTATATGGCAATACATGCTAGAGAGAGAGCACTTAAACTATTGATAGGAGGAAGAAATTGATAAATCTAAAGCACAAAGAACAGTGAGAATTTTGGCACAAGATTTTGTGTATTGTTCTAGACCTTTGAATAATGGTATTGATAACAGTGAGCATGATGGTATTGAATATAATAATGCTAAAGATGATGATAATGATAACAGTAATAATAAAATGAAGTTTTCATTATTGCCTTGAATTGCAATATAGGCTTGCAATGTTAAGTAAAATATAAGTGTACTGATAATATAGTATATTAAAATAAAACATCAGGACCTAGAGTTTCTTTGTAACTCAAGAATTACTATGAATAGAACTACTCAGAATATTGACGTTGATTTTGGACTTCTAGTATTAAAAAGGAGAAACAAATATATGATATTTTATAAGTGGGAGGTACAGGAAGAAGGGCGTGTGTGTGTGTGTGTGTGTGTGTATTTGTGTGTGCATATTTGTGTGTGCCAAGAGGATAAACAGAATTCTGTATTAGTTATGTGTCATTCAAAATAATGATGAAAATCTAAAATAACAGGAACTCGCTACACTTGCCTTGATTGGAAATCACTCATATTGATGGGAGATGGCCACTGAATGAGGTTCAAGTTGTATAAGCTCTCTTCAAATAAGGTACTCAGAAGAAAATATGATTTTTCAGATGCAGTCATGTCATCAGACTAGAGTTATTAGTTCAGCTTTTCAAGATATTACTCTACCACAAAAATTGCCTAAATTCATGTTCATATTATGTTGTCATCTCATAACTGAAATAAATGTTAACCATTCTCCATGGAGTTACATAATCAAACTCCTTCAAGAGTCACTATCAATTTTTCATCTGTGATTTCTTCTCTTTACTATGTCCTTCATTATGTACTTAAGGAAATGACTTTTTTCTCCTCTATGCTCCTGAAGAAATTTGAACAAAGATATTCTAATATCATACTACAATTTATCATTATTTATTAGCACACACAGTCAGTTAAATTGTTACCAATTTTGGTCAAGCCATATATAGCTTGTGTTTACTGAAGAACTGAATGTGTGGAGTTCCCATCGTGGCGCAGTGGTTAACGAATCTGACTAGGAACCATGAGGTTGCGGGTTCGATCCCTGGCCTTGCTCAGTGGGTTAAAGATCCGGCGTTGCCGTGAGCTGTGGTGTGGACTGAAGACGCGGCTCGGATCCCGCGTTGCTGTGACTGTGGCGTAGGCCGGTGGCTACAGCTCCTATTCAGCCCCTAGCCTGAGACTCTCCATATGCCACAGAAGCGGCCCAAGAAACGGCAAAAAAAAAAAAAAAAAAAAACCTGAATGTATATTTAAGTAATGAGTCCAAATATCCAATAATTTGGTCTTATAAACACTTTGAGTAAAATGTATTCAATTTCTGAGAAAAAATATTAAATTAAGGTATTAAAAATTTCAGTTATATGAAACAATGTAAGCATCTAACATATTTTAACATTTTCTACAGGAATACTAGGTTTCATAAATATTATTAAAATATAGGCATTCATCCATGATAGACTTAATAAAACTGAATAAATATCTTATTTAGTATGAATTTTATAAGGAGTTGTGATTTTTAAATTGTATCTATTCAAACTTAGATATGATTTTGGTCATGAAAAAAATGGATTTTGAAGTACCCTATGTTAAACATTTGCCAAAAAAACCAATGCTGCCAGTTATGATAGTTCACTATTTACCTCTAAACATTGTATAAAATAAAACAAATTATACAGAATTATACAGAATTTGCCTTTTTAGAATCATGTCAGCAGAATAATTCATTCTTTAATATATTAATTTGCTTTATCTTATTAAAACTCAGATCCCTAACTGTTATGTTACAGCTGTTTTTGGTTCAAGAATTTTCATTATACCTACTACTTCTAGTTAAACTTTCCGTGAGCTTAATATGCTTTTGAAAGATTTTGTAATAACAATGTACATATGTACATTAAATCCAAATCATCTGGCAAAGTTTTAAAAATGTCTATTTTTTTATGATATTGTTATGGTGATAAGGATTTCTTTTATATTTTTAAAAACTGATAATTGTAGAATAATTATTGCCAAAACTATTCAAAAGAAAATATACCATATATATCATTTTCCATCCACAACCAGTCAAATTCTTCATCTTTTACCAGGCATTCAAAAATGCATTCAAAACTTCTCAAATGATTATAAGTTTTAATTATAAGATCTGGGTTTTCACATTATTGGCTGCTGGAGTTGAACTAATGGACAGATGTGGTTATGCTATATGTGTCTCCCTGTAGTAGACATTGTAAGAGAAACAATGTTTAGAGGAGCAAAACACCTGCACTGATAGCTCAGTGTCTACAACTTCCAGACTTTTATCTCCAGACATTACAATTAATTGGAGCCTACATGGACAGGATATCTAGATATTACTTTGAAAGAGATGGTGTCCATATTTCAAAATGCTAAATTTTGCCTTGCTCAAGGAGTCTTCTCTGCTGATCAATACTTACTCAATAAGAAATATAGCCCCCGCTCCCCTCCAAAAAAAAAAAAAAAAAAATGAAGAAAGGAAAAGAAAAGAAACCTGGCCAAATCAGTTAATGTCTTTCTTTACGTTATTAAAAAGCAATCAAAACATTGGTTTTAGCACAACATATGTGTCTTGCATGTTTGAATAGACATAAAATCACTGCAAGGAGCTTCTTATTAATAACAACAAATATGGACTAACTAATACTTACAGTCATCTGTGCTTCACATACATTTTCTTATTAGGTTTTAAAAAGCAATTAAAATCTTGCGGTATAGTTTACAGTTAAAGAGATGGAAAGTAAAATAAATAAAAAGTAGTCTAAGGAAATAAAAAAGTATGCCAGTTACTGGGCTAATACATTAGTAGAATTTTTAGGCTTACTTGCTAGAAAAATGTAAAATTGATTGATCTTTACAAAGATCAGTATGAATTAGTAAAACATCTGGTTATTTAACTCAATCCATTCACCAATTGTTTAAACAAATAGTGGTAGATGCATTTTCCAAAAATATGGAGAGAGAACATGGATGCATTTAGAGAAATGTAACTGTTTCCCACCAACATATCCTAACTACGCTAAAGGATGTGACTGAGTTGAGTACAAAGTGGTTTTTAAGGTGGAACATTTGATTTCTTTCAATAAAGGATGATTAAGACAAGAGGTTGTTTCTGGATAAATACTAAAAAAAAAAAAAAATACCATATGTATCAGTTTTCTAGGGCTGCCACGACAAAGTCTACAAATTGGGAGACTTAACAGAAATGTATTATTTCACAGTTCTAGAGGCCAGAAGTCTGAAAGGAGTTTACCAGGGCTATACTTCCTGTGAAGGTTCTGGGGAAGTATCCTTCCTTTCCTCTTCCTAGCTTCTGGTGGTTGCCAGCATCCTTGACATTCCTTGGCTTGCAGCTGCATCATCAATTTCTGCCTCAGTCTTCACAAAGATGCTTTCTCTATGTGTGACTGTGTCTCTGTCTTCTTTAAACACCAGTCATATTGAATTCCTTATGATGTCACCTTAATTACAGCTCCAAAGATCCTGTTTTCAAAGGAGACTGCATTCACAGGTAACTATTATTTTTTTATTTTAAATTTAATTATTTTCAGATATTATTTTCTGGATAAAGGGTCAATGCCCATAAAACATGGAAGTATTTTGGTATAAATTTCTTTGCAATCTCTAATATTTAATTTGTCAGCAAGGAGGACTATTTCTTCATGATAATTAATCTTAACCAAAGCTGGTATGGAAAACAAGGGTCCTGGTATAATTATTGGTGTGATAATTATAGCTACTCTTGGGACTTGACGCTCTGGGTGATACACAGTCTATATGGAAGACAAATGATAATTATGAAAGGCTATTTTATGATGATAAAATTAGAGCAGGGACTGCTTAGACAACGAAACTCTTCTTTTCTGCCTCTATGTCTCTTTTAGTCTCTGCAAGTCAGAGTATCTTCAAGGATGTCAGTAGTCATTTTCTCTAACAGCTGACTCTTGGCAACACTCATTGACTGCATTTTCACATAGAATTTGGATATTCAATAAAGAATTTCCATATTTAAATTGAGGACTTATGTATCCTTGTCAAAGTTGTATAATACAGATAATAAAGCATATGGTATAAAATCTATAAGCACCTACAAGCAAAACTAGATTTTGAACAAAACCTACTACAGTCACTGAATTGGGGCATAAAAATGTGGCGATGTAATCTTCCATTATCACGTTTCTTAAAAGTTTCCACAATTTCTTGGAACTGTAGGAAATGCCTAGCAACTTCTACGAGATGTAGCAGTTCACGTTTATCAGATTCAAGCAGGTATGTGTATATACTACACATATATCTGTATATACTACATATGCATCCATATAGATCTAGACATAAGTATCATATACACATTTTACTTTTACAGACATTTTCACTAAGATTTAAAAAAATTTTTTATTATTATTTTCGGGGCCGCTCCTGGGGTATGTGGAAGTTCCCAGGCCAGGCACTATATCTGTGCTGTAACTGTGGCCTGTGCTACAGCTGCAACAACGCTGGATCTCTCCCACGCTGTGCCACATGGGAACTTCCTCCATTAAGATTTTATTTTAAAGAAAACACCATGTTTTTAGAAAACCCAGGAATTCAAAACCTACTTATTTTATTTAACACATTTTACTTTAATTTATTGAACTTCCCCAACACCCAAACTCTTTGTTTATAATGAAAGTAGGTACTTAGGCAGTTTTTGAGATTCGTTATTTAAGATAGGATTTCTGAATGTGCTTTATTCACGTGTTTTCTAACTCTTTTGAATTCACTACTGATGATTTAGAGTAGATATTTAAGGATAAATTCAATTAGGATCATGATGGAAGATAATACAAAAAAAGGAATATGTGTGTGAGCGTTTGACTAGGTCGCTCTGCTGTACAGCAAAAATTGGTATAGTATGTAGATCAGCTATACTTTAATAAAAAATGAAAGTAAAATAAATATTAAAAACACAATTAAAAAAAGAATACATATACTTGTTGAAAGCTTGCATGATATGGCTACAACTATGCTGGGTTATTCACACTAACTAAATCCAGGGATTATCTAAAGAATATGTGCCAGTTCTATAGGACATCACCTCTCTTCTGAGTCAAAATATTGATTTTCATTTTCATGGAAAAATCTTTAAAAATAATTGAAAATTTTACCATCTCACTCAAAAAAAATGTTTGAAGTCCACTGGTAATGATAGTTATAAATACATACTTGGTGTATGTCACAGACTATGACAAATTATATACATTAAATAACATTTTTTTGTACAGTCAAGTTCTGTGTCAGGACATCAGATAATTACATATAATTAACCTTGTCTTTGTGCATGTCCTAAGAATGTGTTATATTGGGGACCAAAATATTAGCAGTCTATTTGAGCCACTCTCTGCTTGTAACTGCTTGACATACTCTCAGCCAAAATCATCTTGCCATAACCTTCCCAAAATCCTGACCAATAAAAATCCATGAAAGGAAATGAAACCATTATTTTTTTTAAGCTACCATGGAGTGATTTGTTATGCACTGCAAATAACTAGAATGAATTAGATCTAAGCCTATTGTGATAAATGCTACTTTCACTTCTAAGAATCACTCTATCTCTTATTGGTACTTATGCTTTTGAAGTGAAATACTTGGTTAAATGTAAAATTATTTAAAAGTAATGCCCTCTCTCTCTCTTTCTATATATCTCTCTCTATTCCCCACCCACGCTCATCCTCTCTCTCTCCTCCTCTCCCAGCCCAAAATGTAGAGTTGAATTCATGTTAATACATAAGGGCATATGATGTCCCTACATTGTTTCTCTCTTAAATCCTAAGTAAAACATGAGTTAGATATTAGCTATCAATCATATTTGTCATATTTATACATTGGTAACTGAGGTTTGGAGATGTTGAGTAATTTATTATTAAAAACACACACACACACTTCATGTGCTATAGAGTTGGGAATCAAGTTCATGGATCTCTGACTGAAAATACTGTGTCAATATTCTTAATCAAATTACTAAGATTTCGCAAACACATTAATCATTTATACTTTTGCCATTTCCATTTGTGTTTTCATTTCATTAGTAATTGTCCTAGTTTAATCACTTTTAGAAACTTAGTTTATTCTAAAGCACATCAATGATGTTACAAGTTTGATATATTGGCAATAAATGTTATCGGAAAGGAATTACTAACGTATGCTTCCAATTGCGATCAATTCATTAGTACAAGAATGGCTCTCCTACTGCGAACAGCTATAATACTTGACAAATATATGAAGCAACTGTTTCTATGCACTACGCAGCAAACAATGCAAATATGTAATTCTTGAAAAAGGGAAGTACAAGGGATCTCCACTTTTTCCCAGGTTTCTGTCTGAGGGAAGTCTCCTTTCCACCACACAGGGAGGAAGAGTCCATGCAGAGCATGCAGCTATCAGTGGACTGAGGAAGCAGGTTTCAAAGTTTACTGCTACTCTAGCTGAATTTGTGGGCCAAAGTCCTGAAGTAAAGAGAGCTGAAGAGAGCAGGCGATGGACAATTCTAGTGGAGGTTCACTGTGTTTCCTTAGATGAAGGCTAAGCTGCACGTGCACATGGCAGAGTCTGTGAGACCCATGAGTTTCTAATTGCTCCATGGCTGAGACCTGAATGAAGATGATTATTCGTGGCTAGGGACTCAAGGCACTGAAATTCTAGCAGAGCTAGAAAAGATAGACCTCAGTGAGATCTTTCTTTAGTCATTCATTTGAGAAACCAGATAGGTCATAAGTTAAGAGCTAGTAACACAACATAATTGAAGAAACATGTCTTAGAACTAAGACCGAAAATTCAAATTTATCATTCCTTCAAAAATTCAGCATGTGCATAAATGAAACACACATGAAACCTCAAAATGCCAGTTATTTATCTGACCATCAGAGCAAAATTCACCATCTTTTAAGTGAAAACAACACAGTTCAGATTCCCTACAATCTTATATCCTCTATCATGTCCTGTATACAATTAAAAATTGTAAGTCATGTAATTTGTGAACTATTTAAAAATTACAAAAGAATCAAATATTATCCAAATTTTGGAATTTGCACAAAAGGACAAAAACAAAGATAAATTAGCAATCAATAATACCAATAAATCTATAAAATCATCAAATATATTTAAATTAAGCAATACTCTATTCAATAACCAACTGATAAATGTAGAAATCACCAAGGACATTAAAGTACTTTTTTTTTAAAATTTTTTATTTTCCCACTGTACAGCAAGGGGATCAAGTTATCCTTACATGTATACAATTACATTTTTTCCCCCACCCTTTGTTCTGTTGCAACATGAGTATCTAGACAAAGTTCTCAATGCTATTCAGCGGGATCTCCTCGTAAATCTATTCTAAGTTGTGTCTGATAAGCCCAAGCTCCCAATCCCTCCCACTCCCTCCCTCTCCCATCAGGCAGTCATTATAATAATAACAAAACATTCAAGAGCTGCAGCTAAATAGGTCATAGATGAAATTTCATAGTGGTCAATGTTTGTTGAAAAATAAGGATGAAGAGAAAAAAAAGGAAGAAGGAGGAGTAGAAAGAGGAGAGGGAATAAGAAAAAGGAGAAATAAAGGAAGAGAAGGAGAAGGGAGTAAAAAGTAATGATTTTATTTCACCTAATAAATCTAAAAAGAGGAGAGAAAATTATACTTAAAGCAAGTAGAATGAATAAAATCATAAAAAGAGCCCACGCAAAGAAACAGAAAACCAGCAGTTTTTAAAAAAGAAAATTAAAACATAAAACAAATTGCTATTAAATTTCTTTTAAGACAGTTAAGCAGAAATATAGGGAATATAATTTACCAATATGAGGAATAAAGGAGGATACAATTCTTTTGATTTTATAGGCATTAAGGATATAAAAAGGTACTAATATAATCAACTTGTGCAAATGTATTTGATAGATTAAATGAGGTATGCAACTTCCTTGAAAAAAAATGACCTAACTATGCAAATATAAGAAAAAATAGAAAATGAAGTAGGCATCATTATATATTACATACATTAAATTTTAAGTGAATTGAAAGCAATTCACACAAAGTAAAACTTCAAGTCCATATGGTTTCACCAATAATTAGTAATTTCACAAACTTAATAATGTGATTACATAAACCATAATATGATTATGTGACTTTGTCCTTTTTTTCAGTTAAATGTGGTGAATTACACTGTTGTTGTTATTGTCTTAATTTTAAATAATATTGCATTTCTGGAAAAAAAAAAACGATTTTGAAGATATTGACCTAAAACAAATGGACTGCCAGATATTTCTTCTACAAAAATGAATTTATTTGGGATTAGCAAAAAATTGCAATATTGGATCTGCTACCACTGCAAGCCATATGCAAGTCCCAGCAGGGCAAGGGAAGGAAGAGGGAGGGGTCTAGTGAACAAAAAGTCCAAGGTCTTTCATTGGCTGAGTCATTGCCAGGAAAGGGAGGAGTCTTTCCTCTTCGATTGGACTTAACCATCTTCACAGGGCATGAGATCTCCCCTTTCTGGTGTCCCATGTAGTTAATTGAGTAATAATTTATTTAATCTCTTTATTAATTTTTTTTTACAAAGTATTATCCTTTTTTATTAACCACTGGATCAAATTTTCTAATATTCTTTTAAATATATTTGCATGTATGTTTTTCAGATGTATTGGTCTGTTATTTCTTTAAGTTCTTTATCATTTATTAATGGGGTTGATACTGGCCCCAAGTATCCAAAGGCCAGCTATAAAGTACCTGCTTTCATTATAGTTAAATAATTTGAATGATGGAGTTTAATATATTGAGGTTAAAATGTTTTAAATGAGGTAAACAGTGTTTGGATTCCTGGTTTTTCTAAAAATATATGGTGTTTGTTGTTTTGTTTTTTTTTTTTTTCTCTTTTTATAGCTGCACCTCTGGCATATGGAAGGTCCCAGGCTAGGGGTCAAATCAGAGCTGCAGCTGCCTGCCTACACCACAGCCATAGCAACACCCGATCTGAGCTGTTATCTGTGATCTATACAGCAGCTTACCACAATGCAGGCTCCTTAACCCACTGAGTAAGTCCAGGGATTGAGCCCACACCCTCACAGACACTATGTCAGGTTTTTTAACCATACCCTGGTTTCTAAATATAATTTTCCAATGAAAAGAACCAGAGCCCTTAGGAGAGATGGTTGATCCCAGTGCTAGGGGATGCAAAGAAATAACAACTAGAACAAAGAGATAAACAGCATAGCCTGAGGTTATGACCAAATGAAACAAATATCCATGGGTCCATGCTGATATCAAGAAATAACAGGAATTCCCTCTATGGAGCAGTGAGTTAAGAATCTGACGGCAGTGGCTCAGGTCACGGAGGAGGTTTAGGTTCAATGCCCAGCCATGGGTGTTAAGGAACCAGCACTGCTGCAGCTGTGGCATAGGTCACAGCTGTGGCTCGGATTCCACTCCTGGCCCAGGAAACCCCATTTGATGTGGGTACAGCCATTAAAAAAAAAGAAAAGAAAAGAATAACAGAATATATAAAATAAAAAATAACAGAATAAATAAATAAGAGTGAGAGACAACTCTTCCTTACAGAAGAATTTCTATTCATAAAAGTGGAACGAATGAGGAAAACAAAGTTACTCTTTTAAATGTCACATCAGAAATAATTGTTTTTGGCAAAATGTAACTTTCACAAATTAACTAATTCTTTTCAAATATGGCAGTGTTATGAAAAATAAACAAGCAAACAATAGACTGAGAATTGTCACAGATTGGAGGAGACAAAGGAAACATGGCAACTCAATGGGGAATCTGAGTGAAAGGTTCATAGAGCTCTCTAGTATTTTTGCAATATGCTTTCATGTTAAATTTCTCAAAAAGTGAAAAAATATAAGAATTGAATGCAAAGTCTTTAAACAAATTGAATGTTTTAGATTTTAAACATTTTAAAAATCATTTTCAGTAATAAAAAGGAGATGAAGAGATTGTAATAGTTAATTTTTATTTTTGATAATTTAAACAACTATATCTCAATTTTATGTTAGGAAGAGAATGACAAATTGTTCTTCAATCAAAAGAAATTGTTTACCTAGACAGTGTCATTTATTTTTAAAGAAATAAATGTCGTTAGTAGCTGTTTTTTGTCTGCTCCCCTTATCGTGTATTTTTCTATAATGTACTGTGCACACTTATTATAGGAATGGGCATGGCCAAGGCAGGGTCAAAATAGCTACCCCATCTTCCTAGCAATAAATAGACCAAAAAGAATCTTTCAGTGAAATAATTGGATCTATTTCCTCTTGTTTCTTCTCAAATGTGAGGCTCTAAGGATATGAATCCAAATGACCTTGTAGGGCTGATGAATTTCCTGGTATGAGTATTTGTATTGACAGGCAAACAGAAACAGAGTCTCGCAACTGAGGGTGCAAATTAATACTAGATACCAGCATTGCCTCTACTCCCAATTTTTCCCCCCACTTTGGTGAGAGGATAGGGTGGAGAGAGTGTCTGGTTTTAGAAGGAATTATAATGCCTTCTTTTCCTTCCTTTCTGTTTAAGCTAGTTACTCTAATGGTGAATAAGATTTATGTTATTTGCTGCTCTATTCTAATATCATGCCTATATGTTAAGCTCAATTTATCGTGCTAAAAAACTCTTTCATGGAGTTGCAGTCATGGCTCAGTGGTAACAAATCTAACTAGTATCCATGAGGGCTTGGGTTCAATCCCTGGTCTCGCTCAATTGGTTGAGGATCCTGCACTGCCTTGAGCTGTGGTGTAGGTCGCAGATGTGACTCAGATCTGGCATTGCTGTGGTGTAGGCAGGCAAGCTACAGCTCCAAACTGCCCCCTAGCCTAGGAACTTCCATATGCCACAGGTGTGGCCCTAAAAAGCCAAAAAAAATTTTTTTAAAATAGAAATAAGTAAAAATAAAAAACTTGCTCATAACAATCCCAATTTATATCTGCGTTCACAGACTAATAGCGCCCCTTTCATTTTCAAAAATACCTTAGTTGAAGGGTCACATTAAACGATGATTTTCACAGAATATATGAAACACTAAATTATCCAGAATTTTAGAATCTTAAAGTGGCAAGGGCATTTATAAAAGTTATCACAGAACATATTTTGAAACACGTGATTCTGGTGCTGGATCAAGCTTTGGATAGTGCTGGCATTCCTGATACTTAAAGCTGTGCCAAATCACTATACCATGTTAACTTTCCCAGATCATTTTGAGTGTGCCAAGTTGTTATGCTCTGATTTAATTTCTAAATATACAGAGGGAGGCCATATTTCCTAGCTCTGATATGGTTTCCAGTAACCTAGGATTAGCCAGATTTTTCAAGCTATGATGCCATTTCTAAACACCTTCAGGCATGCCAAAATGCTATAGTGTGATTTAATTCCCAAATAGCTAAAACTATGCCAGATTGTTGGGCTCTGAAGTCATTGTTTGAACAGTTCATTTCTCATTTCTTGGAAGAGAAAATTCTCATATGAACAGATTAAAGTGTATAGTCTTGAGTAATTTATATATTTGTCTCCCCCCACCAAGGAACTCTTTATTAGGTCTCTGTGTTTATTTATTTATTAATTTTGTTGTTGTTGTGAGGATTAAATTTTTTTATTTTTATTTTTTCCATTATGGTTGGTTTACAGTGTTCTGATGGTTTATACTATACAGCAAAGTGACCCAGTCATACATATATATATATATATATATATATACATATATATATATATGTATTCTTTTTCTCACATTATCCTCCGTCATGTTCCATCATAAGTGACTAGATATAGTTCCCTGTGCTATATAACGGGATCTCATTGCTTATCCACTCCAAATGCAAGTCTGCATCTATTAACCCCAGACTCTCAGTCCATCCCACTCTCTCCTCCTCCTCGGCAACCACGAGTCTGTTCTCCAAGTCCATGAGTTTCTTTTCTGTGGAAAGGTTTGTCACTGTGTTTATAATTATACTGACCACCTTTTTACCACTTCCAAAGCTAAAAGTTTCAATAATAGAGGGCACATTTGCTGGTGTTAATTATTAAGAAAAATTTAATTTCCAAAATTCTAATATTAATCTATCATTTTCTTACCATCTGCCAGATTAGCTCTCCCCTCTGACTTCTACATTTAAATTCATAGCAATACCATGTTATTAAATCCCCAATTCAAAATATTACCTACTACTCTCCTCCATTTCTTTCATATTCGATAATTTTGGAAACATAAATAATGCTGTCATATTAACCACAGAGCCAATTCCTGGGTTATGTCCTCATTAGGACTGTTACAGAACTGATTTCCATCAATTCTGTAGTCTTTCACAATCAACACTCAAAAATATTCATATAAGTGGCCCCTCTAGAAAATTTATGACTATAACCATTTTAATAGACAGGTTATCCTTTCATACCTTGGAATGACATTTGATTGTTCTTTGATTAAGAACAATGATGGGACAATATTTGTTAACATTAAGTGTCAGCTTCACACTTAAAGTAGTATCATTTCTTTGTATTAATCAGAAATATAGTAACTATCTGAAAACTGAAAAGGCACTACATTTCTCAAAATTCCATTAAGATTATTAACACAAATATAAATAATAGAGGTTTTGTAACTGCTCTCTCTCCCTTTCTTGAGTAGAATTTATTCCTTAGAGTTTTTTTAGGTTCACATCAGCATTGAACAGAAGGTACAGAGGTTTCCTGTTCACTCCATGTTCCCACACAGGCATAACCGCCTCTGTTAGCAACATTCCCCAGCAAATTGGTATATTTGTTATAACTGATGAACCTACATTAACACATTATTATCACTCAAAGTACATAATTTAAGGTTCACTCTTGATGTTGTATATTCGGTGGATTTGGACAAATATATAGTCACAGATTTCAACCACTATAATCTACAATACTACTATACTAGCAAACAGAGTACTTTCACTGCCCTAAAAATGCTCTGTGCTTTGCCTTTTCATCCTTGCCTCCCTCCTAATCCCTGGAAATCACTGATTCTTTGCATATTCTCCATAGTTTTACCTTTTCCAGAATATCATATAGTTGGAATCATAAGGTATATAGCCTTTTCAGATTGTCTTCTTTCACTTAGCAATATGCATTTAAGTTTCCTCCATATCTTTTTGTGTCTTAATAACTCATTCCTATATAATGTAGAACTCTTTAATCATAATAATTAGGGGCAAACAAGAAAAATTAGCAATTGCAAAAAAAGCAGGAATAAAATAAGAAATATTAAGATTATAGAACACCATATTTTGGTATGTTTCTTTAACAATAAATTTTCACTAATTTATATTGATTTCCTCTTTTAGTATATCAATTCCTATTTTATTACTCTCAATACTTTCTTCTGATATCTTTCCATTTGTTTTGTGTTCTATTTGTTACCTCTTGAGCAGAACATTTAGTTCATTCAAATTATTACTTTGTTGAAATTTATGTTGAAGCATTCGTTACTATAAATTATTTTTCTTATGATCACTTTTCCAAAAATGTTTAATGTAGAAATTGTTTATATTGTTTTATTTATATAAATAAGATGTAATTACAGTTTGGAACCCCAATATAATTATAATGGACATTGTTAAACTAATTATATTAAACCAATTTAAGTTAACTTTAAACTGATTGGGCATCTGTGTTGATTAAATATATACTTATTTACAATATTTATCTTTTCTTTAAATGCATTAAAATGAATCCATTTGGTTGGTACTTCTTAAACTGTTTCAACAAATCCCTGCCCATGTTGCTCTATTTTCTTTTATTGTTGTTGTCGTTGTTTGTTTTTTGTTTTTGTCTTTCTGTCTTTTCTAGAGTGGCTCCTGTGGCATGTGGAGGTTTCCAGGCTAGGGGTTCAATCGGAGCTGTAGCCGCTGGCCTACGCCAGAGCCCCAGCAACACCAGATCTGAGCCACGTCTGCGACCTACACCGCAGCTCACAGCAATGCTGGATCCTCAACCCACTGAGCGAGGCCAGGGATCGAACCTGCAACCCCATGTTTCCTAGTCAGATTCATTAACCACTGAGCCACGACCAGAACTCTAAGCTCTATTTTCTATTAACATTTAATTGTGTGGCAGTAATTTAAGACCAGTTTGATTGTAATATCTTTGTTTAAAGTTTCTTTTTTCTTTGGCTGATTATTTTTTTTTAGTTTTAATATTAAATATTTCATTATGAAATGTTCCCTTTATTTAATGTGAAAAAAATAATTATCTGTATGTAAATTTATATTTTTGGCCTCTCATATCTTTAAATTGTTTGAATAATGATCTCTCTGCACTTTTCTTGTACATCTTGGGAGACTTTCTTGACACTCTTCCATGAAATATTGATTTTTTCTAATTTTTAGAATTTTTATTGTATTAAACTTCTCCTATTGAAATGTTAGCTTCTTTACCATCTTTCCTTGTCTTATTCACTTTATTTTTTTAAGCTTGTCCCTTAGACTACTCCCTTGTCAACTGAATCTATTTTATCACTGATACTTGTTTCTTAGTTTTTTATTCCCTTCAATTATGTCAAGTTCTAAATACACCGTATTTTAAAAATCCTTTTAAATTTTTGTCTCTACCTCTAATAATAATTATTTTAAATCAAAGTTTTTTTTACCAATTTTACCACAAGTTTAATTTTTTTTTTTTTTTTTTTTTTTTTTTTTGTCTTTTTGCCTTTTCTAGGGCCGCTCCTGCGGCACATGGAGGTTCCCAGGCTAGGGGTCAAATGGGCACTGTAGCTGCTGGCCTACATCACAGCCACAGCAATGCGGGATCTGAACCACGCCTGCAACCTACACCACAGCTCAAGGCAATGCCAGATCCTTAACATACTGAGCGAGGCCAGGGATCCAACCTGCAACCTCGTAGTTCCTAGTCAGATTTGTTAACCACTGAGCCACGAGGGGAATGCCATACAAGTTTGAAATTTTTCATATACTGGAGAATGTTTTCAAAGTTCTATCTTTAAAAAAAAGTTGTTCTCATCATTTCAAAACAAGAAATCTCTTCAGGCCTTGGTGGCCTTCTCTATCTATACATCCTTCATGAAAATTTCTAGTTGAACACCAGTAAGGATAAATGTATTATGATTTACATTATCTATCAATTACAAGGGAGTTATAGATGAAGTAAGTGATCTTGAACAGAAATAATTCTTAATCTTTTTTTCCTTATGGTATTATTAAAGTGCAATATTGGCTTCTCCCCCATCTAGTTTACATTTGAATCTGGCTTCTGTTCAAGGTACATACTGCCGCTATAAGCTGCTGCCACTATGCCAGAGAGAATTGCACTGTTGTAGTTCTTTTTCTTTGACAAGAATGAACAGACAATTCCTAAATGAGCAAGACACAGGGTCACTGTCTCATCTTTTAATGTTACTAATCTGTGGCATATAATGAGTAGATAAATAGAGGCCCCACATAAGCCTCATCTTTGGGTGTTGACTCCATTACTTGACTTTCCCAATACAATTTAGTTATTAGATATTTTAATCAAGCAAAGTGGTCTCCCCATAATCTTCAGTAATACTATTTGTCTACCTGCCGATGATAATGATCAACAGAGATAAATTATATTTGATGATGCCAGGAAAAATGGATAACTACATAAGCAAGTTCTTTGAGAATAAGAAGAATCTGTTATGCAAAGCATAACTAAAGGCAGAAGAAACACCAAGTCCATTGTAATAGAGAAATGTAGCAAATACAACTACAGATATAGGTAGGTTGCCAGATTATTGATGATGACTAAATCTTTTCAACAATAGGTAGTTAAGAGAAAGCATCAAAATCCAAACAATCTAAGTACAAATATCATCTATTTTTCTAAATTATTTCATTCAATCATTGAACTAATATTTATTAGCTATCTACTGTTTGGTGATCCCTCCTCTAGTTGCTGAGGAAATAGTTAAAGAGGACAGAGAAAACTTCAACCTGCATGTATTTTATATTATATTATCACTCAGTGATGAATTATGGCAAGAATAGTAACAGGCATTTTGTTATGGCTGGACAAACAAAAAAGCGAAGGCCTCATATCTGAGCCAACACTTAAATAAAGTGAGGGAGCCACCATGAGAATATCTGGAAGAAAAGCATTCCTGGCTGAGGAAGCAATAGATAAAATGGCCTTGACTAAACACTGTGCTTGAGAAACAGCCAGAAAATGTTTAATAATAATTTTAAAAATATTGTTGCTGTAATACTGAGGGCTGTTATAAAGATTAAATTCTATAACATGCACAAATCCCTTCACAAATATCCAAGACATAGTAAACATTGTGTAAATAAGTACTATACAATTATTTTATCAACCCATAGAGATGTTCTACTATGATGAAATAACTACTGCATATATAATAGATTGTGGGGGGTTTATATTATGAATATTTAAAGTCTTTATATTTATTGCAAGAAGGTTATTACTCAAAATACTCTTGTAATCTGCTTTTGGAATTTCATTCAAAGTTAGTTATGAAGTACGTATACAAATCTATGCTACTTAAGAGTCTCCTGGAGAATATTTTGCTTATTTCCCTTCCCAAAGAGAGAAACCCCATTATCCTTCTTCCTGTCCTTCAAAAATATTTCCATTTTAGAATGCATTACATTTCTATATTTATTTATTTTTCCTTAAGTCTGGGAGGACTTCTGTGGCATTTAGTCCTTCCACAAATAGTTACTGAGCATTTAATATATGCCGGGCATTGTTCTAGGTGAAGGCGACAATAGTGAACAGGACATAGAAGATCCCCGATCTGATCAGTTCTTATTCTAGTTTTCAAGGTGATTCATAAATACTAAAGAAGCTAATTAAAATTATCAGGTAGTGATATGTACTACTTCTAATTGCAGCAAACCTATGTAGTGTTTACATTGTGCAAATGCTGTTCTACTCAACAAAAATATGAATTTGATTTTCATGGAGGGAATAAAACAGAATAATGTGTTAAATTTTGACCCAAATGGACTTGAGGCAACATTATCTAATTACACTTGACCTGTTAGCAAAAGATCACATACAGTTACACATAAGTTGGAAGATTAAATCATATTTTAGAAAAGGAGTGGAGGAAAGGAAGAAGGGAAGGAAGAATAATGAAAAGAAGGAAGAAAGAGTAGAGAGGAAAGAAATAGATGATGATATGTTACAGAAATTTATGTATCTTGCATTGCAATTACAGGCAGGTCTAACAAGACTTTTTTTGTTCATGTATTGTGGGAGAAGAGTGGTTAACTGATCTCTAAAGAAGAGTAGTCAGCGTTTGTAAAATTATTTTCCTTTTGTTTCTAGGAAGTTGAGTTGTAATATTCATATTAAGGACAAGAGATTCTTATCATTGTTTGCAGAACCACAGAAGTGTGACTGAAGTCAATAATGCTTATTTCAAATGTCTACCACAACACTGTAAGGGAATAACTGTGTTTGGGTATCAGTTTCCAGTTCTGCCCTATTTGAAATGGTGTAGATTAAAGCTAGCAGACCGTAAGAATTCAGAAACAACCCAAGAAGAGTGTAAATTAATAATATTTGCTCAAAATTCCTCCCTGTTCGTCTGTGGGTAACTTGATGGCTATTCTCAGGGAAGAATTGATAGGCGCTTACTTTTTGGTTTATGAAACCACTGAAAAAGTTTCTTTCTCTGAACTGAATTTGGACTCAGTGTTTGATTGAATTCAATTGCTTGAGGATGTAATATTTGTGAAATAAAATCTCTGGATTCTGCCAGATGTATACTTTGTGTCTTCTTTTAAGTTTCTCTGGGACTTCAAAAGTGTAATAATTTCTAGGGAATGGCTCATGTTAAACAACAAATCCCCCAACAGTTTGAGATTCTCCAAATTCAGTAGGACATTAAGCATTTTCAACAGTCTCTTGTCATCTCTCCCTTTTCACAAAGTGCATTTCTAACTTCTCTCCCTATCCTCTAGCTATCTATCTCACCACCTGGCTCTCAGAAGACCCAACCGCCCATTTCATGTGGATAATAGCATTTATCAGACAGGATCTATCTGAATTTACTGCTTCCTTCTACTGTCAATCATCACATTTAAATATGATCCTGCACTTTTCTTCCAGGTACTCTTTTTCCTTTTCTGTCTGAGGCAATATCTGCATGCTGAGGGAGCTTCATCTCTATTTGTCAACTCTACCAGGTTATCTAGTCCTGTGTAACCAATTACCCCAAAATTTAAGGCTTAAAACAACAACTATTCATTTTACTCATGGTTTTTCAGGTCAGCAATTTGGACTGGTCTCAGGTGGGCAGTTCATATCCAGGACCCATCACTCATACGTCTGCTGTCAGCTAGAGGATGATAACTGGGGCTGGCAGGTTTATGATGCCTTGTCTAGGAAGGCTGGGATAGATGAGGGCTCTCTCCTGTGTTTTCTCCAACTGGGTTGTCTGGGCTTGTTCACGTGATATCAGAGTTCCACAAGCAGCCAGAAGTAAGTTTAATGCACATTTTTCAAGTCTGTTTTTGTCTCAGGTTTGCTACTGTTATTTGGCCAAAGCAAGTTTTAAAGATACGCATATTCACAGGGTAGGAAAGATGCCATCTTTTAATAGAAAGCTGCATTTCCTTTTAAGACTATAGAAATAGGGGAAGTGTCTTCATAATTATCACAATAGCTCACAATTTGGGGGGACAAGTTAGGACAGCTGGATAAACAGACACTCACAGTACAGGAAATTCAAACACTCATAAAAATGGGTCTTGACTGTATCTTTAAATTGTTTAGTCTCAAAACATGGTATAGATTCTTTATCCTATATGCTGGACATTTATAATAAAATTAATCATTGCATTATTTTCTCTTTGAGAATTAAAAATTATTTTACTCTCCTTGGATCCACATAGTGTGACACAACATAGGCACTAAAGATATATTTACTGAGACTATTTACTGTTTATTGAGCAGTAAATGCAGTCTTTCCTTTTATAGTCGTATCATATTAAATAGTATTTTCAGCTCAATCTTCTGCCCTACTTACATATTTCTCTCTGCATAATCTTTTTTATTTCTAAAATTAAGCTTCCTCATAGGACAAAAAACAGAGAGGGAAGACTATGGGTTTAAAGTTAAAACAGATCTTGGTTCAAATCATGGATTTCATAAGCACAGGTTTGATGTGACTTTGGGAAATTACTTGCATTCTTAAGGCTTATTTTTCTATACGTTATGTAGGATAACCATATTGATACTTTAGGACTGCTCTGAAGATTACAGGAATTTGGGGAATATTAATCCTAGGGGTATAAAGTGATGATTCAGGGAGGTTATAATAATGAACAGTTTATATTAGGAAGCCATAATATAAATGTCATTGGTCTTGCAATATTGACTTACTTGGATGTTTAGGTGTTAAATAATTTTAATAGTATTTTAAATTATATATAAATATATAATTATATCATATTGTAGAATTATTTTTCATATTAAATATTTTGCTAACATGGTCACTTGGGGCTAACTTCCATAGCACATCCGGGGGTATTCCAGCCCTTTTTCCAAAAAAGGTCTTATTCTAGAAAAATTGAAAAGCAGTGATATAAGTAAAGCTTGCAGCCCAGTGTTTGGCACAAAGTAAAATCTACATGAGGAGGCTCTTATTACTTTCCACCATTGAGACTGCTGAAAATAATGCATCAAAGATTCTGACCAAAGTTCTTTCAAAAAGTACACTGCCAGAAAAGTTTCTACAACTTTAAACATTCAGTCCCTTAATTTCACAGATACCATACTTATAAAATATGTTTGAAAATATTATAAGAGGTTGAGGAGTCCAGTTCCAGAAAGTAAAGACATATAAACTTCTTTATTTTGGCTACTACCAACAAGGTATTTTTTTCTTCACAACAACCACACCTAGGAAAGTTAAAGCTTAAAAGTTAACACTCCCTCCCCACTGCTACTGGCAACCACAAATCTATTCTCCAAGCTCATGATTTTCTTTTCTGTGGAAAGGTTCATTCGTGCCATATATTAGATTCCAGATATAAGTGATACCATATAGTATTTGTCTTTCTCTTTCTGACTTACTTTACTCAGGATGAGAGTCTAATTCCATTCATGTTGCTGCAAATGGCATGATTTTGTTATTTTTAATGGCTGAGTAGTATTCCATTGTGTATATATACCATTTCTTCCTAATCCAATCATCTGTCAGTGGACATTTGGGTTGTTTCCATGTCTTGGCTATTGGGAATAGAGCTGCAATGAACATACGGGTGCACGTGTCTCTTTTAAGGAATGTTTTATCCAGATAGATGCCCAAGAGTGGGATTTCTGAATCATATGGGAGTTCTATGTATCGTTTTCTAAGGTACCTCCATACAGTTCTCCATAGTGGCTGTACCAGCTTACATTCCCACCAACAGTGCAGGAGGGTTCCCTTATCTCCACAACCTCTCTAGCATTTGTTATTTGTGGACTTATTTATGATGGCCATTCTGATAGGTGTGAAGTGGTATCTCGTGGTAGTTTTGATTTGCATTTCTCTAATAATCAGAGATGTTGAGCATTTTTTCATGTGCTTGTTGGCCATCTGTATATCTTCCTTGGAGAACAGTCTATTCAGGTCTTTTGCCCATTTTTCAATTGGGTTGTTGGCTTTTTTGCTGTTGAGTTGTACAAGTTGCTTGCATATTCTAGAGATTAAGCCCTTGTCAGTTGCATCATTTGAAACTATTTTCTCCCATTCTGTAAGTTGTCTTTTTGTTTTCTTTTAGGTTTCCTTTGCTGTGCAAAAGCTTGTCAGTTTGATTAGGTCCCATTGGTTTATTTTTGCTTTTATTTCTGTTGCTTTGGGAGACTGACCTGAGAAAGCATTCATAAGGTTGATGTCAGAGAATGTCTTGCCTATGTTCTCTTCCATGAGTGTGATGGTGTCCTGTCTTACATTTAAGTCTTTCAGCCATTTTGAGTTAATTTTTGTGCATGGTGTGAGGGTGTGTTCTAGTTTCATTGCTTTGCATGCAGCTGTCCAGGTTTCCCAGCAATGCTTGCTGAAAAGTCTGTCTTTTTCCCATTTTATGTTCTTGCCTCCTTTGTCAAAGATTAATTGACTATAGGTGTCTGGGTTTCTTTCTGGGTTCTCTATTCTGTTCCATTGGTCTGTCTGTCTGTTTTGGTACCAGTACCACACTGTCTTAATGATTATGGCTATGTAATACTGCCTGAAGTCTGGAAGAGTTATGCCTCCTGCTTGGTTTTTGTTTCTCAGAATTGTTTTGGCAATTCTGGGTCTTTTGTGGTTCCATGTAAATTTTTGGATTGTTTGTTCTATCTGTGAAAAATGTCATGGGTAATTTGATAGGGATTGCATTGAATCTGCAGATTGCTTTGGGTAGTATAGCCATTTTTACGATATTAATTTTTCCAACCCAGGAGCATGGACTATCTTTCCATTTCTTTACATCTTCTTTAATTTCCTTGATTAATATTTTATAGTTCTTGATATATAAGTCCTTTACCTCCTTGGTCAGGTGTATTCCCAGGTAATTGATTTTTTTGGAGTGCAACTTTTAATGCTATTGTATTTTTGTATTCCTTTTCTAATATTTCATTGTTAGTATACAGAAATGCGACTGATTTCTGAATGTTAATCTTATATCCTGCTACTTTGCTGAATGTGTTGATCGGTTCATGCAGTTTTTGGGTGGAGTCCTTAGGGTTTTCTATATAGAATATCATGTCACCTACATACAGTGACAGTTTTACCTCTTCTCTTCCTGTTTGGATGCCTTTTATTTCTTTTGTATGTCTGATTGCTATGGCTAGGACTTCCAGTGTTATGTTGAATAACAGTGGTGAGAGTGTTTTTTATAGATGTGCTATCTAACTTTCCATTGTACATGGATCATGGCCAGCCTAGAAGTCCTATAGTTATGAGACTGTGCTCCCAGCAAGGTTTTCTGCCCTTAAAAAGCACTGTCCATTGCTCATGACCCACTCTGTTCATGTCATCTTATTCTTTCCCATCTTGACTTCATTCATCCTATTGCAAAGTCTGTGAAGATACCAACAAGGTAGGAAGAGGGTTTGGTAATAGCAGGTACCATGGCACTAATGTTCACAAAATTTCCCTGGGGGGCCATTTCCCAAGAGAGGAAGAACACCGGTAGCTCATAGGGTAATACTACCTTGAATACCTCTGTGTCTTCAGCTCTTTCTGCCTGCCCTAATGAGGCATAGATACTTCTGCAGGAACAACTGATGGTCAGACCTCACCAACAGATAGCTCAGTATAATCATTAGTCATTTGATATATAAAATATTAAATTTAGGATAGGAAATATTCTTTGGGGGTATTAATAAATAATGCAAAAGTTTATAGGTTGCATTAAATTTGAAGATATTAAAATCAATATTATTCCTAAAGTAGGAAAACTATTTAAATTTTGAGTTATTACATATGCCATTGAGATCAAAACATATTATTTTGAAACTACATTATAGAGGGGCTGAAAGACACTATATTCACCTGGAAGCCCTGTTCCTATAATTTCCATCCCACTTTGCCTCAGAACTATGCTCTAAAACAAGAAAAGAGAAGAGTTCTATTGAACCACATGGTGTATTTTGAGATCCTAGTGCAATGGCATGTCCAAGACATTGTTAGATCATTGCCTTGCATTTGCGGGAAGCCCTGAAAAAAAAAAATACAGTGGAAGTGAAAAGTGCCAAATAAATGTATAGCATACATTATAATTAGGCCTCAACATGATTGTGGTGGTTTCTTTAAAAAATAAGAATTAACTTATCAATTTGACTTTGCAGCTATATTCACAAGAATTATGGTTACTCTTTGCTTTTTTAGGCTTTAAGATTATGAAGAAAAATAAAGTTATTAAAGTTGGCTTCTAAGGTTACCTCAGAGATGGCATTTCAACCAATGTCTATGTAGTTTTAATAACTATTTTTTATTAGTACTGCCTAGGAAAATCTGTTTGTAAGAACCAAGATGGAAAAAAGCCCAATGCATTCTTTACAGAGAACTTCTTTATACTTATTATACTTGTCTCAAGGTTAATTCTTACAAAAATTATTTTTAGTAGTCATCTATAATTCTGTCCTTTTATTTCCATGATCTGCACTAGCTCATAATAGTTTTGGCATCATATTATCATTTGATTGAAAGGTAATAATCAAGATAAAGCTATCACATTTTCATGTTCTTTCCTCTTCTGATTTTGAAAGTACAGAGAAAGGCAGAAAAAAAATCCTCAAGTTATTTTGAAGTATCATTCTTATATAATCTGTGCCATAAAATTCTAACAAAAGAGTTATCTTTTAAAATAATCTTGCCAGAGTGTAAATGTGCAAATTTCTAAGTATGCGTTTTCACAAGATAATATTGCTCTTTCCTACTCATTAAACATTTTGTTGTTTAGTATATTTTAGAGTTTGTCTCTAAAAATCTAATACATGCAGTTGTCCATTATTAATGAAGAATCAAGCATCATAAAACTAGTACTTTGCATTTTATTCACTCAAAGAAGGCAAAATTAAGAGAAAAAATATTAGGTTTCGAATATATGATGGATAGAAATGCTTTAGTAAAAAGCTTCATTTAACAAACCCTGGAATGTATATATAAAACAATGGATATTTATTGGAGGAAATAAAAATTTGTAGTAAAAACAGAACACTTCAATGTAGCATATTTTATTTTGGTGATTGAAAAATGTATCATTTCTGAAAGTAGCCAAATAGATTCAGATATGTCTTCTTCAGGCATCTGAGCCGGATTTTGTAGAGGCCAAGAGGATTTCTGGTGTTCCTTTATATGTGAGCGTGTGGTGGGAAGAATGCAAAGATGCTCCCCGTGATTCCCCTGCTGTACATGCACTGTGTGATCCCCACCCCTTAATCATAAATAGGACTTGACTCTGATGGGTGCCTGCTCCCTTGATGAGACTGTGTTATATGATCAAAGTGATGGGAGAGTCACATTAGTGAGAGTATTACATAGGACTCCAACTTAGCAAACTGGAGAAAGGCTCTTGGGCTGGTCTCAAAGAAGCCAACTGCTATGTTGTGGAAAGGACCAAATCAATGGCAGAGAAAGGCAAGTGGCCTCCGGGAGCTGAGAATAGCTCCCAGCTGACACTCAACAAGAAAGATTTTAGTCCCACACCCAGCAGGAACTAAACCTTCCACAAAGTAAGCCAGAAAGAGGACTCTGAGCCCCAAATGAGACTACAGACCTAGATGGCATGCATTGCTCCTTATTGCAGCCTGACCCTCTGAGAACCCAGGTAACATATACCCAGAGATGACCCCAGGATACTTTGACATAAGGAATTTGTATTTTTACAGATGCTAAACCTGTGATATATTGTCATGAGGTAACATAAAATAAAAACAAACATTCTTTTTCACAAATCCTATGGAAATAAAGTGCATACAATATAGTATTACTATAACATAGGTATCTATTTCCTTACAACGAAGTGTTGAGACATATTGTCATTCAACCTCATTTTTATAACTGTTTATTAAAACAGTCATTCGCTCTTTTTTGTCCAAAAATAATTACTGAGCATCTGCATTGTATTCAGAATTTGGGACACAGCTTTATAACCAATGCCTTATGTTACACATTCTCCTACATTCAAAAAACCTGAACCACAACTAAGCTGATACTTGGTAAAGCAACCTGGGCTTGTTGTTTTCTAGCTACAAGTTACAGGTGAGCTTCATCGGTGCCTTTCAAATTTTAAAGTGCCTAAGAATCACCTGGGGATCTTGTTAAATTATGGGTTCTGCTTCAGTAGGTCAGGCTTGCACCCAGGATTCTATGTTTCTAACAAGCTTCTAGGTGATACTGATGTTACTGGTCTGAAGATCACATTCTAAGTGGCAAGGGTATACATGAACCCTGCAGGTTTCTGCTAAGATCAAGGAAAGCACCTTGTTCTAATTTATAGTAAGTACCCTTTGATGTGGCCTTACATCGGTAGCTTCAACTTCGCAAAAAGTCTAGAGCCAAATATATATTTTCTTCTAGAGTAAAAGTATATAGCTACAAATAAATCTTGAATTACTCATTTTCTTCATTGTCCTTCTGTAAAATTACACTAAGTAATTTTATACATTTTCGCTATGACATATTGAGCATTTATGAAAATCACCATAAAAGTTCTTGGGTAGGACAACAAAATATTGCGAAGTTGTCTTGTCTTTCCATTTTTATATGCTTAATGCATCTCCAATCAAAATTATAGGCAAGGATCTACACTTCTTGAGTTAATTGAAATCCTGTGTCCTTGACTGTCTTGATCAAAATAACCCTATATTGAAGGAAACTGTTACAAATTCTCATGATTCTTTAGTTTTCAAGACCTAGAGACTTCCTTATTATGAAAAATGTATTACTTACTCTTTTAATATTTAGATTTTATTCAATAAAATCACTTAATTGCATGCTGTGCCTAAACCACTCTTTTCCATTGGGATGGAGGCAGGAATGGAGGAAGAGATTAAGACAAATTTCACTTCTAATTTCCTTACACCTTTCCTTCTGTTTATGGGAAGCAGTGAGGGTAAAACATACCTAGATATTTCAATAAATTATTTTGTGACAAGTTCATCAACATTGACTCTAAAAATATATCTCAGGCCTATAATATGCTAAAAACTACTGAAAAATCTTTGCACAACACTGAATGAAGCAAAAGAATCTCGGTTCTGTTAGAACTTAGATTTCAGTGAGAAAGACGGTTTATGCTTTTAGAAGCTGACCAAAAGTTGAAACTACTTCACCACATTATTTATCAGAAATAATAAGTAGTATAATGGCTAAATATTTTTTGAGGACATCTTGTAAAAGCCAGTGAGTTGTCTGCAACAGAATTAGAACTTGGTTTTTGTTTATGAACTTATTTAAAATGTAATTTATTTGACTTCTAATTCACTTTCCATTTGTTAGTCTTCCTTTTGTTATTAAAACTATTAATTGCTTTCCTCTTCTATTTAGTTGTGGCCAATCTGCTCTCTCTTTCAAATGTTTGCTTTGTTTTTTAATTAGTTGCTTGATTCCCATCGGCTTTCAGGAGGGTTGGTTTTAGTTACATTTGTGTTTTGGAGCTGAATAGAGGAAGCTTGTTAAAACAAAAAAACAAACACTTTAAAATTCAACTTAAAAAATTAAATCATTTCTGCTCTAGTTTAAACTTTCATTTTCTTTCTCCTTCATTTGTCTTTGTTTACATATTGATTAAAATTCCTTCTTCATTTTTCTTCTCTATTTTTTGCTGTTATCAACAAATGCACCACTTTCCCTAGCAAGACACAAATTAATGAAATCCTTCCCATTCATTGCCTATACCATCTTTGTCCATATGTAAACAAAACAATTCCTTGAAAAGTATTGTCAAATAAAACAGAGCAAAGTTCAGGCAGTTATGTAAATCCTATTTGGATGGGCATGAAACAAGTAAAGAATTTGACTCCTTTGTCAAAGCAGAAGTGTGGTTTGAAGTGACTGAACCTACCATAAAACTAAAGTTACTTAGAATTTTATGATGCGGGAAAATATCTGTAAGAAACTGGGTGAATCCATTCAAATCAAGTACCAGTATAAGTAAAGGTAAAGCTTATGGTGAATTAGTAAGTATCCTTGTGCATTAAGATCAGTACGTTTAAAAGACAATTTTTTCCATTTCCTGATGAAAATGTTTGTTGACTTTTGATAGCTTATTTGCTTTTCTGTATTTCCAATTAGACATGACCTCTATGCAGACAGAAACCATATTTTTTCCCTTTTTAACCCCAATATATTACATATTACCTGGTACATTGCAGGTTTTCATTAAATTTTGATAACTCAAGGGACAGTGACAGTGACAGCCACATCTCCACAGGATATGAGCAAATAAAAGGGGCATTTGAGGGGGAATTGTAGGAAAATAATAATAAAGTTAATTTACAGAACTATATATCAAAGGGATAAATCAGGAGTTCCCATTGTGGCTCAGTGGTAATGAATCCAACTGGTATCCATGAGGACAGGGGTGGATTCCTGACCTCCCTCAGTGGGTTAAGGAACCAGCATTGCAGTTAGCTGTGGTGTAGGTCATAGATGCAGCTTGGAACCCCACTTGCTGTGGCTGTGGCATAGGCCAGCAGCTTTAGCTCTGATTTGATCCCTAGCCTGGGAATTTCCATATGCTGTGGGTATGGCCCTAAAAAGACAAACAAACAAAAGATGATAAATCAAAATCTCTTTATAGAATATCATTTGGGGTATTGCTGGGCTTTACAAGGTTTACAAGACAGTGGCATTGACAGCCTTCTGTAAACCTCAACAGAAGTGTGGTTGCTGGTCACTGGTGATGTTCTGTCCTGGATAAAAGAATTAGGGGATGCTCCCCATGGGAATCTGCACTTCCCTTGAAAACACCTGAGAAAGGAATTTCAAAGGCAGAAGAAAATAACAATAAATCATTTGCTATAAAAAAGTACTATTTTTTAAAAACATTTGGTCTAACTTAAAACATAGGGAAATTAGCATGTTATGAGCTGCAAAAAGCCAATCTATACAAGGACACAGAAGGACACACAGGTATTTATTTTAGAAACAAGTATTCACAATTCTAAAAAGGCTGTGTCACCACAATTGAACTCCTCGGGTGCCAAATCCAGGCTTTATAGTTTGTTCTTGCCTTCACCTGGAGAGGTATGAACTGCAGGAGAGGAGAAAGGCACATCCAAAACACTATTTGAATAACAAAATGAATGTGTTGGAAAGCACTTCCTTTCTAATCCCAGCATGAAGAATGCACAGTGGCTTTGTGCCTCGCTTTTGTTACAGAAACACCTATCCCAGTAGTATCAATTTCAAGAACTCTAAACCAGAAGACTGCTCTTGTTCTGCCAGTGGAAGGAGAGACTCACAAAAAGTAACAGGAATCAAATGGCCTGCTTCTGTGAATCTGATCCTGCTTCAGGCAAGATAACAGGGAGAATGCTGACATCCATGATGAAAGTCTGGTGAACAAAGGCTCTCAAGAGTATGATTTATGGGAGTTGAGACTGTTAAGGTGCCTGTCCTCATTCAGTCACACAACTGAGATGGGAAAGTCTTATTCTTTCCTAAAGTTTCTGGAGGAAAAAAAAAAAAGTGTTTGAGAAAGCAAATATAAAGGTATCCACTGTTCAGGTGAGTTTCTTTGGTTGAGAGAAGAATGGGGACTTCACACAAAATATTCAGAATCGCATCAAATGTGAGAAGAAATACACTTTATTGTGGTTCAGCTACTTTTCCCCTCACTGCTCTAGGAAGCCAGCCTGCCTGCAGGAAGGAATCCTGCTTTATCCTCTTGCATGTAGTAAGGAATATGTGCCCTAATAGGCCAAGTCTCGTGAGGGTGCAGCCGTGCCTGTGGCAAGGATGAAAATGTGGGGAATGGTGGAAACGAGGAGGTAAACTTGTCTAATTCTTAGTTTGCTGATGGAAAGCCCATCCTTGCCATGTTCTCAAGCCATAGCGTACTGATAAGTGTTTGTCAGAAATGAAGTTAAAAGAAAAAAAGGAAAGGAAAAAAACCACCATAGTTTTAAAAAAATAAAGAAAATTTTTATCTCTGTCTGTCTGCTTTTTGTGTCCTTGTCTCATGTTTAAGGACTCTGGAGGAGAGTTATTCTCAAGTTATGAGGACAAGGAAAATGTGAAGTTCAGCATGTCATATTAACTTGCAACTGTTCTCAAAGTTCTTGACGCAATGCAAAGTAGCAAGTAACTATGGTAACACATCTAAGTTTCTAATACAATTCTGGGCATCAAAAACACAAGTTTGAAGGTTTCAGACAAAAGATAAAATGTGACCATTTATAATGACTTGAGAAGGAATCTAACACCTCAAAGAAACATGGCCATCCTAAAACAATAACTCCTGTTCTTAACTGTATTTCTATTTTATTCTATGACTTTTATAGTTATAACAACCATCAATGACAAAGGGACACAATTCTACTTTAAAATATTAGGAAAGAAAAGAATATGGGAGTAAGTGTAGACACATATAACACTGAAGTATTTATTACTATATTTATTATGGTTTACGTATATATTTACATGTAAGCATAGATTAGCTTGTTGGCAAAAGTAGGGTAATAACATGTAGTAATAAACCACTTCCCATCAGCATATCACACCTTGCATTTCTCTTGACATTCAATGGCAAATGGTAAATGACCTTCTTTCAAAGCAACTTTGCCTTCTTATATAATAAAATAACTTTTTAAATGTTTACATTATATCTATTATGAAAAAGGCAAAATATGAATAAAACATAGAAAAATAACACATTAATGTATATGATATGCCATATTACCTTCTCTTTGATATAAAGTTAGTTTGAATGTTTTCAAAACATTGCTATTAATTTATATCAATCTTCTATCTCAGTTTTTATAAGTTAAACTTTTCTTGCACTCCAATTTTTTTTCCAATAGAAATAGGAAAAATGTTTTTCCTGTTTATCCTTTAAAAATTGAAGTTATCTCTATATATTCCTTTTTTTTTTTTCCTTAGGGCTGCACACCCTTGGCACATGGATGTTTCCAGGCTAGGGTTTGAATCAAATTGGAGCAACAGCCACCAGCCTACGCCACAGCCACAGCAACGTGGGATCCAAGCCGCGTCTGTGACCTACACCACAGCTTACGGCAATGAAGGATCCTTAACCCACTGGGCAAGGCCAGGGATCGAACCCGCATCCTCATGCGGGTTCATTAACCACTGAGCCACGAAGGGAACGCCTATATATGCTTACTTAGGAAAGTATCTTTGGGGTTCCCCTTTGCCCACCTTCCCTAGCATATTGACTGACCTCATCAGGGTCAAGAGACGGCACTTTTGACCTCCTCATTCTGTCTTTTCTCCATGTCTTAGAGGATACATTTTTCCAATGCAAAGATGTTTATAATGAAAATAGAGTCAGCATTAGTCCATTTTAAGAAGTCTACATCAGTGTTTTCATATTTGCACAGAAGTATTGATAACCCTCAAATACACAATTAACTAAAATCTTAATCATCATATCAAGAATCCTACAGTACTAACACAGCCATCAGAAAACCTGTATTTCAGCAAGAATCTTTGACTTCTTTTTGTCATCTGTGAAATGAGAAGTTATGGCTCTCTATGTCTCTCTGCCTCTTCTCTCTCTCTCTCTGTAGCCAATATCTTTAGAAAACACCCTTCTTACATTAACAGGTGAGCATGCCCAAAGAGAACTCCATAAACTTACTCTAAACTTCTTCACAGCTAGAAAAAGGTATGTCTCATAGGCTCTGTCAAGTACACATATGTATAAAACACATCAGTGTGAAAAGCAAAATATGGGGATGAAATTAATACAATTTAGAAACTAATTTTATAGCAAAACTCTTAGACCAATCAACTCATGTTTACATATTTACTAATAGTCTTTTTTTTTTTTTTTAGGTCATGCCCACAGCATGATATGTGGAAGTTCATGGGTCAGGGATGAAACTTGCACCACAGCAGTGGGCCTAGCTATTGCCCTGACAATGCCAGATCCTTAACCTGCCAAGCCACAAGAGAACTCCTATTTACTACTTAGTCTTACCATATTTCCCCAAACCCCTTCTAGGTGATTACTGGAAGGACTTGGGGTAAATTATCTGCATCAATAAAAAGTCCATAATAATATTTTTCAAGGGTGAAAATATGCATATTTGGAAAAGAAGGGGGAGAAGTAAAAATTTTATCTTTTTCTATTATAACTTCTGATCCCTTTATGGCATTTTTGTTCTTCATTGCAGGAATCTGGACTCTAATCTTCATAGGTTTTTAAATTCAAAGCATTAATGTTTACAACGGTTTATATAACGAGATCATGAAACTGCAACTTAGTTAATTCAGAGATTCAGGCTTCTCAAATCATTGGATAAATAGGCAAAGATAAGCAGATTGAATGTACAGATATATACATATAGATAGATACACAGATACATAGATATTTATCTGCACATACACAGTACCCCTTGGTATTTGTGGGAGATTGGTTTCAGGGTCAACCACAGATACAAAATCTGAGGATGCATAAGTCCCATAGTCTGCTGTTCATATCCATGCTTCCACATCCACATTTTCAACTTCAGATCATGCTATACTGCAGTATTTTTGAAAAACATCTGTATAAGTGGTCTACACAGAGTTTAAACCCACTGTTCCCAAAATATTGGGATAGGGAAAATTTCCCTTCCCCTTTCCTTTATATGTTTTTGTTTAGTTGATGATAAAAATGAGGCAGATTAACAGGAGAAAGTTGAATTTAATTTCATATTTATGGAAACCTCACATACATGAGAGTTTCAGATAAAAAAAGTAAAATGAGGGATGTATGTCATCCCGAACTAAAAGATGGGATGGGGCCTGGGGCTTTCGAGCACGGGAGGGTCATTCACACATAAGAAAATTAGATATTTGTTCTGCCATATAGATGGGCCACTTATATAAAATTTATCTCTGGTAACAATTCTTTTTCTGAAAAAAAAAAAATCTCCAATTTAAATTTTCCCAGGTAGTTAAGGAAAGGGCAGTAATTTCTTTTGAGTGTCAATTGCCTTTAGCTCAAAATAATCTAAATGCCAAAGTGGCACATCTTAAGGAGACCTGTTCTGAACATTATTCCTATCTCTTGATGATAGATGGATGGATAGATAGATAGATAGATAGATAGATGAAAAATATATAGAAGACAATCACAACCACTTAAAAGTAGGGCTACTAAAGGCTCATGTTCCTAAACAATGAATGACCAGACCACACTACCAGTTACAGAACACATACTAAAATATACATTTCAAGGGGAAAAAGCATATAGCATAGAGTGCAAAATGGAGAAAGAATGCCTGAAACAAGTTACTGAAACAAGGACTATCCATCTAACCAGATTTCATTCTTTCTTTGTTAAACTTTATAACTCATCTATTTAAGAGTTTTCCTAGTACCCTGCTTTATTACATAGCTCTGCTGGTGATTAGTAATTTAACAATTTAATCTATATATTAGAGACTGAATAAATGGTATGTAGCCATGGCACAAAAAGATGTATGTGGAGATCTGAACTCTGAAATGTTAAAATGTTATCTCTGTTAGGTTGAGTAAGTATGCATATACATATATGTATAAAGCTTCTTGTACCATTCTTTTTTATGTGTGTGTCTTTTTGCCCTTTCTAGGGCTGCTCCCACGGCATATGGAGGTTCCCAGGCTAGGCGTCTAATCAGAGCTGCAGCCGCTGGCCTACACCAGAGGCACAGCAACACGGGATCCAAGTCGCATCTGCAACCTACACCACAGCTCACGGCAACACTGGATCCTTAACCCACTGAGCAAGGCCAGGGACCAAACCCGCAACTTCATTGTTCCTAGCTGGATTCGTTAACCACTGAGCCACGACAGGAACTCCTTCTTGTGCCATTTATATTTTAATAAACTTTATTTTTCAGTACAGTTTAGATTGACAGAAAAATGCAAAGATAGTACAAAGAGTCCCATACATGCTGTACCACTTTTCTGCATTATTAGCATCTTACATTAGCATGTTACATCTGCTACTATTAATAGTAATAATATTAGCTAAAGTCCATATTCTATTCAGATTTCCTTGTTTTTTTATATATAATTTTTTTTCTATTCCATGAGTCTACCTGGGACACCAGTTTGTATTTAGTTGTTGAGTAACATTCTAGATGGCCCAGAGTTCAGCCCTAGGTTGTAGGGTATCTATGTGTGTGGCTATGCGTTAAATTAGTTACTCTGCTTAAGGGTCTCCACTGATCATCCTAGTAAGGCACTCATAGCCTTATACTGGGAGAGTAACATCACCTCCACTCCAGAGTTCATCTGGATAGCCACTTTATCTGAGCAAAACATAGGCAAATCCTAGTATGGAAAAATTTTTAATAGTCTAGAACAGCCTCAGTAAAGCATGGTTTTTTGTTTGTTTTTGTTTGTTTGTTTTTTAACAGCGGACAGCTGTATTTCTTCTCAGAAACATATTGTTGCTATTTGAAATTTAGGAAAAATAGTTATTCCCTCAAGAATTAGATTTTTGAACACCTACGGCCTGGGATATACAGAATATGCTATCTCTTGAACTATTACTTGCTATTGCTGATATGAATGTGATTGATTATATCTTTCTGCTATAATTTTCTCCACTTTGTCTTTTATAAAACAATTGCTTTATACTAGAGAATAAATGCTCATTATTTAATTAATTAATTAATTAATTTTTTATTTGCTTCTTAGAGCCACTCCTGCAGCATATATGGAAATTCCAGGATGGGGGGCAAATCAGAGCTGCAGGTGCCAGCCTATACTGCAGCCACAGTAACACAGGATCCAAACTGTGTCTGTGACCTACACTTCAGTTGAAGACAATGCCGGATCCCTAACCCACTGAGTAAGGCCAGGGATTGAACCCACATCCTCATGGATACTAGTTGAGCTCATTACCGCTGAGTCACAATGGGACTCCCAGTGGTCATTATTTTAAATATTGCCTTGCTTCAACCTCATCTATGTTGCACTTGACATCTTATTTTTAATAAATAATCATTTTATGATACTTTGGTTATATTCTTTCCATTACCATTTTTTTTTAAAGTTTCTTAGTAGAAAAATAAAGGGCAAAAAGAAGCTATCTAGTTTGGGTAGGTTTATTATTTGGAAAATGGGCTGTTTAGGAAAAAGAAAAGATTAAATAAATAAATATTAAAAAAGAAAAAGAAAATATAAAAAGCTTATAAAGTTTAAATCTATAGATTACAGACTTTATTTACAAAATCAGCAATAAATTTGAGCTATATTACCATATAAATTTTAAGTATATATAACTATTATATGTATTATGAGATTTCTACATAAACATAAATCCTAAATTCTAAGTAAGCATGTTTATCCTGGTTATCACCATGAAGAGATTTGGTAATTTTGGTATATCCATGTTGAAACATCAGCTATACATACAAGTGATGAAAATTCATTCAGCATCTTCCAGTTTTATATCTTATATTGTCCTATTAGAATGGGTCTATGCATATACTATCTTGAGATGTTGAGAAAGGGGCTCTAGAATAGAATATCTCCCTGTGTAAATATTTTAATATACCTAGTATTTTAATACCAAGGGCTTTTTTATTACTAAATTTAATGACAATTATTAAAATATTTTGTACTTTAGATGAACTCAGGTATATATGGAATATGGCATTTAAAATGTTTTAATACACCCAAAACTTTTTTTTAATTTTATTTTTTTAGGGCTGCACCTGAGGCATATGGAGGTTCCCGGGCTAGGGGTCCAGTCGGGGCTATAGCTGTCAGCCTACACCACAGCCACAGCAATGCCAGATTCAAGCCATGTCTGTGACCTACACCACAGCTCACAGCAACACCCAGATCCTTAACACACTGAGTGGGGCCAGGAATCAAACCTGCAACCTCATGGTTCCTAGTCTGATTCGTTTCCGCTGAGCCACAATGGGAAATCCCAAAACTTTTTAAATGTGTTAAATTATTAAATGATCACACAAATTAAATTTTAAAAAGTAAATGATTGAATAAAACATTTAAAAAATATTTCATCTACTCGTTTGAAGTGCCTCTAATTCACCAACGCTCATTATTATATTTGAAGTGCCCCACCAACAATTTTGCCAGAAAAAAAAAGAATGTAAAAGAAGACAATGTCACTAGCAATTTTCAATAATCACAGAATCACAGTTTCTTTTTAAAAATGAACTTGAAATTCTTTGATTTTGATGCAAAAATCAACCATGCTAAATATAGGTATGCTAATATTTTCACTACTCTGTATTTATTCAGCTTGACAGTGTTTAATATTAGAGAGCTCTGAAATCCATTTGTCTTTCATTGAAAGTTCACTGGTTTTGTCACAGACAGAGGACAGATCATCTTTGTTTGTGCCTGTGCCCATGATGCTGACACAGGAACTCAACCAAGAGTTCAGTGCCAGCTTTTTTACCAGTCAGCTTGCTAAGCAGCATATGTCTGAATTGTACTGCTTGGATAGTTCTGAATATTCAAGCTGTAAACCCTTAAGGCAAGGATTATATCCATGGGAAACTGCATAATACAGAATGCTTTACCAACACATAGTAATCCATAACGGAATGCCCAAAAATGGAAACCAACTTGGTTTATGCACTTGACATACAAAGAAAGAAATAAACCCCCAATGCATTTTGTCTATTCATTTTTCCGGGCCTCTTTTTTTTCCTTCATCTTCTCTTAGAAAAAATCTACTTAAATCCCGATTTCATCGTCTCATATAAATTCTGATCAGATACAGAGATTTGTTATACGTTGAGCACAAGTTAACCTTTATTTTTAGACTTCCTGAGACTATATTATACCGTTCAGAAAACCATACAGAAGGACAAAAGAGAGCTGAGTAATTGTTAGTTAATTAAATATCTTATCACAGTATGTGTCAGTCCAGAGTTCCAGGGAGATAAATAATTATGACACATTCCTAAGTCTAGAAAATATGACCAAATGACTTTACATCCAAATCTGAGGGAAATATGGTTCAGCCTTAATGTGGTATGTCCTGTCAAGGGCACTATCTTTTAATGTAGTTTTAGTAGATTTTAGTGAGTTTATTGCAAAAGCAAACGAAAGTATGTTTTTTATTAACTTCTGGAGAATGACTTTTAAAACAACTTTTATTATAGAAACCATTGTTATCTTTTTCAATGAACTGAACTCTCAGGGTATAGATGGAGATAGGAGAATTTCATTATTTGTAAGAGCAAAAGAAACCTAAATGCCCACTCATCATTGTGTTGGTTGCTTCACTTCACCTGCCCATTTCTGTGGTCCTTTCCCTCATTTAAGCTGACCTTATGTTACCAATAAGGTGCGATGCTAAAGCCACCACAGGCAGAGGTTTGCTCTTTTCTCTGAGCTTTTTTCTTTCAGTTATGGTATTTCCATTACTTTTCAAAATGGTTAGCATCTGGTAATAATGCTTTTTCTTTCACTGCCCAAGTTCTGGTGAGTCAGAGAATAAAGTGATACAAGAGAATATCTCACTTCCTCTCTAAATCATATTTCAGTTCTCAATTGATACTTTCAGATTTCTGGGATTCTAAAAGATATTAACTATATAGATGGTATTAGATGCTGTGTTAGCAACTTGATGATATCTGTCCCATTTAATAGCTTTGCACAATGATTTTTATGAAAAAAAAAAATCCCTTCTCTTCACATCTGTTGTCTCAGATGTTTCCCATGTCTCAGGGCATGGGTAAAAACAAACCCCAGAAGTGTCTTCAAGAACAGATGATATATATGGCCTATAATTCATCTCCTGTAACAGTGTTGATCTATCCAAAAATACCACGTAATTGTTGCATAACTAAGAATGCAACGACTCATTCCTAGAATCTAGCCTTTATTCCCTGTGAAACCAACTCCTATGTCAATGCTAGCCGACCAGATTTTGTAAATGTACTTCAGAAAATGAATAGATAGAGTGAACATACGATTGACTACTTCACTTGGGAGGGAAATCCCAGTCTACCCAGATTTCTGTTTTCTCTCCTTGGAAGAATACAATTTTCTCAATTTATGCTTTTATGTTCTTTTCAAATTATAAGCATATCTTTTATATGCCTTATACAGTTGTACTAATATTAAAGAATAAAATGTTTAAAAATTAAATGTATGAAATTTATGCTACAGTTTAAAATTTAGTTTCAGAAACAAGAGGGGAAATGCTACTATCTTGTTCTAACATTTTCAGAAACTCTCAGAATTTCATTTTCACTGCACTTCATGAACCCCATAGTATTTACATTAACACATGGCTTGATATTTTATTCTATGTGGCTAGGTAATTTCTCAGCACCTTCTGCCATGCACACAAAATTTCTTCACGTCCACATACGGTCCATTCTCCCCTCCTGCCTTACAATAAAGGTTTCTGAGCTGACTTCCTTTACTCTATATTCAACCCAGCACATACTGTCATTTCTGAGCCACAGCCAAAGAATGTGCCAGTTGAGTGTCAACCACTGAATTTAACCAGGTAATAGAATAAAATTGAGAGAGGTTTAAAAAAAAATCATATGGAGTCAAAACATGCACAACAGATGCAATTAAAATATTTGAAATTGGGTGTGAGGTGGAAGAGGGCTCCGAATGGGTCTCAGCAGCAGCCGCTCCCCGCGGAGAGAGCATAGGTAGGTAGGCGGTCCCCGTCCACATCCTGGGAGAGAGAACTAAGGCGCCAAGAAAAGTCCCGTCCCAAAAGCGAGATCTGAGAAGGAGCCGCTCTCGTTCCCCCCACAGAAGACGTTCCAGGTCTCCAAGGCGACATAGATCCACATCTCCCTCCCCTTCTCGACTGAAAGAAAGAAGAGACGAAGAGAAGAAAGAAACAAAAGAAATAAAGAGCAAAGAACGTCAGATTACTGAGGAAGACTTAGAGGGCAAAACAGAGGAAGAAATAGAAATGATGAAGTTAATGGGATTTGCCTCCTTTGACTCTACAAAAGGAAAAAATGTGGATGGCTCTGTAAATGCCTATGCCATAAATGTGTCTCAGAAGAGGAAGTATAGGCACTACAGGAATCGAAAAGGTGGATTTAACAGACCTTTGGATTTCATTGCATGAGAATTGGAATGCTGAAGAATGATGTTTTCCCCTCATCTTGATCAGAGCTGTGGATTTTGTATTTTGTATTTAATGTTCATCAAAAACAGGATCACAGTCCTTCCTCCTTGTAAAGTGAGAAAATTTTATTTATGATGTGTGTAGTTCACTTACCCTGCCTCAAAAAAAGAAGGTTAGGAGTTCCCGTCGTGGCGCAGTGGTTAACGAATCCGACTAGGAACCTTGAGGTTGCGGGTTTGGTCCCTGGCCTTGCTCAGTGGCTTAATGATCCAGCGTTGCCGGGAGCTGTGGTGTAGGTTGCAGACGCGGCTTGCATCCAATCCAGCGTGGCTCTGGTGTAGGCTGGCAGCTACAGCTCCGATTGGACCCCTAGCCTGGGAACCTCCAAATGCCGCGGGAGTGGCCTAATAAATAGCAAAAAAAGACAAAAAAAAATTAAACAAAATTAAAAAAGGAGTTTAAATATTACATTTTTTTCCTTTAGGAAATACCGTTTGGGGCAGTCATCAACCGCATTTTTTTGTCCTTATACCTATGGAAGCTGTATATGGTCTCTTCTTGGATGCTCCTTAGGACTTTTTAAAACTCATGAAAGTAATTTGGAAGTAAGTTTCTCAAATTAAGCAATATTTCTAAAAAAAAATAAAATAAAATATTTGCAATTAGTAAAAAATTTTGCATTGTCTTTTTCCAATGAAATGTCTAACACTCTTGACATCAGCTTACCTCATGGCAAAAAACCAACAAGGAACCTCTTATTCTGCAGACATTTCAACTTAACTATGGTCTTTATTTTTTTTAAATGACAATTTTATTTACTTGAGAAATATATTAGCATTCATAAACACTATAAGCAGAATGGTTGAAGACATAACATTCATAAAAATGGACTATATGCCAGCTTATAAAGCAAATTAACTATATGCTTAAAATAATATGAAGAGAAAAAGAATACAGATTATAGGCATGATCATGTTTTTATAGCATCAAAATGACAACCATTCTAAAAGTATCATAAAATTTATGGATGTAAGAGATGAGTAATTGCCTCAACACTGGCAAGTTTCAAATTGATTTAATGGTTGTGATACAAAATAAGGAATGAAAGATATGGAATTCAGGAGGTATCTGATTTAGATCAATGACTATAGCCAAACATTTTGGAAGTTAAAGAAAATAGGAGCAATGAAAGTACTGGTCCAGACCTTCCCATTACCAAATTCAAATGGAATTTATTTGTTGCCTTTGGGCAGTTTCACTTACTTTGCCTGAAATTTCTGAGTTTTTAAAAATATGTCAAATACTGTTGTATTTATCCAATATCTATACCTTTTTTCCTCCTTCATTTAAGGTATCACGATTATGTTTGGTACAAGATTTTCAGTAAGATGGGATGCTCCATTAAATTCCTTCCATCCTGGGTAAAGTTCACTTTCTCAGCTAAGTGAAGAGTGTTTACTTCATTATCCTTTGCCAATGACTGCTTTCAAAGATAGACACATACCCCAAATATAGAGTATTAAAAAGACATTTTATTTGAAGAATGCCACACCCCAAAAAGAGATAGGTAAAAAACATCCCTACTTTCATCTTGCCTTGAATTCAGCAGTGCTATGATTCTTGATGCTGTGACCTCTTCTGCCCATAAAGAAACATGCCTAAAGACAAAGGGCCCAATAGGCAAGAATAGAAGAGGCAGGATGAAATCAACAAGAGAGATCTCTGATGTTTTCTTTGAGTGGCTGCATCTACCCTTAAAATGCCTATCTCAAAACTTACTATAAAGTGAAATGATTATACACCTTAAGTGCTTAAGCCATTTTAATTCGAGTGGTTTTGTTTCCTGCAAGCATCATAAACAACACATATTTAAACTTGCCTCAAAAAAAAATAAAGACTAAATAGGGATTATTATTAGGGTTGTAATGCATAACAGACAAAATTTTACTATACTACGAGGATAGGATACATATATGTCATACAGGGGAAAAAAGCTGAGTTAAGAATAGTTTCATTCATGGAAATATAAGAAATGATGAACTTGAAAACACAGTTTTAAAAGAAGATAAGGAAGATCAAGCAATCACAACTAACAAATATGTCATTACATACTTAAGTGCTGAACAGAAACTTTGTCAAATTTAACTATAGATTTTATTCAACTAGCGTGTTTTTCATTTTAATTTTTTGATGCTTCTTTCAATATATATATTTTTCAAATTATGAATAGACTTTTAATTCATGAATTTAAAAATATTTCAACTTTATAACAGAATCTTTTCTGGTTCCATACACTTTTTAGGATTCTTTGCTCTATTTTCTGTGAAAATGCTTTATGTTACTTTCCATAAGGTCTGCATTGAATATGTAGATGGATTTGAGTAGGATGGGTATTTCAAAATATTAATTCTTTCAATACATGATCATGGACTATCTTTCTCTTTCTTTGTGTCTTCTCCAAGTCCTTTCAACAATGTCCTACAGTTTTCAGTATATAGGTCTTTCACCACTTGGCTATATTTATTCCTAGTATTTTATTCTTTTTAATATAATTATAAGTGGGATTATATCTTAATTTCTCTGACAGTTTGTTATCACAGATAGAAATACAACATATACTTGTATGTTTATTTTGTATCCTGATACTACCTCATTTATTAGTTCTAACAGTTTTTAGTAACATTTTTAGAGTTTTCTATGTATAAAATCATGCCACCTGCAAATAATGAGAGTTTTACTTCTTCCTTTTCAATTTGGATGTGTCTTTTATTTCTTTTTCTTACCACATTGCTCTGACTAGGAATTCAAATACTGCATTGAATACAAGTATTCAAAATGGGCATTCTCATCTTCTTCCTGATCTTAGAGGAAAAGCTTTTATCTTTTCATTGTTGAATATGATGTCAGTTGTGGGCATGTCATATATAGCTTTTATTATGTTCAGTTACATTCCCTGAACACCCACTTTATTGGGAGTTGGAATCATAAATGGATGTTGGATTTATCAAAAGCTTTTCCTGAATATACTGAGATAATAATATTCCTTCATTTATTTTATTTATTTTTTACAGCCATACCCACGGTATATGGAAATTCCCAGGCTAGGGGTCGAATTGGAGCTGCAACTGCTTGCCTACTCCACAGCTACAGCATTACAATATCCGAGATATATCCATGAGCTACGGTGCAACCTGCAACAAAGCTGGATCCTTAACCCACTGAGCAAGGTCAGGGATCCAACTTGCAAACTCATAGACTATGTTGAATTCTTAACTCACTGAGCCACAACAGGAACTCCCTCCTTCATTTTGTTAATGTGGTATATCACACTGACTGATTTGCAAATGTTGAATCATCCTTGCAGCCCTGGAATAAATCCTACTTGATCATGGTGTAACATCTTTTGCATGCATTAATTTGGGTTGCTGATATTTTGTTGAGAATTTTTGCATCTAGGTCCATCAGGGATATTGGCCTGTAATTTTCTTTTTTTGTGGTGTCCTTGTCTGGTTTTGGTATAAGTTAGCTGGCCTTGTAAAATTAGTTTGGAATGTTCCTTCCTCCACTATTCTTTGTGAAGGATTGGTATTAATTCTTCTTTAAATGTTTAGTAGAATTCACCAGTGAAGCCATCTTGTCCTGGACTTTTGTTTTGGAAAAATTTTCAATTACTGATTCAGTCTCCTTACTAGTAATTGACCTGTTTAGATTTTTTATTTCTTCATGTTTCAGAAGGTTGTATATTTCTAAAAATTTCTCAATTTCTTCTGGGTTTTCCAATTTGTTGGTGTATAATTATTCAGAGTGGAGTTCTCTTGTGGCATAGCAGGTTAAGTGTCTGGCATTGTCACTGCAATTGCTTGGGTTACTGTTGTGGCGTGGGTTTGATCCCTGGTCTGGGAACATCCATATTCTGCAGGCATAGCAAAAACAAAAACAAAACTATCCAAAGTATTCTCTTATAATTCTTTGTATTTCTGTGGTATAAATTATGTTTCCTGTTTCTGATTTTATTTATTGAGTCCTTTATCTTTTTTCTTGCTGAGTCTAGCTAAAGATTTCACAACTTTGTTTATATTTTCAAAGCGTTAGCTCATAGTTTGATTATTTTCTATTGTCTTTTTCATCTCACTTTCCATATAATCTTAGTTATTGCTGCTAACTTTGGCTTTTGTTTTTACTTCTTTTTCTAGTTCCATGAGGTATAAAGTTAGGTTCTTTGAGATCTTTTCGTTCTTGATATAGGCATCTGTCACAATGGATTTCCCTGTTAGAAATTCTTTTGCTGCATCCTATAAGTTTTAGGATGTAGTATTTCCATTTTCATTTTTTCTCAAGGTATTTTTTATTTCTTCCTTGACCCATTGCTTATTCATGATAGCTTTGAGCTAGTCAATGTGCATCTATTTCACTCTCTTTACCATAATTAATTTTTTTTCATTTAAGGATAACCTCTCCATATTCCAACTGAACGAATCCTTCAAAAATGTAAATAGGATCATATTCCTCTTTGTGGCACAGAATCTCCCATTGGCTTTCCATCTAAAAACAGTTTAAGGGACATGGCCAGCGACAATCTCTTACTTTCTACTCCTTCCTCTCCTGACTCTGACTTCCATCTTTACCTCTATTACAAATACCATGCCTCAGCCTTTCAAAGTATTTGTGAACACCCTAGTCTTCTTCTCTGATGTTCTCACTCGATATACCTGCATTTCTGCTTCACTCATTTTAGGTTTCTCTGCAAATGACACCAGGGGCATGAGGATGCATAAAACAACATTTGTAGGTGCACACACAGACACACACACAGAAATCACATGCATTAGCCAAACATACACCATACACTCAGTATACATTGATCACATAGTACTCATGCAGACACACATACACTGTGAACACACACCAGACAGCACACAAATACACCTATATCACACATATTCCACCATCCCCTAGTTCTCTTACCCTGGTTTATTTTTTTCTCTACTGATAATCTCTTCATCAATCTATTGTGTATATATGTGTGTGTGTGTGTGTGTGTGTGTATAGTTAATTTATATATTATCTCCCTCCCTCCAAGGCAATGTAAGTTCTTAAAGTGTAGGCATTTGCCTAGCACTTGCCTTTTCTCCAGTTTTTAGAACAATGCCTGGTATATACTAGATGACAATTATTTATTGCCTGAATAAGTGAATCTGATTCTTTCAGAACTGTAGTACATTAGTTATATTATATACCTTTTTATGTAGAGATATTATTTAATTTGATAGATTATGCAAAAATATATTTCCTTTATACAAGATATAATATGTAATCCTGTCAAAATATGTTTATAGGAAGTAAATAAATACAAAGTTTTCAATTTCATATCTATATTATCTTTCATGAGGCTTGATGTTTACATAGTGTTTTAAAGTACTTCTGGGGGTAGCATTATAGAAAATAACATAAACATGTCATTTCTAAAAGTGTGAATCCCATATGGCTTGTTCATTTCAAAAACAAGCAAAATGAAACAGGAATGATTAATTTACAATTTTTTGACAATGATAGTTTTTTTGACTTGTGCATTAAGAAGCATTACTACCTCATACGAAAACTTTTAGCCATTTATCCTTATTCAGTTGATTAAATACATCTTCCCAAAGTTAAAATGTTTGAGGCTTTCTGAAAAGATGCCTCAATAGGCAGATGGGAAATTGAACTTCAATTCTATATTTCAAGGATCATACTTGAATAGAAACTTTCATGATGATGTTTTATAAAACATTTGTAATTTCCAGTATAAAAATAGGAAAAGTAAAAGAGTGGGTTGTTTGTATTCAAGGTGAGCTCTTCTTAACTATGTTTTTGTTAAAAATAAAATGTTAAGCTGGAATAAGCATCAAAATCATATGTTTCTAGAAGATTATACATCTTTTAAATGCATTGTTTCATTTCTTAAAACAAAGAGATTTTGGAAATGCCTCGATGCTAGCACTATAGTTTTGTGAACTTAACTTTCTTTGAGCAACAGCTTGCTCACCTGTAAAATGTGGCTGTTAGAATATCAATTTTATTCAGTCTATGTGAGTATCAAGTAAAATAAATGTGATACTTTTATGATGAGGGCTGAAAGATAAAAGGAAGTGTCCAAATTAAATGGAAGGGGAAAAATAAAGAAGCAGACATGTTTTATAGAATATAGCCTATAAGAAAAAGTAGAAGTAGAGAGAGCAGTGACATATTTAGAAAACAAAACAAAATGATCAGTGTATAACAAATATATAACAAAATATAATCCCTTTATTTGTGGTTTCATGTCCCAAGATTTATGTAACATTTGATCACCTGCAATCCCAAAATATTAAATGGAAAATTTCAGAAATAATCAATTCATACATTTTCAATTGCATGACATCCAGTGTAGCATGATGTGATCACTTGCTATCTTGCACTGTCCCACCCAGAACTGTGAATCATCCCTTTGTCCAGTAGATGCCACCCACTGGTCAATTAGTAGCGGGGCTCAGTGGTCATATTAACTGTCAGGGTACTGTAGTGTTTGTGATTAAGTAGACCTTAATTTACCTAATAATGACCCCGAACACAAGAATTGCAATACTGGCAATTCAGATAGGCCACAGAGAAGTGTAAAATGATTACTTTAAATATAAAAGAGGTAAAAATTCAAGGACAGAAAAATGTATGCTGAAGTTGATAAGATCTATGATAAGAACAAATCCTCTATTCTTGAAATTGTGAAGAAAGAAAAGGAAATTTGTGCTAGTTTTGCTATTGCACATCAAACTACAAAAGTTATAGCCATACATGATAAACACATACAAAACAGAAGTAGATCCACAGGCACCGAAAACAAACTTATGGTCACCCAAAAAGAAAGGGAAGGGGGTAAATTAGGAGTTTGGGATTAACATATACACACTACTACATATGAAATTGATAGGCATTCCCATTGTGGCTCAGCAGTAATGAACCCAAGGATGTGGGTTCATTCCTGGCTTCACTCAGTGGGTTAAGGATCCAGTGCTGCCATGAGTGTGGTGTAGGTTGCATATGTGGCTTGGATCTGGGGTTGCTGTAGCTGTGGTGTAGGCTGGCAGCTGCAGCTCCAATTCAACCCCTAGCCTGGTAACTTCCATATGTGGTGGGTATGGCCCTAAAAAAGACAACAAAATAAATAAAAAATAATAATAAGATAAAATTGATAACCAGAGTTTCCACTGTGGTGCAACAGGATGCAGGTTTAATCCCCTGCCCAGCACAGTGGGTTGAGGACCCAGGGTTGCCTCAGTTGCAGAGTAGGTGGCAACTGTGACTTGAATCTGAGCCCTAGCCTAGCAACTTCATATGCCACGGGGAGGCCAAAAAATGAATAAAAAAAATAAAACAACCAACAAGAATCTACTGTATAGCATAGGGAACTATACTCAATATTTTGTAACAAGCTATAAGAGAAAAGAATCTGAAATACACACACACACATATAACTGAATCACTTTGCTATATACATGAAACACTGTAACACTGTAAATCAACTATACTTAAAAAGGTTTCTTTTTAAAGATGGAAAAGGGATTGTAGCACAGCTTGGGGATGCTGGGAGTTTAGTTTCAGACCACCACAATAAAATGAATTATCACAATAAATCGTCATATGAATTTTTGGGTTTCCCAGTGTACATAAAAGTCATGTTTACAACACACTCTAGTCTATTATGTGTGCAGAAGCATTATATCTAAAAAAAAAAATGTACATATCTAATTTAAAAAATACTTTTTTGCAAAAAAATGCTAACCATCATCTGAGCTTCAGCAACTCACATTAGTTAACATCAAACAAAGATCACTGATCATGGATCACCACAACTAAGGCAATAATAATGAAAACATTTGAAATTGTAAGAGTTACCAAAATATGATACAGATAAATAAAAATAAAAGCCGTTAAGAAAATGGCACTTGATGCAGGGTTGACACAAACCTGTTATTTGTAAAAAGCACAGTATCTGCGAAGTGTAATAAAATGAAACGGAGTTAAAAGGTGTGCCTATATACTGGTACAAGACATTTTGATATAGAAAATTTATTCACATAACTTTTATTACAGTATATTATTATAATTGTTTTTATTATAAGTTTCTATTTTCAATCTCTTACTGTACCAAATTTACAAATTAAACTCTATGATAGGTATGGTGGTATAATGTGGGTTGTTGGGTACAGCTGTTATTTATTTGAGGATATTTCCAAATTGTTTCTTCAAGGATGATATTCCTTGTCTGTATGGTTACTGAAGTCTCAGTTCCATTATCTCTGTGGTTAGCCAGTGACTTGACAGATTTCCTTGAGTATCTGAATCCAGTAGAAAATAAAGGAAAAATAGGTATTCTGTCTCTTTAAGTTTCCTCCACAGATGCAACCTAGGAAGTTACTTTAGTGCAAGGAGGCAAAAACATGACAGCCATCCCTTGCACTGATCCTTAAGTGAATCAGCAGGCAAGTAAAAATGTACCCCCACCACCAAACTTTGGAGGACAAGATTATTATGGCATAACTAGCACCAGTAAGCCACACCAGGAACAGCAACCAGGAACTCAGCCCACCATTCCTACAGCTGCCTGTCTTGGGGCTGGAAGAAGGGAGATGGTAACTTTTATGCAAACACCAAAATCGCTTCAAATATATCACCTTTCAACTTCAAGCCCTCCTTGTAATGCTATAAGTGTTTAATTATACTTCAGAAATCTATAATATTTGATTGTCATGGTTCTTGCAGCTCATAGTTTTTTCATTGCTTAGATTGACTCCTGGAACTTTCTACTCTAAATCTCCAATAAAGGTACTCCCATAACACCAATATATATTTTAATGACATGCTCTACCTCTTTTATTTGTACACTCTGATACCCCTTATTAATTTCCTTTGTGGTTAAGTCAACAAATATTATGTTTTTTTCACAATATTTAATTCTATTATTTTACTAATTATATAAATTTTCCACTGCAAAAAAATCCGTATTTTTATTCTCATCTTTCACTTCCTGATTATATATTTTTTTAAATTCTACATATTTTTCCCAGTTTTACTCAGATATGATTGATATATAACATTATGTAACTTTAAGGTGTAAAATGTAACGATATGATGCATTTAATATTCCAAAGTGATTACCAAAATAGTGTAGGTTAACGCCTCCATCATCTCACATAATTACAATTTTTTTGTATGATAAAATATTTAAAACCTACTCATAGTACCTTTCAAGTATATAACACAGTACTGTTGACCATAGTCACTATGCTATGTATTAGGTCCACATAAATTTACTCATCTTGTACTTGGAAATTTATAGCCTTTGGCCAATGTTTTCCCATCTCCCAAACCCCAGCCCCTGAAAACTGTCACTGCATTTTCTGTTCAGCTTTTTAAGACTCCACATATAACTGCTCTAATATAGTATTTGTCTTTCTCTGATTTATTTCAGTTAGCATAATGCTTTCAAGATCCATCACAAACAGCAAGATGTCCTTCTTTCTCATGGCCAAGTAATATCCTGTTGTGAAATATCCCATCTCTTTTTATCCATTCATTTCTCAAAGAATATTTAACTTGTCTCAGTATGTTGGCTATTATAAACAATGCTATAATGAATATAGAAGGACAGATATCTCTTCAAGATCTGGATTTATTTGCTTTGGATATACAACCAGTAGTGGCACTGATATCACTAAATTGTCTGTATTTTCTTCAAGCTAACTGAATTTCCTTAAAGCAGTTTTTTGAGTTATTTATTGAATAAACTGCAGCACTCCATGGTTTTTTTTTTTTTTTTTGAGGTGGGTTGCTAGAAGATTATTGTACTCTTCTGGTGTTATGTTTACTTGATTTTGCACAATCTTGAAGTTCTGTGTTGCTGTCTTTGCATTTGAGGTAGTAATCACCTGCTCCAGGCTCCACACTTTGACTTCAGGAGAGAAATACCTTTTATTTGTCTGCTAGGGATTCTGAGGCTTTATCAGACCTTCTATGGATAGGCCTGTTCCACACTCTTTGCTTTTTCTTGTGGCAAGATTCTTACATTTATACCCCTTCTCACCATCCCACAATTCACCAGGCTGGGCATTCACAGGCTCCTTTTTGCTTTCCCAAGGGAAGTGATAAATTTCAAGTCTGTGGTCTCTCTCTGGTCTACAGATTCAGGCTGGCTTTCTGCACATGATCACTAGCCATCTCTCAAGTCTTGCTCTAACCATCATCATGAGTATACACAGGGAACTGACCATGGGGTATGAGAAAGTGTGGCTGAGGCACACAGTGCTGGGGGTGCCCATGGGGCAGTTAGGTATCCACAGGGGAGGCATCCCAGAAGTCATGTGTGGGCCTCCTGATAGAGTCTGTGATGTAGTTCAGTAGGAGCCATATCCCTTTGACACCTCCTTCTCTAAGCCTGGGCTTCTATTCTCACTACTGTCCACTATCCCCTAGTCATGACTCGGAACTCTGGATAGGGCAAAAGAAAAATGGGTGCCTCTGCTGGGAAAGCTGGTCATTCACTCACATGCTCTCACCTTCCTCCATAGAAAAACAGAACAAAAGGGCACTTCATGCACTGAGCTGTGTTGCTTTGAGGGTTCCATGACACAGGTAAAGTTAATCTGTTCTTCTAAACTATCCTGTGAGTCTAATCTCAAAATTTTTTTTCTGCTCCAGCAATGGCTGGAACTTATCTGAACTCCTGAACTGTCTGTTACAAAGGCATTCTCATCCATGGGTGATTGTATAAGTCAGTGTTCTTCAGTGGTTCCTGGACAAGAGGAGCTGGAGCTGGTTCATGGGCCACTTCAGAGTCCAAAGCCAAGACTGAGATCTGTATAACCATTATCTGATGCATGGGGAAGGGGAACCCCTCCTGGGTTCCTTAGCATATGGTGCTAGGTCCCCACACTCCCTCAAAGGCACTTGTGACTGTGGATGGATACTAAATTGTCCCTGAGGGAGAGATATGAGTGAGGGATGTCTTCTTCACTCATCTTGCTGATGTCACTCCCTAATCTTATTTTTACATCAAAAGTTGGTTCACCTAGTTTTATTATTCATAAGAAAAAAATAAACATTGTGTATCTGGATTTTCAGAAAAAGTAATTTTTCCAATGTTAGTGATTATAATCCTTGACTGCACTATCAATTCTCTTTGTTCTTGAGAAAATGCAATCTTGTTGGGAAAGCTAATGAATTGGTAATTTAAAGGAATAATTTAAAATTTAAAAGTTTGGGTACTAATTATTATTTTGTACCTGTATGAAATAAATTGAATTCATGGATAAAGAATCAGACAAATGACTTCCTTTATATAGATTTTTCCCAAAAATGTATAATTAAGAAAAATAAACTTTATCCTTTGTCTTCAAGAAAAAGTTATAATCTAGTGAAATATTGAATCACACAAAATGATAAATTATCACTTTTGTCTCAAAAGCTGGAATTAGATGATAAATGACCACAGAGCAAAGTCGAACAGTTAAGTGCACAAAGGAAAAAGTTGCGAAAATCAATTGTATTATAGATTGCCGTCACCGGCTATATACTCCTTTCTTAAACTATTTTAAAGTTAGTAGCACATTCATTGCAAATTGCATCAGATTTGGCCTTGCTTTTGAAGTTGACAGCATTAGCACTTGAATTTCTAGTGGAAAAAAGAAATTTAAAAGGATAAAAATGTTCTTCTATGGGAGTTCCTTAGCTATCTAGAAATATGTTCCTATAATTTTAAAGCAGATGAGGTAATAATTTTTTCCTATTAGTTTTATTTCCTAAGCAGTTTTTTATTCCATATTTGAATATAAGTTTTGATGTGATTTTATGAACATGAATAATTATTTTTATGATGATTTCTAGATATTAATCTGAATAAAACAGACATGTGTAAAACAATCTGGTAGAGATCTTTAGGTTTCGGCTATAGGTCTTTGCAAGCAGTTTATTCCACATACATAAACTAAGTTTCATTTTAAAGTAGATAGTAAAATGAATAATAAAACAGTATAATTTGCCCTAAGTGAACTTCAAATACAAAAGAGAAGCATAGATGTCAATACTGTAAGCCATTTAGTAGACATGCTATTTTTTTTTCTTGCATTACTTTCTCAAAGTACCTAGCCCTTTCAAATACAGAGATGTTGAAAATATTAAAATATAGTAGAGACTGTTATATTACAGTGTTTCTACAAGGCTGTTATTAAAGTGTTTCTACTTCTAAGAGACTGAAGTATCAGACTCTTTGTAAATGTCATGTCCAGTTTGTTAATGAAATAAACTTGCCATATGGTCATAGTCTATTTTGTGAAAGATTTAATACCATAATTCTCTGAAACCATTTGATTAAACCAAAAAAAAAAATTGTTCTTGGTTTAGGAAAGAAAAGAACAGCTATTATCTATAGCTCAGAGCTAGAAAAAGCTGGCAGAGAGGCCCTAGAACAGAAAGAATACTCAAATGCTGGAATACTGGCTAGAAAATCTAGAGAATTCTGTGGATTTCTCTGCAGGAGAATTCTTGATTCCACATTCAAAATATTTGAACTTAGGCATGAACTGAAAATAACTAAAGATACCAAATTCTCTACCTAACTTTATTAAAGACTATATTGACTCAGTTCCTTACACAATTTGCTTGACAAAAGAAAAACTGCACCCATTCCTGTAGTAAATATTTATTTGAGCCTCTACTGTGCTGTCAAATAAAATGCCAAATATATAGTAAAAAAATTATAAGACATCATGGCAAGTCATAATAAACTGTTGTGAGAGAGTAAATAGTCGATGGAAGAAACTAAAAGATTACTTAACTGTTAGACTTTTCAGGCAAGGAACTGAATGAAACTATTAGAAATATGTTTTAAAATGAGGTACAAAATGATGGCACATGTGAACAGATGAATGAATTACAGCAGAAAGGTGAGAAATGTAGAAAAAGCCAATGCTAGAAAAGGAGAGTCTCAGAAATTAAGGATTCTGGCAATGGGCTTAAGCACAGACTAAATTCACCAGAGTAAAAAAATCAGTAATCTTGAAAGTGTGTTGATAAATTTATCCAAACAAGTAAAAAAAGACAAAAATAATGGTAGGGAAGTGGAGGAAATAGAAATTCCTGTATCTTTCACTCTTGATCTAATTAGCAACAACCAAAAGATTTTTGTTTGTCTTTTTTTTTTTTAATCATTTTAGGGCCACACTCACGGCATATGGAGGTTCCCAGGCTAGGGATCCATTCAGAGCTGTAGCCGCCGGCCTATGCCATTAGCCACAGCTGCAGCAACCAGATCCGAGACGCATCTGCAGCCTACACCACAGCTCACAGCAATGCCAGATTCTTAACCCACTGAGCGAGGCCAGGGATAGAACCCTCAACCTCATGGTTCCTAGTCAGACTCATTTCCACTGTGCCACAATGGGAACTCCCAATTTTTGTTTTTCAGTGGTTCTCCTAGAAAAGACAAACCTTTAAAAAATTTATTTTCACATAACTACATTTAAAAATTGAGATGAGCGCATTTTTTTTTTCTTAAAAGTGAAAAATCATTAGTGATATATACTTAGCTCACTCTCTTCCAGGAAAGAATACTGTTTTCCTTTTCACCATGGAAGTCTCATTAATGTTCACTCCCTTCATCCTTATTAACAAATGTCCATATAAGATAGCTAATAATTGCTAATTAATTATTTAGGTTAGAAAAATATGTTCCCATTACTTTGAGGAAGTAATTCATATATCCCAGTATTACACATCCCATTTCTCTTGATCAGAAAACATTTTAAAAATATTTTACACTTTCATAATTTATTTGTGTAAATGTATGAAGTATGTAATCATCCCTTTCATATTAAAAGCAAATTACAATAATAATTGGTAGAAATGAACGAAGTAACAGTAGATTCAATATGTTATTCAAGAAATATCTAACAATGTTATCTACTTATTTCATTTCAACTGCATCATGTTTCAAAATCAGAGAAAAAGTAATGCAATGTATTTTTTTCTGCCAAGTTACTATGAGTAAAACAGAGGTTCTCCCAGGATTTATCTAAAATTATCTGTGAAGGTGACAGGTTAATAAAAATATTATTCAAAGACATTTCTCCCTCACTTATCTTACTGCTGACAGTGTAAAAAAATCTCACATAGGCTAAAGTCAGCTATACATTCAAATCAGTAGAAAAGTTCAGTGTTATGGGAAAAAAAATAATATTTTGAAGACATTTTAACACTATCATTACAAATTGAATTCTTAAATAGTCTCTTAAAAACTGATGTTTTTATAAGTGCATGAAAAGTATAACTAAATCACAGGCATAGTGACATGAAAGTATGAAAGTTATTTTCCAGCTACCCTACATCTTATGGAATTCCTGTTCCTTACCCTTGTAAGGAACTCAGTCAAGTCCAAAAATATGTTTCTCTATGTTTAATTATTGGATGGCCAGAAACTCCCTTTCACAAAATGAACATCCTCTGGGAGATAAAAATAGCAGAACCCAAAGAAAATCATGTCAAGATTTTTCCAGAGGTACTATCTGTCTGTCTGTCTGTCTATCTATCTATCGATCTATGCTTTGTTTATTTTAGTAACATCCTGAAATGTTCTAAAATAGCTTTTATATTTTTCTTTTTAACTCTCTTCCCTTTCACGTCACTTTTCTGTGTTTGTATTTTCCTTGATTTTGTGCCAGTATTTTGTAAGTGCTTTATGGTACACAAAATTGTCAAATTGGAGCTGTAGCCACCAGCCTACACCAGAGCTACAGCAACGCGGGATCCAAGCCACATCTGCAACCTACATCACAGCTCACGGCAACACCAGATCCTTAACCCACTGAGCAAGGCCAGGGATCGAACCCACAACCTCATGGTTCCTAACTGGATTCGTTAACCACTGAGCCATGACGGTAACTCCTTATTCAAATGTTTTATGTGTAATAGTCAAAAATGGGAAACATCACAGATATGTATCAATTTAGTAACAGATGAATACTGTATATCCTAACAATAGAACACTATTTAGCAAAAAGAAAGGAAAAACAACAATATAGGAGAATCCCTACATAGTTTTGTTGCGTGACAAAAACCAGCCCTCCTGCCCCAAAATCATACATGCTATCATTCCATTTATGCAAAATTAGGAAATATGAGATAAATTAAAAGTCTGATAATATATAGTGAGCAACAATGAATCACTAACCTTCAAGATGCTCAGGCTCCCTTTTTAAAACTGGAGAGTAGAGCTAATTAGTGATTTTATGTACTTCAATGTTATAAAGAGATCTTTGATATTCTGGTGTAAATTTTAGCATTTACTACTACAATATAAAAATTTTGATTTTCAGTACTTTATATTCAATCCAGATCATTTTTAAACAATAATTAGTCTATGGATAATTTAAACATTTGGTTCTAGCTAAGAAATCCAAATACATACTTCATATAATGATATGCATAGTTATATATGTATATAAATATGTAATTTCATATAATATATATGATACACATTGTATATGTATTCAATCATTTTCTTTAACCGCAACTAATGATGCACAAATGATTTTTAATTATCATGGAAATGCTTAAAATAGCAACCATTTATTTATTTTCAATTTTCCTTATGATTTTTCTTTAGCTATCTTCTTGGCAGTTATGCATAGTTAAATTCTGGTAGTTAAATTCCGGGCATGGAACCAAAGCAAGCTCTTTCCTCAATTATTCCACATCTTCATAAGAGAGAGAAAGAGACAAACTGAAGCACGTAGCTAGCATTGACAAGTTTTATTTTCAAAGGAAAACTGATAGTACTTGAAAGTTAATTTCGTTAAACCCTTAAAACAGATTGTACTGCATTACGAAAGGGGGTTTAATTTTAGTTTTATTGCGATGTGGCCAAAGTTTGTTTACCTTTCTACTCATAGCGTATCAATCTGTGTGATATGACAATGACATCACATTTGGACTCTTCTTGGAAACGGATATTCCATACAAGTATAACACAAATTCTCTTAATGGCCATCCAGAAGGAAAAATAACAAAGAATCAAAAAATCTTTGTCATTAGATGGTCTATAAAGTTTGTATTTAAAATTATATCCTATCAATGTATATTTTCAACTTGGTTTTGTAGTGTATCACATAGAAACTTGTAAGATTATAGAAATGTGTTTTAAATGTGAAATGTTAAAATCAAATGATATTTATTTATTTTGAAAAATATATTTATATAATTAAATTTACTTTTTTTTTCCACTGTTGGTGGGAATGAAAACTGGTGCAACCACTATGGAAAACAGTATGGAGGTTCCTTACTGAGCATACATCTGGAGAAAACAATAATTTAGAAAGGTACATACACTCCAACGTTCATTGCAGAATATTTACAATAGCCAATTCATGGAAGCAACCTAAAATGTCCATCGACAGAGGAATGGATAATGAACATGTTGTCCATATATATATAATGGAATATTTCTCACCCATAAAAATGAATGAAATAATGCCACTTGCAGTGACATGGGTGGACCTAGAGATCATTATACTAAGTGAAGTCAGACAAAGACAAATGTCATATGATATCACTTATGAGTAGAATCTAAAAAAAAATACAAATGAACTTATTCACAAAACAGAAACAGACTTAGAGACTTTGAAAACAAAATGTATGGTTACCAAAGGGGAAACATTAGGGGAGGGATAAATTAGATGATTGGAGTAACATATACATACTAAATAGATAATCAACAAGAACCTACTGTATAGCACAGGGAACTCTACCCAATATTCTGTAATAACCTATATAGGAAAAGAATCTCAGAAAGAATGGATATATGTGTATGTGTAACTGAATCACACTGCTCTAATCTGAAATTAATACAACATTGTGAATCAATTATACTCAATATAATTTTTTAAATAATAAAATTTACATATTTGATCCTGTTTATTATATTTGTTTCCTTAGACATATTAACCCAACTAATAAAGTGGACGGATACTAGAAACAGAACATCCAAATACGCTCTTATTTTTTAAATAAAATTTACCTAAATCAAGTGAGAAATCATTCAAAAAACTATTTTTATTCTAAGAACATGTACAACCAAACTATATTCCTAACTTATAGTTTAATTAATAATTTAATACAAGTACAAATTAGATATATTTTTAAATCTTCAAAAATATCCAACCTCTTAGTCTTCCTGCAGTTTTTAAAATAATTTCCAATATGCATTTCTTTTTCATTATAGGGCATGAAAATATAAGAATATGACTGAACTTTACTGCACACTTCAACAAATTCATTTTATATGAAATAAAATGAATGACAATTCTATCATATTTTAAAAATATGTACATTTGAAATATTGGAGCCCATTACCTTTGTATAAAACAACATTCTCTAATGAAAAGTTTAAACGTCTAAGTTCATCTTTAAATCTCTAAACAAGTCTTTTAGAAAAAGAAAAAAGAAAGTAATGTAATTTCACAACCCAGCTTTGCCAAATTTAGTCAAAATAATTAGGCAAATCTTGACTATGTAAGATTTTCCACCTGTAGAAGTTATATTTAATATTATGCCATAAGTTAGAAATCTAAATTATATATTTAATTTATTATAATATATGCTTATGTATTTATAAAAATATGTTTTACCCCAGTCACATGCCTTCATTTTTATTCTCCTTTAACATTTATATGGAAGACTAAACTGCCATGTTTTATTAGTTTTATTCCATAGTATTTTTTTTGCTTTTATTTATTTATTTATTTTGCTTTATTTTATTATTATTATTTTTTTTAGGGCTGCACCCATGGCACATGAAGGCTCCCAAGCTAGGGGTCTAGGGAGCTACAGCTGCCAGTCTATGCCATAGCCACAGCAATGCAGGATCCCAGTTGTGTCTGCAACCTACACTGCAGCTCACAGCCACACCAGATCTTTGACCCTCTAAACGAGTCCAGGAATCGAACCAGCAACCTCATGGTTCCTAGTTGGATTTGTTTCTGCTGTGCCACGACAGGAACTCCCATAGGATTTTTAAATGATAGTTTTAGGTAAAATTTCTCCCCAGCACTACCTGCAATTCTTGAAGGTCCTCTTCAGACCATATCTTATTACCTTTGCAGTGTGATCAATTGCCTGTTGGCAGGGGAGGTTTATGATACAGTAATATCTTCCCACAGCTCGCCCACTGCTATATTGCAAGACTGGTGCTCAATAAATATTAGATGAATTAACACTAGCAGGTAGTATCTAATGAATCTAATAATTTAAATATATGGTTTTCCTAAGGATTATAATAAGAAATCCAAACCAGTTCCATAAACTTAAAAATAAGTAAAAGTTGTAAAACTAAAGTGATACTTCCCAAATACAATGTTTCAAACTACTGATTACAGTGGTTCTTAATTAGGCAAAATTCTGCTAATTAACTCCATTTCATATTTCCATATTTAAATATATAATTCTCAATAAGTAATTTGCTTTCATTTATACAATTTTTTCTTATGGCCACACCCATGGTATGTGGAAGTTCCTGGGCTAAGGACAGAATCTGAGCTGCAACAGCTGACCTACATGGCAAGTGTGCCAATCCTGGATCCTTTAATCCACTGCTGGGCCAGGGATCAAACTCACGGTTCCACATCAACCCAAGCCATTGCAATTGTTTTTTTTTTATCCACTATGCAACAGTGGGAAGTCCATAAACATTTCTTTTATAAAGCTTCTAGGTATTATTTCTTGTGCAATATTTGTTTATCCTTTCTTTATCTTGATGGCCAGTTACATAAGATTGGAATCTATATTTCTCACAAAGTAACAATTATGTAAGTATTGACTTGCTAGACAGTTGCACAATGGACAAAGTTAGGCATGAAAAAATTATGTCAAAGTGCAGTAAATACATATATCTGCGGGGAGCCAAGGAGATGCAGGGACTCAAAAAAAGGACCTTGCCTGATGGCAGAAAAACCTAAAGGCAGGTTCCTGACTAAGGAAGGGAGCTCACCTGAAGGTACATGCCGAAGGTGTGCCTCTGGACAGGATAAAACCTGCCTGAACGGTGCATGCCGAAGGTGGGATTCTGGTCAGGATGAAAGCCTGCCTGTACGGTACAAGCCGAGGGCAGGCCTCAGGTTATACAGCCCTCATGTTGATGTTGATGGGGAAGAATTGGGGCTTTCCTGGGAAAGCAATTTCCATGTTTGCACCGGAGAACATGGATTGTTTCTCGGGTGACCTAGTCTTTCCTGTTGTTTTATCTATTATTCAGTTTTCCTCAGTCTTTCCTGATTATTTGCTTATTATTCTTATTTCCCATTCTTATTTTCCTGTGGTGATTTGTGATTTAACAAAATTACAATAATAGTATAATAAATATTTCATTCTAAAAGAACTTTCCCCTATTTAAATCCAACTTAATTAAACAGTGTTTATCTACTAACTAGTTATACAGTATTCTTTAGTTAGGATTTTAATGAGGTCTATAAAAGTTAGACATATATTATTCTTGATCAAAAGAAACCCAGCTGTGAGTTTTGTCCTTGAGTTTAGAAACTTTTAACAGTAGCTAGCTAAGTTGATTTGTATTTTCTCACGCTGTCTCCCTGCCAAGGACACTTTGAAGATAGACACTAGTCTAAAGACAGGATTTTTTGTGTTTGTAACTTCTTCAGCTTGTGGGAATTGGCTGGCCATGAGATGGTTTGTGCTGGGTCTCCTCTTTCCCACATGATATGCTGTGCCTGTTTGTCCTTGAATTGTTCTCACTAAATTTAGTTAAACTAAAGATTTTAAAACATGACGCATTGCTGCTGTACCATGTGATCAAAAAAAAAGTCTAATAGTTAACCAATGTACTTTTAACACTATGATGTAATCTGTAGCGAACAACTGTCTATATAATTAACCACTTATGCCAATAAAATTTGAGCAGTCCAGCACCCTAAAAGAAGGGACAAAGAGGCTGTCTCTGTTCTTTCGCCAACGCTGTCCATCTCCGATCGGGATGTATACTCCCTGGCCACCGGAGTTGGCCTCCGGCATATATCCAAAAATGTGAATTAACAGTCCATATAATCCATGACAAAAAAAAAAAAAATCAAGTTTCTCTGGTCATTTTATTTTAGAGACTAAAGAATATACCAGAAGAAAGAGATATTACTTTGTAAAATAAAATTTAATTTCCAGTTTTCAGTTTTATAAACACTTGGATTTATTTAAACTTAGCATATATTTATTTCTTCAAAATTTTTGATTGTATAATATATGCCAGGCCCTCTGATGACTTCAAGTTAAATATGAGGAGACATAAACTTTACCTTTGAGAAATTCAGCTGTGCAGTGACTTACAAGTTTAAAATCACCTGCCATATTGATGTTCTTACTGAATTTCACAAGTTCTGAAATGAACTGTATAATAAAAAGAGTTTCACAGAGTTATATAGTCTTATAACTTCAAAATATTTGGAATGGAAATAATGTGCAAACTATTTTTCCACTTCTGCTTCATATCTCCACATAATTCTGGCTTTAATGATCATTTCTCATTTTGAAGTCTGTACAGCATTCTATATATCACCAACTTTATGTCATATTAAAATTTTATTTGCTAGTATTCAGCTATTATCATGAAAATGCCCCATATATAAATATCAGTATTTAAAATAAATAAAAATATAAAAAAGCAGAACATTACTCTGAACTGTCTTCTCTGTAGTACTACGTTTTGTAGCATTCTTGATTAAAAAAATGAAAATTAAGCTATATACTAGCCACGTAATAATATGATTTTCAGCTGAGTCACAGCTTGATTTTTATAATTTAGGATCTTAAATTATTTAGAAGCTCTTATAAGTGGCATTGCTTTGTAGACCTATTCTAATTCAAAGTTATAATTTATTATTATTTTATAAGTTTTATATGATTCTTATGCGAAATTCAGACATGAAACTGTACAAAATATTTTCACTTGCACTTTTGGAGAACACTGCTATTAGCCAAACACTACTGAATGTGTCTAACATTAACAGTAACACAATAAGAATTCACATCCTGATTGTCACTTTTGTAATTCATAAGAGCAAACAGCTCAGAAGTAAATCACAGAGCCTACAAATGTTTTTAAATCCCCCCAAATAAATAAACAATATGGTATATGTTTATACATACATACGACTTCTGTCATATATATAATATGATTGCTCTAATGTTAGTTAGAATTTTAAGTAGCATAGTTATTTGCTTTCTCTGAATGCTTTTACTTTACATTAGAAGTTGATCAAGAGACCAGGTATTATAGAAAAGGCAGGGAGAGAACACTGGTTACTTTCAGAAGGCAAGGTCAAGTCCAAAGGATCAGAGAAAAGTTATCTCTACAATTTATATCAAAAAGGAAAATGGTTTGAATCTATAGACTGAAAGGTAGAAAGGAAGGAAGAAGGAGTAAAAGAATAAAAGAAGGGAAAACGTCTGCGTACCTCATTAGCACCAATGAGTATCACTGCATGTCTATAACTCAGTATTTGTTGATATGACCTTGAGCCATCATGAAAAAGTATATCATATCTGATTTATTCTACTGAGGAAGGGGAAAACTGCCTCAAATTTCAAAAAGATGACACTAAAATATTTTATGTGGCATTTTTTTAAACTTTTGCGCATAAAGAGAAAAAAATATCATCCATAAAAATTCCTTTTGCAGAACATTTCATCTTTTCATAATCTCAGGTAAGTAGTATATTTAATTCTTTCATCCGACAGAGAAAATATATCTCCTCATTATTGCAGTCAGAAACAATCACCCTCTACATGTTTCTTGAATTGTATGCTCAGTTAAGTTTTAAAATCTACCCTTTTGTCCATTATTTCATTGACACTAAAGAAGCCCAACTAAACAACTGTGGCAAGACTGACATGACGTGTGCATGTCATGTTTGCACCAAGCAAAAACTCTTTTTAAAGGGGCTCCCTTGAAGATAATGACTGAAACATTGAAAGGACCCCAAATATTGGAGAAAGCAGTGGGAAGAGAATTCTTAAAAGTTTATTGACTTAAATAATTTTGTCTGTGTTACACATAATAAAAAAAAAAAACAAAACCTTTACACTTTGTAAAAAAATAAATAAAATAAAATCTACCCTAAATAGTTAATATAACCCATATAATTAATTTATGCCAACATCCCAACACCCAACAAGAGCTCTAACTCTCGACATGTGATGCTGTCACTTTAAGGGAGTTCCTTTCAGCACTGACAGCAGCCTAGATCCCCACACAGTGCTCCCTTATAGAGAGCCTGCCGCCTCAATTCCTTGTTGCACTGTGGGTTAGAATCAAGGGAATAATGCAGACCCCTAATTTTTTAATAAAACATAATCCTCAGAGTTCCCACTGTGGCTCAGTGTGTTAGGACTGACTACAGTGGCTTGGGTCCCTGTGAAGGAGCAGGTTAAGGGATCCAGAACTGTGCACCTTCTGCTCATATTCACCCTGGGCCAGGAATGTTCATATGCTACAAGTGAGGCCATTAAAAATAATAATAATTCTCAACTTTTAGGTCGTGCTTGCTTTCTTTTTTTTTTTTTTTTAATTGACAAGTGAAGAATTGAACGATTGAAAAACTACCAACCCTTCTTGGACTTGTAAGAGAGAGGAGGACATGGGGCAAACTGCTCCCACCCAGGCTGGAAAAGACAGGCAAGCAAATATAGGGAATCAATTCTTACCTGAGCAGAGATGCAGATGCAAAAGCAGAAACTGATAGGGATGGAAGAGGCACAGGTGGTTGTAGAAGTCCCAGTAAAGGACCACAGATAATAAGGGAAACTTACGGAACATTGGGAGATCACTGTAGTAAATAAATTGCTCAAAAAAGCCATCAGAACAAGGCAGGCTTGCTTGACTAGTGGAAGTGCAAGAAATGCCTCAGGTCATTGGTTGGGAGATGGGATTAGGCCTGCATTCAGATTCTGACCAAGGGCAAGAGTTAGATGACCTGCCCTTCTGCTGATTTGAATACCAGATACCAAGGAGGAGCTGCTATTCCCAGAAAGGAAGAGGCAGGCTTTTCCAATCCCCACTCCCCTTGGAAGATAAAAATGTAGCCCACCTGATCCTTGAGGCAGAGCTTCCTTGCCTGCCTGCTTGCATCTCTCACAAATGTCCTATGCTAGTAAATGTTTTTCTTGCCTATCACTTTGTCTCTCGCTGAATTCCTTCTGTGCAGAGACATTAAGAACCTGAAACTCATTGAGTCCAGACACAGGGTGAGTGATTCTAATTTAAAACCACAGGTTCAAGTCTCAATCTGCATTTAGGCTGGGTTCAAGTCCTGGCATGTGGGTTCAAGTCGCAATCTGCGTTCTGGCTAGGTTCAGGTTGTTAGTCCTATCAGTTTGAAAACCGCTGTGGCAACCAGAATGGGGAAGAAAATTGGAATTGAAATTGACGAATGGTTGGAGGCTTAGTGAGGCCAATGTTAAGAGGTAAAAACACCAGGGAGACCCCATCAAAAAGGGCCCCCACAATATTGTTAGAGTTACTTCCAAGAGCTGGACCAAATTCCCATAGTAAACACTGGAGAAAAATCTCCTTGTGCTTCCAGCATGGAGAGGAGAAAAGGAATCATTTTGAAACACCAGAGCACTCTTTTCTTAACAAGGCCTGTCCTCAGGAGAAACTAGTTACTCAAATCCTAATCTGCTGTGAAATCATAGAGCCTACTAACTTTCCTGGGGGAAGGGAAATACCCAACTCTAGCCTGCTCTCGCCTTTCTTATGGGAGAAGGAAAAGATCCAACCCCAGCCTGTTCTAGCCATCCTGTCACACCAAAGGGAGGAAGAAAAACTGAGAAACTTGTAAAGCTCCTTAAAAGACTGAGATCTAACCATGAGAAATGGATCACTTCCCTTCTCTCCATAACTCACCACTGCATTACTAAAGACCTATTTACGGAAGCTTCTTTTATCCAGTATATCATGTCCAGCTTTCAAGATAACATTACAAGGCATACCACAAGACAAACAGCACAATTTGAAGAGACAGGGTAAGCATCAGAACCAGACATAGCAGAGACACTGGAATTATCAGACTGGGAATTTAAAACAACCATGATTAACGTGCTAAGGGCTCTAATGGGAAAGTAGACAGCAGGCAAGAACAGATGGGCAATGTAAGTAGAAAGATGGAAATCCTAAGAAAAAGCTAGAAATGCTAGAGATAAACAACAACAACAAAAAAACATTCTTCAGAAGTGAAGAATGTCATTGATGGAATTGCTAGTAGACTGGGCACAGCTGAGGAAAGAATCTCTGAGAGAATATATCAACAGAATCTTTCAAAAGCAAAAAGAACCAAGACTTGGGGAAAAAAAAAAAAAAACAGAATATTCAAGGACTGTGGAACAACTATAAAGGTGAAACATACCTGTAATGGCAAAGAAAATTTGGCAGAAATGGGCCATGGCTAAGAGGGAAACCAAAAGAATACTGAGTTATAAGATCAGAAAAAGACAATAAGAATTACATAAACAAGATTGCCAATGGTGACAAGAGATCAAATAGGATAAGCCCAAAAATTGCGTATTAGAGAAAATGAAGGAGAACATATCAAGTCCTGAAGATGTTTGTTTTGGAGGAGCAGTGAGCAAAAAGGTGAGATTATAGTGGGTTGAGGACCTCTTTGGGAAATAGGAAGTTGTAGCATTGTGTAGCTTTCGGATATCCAGGATATCATTGACTTTTCCTAATCACTTTTTCCAACTGAAAGGATTTACTTCATACTACCAAAATATACTGAGGGGCTTTAAAATGAGTCCAAATGCAAAACTCTTTAATTCTTGCTACTGAGGCAAATATTTAATTACCTTTCATTTAATACATTTTTAAAATTTTATATTTGAGTTTGCAAAACCATCAATACATAAAAACTTCTAGATCCTATTATTACTCTTTATTCCTGCATGAAAATCAGCCAGTTTATTTTCTTAGATCATGTCTTATTTGAATTATTAAGCGCAACTTCCAGAAACTAACAGATGATATCAGGAGTTCATCAGGTACAAGATAGACCTGCATTCTGAGTTATCACAGTTAAGTGTTTTAACAATGTTGCAATACTACATCCCACCATGATGTCTATCCTCCAAAAGCAATTTCCTTTAACCTGCATGCTGCATTTAAACCAATGCCATACTTCTTCCTTATGTTTTATTATGACAACATTCTGTTCCCAGGAATACATTTCCATACCAAGTCAGGTATATTATATTCTTTTGGAGTAACAAACAGACCTAAAAACCTCAGTGACTTAAAAAAATGTCTATTTCATATTCATACTAACAGTAATGATGCTATTGTCTGAGATACAACTAAAAGATAAAAGAAGAAATAAAGAGGGTTGGAAGGGAATGAGATGTGAAGAAAATCTGTTATAAGAACTCTGGTTATTTTCATTTAGAATAAGTTTGTCTCTTTGCTTAAGAAAGGAGATAAGTAAGTTTAAATGCTAAGAAGGAAGGTGGTAAGAGAGGAGAAGAAAGTATCAATGGAAATATAACAGGAAGAATTTGAGAAGGATGGTTGCCATTAAGTCTCATCTGACAACCTCTTCAACTGTAGGTCAAGAAGGGAAAGAAGATACATGCTGATACAGAAAGTTTGTAAACGTTTGCAAAAAAAGGAGGAAATTGTATCAGATTTTTGTTTTCTTCTATGATTAGTAATCAAGATATTCTCCTCAGAATGAAGAAAAAGAATAGGCTTTGGATGAGAATTTTAAGAGTAGAAAAACCTGAAATTACAGGGCAGATGAAAAGATTGGCCAACAAAGGAGGCTGGCCAATAATTTTAAAGACCTTTGTAATTTAGGAACAATAATATAATGGGGGTAAATATAATTTTGTGATTGACTTCCTTCTGCATCTCTGAGGCACTAGGCTTAGACAAAATAGTGGAGAAACTACATACACACAATGAAATGTATAATGTTATATATAGATCATGGAATATAGTCATGAGGAGTGAAAACAACAAAATCCCATGAAATTGGGCAGTGTAGAAATTACTTAAGTGATGCTAAAGTATTCCAAAATGTAACATCAAGAATGACAGGTTTACCAAATATGCTGGAAGGATGTGTAATGAAAGTCAGACAACCAAGTACTTAAATGTTTGTTTCATCATATGTTTGAATTTATGATTTCTAAGTTGGAGCTTGATTAAAAGAAAATATTCCATTTTATTTGCTAATTTAAATTGTAATAGCTGCAAAATACAGGATACCACTATGTTGAGAAAAGGTAACTAAAACCATATAATCAATGAGCAGGACTTCAACGACATAGCTGGACGCAAACAACCCTCTGCCCTTTCTCTCTTATTCTTTTATGATGTGTATTCTTCTCTGTTAAATTTGCTAGACTTCATTGTTAAATCCTGTTTAATACATGCAAAATATTTCTTCTTACCAAATAAAATTTACATACCACACTAAATTTTATTGACTAGTTAGTAAATAAAGTCTAATTCTTCTTATATGAACCAAATACATAAAGTACATGTTTAAAAATACATTTTAAGGAATGAAAATAAAAATTACCTTTTTTTGGCATTTAAACAAAAACAGGCATTTAATACTTTCACCAAAACTCTGATGTTGAGTTTGTAATTCAGAAAATATATTTGATTTATCTTGGAAATATAGATAATATTCACTCAGAATGTCTGAATGTAGAAAATGCACTGTAATATTACTACTGAAGAACGTATATGCATGGAAGAAGTAGGTGAAATATGTATGTCTATGGATGTGGGGGGGGGGGAAGTAGCAGCCAGTTAATGGCCCTAAGGTGGGATGAACCTGGCATAATGAAGGAACAGAGATGAGTCCAATGTGTGACTAGATTTGAGTAAATAAGTTAGAGGTTGGTAGGTGAGGAGGTCAGGTAGCATACCCTACCATTTAAGGACACAACATTCCCTTTTCCATTTACTACTTCTACTAATATTCTATTGACTAAAACTCATTTACATGATCACAGATAATTACAAAAGAGGCTAAAAACAGGCTATTGGACTCTTTACCTGAATGACCTTTTGTCAACATAAAATGCTTTTTTTACTATGGACACACTGACCATCAGAGATCAGAGTCAAATAGTTTCTATCATATAGTATATTTTAATATAGTGTGTGTTGTGTGTGAAATAGAGAGAGTGACATTGATTTTATAATTTTAACTTAGTGTTGGACTTCTTTTGTTGAAGTAGCAGAGATGGGGGATAATTGCAAACTAATCTCTCAAGATCTGTCTGTGGGATTCACTACATCAGTGATCTTACAGATTCCAAACAGTACAATAACCAGTTTATTATACAAAACTTTGATGTGAAATTAAACTGTAACTTTTGGAAATCATATTGGAATATTATATCTGACAAAAGTCATGTTAGAAAATTATATCTGACACAAAATAAGTGAACTATAAACAGCTGTATATCTATTTGCATTTTAATGCAACAATTAATTTATTTTCTTTATTAGTTACTTTTCATGAGTCTGCTTTGCTTCATTATGAGCAATTGTATGTGGCTTGTGTTTTAGGAAAAAGTCAATGGAACAAACTAAAGTGACTCATCAAGAATATGTAATAAACTCTCCAAATGAAGATTGTGTTATTTATAAAATTAACTACCAAAAAGAGTGAAAAGCAACAGATGGCTAACAAAAAAGATGGAGTTTAAACGATCAAGTCTGTTATTGACTAAGTGGAGAATTTCAATCTAAACTTGATATAAGATGCGGAAATAAGGCTGACAAATATAAGATTTTCTAAAGTTTGTGATGTATATAAAGGAAACTTTTTAATATGCAAAAAAGAAATGGAGACTAATTATAATTGCACATGTAAAATCATGCTGATATCATGTCCTAAAATTTAAGAAATTATAAAGAGAAAATATGGAAAAAAACAAAGAATATAAACCAGATGTTTCATCTAAAGTTGATCTTATAATTTAAAAGAAATCCTCAACAAGTTTGAGCACAGGAAAATAAATTTTTCTTATTAGACAAAACTTGGATGATATATACTCTTCTAACATTAAAAATAAATGCATTTTAGTTACTGCTGCATAACAAACCACCTTCGAAAATGGTGGCTCTAAAAAGAAGAATTAATTATTTCTAATAAGCCTAGAAGCCCAATAAACTCAGCTGATGATTTTAGTGTTCTGATATCAGCTGTGTTCACTCAAGCATTAGGGTTAAGCTGGCAAGAATAGTGCAGGCTGGCTAATCTACACTGGTATCACTCCATGTGTGGAAGTTGTCTGGTTGTCAGCCAGCTGATCTTGTTCTCATGGCATGGTGTATATTCTGGATAATAGTATAAAATGCAAGTTCTTTAAGACCTAGACTTAAAAGATTCGATACTCTACCACTTCTGACTCATCATATTGGTCAAAGGAATTGTGAGACTAGCCCATATTCATTTCCAGTGGGAAATAGATACCACTTAATAGAACTATATAGTACATTGTATGGGGCATGGGATACCCGAAAGGGGATGATTTCAGAAAACAACTTATCATGCTCTGCCCATGGCCCTCCAATTCATAACTTTCATGCTTGCAAATTTTAGTCGGTTTACCTAAAGGGGCTCTAAGGATATATGCAATCATGGCATCAGGTTCAAAACACAGACACAGATAACCTACATCATTATAAATGTAATTGTTAAGATACTTCATTTCTTGACCAGAAGACCTAATTTAAAAAGACAATTTATCTGTCACCGAACATACCCAAGATGCAATGATGAGAAAAAGACAAAATTAACACAATAAATACACATAGGCAGCCCCAAAATTTGTTAAATGGGTTTTGTTGTTGAAGATCCCAGGTCTCAGGAAGGCAAGAAAGCATAGAAAATTAATCAGACTGTGAAAAGATCTCATGGTTCTTAATTTTTTATGAATAGAAATCAACCCAAGGAAACTATCTTTCTGTATAGGCATTTTTTTTTTTCAAAAATAAAAACCAAAGGCAAAGAAAAAAAATTTGTAAAAGACCTACCAAAAATATTAAAACATTCATTCTTCTTTGCCGATATGCTACTATTCAAAACTTAAAATGATGGAATTATAGATTTAAATTATTACCATAATATATTGTGCTCCAGATAGTCCAGGATAGAGTGTCAAAATATTTGTCAAAATAGAGACAATCATCTCACTGCCATACCATTTTGTCTATAATCCATCTGATCAGGGAATGTAAAGCCATTTTTTTAAAATGTTGAATTCACATCAATTTTATATACCAATAGTAAACATTTTTTATACATAGGCCAGAAACAAGCCACTATGGTTACAGGTTTCCATAGATGTTAAATTTTTACTTGCTTTAATAGTGAATTGTTCAATTAAGTCTTGGTACCCAAGAATTAGAGAACTATAGATTTAAAAGAGGTTACTTAAAGATTATTTTTTGGGAAAAAAAAAAAAAGAATATCCCATAAGGAAAAAATCAAGACTTTAATAAATCAACAAGATATAATCAGGAAACAGAAAAACTAGGTCTAATCTATTCGTGCAACACTGCCTACTCATGGGATAGATTAACCTGGCTGATAGATGCACAGATATAGTTTAGAATTTCTATGGATCCACAGTAACTGCATTTTACGTCTTATTCTCCCCTATGATAAATGAATAAGTATGTCTGATTGTAGTTAATTCCTTTTGATAAAAGCCAAACTCACATAGAGCAAGGCCAAGAACACTGAGAGTTCCCAATTTCCCAAACTGGATTAGATCTGTAAGATGTAGTGATTACAATGTTGCTAGAATTATCTGAAAAGTTTAGGTGTAAAAATTTATAGTTATAATTTTTTAATTTGTGTAATGATTTTTTTTCAGAATAACTTGCACTGAAAATGGAAAAACTAAAAAGTAAAAAATAAAATATAGTTAATAGAAGTTTCTAGAAAACATTGGTGACAAAAGGACTAGTGTGGCAAGAGAAAGGAGAAACTCAAAGTTGTGCTTTTTTATTTTATACTGCTTTATCCTCAAGGCATTTGCAAACTGGGAGGTGGCAGCCGAGAGATTAAAATGCAGAGATTTTGATAAACCCTTGTGGCCAGGGAGAAAACCTCCACTTCAGTGGATACCAAAAAAAAAAAAAAAAAAAAAAAAATTGAGTGCAGGGGAAGCACTCTGGGGTTTTCAAATAGGACAAATTACGAGTAAGAATGAATTGAAAGTTTAACAGGCAGCCCAAAGCCTAAAACCTGGATTAAATCATTCTATCTTGATTGGTTTAAGGTTTTCTATTTCTCCTTAGTTGTTTAGTAGAGGCAAAATGAATTCTCCCTGAATGTAGAAAATAGAATCCTATGCCTCAAATGTTTCTGTATAATTATGCCTGTGTCTGGTATTGAATAAAGAAAAAAATTACGCACAAGAATTGATTTAAAATAAAGAGTAAGCAATAGAAATAGAGGCAAAATATTCAGTTATTTTGAAGCCAACATTAGAATTAGAAAACAACTTTGAAATAACTGTGTTTAATAAACTGCAGTGTAAAAGTTGTGAAAAGGATCTAGTAGAATTTTTAGAAGTGAAAAAGTTTAAAAATCCAGTTGATGGTGATGCCAGAAAGATGTTACTGGAATCTGGGTCATTCATGCAGCCAAAGAATGAACTTGGTGATTACACAGGTGGCAAGCAAGCAAAGTCTTTATTATAGGAAAGCAAACACCCCCCAGGACTGCTGGGAGGGGGAAGAAGAGCCCCCTCTCTCTATTGTCTTATAGGGGGGTTTTATCTCTTAAAGATGGGGGGGTACCAATGTGGGGTCCAGAAAGATGTGGTTTTTTCCCATTGGTCTTGCCTAATTACCTATATCGGTCCTTGTCCAATAAGGGTTTTAAGGGTGGAAATGTCCCATAAGTCTCATGCCCGTTTTTCCCCCCCATAAACTGAGTCACAAGGGGTTAGGGATTAATGTCCATCTGGGCGCACTAGGTACACTCCCTATAATAAAAAAGACCTGTGGGGATGTTACTCCCTGGAGCCCTTAAGACACAGATGGTAATCAAGAGCCATATCAAAGAATGCATTGAAGCTCATGCTCCTACACTGACTACCTGAGTCATTATTCTGTCTCACTGTGAATAAATGAAGACCTTCACAAGACCAGCAGCAAACTTCTATAGAATGTTTGCAAGGCTGCATGCCCCTCCCCCTTTACCTTTATCACATACCTTGCTATTTCCCCTTTTCTCATTGGGGCAGTATTTCAGAACTATAGTTCAGTGGGCTGGGCTGTAGTTAAGTGAACAAAACAAAAGATGTCAGTGGTCATCTGTAATGCAGTCACGCCTAAGGCTGGGCCAGTGAGCCCTGAGAGGGAACCCAGGAAAGTAACAAAGAATACTGGCCCACAGCTAAGGTGCATATCAAAGGAGTGATTCCAGTAAGTCCAGACTTTACATCTTCTCAAAGAAATTGGTTTTCTAGAAATCTTTTTCTGTAAATCTGGTTATTGGTAAATCTTTTTTCCTACTACCCTTCTCTTTGCTGCAAAAGCTTATATATCTTAGATTCCTCCCTCATCTCCTTAGTGCCATGTCTCAGGGCTCCCAGAGATGCTATCTCCTTGGCTTAATTTTACCCCAAATAAAACTTAACTTTCAACTTTCAGGTTGCATATTTTTTTGGAGGTTCGACAAATAGAATGCTAGAAATTTTTCAGCAAGATAGAGAAAATGCTTGTTGCTACATTTCTAATTACATACCAATGAAATTTAACTTGTATATTTTGATGTATTTAATTCATAATTTTTTTGGCTTCACCAGCAGCATGCAGAAGTTCCTGGACCAGGCATCAAACCTATGCCACAGCTGTAACCAGAGCTATAGAAGTGACAACACTAGATCCTTAACCTGCTAAGCTGTGAGGGAACTCTTCAGTTCATCCTTGAGTTGACAAACTTTTCACTTATGTTTAAATTCATACAATAAGTGTCTAAGATTAAGAGTGTCATGCATAGGCTCCAAAACATAAGCTACTTGGAGACTCAGGCATGTTTTACTTTGAATTCTGCAATGCAACAATTAAAATGATTTGAAAATATACTCATGAAATTCTAAATCACAAATGTCTGTTTTGTAACCCCATTTAAAACTTAGAAAACATGGACAAACAACATATTTTATACTATATATAAATACTAGAAAATATCATAGAAAACACAATCATTCCACTCTATTTTACACTAACTAGGAGATTAATAATAAATGTATAAATACATAACTAACATCAACAAATCTTAGTAAATGATTTATTAATATTCTCATTAGAATGGCAAATTGAATGTGGATGAATGTAGCATAGAGCAATTCATTCTGAAAGAAGACTGAATAAATCAATATTGATAGGGGGGCTCAGAAAGATGACTATTTAGAGACAAACCTAAAAAGAAGAGAAACAGTTGTTTACAAGGAGTCTAGAACATTAGACTAATGAGAAATTGACTAATTCTTACATATCCTTTTTATCTCAATTTTAGATGTTACCATTTTCAGGAAATAATAAATTGCTTATACCTAGTCTTGAGATATGACTTCTAAAACTTGGATTTCTATCAGCTATCTCAAAATTAAGGTAACTCAAGATTTCATTTGCTTTGTTTAGATCACCCACCCTATTTCACATGCTTCAAATTTGTAAGTCATTATTTTTGTATCCTCCCTGTTTATTCCTGTTTTACACTAATAATTTAAAAGCATTGCCATTACCACCTCCATTTATTCTCTAGATTCTATATATCCCACATCCAGTCTATCCCTCTTCATTTATCCAAAATATATCCACTTCCCTCCATTTCTATTTTTGCTCTCCAAAACTCAAGTCCAAACCATAATGTCCCATATGTACTACCATAATACACTCCCTTCTCTTCTTGCATTTGCTATCAACTTGTCTCCACACCCAGAGTAAGTAACATCCAAGTGTGTTACTCTCATGATGACATACTTCAGTGAATTTCCATAGCACCAATTCTTATCACGGCTTAAAAAATATGATCATGTTCCTGATCATGCCTCCCATCTCATTTCTTACGTCAAATACACAATGTCTTGAATTTGTTTTCCACCTATCCCTATCCTCTCCAGACCCACTCACTTAACATCATGCTCATCAGAGAATTTAGAATTTAGGTTAGCAATCTAATTTGCTTTTTTATGTACTTTTTTCCATATCTCTGCCAATCTCCTCCCCATATATATATATTCTATCATATAATGTGTATATAATATGTATGTTCTATCACATGTATTGCACTGTGAGATATATACTGATTATACTGCTGAGGAAATGCATGAAATAAAAGACCAATATAAAGTATATGCTTTAGATTAGAGCATCTGTGTTTCAAATTTTGGAAACAATTTCTTGAAAATATTAAAACATTTATAATGGTTCTTTCTATTTACACTTTTTAAAGTTGTAGGCCAGCATCACTAATCCTCTTATCCACACTGACCTCAAAGTGATAATATTCTTACAGTGGAATATGGAAGATACTAATCATATGATAATATTTCCTCCTTTCCCTCACCCAAGCCCATTCACAGATATCACAGTTCAGTTTATGAAATCAACAACAAAAAGAATCATGAGAGTTTTTTCCTGTTCAACATTGTACTGGAAGTTTTAGCCAAGGCATTTGGGCTAGAAATTAAAAACTAGAAATAAATGACATTAAGATTAAAAAATAATAAAATTATCTTTGTTTGAAGTTGACATTCTTTATATCAAAAATCCTAAGGAATTAAAACACATACATACAATATTACAGAAAATACACAAGTATAGAATGTTTATGTGATAGAAGATCAATACACAAAAACCAGTTGTAAATCTACAGAGTAGCAATGAACAATCTGAAAATAAAATTAAGAAAGCAATTCAATTTAAAAGGGCATAACAATAAATAAAATACTTTGTAATGAATTTAACAATATAATTGCAAGTTATGTATACTGGAAACTCAAAAACATTATTTAAATTTTAAAATATTTTCATAAATGGAATGACATTCCATGTTTATGGAATAGAGATTTGATATTGATAACATGCCATTACTTTGAAAACTGACCTAAAGATTCAAAGCAATCCTTCTAAAATCTTAAATTCCGTCTTTGTAGATATTGCCATTTATCTTAAAAATTCATTTGTAAATGCAAGAGACTCCAGAATTACCAAAACAGTTTTGAAAAATAACAATACATTATAGAAATCACACTTCTTAATTTCAAAACTTACTACAAAACTATAATAATCAAGACGGTAGGGAACTGTCTTAAGGATAGACCTGAAAATGAATCATTGGAATTGAGAGTTAGAATACACTTTAATATCTGTGGTCAATGGATATTTTATAAGTGCTCCAAGAGAATTCAATGAGATAATAGTACTGAAACTATTGTAAATCTACATGCAAAAGAATGAAGTTGCATCATATACAAAATTTAATTTAAAACTGACCAAAGACCTAAGTGTAAAAGCAAATTTTATAAGTATCTTACAGGAAAACATAGGCATAAATCTTTGTGAACTTCAATTTGGCAATGATTTCAAAAGCACAAGTTAGCCAAAAGAAAAAAAAATTAGGTTAATTAAAGTTCAAAATTGCAAATATTTGTGCTTCAAAGGATGCTTTCAACAAAGTGAAGACAACACACAGAATGAGAGCAAGTATTGGCAAATTATGTATCTGACAAAAGACCAGATATAAAAAACCCTTAGTAAAAAACAAATAACCAAACTAAAAATTTGGAGAGGAGTTGTATAAATATTTATCTGGAGATGTTGTGCAAATGGCCAAAAAACACAGGAAAAATGCCCACTGTTATTAGTCATTAGGTGAATGCAAATCAAACCCACAATGAGAATAGCACAAAAATTAACAACAGATGAATGTATAAACAAAATATGGTATGAACATAAAATGGAATATTTTTCCACTAAAAAATAAAGTTCTGATACATGCTAAAACACAGATGAATCTTGTACATAGTATGCTTAGTAAAAAAAAAGGACTCAAGGACAAATAAAGTATAATTTTACTTAGGAACAACTAGAAAATAGGCAAAGTCACAGAAACAGAGAGAAGAAGGAAATGGAGAATGACTGCTTAATTGGTACTGAGATTCTCTTTGTGAGGATGAAAAAATTTTGGAAATAGATAATGGTGATGGTGGCACCATTGGGATTGCAAACAAAACCATTGAATTTTACACTTATACAATTGTAAAAATTGTTAAAATGAATAAATATAGGTATACATTGTATGTGTAAAACACACCTATAAACCAAAATAAACAAGATACCAATTCATATTCACTAGCATAGATATAATCCTCTTGTCAGAAAATAACAAATGTGACAGGAATATGGAGCAATCGGAACTCTCATATATTGCTGATGAGAATGTACAAAGGAGCAGCCATTTTGAAAAACTAGTACCTCAAAACATTAGTTTTACCATATGACCCAGCAATATTACTTCCAAGTCGTGAATCTAAGATAACTGAAAATATATGACCTTCACCATAATTTCTATAATAATGTTCATTATATTGTCCATTATACTGAAAAAGTTGAAACAATCCAAACATCTATCCATTGATAAATGGGTAAACAAAATGCAGTATGTTCATGCAAAGGAATATTATTCTGACATAAAAAGAAGTACAGATATAGTCTACAGCATAGATTAACTTTAAAAGTTTTATGTTAAATCAAAACTACAATGAGGCATCACCTCACACTGGTCAGAAGGACCATCATTAATAAGCCTACAAATAGCAAATGCTGGAGAGGGTGTGGATAAAAGAGAACCCTCCTACTGTTGGTGGGAATGGAGATTATTACAACCACTATGGATGTTTCTCATAAAACTGAATATAGAATATATGATCCAGCAATCCCACTCCTGGGCATATATCTGGACAAAACTACAATTCAAAAAGATACATTCACCACTATGTTCAGTGCAGCATTATTCACAATAGCCAAGACAGGGAAGCAACCTAAATGTTCATCAACAGATGAATGGATTAAGAAAAAGTGATATATATATATGCACAATGGAATACTACTTAGCCATAAAAAAGAAAAAATAATGCCATTTGCAGCAACATGAATGGAACTAGAGACTCCCATGCTAGGTAAAGTAAGTCAAAAAGAGAAAGATAATACCATATGTCACTTATATGTGGAATATAAAATATGGCACAGATGAATCTATCTAAGAACAGAAGCAGACTCTCAGAGAGAATAGACTTGTGGTTGCCAAGGGTAAGAGGGTAGGAAGTGGGATGAATGGGCAGTTAGTAGACATAAACTATTACATTTAGAATAGATAAGCAACGAGGTCCTTCTATATAGCATGGGGAACTACATCCAATCATTTGGGATAGACACTGACAGAAGGTAACATAAGAAAAGGAATGAGTGTCTATATTTATACACATATGCATGACTGATCAATATGCTGTACAGAAGAAAGTGGCACAACATTGTAAATCAACTATAACAAAAAATAAAAAAAAACGTTGAAGCTAAAAATGTTCTAGGTTAAGTGCAAGAAAAGTTAAATATATATATTTGCCTAAGTTGGATTTTTAAGTTCACTTTTTCCTTATGAGTATATTTTAGATATATTGCCCCTATTTTCCAGTTAAAGAACAAATAGTTTATTTGTCCAAGCTTACAGAGCTAGGAAATATTAAAGCTAGATTTTAATAATCCATGCGTGTGATCTGTAGATCACATGGGTATGACAAAAGTTTCCTCTGTCAGTTCTCACTTAGGTATGTCAATAAATGTACCTGGGTCTGGCTCTTTTTATTAACAAAATACTTCTTCACTATCTCAAATTATCATATACCTCCTTTTCAGCATTATTTACTTTTAAAATGCTCTAGGATATTACCTTCATGTTTTGAAGTAATCAATTATTTTTCTTACTGTAAACTTAATATACTTCCTATTTGGAGACTAGTCATAAATCTTTTAAGAAGCATCATATAATAATATTTTTTTATACTGGCAACACTTTGGACAATTCATGGTCTATGTCATTCTTTTTATATTACTTTGAACTTTCAACATATGCATGACTGATAGCAAATATTACACTCCATTAAATAAGCTCTTATAAGAAACACTTTTAACATAGGTTTTGGCATGAGAACAGGAGGTATTGAAAGGTTATTTTACTTCCTTTGTTAAATTTACTTGAAAAATAAAAAAAAGAGCAGGTGTTTCACAGAGATACCTGTGATATGAAAGTCTTTTTCCTATGGACCAGGTTTGATTCCAAATCCTAATATATGTATGTATGTATATATGGCTTGTAAACCATTAGAATAGAGTTCAAAGCTAATGCTATATTCGAATTTTAAATGAACATTATAGGGATTAAAATATTGCTATAACAGCAAATGCATTGGGCCCCTCTGCATCACTTACAGTCTATTTGAACTCATATTTGCCAAAATCACTGTACAATTTGGCATATTTGCTCCTTGTAAAAATGGAAATCCTCCATACAGCTCTAAATCTTTCAATAATCTTTATACTTTTAGCACTTGACCTATGGCTTGATATTCAATCAAAAATTACTAGCACTAATTTATGGTTGAGAAATGTCTAAAAAATACTATTCCTCCAGCTATTATTACCATTTCAAATAGAAGGAAGGAAATTTCAAAATATCCTCCATATGTCTTATGAAAATGATGAGCAGAAAAATATTTTATTTTTGTTTTAACTGCTTTTAATAGTGATATATATATATACATATATATATTACACACAAAGCATTAAAAGTCATTTTTGAAGTTTTTTGAAGTCAACTTGAAATCTACATTTTCTGTTTTCAGAGACTATATGACATACTGTCAGATAAAATATTTATTCTTCATCTAAATTTTATAGAAAAACAGCATATTACTAAGTAAAATACTATAACAAAGTATATTTTTTATGGAATGTTCCAAGTCTATTTTAATAATAGTTTAAGATTAAGGGATTAAAGATAATCATGTGAGACCTGAAACCATAAAACTCTTAGAAGAAAACATAGACAGTGAGCTCCTTGACTTCAATCTTTTATTTCTTAGCATAATTTTAAGTAATATTGAGGACTGCGATGTAAACAAAATAGAACAAAACAATTCTAGGGAGATCATTACTAATACCATCAACACAGGTTTAAATGCATCTCAGGGGTACAAGATAACTCAGAAAGCCTTCTTAAATAATCAATTAAATAGTAAATTGATCTAAACCAAAATTAGAGAGTTGGAAATTGAGAGATGAGAGGGGCTTCCAGAAAGAGCAATAACTTAAGCAAAAGTCTTGAAGTGTGAAATTACAGATATAGTCTATGAATGGAGTATAATGATCAAAGAAATGTGATAGAGCTGAAGAGGCTCAGTCATAAATAATATGCAGAAAGTATTCAAATATGTGGAGTATAATGAGAAGTTTTTGAACAGTAGGTTACCAAGCTCAGGTTTATAATTTAGGAAGATGATTATGGTAAGTAAACTGTAAATTTGATTGGAATTAACAAAGAGCTAGAGATTAGAAAGGAAACAGGAGGTTTACAATAATCCAGGTAAAACACATGAGAATCTGAAAACAGACGTTGGTACTGGGGATTTAAAGGTGATAAACAAAAGGAATTATAGAGTCAGAAAGATAGAATCCTTGAATGATTGGAAAAAGAGGAAAAAAGGGAAGGCATTATGACTAAGGTGGGATTGATGGAGCAACGTAGAAGAGGAAGTCAGATATGCAATTGGTGGGGAAAGGATTTTAGGAGATTATGAGGACTTCAGGTTGTATTTGTGTTAAACAACAAGCCATTCAGGTCTTCATTAAAATATAAGCAAAATTTGCATATTGTTAAAATCCTTTTGGCTGGCTTGTATTTACAATAGGCCATGGAAGATAAAAGTAGAATCAGGGAAACCTAAGAGGTATTGTGCTAGTTCAGTTGCGAGAGAATAGTGGCTAAGACCAGGGTGCTCACAGTGGAGAGGATAAAAGGTGGTTGGATTCCAGATATATTTTAAATGTAGAATCACTATTTCTTGAAAGACCTAGGCATAGGATGTGACACAAAAAGAAGAAATAAAGATTACTCCAAAGGTCTTCACCTGAGCAACTGGAAGATAGAAATAGCAACAATGTGATGAGAAGAAGCAAAAGTGGTGCACAGAATTACATTTTTGGACATGTCAGATTTAAAATGTTTATTACATAGTCAAGTGGAGAACTCCAGTAGACAATTATGTACAGAAATATAAAGTAGATAATTATTTGCATTTCTCTAATAATTAGTGATATTGAGCATTTTTTCATGTGCCTGTTGGCCATCTGAATATCTTCTTTGGAGAAATGTCTATCCAGGTCTTCCACCCATTTTTCAACTGGGTTATTTGTTTTTTTGCCATTGAGTTGTATAAGATGTTTGTATATTTTGCAAACTAAGCCCTTGCTGGTTGCATCATTTGCAACTGTTTTCTCCCATTCCATAGGTTGTCTTTGTTTTGTTTTGTTTTTTATGGTTTCCTTTGCTGTGCAAATGCTTGTCAGTTTGATTGGGTCCCATTGGTTTATTTTTGCTCTTATTTCTGTTGCCTTGGGAGACCAAACTGAGAAAACCTTCATAAGGTTGATGTCAGAGAATGTTTTGCCTATGTTCTCTTCCAGGAGTTTGATGGTGTCTTGTCTTACGCTTAAGTCTTTCAGCCATTTTGAGTTTATTTTCGTGCATGGTGTGAGGGTGTGTTCTAGTTTCATTGATTTGCATGCAGCTCTCCAGGTTTCCCAGCACCACTTACTGAAAAGACTTTCTTTTTCCCATTTTATGTTCTTGCTTCCTTTGTCAAAGATTAATTGACACACAGTTGTCTGGGTTTATTTCTGGGTTCTGTATTCTGTTCCATTGGTCTGTATGTCTGTTTTTGTACCAGGACCACACTGTTTTGATTACTGTAGCTTCATAATATTGCCTGAAGTTTGGGAGAGTTATGCCTCCTGCTTGGTTTTTTGTTCCTCAGGATTGCTTTGGCAATTCTGGGTTTTTACAGTTCCACATAAACTTGTGGATTGTTTGTTCTAGTTCTTTGAAAAATGTCATAGGTAATTTGATTGGGATTGCATTGAATATGTAGATTGCTTTGGGTAGTATGGCCATTTTAACAATATTAATTCTTCCAATCAAGGAGCATGGAATATCTTTCCATTTTTTGAATCCTCTTTAATTTCCTTGATTAAAGTTGCATAGTTCTTCGTATATAAGTCTTTCTCCTGGAGCTTCCATCATGGCTCAGCAGTTAACGAACCTGACTAGTCCAGGAAGGTGTGGATTCCATCCCCGGACTCACTCAGTGGGTTAGGGATACAGCATTCCCATGAGCTGTGGTGTAGGTCACAGACATGGGATCCCATATTGCTGTGGCTATGGTGTAGGCCATAGCTAAGGCTCAAACCAGAACTGTAGCCACTGGCCTGTGCCATAGCCACACCAGATCTGAGCCTGCATCTGCAACCACAGCTCATGGCAACACCAGATCATTAACCCAGTAAATGAGGTTAGAGATCAAACCTGCATCCTCATGGATACTAGTCAGATTTGTTTCCACTAAGCCATGATGGGAAATCCTTGGTGTGCTATTTTAAAAGTTGTTGAATTTTTATATTCCTTTTCTAATATTTCATTGCTGGTATACAGAAATGCAAGAGATTTCTGAATGTTAATCTTGTATCCTGCCACTTTGCTGAACTTGTTGATCAGTTCGAGTAGTTTTTGAGTAGAGTCCTTAGGGTTTTCAAGATAGAGTATCATGTCATCTGCATACAGTGACAATTTTAATTCCTCTCTTCCAATCTGGACACCTTTTATTTCTTTTGTTTGTCTGATTTCTGTGGCTAGGATTTCCAATACTATGTTGTATAAAAGTGGTAAGAGTGAGAGTGGGCATCCTTGTCTTGTTCCAGATTTTAGCAGGAAGGATCTCAGCTTTTCTCCATTGAGTATTATATTTGCCATGGGTTTGTCATAAATGGCTTTGACTAGGTTAAGGTATGTTCCCCCTATACCCACTTTGGTAAGAGTTTTTATCATGAATAGATGCTAGATTTTGTCAAATGCTTTTTCTGCACCTATTGAGGTGATCATTTTTTTTTTTTTTTACTTTTGTTAATGTGGTATATGACATTGATTCATGTATGCTGAACCACCCTTGTGAAATTGGGGTGAATTCCACTTGGTCGTGGTGTATGATATTTTTTATATATTATTGGATTTTGTTGGCTAAAATATTGCTGAGAATTTTTGCATCTATATTCATCAAAGATATTGGCCTATAATTTTTTTTCATAGTATCTTTGTCTGATTTTGGTATTAGGGTGATGGTGGCATCATAGAACATCTTTAGTAGTGTTCCTTCTTCAACCTTTTGGAAAAATTTAAGAAGTTCTTTGTATGGTTGGTAGAATTTGCCTGTGAAGCCATCTGGTCCTGGATGTTTGTTTGTAGGGAGTGTTTTTATTACATATTCAATTTCATTTCTAGTGATTGGTTTGTTCAATTGATCTATTTCTTCTTGATTTAGTTTTAGCAGGCTCTACTTCTCTAGAAAGTTTCCCATTTCTTCTAGGTTGTTAACTTTGTTGACATATAACTGTCCAAGGTATTTATTCTCTTATTTTTTTTTGTATTTATGCAATATCCATTGAGATTTCTCCTTTTTCATTTCTTATTTTGTTTATATGAGTTATTTCTCTCCTCTTCTTGGTGATTCTGGCCAGAGGTTTGTCAATTATGCTTACCCCTTCAGAGAACCAGCTCTTGGTTTTCTTGATTTTTTTAATTGTTTTTTGAAACTCTATTTTATTGATTTCCTCTCTGATCTTTATAATTTCTTTCCTTCTGCTGACTTTAGGTTTTGTTTGTTCTTCTTTTTCTAATTAATTTAGGTGGTGGGTTAAGTTGCCAATCTGAGATTTTTCTTCTTCTTTGAGATAGGCATGTACTGTTATGAACTTCCCTGTAAGTACTGCTTTTGCAGCATCTCATAGATTTTGAATGGTTGCATTTTCATTACTGGTCAGAATGGCCATCATTAGTAATTCTACAAATAACAAATGCTGGAGAGGTTTTGGAGAAAAAGGAACCCTCCTACACTGTTGGTGGGAATGGAAATTGGTATAACCACTATGGAAAACAGTATGACAGTACCTCAGAAAACTAAATATAGAACTACCATATGACCTAGCAATCCCACTCCTGGGCATATATCTGGACAAAACAACAATTCAAAAAGATACATGCACCCCCATATTCATTGCAGCACTATTCACAATAGCTGAGACAGGGAAACAACCTAAATGTCCATCGACAGATGAATGGATTAAGAAGATGTGGCACATAAACACAATGGAACACTACTCAGCCATAAAAAAGAATGAAATGCCATTTTCAGCCACATGGGTGGAACTAGAGACTCTCATATTAAGTGAAGTAAGTCAGAAAGATAAAGACAAATACCATATGATATCATATATCTGGAATCTAACATATGCCACTGATGAGCCGATCTACAGAATGGAAACAAACTCATGGACATAGAGAACAGACCCGTGGTTGCCAGGGAGGAGCATGGCAGGGGGAGTGGGAGGGCCTGGGAGTTTGGGGTTAGTAGATGCAAACTATTGCATTTGGAGTGGATAAGCAATAAGTTCCTGCTTTATAGTAAAGAAAACTTGTGATGGAACATGATGGAGGATAATATTAGGAAAAGAGTGTGTATATATAAATGGGTCACTTTGCTGTGTAGCAGAAATTGAGAATATTGTAAATCACCTATAATAAAAAAAAAAATTTTAAAAATCAAAGCTGGAAGCATAAACCTCCCAGACCTCAGATAATACTACAAAAAAAGAAAATAAATAGAGAATTGTTGATAAAAATATAAATCAGCATAATTTAAAATAATGAGATGAGATGAAATCATCAAGACGGTCAGAATATTTGGAAATAAGAACTATGGACAAAAATTTGGGACACTCTGAATGAAACATCCAAAGAGATTAAAAAGGAACAGCTAATGAAGTAGAAGCAAAACCAAGCAAGTGTAGTATCTTGGAGGTCAAGTAAATGAAGTAAATAGGTCAAAGCAAAGTGAAGTGTCAAGGGAGATGAGGATTAAACACTGATCATTGAATTTAGCAACAGAGAAATCACTGTTCACTTTGACAAGGGCAGGATGGCTTGATAGTTGGAGACAAAAGCATCTGATAAATATGATGATAAGAAACTGGAGAGCACCTGGGAGAATTGAAAACAAACAAACAAACAAAAAAAAAAACTATTCAAGGAGTTTTCCAGTAAGGAATGGCAAATAACTTGGAAATTGTTTGGTAGGTTACCCTTGGCATCCAGAAAATTGTTTTCAGGTTGTTTGTTGTCCTTATGTTAAATCATTGATCTGTGTGAAGCACTGAAGTGATTGATGAACAGAAAGACCCTCACACAAAGTCACTAGCAAAACCTGGCTTTAGCCTTCTGCCCCAAGATGATGCTTGCCCCAAATGCATAAGGAGCAACAATGGCTCTCTTTTCAATGTTCTCATCCAAATCATGTAAGTAATCTTTGTTATCAGATTCTAGGCAGAAATTCTACCTGAAAAATATTCTGTGAAATATATACTCAAGACTTAAAACTTTATGATACAAGAGACAATCTGAAAAAGAAAACAGAATAGTCACTGATTCCCTTGACTATTAACACACATAGGGGTAATAACAGTAATTTTCACACTTTTTGTACTAAGTTGAAATTTTGCCCTTTTTAGAAATTTTTTTCCAGTATCAGTTATTTGTATTTATTCCTGTTTTTATTTTATTTTATTTTATTTTTTATTTTCCCACTGTACAGCAAGGGGATCAAGTTATCCTTACATGTATACATTACAATTACATTTTTTTTCCCCACCCTTTGTTCTGTTGCAACATGAGTATCTAGACATAGTTCTCAATGCTATTCAGCAGGATCTCCTTGAAAATCTATTCTAGGTTGTGTCTGATAAGCCCAAGCTCCCGATCCCTCCCACTCCCTCCCCCTCCCATCAGGCAGCCACAAGTCTCTTCTCCAAGTCCATGATTTTCTTTTCTGTGGAAATGTTCATTTGTGCTAGATATTAGATTCCAGTTATAAGTGATATCATATGGTATTTGTCTTTGTCTTTCTGGCTCATTTCACTCAGTATGAGATTCTCTAGTTCCATCCATGTTGCTGCAAATGGCATTATGTCATTCTTTTTTATGGCTGAGTAGTATTCCATTGTGTATATATACCACATCTTCCAAATCCAATCATCTGTCGATGGACATTTGGACTGTTTCCATGTCCTGGCTATTGTGAATAGTGCTGCAATGAACATGCGGGTGCATGTGTCTCTTTTAAGTAGAGTTTTGTCTGGATAGATGCCCAAGAGTGGGATTGCGGGGTCATATGGAACTTATATGTATAGATTTCTAAGGTATCTCCAAACTGTTCTCCATAGCGGCTACACCAGTTTCCATTCCCACCAACAGTGCAGGAAGGTTCCCTTTTCTCCACAGCCCCTCCAGCACTTGTTATTTGTGGACTTATTAATGATGGCCATTCTGACTGGTGTGAGGTGATATCTCATGGTAGTTTTGATTTGCATTCCTCTTATAATCAGCGATGTTGAGCATTTTTCCATGTGTTTGCTGGCCTTCTGTATATCCTCTTTGGAGAAATGTCTATTCAGGTCTTTTGCCCATTTTTCCATTGATTGATTGGTTTTTTTGCTGTTGGGTTGTATAAGTTGTTTATATATTCTAGAGATTAAGCCCTTGTCGGTTGCATCATTTGAAACTGTTTTCTCCCATTCTGTAAGTTGTCTTTTTGTTTTCTTTTAGGTTTCCTTTGCTGTGCAAAAGCTTTTCAGTTTGATGAGGTCCCATGGGTTTATTTTTGCTCTTATTTCTATTGCTTTGGGAGACTGACCTGAGAAAATATTCATGATGTTGATGTCAGAGAGTGTTTTGCCTATGTTTTCTTCTAGGAGTTTGATGGTGTTCTGTTGTATATTTAAATCTTTCAGCCATTTTGAGTTTATTTTTGTGCATGGTGTGAGGGTGTGTTCTAATTTCATTGCTTTGCATGCAGATGTCCAGGTTTCCCAGCAATGCTTGCTGAATAGACTTTCTTTTTCCCATTTTATGTTCTTGCCTCCCTTGTCAAAGATTAATTGACCATAGGTGTCAGGGTTGATTTCCGGGTTCTCTATTCTGTTCCATTGGTCTGTCTGTCTGTTTTGATACCAGTACCACACTGTCTTGATGACCATGGCTGTGTAGTATTTCTTGAAGTCTGGGAGAGTTATGCCTCCTGCTTGGTTTTTGTTTCTCAGGATTGCTTTGGCGATTCTGGGTCTTTTGTGGTTCCATATAAATGTTTGGATTGTTTGTTCTAGTTCTGTGAAAAATGTCATGGGTAATTTGATAGGGATTGCATTGAATCTGTAGATTGCTTTGGGTAGTATGGCCATTTTTACAATATTGATTTTTCCAATCCAGGAACATGGAATATCTTTCCATTTCTTTACATCTTCTTTGATTTCTTTGATTAAAGTTTTATAGTTCTCAGCATATAGGTCCTTTACCTCCTTGGTCAGGTGTATTCTGAGGTATTTGATTTTGTGAGGTGCAATTTTAAAAGGTATCGTATTTTTGTATTCCTTTTCTAATATTTCATTGCTGGTATACAGAAATGCAACTGACTTCTGAATGTTCATCTTATATCCTGCTACTTTGCTGAATTTATTAATCAGTTCAAGTAGTTTTGGGGTTGAGTCCTTAGGGTTTTCTATGTATAGTATCATGTCATCTGCATACAGTGACAGTTTTATCTCTTCTCTTCCTGTATGGATGCCTTTTATTTCTTTTGTTTGTCTAATTGCTGTGGCTAGGACTTCCAAAACTATGTTGAAGAGCAGTGGTGAGAGTGGGCATCCCTGTCTTGTTCCAGATTTGAGTGAGAAGGCTTTCAGTTTTTCCCCATTGAGTATTATATTTGCTGTGGGTTTATCATAAATCGCTTTGATTATATTCAGGAATGTTCCCTCTATACCCACTTTGGCGAGGCTCTTGATCATGAATGGATGTTGGACTTTGTCAAATGCTTTTTCTGCGTCTATTGAGATGATCATATGATTTTTGACTTTTTTTTTGTTAATGTGGTGTATGATGCTGATTGATTTGCGTATGTTGAACCATCCTTGTGAACCTGGGATGAACCCAACCTGGTCATGGTGTATAATTTTTTTGGTATGTTGTTGGATTCGGTTGGCTAAGATTTTTTGAGAATTTTTGCATCTATATTCATCAATGATATTGGCCGATAGTTTTCTTTTTTGGTGGTATCTTTGTCCGGTTTTGGAATGAGGTTGATGGTGGCATCACAGAATGTCTTTGGGAGTATTCCTTCTTCTTCAACCTTTTGAAAGAGTTTAAGGAGGATGGGCACCAGTTCCTCTTTATATGTTTGATAGAATTCACCTGTGAAGCCATCTGGTCTTGGACTTTTATTTGTAGGGAGTGATTTTATGACCTCTTCAATTTCATTTCTAGTGATCGTTTTGTTCAGTTGGTCTGTTTCTGCTTGATTCAGTTTTGGCAGGCTGTAAGATTCTAGAAAATTGTCCATTTCTTCCAGATTGTCAAACTTGTTGCCATATAGTTGTTCATAGTATTCTCCTATGGTTTTTTGTATTTCTGCTGTATCCGTTGTGATTTCTCCTTTTTCATTTATAATTTTGGTGATTTGGGTTCTTTCTCTCCTCTTTTTAGTGAGTCTGGCCAGGGGTTTGTCAATTTCGTTTACCTTTTCAAAGAACCAGCTCTTGGTTTTATTAATTTTCTCTATTGTTTTTTGAGTCTCTATTTTATTGATTTCTTCTTTGATCTTTATAATTTCCTTCCTTCTGCTGACTTTAGGTCTTTTTTGTTCTTCTTTTTCTAATTCATTTAGGTGGAGAGTTAAGTTGTCAATTTTGGATTTTTCTTCTTTTTTCAGAAAGGCCTGTATTGCTATAAATTTCCCTCTGAGCACTGCTTTCACAGCATCCCATAGATTTTGAGAGGTTGTGTCTTCATTATCATTTGTTTCAAGGTAGTTTTTAATTTCCTTCTTGATTTCCTCATTGACCTATTGGTTTTTTAGTAGCATGTTGTTTAGTCTCCATGTAGTAGGTTTTTTCTCTTTCCTTTTCCCATGGTTGATTTCTAATTTCGTGGCATTGTGGTCAGAGAAGATACTTGAGATAATTTCTATGCCCCTAAATGTACTGAGGTTAGTTCTGTGTCCCAATATGTGGTTGATTCTTGAGAATGTTCCATGAGCATTTGAGAAGAATGTGTATTCTGCTTTTTTGGATGTAGTGTGCTGAAGATATCAATTTAGTCTAACTTTTCCATTGTTTCCTTTAGGATCTCTGTTGCTTTATTGGTTTTCTGTCTAGAGGATCTGTCCATTGATGTGAGGGGGGTATTAAGGTCTCCTACTATGATTGTATTCTCATCAGTATCTCCCTTTATGTCTGTTAATATTTGTTGTATGTATCTGGGTGCTCCTATATTTGGGGCATATATGTTGACGATAGTAACATCCTCTCCTTGGATGGATCCCTTAATCATTAAGTAGTGTCCTTCTTTGTCTTTCTTTATGTCTTTTGTTTTAAAGTCTATTTTGTCTGATATGAGCGTTGCGACTCCTGCTTTTCTGTCATGTCTATTGGCGTGAAATATTTTTCCCCACCCCTTCACTTTCAATCTATATGTATCCTTTGTCCTAAGGTGAGTTTCTTGTAGGCAGCATATTGAAAGTTTTTGCCTTTTTATCCACTCAGCCACTCTGTGTCTTTTAATCAGAGCATTCAGTCCATTGACATTTAAGGTGATAACTGTTAGATGATTATTTATTGCCATTTTGAACCTCATGTTCCAGTTGATTCTATGGTTCTCCATTCTTCCTTTCTTTTTCTTTTTTTTTGGTTGGATGGTCTCCTGTTATTATCTGCTTGAGTGGTTTTTTTTTTTTCTTTTTTTTTTGCAAATGCAATATTTGGTTTTGGCTTGTGGTTGCTCTGTTTTTTAAGTATGCTAACCCCTTTCTATAATTGTGTGTTTTAGCCTGATGGTCCTGTAAGTTCAAACACTTCATTACTATATTAAAATTAAGAAGAGAAACATACAAACAAACAAAAAGGGTTATTTATTTCCTAACATCCCTTGCCCACATTTTATGGTTTTGATGACTCTTTTTTATTTTTTTCTTTTTAATTTTATTTTGTTTGAAGCATGTTCATGATTAAATCTGTATGCTGGCTTATTTGAGTGACTGCTCTCTGATTGCGGTTTCCTCAGTCCTAGTTCTTCCTCTTCTTCTTTTTTTTTTTTTTTTCTTTTCTTTTTTCTTCCCTTTCCTTCCTTTCTTTTTGGTTTAGAGAAGCCCTTTCAATATTTCTTTTAACCTGGGTTTTGTGTTGCTATATTCTTTTAGTTTTTGTTTGTTGGAAAAAATTTTTATTTCCCCTTCTATTTTAAACGATATTCTTGCTGGATAGAGTATTCTAGGTTGCATATTTTTTCCTTTTAGCACTTTAAATATCTCTTGCCATTCCCTCCTGGCCTGTAGTGTTTCTGTAGAGAAATCAGCTGATAATCTTATGGGGGTTCCCTTGTAGGTAATATTCTGCTTTTCTCTTGCTGCCTTTAGGATCCTCTCTTTATCACTAACTTTTGCCATTTTTATTATGATATGTCTTGGTGTGGGTCTATTTGGGTTCAATTTGTTTGGGGCCCTCTGTGCTTCCTGTATCTTGAACCCAGTATCCTTTAGATTTGGGAAGTTTCCATCGATAATTTCTTCAGATATATTTTCCATCTTCTTATCTTTTTCTACTCCTTCTGGAATTCCTATTATGCGTAGATTGGCCCGCTTTATATTATCCCATAGGTCTCTTATATTGCTTTCCTGTTTTTTGATTTAGTTTTCTGTCTGCTCACCTGATTGGGTGATTTCCACTATTCTATCTTCCATACCACTGATTCATTCTTCTGCATTATTCATTCTGGTTTTTACTGCCCTTAGTTCAGTTTGCATCTCTGCAAATGAATGTTCTAGTTTTTCTTGGCTCCTCCTTATATTTTCTAGTTCCTTTCTGAGGGTATCTGCATTACTGTTCATATCTTCTCTTAATTCCTTCAGTATTTTCACTATTTCTCTTTTGAACTCCAGGTCTGTCAGACTGCAGAGGTCTGTTTCATTGTTGACTGTTTTAGGTGAGTTCTCCTGTTGGTTTGACTGGGGGTGGTTTCTCAGCTTCTTCATCTTGCTTGTTGTTTTCTTTCTCCTGAGGGAGTTGTACTCTCCATTATCGGGTAGTGTTTGCCTTGTCACTGCTGTGGAATGTTTCCTGAGGGCTGGTATTGTTGGTCAGTCTTTTTTGAGGCAGTGTGGCTTTTCTGGAGTGTTGATGGGGCTAAGAGGGTCTCTTTGAAGCAAAAGAGGACTTCCTGAGGGCAGACAGGACTGGGAGGTCCACACCACGATGGTAGCAGATTTCACTTGGTCATGCAGAGCTTGCTCTGGTGTTTTTAGGCTGTGGGGTTCTTGCAGGGGGTTGGCGGTGTTGGGCAGCTGTTCCTCAGGAGTGCAGCGCCCCCTGGGGGCTGGAGCAGCTATCTGGGTCACTGAGCTAAGAGGCTCTTCCCTAGGGCAGCCCAACTCTGAAGGACGACCTGAACGTAGGCAGATTTTTCACAGTCTGGCCAAGCTTGTTGTAGCTTTTCTGGGCTGCAGGGGCTCCTCCAGGGGGGCTGGTGCTGCTGAGCAGCTATTCCATGGGAGTGGGGCACCCCCTGAGGGCTTGGGCAGCTAGCAGGGCCGGTGAAAACCCAAGAGGCTCCTCCCCAGGGCAGCCCGACCCTTTTTGGAAATTTTATCATAAGAATGAGAAAAAAAAAAAAACTTTACTACATGGGAAAGTAACACAATGAATAAAAGTTCAGCTAAGAAAAAATTCAAACTATTTGAAAAGTAAAATATGGTATGATTTTTTTCATTATTACAAATATATTTCAGCTGAGGTTGTTAAATCTGTTTTGAGGTTTGAATTGACTGTTGTGACGTCTTAAGAAACTGGAACTCCTGATGATTTTCATTTCTCTGTTGTATCCATTTCTTTTCTTTTCTTTTTTCTTTTTTGGCTTCCCTGTGGCATATGGAGTTCACTGGCCAGGGATCAGATCCCAGCTACAGCTGCAACCTATGACACAGTTGCAGAAACACCAGATCCTTAACCCACTGTGCCAAGCTGGTAATTGAACTTGCTTCCCAGCACTGCAGAGATACAGCTGATCCCCTTGTACCACAGCAGGAACTATATGTTGTATCTATTTCTTAATTATAGAATTTTACCTTCTAAAATTTATAATATATAAATTTAACTTATATATATTTTATTTTGGTCAAATTGTTTGCATTGTGAGGAAAGATATTATAAATGTCACCACAGAAAAATTACAAATATAGGCCTATATGCATATAATGAAAATATAATTCTATTTAGTTTAAGCATAACATCTGTGTCATTTTCCAAGCACATATATGAATATAGTATAAAATGTTTTTATTAGAGATATAGTGTATATCATTTCTTATCATTCCCTACTTTTTTTTATGTCATAATTACTCTTTTCCTATGCTCTTTAGCCTTTTTTCACTCCAAGTCTGATCATTTTCCTTCCGTCAAGATTTATGCTCTTTCTTCTCATACCGTATGCTTATGTTAAATAGTCATCTAGATTAGCATTTTTATTCTAATTTTTTTTTTACTAGAAAGTCTGACTCTTCTATTTTATTCTTCATGATGTTACATGGTTAAATGCAGAGGTTTATATAAATAAAAATAGGATTTATCAGTTGACAATTTTTTAAAGTTTCCTGCATTACCTGATAGTAGTTAATTTGTGTTATGCAGACACAATTTAATTTGTATTAGACAGATACAATTTAATTTGTATTAGACAGATACAAATAAGTTGTAAAAGTTGCTTATGCCCAGGAAACATAAGCCTGAAAGTTTGGCTGTAATACTAAAGAAGTAACAAACAAACAAACAAAAACTAAAACAAATATTTAAGACAAATATGACACTCACTAATGATAAATGTTTAATATATAAGGAAGCTGTAACAATTATAAATGTATTTGTTAACATTTGCGTAAATGTTAAAAGTATATTGAGTGAACACTGACAGTGCAAATAGAGACAAAGTCAAGTCTAAATCATAGTGACATTAACTTCCTTCTCTTAGAAACTGATACAGCAACTTGACACAACTTCACTATGTAGAAAATCTGAATGACACTATCAATCACCTTACCTAATTGACATTTTTGGAACACAAGCCCTCAAACTGCAGACTTTACAAATTTACATTCCTTTCAAGTACACATGGCACTAGCACTAAGATAGAATATATGCTAGTCATGCAGCAAGTCTCAGTAAATTAAAGAGCCTTTTCATCTGCCGAGAAAGAGCTCCAATCATAAAAAAATAATTCAGAAATCAACAAAATAAAACATTTAGAGAAAGACCTATGTATCTGATTTCTAAACAATTTATAGGTCAAGGAAAAAATCATCAAAATATCTTAAACAAATAATAATAAAAACAACAGATATGAAATTATTAAAGACCATTAAATCAATGCTTGGATGAAATGTAAATGTATATATTAAATGTTTATAGTCTTTCAAACTTAAAGAAAAGCTTAAAAATCAATTATCTATTTCCCAAGAATATGAAGTTAGAAAATGACAAATAAGTCAATCACAAAATACACAGTAGAAATAAGAAAATAAAGTACAGACATTAATCAAATAAAACAAATCTTCTATTTAGAAAGGGGTGTAGAAGGATAAAAATGTAATTTTACTATTTGAAAAACCAAAAAAACCCAGAAAATAAGTATTAAAAATATTAAGAATGAAAAAGATCTAACTGCGCATTTGATAAGAAATGGATGAAAAAATTGAAAGAAAAAAGCCTCCATTTGCAATAACTTTAAAACAAAGTTCAAAATAAGTTTAATGAAAAATGTGCAGAACCTGAATGCTAAAAACAGCAAAACATTGCTGGAAATTTAAAGAATACCTAAACAAATAGAGAAATACAGATTGAAGGATTTGTGTTACCTGTTTTCAAGGCTTACTATAAAGCAATGTTAAATAGGTGAGTATTGACAAAAGAATAGGCATTAAAATAGATAAAACACAGTAGTATATGTAAAGTAGACTTCTGGTGTATAACGTGGGGAGTTTTCCAGGTAAAATAGGAAAGTAGTCCCTGTACCGAACGAAACCAAAGAAAGAGACAGACTACTCCAGGTTAGCAGGAAGCAGTTTGAAAAGCAAGTGAACTTTCATAGAAGAATGTCTTGAGTGGCTACAAAATAAGTTAATTTCTGCCCTCACTGCTAGAATATTAAATAAGAGTTTAAATAGTAGCTTTAATTTGGTTCAGTCATGTATACCAACCAGAGAGTCTCAAAAACGCACTGCTCTTTCAAGGCTGCCTCCTTGAAAATAGCTCCCACTGTGGAAATAGTGGGCAAAGGACACTCCAAGGACAGAAACATATTGTGCTAGATCAATTGGACATATGCATGGGGGATAAAGAATTGACTCTCATATCATACCTAAAAAGTAACTCAAAATTTGTCACTTGATTGTAAAAATTAAATTTAAAAACTTTTGGAAGCAAACATAAGAAAGATTTCACAACATTGGAAAAAGAAAATATTTCTTAGGTACAAGACAAAAAGTATGAGAGAAAAGGAAAACGAGTAATCAAGTGTTTTCATAATTAAAACATTTTTATAATCTTTTAAAGACCAATAAAAAATAAGAGACAAACTACAGAATAAGAGATGATGTATATTACTTATTTTTGCATATACATATAAGTAATACGTCATAATAGTAATAACAATAACACAATATTTGTAAATGTGCAAAACAGTGGAATAAACACTCTACCAAAGAAGGCATACGAATGACAATAAGCACATGAAAAGTTACTTACATCATAAGACATCAAGAAAATATAATTTAAAGCCACAGTTTTCCACTGTGAACCCATTAGAACAGTGAAAATCAAATAGACTGATATTAACAAATGTTGACAAAATATTGGAGAAATCAAAACTCTCCAAATCCATTTGTGCATCTCTAAAATAACAAACTTTTTTGAGAGAATGGCAGTTGTTTATAAAACACTTAGACTTACCAAATGTTTGGTGAAAGGGGCCTAAAAACTTTTATGGATGATAGTAGTTTTCTCTTTTTTTGTTATTGTTGTTGCTGTGATTTTGCATGATATATATCTGTTATGAAGGGTTTGATTTTATACTTTATATTATAAGATCTTAAAGAAGTTATATCATAATTGAATTGTGGAAAAGTAAAAAACAATTAAAGAAAGAGTAAATCAATTCAGTTTTCCAATTAAAATACATTGGATTTAGACCGGATAAAATCAGACTAGATTGCAAAAACCAATAAGCAATTACAGCAAATTTTCAGTATACCAGGTTAATATGTAAAAGTTAATCACCTTCCTATATACCATCAATAAATAAGTGGAATTTGAAATTAAAAACAAAATACTATTTGCAATAGTAATGAAATATATAGGTATAAATCTAACAAAATATATATGTAATCTATATGTAGAAAACAATACAATTCTGAGGAGAAAATAAAAATGAACTAAATAAATGGAGAGGGGAGTTCCCGTCGTGGCGCAGTGGTTAACGAATCCGACTAGGAACCATGAGGTTGCGGGTTCGGTCCCTGCCCTTGCTCAGTGGGTTAAGGATCTGGCGTTGCCGTGAGCTGGGTATAGGTTGCAGATGCGGCTCGGATCCCGCGTTGCTGTGGCTCTGGCATAGGCTGGTGGCTACAGCTCCGATTGGACCCCTAGCCTGGGAACCTCCATATGCCGCGGGAGCAGCCCAAGAAATAGCAAAAAAAAATTAAAAAAATAAAAATAAATAAAATAAATGGAGAGATATGTTGATGAACAGAGATAATTAATATTATCAAAATGTTAGTTTTCCCCCACTTGATCTATAGTTTCAATCCAATCCAGGTAAAAATACCAATTTATTTGGGGGATATCAACTAAGTAATTCTAATATTTACATAACAAGGCAAACAAATGACCCAGAATAGCCAATGCAATATGTAAGGGAAGAACAAAGCTGGAGGACTGATGCTACTTAACTTCAAGACTTACTATCACACCACCATAATAAAAACAATATGGTTTTGGTGACAGAATATTCAATAGATCAATAGAACAGAACAGAGAGCACAGTAATAGATCCACATAAATCTAGTCAACTGATCTTTTATAAAGAAACAAAAGCAATACACCTCTCACAAAAATTAACTCCAAATGGATCACAGACTTAAATGTAAAATGCAGAACTATAAAACTAGAATATAAGATAGGAGAAAACACACATGATTTTGAGTATGGTGATGAATTTTTATATACATCACCAAAGAAACAATCCATGAAAAAAATAATTGACAAGCTGGACTTTCTTAAAATTGCAAACTGCTCTAGGAAAGAAATGTCATTATAATGAGAAGATAATCAAAAGATCAGAAGAAAATTTTTATAAAAAAACTTATTTCATAAACCACTAATACCTCAAACCCATGAAGAATTCTTAAAATACAATAGTAAGAAAATAAACAACCTGACTTAAAATGGGCCAAAAATCTTAACAGACAACTCATGAAATAAGACATACAGATGGCAAATAAGAATATGAAAAGATGCTCCACATCACATGTCATCAGGAATATGAAAATTAAATCAACTATGCAATACCATACACATCTATTAGAATGTCTGAAATCTGCAACATTGACAACATCAAATGCTGGTGAGGATGTGGAGAAAATATAATTCTCATCCATTACTGGTAAGAATGCAAAATAGTACAGACACCTTGAAAGATAATTCAGCAGTTTCTTATAAAACAAATCACTCATACCTAGATCCAGTACCTTGCTCTTTGATATTTCATTAAAATAAAATTGTGACATTTAAACTTGAAATATACCTAAATTGATGCTCACCATTAAATTTATAGCATTCAACATATATAATAAAAATAAGACAATTTGAAATATTCCAAGTGTCCATTTTAAGTCATCCAAATAATTAAATTAAATCCAAATAGACTACATGGAAGGAAATGACATCATAAATCTAAGAGGATAAAGTAATAAAGTAGAAAACAATGTTTGAAAAAGGATTAACAAAGGCAAATATTGTTTTTTGCAAACGTTAGTAAAATTGATAAATTATTTTAAATACTGATTTAGAGAGAAGTTACAACTAATACCAGAAATAAATAAAAGGGACATCCCTAAAGATTCTGTAGGCAGTAACAGCAAATTAAAAGACATTATGAAGAAAATTATGTCAATTTACTTTAAAATTTACACGAACTGTACACATTATTTTTTAAAAGACTAATCCAAGACTATCAAATGCAAAGGAAAATACTAATAATTCCAAATCTAATGAAGCATTTGGAATCTTTCTTTCAAATTAATCTAAAAAGAGAACTCCAGACACAAATGTCCTTTTTAGTGAATACATTGCAACATTAAAAAAAAAAAAAACCTTCAATTTTATGCAAATCACTCTAGAGAATTAAGAATGTAGGACAATTTACCACATTGTATTACAACAGAACTACTGCGAAACAAAGACCTGAAAATTTCTTGTACAAGTTTGAGTGTGTATGTATAATATATACACAACATTTAATTTTTTTGTAGTACAACTTTCTTTCAACTTTCCAGTTTAACTACCTGGCTCTGCATACTAAACAAAATTATTAGAGAGAATTACTCTATCCCAAGAATATAATGTATTTATTGAGGGTCCTCCAGAATCAAATATGAAGTGTCAGCCCACTTCATTATCAAAAGTTTGTCTGGTCCTTGTCATGTTAACAGTGTCCTTTTTTGTGATGAGCTAGATCAGCCACTAGATTCAAGAATGAAAACATCCCACCCTTTGTGTAATCTAGGAAGTACTAATCAACTAGTTTATTTCTTTTATATTTTTCCGTCTGCTGTTCTTTACTAATTTTAAAGGAAAGTATTTTTTAAATTAATCCAACGATTTCTTATTATAATAGAGGGAGTGAAATATTTTACACCCTTCTATGTGCGAATCAAAGATTATCCATTTTTTCCGAAATCCACTTTTTACATTCTAACTTACTTTTCAAGTTATTAAGGGAGGAAAAGTAGCAAGTGTTCAAAAGAAATCTTATCAAGTGTTGAATTAAATTTCTCCCTCAAATATATTGAAATTATAGGACTACAATAAATTATATGTTTAAGTGAATTTATAATTTGGGAGGAATATAGAAATGATATCTAAAAATATTTATTTCATACCAAATTAGAGATAACATGAAAGAGCCATAGTTTAAGTTTTGTTTTATTTTTTTCTGTACAGCTTGTTTGAAAGTGGAAGTAATTTTTTTTTTAAGTCACTGGTACCAGAGCAATTATTTCCTTGACTGTTCTTGAAATAAAAATCCATGGATTTCCTTAAAATTAATAATAATAATAATAAATTTTTAAAAAGAGAAAGAAAAAAAGCTAGCAACAGCTATGGAAAATCGCATTTTTTTATTTTGGCTTCAAAACGGTGCTTCATTAGTGGGTGTAGCTCAGTCACAAGATGCTTTGCTATTATAATAGCACTGAGAGCAGCTTTAAAGTGTGAACAATACTTTGTCCGTGGCCCAAAGGAATCTCCTCCCTATAAAGTGAAAATGGGATGTGGGAATTGGGTTTTGTTGCCAGAATTTCAGGCACTCTCTGAGGAGCATCTTCTGTAGGAGCAATACAATTAATTTCTACCTGCAGAGAGAGGCCTTTCACCTTCTGTAGCAGGAGATCTAAACTCTCACCCCTATTGTTCCTAGGACAAAATGTGTAAAGCTAGGCCATCTACCTAATCATGAGTCTTGGTTGCCCTAAACCATGACAATGCAAAGGGACACTTGTCTTACTAGACTCACAAGGCTGTTTCAAAAAGAAAAGCAGCATATAAAGGCATTTATTTATACACTTTAAGATATTAGTGAGGAATTTAAGTTTTACAGATGTCTTTCATCACTCCCTACCTCATATTTTTTCCCTCAAATGTTTATCAGAAGAATTATAAGGTCCTGAAGGGCATGACCTCTAACAGAGCTGAGAGATGTCCATAAGGAGCAAGGGAAACATGTCCACTTGTAGAAAATCTGAGCAAAGACATAGATATATATTCTTCTTTTTTTTTTTTTGTCTTTTTTTTTTGTCTTTTTGTCTTTTTTGTTGTTGTTGTTGTTGCTAATTCTTGGGCCGCTCCCACAGCATATGGAGGTTCCCAGGCTAGGGGTCCAATCGGAGCTGTAGCCACCAGCCTACGCCAGAGCCACAGCAACGCAGGATCCGAGCCGCATCTGCAACCTACACTACAGCTCACGGCAACGCCGGATCGTTAACCCACTGAGCAAGGGCAGAGACCAAACCCGCAACCTCAAGGTTCCTAGTCGGATTCGTTAACCACTGCGCCACGACGGGAACTCCATAGATATATATTCTAATGTCCTCATTAGGTCATGTCCTTCCAAAACTTAAAAATCAGTAGTTATTCCTGAATTACATCGGAACAGGGAATCTAGTCTCATCGCAAGGAAAAAAAGATATATTTGTTTCTATTTCTTTAATATTGCATCTGAGATAATGAATGTTCTTTTCATGATACATGTAAGTCAAATCATAATGTTGTACACATTAAACTTACACAGATCTGTGTGTCAATTTTATCTCAATAAAACTGGGTGGGGGAGAATAGAGAACCTTTAAACTTACTATGGTAGACCATTAAAAATGAATCCCTGGAGTTCCCTGGTGGCCCAGTGGTTGTTGTCACTGCTGTCTCACCACAGGTTTGGGTCCCTCACCCTAGAATTTTCACATGCCATTGGTGCAGCCAAAAAAAAAAAACAAAAAAAAAAGTAATCCCTAGCTTACTTTCCACATTATCTCCTATTCTCCTATGGTCCTATAGTATGGCCATAGTATTAAGATTGGAACTGATTTATTCACACCTACAATTTCATCTGAAAGACATGTCCTCCCATGTTCTAAGTCTATACTTCTTCTGGAAAATTTTCATTAACTACCTCATTCTATTTCATTTTAAATTTCTGACCTGAACTTTTAAGATGCTAAATCAAGTCTCTTTTGTCTCCTTGTTTGGTTATTTAAACTTTTTTTCATGCACAAATAACACATACTTACACCCATCACTGACAAACAGTGCTTTTGTAAATCTATAGGAAAGAAGTAGAAGATATTTTTATTCCAATAATAAGAGCTTTCTAAACTATTAAACTACTATTGTGTACCAAATTTTTGGATGCTTTTGAAAATCTCAATTCTCAGGATTATAGGTAATTGTATTTCATTCTTTGAATAAGGAAATCAAAACTTGGAAAGCTGATGTGCTTTGCCAATTTGCAAAGATATTTCACTGTCACACTGGATTCCAGACATATCTATCTAATTCCAAGATACATTTGTTAAGCTTCATTGTTGTCTGGCCCATTTTGTTTCTCAACTTAATTTTTTACAATTAATGCTTTCAATGGCTTCTGCACAATTTTGATACTTGGTAGGATATACATAGCAAGTACTTAAAATGCAATCTCAAGAAATCCATGGAGAGTGATGACTGTTTATGTGTTGGGCTTTTTCAAGGATCCTGGAGGAATTAAAAAGAAACCCAACAAATACTCAAATGGTAGATTATCAGGTATATTCGGACACTGAAACTACACTTTTTCTATGCTGAGCTCAAGTGGGAAGAACTCCTAAATCTGGGAGTAAATACTTTAGCAAATAACTGAACAGACTTGATTATGTACAGAAAATATTTTAGAGAGAATCTCTGATTGGGTATCATCTGATTTCAAACTTTGAAGTGTTTGACCAGTACTAGACAAAATTTAGAATTACAGGAAAATTCATACCCATTGATTCTTTCCAGCAGGCTTCCCTTGCATGAGATGAGTTGGAAGATGAAAAACATCTTTCCACTAACAAAACAGATGGGAATTATTGCCCATGGAAAATGTAGATATGCCAGAAAGAGAAGGCCAATAGGCTATATCCAAATAAATCCAGAGTATGGCATTACTTTGGTGAATTTATGAATTCTTCATGGGCAGAGGTTTTTGTGCTTTGTTTACAGACCTATTCTATGCTCCTTAAACAGCATATGGAATAATTTATTACTGAATTTACCAGGTTTAGAACTAACCCCCGGAAATAGTTCTATCTCTGAGAGAAAAAAGAAAATCACATTAACTAACTTCATTTTTATTTGGTATTTAGAAAACAAAAAAAGTCAGGAAGTAACATAAGGACCACAACACACATGATCACAGATAAAGTGAATTCTCTCCCTCTAGATAACCCTAAATGGAAATGGAATCCCATTTTTTTTTTTTTTTGGTAAAGATGACTTTATGTGTATAGTAATCAGAGCCATCGGCAGATAGGTTGTATCAATTTAATGGCTTTGAGCCAGAATGCATAATATGCTCAATTCCACCACATACCTGGAATAAGCTATTGAATGAAATACCGAATATTCATCAACCACAGTGTTCCTTCTCTTTGGGCACCATTTGAAAGTATATTCCCTTTCATGATTCTGTTCCTGTATAAATCCATATCACAGCAACACTCTAATAGTGTCAATGTTTCTTTAGAAATTTTAATAAATTTTGTCAACGCAAACCTTGTATGGTTGGTCAGTGTCTATGGCTGAATTTGTTAAGTAGTTAAATTTTTATTTATTACTTAATACAAACCCCTTATTTTTCCCATGTGCAAACTATTATGATTGTTTCCAAATAATAGAAGTAAAAGGAATGAAAAACTTCAAACGGAAAATGCAGTGATCACATATCAGAAATTAATCAATACTTATTGAATGCATGGAGTACGTATTCAAATTTAAGATAAATGACAAAATTATACATTTAAAATACATATGCTCATTATTATGACAAAAGTCAAAGAAAATAATTTTTAAAAATAGTAAACAGTATTTAATTTTTTTAATGGAATACAACATAGTATTGCTAAGCTTTGCTCTAATGGGGGAGAATCCTACAATCACAGTAGCTTGAAATGGGTACTTAATTGTACCCAGGATGCAGCTGAGGATTGGCTACAGTTTTGCCCTGGGCAGTTCCTGGGCTCAGGCAAAGATTGTTTCAGGCTGTAGCTCTGCTCTATTTAGAGTATGATTGACATGCTTCTTAATTTCAGAACACAGGAAATGGAGCAGGGACTGTATAGTATATACATATTCTGCTGGACAGCGGAAGACTTAGAGCTGGAATAAACACATAATACCTGCAGCTTCAGTGTGGACATCGCACAACTATGTTTGCTCACATTGGCCAAAACCAGTTGCGTGATCAGTGTAAAGTCCATGGAATAGGGATTCACAGTACCTCCCTGCAGGCATTGCAAGTCACTGGCCCCCAGAAGGGCTGTGTCTCCTCATGTCTCTTATATGGAATGAGAGTGTGAACTTTGAATAATAATCTAGCACAGATATAACACATACATAAAACATTTTAAACTAAAAACACAGCGAATGACTGAATTTATATCCATGACAAGATTTTTACAAGTTTATTAACAATGTATATCTTTGTCAGTGATTTTTTGTTATTGTTTCTGGTTTTGTATAAAAACAAAAGTTGAATGCAGTTATTTGAATACAATGCTTAGGAAAATGATTTTAATTTATTTATGGTTAATATTTGTCAAAAAATGATCTCCTTTTTTTGTTAAGGCAGTGGAAAGGCCTCAGGGTCCAAATGAAGGATTGAATCAGAAATTTTCCTCAGAGGTATGAAGAAAGTTCCCAGCGTCCCTCTGCCTTTCTGTTAAAAAGTGAATACTCAACTTGTAGTATCCTCAATGCTATGTTGTATTATGCTTAAATTATGTGAATATTATTAATTTATGGATAAATCTTTATAGTGAAATACAAAAGCAACCTCCAAAAATCACTTCCAACTCCATCTCTGGTTTAGTATTTATTTCAGTTCAAGGAAGTTTAAGCTATCAGTGTCTAACTACAACCACAGATATATATGTAAAGAAAAAAATGGATGCTTAGAGAGGTATTTTTCTTCCTCATTCATAAGTAATCACCGAGGAGGTCACAGCTCTTCTTCCTGCCTTTCCAAGTTTATTACTGTGAATTTCACTTCTTAGACAAAAAAAGGTCACTCCATTTTTTGAATGTATTATGATTTAACCCAGCAGGATTCCATTGATGGGAATTTAAATTCTTTCACATCTATTGAAAGTTACAGTTATTGTTGTAGTGACTACCCTTGTGCCTTCATTTCACACAGTGTTTTTAATAAAGATTCTTACAAGTGGGGTTGCAAGGTCAGATGGTAAATGTGCAAGATATTGCCAACTGTCCCTCCATTATGTATTCTGCATCTTTATTAGCAGTGAATTAAAGAAATTATTGCTTCAAGCCCCTCTCAAGGACATGCTGTCACATGTTTAGATTTTTTAAATCTAATAAGTGAAAAATAGTGTCCCAATTTTTTTTCATTTTCTTATTAGAAGCCAGTTTGAGAATTTTTTCATATGGTTAATATTTACATATCTTTTTCTTATAACTTTTTATGTATATCTTTAGCCTCTTGTTATGGGGTTGTTGGACTTTTTTCTACTCTGTTGCTCAGAAGCCTTTTACATAGCAATATTTTTTGTAAGATATGAGTTTAGACATCCTTTGTTATAGAATTTGAATCTGTATTGGACCTGAGACATAGTTTGGAAGGAGTGAAAGTTAGTTTAGCCTTTTTTATGTAGAGGCAGTTCTGAACTTATCTGGGATTGTGAGAGATGATTAACCATATCTTGCTTGTGCCTTTGTCATCATGGGCCTCCTCCTAAGCCCCTGATGAATTTCTAGATCTTCCAGCTTCCCACCTGCCTGACAACAACTCTTAGGTCATATTCCATCTTCAACCTCCTCCCCAGAGTACCACTCAGGCCTGTGCTGCTCCTCCTGCTCTGAGGACAGCAGCAGAATCTGCAGTACACAGCTGTTTCCTTTCTCTAGGCCCCTGCAAGAGAGGCCATCCTCCGACATGGCATTTTTCTTTTGCTTAGAGTATTTCTGCAGATATTTGGATTAATTAACCTATTTTTGTATGGCTTCTGAATAATAAATCACAGCTGGAAAGGCCTTCCTACAAGGAGGTTATAAAGGTATTCATCCATGTTTTCTTCTAGTATATATAGAATATATAATAACATTAAATTTTTGATCCAGTTATACTTTGTATCAATGCATTTTGATGTACTTTTTTCTTCATTTATTCTTTCACGTCTTTCTCAGGTTCTCACGGCTTCAATTTCACCCTATAGTCTTCTAGACCATCTCTTCTCTGTGTTCCAGTATTTCTGCATTTTTGTTCTTATCTTCTTTCTTCATAACAGCAAATATTTTATTCAATGTATTTTTAGACCATGTTGGAATATTAGATACACTTTGTTTTGCTAGTCACTGCAGTCAATGAATTTACATTCAGCAAATTTTCATGGGCTATTATTGGTAGATTTCTAGGTAGTAGCCATAGGATTCATCTAGAATAGCTTTCCAAGCCTCCTTAGCTATTTCTTTTTTGTTTTTGTAAAGGACTTAAAAATATAGCACACTAGGGCTCTCAGAGCTACTAAAAGAAATCTTTCAGTAATAGTTCTAGTTTCCCTACATCTCACAGATTTTGCCTTAAATACCTTCATTTATAGAAGTTTTATTTGCTGAAATTCTTCTAATTTGCTATCTCTGGGAAATAACTCTCATGCCAATTTCTAAATCTCTCTCTCTGCTTCCCTAGAAATTCTTCCCTATTCAATATTTGTTTTAATTCCAATGACTCTCCTCTTGTGGGTCCCTCTCTTTTTGAAAGTCAGTGTGGTTAAAACCTTGTAATCACATGCCCTGATAATGCAAATAACACTATAATATGATGGGAGATTAGCTCCTGCTATCTATGCAAATTTATTCTAAGTTGGACGTAACTGACATCCAATAGCCTCTCAGGTAAGAGGACAAAATGGTGGTGGGTAGACTGAGAATCCATGGGACAAGGGCAGTCATTCCCACCTCATGGTGGGAAGCAGAGGGTATGTAGCCATAATCCCAGTTCCCTCTCCTTAGTCTTTCCCCAGTTTGGATATACAGAATAGGTATCAACTGACCGGAAATATCCCTAGAATAATCAGTATTGTAGACATTTCTCCACTGATATTTAAACCAGAGTAGAAAATTGCCATTCCATGCCTCCAAAACCAACTGCACAAGATGAGATCTGAATTGCATTGCATAGACTCTGGTAAGCCCAAAGCACCGCTGTGTAGTCTCAACTCAGTTATTCCATCAATCTCACAGTAATGGAACCCAACATTGTATGTGATTTAATATCCTGCATCCCATTGGGTGGATATTTATGTAGCTTCAGTGATTTTTGAGCTTCCAATTTCTAGTCCTCATGTACAGATTCTTATTTACTTTGTGACACATTCCCATGTTTGTACCTCATGGTTTATTCAGGACCTCTGCTTCTGGCAACATTTGAGCATGTTCATTGCCTATGGATTTTGTTTTTGTTTTCGTTTTTTTTTTTTTTCTGATCCCCATTTGTTTGAAAATGTAGATTGTGAATTTGTTGTTACTGTGGTTATTATTGTTCTCCTTAACATTCTGTATGAATACCTGCACGTACTCACTAGAGCTGGAATTCTGCTTATGGATTTGGAAAAGATCTTTTAAAATCCCTGAATATTATTTCTTATTTCTGAAATTAGGAAGCTCAAGCTTCATAAAATACAATTTAAGATTCACTAGTAGACTCTCATAAGATTCAGTCATAGAAGCAATTTCACCTAAATAATTTTTATTCATTTTACATTCTTCTTTTCCAGAGGACAGTAATTTTTAATCTATTTCTACAAAGTTCACCACCAGAATAGGTATTAAAAATTATATATGCCCTGGTTTCAAGAAAGCATAAAGGTGTCTATCACCTTTGACCTTGTGAATAACAAAGCTGAACACATATAAGCCACTTATAAGCCACTTATGTGGTTTCATTTATGTTCTATAAAGAAACTTATGAGGGTATCTAATACAGACATATAAAACTTGACAATGTTCACAAATAATAGTATTTGGTCTTTGAAGAAAGGTGTAATTATTTTATAAAGTGTTACATTGGTCTCAAGCACTTTTTCCATGATGAATATTCTTGGATTGAAGAATAAGACAAGATCAAATATTTTTTGTTCTGCTTTGACTCATGCTTGTTTCTTCTCAAATTAAACCTAATTTTAGTTGGCAGGATCCTAGCTATTAGCGTTGCATCTACTGTGACCATTTCCATCATGATATGCAGAGGTCATTTATATGATATTTGACTCTATTGATTTTAAAGTTATAAAACTCAACACCACATGGACTCTTTACAGTCCATGATAAAAATGGAATTTGGGACTCCTGATGTGTGGCAGAGGGCAGATTAAAAAAAAAAAAAAAAAGAAGAAGAAGAAGAAGAAATGTGCTATCCTAGGAAATAAATTCAATAGGGAAATTGTATTTTGAATATACACTGGTAGAGAAAGGAAAAAGAGTTTGATTAAGACTAAAAAGTAGCAAAGTGAAAATAAAGTAAAACTGAAAAGTAAAAGGGATTATAAAGTTAATATTCATTAAAAAAAAAACACTAGTAAGGGAAGAATGTGTCATTGACAACTTCAAAGGAAACCTGGGAGAAAATCACATGAATTATGAATTTGCATAGTGGTCATATGTCATGTGTTCTGACCACCCAGCAACTTTTGCACATCCTTCACATGCACAAGAGAATTTTCTTCTTTTTGCGTCCTGGATATCCAGGATAAAAACCAGAAAACATACCTTCCCAATGTGACTTTACTTTTGTTGTGTCAACTCTAGGAGGTTGTTGTCCCTAGTTATCTAAACTAGGTGTTGTTATGAAAATATTTTTAGATGTTATTAAATTCCATGATCAGTTTAAGTAAGCCTTCATTAATCAGCTGTAAGGTCTAAAAGCAAAGCTGAGGCTTATCCCCTTAAGGCTTATGCAGCAATACTGTCCGCCTTAAGGGGAATTTTGTCCTAAATTTCTTCACAGATTAACTATTTTAGGGAACTCAGACATAAAACAAAATAAAACTTAAAAAAATAAAAAAAAAATAGAAAAGCATTCTAGTAGCCAGCACTCTGGGTTTGCAATTTATCAGAGGTGTAAAAAAGAGAGATACTTTTATTGGGCTATATAGTAAAAAAGTTAATTAAAAAAGTCATCATCTTAGGATAATGGCCTACATATTACTACTTTTAAAAAATCAGAAATAATTATTTTCCATACAAACAGGATTCCAGATGAATAAAAAATGGTTTAACAAGTTTCAGAGAAACCTAGGGCTCCTGAGAGTTGATTTCTGAGGCATATGGCTTTGGGTTTCTAGATCTGCCACACTTAGCATTGTAAACCCAAGCCAGTCAGCCTTTTGGAAGCTCTTGGGTACAGTAATTTTAACCTAATTTTAGTCAAAGAAAGCTCTGCGAATCATTCTCCTGATAAATATAAATTGCTATAGTGAGTTTAAAAATTCCCTGCTTCTTTTGGAAAATGTTTCCTACCTGTCAGTTGTGCATAGATAAACTTGAGTGATTCTAGGAGTTAGGGTCCAAGTAACTCATGGTTTTCTGGACTTTTATAATTAAGAATATTTTGAATTATATGGTTTACTACAGAGTTACTACTTCATTGAATATATCAACTACTGCTTTATAAATTAAGTTTTTGTTTTTTCAGTGAGTGTTTTCTGTTCTGTTCACAAGGAATCTGAGAATTCAAACCCTAACAATGGAGTTGAGAGTCACCCAATTTACATACAACTGGCTTATATAACCTGCCAAAACCATATTTGCATTTAATTTATGAATTGTTAGTGTTAATAAATAATATTAACTAATATTAGTAGTCACCAAGGGAGACTGTATTTATTTATTTTTCCATCTGTATTGAGTATAATTGACACTGTATAAGTTTAAGATGTAAAACCTGTTGATCTGATATACTTATATATTGCAAAAATCATTACCACCATAGCCTTAGTTAACTCCTTCATCAGTTCACATGATTACTATTTCTTTTTTTTTTTTTAATGAGAATATTACAGGTCTCCTCTCTTAGCAACTCTCTAGTATACTACACAGTAGTATTAAGTATAACCGCCATGACTGTACATTAGTTCTCCAGAACTTATTCATCTTATAACTGGAAGTTTGTTTCATGGACAATATCTTCGCATCTTCCCCACCTCCCAACTCCATAAAATCACCACTTCTAGTTTGTGCTCCAGTGAGACTGGTTTCATTAGATTCCATCTAACATTAGTGATGTTATACAATATTTGTCTTCATCTGTCCTTTGGACTTGTTTCACGTCACATAATCCCTTCAAATTCCACTCATGTTGTCCCAAACAGAAGAACGCTCTTTCTCAAGACTGAATAATATTCACGTTTACATGTAACATCCTCTTTCTTTATCCATTCACCTACTGATGAACACTTGGGTTGTTTCCATATCTTAATTCTTGTAGACAGTGCTGTGAAGAACATGGAGGCGAACATTTCATTTTCATTCCCTTTGGATATATACCCATAAGTGAGATTGATGTATCATATAGTAGTTCTTTTTTTTTTTTTTTTTTTGACATAGGGGGACATTCATACTGTTCTCAATTGTGGCAAAACCAGTTAACATTCCCACCAACAGTAAAAGGGTCTTCTTTCTTCCATATCCCCACCAACACTTTTTAATCTCTTGTCTTTTTGATGATAATGATTCTAACAGGTGGGAGGTCATATCTCACTGCGTTTTTGATTTGCATTTCCTTGACAGTTAGTGATATTGAGCCCTTTATCATCTGCCTATTGGCCACCTGTTGTCTTCTTTGGAAAAATGTCTATTCAGACCTTTTGCCTACTTTTTTAATCATGTTGTTGTTGAGTTGTATGAGTTCTCTACATAGTCTGGATATTAACTCTTTAACAGATACACAATTTGCAAATGTTTTCTCCCCATTAAGTTGCCTTTTCATTGTGTTTCTGGTTTCCTTTGCTAGGCAGGAAAGGAATTTGATAGTTTCCCTAGTTTATTTGTTTTGTTGCCTTTGCTTTTGGTTTTGAATACAAAAACTCATTGCCAAGACAAAAATCAAGAAGTTTATGTTTAAATCCCTTAGTTTTATTGCAGGAGTTTTACCGCTTCAGGTTTTACATTCAAATCATTGATCCATTTAGAGTTGATTTTTGTATATGCTGTAAGATAAGGGTTCTGTTTCATTCTTTTATATGTGACTATCCAACTTCCATAAAAATATTTATTGAAAAGACTGTAGGTTGCCCGTTTTATATTCTTGGCTTCTTCACTGAATGTTAATTGATCATGTATGTGTGGGTTTATTCCTGGATTGTCTATCCTGTTCCACTGATTTATGCATTGGTTTTATGCCAATACTATAGCATTTAGTTTACTATAGTTTTTAATTTTGTTTGAAATCAGGAAGTTTATTATCTCCTGCTTTGTTCTTTCTCAAGATCATTTTGGCTACTGAGAATCTTTTATGAGTCCAAGCACATTTTAGGACTGCTTTTTTCCCATTTTTGTGAAAAATGTTATTGAACTAAGGGCTATAATGCTAAGGGTTGAACTGAATCTCTAGAAATATCAGTCTTAGAGATGCTGCTAGTGAGTACTCTGAGAGGTTAGAAGCATGGTAAGGATAACCTAAATCATCTTGCCTAATGCCTAAATAACTGTGAATGGATTATTAGCAGAAATATGGAGGTTAAAATTGTTACTCTAGAGGGTACAGAAGAAAATGAGGAACATTATATTAGAAATTGAAGGAAAAGGGATCCTTATGATACAGGAGAAGAAAGCTTGGCAGAATTGTGTCTTTAATTTTGAGTTAAGCATAATTTGTAAGTGTTGACACAAATATTTAGTAGAGGAAATCCCCAATGCGTTGAGGATATGGGTAGGTTCTTTTGCTTTTTATAATATAATTTGAGATAAATGAATACACTAAAGGAAGAATTTTTCAACACAGTAGAACTTGGACTGTGATTTGGGAGTTCTCAGCCTATCATGATTACAAAAATTGCTAAATTAATAGACATCATCAGGAAGAGGGGAAAAATGAGTGTGTGACTGAGTCTTTGACAAGATTAAGTATGTGATGCATGGAACTCATCAGTCATTACAGCAGAATCAAAATTAGAGATAGAATTATCTAGGAATGACCTCTGGAGGAGCCTCCTATCAAATAAAATACATACATTTGTGCATATGTGTACACACACACACACAAAGAACTATGTAACAAATGAAACATAACTTATTGGAGAGACACAAAGTCCTTGAGAATACTCTACCCACAGAAACATTGTCAGATTGCATTAAGGAAGCTAAAAGAAGACAAAATAAAAGAAGGTTACTGGACCCCCACCCCCAAATTGTGCATGCAAGAAGCAAGCAGAATAACATTACTGTGCTGCAAGCACATGCTATCACTGATCAAAAAGGAAGAATGATTCAGAGAATAGATCTAAGAATCAAAGAGGATTATTTCCAGACCTTGAAATGAAAGAGAATTTCCCCAACAAGATTTTGAAAGTTTTCTACAGTGGTTATTTCCTTTACCTTTCATTTTTTTCTATTTTGAGCAGAAATATCTATGATTTTTACCCTATCCCACCATTTAATTTTGACACCATGTAATATTTCTTGTGTTTCATAAGTAAACAAATGGAAGGGAATTGCCTTCACTATGGTTTATACCCAGAGGCTCATTTATCCCCAACTGACATGATGTAGGTGATGATATTGAAACTGATGTCATTTTGAATGTTGAGTTGATACTCTAACAGATTGGTTCTTCAGGGTACTTTGGGATGAGATGAATGTATTTCTTATATTGAAAGAATGAATATTTGGTGGCCAAAGGTAGACTGTGGAAAGAAGAATAATGGCTGCCCAAAGATATTAAAATCCTAATCCCCAGAACCTGTGAATATGTTAGATTACATAACAAAAGGTAATTTGGGTTGCAGATGAAATGCAATGTGCTAATCAGCTGACCTTAAAATAGATCTATTAGCCAGAATTATTCAGGTGGACCCAGTATAATCAGAAGGGTCTGATTTATTTTCGGGGTATACACCCATGGCATGTAGGAGCTCCCAGGCCAGGGATTAAACTGGCAGAAGGGTCTTTTAAAGTGGAAGAGGGTATTAGAAAAAAGAACCAAGGAGATGGAAATATAAGAAGGACTCAGACCTAACTTGTTGGTTTTTAAGATAGAAGAAGAGGGCCATAAACCAAGAAATTAGGATGGCCTCTGGAAGCTGGAAAAGGCAAGAAAATGGATTCTCCCTCAGGGAACACAAACGGAGTGAAGCTCTACAAATGTCTTCGATTTAGTCAAGTATGACCCATTTTGGACTTTACCTTAAGACCTATAAAATTATAAGTTTGTATTGTTTTAAATCATTAAATTTGTGATATTTTTTAATAGCAGCCATAGGAAATTAGTACACACAGCCTAGCCTTGCAGCTAGGAGTCAGGTTCATGATGCAGGCTCCAGCAGATAGACTAGCTTCCTCAATACTTCAGTTTGAAAATGTGCAAGATGAACATCGTACTCAGCATCCATTTTCTGGTGAGGTTAGAAAATGAGGCTTTGACCTACAGTAACAGAAGTTGTGAAGGCCACGGTGTAAAATCTGTGTAAGGCAGAGTGTCTATGCTTAGTTGGAGGTCATTGTGACTTTCATCAACAGTCTCCTGATGAGGTTTGGTCCTTGATTCTGGCTGTGGAGCCTCTAGAGCCCCAAAGCCTAACTTGCTATCTCCCCTAGAGATTTCCTAACTTAATATGGTTTAAAAATCCATTTTTTTTTTGAACTAGCTAGTGCACTTTTTTTTTTCCAATTAAGATTTCTGACAAACACAATTTATCAAGGAAGAAGCTTCATTGGATTTCTGAGAAAGAAACCATATTTTAGGATTAATGTGGAAATAAATGTGAAAGAATTGGAGAAACAGGGTAGAGAGCACTTTGTTTAATAATCTGTGCCCTTCTGTTATTAACTCCTGAGACAAGGAGAGGGCCAAATCAGTGTTGCAGTGAATGAACTAGGACCTTTATTTCCTCTCTGGGCAAATGAAATGCTAATTATCTTGGTGTTTTAAATTCAAGCAGCTTATTCTTTCATTCACATGTGGGAATGCAGGCAAGTATAACCTCATGTAGGGAAATTTTCCACAGTTTATAAAAAAACGGAACATGTTTTACAGAGGTAGACAATGGAAATCTTTGTGACCACAAAACTATATACAAATGTATTATTTCCCCATATATTTTTTTTTTTTTTTAGGGCTGCACCGGTGGCACATCGAAGTTCCTAGGCTAGGAGTCGAATAGGAGATACAGCTGCCGGCCGTTGCCACAACACAACAGTGTCAGTGACCTATACCGCAGCTCACAGCAACACCGAATCCCCAACCCACTGAATAAGGCCAGGGATCGAACCACATCCTCATGGATACTAACCTGGTTCATTGCAGCTGAGCCACAATGGGAACTCTCCATAAATTTGTTCATGCATTAATTCTTTTACATTTGTAACTTATATTTATTGGAAATCTACCTTTTTTTTGGCTATGATGGTATAACCATTAGTAAGACATGGTCTTTGCTTCCAGGAAATCTACATATATAGAAAAAGGTAGGTATAATGAAAAAAATAATGGAATAAATGATACTATAAAGTACTCAAGGATCACAGATGAAAGCATGGTTGAATCTGCTTCAGAGACAAAAAAGTCTTTAAAGCAAAGATGATATTAGGTATTAACCTTACTTGAAAGAGAAAGCAAGAAGAGGAAATAGGTTATATCCCTGATGGAGAAATTGTCATATGTAAAACGAAGAGATAATAGTGAAGTATAATATATTCATGAACAATAAGCAGGCCTATATGGATGAAGTGATGGCTATGCATTTATATTTTCTGTATGACTGTGTGTTTGTTGGGGGTTGAATTTATGGATACAGTCTAAACATGTCTATTAGGATAAAATTGTGAAAGAACTCACATCTCATGCAATGGCGTTTATATTTGCAAACATTTAAACATATAAGTAAAAAAAAAAGAATTGTAGCTGCTAGCAATGTAAAGAATACACTGAATATACTGAAGAGGAGGCGGAATGCAGGATAAATCATTAGATAACAATACATTATCCCTAGTTAGAAATAATGTTACTAAAACTAGATAATGACAGGTTAAGAAAAGCTTAAATTTATGGGACTTGAACAGTGCAATGGGAAAAGCTGTTAGGGAACACGTTGTAGTGACATCTTGATGGAAGATAGCACAATTAACTGATGTAAATTCATGTGACATTTTCATTAACAACTAAATAAAATAATTCACTTCCCTTATCCTATTTGTTTTCAGTAAATTCAGCATTCTTTGGAAAATGTCTGAGCTTTTTGAGGAATTGTTTTCATGCACCATGTGTCCTTTTTCTACCTCTCCTATGGATGGATTCTCTGGGTTTCCCCTTAGTCACCCTTGGCCACATCATCACTGTCTCTCCATGCTTATTCAGCTCTCTTTTTTCTGTTTCACCAAAAACTGGACTCATTCTGTCTCCTACTATTATTTATCAAAGTTAAACCAAAGCAGACACTAATCTGAGGTTTCTAACAAACAACCACAAATATTAATATATCATAATCATTATTTAGAACATCCTCAGTACTCCCCAAATCCATCGGCAATATGGAGTTACTCTGAATCTGCCATTTTGAACACTTCCTACTGAAAGCCACATCCCACTTCCCACTTCTAGTATTCCCCATCCTCGGCTCTCCAAACTATGTCCGTGTGTTTTTTTTCAGGGAAATAAAATATTTCTCTAAGATTAATCCTCCTGGAATGGAGATGCATTTTCTAAAACTGAAATAGACATTATTAAAGATAGCCTTTCACATCCCAGTCTGAAATATTTGCATTTCACCAGTTTTCAGACTACTACAAGGCAGGGATATTGAGATGAAACTTGATTTCATAGACAAGACAGTGAGAGGTTTCACTGAAATGAATATTTTTACAACAAGGAAAGGATATGACAAATGTGAATTACAGATTTCATTTTTAGAGACTGAGATGTTTTACAACATTTTGAAAACTATAGCTTATATTATTTCTTTTAAAAATTGAGTATGACGCTGAACTGAGCTTAGGATTAGAATATGCAAACCATTACATAAAAAAACAAGGCCTTCTTGTTTAGCATAGGGTACTATATTCAATAATTTAATTTTCAAACCAAAGCTACAGTAACTCTTATAAATATAAATAAGCAAAATTTAATTAAACTATAAAATCAAAGGAAGTTCAGTGATACTAAACAAGGAATAGCAAAATGTCACTATTCATACACAATAAAAAAGCATATTAATAAAGACTAATTCCCAAAAGTTAATCACTCGTAAAAATATTTTTCAAAGTTAAAATTTTGTTTAATCTTTCTAATATTACAGTAAAGCAAAGCACCTCATTCTGTCTCTTACTATTTCAATTACAGAAATAACTGTTTCAAATGGAATAGTACTATGTTTATTGTGAAAAGAGGAAATATCAAATGCTTCTATTTGTAAAAATCTAAAACATCTTGAGTTACCTATAAATTGAATGTTAAGAAATATAATGAGGACTATTAAATATTGCAATGTTTAAGATTTATGTCACTGATGAATTAATTACATACAATTATGGTGTTCTAGAACACAGGAGTATATCTTTCAAAAGTAGATGGAGACTATATATTCAAAAGTATTCATTTGAGCCTAAATGTGTCAGCCTTGACATATTGTTACTCAGGACTATTTTGAGGCTGATATCTGTGGTTACAGCTATTGAAATATTTTACCATTAGCTTTTTTTATTGTGCGTTTGTGTGTAAATGTGTATGTGTGTGCTTGTGTGTTCACTTATGTATGTAAATGTGTGTCTAAGTTTTATGCAAAATCCTGTCTCATGAGATGATTATTGATTGTTTTCTTTGTAAGAACTTCAGATTTATTTAAACTATCTTTGCAGAATATATGTAGTCTGGGATGTTCCTTTCTTAGGCTTTATTCGTTCATGGAATCAATGTGGTTTAAGGAAGACATTATCAATGATATGCAGTCAACATAAAGAATGAAACCAAGATGTTTCTAAAAGCTCATTTGAGAAAGCATACTGATGAGAGAAGATAACCTAAGCATGATATGAAAAGGATGCAACTTGTTACTTTTTAAATTGATCAAGTTAACTCACCGTCTAGCCTTAAATAAACATTATGTTCTCTCTGTTTTGAAATGATGGGGAAATTTGTAAACAAAAAAAGCAGAAGTTGATTGTAATCTTCCAAATCTCAAAAAATAAAAAAAAGAATAAGGAGTTCCCGTTGTGGCTCAGAGGGAACAAAACCTGACTAGTATTCATGAGGACGCAGGTTTGATCCCTGGCCTCACTGAGTGAGTTAAGGATCTGGTGTTGCCGTGAGCTGTGGTGTAGGTCACAGAGGCAGTCGGATCTGGCATTGCTATGGCTATGGTATATAGGCAGGCAGCTAGCTACAGCTCCAATTTGACTCCTAGCCTGAAAACTTCCATATGCTGTAGGTGAGGCCCTAAAAAGACAAAAAAAAAGAGAGAGAGAATAAGAAATCAAGAAGCAGAACTGTTATTTGAAATTACCATTGCTATCATGATGCTATGAAATCATCCAGAGTAATTTTTTAATAGCTAGATCCTTAGAACATCTAAATGGAAACAGAGGGACTTAACATTTTGACATGGGGAATTTTTTGTCAGAAATAGGTTGCTGAGAGAAGACTTCTTCCATGGAGAATTGAAGAATAAGTCAGACATTTATCTGAGAGGGTTTCATTTTCCCAAGGCAAACAGGGAGGAATCAGATGATTTCTCTAATACCCCTTTCAGGATGTTACTTTCTCTATTATAAGAAAAGACAGGGTTTGATAAGAGAGAGAAAAACTGCAAGATACCTTTGAACTACATCCTTAGAAGTACATGGATATATTTAAATAGTCAGAAACTGGATCTCTAATGCCCTATATAAGTAAAAATTCCACATATAAAATAGGTTTTAAGGTTGCATTCCTCTAAGTCAACTTTGTCAACATGTTCAAATTAAGATATTCTGAAAGTAATTTAGCATATAACTAGTAAACACAGAGAATTGCTTTTTTAAAAAATCCCTTCCATGTGGTAGAAACTACGCAGAGAATCTTTCAGTGGAGAGATTTTATTCTGAGGCCATATAAGGTATGCTGCAATTATCCAAGGATGAAGTAGAGAAATCCATCAGTATTTTGGTGGCAGATGCTATATACAGAAGGAATGAATATCAGAAAAAAATTTAATTCACTAAGTAAGAGGATTAGGAGTTCAAGATGATGAATCAAAACATATTCAAGGTCTTTGTAACTCAAGAGTTGAGAGATTAAGACCCACAGGAAAGAAATTAAATTTGGAAAAGTACAGCTGGTCCTTCTCTTCTGCAGATGTAGCCATTTTATACAATGGACTTGAGAACCCATGGATTTTGGTTATCTGTGAAGGTCCTGGAACCAATTCCCTGAGGACACTGAGGAGCAACTATAATTTATCACCATTTTTAGCAAAACCATACAGAGCAAATGTATAATATGTAGAATCTATAATGTATATATGAATGCATACAGCCCTCTCAATGTAAGCACATACGTAAATATTTACATAGTTTTGTACTATCAATAAATTAGGCTTTTTTTTTTTTTGTCTTTTTAGGGCTGCTCCCACAGCATATAGAGATTCCCAGGACAGGAGTTGAATCAAAGCTGTGGCTGTTGGCCAATGCCACTGCAACATATACCACAGCTCATGGCAATCCTGGATCCTTAACCCACTGTACAAGGCCAGGGATCAAATCTGTGCCCTCATGGAGGCTAGTCAGATTCATTTCCACTGAGCCATGACAGGAACTCCCATATTTTGACTTTTTTTCCTAACCCTGTTGTATTTTAAGATAACAAAAGCAATGAGATCCTGCTGTATAGGCACAACAAACTATAGCTAATTGCCTGTGATGGAACATGATGGAGGATAATGTGAGAAAAAATATATATATAAAACTGTATGACTTTGCTGTATAGCAGAAATTGACTGAACATGGTAAATCAACTATAATAAAAAATTTTTAAAAAACCCATAAATGTCTGCAGTAAAAAAGTCAAATATGAATGTTCAATTAGATAATTCAGATGCTAATCTGTTGAAATATTAGAAAGCAATTATTACTGGAATTTTTAAAAAATCTCACAAACCCCATTATATTGATTTCTGTTCTTTTCTTGCCTCTCTAAATGCAGCATAACCCAGATCTAACTAGAGACATCTTTGGTGGCATTACATGCTTTACAAGTGAAGCATTATTAAGAATTTAATTTCAATCAGGAAATAATTCATAGACCTGTTTGGGAAATTATATCTAAATAATTACAAATAAGTTTATGAATGATATTTGGCTCAGGATGTATATAATATCACAAAGGAATAGTTTTTACTTTATCATTCAACAAATGAGCAAAGATTTCAGTAACATTACTAACCCATAATTGATATGCAGGAAAAAGCACGAAAGGACATTTGCTGCAAGGTCAGTTGAGTCAAAGAGAAGCATATTACGGAAAAGTTAAATGTATTAAAGGATTGACATGTCTTAGTAATGAGGAATGATTTTACTAATCTCTCCATTACAGTAAGCACAAAGTTCAATCACAAATTCTACATGAGTTGTTTTGGGATTTTGTAGAAAATATAATCTTTTTTCTCCCCCTTTTATTTATGACTTTAATTTTCAAAGTCATCTGGGAGGAAAAATAGAGTAATATATTTCCACTTGTTTGTTAATAGGAAAATGGTTAATGCAAGATTATTCCTATCTCCTGTGGACCCAAGATATCATAGTCCTAGGATATAAATTCTTCCATTATTTAAATATAAAGCAAAAAACCTGCTTCACCGAAATGTCTAAAGGAAGATATGTCATTACTAGAGACCCACTGATTAATTCAGTATGCCATAATAAAGATGCTCTAATCAAGGACAAATACAGTTTTCAGTCATTGAAATATGGGATATATTATGGGAAAAGGCTTTCTGTAATTATATATGAACAGTTATTTTGGTCAGGTAGTCAGACAAACAGAAGAAAAATTGGGGTTGAGGATATTCATTACAACAAATATAAACAAACAATTTAATAATTGGGCTTAATATATCCTTGAAGGTGAGAACTTGGGTATAGAAATGTATAGACCCTACAGGTTTAGATGAAACAAATGTTCGTGACATCAAGTATGGGCTAGCGTATGTCATAGATTAACATTCAGCCTATCTAATCAAATAGTATGACATTAATATGATGATTGCTATACACTGATTCCATTTTTATGATGTCAAAGAGGTGACATAAATAAGTACAACTTTGGGAGTTCCCTTTGTGGCTCAGTGGTTAAGAGACCCAACTAGGATCCATGAGGATGTGGGTTTGATCCCTGGCCTTGCTCAGTTGGGTTAAGGATCCGGTATTGCCATGAGCTGTGATGTAAGGCTGGGCTCAGACTTCACGTTGCTGTTTCTGTGGCCTAGGCTGGCAGTGACAGTTTCGATTCGACCCCCTGAGCCTGAGAACTTCCATATGCTGCAAGTACAGCCCTAAAAAGCAAAAAAAAAAGTACAAGTTTAAGTACCATTTTAAATATGTATAATACCAAATCATTTCCTTATTTTGAAATCTTTCACAATGTATTTACAAAAAAAATTTAGTGGTCATTTTTTTTTTTTTAATCAAGACATATTTGATAGGTCTACCTGGCTACTTTGTTCATCTCTGCTACTTTGACAACATTAAGGATATCTATAAAGAATAAAATTTTCTTACTGTTGTACTAGAGCAACTCTGTAAACTCACCACAATAAAAATAATCTAATTTTCCCTTTTCTTCTTTCTTCTCCTTCAATGAATCCAATGTTCTGAACAAATTTATTTACTTTATAGTTCACTACTATATTCTTCCTTTTCTACCTTGCTCAAATTTGCTTATATTGTTTCTCTATAATTATACTCTTATTTGTCACATTTCCTCATATTCTTAAAAAATTCTGCATCGTTTTCAAAAGCATGCCCATATGTCACTACCTCTGACCTTTTTTAATTTTTCTGGTGAGTATATTTTCTCTTGTTCTAACATATGTAGGAAAGAAAAGGTCAATAGGACAATAAGAATGTCATTAGTTACAGTCCAACTGGTTTAACGACAAGAAGCCTTAAAAGATAGCATTTAATTCATTGAATTCACCAAAGTCTAAGATTTGACCTCACAGGTTGAGAAACACAAACTTGTAATATCTCGGAGTTAATTAGATTCAGGCACATCATCTTATGCTAACAAAGCTCAAAAAATGGATATAAAAATCAGTGTCGTAGTTCAGTTTATTGTATGTAATATAGTTGTAAAATAGACCAAATACTTGTGTCGCTTTCTGCATACTCTCCCTGCAGGCCATGGCAAGTCAAGGCAAATAATCTGAAAGATGACTAGTTATCAAAGTAAAATAAATTATTTGACTAATCCGGTAGTAAGTTTCTTTAAAAACTGCTACATTTGTTATAACAAGAGAAACATGTTGCAAGTGGATTGAATTCCCAAAAGCCTGACCAGGTTGTCCCCTCTTAAAACTTAGATTGGCCTGTTCTTGTTCCTCCCTGTCACATTCCTTCTTTGTTTTCCTAAATTACAATTATCACTTTCTAATGAAAATATTATTTCATTAGAGGGTTTAAAACAGTTTTCCTCAACTTTCCTCTACAAACCACATGCATTAGAATAACCTGAGTAGATCTCTGAACTCTTCCTAAAATTAGCTTAATCAGTGTCTTTGATTGTGGGGCTTGGAAACTGGATTGAAGCAAACCACACAAAATATTCTCATTCTTACTAAAGACTAGAAAATACAAAGCTTATAAGATTACTTCTTGGCTTTGTACATTTTTATATGTATCTCTTATATCCTCCCCCCCCCAAAATTATAAATTTCATCAACTTAGGAAATACTATCTTTTTTTTTTTTTCTTTTTAGGGCTGCACACATGGCATATGGGGAGCTCCCAAGCTAGGGGTCAAATTGGAGCTACAGCTGCCAGCCTACAGCACAGCCACAGCAACGGAAGATTCAAGCTGCATCTGAGAACTACACCACAGTTCATGGCAACGCCGGATCCTTAACCCACTGAGCAAGGCCAGGGATCAAACCCACAACCTTGTTGTTACTAGTCATATTTATTTCCACTGCGCCAGGATGGGAACTCCAGGAAATACTGTGTTATATCTTATTTCTAATTACTAAAACCAGAACATTGTATTTATGATTTGTTAAGTTTCTGCTGACCTGAAATAAAATAAAACTTTAATTTATTGAACATTAATTGAAGCTATTTCCATGTCGTGTAGGTCGCAGACAAGGCTCGGATCCTGCCTTGCAGTGGCTATGGCGTAGGCTGGAAGCTATAGCTCTTATTGGACCCCTAGCCTGGGAACCTCCATGTGCCATGGGTGTGGCCCTAAAAAGACAAAAGACAAAAATTTGTAGGCTATTTCCAAAAATTCCAAATTGCCTTTTCTTTGGATCTAAATATGCACTAGAATAAATTAATTTTAACTTAAACCAACCTGATAAAAAAAATGAATCCTAAAACCAAAATCAACCTCTTCATAGAAATAGAAACTCAGAAAAAACCCCTGTTGTCTTCAAGTACATCATTATTTCTTGGAGCATATTTTCTAGCAGTTTTCTCAGTAATGGTCAGGAGAAATCAATTTTTTAAATTTTGCACATTTGAAAACAAATTATCCTTATATTTGTTCATTTGACTGTGTCTCGAATTCAAAGGTGAAAATTATTTTTTCTTAGATTTTGAAGGTATTGATCTATCATCTTCTATTTTTTAGTACTGTTATTTGAGAGACCAATGTCATTTGAGTATTGACAGATTTTATATCAACTTTTCCCCTTGAAAAATTTGAGGATGTTCATTTTGCTTCTTTTGTTCCAAAATGCCAAGGTATTATACGCTTCTGAAAGAACGTTTTTCTCTTCATTTCATTGTACTTGTCATTAAGGGAGACATCCTTTCTTAGACATTATCTTGTCCTGCTACATTAATAAATTTGTTGCCTCTGTTTCCCATGCCATCTCTTCTTGATATCACATTATTTGGCTAATATACATCATTCAGTAAGCCTAGGTTACTCAAATCTCTTCCTGTTACCGGCCCATTATATTTGTTTCATAATTTCTAAAGCTTTTTTATGTCCTCCGTTGATATTATCTGTAACATTTTCTTCTGGTTTTATTGATATAATATGATCTCCTATGATTGACTGCATTAATTACATTTCATGAGAAATTTCCTTTTGCTTTCAGTCATTGACTCTGTTTCCCCTCCCCCCTTTTTTTAATGTCTGTTTCATACCGAATGCTTTTCCTAAATATCTGGTCGATTTTGGCTCTTGATTTATATGTATTTATGAAGAAAAAAACCTTTAAGTATGTGGCAGAATCAGTCAACAGATGGGTTTTGTGATGTTTTCTTCTGGGAGCAACTCCTTTTCTACTGGAATAAAACCACCACCATCTCCTCCAAAACCCAAGCAAAGAAAAGCCATAGGCTCAACTTTACTGAATCATTGTCATTGTCCAGAAGAAATAAAGAGTCCTATGAGTCCTTCAAGTCACTTATGATTTTAGCTGTGGGGAATTTTACTTACTATAGAACTAAATCAATAAACATAAGCAGTAAAGGTGAGACGAAAGGAGAATGTCTTTTGGCTGGCAAGACATTCTTGCACTGGACCCAGAATGCTTAATTCTACATTTCTCCTTTTGTGAGAAAAGTAATATCCTTTTTACCAAATTGAATTTTAAATAAATATTTTATTACTGGCTGTTCAATATATTCCTAAATGATAAACCACCCTAAAATAAGCCTTCCATTTTCTGTTATACAGTCTTTTTTTAATTTAATTTAATTTAATTTTTTTCTGCTGTACAGCATGGGGACTGAGTTGCACATACATGTATGCATACTTTTTCCTCCCGTTGTTGTGCTGCGATGTAAGTATCCAAACAGAGTTCTCAATGCTACACAGCAGGATCTCATGGTAAGTCCATTCCAAGAGCAATAGATTGCATCCGTTAACCCCAAGCTCCCTATCCCTCCCACTCCCTCCTTCTCCCCCCAGGGCAGCCACAAGTCTATTCTCCAAGTCTATGATTTTCTTTTCTGTGGAAATGTTCATTTGTGCTGTATATTAGATTTCAGTTTTCCCATGTGGCTCGCAGCGTAACTACTCGGCGTTGTTACACAGTTTTTATGTTCCTGATTTTTTTTTAAATAAGCATGTGTCAAAATATATTATGTAATCAATATTGTTCTTTTCTTCCTTTTCAGTTCTTTTATTAGATTCAACATCCAGAGAAAAAGAGACTTAGATTCTTTTACTGTTATACTCTCACCTTTCAAAGCAAAACTTGCTGAGAGATGAATATTCAGTGAAAATGAATACAGTTTCAGTTCTTTCAACGGAAAATTATGTGGTATACAGTGAGACAGAAAAAGAAAGCTTGCAAAACCAGAAGGTAGGTCATCATTAGCCATGTGAGCCATACAATGTGGCTGTCAAGATCACTATCCCTTTAGGATAGGCATGTAGGCTACAGTTCCCTTCACTCTCCATATAGTCCTATTGCCTTGTAATTGAACTTTTCTACACATTTACAATAAATGACAGACTTGGGACTGTAACTTTTATTACTTTCCTCATAGGTATACATACAGCATATAGTTTTTGCCTCTAGGTCATGTCCATAAATAAGACGTAAGTATTTAGTTTTCAATTATCCCAATTTGCATCTATTATTTGAGCTATGTAACAATGAGTATGCATTGCTTTAAAGTAAATAACCATACAATAAGTAAAAATGCTGTGTGTCATTCTTTTTATCCCCATGTTTACCTTGGCTTCCTTAAAGAAATTATTCATGGAAGCCTCAGTACATCTACTTAGTACTTACTAGGAGAAGATGTGATTATCTAATACACCTTTGTGAAAGAGTATAATATAAACCGTATATACAAAATAATCAGATTTTTTGTTATTTTAGGATATTTGAATGGAGAAAAGTATTGATTTCTTAATATGAAAAATTATTCTAAAATAGACATTTCAAAATCTAATATTTACTGAGTATTTTTGCCTGCATTTTATAAAAAAAAACTATTTGTAAAATTCAGAGTTTAAACATTTATAATATGCAAAGCTTACACATAAGATTGGGACTGTTGATTGATTGTTGTGTGTTAAATATAGTAAATTGAATTTGACCTAATTTTTCTAATAGCTATTTTATATTTAAAAACTTTTTCTATAAACCGTACTTTTTACCTTTTCTTTCAAATTGTATATGATTTTGGATATAATTATACAATAAGCTGGAAAATGGCTTTTCAGTTTACTGGATTTAGGCAATGCTGTTTTATCTGAATAATACAGTAACAACAAAATTATTTGCTTTAACAATAAAAAACCTTTTGGTGTAAAAATCTTAAAAGCCAGAGCTGATTCCTTTTAAACAGTGATCAAAAGACTGAAGAAATACTTCTTTAGTGTACAGTTACGCAATTAAATATTGAGTAAAGCATATGTAAGTGTCCAATAGTGAACTCAAAGGTCACCACTGAAACTTTTGGCAGTGGCTTAATTTGGAAATAAAGTAAACATTTTGGCATTATTTATACCATGTGAAGTTCTGAATTTCTAAAGAGAAATACATTAAGAACCTGATTACCTTTTAATTGTACCCATATGCTTTTAAATTTTAATAATGAAATCTCTTTAAATGCAGCATTCAAGCATACGTTTCCTTAGGATGATGTTAAAAGTTCCTTTTGCCCTTCACTTACTCTAACTTGGATGATGCTTTCTGAAAAGGGTTAATCTAATTTTAATTAAGTTTATTTAATTAAGCTTCAACCCATTTTTTATAATTGAATATCTAATGGAAGTCAGAGCTGCAGAGAAGCAAATCATTTTTGCAACATGAAGTTCTTAATTGGAAATGATATAATATTCATGAAATGAACTTATGTTTGAGAGATGACATCAAATAGTGCATGAAACACTTTTATTAGATCAGATTTCAAAGGTACTTTTTTATTTCTAAAGATTAAGTTGATCCTGAAGAAAATAATTGGTTTCATTGGAATTATTTCAGTCTGACACCTTAGACCACTTGGCCATCCTGACACACAATCACTGGAATTATTTTAATTATTTAAATTTTTGTTTTAGAAAGAAGCAAAGGGAGACAGATGAGGAGAAAGGCAAGTAACTTGAACTGTTTTGATGATAGAAAAGTAATATCAGCAGAATACACTGAAATTCAATATATTTAGTTGAGATATGTTACTGGGATTTTTAAATTAAAATTTGCTTTACTGTTTTAATAAGGGTAACAGTTGCCGATTCATATCAGTTATTAAACAAATACCTTTAAGCACAGTTTCTAAATGTGTGTGTATATATATAGACACAACATCCTAAAACCGAAATTGAATTGACTCTTTATATTTTTTCTCTAATAAAGCCAAACAGCTGTTATTTCAGTGGCTAGAGAATTGTGTTAGTACAGCGGTTCTTCACATCAAAATATATCTATTATAGTTGTTCTTCAGTGAGGTCTACTAATAAGAATTTAACATGTATCTAGTTACATTGATGCAAGTCAAGTGTTCAATACATAAAATTTTGAGGACTTTTTTTTTTTGTCTTTTTAGGGCTGCATACATGGCATATGGAAGTTCCCAGGCTAGGGGTGGAATTGGAGCTTCAGTTGCTGGCCTACACCACAGCCACAGCAAGGTAGGATCCGAGCTGCATCTGCAACCTACACCACAGCTCACAGCAATGCCAGATCCTTAACCCATTGAGCAGGGCCAGGGATCAAACCCACATCCTCATGGAAACTAGTCGGGTTTGTTACTACTGAGCCACAAAGGGAACTCAGAGGTTTTTTTGTTTGGTTTTTTGGTTTTTTTTTTTTTTTTTTTTTAATGGAGGATATTTGAGTTTCTTGATATACCCTTATTAACAGCGGATACATTTATGATAGGGAGTTAACTGTCATCCCTTGAGAAAAACCAATAATTACAAAGTTTGTTTTGACTTAAAACCTATCATTATCTATATATAGAAAATCCTAAGTACTCCACACAAAAATTACTTGATCTGATAAAGGAATTCAACAAAGAAGCAGGATACAAGATTAATATTCAGAAATCAGTTGCACATCTGTATTTTATGAATGAAATATCAGAAAAGGGATATAAAAATACACCTTTTAAAATCGCAACAAAAAAAGTACTGAGAAATAACTCTGAGGAGGTGAAAGACTTATACTCTGAAAATTATAAAACACCAATAAAGGAAATTAAAAAGATTTCAAAGAAAAGGAAAGCTAGTCCATGATTTTGGAGGGGAAGAATTAATCTCATTAAAATGACCATATTACCCAAATCAATCTATGGATTTAATGCAATCCCTATCAAATTACCTATGGCATTTTTTTCACAGAACTAGAACAAATAATCAAAAAGTTTATGTTGAACCATGAAAGACCTCAAATTCCCAAAGCAATCCTGAAGGGGAAAAAAACAAAAAAACGCAAAAAACAAGAGGCATAACTATCCCAAATTTCAGATAACGCGAGAAAGTTAACAGTAATCAAAACAGTGTAGCATTGGTACAAAAACAGACATAGGGAACAGACTGTGATGTGGTGTAGGCCGGCAGCTACAGCTCCGATTGGACCCCTAGCCTGGGAACCTCCATATGCTTCATGTGCGACCCTAAAAACACAGAAAGTCAAAAAATAAAATAAAATGAATTAAAAAAAAAACAGATATAGGGAACAGAATAGAGAACCCAGAAATAAACCCAGAAACCTATGGTCAATTAATATATTTCACAAAGGAGGAAAGAATATAAAATGGGAAAAAGATAGTATCTTCAGCAAGTGGTGCTGGCAAAACTGAACAGCTACTTGTAAATCAGTGAAATTAGAACACAACCTCACACAAGCAAGAAAATAAATTCAAAATGTCTTTAAAAATTAAACCTAAGACATGGAACTCTAAAACTCCTAAAACAGAATATAAGCAAAACATTCTCTGACATAAACTGTACAAATGTTTCTTAGATCACTCTCCCAAGGCAACAGAAATAAAAGCAAAAACAAACAAATGAGCCCTAATCAAACTTACAAGCTTTGGCACAGCAAAGGAAACCATTGCCAAAAAAAAAAAAAAAAAAGACAACCTATAGAAAGGGTGAAAATAGTTGCAAATAATGTAATGGACAAGGGTTTTATCTCCAAAATATGCAAGCAAATCAATGACAAAATAAACAACCCTGAAAAATGGGCAGAAGACCTAAACAGACATTTCTCCAAAGACATATGGATGGCAAATAGGCACATGAAAAGATGCTCACATCGCTGATTATTAGAGAAATGCAAATCAAAACTAGAGGGAGGTGCCACCTCACACCAGTTAGAATAGTTACAATTAATAAGTCTGCAAATATCAAATGCTAGAGAGGGTGTGGAGAAAAGTGATCCCTCCTACATTGTTGGTGAGAATATAAATTGGTATAACCACTATGGAAAACAGTATGGAAGTTCATCGGAAAACTAAAAACAGAATTACCATATGAGCCAGCATCCAACTCTCAGATATATATCTGGACAACACTATAATTCAAAAAGTTACATGTACTCCCTATGTTCATAACATCACTATTTGCAATAGCCAAGACTATGGAAAAACCCTAAATGTCCATGGGCAGATGAATGGATTAAGAAGATATGTATCATATACACAATGGAATACTACTCAGCCATAAAAAAGAATGAAATAATGCCATTTGCAGCAACATGGATAAAACTAGAGGTTCTCATAGTATGTGAAGTAAATCAGAAAGAGAAAGACGAATAACATATGCTATCACCTATATGTGGAATCTAAAATATGGCACAAATGAATCTATCTATAAAAAAGGAACAGACTTCCAGACATAGAGAACAGACTTGTGGTTGCCAAGAGGGAAGGGGGTGGGAGTGGGATGGACTGGATGTCTGTGATTAGTAGATGCAGCTATTACATTTAGAATGTATAAGCAATGATGTCGTACATATAGCACAGAGAACTATATCCAATATCCTGGGAAAGACCATGATAGAAAATAATATCAAAAAGAATGTGTTTACGTGTGTGTGTGTGTGTGTGTATAAACTGAGTCACTTTGCTGTATAGCAGAAATTGGTATAACATTATAAATCATTTATACTTTAATAAAAAAACAAAACAAAAACATCTATCATGAAAATTCCCCTGATCATCAGATCAATAAAGAATTTCTATTAAAACAAGTTCATTATATATGTTAGCATTGTTTCTATAGATTATAGATTCTATATTTTTGAAACATATAAACTGCATAGTTACTATGGATAGTCTGTGTAAGTTTAAATGTAATAATTAAATTTATTTTAAGCAAGGACTATTTTTTTATGAAAGCCATTACTATTTTTATCTTTCACTATTCTTATTGGCCATTTGTTAAGGAAAATTGCAAACATTCAAAGGAATACTGGTAGTCAACATTCGTCAAATAGTTCAATTCATGTTTTAAGAAAATAAATTTAGCTTAGATCAAGAAAAAATCTAATAATACTGTTTGATTGCTACTAGTAATTGGCAAGGTATTGAGATTTAATTGGATATTTCTAATTAACAATAATTGTTTATCTGAACAGAAACACATAAAACAATCTGTATTGCACTGGATAAAGACTGATCGTTTATAGAATATTTTCGTTTAATATGAAGATAACTGTTTCAACAATTATTTTTCCTATTCACAAACAGTATACAATCCTCTAATACTGCTGGCTAAGTCTCTACAGTGCATATTTACTATAGTGCATATCTATTCTAACTTTGGAATTCATAAAGAACACTACCTATTTGAAATGGGACATGATATGACATTTTTGAGAAGCATATTACCATTTTAAAGCCAGTGATAATTTTAAAACATCAAGGGTTATAGTGCTTAATTGAATTTTTTTAGCTAGATGAGACTTTATTCATTATTGAGTGCAATCTTCTTAATTTATGCATTAAAAGGACATTCTAAGAGGTTAATGAAAAAAAGAACTGGGTCATCAAGATTGAGGATAAAACTCAAGTACTGGAATTTCAGGCCACGGCACCTTTCTTACTTATTTTGCCTTTTTTTAAGAGATGTGGTGTCAATCAATTAAAACCTCATAACTGATATAGAAGGCCAAATACTCTATTTTAAATGTTCTATTCAAGTTTAATAGTTGTGTGAAAAACTTTCAATAAGAAATACATGAGAACTTCAACCTAATATAATTTGGAGTTAAAGAAATTGTTCTAAGTATAATTTATGAGGTCTTTCTTTTATTGATCCACTAAATTTTTAATGTGTTAAAAGTTATTTTTACCACATAATGGACAGATGCTTACTAAAGATAATGAAGGCTATATTCTTCTTTACCATGCAGCCTGAAAAGTAAATGAGAAAATGAGACTGTGCTTTCCAGAGCAACAAGATTTCCAATGTATGTTTCAGTTGCTCTAAGCAGCACTGTAAAAATCCTCACAGCAAAGAACAAATTAGCAAACATCAAAAAAAAGCACACTAAAAGGACAGACATCAAACTTTGGAAATATGTTTTTAAATCTTAATGGCAGAAATATGCAGCACCATCAAAGAAAGGAAAATCATCAAAAAAACAACTAAAAGATTATTTTAATATAAATTTTACAAAATGTGCAACATTCATTCAACCCTTAATTCATTATTCATTTGAGAGAAGACCATGTGCAGTAAGTAAAGGCTGGATATGAAGATGAATGAGCTAAAAAGCCAACACCCCGCCTGCTGAGTGCCTATGAATAAAAAAGAGATGCAATTTTAAAGAGACAATATATAATATATGAAACCCTGTAAAATAACATGTAGATATAAAATAAGCTATTATATGCATTTAAATATTTAAAATAAGCCGAGGTTCACATATGTGAAATAACAACAGTCATGCTTTTAATAAGTTACAGTCAGAAATAGATATACCTTTGGATACCAAATGATTGCTAAAGTATTATTATTAGAAAATAATGGTAATAATATTCCATTGTCTGTTCGTAAAATTTCCTATGATTTTACAATCACATTTTTTAACAATAATTTCACCTCATCCACATGGATGAAGTCAGACAAAACCAAGATTTTGACTTGCATTTAAGTGCTGTCTTCATTATGCTATTTAAGTTATGTCAGAGATTTTCAAATCTGATCCATCATCCGAATAAACAGAGGTTAATTTGTTATATTTATAATATTTTACTCTAAATATGCTAATATTAGAATAACAAAAACATTATGCTAATATTTTGTAGAATGTTTGCTCAGGTTTATGAAGTTATGTGGAAAAGCTATCATTAAGGAATACACTAGAATTAATCAATTCAGATATATATTTAACCATTTTTTTAAATATTCAGTTTTTTCAAACATAATCTCTGCTGCTTCCAGAAAGACTCTGTATATTAAAATATTACATCCCTGAATTTATCTAAACAAAGAATTTTACTAAAGAAAATTATAGACATATATGCAGTTTGTCATTACATAAATTAATCATTATCTTAGTTCAGAATATAAATGTTTTAGTCTTTTTTCATAATCTCTGATTGAAAATATGTAAGAAATAAAATATATTACATTAATCATTTATATTAAAGAACTGTTCCCAAATTTCTCAGTGTGACCCTTTCCAGATATTAAAAATATTTTATTTTTCATGTTGTGATACAATCTTTTTCCTCATATACAATCTTCTAGTTGAGATAGACCTGGATGAAAAAGTAGGGGGATGAGCCAATCTGGCACAAAAATGGTAGCCAGTCGATCATTCAACCATCTGGGCCCAACACAATCCTGACTGAGTTTCTGTACCTTGAACCAAAGGGGACCAGCTCATAGATTATAATTAACAGTGGGAAGAGAAGCTCGTGTTCCCATAATGCTCCCTATTCTGGGCTATTGGCCATCAACCTAAAGCACTGGCTTTCTCTTTAGTTTATTCTAAATTTAGAACTTGCAGCTTTTTAGAGATATTAATATAGTTTAGTTTAAGAAAATTAAACTGTACTTTTCACTCTGTATTGTTCAATTAAAACCTCTAACCTGGCATTACCCAGTGTTATTTTCTTTTAAGAGGGAAGTCCATAGATTTTGGCAGCCACCAGCAAACACTTAATATAGTAAAGATATTCTGGAGATGTAGTTTCATACATTCCAGAACAGGTATTGGCTGGAAAGCAATCAGGTCCATCCCTGCCATCTGTGCATATTGCAATCCTCCTATGGATTTACTGCACAAATTTCTTTTTTTTTCAGTATGTGGCTTGTCCAATTTTAATATTTATATTTACTGACACTTCCTCACACAAATATGCTCATATATATTTTGCATTTAGCTTATTTGGAAAGAAAATTGATTCATTAAAAGTTTTAAATATGTATACATATGTGTGTGTGTGTGTGTGTGTGTGTGTGTGTGTGTGTGTGTATTCCATTGACCCTAACATGATGGAGGTTAAGCGTTGAGACTCTCAAAGAATATAGAAACTATTTTCTATATGCAAATATCTATTTTTTAAGTTGTGATTTTCATATTTTTTTATACATGAGAGCTACAGAGCCTACTGATTTAAATGATCCAATGGTGCCTAAGTATCGGGAAAAAAGAAGTTATTGCTTTCTACAGAATTTATCATCTTTTTAAACTTACTGTGTTTCAGAAATATCACGGTAATAATCAAGTTAATAACTAGCCCTTTACTTTGTGTTTATATATTAGAGCCAATATTTACTAAAACTTGGTATTTATAAAATTTAATATTTATAAAGGTCATAGAAAGGTATACCTAAATAAAAAGACATTATATTTAAATTATGAGAACACAGATATTGGAGACAGTCTGCAAGCTTCTAAATCTCTTGTGAGAAATTTACTGTTTCTGTGCCCTGGTCAAGTCTTATCTCTGTGCCTAGATTTCCTTTTCTGTAAAAATGGGAACTATACATACCCAAGCAATTGTTATAAGAATTAAAGTAAAAGTATATAAGCCAATTAAAATAAGGTGATTATTAGTAAACAACGAGTAAATAAATATTAGTCATTGTTCTCATAAATTTCTGTAGAGAAATGCTGACAGGGTGTTGGAATCTTAGAGAACTGCATGGTACATACATATATATATATATATATATATATATATATATATATATATATAATTAAACATCCCCCAAAAGAGTAAAGATGGTGTGATAATGAAAGAAGGAAGGACTGCTCTATCAGGTTGGAAAGACACCTTTCAGAGATGCTACAGGACATGGTTTTACCTCAAAAGTGAGGTAACACCAGTTTGCCTCTAAAATTTCTGCTGACACTAAGATGTAATAAAACAAAACAAAACAATGGTTCATTACACTTGCCTCCTGTGGACTTTTTTTAGCCAACTGCCTTTTTTTTTTTTTCTTTGCTTTAAAATATTTTCACAGATGGAACTACTTCGGTGCTTTTATCAATGAAGATCAAATATATATTTGATCTGATCACATTTCCAGATATATAGGTTCTTTTTCCAATTTAAATTATTTTGGCGTAACAATAACTATAATGACTGTCATGTTGAGAAATAAATGCTACTATGCTAGTGTGTGTTCAAATAACTAGGTACTTCCTTACTAGTGCTGTTAACATTTAGTAGCTGTGTAGATTTTTATTGTTTCTTTTAATATTTGTTGATATCAAAGCTCTTTTGACATTTGCCAAATATGCACTTTTCCTGATTTACATTTACTGTATAAAATAAAACTTAAATTTTATTTTCATGTGGATATTCAACCTGTACTTATGCACTTTCATTTGAAACAGCACTCTGGTTGCTTCTGGGTTATGCCTCTCCAATGACTGCAGGGAAATGAACTTGAAGTTGTGCCAATATCTTACTGGTATAATTTTTAAAAGGCAACACATTTGAGTAATAGGCACATGGCCATGAAACTAAACCTAATTAAAGCCTTGTCAGTTACAAGTCCTGGTTTGATCTATAAAGTCAGTTAATACCAGATTTGCAAAACTGTACAATGTCAGGCAGGTGTTAAATCCTGACTTAATATTGACCCAGATTGAGAAAGCAATTTTTCATTGTCTCAAAGTGCTTATTTATTTTTTAATTATGTGAAAATATCTCTGCAATTTAGAAAATGCTTTTCTATTGCATAGTTTTGAAAAATGAAGATGGTTATCCTTGATAACTACTTTATAAATTGAACTGAGAAATTAGGGATGTAGTTATAGATATTTTACTTATAAATAAAGAGGAAGAGAAAAAATAGGGGGAAATGGCTAGGCCTGTTTTATTTCTCAAATTTAAAGGTATAAAAAATCCATATTTTCTTTAAGAACTTAGAAAAATATAAACATAGAAAAAATTTATTTGAATATTTAATTCAAAACCAACATAACTAACATAACTTTAGCTTTTAAATATTTAAACTTCTTAAACTTCTTCACATTATATATATATGAAAGTTACTCTTACTGCCATATTCCTGGAAGAAAGTAAAAGATTCCTTAGAACAATGTCAATTTTAAGAGACAAGCTGTCGCTTTTTCTAGGATTTTAAGACCTCTTTTTTTTTTTTTCCCCCCCTAGGGCCGCACCCACTGGATATGGAGGTTCCCAGGCTAGGGGTTTAATTGGAGCTATAGCCACCGGCCTACCCCACAGCCACAGCAATGCGGGATCCAAGCTGCGTCTGTGACTTACACCACAACTCACGGCAATGCCAGATGCTTAACCCACTGAACAAGGCCTGGGATTGAACCCGCAACTTCATGGTTCCCAGTTGGATTCATTAACCACTGAGCCATGATGGGAACTCCTTAAGACCTATTTCTAACTGTTGTTGTTGTTTTATATTTGTTTTTTTTATGGGTGCACCTGCAGCATATGGACGTTCCCAGGCTAGGGGCTGAATCAGATCTGCAGTTGCTGACCGATGCCATAGCCACAGCAAGAATGGATATGAGCCATATCTGCAACATACATCACAGCTTGCAGCAATGTTGAATCCTTAACCCATTGAGTGAGGCCAGGGATCGAACCCACATCCTATGGATACTAGGTTCTTAACCCACTGAGCCACAACAGGAACTCCTATTTCTACCTGTTAATTTAAGAATCATGGGTAAAAATTATTTTCAAACTGACTTAGACAATGTGAGAATAATAAATAATAATTATTGGGATGTAATAGTATTATGGTAATATTTTTTGAATCCTATTCTCGGAGTAAGAGAATAAGTTGGTGGAACATAAAGATGCTGTTTGCTTATCTATAAGAGCCACTACAGATGTAGTCTCCAAAGGATGACAAAAATAATAAATTGGGATTGGATGAACATCATAATTGACCAATCTGAAATAATGCAGATTACAAACAATTAGTATAAATACATATTTGGATAGTCATCAAATTTTGGTCCCAGTACTCTGAGATTTCAGAATTTTGAATCACAATATAAAATTTTTAATTTTAAAATTCAAGCCATTTACAAAATTGCAAATGTAAGGTCTTTAGCTAAAATACTGTTGCTTTTCTAATTTTACTTAGAATTAATTTTATAATAAAGTGATACAATTATATGCAAATCATGAGAAATAATAATTTTTTTTACTCTAAGCACACATTGTTTTTCAGTCTAAAAAAATAGGTTTAAGATATATTTTTTGTGCAGCTAACTAGTCAAATATTCAAATTAATATTTAAAATTCATTATGAGGAAAGATATTGTTTTTCTAATAAAAAGAGCATACAATTTTTTTTTTTTTTTTGGTCTTTTTGTCTTTTTGTAGGGCTGGACCCATGGCACATGGAGGTTCCCAGGCTAGGGATCTAATTGGAGCTGTAGCCACCGGCCTACACCAGAGCCACAGCAATGCCGGATCCGAGCTGCGTCTGCAACCTACACCACAGCTCACGGCAACGCCAGATCCTTAACCCACTGAGCGAGGCCAGGGACCGAACCAACAACCTCATAGTTCCTAGTCGGATTCGTTAACCACTGCACCATGACAAGAACCCCAAAAAGAGCATATAATTTTTTTAAGAAAACACACTTTGGCCATAACTTTTGCAGCCTTTTTCCATGTATAACATTTTTAAATTTATTTAAACATTTTAAAAATTATTTTTGTGATTTGGAATTTTTGTCTTGCAAAGTTTATATTTTTTTCTTTTATTCCTTTTTTCCCTGTACTGTATTTATATGTATTGTTCTCAACATAAAAAAAACATTTTAACTAATTTACCTATTAAAATTGTGTATTTGTGTTTTTACATTAAACAATATCATCTAAGTTACTGTTTTAAAATTTAGTGTACAGTGTGTTATTATTTTCCAAGTTTTCAGCCCTTTTTAATATTATTTGTTAATTCATGTATATGTTTCTTATTAATAACTTTTACTTCTCTAATAACAATTTATTAATCATTTGTCACATAAAATTTACCTACAAAACTGCATCTATTTTAGTCTAAAATTCTATCATTTTGTGAAATGTTTATACCCTTCAATCCACCAGCACATTCAAGAAACATAATATTTTCATTATATTAAAAACTATCTTTATACCTCAAGTACTGATTCTTTAATTTCTACTTCTTTGTATGATAATAACATTTTTTGAGAATATTCTATTTTTTTAGCTTCTATCATGGTTTATTTTATTATTTTATTTTATTTTACTGATGAGTAGTATTCAAATGTATGGGTATACCAAATTCTTTTTATCCATTCATGTATTGATATTTCCAGTTTTAACTATTGTGAATAAAGCTACTCTGAACATTATTTTAAATCTTATTGTGTAAACATATGTTTTAATTTCTCTTGGGTTAATAACTGGGTGAAATAGCTGGATCTCATAATAGATGTGGGATGTTTTAGACACTGTCAATTTACTTACACAAAGTGGTTTGCCTTGTTACATCATTACCATATGTTTATGAAAGTTCCATTTCTCTCTTCTCAAAATTTCCCATTACTAGTGATTTTATTTAGTCATTTAATTTAAAGATAGTGGTATGTCTAATGATCTAGGATATATTTTCATGCGCTGGTAGGCCATTCATTCGTTTTTGATGAAGTATTTACTCAAGCTTTAAGCAAACTTTTAATTGGGCATTTGTTTTATTACTAATTTGGAAGGGTTTTATTCATTGTGGATATATGAGTCTTTTGAAACAGATATATATTGCAAATGTTTCTCCCTTTCTTTTCAGTGCCTTTGCCAATTCAAATAACAAATACCTAAAAGTTATGAGTGGCTTTGGAACCAGGCAACTAGGGTAAAACCTAAATTTCCTTATACACTGTTAGTTGAACTCTGGACTTTGAGGCGGGTGCCAGTGAAAGCTGAAACGGAGTATGTTATTAGAAAACGAAGGAAGATAGCATTTTATGGAATGACAGAGAGTTTAGCAACAATTTTGCTTTTGATAACATGGAAAGAAATTGATGTGTTTAATAAACTGATTTATCTACCTAAGGAGATTTCTAAGTTAAATGTGGAAGGTGTCATTTGATTTCTTCTTGCTGCTTCAGCAAAATGTGGAAAGAGATAGATAAATTGAGGAAAGGACTTTAAAAAGAAAATTTGGACTCCGTGGGTTTGAAATCTTTCAGCTTTTCCAAAAGGCATAAGATGCTTACATTAACAAATTGCTTCTGAGTAAAGTTCAAATGCAGGGCACTGTCAGGAGAAAGAAGTTTATATTTAAGCTAAGAGTGTTACCATAGAATTTTTGTTCATTTATCAGAAACAGCAATGATTTTACTTTTTTTTTTTTTTTGTCTTTTTGCCTTTTTCTAGGGCCGCTCCCACAGCATATGGAGGTTCCCCAGCTTGTGGTCAAATCAGAGCTATAGCCACCGGCCTAAGCAAGAGCCACAGCAACGCGGGATCCGAGCCGCATCTGCAACCTATACCACAGCTCACAGCAATGCTGGATCCTCAACCCACTGAGCAAGGCCAGGGTTCAAACCCGCAACCTCATGGTTCCTAGTCGGATTTGTTAACCACTGAGCCACTCCTAATTTTACTTCCTATAAAACATTCAGTTACCAAAAGAGTCATTTTAAAAAAAAATAAGGGTGTGCCTCAAAAATCCTCAATCAAACATCAGATCTCTAATATGCTTAATGGTCTGTCCCTCAGCATCTCAGAAGCTGCCCAAGGTTGAGGCGGACCTGTTGCAAAGATATTTGTGGGTATGTTTCTTGCCTTTCACAAAATCAACTTCAATGAGATCCACAGGTGGATTATAAAGTTTTTGAAAGACATTTCAGTAAATAGACTGATTACTTTAATGAAAATGGTGGACACAGTACAAAATTTTAAAAAGGCCATTGAGATCTGGAATTTCCTGGTAGAAAAAAAGCCTGAGAAAACAAACTCTAAACATGGACTATCTTTCATAAAAAAGGAAGGATTTTTCCAAAGACAGAAGAGCGCTGAATGTACTGCAGAGCGTCATGAAGAATGACAGGCCGACTTCATTTAATTGAACTCCCCTTTACTTCACTTTGCTGATACTGTGTCTTTAACAAATTAAAAATTTGTGGCAACCCTGCATTCAGCAAGTCTAGAGGCACAATTTTCCCAACAGCATTTGCTCAGTTCAGGTCTCTATGTCACATTTTTGTAATGCTCACAGTATCTCAAACTTATCCATTATTCTTATATTTGTTATGGTGATCAGTGATGTTTCCACCATGACTCACTGAAGGCTCAGATGATGCTTACCATTTTAGCAATATTTTTAAATTAAGCCATATTTTTTTTTTCTTTTTAGGGCCACACATGTGGCATATGGAGGTTTCCAGGCTAGGGGTCAAATAAGAGCTGTCGTTGCCAGGCTACACCACAGCCACAGCAAGGCCAGACTGGAGCCGCATCTGTGACCTACACCACAGCTCATGGCAATGCAGGATCCTCAACCCACTGAGAGAGGCCAAGGATCAAACCCATGTCCTCATGGATACTAGTCAGATTCGTTTCCACTGAGCCACAATGGGAATGCCCAAGGCATGCATTTTGTTTTTTGTTTTTTTGTTTTTTTGTTTTTAGCCCTAATGCTATTACATACTTAACAAACTACAGCATAGTGTAAACGTAACTTTTATATCACTAGGAAACCAAAAAAATTCGTGTGACTCCCCATTGTGATGATGTGGAACCAAACCCGCAATATCTCTGAGGTATGCCTGTCTTGAGTTTGTTAAATTTGCCGGCGAGTTTGGCAAGATTTAATGTCTAAACAGTATTTGAGTCATTCACTATAGAAACTTTAGTACCTCTTCAAAAATGTTTTACAGATTTTCACTGTAGAAGTCTTAGATATTTTGGTTAGATTTATTTTTTAAATTATGCTATTGCAAAAACAAATATTTATAATAATTTATATATTTATAATATTTGTAATTTAGAATATTTATAGTTTTCAATTGTCTACTGTTAGTGTATAAAATTGATTTTTATACATTACTCTTGTTATTTGATCTTACCAAGTTTATTTCCCATTTTTATTATTTAGTATACTGCTTGGGTTTATCTATATAAAGAATTATGTTATCAACAAAGAAATACAGTTTTACACTTTTTCTGGGCTCAACTATTTCAGCTAGGTTTTACCAATAACTGCTGATGGTTCAAATATTAACTTTTGGAAATATGTATTTTTATCCTGATTAATTTCTTAAATCAATTTATACTAAAATCTATTTTTACTATAATCTAATTTTACTATGTTTATTATTTCCTTCTACATATTTTGTGGTTCATTTGCTCTTCTTTTTCTCATTTTTAAAGTCATTGATTTACATAATTTTATAATTTGTTTTTAATTCTATATTGGCTTTTTTGGCTACATTGCATTATATTAATTTTTAGTGGTTGCTCTACAGATCAGAATATGAACCCTTAACAGATTTTTCAGTCTACTTATAATATAATACAGAAATATAGTAATTTAATAAACATAACCATATAAAATATAGCTAAGTATGTTTTAACATGTAATTTTCTAGTTGACTTCTGCAGTTCTTTTTTTTTCATTTTTTTCTCTCTATATATTTATATAATTAAACTTTTTAATTTCTAAAAATGAAACATGCTTAAATTTATTTTACTATTCTTACAGCATAGCTGATTTATGTTTTGCCAGTTTCTACTGTACTACACACACACACACACACACACACACACACACACACACATATTCTTTTTTTAGATACTTTTCATCATGGTCAATCACAGAAGACTGGATATAGGTCCCTATTCTATACAGTAGGACTTCATTGCTTATACATTCTGCATGTAACAGTTTGCATCTACTAACCCCAAATTCCCACTCCATCCCCCACCTTCCCCTCTCCTCTTTGACAACCACAATTCTATCCTCTATGCCTATGAGTCTGTTTCTGTTTTGCAGACAGGTTCATTTGTGCCATATTTTAGATTCCACATGTAAGTGATATCATATGGTATTTGTCTTTCTCTTTCTGACTTATTTCACTTAGTATGGGAATCTCTAGTTATATCCATGTTGCTGTGGATACTCTTATTTCATTCTTTTTCAAGGCTGAGCAGTATTCCATTGTGTATATGTACCACATATTCTTAGTCTATTCATCTGTCAGTGGACATTACATAAATTGTAAAAGTGTCTTATTAGGTCAGTCTCCCAAGGCAATAGAAATAGAAACAAAAATAAATAAAATGAGACCTAATCAAACTTACAAGCTTTTGCACAGCAAAGGAAGCCATAAAAATAAACAAAAGGACAAACTACAGAATAGGAGAAAATAACTGCAAGTTACACAAGCAACAAGGACTTAATATCCAAAATATACAAACAACTCCTACAACTCAACAACAATTTCCAGAAAAATGTTCTTTCCAACTCTAGGCAAAAATTTTAACTGATTTTAAAAATTTATGGTTTCTCTTCTTAATGATAATATCCTTAACATATTAACTTCCAAAGATATCTTCTTCCATCTACTCTCCTACTAATATTTAAATAAATACTGTACATTTTACATTATGAAATACAAAAAAATAATTTATTATCTAGTAAGACAGGCTCTTATTTTTTTTCTTGGCTATGCCCACAGCAGACAGAAGTTCCCAGGCCAGGGGTCAAACCTTTACCATAGCAGTCACTTTAGCCACAGGAGTGACAATGCCAGATCCTTAACCTGCTGAGGCACATGAGAACTCAAAGACAAGTTCCTTTTTCTTACCTTTTTCTTCTCATTAACTGTGTGAGAAATACTTTAGTTGCTTCTCCAAATAATCATTTTGACCTACTTCTCAGTAACATATCCCTGAGCAATTATACAGATTATATATATATATATATATATCTTTATATAGATACAGATACATCAACATTAGGCATAGATCACAGAAGTATAAAATGACACAGAATCTTTGTGAATCATCTTAAAAAGACCTGGTTTACATTTTCCTCCCCCATGCTTTAGGAAGGACGTGGATTTGATGGCTGAAGTTTAGCAGCCTGATTAGACTGTGAGGCAGCATTTAGGAGGAAAACTGTGATGTAAGATGATGAAGGAGAGCAACAGATGAACCAAAGCTGACAAGTCAACTTTAGAATGCTCATTTTGCTTTTAAAAAAATACAGATGGGAGTTTCCGTCATGGCTCAGTGGTTAACGGATCCGACTAGGAACCATGAGGTTGCAGGTTCGGTCCCTGGCCTTGCTCAGTGGGTTAAGGATCCGGCGTTGCCGTGAGCTGTGGTGTAGGTTGCAGACGCGGCTCGGATCCCGCATTGCTGTGGCTCCATATAAATTTTTGTATGCATAAGAAAGCAATGACATTCTTATTAACTCCATATGAGTCACTCCCTCACTCTAAACTTCCTCCTGCTATGACGAATGCCTTATTTTCCTCATATTTATTCAGTATATTTCTTGTGGTATTTGTTCCTAGGAGTGCTATACTTTCCACAGGTAATTTTAGGGAGGGGAAGGTATTTTTTTTACAAATCTATTGTTCACTAATCTTCTTTATGTACATCCCCCACAACAGAGTGAAACTTTTAAAATATGAACCATGTATAATTTTTTTGTGCATTCATATAGCTGAATATATTTCTGTGTAACAAGCCTATCTCCTTCCTATGTTGAAAATATATATACTCATTCATGTGCGGACATCTAACTTTCAAACATGATGCAGGATAATGTGAGAAAAAGAATGTGTGTATATATACATATATGTGTGTGTGTGTATATATATATATATATATATATAAAACTATGTCACTTTGCTCTACAGCAGAAATTAAGAGAACACTGTAAATCAATCATAATAAAAATAAGAAAACAAAGAATTTTACTTAGGTGCATATTAGTAATATTCCCTAATTGAGAATTCAGGTAGTTTTTATTTTCATGTGGTTTGTGGTTCCTTTTGAGTTTTGTCATATTATTTAAGGAAAGCTTATTCCCCTACCCACACTCTGTCACTACTGCTTTAAAACTGATGTGTGCATAATGGGAAAATATATCAAAATCATAAAAGAGTTAGTATGAATAAAATTCCATGCGTTTCATTTGGTTTAGCTACTTTATAGAGTCAATGTCCAAGCTTTTATAGAAGACACTGAGATCTTGCATGATTTGAACTCATTTTGTCCCCCATATCATTCGATAAGCTTCACTTGTATTTTTAATTCTGAATTTAATTGTACCAGTTTCTCGTCTAATCAGGAAACTTCTCACCTACTAGGTTAAAAGGCATTTGTGTACATGCCATGATAGGCATACCCAAAAGAAAAAGCCTGGCCAGCATGTTTCATCCTTGGCTTACCAGGATAAAGGTTAATTTTATACTGTATAAAACTAGAAGACTTCATAGTGTTGGAGAGAAAAACACAGTATAACTGCTGAGCTTTTCCTATGAAGCAGAAATAATATAGTCAATAATTGGGCAGATTACAAATAACCTTTGGAAAAGGAAAATGTTTGAGAGGCTACAGTTGTTATACATTTTGAAAGAGAGAATGTGAAAGTTTACATAAGACATACTGAAGAAATAAAATAATTATAGAATTCTTGTGTTGGATGGTATTAAGAGAAAAAAAATGTTCAGCTAATCAAGATAATGCTGGAGCTTAAAAATACATGCGCCTATAAAACAAATCTCTTTATCTCATAGAGTAATCCTTGAAAAACTTTCACTTACATTGGTATACTTATTTTGCATGTATATATTTTATAGGATTATACATAACCTATACATTTGTTTTTATTTTATATTTTTATAAGAACCATTAACATGGGGGAATTAAAGCAGAGTTTTTGTATTCTCTTATGTAACAATATATTTTTTAATGTATCAAAATGAGTATTATCAACAAAGTTTTTCTTTAAAAGTTGCCTATGGTTATGAAGAAATGGAACTGACTCCATAGCTATTGTTATCAATGTATAAAACTGGAGTTCCTGTTGTGGCTTCATGGGTTTCGAGTAGTATCCATGAGGATGCGGGTTCAATCCCTGGCCTTGCTCTGTGGGTTAAGGATCCAGCATTGCTGTGAGTTGTGGTGTAGGTCATAGACATGGCTTGGAGCTTGCATTGCTGTGATTGTGGCTGTGGTGTAGGCCAGAAGCCACAGTTCCGATTCAACCCCTACCCTAGGAACTTTCTAATGCTGCAAGTGCAGCCCTAAAAAGCAAAAAAAACAAAAAAAATAACAAGAAAAAACAAAAAACCTCCAAAAACAAAAACACATAAAACTTAGACCTAACTTTAGGCCAGCATAATAAATAATGTGATATTATCAACAGTTACGGCTTCAAATTTGAGCAAGTAAATATAAAACAGTGTTTTAGTTTAAAAAAAGTTTATATTTAAATAAATTAGAAAATATATTTACAATGGCCTATTTCAAAGCAGCTCTTATGACAATATTCACTGTGTATAAAGATGGGCTAATCCAGGTTCATACCCAAAGTCTTTAATCTTATAATATCTTAATCTTAAAATAATGTATACACAAATTTCTTTTCACATTAGATTACTGCAATGACTCTGAAATGGTAAGAAAATGTTAAAGAATATGTAAGAAAGAAAACATATTTGAGATCATATTTTTATGATTTTAAATTGTGCCTGATGTACTTTCTTTAAAGTGAATGGTTTTTTATTATTATTAGAGTTGATTTCAATTTTTTTTTAATTACAGTCTTGCCTAATATATTCTAAATAATTGGTCAGATGAAGGAGTTGAAAGATTTTGCATTTTCACATTAAACTTTATAGCAGAGGAAACATTCTCATTAATGCATCTGTATGCACTCTTGACAGTTAAAAACACCCCAAGATGAGATTTCAAATACTTCTTGAAATTTGCACACTCCTATAGGTAGCATACTCTAATGCCTAAAGGAATGGCCTATTAACTGATGAAATAGGTCAAGCCATTATGCATATTTATTTAAATATGAGTCATTCGGGATAAAAGATTCCAATAATTCTGTTCTAGATAAGGTGAAGTAATAATGTCCCCAAATTATTTTCTCTGATTAATTATATTTTAAGATTTTTTAATGGAAAATGAACTGCATTTTGTAGATTTTTATTCTTATAAAAATAAAATTTAAATCATTTAACTTATTGCAAAAATGTAGATAGAAAATGATAAAAACTCATCAATGATCACTAGGAAAATTCAAATTCACTCCTCTTTTAGTGATTTTACAAGATCTCTTCATAAAAATAACAGTATATGTTTACTCTGCTTAATTTTATCACCGCACCTCAGCTGAAAATAAATGTATTTTTATTATGTTTTTCATATGTAATTTTGTATAAGGAGAATATTCAAGGCTATAAAAACGGTTTTTAGTTCATTTTTATCTTCCTAACTAGCGCCATAATTTAAATGTCATTATAAGAATGAAATGGGATAAAAAATATAAAAGAGGGCATAGATTTTAAAACCGAAGATCAGGATACAACAGTTTCCTATGCTCAGTTTTGATTTCGATGCTAGTTGTCAATTAGAGACCAGCTGAAAAACTATGAGAGAAATAAATTCTCTAAGATGAGAAAGTAAGAGAAATGAGTGCTCAAATTTGATTGAAACTGTCAAGAATACTAAGTGTGTATTTATATTTGAAGTCATTTTTTGTAGGAGCATGACAACAGTTTTTACTACAGGGACAAAGATATTTGTCATATTTGTATCATAAGAATATACTCTTCACTTTTCTCTTTTTACTTCTTATTCATTTGTTCACTATTCAGATGCCATTGTTTCATATCTACTCTGTTTCTGAAAATACCAAATATCCATTATATTAATCCAAGTCATAGTACTTTTTTACACACTACATATTTTTTATACACTCCATATACACTCCATATTTTTATACATTTTTATACATTTTATACATATTTTTTATACATATTTTTATACGCTCCATATTTCTACTTTTTACTAGTGACCTGTTTTAAGCAATGCATTAAAAGATGCTTATGAAAGACCTATCTCCTGTTGGGAAGCTGGTAAGACCTTATAAAACCTTCAGAAATCTGACTCAAGAAATCACTCATTGTATATTTTCTGTTTTGATAGACATTTCAGCATCAAATATAAACCTGGATAGAAATAGCATAATTATATTTGTCTGTGGAATTATTGTAATTTTTTCCAGTTAAGAATTATAAAATAAAAATTAAAAAATTTTCTTCAAAATATGAACTTAAAAGGCTGTAATTTTTCAGGTTAAAAAACTTTTTTTGCTTTGCTATTAACAATTCAAATTCAAAGAGCTGAGGCTTAGAAATTTGAATTATCAGTGACACATTTTTGGAATCAAAAAAGTACATCTATCCCTTACACCCTAATATGAGAATTGAATTTTTTCCATGAGTGCCATGCTTGAAGATTCTTGATAGCAATTTGAATTTCCTATCACTGTGGCCCCACTTTTAGTGTTAATATTTGCATGAAGGCTTCAGAGACAAAGTTCTATCATGAGCATTGTCTTTACTTTGTTCACAGGGTTTTGGCTGAGGAAGTGGCACAGATTTTTTTTCTCTCATCACGTCAAAAGAGAAATTGCAGGAGGATCTGTCTACGAATGTGAGTTTTATAGGAATTTTATAGGAATGTTCTCTCAAAAATCTTCCATGACCCTGAGTCAAATAAGCCAGCAAACAGAGGTTTTCAATTATTACCATGGATGAATTTCCTTGGGAGAATCAAGTCCTATGCTAATTTGAGTGCACAAATCAGTTCTGACAGTACTGCAGGATTATGTTTCTGAAGACTTTCAAGTTATTTCAGCAATGTCAATGAAAATTGCTCAGATATTTTATTATTTTCATAAAGTAGCTTGATGATAAAAGTTTTTTTTAGACATATATGCCAGGGGAAATTCCACTAGAAATATTTAACCCCAATGTATTCATTTCCTTTTTTTTTTTTTTTTTTGTCTTTTTTTGCTATTTCTTGGGCCGCTCCCGCGGCATGTGGAGGTTCCCAGGCTAGGGGTTGAATCGGAGCTGTAGCCACTGGCCTACACCAGAGCCACAGCAACATGGGATCCGAGCCGCGTCTGCAAACTACACCACAGCTCACAGCAACACCGGATCCTTAACCCACTGAGCAAGAGCAGGGACCGAACCTGCAACCTCATGGTTCCTAGTCGGATTCGTTAACCACTGCGCCATGACGGGAACTCCCCATTTCCTTTTCTTAAAAAGTTTTAATTAGTAGAAAATAACTGCCCACTAACCTTAATCTCTACAGTTTTGCTCTGTGATTTTGGAGTTCTGCTGAAGATGATAAAGCTAGGAAAATCAGCTCTGTTTCTTAGATGCTGGTCAAAGAGAGCTGAGCAATCTATTCCAAGAAGATTTGTTCTCACTAGTATCACAATGAGTTAAAAAGGAGGTATTGACTCCATTTGAAAATTTCCCCTCTGTAGTATACCTTGATTTTTAAATAATAAATAAAAAGTAACAAAAAGAACAAAAATGCTTTTAAATCTTGATTTAATGTATTCTATAAAATACAAAGGACAGAGGATCTATGCATCTTTTATAGCTAAAATTTCTGTGTACTTTGTGATAATTTTGGATACAAATCTTGAAGAAAAATGTCTATATATTTGGTGTTTAGCCAAATAATTATATTAGGCATTACAATATATTAGGTATTTAGCCAAACTTAATAAAGCTACCCAACCCAATTATTTAAAATATCAGTGGTATAATTAGTTAAGATCTTAGGATAGTGTCGTCTCGTGATTTTTTTTTTTTGGGGGGGGGAGTCATGGCTCTCTCTACCTAAGTGCAGACATTATAATACATAAAAATTATAATTAATTCCCATAACGTCAAGAACAGTTTAGACTATCATTTGGAGGGTTGTGTCCTTGAATGCAAAAATGAAAAAAATAATAATTGTTCATTAATACTTTTAGTCATTTTATCTATTAGATGGATTTAGTCTTTCTTAGAAACTTCAGTTTAGATAACAGCCAAAAAAAAAAAAAAATCACTGAAGGCATATAACTTCTCATACTTTGTGTACAAATATAGTTGTAGATAAAAATCACAAAGAACTCTACATTGATTTAGTTGTTATTTCTAATAATTACATTAAGCATTACATAACTTTTTTAACACACTTGGCTATAATTATTTTAGTCTAATTGGTTAATATATACACATAAAATTTCTTAGCAAAATTATTTACTGGAATTTTTTACAGAGTAGTTGGATATGAAAACCTTTAGTTTTAATCATAAATATAATTTCAAAATCAAAAGGTAGTCTAGGATAATATGAGCTAAAATCTTAACTCAGACTGTGCTTATTTGAATTAATAGTTTATTCATTCTCATTAGGTTTCTGAGAAAGCTATGACAGGAAGTTCAGTGGAAAGATTAAGGATTGGAAATAAAAATATGAAAAAATTATATGAAATTATACATAATTTTCAATATAAAATGATCTTGATATATATAAAGGTGATGAGACTTAATTAAACAGAAATGTAAGTTGCTAGAATTTTCTTTTTTTTCAGGGCCTCACCCATGGCATATGGAGATGGGGGTCGAATCAGAGCTGTAACTGCTGGCTTACACCACAGCAACAGTACTGCAGGATCCAAGCTGCATCTGTGACCTATACCACAGAAAATTTTGTTGGTACAGTGCCAGTTAATATCTCATGCTGCTGCATTCTGAATAGAGGTAACTCTAGTAAAGCCTTCATAGATTCACACAGGAAGAAGAAAATGAAACAAATGAACTCTCTGTAAATAAATTTTCTTATTGCCTTTCCCTCTCTAATTCTATAACTTTAGATGCATCCAGCAATTAGTAGATGCTGCACAGATGCTTTAAAGCTTCCTTTAATTACAAAAATATAATTTCCCAAATGACATTTTTCCTAAGTCTAATGATAATTTCAGGTGTATGAAGTAGGAAAAGGGGTGCTTTAAAGAGATAGAATGCTATATTTATAACATATTTTCTTTTAGAGCCAAGTGAAAATCTGAAATACAAATGCAAATACTACTTAGATCACTCTGGTGGACTAGATTTACTGATTTCTTTACATGCTCTTCCCTTTATATCTGCACTATAACAACTACATTTTACTTAACATTTTACTTTTAGTATGATAATTAAGACATAATGTAAGCACTTAGCACATGGTAATCACTAAATATAGGTCTATTTCCCTTACCGTAATTTTGTAGTCCTTAAGATAAAATAGATTTAGTTGGCATAAGTTTTGAAGAAGTGAAGGGGCACCATTCCTAACTGTGCCCTTTGCTCATATTACTTTCTCTGTAGAGTTCCTTTCTTGACATTCATCTTTTTCAGTATTATGTATACTATGAGGCAAAACCTTCCCCCTCAGTCTACTCATCTATTTCTAACAAAATGAATTGAGATAGAAGATTTTGAAAGCTAATGAGTATGAACATTGTATTTCAATAATACAGAATTTTGAAAAGATCCTAAACCTCTCTTTCCTATGAGATTTTCTTTTTAAATAAATGTACTTATTATCTTGAATGCAAACAAGCGTTTTCTCAAGCAAATATCCAAGTTTGTGTTCTTACAACAGAATGCATCAGTTCCTTTTTACCCTGGTTATTCCCTCATCTGGGGTGATGCAATGACACCAAATGTCGTCCTAGATGTACTGGTGTTGATAATATAGAAAAGGAGCTTGTGTATATATTGTCCCCACCCTCCTAAGAGAGAGAGAGAGAGAAACTTAATCTCTTCAATATTATCACATTCTCCTGGGGTAGAAAACAGAAGAACCCTGGGTTCTTGTTCATTGGCATGTAAATAAATATCTCTATGGGGAAAATTTATTGCCCAGGGTTTTATCCCCTTTAAATCAGAAATGCATAGTTACTACCCAAGGTGAAGTAAACCTCTCCTGAGGTCTCTCAAATTCTAATTATCTGTTAACAATTTAGGCTTGTCCTTTGACTCAAATCACAATTTGTCTTAGTAAGCATTGGCCTGGCAGAAATATAAAATTATTTTCTCTACACCCCAAAACCCTACTCTTTCCAAATTGGAGCAGCATGTCACTCTTTTGCCAAGTGTGTCTGTCTATTCAGGAGAAAGCACTGACATGCTAATTAGAGAGCAAGAATAAATTAAGAAAAACATCATGGAGACCAATACTTCAGGAAGTCAAAATTCTCCTCAAAGCATTCATAATATTACAAATGCTAAAACAGCAAAAGTATTTCCTAGTATGTAAAATGCTTTTATATCTTCTAACAAATATTGGAATTATTAGTGTTGTCTATAAATATAATAAATTCACTGAGTAATAAAAAAAAGCAAATTAAAAAAAGAATTATTAGTGCTGTGTTTTCAAATATGGAGGAAGAAAATAAGAAAGAAGAAAATAAGAAAAATGAAAATGGGTACATCATCTTTCACATTGTTCTTCTAGTTAATTACTTCAATCTGTTAAAATCTACACAGACAACATAACTTTCCACTATTCCGTGAGTTTCTATCACTTATTTTTGTCTTAAGTCAGCAAGACAATAAATTATCATGTTCTGAGAATTCAGTAAAATAAGACACTGGCAGAAGTATGATTACTTGTGAGAGTCACAGGATGAAAAAAGTGAGACAGAAAAGCATAGAAAGAATATTATGTAATTCTATCAATTAATAATTTTATACTAATTGTTTTTTTGGTCTTTTTGCCATTTCTTGGGCTGCTCCCATGCATATGGAGGTTCCCAGGCTAGGGGTCTAATTGGAGCTATAGCCACCGGCCTATGCCAGAGCCACAGCAACGTGGATCCGAGCCACGTCTGCAAACTACACCACAGCTCACGGCAACGCAGGATCCTTAACCTGCTGAGCAAAGCCAGGGATCGAACCTGCAACCTCATGGTTCTTAGTCGGATTCATTAACCACTGTGCCACGACGGGAACTCCCAATTTGATTCTAACTTAGTGGTCTATAATTAATGATGCATGTGGCCCACAATCCAATAATATATATGGCAGAAAGTGATATTCAAGAAGAAATGGAAGATTTTGCATAGCATGAAACATTACCCAAAATGATCCTGCCTTTTATAGGCAAAAATGTTGAGTTTGGTAGCCTGAAAATTTTCTCTAACTTCAAGCAGAGAGCAAAGTAAATTAGGTTGTTATCTACTTTTCCCTCTTCTTTTTTGAAATATTGAAAAATGCTGCTAGGGAGTAATGGATTAAAGAGAGGTCTAGAAAAATAAGGACTGATTCATTATGCTTATTATATGAATGCAAAGAATCTATCCTGAGTACAAGCCATCATGGATATCAATACATGCACCAATTAGGTGGAACAAGCAGGTATCAGAGGTACTTAATAGCACTTAGGAAACAAGTATAAAGCCCAGTTACTCTAAGTAAATTTACCTATCAACTGAGCTGTGCTTTCCCTTCCCCACTCAAAATATCAAGAAAAATATTAGGTCCAAAATATGAAACTTAGCAAATAGTTGTTCTTAATAAAATCTAAGTGATTAAAATAGTTTGGGATTTAAGAAAATTTCTCACCACATGAACACATTGGAGAGTCTGGAAAAAGCTGCCTAATGTGAAAGAGATGAAAAGAAACTCCATGCAAGTATATATACAATAATGGAAGTAATATTACTGATATACAGAACTAGGTTGAGATAATTTCAGTGAATGCAGATAAAAAGATAAAAAAGTAAGAGGACAACTAAAAGTTATGAAGAGGTAAATAAGATACAAAATAAGGATCATCCCTTAGATCTTTGAAGTAGAGAACTCAACACATAAATTAGAACAAATTATCAAATGATCTTTTAGCTGCACAGCACAATAAGTTCTAAACAGTTATGTTTGATAATCCTCAGAATGATGACATCTGTTCTATTCAGTTGTTTAACTTCAGTGATTGAGAAATACTTCTTAATCCACCCAGGTATAATAAGTAAACCAAATAAAAGAGGGAAACAGTCAACTGATTTCAGAATTAATCATTGGCAGAAGATGATGAAAAATGCCTACAAAGATCTGGGAATGGTCTCTGATTTGAAAAGGTTGTATGTAACCAAAACGACATTGTAGCATATATCCTAATCTTAAATATAAAAAATAAGAGATTACAAACTCCATGAATTCTTATTGAAAGATATATTGATAATATGATCCAGTTGATTAAAAGTTGAATTAAAATAAATATAGGAAGAAATGTCTTGGTAAATGAAATGTGGTAAGAAGAGACTCCATGCAATTCTATAACTAAAACACTGAATTATTGTTTCAGAACAGAAGATAAGTGATATAAGTTGACAGTATGAAAATATATCTAAGAGTATTTGGGTAAAGCATACTTAGAGTTACTAACACTTCAGCAATGAAAGTCTAATGATACTCTAAATTTTAAACACTGATTTAAAACAAGAATAATTTCTCTTGACTCTTATCCTAGTCAGTTTCTTAATCTTAGAAGAATCTATGAACATTTTCATTTGTTAACATGCTTCTGGAATTTTCTTTGAATTGATTTTAATAGCTTTATTTCTTTGAAATTTTGGGCTTGGGCTAAAAAAATTTCAAATGAAAAAAAGAATATATTTTAAATTGAAATACTTTTATTGAAAAGGAAATATTTGAAATGGAATGTTGAGAGTAAAAGCATGCCTTTGATGGACAAATTATACATGTGTTCATCATAACTATTTTCATTCTTTATCCTAGTGTGTCATTCAGGAATTATTCATAACTTCAATTACAAAAACATGAAAACAAACTTATTATCATTACATTATTCTGATATTAACTGGAAAAGTCTCATGTAATACATATAATTTATAATATGAAATATATGTCATAATTAGTATTTGACTTTTATAAGTCAATTATTTATTTGTATTTGTTTTCCTATGAAAAGCACAATTATCATTTTACTTTTTTTTTATTTTACTTCCTGTGATATGCTGTTAAATCTATCCTCTACTTAACATTGAAATAATTTGGTAAGTTCTTTAAAGCTTTTCATATTTCCATGTACTTAGAGCTTATAAATATGAGATTTAGGACAAATATTCTTTTATTTCATCGATAAATACTTAAAAATGTATTTAAGTGTTTATTGATGAAATTGATAAATTGAAAAGTTGATAAGTTGATAAATTGAAGGTGTGTATTGATGAAAAATCCCAATGTCCTCCAAGCACTGGGAATACTAAGATGAGAAAGCATAATTTGTCCTTAAGTTTCAAATGTCTAACTGATGAAGGACACATCTATAAAACAAACAAACAAACAAAACCCACAATATTGTGTGGTAGTGAAGCATCTATGCAATACGGTGTTCAAATAGAGGATGCAATATGATGAGGAAGCATAAAGAAATCTCCCACAAGTAGGTCATCCTTGATACGCCTTATTAAGAGAAGAAAGTAAAGAAGACCAATGTAGAAGACAGATATGGAAAGTATGACAGCATGGCTATACCATGAAAATACAGCAATTTAAAAATTACTAGAGATAAGTGGCAGACCCATGATAATTAGGTAGGGCCATATGATAAAGCATTTGGCATAGTGTGCCAAAGTGTTCATGTGTACTGGATAGGCTTTATAAGCAAAGCTTGGGTTTAACCAACATAGTGTCTCAGGCAGACTGTTTTTTGTTTGTGTTTTTTGTTTGTTTGTTTTATCTTTTTGCCTTTTCTAGGGCCGCACTCAGAGCATATGGAGGTTCCCAGGCTGGGGGTCTAATCCAAGCTGTAGCCGCTGGCCTACACCACACTGAGCAAGGCCAGCGATCAAACCTGCAACCTCATAGTTCCTAGTCAGATTCATTAACCACTGAGCCACGACGGGAACTTAGCTCAGTCAGACTGTACTTTATAAAGTTCTATGGAGGATGCCCTCAAGAACAAAGGTGATGAAGAACAATGTGTGTGTGGTGGGGGAGTCTACCCCAAAAATCTAAGTGAGTTACAACAAGAGTCTGAATTAACAACATTATGAAGAAGGAAATAATTCACTCTATTGGCATCAAGAATAAAGAATTCAAGCATAATTAATTGGTTTCTAGTTGATGCAGGAGGGTAAAAACAGTGAGAAAACACAGGAACTTATGTGGTAGTAGTTCCCTAGTTTCTGTCTGCTCATTAATTCAAATTTCATACCTGCTGTAAGTTGTCTTAAGTCAACTTCCTGTTACCACTTTTGTCTAATTTGTTTTTCAAACTCTGTGTATCCCATATTTAATACTTCCGCCCATAACACAGGCAGTTCATTAGAGATACTTATTCAGATAAATTGCTTTGGGTTTTGGAATAAATGGGATATTGGTATGATCTGAGGAGTCAATGTTGCATTGAAGAAGGTACACAGTAAATATAAAATATTTAGGAGAATACCTTTGAAGGAAAATTAAGACATCTTTGTAGCTAAAGGATGGTATGGTGTATGTCTCTGTGTGTAAAGGGAATGGATTATATTTCATTCTTTAAAAATGGATGAATATTTTTAATAAGGATATAAATGAACTTATTTGCAGAACAGAAACAGACTCACAAACTTTGAAAAACTAATGGTTACCAAAGAGAACAGGTGTAGGGGGAGTGGGAGGGATGTACTAGAGGTGTGGGGTTGGCATCTGCACCATGAGGTATATGGAATAATTGGCCAATGCAGACCTGCTGTATAGCACAGTGAACTCTACCCAGTGTTGTGTGATAATCTATTTGGGAAAAGAATCTGAAAAAAATGGATGTATGTATAACTGAATCACTCTGTTGTACAGCAGAAATTATCACAACCTTGTAAATCAACTATACTTTGATAAAATTTAAAAAATGGATGAAGCTTAAATTCATTTATAGGCAGAGTGAGGGGAAATATCTAATAATTATGCTAAATTTTTATCAAAAGCAGATTAGTATGAAACTTCAGAAAAATGTCTGCATATATTGCTAACATATGTAAAAATATGGGCAACCTTTTATTTTATAGTTTAGGGAAAAATTTTAAAATGTATGTCCCCTAATATATCTTCAGCTTTGAAGCACACAAGGTGATGCTAATCTAACACTCAATGAATTCAATAACAGACATCTTTCTTGGGGTTTGAGAAAGAGAAAAGAAGCTTATTCTACAGCCTCTGGAATTCTGACAAATTTACCAAAGTGTTTATCTCTCGGATGCAGGTTGCCGTTGATTTTTGCTTTGTTGAACTTCAGAGGGGTGGACTACCTTAGTGAGCATTGCCTTCATAACATGAACATGAACAACTGCTTCACTGTGGTATTCTGTCCATCTATGGAATTTATTATAAGTGAATGAATTGGGCTTCTAATATTGATTGTTTAGAGTGAAACATTTAAAAGAAAATGGCTTCTTTGGTTTGTAAGTCTATTCCAAACAACCAACAAAAATATAATATCATGCCATGATAGTTGCTTTATGCTGAAATTTTAAAGAATTATACTCTGAAGACTAATATTTATGTCTTTAATAACTAAGATTCCTCTTTATATTTTAATATTATGGAGAAGTGGTGTGATGTTAAAATGAAGTAAAATTTTATTTCTTATACAATATATTCTATAAATAATCAGAGAATTTATTGGCTCATTCATAAAACTTTGTTCAAAGCTTAATCCAATCTTAATGAGCATAATCATATCCAAAGGAATATACAGAATGATTTTTAAACAATATCTACTGTTATGACTCCAACACTATCTTTTTTTTTTCTTTTTATGGCTGCATCTGCAGCATATAGAAGTTTCCTGGCTAGGGGTCAAATGGAGTTGCAGCTGCCAGCTTACACCACAGTCACAGCAGAGACAAATCCAAGTCACATCTGCAACCTATGCCACAGCTTGCAGCAATACTGGATCCTCAACCCGCTGAGGGAGGCCAAGGATCGAACCCTCATGCTCATGGACACTATGTTGGGTTCTTAACCCACTGAGCCACAATGGGAATTCCATGAACACTATCTCAGATCAATATGTGTCATAACTTTAAAAAAAAATGGAGTCAATAATAAAGTTTGGGAAAATGAAGCAAAAAAACCAGAATACTTTATTTAAAATTTAAGCAAGAAGGCACATAATAACAATGCATAAAATCTTCATATATGTGTTTGATTAATCACATTCCATCAGAGACTAAGAATAAACTTCATCATTTTGTAGAAAAGTATATTGTACATATAAACACTGTTACCGCATCTTTTATCTCAAAAGTAACTTAAGCTATAAAAATATATAAATATAAGCAAAGTATTTTAATGGAGAAGTCTATTAATATTAATAATAATAACTGCTAATAAAAATTATTTTAAGTAGAGAATTCTGGAGTCATTCAATTATAGAAGCTGAGTAGTAAGTCCAGCCCCAGAGAACGACAGGGAATGGAGCTAGATGTTGGCACTAATTTTGCCACACTGAAATATGAGTGAGTCGACCACCAAATGTAAACACAGTTTAGAAATTCCTAACCTTAAGGAAAAATAACTTTTTGTGTAAAGAATTATATTGCAAAGTGGATGACCAACAAGACTCTTTACACTGAGAAAAATGGCCAGGATATCAAGATTCCCAAACAAGCGTAACTGTACATGCTTACTATCAATGTTAGCATCTTGTCCTGAAAACCTACCTCCTCTCCTTTAGGAAGAACAAAACGATAAACTAAAGCCGTTCTTTTTCTACATACTCCATTTCGTATTTTTTCCCTATTCTATGAGCTCTTAGCACTCATCTTCATGCTTATTTTAGAACTTAATTATATATGATTATTTAGTAATCTTTCTCCAGGTTGTATGTGTTTATTTCTAATTTCTAAGAGAAGCAGTCATACTTGTATCACTCCCTGTAGAAGATACAGTAATGCGTACCCATAAGTTTTCTACAAGAGCACACATTATCTCATTTTTGTATTCAAAGGATATATTCTTAGGACCAAATAGAGAAGAGCCTTAAGTATAAACAATTTCATTGAGCTTCTTGTTCTTTGATAAAGCCCTTTGGGGAAAAATTATCAAGATACATAGACACTCATGCAAACACTCTCTTTTGTTTTACTTGTCTTGACTTTGTTCGCTTTTAAAGGAGAAGAACATGGTGGCTAATAAAATACTGCCAAGATGTTACATAAATCCTCTATTTAAAACATTATGATTTAAATGAAAATCACAGTCCAGGAAAGTATTTAGTTTTGTGATATTTCATATCATCTTATGTGGGAAAGAAGCATGAAAATAACAGCTGTTTTGCCCAGAATTTCTAGAAGAAATGTTTATGCTCAGTAGATTAATAGAGGTTAAGTGTAATAGAATATGGTAGAAGGTGTGGGATTTTTGCTCTCTGAAAAATGCATTATGTTTCAAAATATTTTGTAAGACAACTTCTGGAGAAACAAAGATGGAACAGACATTAGTGAGTTTGCAACCTAACAAATTAAAATTTTAGTTTTAAAGGGACTAGAGAGTTCCCGTTGTGGCGCAGTGGTTAACGAATCCGACTAGGAACCATGGGATTGCGGGTTCGGTCCCTGCCCTTTCTCAGTGGGTTAACGATCTGGCGTTGTCATGAGCTGTGTTGTAGGTTGCAGATGCGGCTCCGATCCCGCGTTGCTGTGGCTCTGGCATAGGCCAGTGGCTACAGCTCCGATTCAACCCCTAGCCTGGGAACCTCCATATGCCGCGGGAGTGGCCCAAGAAATGGCAAAAAGACAAAAATAAATAAATAAATAAATAAATAAAAAATAAAGGGACTAGAAGAAAGAATAAGACAGAAAAACATCAGGGCAGAAAGAAATGCTTGATGATAACAAAGAAAAATAAAATAGAATACAAGTCACATTCATTTTCTGATTCTATTTTTAATGTACCACTAGCCAGCATTTTTATATGGTGATACTATAAATATTGAAGTAAAACTGACTAACTTTGGATACCTTGATATATTTATTATGATTCCCTTGGCAAAAAGATAATTACATTATTTGCATTTGTGATATCTTTTTTGCTACCACATTGGAATAATTATTGTAAATGATAATTAATCTGAAACTTACAAGCTATATTCATAATATTCTGCATGAACTTTAACTTTTGTTATAACCCAATGATAAGACTTTCAATTTGAAAAATCAATGCAGTCAATGAGTCCTATGTTTGAACTTATACCCAAAATCTAAGGCATTTTACTCTACATGTCCTAGAGAAAAACATATGATTTTTTAGATATAATATCATATTAGTAAGAGCTTTTAAAGAGTATTGTAAAATAAGTAATAACTGATAAGGATTTTTCAGACTATAACAAACAGAAAAAGTACATCTTAAATACAGATAGTTTAATGAGACTCTCTAAATTCTCTTCTTCCCTTTCTTACATTATTATGGAAAAGAAGAAAAAAATATATAGCTATTTAAGCTCCAATGCCCATCTGCTACCCGCACCTACATACATAGTGCTACCCACACCTACACACAGTTCCCACACAGAGACACACACTAGTGAGTATGAAACTGAATGAAACTCATTTACAGCAAAACGATGATTCTCCATATCAAATGAAAGATTTTTCAGCTCTGTATGAGAATAAACTATAAACGGAACTCCCTATAGGCTTTATTAGCTGAATTCATGTCTAGATTTACTCCTTTGCTATTCTCTCACTACACGGAGCTGCTTAGATGGGGTGTTTCATTTGCATAATCAAAGATTCCTATGGCTCAGTTCTACACTCAGAACAGCTCTGTAGGAATGTGCTAGGAGTGCTTGGATGTATGAACAAAGAAGTCAAGAACAGAAGAAAAAGTCTAAACTCTCCTAAATTTTGCTTTTAACACTATTGGAAAGAGCACATTGCTCACACACACATGCACAAAGCACTCTCCCTGTTATGCCATAAGCAGATTTCTCTGTGACTTCCTAGGTAGCAGGTATGACCTAAGGGAAGGAATCTGGTTCTGAAGTCATTGGTTTCAGATCCTGGTCCCACAATTTGCTAACTGTGTGATCATAAAGAATTTATTTAAACTCTCAAACACTCCACACTGAAATGGTTTCTCAATACCATTTTTCATTTGATCCTCAAAGAAATTCAGATTTAGTATTACCTGCCTATAATTTACATTTTAGGAAATTCAAATTCATAATACAAACTGACCATGGCCCCATATCAAAGAAGTGACACCCCAGTGGTGTGACTTCACTTATCCATGTTCCTTAGTTTATTTAATGCCAAATCTAAGCTTTGTTATAAAACTGATTTTGTAATAAAGGGTTTTTTCACATATAGTGAAGGAAGGCTTAGAGCTTTATAAATCATTAAGGTTTTAGTGTGAAAAAATACTAATAAATCATGATCAATAATATTTAGCAACCCTGTAGCCAGTATTCTCTTAGCTTCTGGAAAAAAATGTCTATCTATTTATGACTGTCAGCAGTGCCTCCATATGAAAAACTGCTATCTTTTGCTAATAAGGACCCTAACACATGAGTATTTCCTTATATTAGGTTAAGTAAGATTTAGGAAAGAGTCAAATTACTTCTCTTTACTCTTTTCTCTGCCCATAGGCAGAACTGTGTTGGTAATGACTACTTGACCTATAAGGAACATAACAAAAGAAAAAAAAAAAAAAAAGAAAGAAAGAAAGAAAAAACAGAATGGGTACAAGAAGAGTTAAGTGGGAAAAAAAAAAAAAAATGAGGTACCAAACCCTATCCATTCTCCTAGCTGTGAGTATAATGACCATAAGTTCCAATCGGGCCACTTGGCTAGTAGAGACCTGCCTCGGTATAGATGGTGCAATGGAATAATATAAATTTCAGCTTTGCTTTTATTGTAAGATTAGAGGACATTACAATATTAAATAAGATATATTTGATTGGTTGGTGTTTCCACATAAAGGCATTAACCTTTAGCATTTCATTTTTCTAGCATGAAAAGATACTTGCACTGAAAAAGCTTGTGACAAGTTGTTGATTTTATGCCAGAGACTTTGAGATTGATCTCCACACACTCTGCCTTTATCTTAATCAGTGGCAACACTCTTTTTAAACCCCAGAATGTGTCTATTTTATAGTGAGTCCTAAGCTATTAACCTTTAATGAAATCAATGAATCACAAACTTCTAAAATTACTGTTACAAAGAAACCACTGTGTAACTAAAGCTATTATGGGTCCATGCATTATTCTTGTTGGCACAAAAAATATAACTTTGTTTTTATATATCCCTAACATCTAAATATTTAATAGATGCACAGGAAGATAGTTTATCTTTAAGCCATCTGGTTCTCAAATATAATTTGGAATACGTTTTTTCCATAAGGCCTCTCTCTTTCAAGTTTTCAAAATAATTTTTGAATAATACATTTTTGTCAAGATATTCTGAAAAAGTTGGTGTTTGATTAAATCTTACTTATGAAATAACTAGAACAAAAATAAATCCACATTCTATAATAAAATGAATTATTAAATGTTAAGTCTAAAACTACTGTTTGACAGAAACTTAAAAAATATACCAACAACAGAGTTTCTCTGTTTATCTTGTGGGGAATTAGTTATTTAATCTGGAGATTAATTTACTTGGCCCTCCTGCTAGACATGTCTTGACAGGTACCTTTCTTATTATTAAAGGCTATATATTTCAGTTTTAATATCCTTTATATGTGGTTTCTTCATCTATACATAAGGATAATAATTCTATTTTTCTTGACTGGGCAGTTCTATGGGTTGACTAAAATATGAGCAACTAAAATGCACCAAAAGCGCGTTAGGTATGTAATTTAGTCTAGTGCCATTTCCATCCTCACACACCAAGAGGATTGATTTGTATTACCTTTACAGGAGTAGGGGAAAGGCCTTGGTTTTATGAAAGTTTGGGAGTTGGATCTTAGTAAACCAGAGAAAAATGAGATGGTTAAAGTACTATGAAAGAAGGGATAGTAAAAATCTTCTGACTGGACGAAAGTTCTTTTTCTCTTTTAAATGTCTTTATGGAGGTAAAACTGACCCACAGAAAACTGTACATATTTTATTGTATCAAAATTATAGCACAATAAACCTGACATTAAAAACAGAAAGTAAAAATGTATTCCCTTATCACTAAAACCAAGAATTTGTCTCGGATACTTATAATCATCAAGTTTTAAACTGCACATTAATCTACAATACCCTGCACTCTGAGTGAGGTTGCCTCTTGTTGTCAATAAAATCCCAGATTAACAGGTTTTTAATGAAAACTAATCATTTGGTAAAAAAAAAAAAAATGATGATGACAAATTTAAACCGTTGTGTTCTAGTTAAAACATGAAACTTAACACCTATCATATAGAAAATAAACAATTTGTAAAATACATTGGAGCACCTGCAATATTCACGTTATATTCAGCCATAAAAAGTGCTTCAAATTATCTACAAAAATGTATCAGACTGTATTATCTAACCACAATTCAATTAAGTTAAAAGTCAATAATAAAAATTATAAAGTGGTAACATTGAGCATGTTTAAAAACATGTACTCTTCTAGGTACTTAACTGACTAAAGTATCATTTATGTGGAAAATTAATCAACTATACTTCAATAAATTTTTTAAAAAATCATTTATGTGGAAAATTAAATTATAAATTTTAAAGCAAATGTGAAAAAAAAGCCTTTCATATATTTAAAGGAAATAGTTCTGAAAATATTTTAAAGTAAAAAAACTTCAGGTTTACTCACAGTTTGTATTTAAAGAGTGTTTGAGGAGCTCCTGTTTTAGCTCAGTAAGTTAAGAATCCCACTAGTATGCACGATGATGTGGGTTTGATTCCTTGTTTTTGTGGCTGTGGCATAGGCTGACAGGTACAGCTCCAATTCGAACCCTAGCTTGGGAACATCCATATGCCGCAAGTGTGGCCCTAAAAAAAAAAAACAAACCAAAAAAAATAAAAATAAAAAATAGTATTTGATACAATTATACATTCTGGTATCAGAGCAACACAAACATGTTGCATTAATTAATGGAGGTGCACTTCTTCACCATCTCTTCCTGTATATTTTTAAACTCTAGATGCAAATTGCTTAACTAAGTTTTAAATAAAATGTGGTTATTTACTATTTAATTCAAGAAAACTACTGAATTTTCCTTATGTAACAAACATTGTGCCATGCAGTGATGAAACTAAGAAGAAGCAAAGCTTTGCCTTTCAAGAATCATATTGCCTTATAGTGCCAACTATACAGGAAACAATAAGGTACTACTACTAATATAGTAACAATGCATTTTTGTAGCTATTATGATGGATGAAAACCCACAGAGTGCTATGGCATTATACAGAACAGCTACCAAATAAGCATGTTGTATAATAAAGTGTTTATCTCAGTAACATTCAAATGAATATTGGTAGGAAATAGAGTATGAGCAATAAATTGTGTGCATAAAATATATTTTCAGTATGTTCTCTGTTTCTGTTCCTCTTTTTTTTTTTTTTCTACACATAACATACTAAACAGAAAAAGGAAAACAAAGCCTTAGCACAGAGATGGGAGGGGTTTCTTTCTCTCACTAGTTTTTAAATTTCTCACCGTGATTTCTCTTGCAGTTCCCTTGAAGGGTATGTAGACATGTGTTCTACTTAAAATACAATGACATGTTTATGTGTCACCTCCATAAGTTGGACTGGAAAATATGGTGAAATGAATGAATCTTAGATTTTTTGTTTTGTTTTGCTTTTGTTACTGAGGACGAAGTGACAGTGGGGCTTCAGGATAGCTGCTTTCGATGCACTATTGGTGAAATGTTTCATCAACAGAATCTTGCTAACTGTCTCACAGCATATTTCAGATCATTTTTTTTAAATGCGTCTTTCTAAAATTTTAACAGTGAAATATTTTTAGGTCAGAGAGGGTGATGGACATCATTCCTTTAATTATAGATTGCTAGACTCAGAAAATGACTTGAATATCAAAAGTATCTTCAGTACAAAGTTCAACATGTCTGTCTGCTCCTTCCTGTACATTTTTAAAGATGATTTCTGGGTTCCAAGAATAAAGTAAAAATATGTCAAGACAACAAAATACTGACAAGGAACCTGGAATAAGCTTCAGGTTACCTCACTGAGTTAATACTTGTAAGACTCACTCATTCTTATGTAATAAAATTTGTTTTGTATATATTTTTGCTTTTAAATTATATTTTGCAACCTGAAATGTAAACTGTACAAACACTATTTGTGATCATTTTTTGCTTTAACTTTTTCAGTAAAATAATTTTAACTATGTCTATGTCTCAAAAGCTGAAACGAATACTACATAAGGACCCTTAGTAGAACCTAATGAAAAGATGTAAATAACAAAGAAATTCAGTTTAGCCTAGTTTTAATTTTGACTATTCAAAAAATATGTAATTGAGATGTATCCATATCCCATTGTTAAAAGGGCACAAAATTAAGCATGAATCTCTGCCGGAACAAACTCTTCTCACTTAGTTTAATTAGTAACTTTTTCCAAACTCCATTACATGAATTCATAATTATGGTAATAGATTTAGTACATAAATTAGCACCATTTTATCACAGAATGACAAGGGTTTAGAGACACAGTGTTGCAATGTCAGCAGGGAAGAGAGTATGGCACAATGATCTTCACCAGATAAGAGACTTATGCTTCTGAATATATTTATCTAGAAGGATAAGTACAAAAACATCTGGTTAGAGATACTGGAGAGTATGTTGATAGAGAGACTGAGCAAACAAGTAAAGGTTGGTCAATAAAAGGCAGGCCAGTAGACCCATAGAGATAATAAAGCATAAAAATTGGACTATGAACAAGTCAAGGCAATAAGGACTTTATGGTCTAATATGCTGGACAGAAATATGGTGCATAGAAGTAAAATGTCCATTGTTTGCCCCAATTATGTACAATCTTTTCAGAAAGAATGGCTGAGAAATATATAGGATAATATAGCTGAGTTTTTTAAAGTCTTACAATTGCTGGAGGGAAGGAATTGGAACACAAGAAACTCGAGAAAGGATCGGCAGTATAAATTGTCCATTGTGGCTCTTCAAAGATCACATGGCATCAACAGAAGCCAATCAGAAAATCAGTGATGTTAAAAAAAAACTGAAACACACTGAGGATTCAACCTGATTTAACTGAGGACATCTGACTACTATTATACATGCCTAGGAGAGTTCTTACCCCAGGAAAGATATCATTTAGAGCTTCTGCAATTTCTCAGGGAAAATATTTAGTAGTCATGAAAAATTTCTAGGGATCAGTACCTACCAATTAGGCAATGTAACCAGTCATACAAGACCCAGGTCTAGATTGTCACATAATGGACTTTGAAATAGCTATGACAAACATTTTTAAGAAAATAGAATAAAATTTCACCAGAGAATAGGGAGTTATCAGTGAAAAATAAAGGGAAATTCTTATAAATCCTAGAAATTTAAAATAACAAAACAAATAAATTAACAAAATAGTTTACAGTATCAGTTGACTGAAAAATAGATCAGTATACTAAGGCAAAAAGGAAAATAAATAAATAAAAAGGTATATATATATATAATATATATATGTATATAATGGAGCAAAGCTCTAATATCTGCCAATCAGGGTTTCAAAACAAGAAGCAATAAGGAGAATGATACAGAATGTGTCTGAAGAAATAAATAGCTGAAGAGTTTCAGAACTTATTAGCCATCTTGAGTCAGAGATACAAAAAATGCTACAAGTAATATAAATACAAAGAACAGCTCACTTAGACATTAAAATGTAACTATTAAAATCCAAAACCAAGATAAAACACTAAAAGGAACTAGGTATAAAGATTTATTATCTACAAAGGAGTAATAATAAGGCTGACATTTAACTTTTCAAAAGTAATTATGTAATCAAAAATACAGTGAATAGCATTATTAAAGTGATTAAAACACATAACTGTCCACCTAGAATACTATACACATTGAATATATTGACAATTAACTAAATGCAATAAGAATTAAGAGCAACAAAAGGGTAATTCTACATCTATTAAAAAAGATCAGATTATATATTACGAAATACTTTATATCAATTATATTTGAAAATCTAAGTGAGAAATATTGGTAAAAAATGTTACAAAGTAAATGGAAATTTGATTAGATATGGAAATTAAATATGTAATTTCTTTCTGGAATTTACTGTCAACCCTCTAGTACACAAGTGGTTTAATAATATATATAGAATAGTATCTCCTTTCTCAGCAGGTCCAATCAGGTTAATATCATGAGTATAACACACCAAGGTGGGATTCTGTGGAAAGAAAGATGTTCAAGTTATCTGTGAACTAGATTAAAAACCTAGAACTGAAGGACTGATGTACTACTAAATTTGGTCAGTAAAGGTACAATTTCTGGTCTTGTCAGCTGAAAGTGAACTGCTTCTGGTGGTCCTTTTGAAAAGGTATAGAGAAAAAGTGTTCCTGAGATCAATAACCAAGCATCATGAGATATATTGATTTGCTCCAGCAATGAAACATAACTGGAACAGCAACTTTAATTGGAGTCATGACCTGATCCATTTTACAACAATCCACTATTTTTTGCCAAGATTCAGCTCTCTTTTGCAAAGGTCAAAATAGGTGAGTTGACTCAGAACGTGATGGGAATTACCACGCCTATCTCTGACAAATTCCTATACTTCATCTAGGAAAGTGATATTCCATTTTGGTTTACCTGAGTAGAAGTAGTTCTAGCAGCCCTCATTTAGCACTTCCTCCTGGGATACAGTGAGGCAAGCAAGGCACGCAGGGCATCAAATTTAAAGAGACACCTATTCTCAGACGTATGTATGCATATTTCTCCTGAAATACTGAGCCCTAGGCCCTGAACTTGCCTTGCTCTAGTCCTGGCCCTGCATTGAGCCCTCATCCCATGGTCCAGAGGACCTCTGTGTAGTTCTGCTGTTGATAAGTATGTTTATCATAATTAGGCAAGTTGTAATTGAGGCAATATTGGAGATGGGTCCTTGGGCCCGATTATTCCACTATGAGAGAGACCTACGTCAAAACTGTATTGACCATCTGATTTCCATTAGGTGCTGTTTTGACCTGTGGATCAGTAACCATTTGGATCTTTAGAAATTAGTGTCGGTTCAGTGTCGATGTCCAGAAATCCTCAAAAGGCTGATAATTTTCCCTTCCTCAATGTGCCAGAGGAATCACCTTGAAAAATGGCTGCAAGGACATTTTTAAAACCCTAGGAGGATGAGAATATAAACTGTTAGCACATAGGAGGTTCTTTTCTCAAGGGGGACACAGCTTCCTCTTCACACAGTTCTTCTATGAACTGACTGGATGTCTGGAAATTGCAGGCTCTCTTGTGATGATTCAAATGAGACTCCTTTTCAGGAGAACTAGAGATGTGCTGCTTATACAGATCAACTAAGAATTCTATAGAATAATGCCATTTGCAGCAACATGGATGGAACTAGAGACTCTCATACTGAGTAAAGTAAGTCAGAAAGAAAAAGACAAATACCATATGATATCACTTATATCTGGAATCTAATAGACAGCACAAATGAACCTTTCCACAGAAAAGAAAATCATGGACTTGGAGAATAGACTTGTGGTTGCCAAGGGGGAGGAAGGGGAGTGGGATGGATTGGGAGCTTGGGGTTAATCGATGCAGACTATTGCCTTTGGAATGGATTAGCAATGGGATCCTGCTGTGTAGCACTGGGAACTATGTCTGGTCCCTTATGATGGAGCAGGATAATGTGAGAAAAAAAGAATGTATATATGTATGTGTAACTGGGTCAATATGCTGTACAGTAGGAAATTGACAGAACACTGTAAACCAGTTATAATGGAAAAAATAAAATTATACAAATTAAAAAAAAAAAAAGAATTCTACAGACTAGCACTACTTCACTATTTCAGTTCTTCAGATACCATGATCAACTAGCTGACCCCAAACAACTCTGTGAGTCAGAAGATTTTTTTCCCTTACTCTTTAGAATCAGTTATCCATTACCGTAACCAGGCACACATTAACTTTGAAGATTAAGTGACAACAACTGGTTCCTTCCATCCAGTTATGCTGTCATCACAATAAATAATAATTATGGATAATAATTTATATTAACTTTGATAAAATATTAATGTCAGGTTAAAGTTTTAAAGTTATCAGTTATAGGTCACAGTTCCTTTCTTTAATTCACACCAGAAGTCAGAATTTGACTACAGCAGAGAATACAGAAGAAATACCACCTGCTTAATGTTTAAGAAAAGGTTCATCAATCTATATCAACCTGGAAAGGTCTGATGCATTTTAATGAAAAACCTAATTTAGGAATTCTTTGGGAGGCCAACTTCATTTAGTGTTTTATTTCAAATGAAACAAAGAGAAAAAGCCTACTGCTGTGCTGACTTCTAGGGATCCTTGGGTGTCTTGGTTTTAATAAGAAGCATGTTTATTTTCCTATTATAACACTAACATTTTATATTATTTTATTGTATAGTTTTAAAAAGGATTGAACTTACAAATTATTCTGCATCCATATACATGCTTAAAGCAATTCAGATGCATACAGTTTACAGGAAATGAGTACTCTGACTGCAGTATAGGCACATATGTGTTCATATCTTTATATAGTTTCATTATGGAAGCAGAGAAATGTTAACGGCCACAGCTTTAATGAAACATATGGAAATGTTTCCCTTAGAGTAAAATTTTATACCAAAGTTGTTTTCTTACCAATTCTTTTTTTTTGTGATTTCATTTTTGTCAGCCTTTTATTAAATGAACATTTTTATTTAAATGAGTTATATAAATAACTCTTAACTGTAGTTTTTAAGATATAACAAATAATTTTGTCATTCAAGTTTAAAATACTTTTGGGGGAATTATGTAAAAATATTAAACCATGTACATTCACACTGTAAGTACATCAGGTTTTTAAATCTACACACTAAATGTATGACATATGATACTGGATATGAGTTCATTATTGAGAATATTTTATGTGAAAACATTTAATAACTTTTTGATAGTTACAACTTCAAGACAGTCAGACCACTGAAATTAAATAAGCAAAATCTTCTGATGACAATAAAGCCTTTATCAATGAATCCATGCTCACAGTTCATGTAGTCACAAAACTAAACTGTACATGGATTTTACTCTCTTCAACCATGTATAATATAACTGTGACATAAGCCCCACATAAGGCAGTTTTTGGTTCTACCCCATCCTATATTTTAAAAAGAAATGTATGAATTATATAAATTTAGTATATTATACATTTTGTTTTATATGTATTTTGTTTACATATGCTACAGATTACATATATATTCACAAAATAAAAAATATATCCTATATTAAAGAAAGAATGAGAGAAAGAGAAGTAAAAGAAAGAAGAGAAAAAAAGAAGGAAGGCAAGAAATAAAAGAGGAAGAAAAAAAGAATAAAGGAAGAAAGAGAAAAGAAGGATGGGGAAATAAATTACAGTGTTGACTTTTATAGTATAGAACTTAAGTTCTGAACACTGACTCAGTTTTCTCAGATTTTATCTGAAATTGTTGAATTCTAGGGATAGGCAAAATTTTCTTTCTAACACATCAAATTAAAAAGAAGAATCTTTGTAGAGATTAAAATTAAATTAAAATTGAAATGCAAAAAATGAATCTAAATTCTAAAGTAAAGCACTTTGAATATATTCAATACATATTCAATAATTAAATGAATACATAAACAAGAATCCTCATCTTTAACCATAAAATCACTCCCTAGTGAAATATATTCCATTCAAATTGCAATTCAAACAAAATAGCTTGGCTATCATATAAAATTAAACAATTTGTATATTTTGAATTATTAAAAAACCCCCACAAAACCCAAAGGTCTAGGTAATACACACATACACACACACACACACACACACACACACACACACACACACACACACACACACCCCCTCCATACCTGTAATTATATATAGCTGTAAATCATCTCTACATCTTCCTTATCCACTGTTGATGAGTTGTCTATTATTTTCATTTTGGTAAAAGTCTCATATATTAAATAATTATATAAATATACAATTTTGATTTTATAGGCATTCAAGACATTTGTCCTATTGTCAAGGTGAGTGAGGCTGTTTCAAATGAATAAGAGATTAGAAGGTAATAAACATAAACTAAAGGCCTATTTCTTAGCTGGTTAGCGGCATCATCCTTCAGAAGTCGTTTTGCTCTTTGAACTTCAGTTCTCGCAATGAAAAATAAGAATCATCGTCATTTTTTAAATGCCTACTTCCAAGGGTTACTGTGGAACATAATTACAAATACTCAAAATCCTAAACCGATTTCCTGGCCTGTATCACAGTATAATAGCACCTGGAACAATTCCAGTACTTCTCTAAGAGCATCTTCCTTCTGTGTAGCCCTACACACATTCTTACCTATCTTAATTCTCCTTTGTTATGAAATTCTCTCTGGTTCCTCAAAATTGTCTCTATTTTATTTTTTTCTGTTTTTCCCAGCACCTACTTGGAAACTATACTTGACATGTGATTGCATTTTCTCCAGTACAATTATCAGTGTACATTATTTTTTTGAACATCTTGGCAGAATTTGGACTACTTCTTATACACACCATGTATTCCTTGCAGCACTAAGGACACACTAGGCACTCACTAACAATAAATGCAGGCAAAATTAACATAAATAGTAAATTTCCAAGAGTAGATATTTTACACAATATAAAAGTTGACACTAATTTACATAGAAGGTTTTTCTATGTACTTTGTACTGATGACAAGTTATTCTGTGTACTAACACACTAACAATGTGATACCATAAATATTTTTTTCTAAAGCTTGTGTGAGGATAATTCTCGGAGTCTCTTGCATTTCCTCATGTCTTGTGAACAGAGTCATGGATTGCCTTTTTAGGCACTATTTTTCCAATTATATTTGTTTAATAACATTTGACTATTATACAAATAAACTTGTTTACAAAACATAAAAATACACACAGACAGAGAAAAACAAACAGGTTACCAAAGGGGCAACAGTGGGGGAGTGGAGATAAATTAAGAGTTTGGGATTAACAGATAAAAACTACTACAGATAAAGTAGAAAAACAACAACATCCTAAGGTATAGCACAGGGAATTATATTCAATAATAATAATAATGGAAAATAATATTAAAAAATACATATATGTAAAATGTATTATTGAATCACTTTGCTGTATACCAGAAACTAACACATTGTAAATCAACTATACTTCAATAAGTAAAAAGTAAAACTACCAGATACACATGGAAGATTTCAACTACAATTTTACAATGCTTACTTCCAAATATATTCATTTATACATAATATATGGATTTATATGTATATTTGTATATATGTACACATATATGTATGAATATTGTGTATCTACATATATATAAATAAGTGTGTGCAAACATATATATGTATGAAACTCAGATTTCTCTCTCTCTGTGTATGCGTTATCAGCCAATTCATTTCTGCCAATCACTGTTGTTAACTATACACTATTGGATTCATTTCTTTCTTTGTAAGTGTTCCGTTTTCTCCTAAATTTTCCATTCTGTTTCCTAAGCCTAAAACTCAGAAATGACTCTATAATTCTCTGAATCTTGTCTCTAACAGCAATCTTTACTAAATGCTTTTAACCTTCAGTTTAGTGAGATATTGCAGAAGAATACATCCTTTTTAGATGTAAATTCAGATGTGCTTCAGCCCTGTAGAGTAGTGGGTAGCCTCAAAGCACTGCAAGTTCATTTGACTGAGTTGCAAGGATGTGTCTGTCACATTTCTGCCTGCCTTGTGAGTAGAGGCAGGGACTGCTGTTGTTGTTCCAACTATTTTTACAGAGATAGTTACATAACTCTTGAAAGATTAGAGATAGTGTCTCACTCTGGACTGGAGTTGGTTTGCATGTTGCCTAGTTCACAGATAACTAACCCTCTGAGCAAAAGTCAGTATGATTACCTATTGTACGAGTCATTTTCTCAAAGCACATGGTTCCTCTCCTTTAAATTAACCCACTGCAAGTACAGGCATCAAGTGGTCCTTTTTGCATCACCCTGTGGAAGTGGAGCATGTAAGAACAGACACAAATACTGACATCCTGTCTCCTGTTATACTGTGAGTAATAAACTCTCTGTTGTCTCTGACCCAAGTTTCTCAGGGTTTTAAATATCATCTACAAAAATGTGGCAGGCTAACTTGTCAGTGAGAAAATAAAGTAAAAACTCATATATTTCACTGGTCTTGACAGCTGTAAGTGCCTCTATAAATTCAGTTGTTCTTTTCAACTGGTCATTTAAAATGTCTGTGCAACGCTAATCACGTTAGTTAGGAGTTCTGAGATCCAGTACTTGCTACAAAGTCATAAATTCTTTGTTTTTCCTCATGTTCATTCTCAGTAGACAAGTTCACTATCTATTTTTAGGAAATATAATCCACTAAAAGATTTGTTTTGCTTTCCATCACTAAACCAGAAAGCCAATCTTTTCTCCTTTCATTAGGTTTTTCTTTTCCTTCATGCTTGAATGAAAAAAAAAGTTCCATTTTCTATGTCTTTCAGTCCCTCTCTCTGATCTTTCTCAAAAGCATTGTCACATTTTTAGGAATTCTTTAACCATTTTAAACAACAGAACCTAAACATTGTTAATCAAAATCAACAATAAAAATGTCTTTACTGCATTTTTCAATTCTAGCCCAAATCCTTACCTATAGAATTTAGCTTCACCCGTATATTTATTTTAAATGGCTGGTTAATTTGCTTTTTGAATTTTACCATCTTTCAGTGATTCTTCAATCCATCCTTATAATCATAACAAAATCTTCCTTGTTAACATTAATAACTTATAGGATAGTATAACCAATTCATATCACATATGCAGACATTTTATTTCTTCTAAACTTTGACCACTTAAAAGTTAACTACTCCTTCTTGAGACACTATTTTTGTCCTTCTGACAGTACACCATCCTAGTATTTCTGCTACCTCACTGACTGCTCTGTTTCATTCAATCTGGTTATCTTTTCATCTTCACCTACTCAAATATTTAACATGAAGATCTTTAAAGCATAATCATACAAGCCTTTCTAACTCTATCTTCTCTTACTGGGTGAAGTCATCCACTATCATGGCTTCATATTACATTCTCACAAGCAATGTAGAAGTGATTCGGTTTCTCTATAGCCTTACAAGCATGTCGTGCTAGTTCTACCTCTCGGTTTATTCTGTGTGTAGAAATATTCCATCGTGATTATAAAATTTTACTTTCCATAATAGGTAATGATACTGAACATCTTTTCACATGTTCATTTACTATCAATATGTCCTTTTTGGCGAAATGCTATTCATGTCGTTTGCCCATTTTATAATTGGATTTGTTTTTGTTATTTTTACTGCTGAGTTGTTAGACTTTTATATATTTTGATAAAAATCTTTTGCTGGGTATGTGGATTGTAAATATTTCCCCCAGTCTGTAATGGTCTTTTCATCCTCTTCACCAGGTCTTTTACAGGTTAAATTTTGAGGAAGTAAAGTTTGTCAATTTTCTTTTTATCTACCAATATTTTGTGTCAAGTCAAAAGAAATGTCTGCCTGTCTGTAGTCCCAAAGACTTTCTCTGAGTTTCCTAAAAATTTGTTTCATATTTCATATCAGTAGGACTAAGCAAGGCAGAGTAAGCTGGGGCTAAACCACATCTCACTTTCCCCACCATTTCTGCAGTGACCACAGTATAGCAACATGGTAGTGTGTTATCCCCTCTCCCCACCTCATCTGGTGTCGGTGAGAGCCAATGGCAAGCTGATTACAATCATTTGGAGGCCATGAGTTGGTGCATGTTGGTGCCTCACTTGGGGTGGGGGGAGTGCCAGTAGGACCAAAGAACTTCCACTCTACCTACTTGCAACCAGGCACAGTCAGTCAGTGCTGGGAACAGCAGGAAGTTGAAAGTTCATATACACAAAGCCCTCACACTACACCTCAAAACAGCTGGACTAGCCATTTAAAAATAAGAATACATCACATCTAGACAGTGGAAATGCTTCAGGTAATTATATTTTAAAAGAGAGCATAATAAAAGGAACTAAATGTTAACAAGGTTTCTACACTTCAGGCTAAGTAGTGAAGTGTTGATATCAGGAGATATCTGTAAGTTACATCTGTATATTAGAATAATCAAAGGAGTCACTAAGAAAACTACACAAAACATACTCAAAAAGCCCTCTAAATAAATCAAGATGGAATTCTATAAGAAAAACTAAAAGAGAAACAGAAGAATGAGAGTCACTACAAAATACTAAAGGGTACAAATACTCAGTATATACATTCATATATGTGGATGTCTGCGTAATACTTAGGTGAGTGCGTACACATGCAAAGATAACTTACTGTAGAGACAGGTGTACCTCCTCTTGGAAATTGGCCGGTTCTCATTATGATGAGAGCTTTAAACATGGCTTTCTCAATTTTTGATAGATCAAACAGAAAAAAATATGGTAATAATAGAGACATCATAATAAATAATCTTCATTAATTTATATGAAACCCTGGAATTAGTAATTAGAAAGGAGCCTTATGTTTTAGATGTAATTTTCTCCTGAATACCATGTTTACCAAAAATTGATCATGTTGTAGGCTACATAGCATATCACAAAGAATCTCAAAGACTTCATGTCATGCAGATATTTTTAAAGCATTGTACTTAAGTTAGAAATCATTTTCAAGACAGTACAAATAAGAACCATATATTGTGAGCTGAGTTGTATACCCCAAAAGATATGTTGAAGTCCTATTACCACTTGCCTATGAAAGCAACCTCATTTGGAAATAGGACCTTGGCTGACATAATCAAATTTAAACAAGGTTGTGCTGGATTAAATACTAATTCTAGGACTAGTGTTCTTGGAAGAGGAGACAAATGTGGACACAAAAACACACAAAGGTAAGATAGTGTGAAAACACAGACACACGGGAGAGAACATCATGGGAGCAGAGAGGGAGACGTTAGAGTGATGCCTCTATAAGACAAAGAACTCTGACAATTTCCAGCAACCATGAGAAGTTAGGAAAGAGGCATGCAACAGATTAGAACCTCCAGAATGATTCCTACTGACAGGTGGATTTTAGATTGCTGGTTTCCAGAACTGTGAGAAAATTTTTTTCTATTGTTTAAGACCACTCAGTTTGTGGTAATTTGTTAGGGCATCTCTAGAAAAGTAATATACCACACTTTGGGATATTAAAACAAAGCACAGGTAACAAGTGATGGATTAAAGAAGAAATTGTAATTAAAGTTTAAAAGCAGGATTACCAACAACTGTTTAGTGCAATTCAATTGCATATGGAAAATTCACCAAGGAAGACAATATACTAGATCATAAACAAATTTTCAATAAATTTAAAGGCTTATAAATAAACACACATATGCTTTAACTGTGACTATATTAAATTTAAAATCTAGGGAGTTCCCGTTGTGGCACAGTGGAAACGAATCCAACAAGGAACCATGAGGTTGCAGGTTTGATCCCTGGCTTTGCTCAGTGTGTTAAGGATCCTGTGTTGCCATGAGCTGTGATGTAGGTCGCAGACACAACTCGGATCTGGCGTTGCTGTGGCTGTGATGTAGGCCGGCAGCAACAGCTCTGATTTGACTCCTAGCCTGGGAACCTCCATATGCCACAGGTGCAGCCCTAAAAGGACAAAAGACAAAAAAAATTAAAATCTATAATAATAAATTATTTAAGAAAACCAATATATTTGGAAATGAAGTAAACCTTCTCTAAAGAATTCAAGGGTCAAAGAGTAAATCATAGACTATTTCTTAATGAATCATAATGAAAATATTGCATTTTATAATGTACACTGCTTCTAAAGCAAACAAATAGGGAGCTGTATAATTGAAGAAGCTCATATAACATAGGGAAAACATCATAAAATCAGTTGTCTAAAAAGTATACCTTCAAAAAGTATACGAAGAAGAGTATATGAGATTAAAAGTAAGCAATCAAAAAAAAAAAAAAACAAGGGCAGAAAACTGACGAACATTAGGGAATGTCAAGTAAAAAGTTGCTTATTCAAAAAAAATGAAACAAATAAAACACTATCAGAAATAAGAGAAGAATCATTACTATACATGTTTCAGGCATTAACAGGTCACTAAGTGAAACATAAATATGTTTATGCTAATTACTTTGAAATGCCTAAATTTCTGGAAAATTACAACTTAGGAAAGTTAATATGAAACAAAATCTGAATATTTTCATCTATTCAATAAACTGAATTCTTATACATTTTCTCACAAACTAAACTACAGACTTAGATATTTTCACTGTGAATTTAATCAAATATCTAATGAAGATTAAATTAATTTCAATATTTTCAGAAGTTGATTGCCAAGGAACAAAATAATTAATAAATAAAATTGAAGTGCTAATACTTTTATGAGAATGATAAGCAAAAATAAAGACAAATGTACTTTTTTCCCCCAGGAAAATCTGCTTAGGAAACAAAAACCAGTACCACTTCAGTTCAACCATATTATTGAACTATATGTCTAATCCATTTATTTAAGAACAAGACAAAAAGATTAAAGAAAAAAAGGCATTTACATAATGTGATAAGAATAAATAACTTAAATCACTACCTTACAATTAAGCCTAATTTTAAATATAACCTTTCCTTTATATTCTCATGCCAAAAAAAGTTGTGTTCAATTCCTTTTTAAAATACAATTTATTTGTATTCTATAGAGCATTGTAATTAAGGATAAGAGAAAGTGTTGGCAAATCAAATATTCTACTCTATAGCAAAAATTAATTCAGGCTTATCGACTTCAGCTTCTATTGCATAGAAAACTGTTACTTAACCTATTTACACTTTGATTTCTTCATTAATCTATTTTTATTGGTACTTGGTGCTTAAATTTAAATATGATAATAAATCACTTAGTATATGTAATAGTTTATTAAAATGTATTATTTAGCTACATTTCAGTTTTTAAAAACAAAAATATTCTATACAAATTCTAAGTCAAATTCCAATGATATTTATTATTCCAACTAAATTTAGTTTTTTTACTTGTACTTTTACTTCAACAATAGTATTTTATTGTTTCTTCACAACTCACACTATTGAAATATTTTCTGCATTTATGTTTATAACTATCAGCATTTTTCTAACTCAAATATCACTTTCTCTCCAGGTATCTGTTAATACAATGCACAGCTCTTCCTTTTTTATACTACATACAAAATTATCTCAAGTGAGTATATTTAACATACACTTGCAAAAAATACACGATATTTCTCATGGTCCCACATCCACGAAACAAATGTTTTCATTTTGTATTGCTGAAGGATTTCTGTGATTTCAAGCTTTTTTTTTCTTCAAATGTTTCTCCAAATCTTTTAGCATGCTAAAGTAAATTTTGACTTAACAAGAAGAGTGATATAGAATTAAATATTTCTAAAATCTTTTAAGCTTTAATCAGATTATAGTAGAATTCTCATTACCAATGATGAGACTTTAGCATTCTTTATATTGGAAATAAGTAATTTCAGTTGCTCAGTTTTGTGTTCATACTACCATATTTTTAATATTTATATGTTAATATTTTTGGCATAAAACCATTCCTGCTTCATTAGTAGTTCTTCTCCAATATATTTTTGCTTCCCCTTACCAAATTTCTGAAGTTCTGATTGTTCACAACAAGCCTTCCAGAATCTCTTTTTTATCACTGGCCTGCTAAAAACACACTTACTAATGCATTTAAACCTTTACAGTCCATCACACCTTCCTCTGAAGGCTGACCATGAGCCTCTTGGGAGGAGCTCTTTGAACGTGTAGAACTCTCTTATTTGCAGAGATGTAATTAGTCTGGGAGAACTATATCCCTTCTGGGTCATGGAAGAAAAATTCAAATTGATGCAACCCAGAGCTGTGGACAGAGCTGAGAGAGATAGTGGCCATGAAAGCTCCTCTCAAGGAACATAAAGCCAGAAGGAAGGAAATTAATAAAACTCTACCAATCTCTCATGAAAAAAAAAAAAATCTGTACAGCATACCACTGAAATATAAGGAATAGTAAACATGGCAAAAGACATGGTCAAAGTGATATTTTTGTATGTTTTCATTTTCTGCTCTAAATAATTTCATTTATTTAAAAAATATAAATTAATACACAGAAATTCATTGCATTTCTCTATAACAAGAGATCAGAAAGAGAAATTAGGGAAACCATCCCATTATCATCACATCAAAAAGAATAAAATACCTAGGAATAAACCTGTATAAAGAGAAAAAAGACCTATATTCATATTGTCGAAATGAGTACACTACCCAAGGCAAACTATAGATTCAATCAATCCCTATCAAATTACTGAGGACAATCTTCACAGAACCAAAACAAAATATTTTAAAATTTGTATGGAAATACAAAAGCCAAATAGCCAAAACAGTATTGAAATAGCCAAAACAGTATTGAAAAAGAAAAATGGAAATGGAGGAATCAGGCTCCCAGAGTGTACTACAAAACTACAGTTATCAAAACAATATGGTACTGGCACAAAAACAAAATTACAGATCAAAGGAACAGGATAGAAAGCACAGAAATAAACCCAAGCACCTATGGTCAGCTAATATATGACAAAGGAGTCAAGAACATATGCTGAAATAAAGACAGTCTTTTCAATGAGTAGTGCTGGGAAAATTGGACAGCTACATGTAAAATAATAAAATTAGAACACCATCTAACACCATATCTAAAAACAAAACTTAAAAATTGATTAAAGACATAAATATAAGGCCAGCTACTATAAAACTCCTATGGGAAAACATAGGCAGAATCTTCTTTGATATAAATCACAGCAACATCTTGTTTGATCCACCTCCTAGAAAAAGGTCAATAAAAACAAAAATAAGCCAGTGGGACTTAATTTAATTCAAAAGCTTTTGCAAGCAAAGGAATCCATAAAAAAAATGAAAAGACAACAAAGATAATGGGAGAAAATCTTTGCAAATGATGCAACAGACAAGGGCCTAATCTCCAATATATATAAATAACTCATTCAACTCAACAACAAAAAAACCAAACAATCCAATCAATGAAAAATGGGCAGAAGACCTAATAGACATTTCTGCAAAGACACATGGATGGCCAGCAGGCACATGAAAAAATTACTCAACATCACAATTTATTAGTTAAATGCAAATGAAAACTACAACAAGGTACCACCTGATACCAGTCTGAATGACAAGCATTAATAAGTCTATAAATAACAAATGCTGGAGAGAGTGTGGAGAAAAGGGAACCCTCTTAAACTGTCAGTGAGAATTTAAGTTGGTACTACCACTATAGAAAGCAGTATGGAAGTTCCTCAGAAAACTAAAAATAGAACTACCATATGATCCAGCAAGCCCAATCCTGGGCATATATCCAGACAAAACTATAAATGGATCCAGCAGTCTCATTCATTGTCATCTATCTAGACAAATCCACAATTCGAAAAGCTACATGAACCCCTATGGCAGCACTATTCACAATAGCCAAGACATGGAAATAACCTAAATGTCTATCAACAAATTAGTGGATTAAGAATATGTAGTATATATACATAATGGAATACTACTCAGCCATAAAAAAGACAGATTAATGCCATTTGCAGCAACGCAGATGCAACTTAGTATGAGAGTCTCATACTAAGTGAAGTAAGTCAGAAAGAGAAAGACAAATACATTATGACATCACTTATATGTGGAATCTAAAATATAGAACAAATGACCCTATCTATAAAACAGAAACAGATCATGGCCATGGAGAGCAGACTTTTGGTTGTTAGAGGGAAAGGAGGAAGGTGTGGAATGGATGGGGCCTTTGGGCTTATTAGATGCAATTTTTTATGTTTGGAGTAGATAAGCAATGTGGTCCTTCTGTAAAGCACAGGAAACTATGTCCAATCTCTTGGTTTGGAGTAGTATGAAAATAATAAAAATGAATGTGTATATATATGACTGGGTCAATTTAACGTACAACAGAAATTGAGAAACACTGTAAATCAACTATAATTTAATTAAAAAAATTTTTTTTGCTTTTTTAGGGCCACACCCATGGCATATGGAAGTTTCTAAGCTAGGGGTCAAATCAGAGCTACAGCTGCCGTCCATAGCCAGAGCCACAGCCATGCCAGATCCAAGCTGAGGCTGTGACCTACCCCATAGATCACTGCAATGCCAGATCCTTAACCCCACTGAATGAGGCCAGGGATTGGAACCCACATCCTTATGGATACTAAGTGGATTCGTTTCCACTGCGCCACAACTGGAACTTCCAAAAAATATTTTTTCTAAAGTATGTATACTGAGGGTTTTTAAGTGAAATATCCATAATAATACAGGTATTTTGGTAAATATACAAAAATACATGTTGAAAACATCATTGCCATATTTATCTCATGTGAAAGTCTGTAAGCTATTCATGGTTGAATATATCATCTTTTAGTTTTGCTGCTAATATTGAAAGCCATCAGAGTCTGTATATCCTGCATAGTGCTCAATAGTGAGAGATACTTAATGACTGCATGGGCATAGAAGAAGAGATTTGAACAGCACAGTGCTTTGAAAAGAATTGAGTTAACTTTCCTTCATCCTCTGATTCACAGCCAGGGCTCCTTGTGGCTAAAATAAATGAGAAACCAGAAAGGACTGAGTAAGTCTGTTCTTCTTAGAACCCTTGAACAGAAAGCAGGGTGGAATAGGTACAGAATAGATCTAGTGGGACAATAGAAAGATATTCAATATAATCTACCATAAAAATTTTCAGGATTCACTCTTGGATTTTATTTTTTTATATTAGATTTTTGTCCCTAAGTCAGAGGAGACACCAAGTTCCAATCACTACCATATTAATATGTGCGATTCAAGTCTGACAAACTGCTATCTGAAAATTAAATTTTAGCTATACACAATGGTTTCTCTAGAAGACTGTTGAGTAAAACAGGGTTGAAAATAATAAGTATCACATAGTGTAGTTTCTATATTGTTCCTATCCCTGATGCTGGCCTAATTATTAATCTACCTTTTTCTACAACACATTCCAATTCTCCCTTAACATCTTTCAACACCTGACTGTAACATCTACTTTACCTGATCATGTGATCCATACTTTATCCAAACAGCATCAAATTCCTTGTGGGCTTTTGTCTTTATTAGATTTCTGAAGTTTTCCTTTGATTAATAATACTGGACAAAGAGTAATAAGAAGCACCCTACGTTACCCTAGTCTCCTTTGGTTACATACATTGTTCTCCATGTTAAAGTGCAAAAATGTTCACAATTCTCCACTTTTCCCCACATGCACACATTTTTGCATTGTGATCTTATAGCTCTTTCCATCAATAAATTAATCTTTTTATTTACCCCTTGAAGTGTGGGCTATCCTTGGGAACTGTTTGAAAAATAAATACAAACAAATTAACATCACATGAGGTTTGAGTCCAGGTCTTAAAACATCTTGCATGTCTCTCCAGGAATTTTATTTACTTGCCATTTGAATAGTTTGAACAATCCTTCACTAACCTACTGGAGGATGAGACACTATGTGGAGAACAAGACATCTCAGCCAAAAGTTAGTTAAGCCTACATAAGGCAAAGCTCACTTGCTGAGACGTCAACATAAAAGCTGATTTCTAAAGATACATGAGTGAGTCTAGCTAAGACCAGGAGAACAACCCAACTGAGACCAAACTGTTGATCATCTGAACCATGGGTTTAAAATTTTAATTTTTAAGATTTTGGGTTATTATCTTATTTTCTCTCATTTTATAGCATTGACTCAAATTTTCCCAGATAGGAAAAAATCTGACTTGGTGGCGAAAAAAGTAATCTTAATCTTGGTCTGCTGGTCCACTGCAATAAGAAGCCCAATATGTTGAAAACCATTACTGAATCTCCCTGCAGAAGCATTTCACGCTTGTACTAAAATCTTCAAACACCAAAGGTCACAAGGTAGGGGGAGGAGGGTTTCTTCCCTGAGTTATTTGGTGTAATAATTGACTTCTTCCTCATCCATGCATCTTTTCTATGGGGGAAACAGCACACTATGCTGACAATTAACTTAAGGCATATGTTCAATACGTACCACATTCCAATTTTTTCAGCCACATGACTGCAGGTGGCACTATAACTAGTTCTTTAGTATACCAATCATAAAGTGAGCTCTTTATGGGCAAGGGAACACTGAGAAAGACAAGTGAACCCCATGCCATGAGCCCACTGTCATACTTCATTGGTCAGACATGATGTGTGGGAAATACTACATTGATGGATAAATAATGGTAAAGTTTCATGCTATGGGGTGTAAGAAGAGCCTCTGGGGGCAGTGAAAGCAAATCCACACTCAGAATATGGTTCAATACTTTTGAGAAGAGAGGCCTTCCTTTTGTACAGTATTTGGAGTCCAATGTAATTGATCTGTAACTGATAGCTAGCAGGAGCCCCACTGAGATGGTGTCATATCAAACAAAATGATGGCCAATGCAGGCTGGACAACAAGGAGTTTTCTTTAGCCAGATACATTCTGGGGAGGGAAGTCTATATTTTGAATCATGCATTGCCCTGAGTGTAGGTTGCTAGATAAGCAATGAAGTAGTAGCAGCACATACCATGGAATTCTGGTTAACATGCTCACTGCTAATAGTTTAATTTTGCCTTCCAAACCACTTGGGCCTTGTCTCCTGCACACTACTTCTATTTTAGAATAGGATGCTTAGACACCCATCGAATTATGTATTTCATTGGATGCGATACTGTTAAGGTTATAATAGATGATATTGGTTGATACTGGTTTCACCTTCACTTGGTATACATGATGATCTGGTTGGTAGCCTCTACCAGAGTCAATTAGCAAGTCACAGAAGTTCTTGGTAAAGAGGAAGGTGACTTTACTTCAAAATTCTAGGTATCTATGTTGTATTTCATTTACGGTTTGCTAGAGGTTCTATACAACACTTATTTTTTCTTTCCCAACACTTATATATCTGGGTCTATTAATTGTGGGGAAGTCTTCAGGCGACTGCTGAAGAAACATTACCCAATCCATGATCAATTGCATCTGGCAGTCTAAGAGATTATTCAGTAAATATGTGAGGGAAGCAGCAAAAAATGTGGCATATGTTCTTTACCAAAGCCAAATAGTGTTCCTCTTTCTCCTTGACAGATGACACAAAGTTAGAGCAACTTGACTAGAATTTTAGAATGGATACCTCATACCACTGGAATCCTCAAACCATCAACTTTTCATGTTGAATTTTCGCAGGTAGTTTTCTAAGACAATGACATATTGCAACTATCAATGTTATTTCTGCATGTTATTGCTGATAATCTACTGATAGCTACTTTAACCAAGCTACTTTGGATTAGCCAAATTGGTAAAAGAAAATGTGATAGAAATCAGCATAAATGCATCTCTAAAGACTTCAGTTTGCATGTTGACCTATGTAATTCTCCCACAAAAGTGGCAGGTTTTAGTATACTATGAAAGGAGAAACTCAAATATTGACTTCCATTTGGGCATTTTTACTGTAATGTCTCTCACTCCATAGTTTAGAAAACCAAAATGGAAATTCTGCCATGTAGCTAATAAGTTAAGTTTTCAGTATTCATTTCAGAATTGAGGAAGTTATTCTCGGAGTAAGCCATAGTTCCGCTGAAATGATTTGGACCAAGAATCCATTTATCAGATGATTATCATAAATCTTTACACTGAGTGAAAATTATAGTAGCTCTCTGGTGACCAAAGTCAGATCATATTCAGAGCTTATATCTAACAATTACGAAAAGCTTATTAGGATAACCATTCCTGTGGACAAGTTAGTTTTCTGCTCAGCAGACCTCAACAAACCTAGAACTGTTTCACTGCGTATGTCAAGCTGTAGTTTTAGAACTTCTATTTAATTTCTAGGAACCCTGATATTACTTAGGGTTAAGTAAAATTTAACTAAAATTTAACAAAAAATTAAATAGAAGGCCCTGAGCTTAAAACAATAATTACCTTATGACAATGCAGTTTAGTGTGTTAATTGCACCCATGCTGTCCCTGATGGATAACTATTGCCAACTGGCCTTTACATCACTAGATCCAGCTATTCTCATGGCATTAGAATGTCAGTGTCTAGTGTATTATCACCCTCAGTCAACTCTGATATAATGATCTTTTCAAGGATTAGGGATCTACCTCTTAAAAATGTCAGTGTTAATGTTTGATAATGGAAGGCCCTGCTGGGAGGTATTTTTAGGGGCAACTGAGGAATGTGCACTTAATAGATCCACTTCAACACCCTCTTGTTTTCATATTCCTAACTCTTCAGAATCTATTCTCTTCAATATCATATGGATATTTCAGCATTTTCACATTATTAATTAATGTCATTATCAAGTCTGCCTTTGAATAACCCCTCTAGTAGACTCTTATTACTTCTTGTTAAATCAACACTTTAGAACTCAAACGCTGAGTTCCCCCTTTAATGTATTTGACCAAATCACATTTGTATTATGTCTGCTTTGGTCTACCACACTAGAATCACTTCCACAAATGTTCCCAGTCTTATGCCAGTAAAAACTATAAAAATCTCATACATCTTTCAATGTCAAGGCAATTTTCTCCTGGATCAGGAGTTATACTTCTTCATCAGGGCTTTATGGGGTTTAACTCTCTTTAGGGACTTGAGGGCAATGAAAGCTAGTATAAGTGCAGCTAAGTATAATTGGCTTCAGTTTGTGAGGAAAATGCCCTGCATGCATCCATTAAAATGTTAGAATGCAGAGATCAGATTCCAGGGGAAGGATAGGGTAAAAGGGAAATTTAGGGATATCTAGAGATTCAAGGTTTTTAAATTCACATCCTTCCCAAATCTTCATCCCTTTCCTTAAGGTTTCACTTCTTCCCCACCTGTATAGAGTAGGAACTTCAGCATAAATTGCTTGAAGGGGATAGTACATTTAATTTGTGCTACAACCCTTTAAAATTTACAGACTTGTTTTTCAGTTTAAGATTCTTGCCTATTGTTACAGGAGCTGAGGGACCTCTTCGAAGTTTCTGGAAATATCTCTGGTTTCTATTCATGTTCTTAATTGTACACTGATAACTCCTAAATTTTCTTTCTCCATGTTTGCTCTCGAGAGCTGTAGAAAGAAATCAGGTCATTCTTTATAATCATTCTAGTTGCCATGGTAATTTAATATCACCACAGCTTATTCTCTACGTATTATGCCTTCTACCTATAATTCATCCCTAGTTACCACTGGTGATAATTTGAGTAATTCTGAGACCACTTATAGTATGGATTAATCCTGTTTGCTTAAGTAATTTGGTTTGAATACATGCTTGCCTTCAATATTTGATCAAATCAACATAAGCTTATGTTTCCTGTGTGATTTCTAATATGCATTGTTATATCAATCACAACTAGATAAATGCAGTATTATCAAATAAAGACCATTGCAAAGGATTGATTTACGAAGGTGCGGGTGGGTGAAGGTAATCACAGGAGGATTAATTCATGAACCCAAAGCTAGCAATGCTTACACTTCCTGTGAGTCTAAAAGAACAAGGGGAAGAAGAGGTTACTAGAATTCATAACAAGAGAGTAAAGTGGAGTAAGCTACTTTGAGATGAGCAGTGACCTCTGCCCAAGGAACAACAAATTCAAGCAAATCAATCTCACAAAGTAATTAGGGAAATAAATACTTGGGCTTAAATGGAAGATGGGGCACAGGAGCCCACTAATCTAACTAATCATGGAGCTCACCTCCTGAGGCTCCATAAAAGAAGAAAAAAGGTGGAAAATGAATGAAGATGGGAAAATTGAAGGCATTCTTCATGACTTTATAATACTTTTATTCAACATAAAAGTAGCCAGACCTGTCTACAAAATGACTGAGATCACAGGAACAAATTTTGGAAGGTCAGACTTAATGGTAATTGAAATAAGAATGCATATTCAATATTTTTCATAGGCCCTACTGGGGTATCAATACAAACACACATATACCACACACACAAACACACACACATACACACACACACACAAGAAGTTGTGAAAAGAGATATCTTTAGCACCCCCTTGACCAGGATCAGAACCCAGAGTTGCAACATTACTTGCTGTAATAATAAGAAAGATCTTATTTCAGCACTAAAGACGTGATTATCTCAGTTCTCTAAATCTATTTCCACAGATCATCTATTGGTATCAATGGTCAATCTTTTTCAGAGACAGAAGATTAATCAAAGGCATGCTCTCCTTGTGGGTAATACTAGAAATTTAGGGAATGTGGGAAATGCTTAAGTCACATGAATTCCTTTTCTTGGCTTCTGTACCATCTATCTATGAAGTATATTTCACCTCTTAGCTACACTCAGGAGTCAACTCTTTTAGGCCATTTCACCCACTGTTTTGTCAGGACTGGCAACCACTTAAAATGTTGGCAATCATTTAAATCCCTTAGATTTAGTGACTCTTTAGGCTTAGTACCCTATGTCCTGAATTACATCTCTTAACAGATGGAACTTTCTTCACTCAAATATTTAATGGTATTCATGAATTATTCATTTTTAACTCATTTTAAACTCTTAATTAAGTTAAAAATAATTGGTTCTGCTCTCAAGGCGGGAACAGATCACGTATTTGTCAATTCTGGTAACTGATTATTAAATAATCTGAAATATTTGCTGAATATGTGCATGGCGTCAGGCACTTTTCTTGTCAGTAATGATATAATAGTGACTAAATTGAAATCTTTACCTTCATAGAGTGTCCATTTTCCGGGGTATTTGTACTCTGTTGAGACGCAAGAAAATTTGGTATCAAAACAGATCACACACTTTGCTGTGGCAACTCAGATGAGCAAAATATATAAACAGGTAGGTGGGCAGGGGCACTTTAAGAAAATTACAGTAAATTATTTTTTTAAATACCTATGTGTCCATACTCAGAAAGAAGTTAAATTTTGTTATATTCATTTTATTTTTTTGATATCTAAATACATACCTATATATTTATATTACAAGTAGATAGATAGATACATATAAGTAGACAGATAGTAATAGAGAGAGGAGAGAGAGAGAGAGAAGATAAAGAAATATCCAGCCATCTATAGGTATACCTATCTGTCTATCTATACAGATAGATAGATGCAAACAGATACAATGCTTTTTCCAAAGTATGGCATATTACGACATGTCCTTCATAATAGCATCTTTTTATCTTGTGACAATAGCTAATATTTTATACAATGAATTTATATATTACATACTGTTCTGACAGACATACTTTATATATGCATGTTTACTTCCAGATTCAGTTCATTCAATTACCTAACATTCTTAAATTGAAAATACACCGTCATTTTTACCTACTGTAAAATTGCCTACCATGGATAGATTTTGATTTACTTTTTTGGGAGGAATTGGCATCTTTATACTTTTGACTTTTTTCGCAATCAAGAAAAGTTTATATTTCGATTTTCTGACTTCTCATATGTCTCATAGGATATGCTTATGAGTTTTTTAATATGTAATTTCTTATAATGCCCTAAGATTTCTTCACACTTTTATAATTATACTACTGTTCTGAACATTTATTTTATCAACATTGCATTAAACAACACAGTAGGAAGATTGCCTCATTCTGTATGAAGTTATCACTTATTAATTAATAAGTGGATTTATTGATTTATTTGACCTTAATCATTCATTTAGGGAGTGGTATATATTAATATAGATATATAAATTTTTACCAGCTACTTAGGTACATTATTTTCAACAGGTGGTATACATGTCAGGATATGAATAAAGTGTAGAGAAACGACAATATCAAAACTTTCTTTTCTGACCTTTACTTTCAAAATCAAATAGGAAAAATTATATTTTAATTAATGCTCTTATGGCGAGTCTTTTGTTATTTCTCTAAATACTTCTGTTTGTAACATTTAATTTTCTGTGGGTCACTGAGTGTCCTTAGAACATTGTATCTACTTAAATAAGACGAAGAGAATGCTAAATAAGCACTTAAATTTGATCTCCTGATTGAAATAATAGTAGAAAACACTTATTGAGTATTTGCCTATGAGAAGTACTGTACTAAGTACTTAATGTTTTTTATGCATCATTTATTTCAGTGTTAAAATAATCCATTTAGGTGATAAAGAAAATAAAGCTCAGATGGGACTTTCTTTTGTGGCTCAGCTGTAAGGAACCCAACTATTTTCCATGAGGATGTGGCTTTGATCCCCGGCCCCACTCAGTGGGTTAAGAATCTGGCGTTGCCATGAGCTGTGGTGCAGATCACAGATATGGCTCAGATCTGGCATTGCTGTTGCTGTTGTGTAGGCCTGCAACTGCAGCTCCGATTTGACCCCTAGCCTGGGAACTTCCATATGCCATGGGTATGGCCCCTAAAAGCAAAGAAGGCTCAGAAAGTTAAGCATCTTACTCAAAATGATACTTTCACTAAAGAAAAGTGGAAGCCTAACTTTTTTGGTCCTAGTGACTGGTGTGCTCAGACCTCTCTATTCTTTTATATTTAATCACATTGTCCAAAGGAAAAAAAGAAAATCTATATACAATAATGCTAATAATAAATACATTTTCTTTTTCATCTCAGGACTATATGCTACTTGAGTGTAGAAGTGTAATTTGACCACTCTATTCACAGGACCTTGAACATTACTTGGTACATATTACTGACCAACTTGAATCAGAGCTGTATATTGAAACTGACTCTCCAATACACATTGCAGGGTTTTGCAAATATAAATAATACATAGCTGTATTCAGAAGTTGTGGGTTTAATGTGTGTACATGTGTGTGCCTGTGTAAATAACACACAACTGCATTCAGAAGTTTCCAGTAGATGTTACAGCCCTCATCATCTTCTAATTGTATGACCTTGGGTGAACCATGATGCTTCTCAACCTTAACAATAAAATGATGACAATAAAGCATTCCAGAAAGTAGTGAGAATAACAAAAGAGAATGGAAAAGAAAGTGATTTATAAAATACAGATCAATCTACAATTTCTTGCTATAATTTTTACTACATCTTTGTTGTTTTAAATATTTTAAAGATTATACCCAGGGGAATCATCCCAAAGGTAGAAGGGGATACATTTTTAAGGAACAAAGGACCTTTGAAAGGGTAATGATATAAGACTCTTCTGTAGGAGGTTTCCAGCAGTGCTAGGAGATAACATCTGTCTGACATTCAGAAGAGTCATACATCCTGGCAGAGAACAGCAAAATGAATGAGTTTGCTAATGAGCACTAATTAACCTGTTTGGGTGGAAAATTTGGTTTAATTCAGCGGATCTACCACACGCTGACAGACTGAATTTTAACACTAAGCGACTTTCACTAATTTAATTGATTAAAGTTTGAATCTCTAAGCATTTATTTGGTTACATATATACATATTCAATAACTAGGTACCACCTAAAACATTGTCAGGGAAAAGATGTTCTATTTCTGCTTTAGTTGTTGTTAATACACATTATAATAGCACTTTTTCTTTTTTCAATTCATACTAACTAATAATTGAATTCTAATAATTCCTGGAGAATGACAGTAGTCTGTAATTCTGTTCTTACAAAGATAAACTGAATTAGTGATTTAATACATGTTTTAGATATTTTAGACAGAAAACAAATAGTTTTAGTGCAAAATGGATCACTCAGCTTTGTGAGTATTTTTAATTGTGAAAAATACACTGAATGAATTCTACCCATTTGAACTACAGTATTCCTTACACCGAGTTTTGCTAATTGCACACATGAGGTGGTTCAACATGCTTCTTGGTCCTCTGTATTTCCTGCAAATTGGCACCTGCATCCAGAGAATGGTCTTAGGTATTATTTCTCTGGCAAGACTCAAAACTTTGACTATAGGTGGCATATAGGGCAGTAAGAAGCAAATAATATCTAATTATCTCCAATTTGTGATGTTCAAAGCCACTGGTGCTTAAATATTGATATATTTAGTTCATATCTGTTTAATCCACCTACTTATTGGTGGTGTTCTAATTCTATATTTACTTTTTTTGTTTAGTAGCTGTTATTCTACTATAAAGAAATATTTCCTTTCATTTTCTATCTCATTATTCAACCCTCTGCAATTACTGTCATAATTAAACCTCAAAATGGCACCTCCAACATGTCTAAAAAGACAAATGGAAGCCTCTTATTGCTGGCTCCTGTGGTCCCTTCGACACATCCCTAGATGTCTCTGAAACATTTCCTGAGATACAATGTAAGATGTTCCAGCATTATCTTGTATATATCTTTCCCTATACCCCGAACTAGCTATTTCTTTAAGAATCATCTAGTGAAAAATAGCATTTCAAGACTATAATCTTGTGTACATTTTCTGTGTAGTGTGATGTAAAAATCAAAGCTATTTTTTTTCCTAGGTCAAACGGAATATTACACAATGAGAAGGAATGATATATAAGAGATAAATTTCAATGTAAAATTGAGAAAAATGCCAGACACAAAATATGCGCTATGTAATTGTACTTACATAAAGTGCCAAAACAAGTAAAACTAATTTATGCTGTTAAAACTTGAGATAATGCTTGTTCTTGAGAGTTAGTTACCAAAGGTACATGGCGGGAGCTCTTGATACTTTTAGAGTCCTTTCTGGTCTGGGTGATGCTTATGTGGGTCTGTTAAATTTTGAAAATGGGTCAAATTTCAATGTATAATTTGTATACTTTAATATATAGTTATCATACCAAGGTAATTTAACACATTAACATTGTGCAATGTAGAATATCCCACTGCATTTCTAATAACTTTTGCCCTAAATGCCTGCACTAGTAAATGTACAACAGCTTTCTTTTGATTAGCATTAGTCTTTTTTTTTTAATTTTATTTTTTTTCCTCTCAGATTGTCCAAAAACACCCAGTTCAACTTTTGTCGTTTTAATAAATGTATAAAGAATACAGTCTGTGTACTCCCATTTGTTTATTTTTATTTTTTATAATATATCCTGTTGCTAATTTGTTTTATATTTTTCTACATAGTAGTTTTTGTCTCAATCTCTATAACCCCATTTTGTCCCTCTTCTCTTCCCTCTCCCCACTGGGAAACTCTAATGTTTTTTTTGTATCTGTGAGTCTGTTTCTGTTTTGTCATATATATTTGTTTCTTTATTCAATTCCGTATGTAAGTGAATACAGAGTGTATGTCTTTCTCTGACTTATTTCACTAAGCATGATACTCTCTAGACCCATTCACTTTATTGCAGATGGCAGAACTTCATTTTTTAATGATTGAGCAATATTCCATTATATAGACACACACATATACATATACATACACACACACGTACACATATATATATCACATCTCTGTCCATTCATCTGTTGAAGGGAATTTGGTCTGCTTCAATTTCTTGGCTATTGAAAAAATGCTGCTATGAAAACTGAGGTGCATATAGCTTTTTAAATTAATATTTTCATTTTCTTCAGAAAAATACCCAGGAGTAGAACTGCTGGATCATACAGTAATTCTATTTTTAGTTTTCTGAGGAACTTCCCTGTTTTCCATAGTGGCTGTACCAATTTATACTTCCACCAACAGTGTACTAAATATCTATTCAGATTTTCTGCCCATTTTTCAAATTGAGTGGTTTTTTTTTTTTTTTTTTTTTTTGATGCCAAATTGTATGGAGCTATTTATACATTTTGGAAAGTATTTCTTTATCAGCCACATTACTTGCAAATATTCTTTCTCATTCAGTAGGTTTTATTTTCAGGATTTTGTTTTGTTTTTCAGGGCCACACCTAGGGATTGAATCAGAGCTGCAGCTGCCAGCCTATACCACAGCCACAACAGTGCCAGATCCAAGCCACGTCTGTGACCCATGTCACAGCTCGTGGCAAGGCCAGATCCTTAACCTGCATCCTCATGGATACTAGTCAGGTTCGTAATGAGCCACAATAGGAACTCAGAAAGTGTATCTTATATTCCCCCTTGTCCTTTCTTCCTTTTGTTTGAATTAATCAAAATATTTAAATACCCATTCCCTAATATATTTCAATGGTTCCTCTCAAATCATCATTTCTTCTCAATGGTGACCACATGAAGGGACTCTTCTTTGTGCTTGGAGGAGGGATTGTAATAAAAAGTTCTTTTTTGAGTGGCAAGGGCAAGTCCATACCTTCCAGTGCTTTTTTCTCATTCAGTATTCCAAATTTGGTGGCAATCACTTATTTTTTTTTAGATAAAGTATTCTTTTCCATCTTCTACTTCTCCTATGAAATTGTATATTAATTTGCTCTTGTGCTACTTTAACTTTGTTTCTGCAGTGGTATTTATTTTTAATTTTTCCTATACTCCTTAACTGAATATCTGACTTATCCTAATTCTTATTCAACTTTTATGTCTTTTTAAAATTTTGTAATGTCTTTTAACAGTTTTGAAATAATAGGCTACAGTTGTATCTGTTTAATGTACTCAACTTTCTGAGTTAATACCTGGAGAGATGTTACTCAGCTATCATTTCTTATGCGTTAGTGCTAAATTTGCTCAAAATTTGATTTCAATACTGTCCTGTTGTTTATTTTTACATGAAATTGTTTCATCTAAACTTGAAAATGAGGCAGTGTTCTGGAGAGATTTTATAACCTCAGAGATCCCTAGTCCATTGCTGTTTTTGAGCAGTGTTCACATATATAATAGCTTTCATTTTCCTTTTCAGTTTCTGGCTTTGTTATCCTCTCCCACTTTGGTCAAGAGCCCTCTCTTTTCTCCATTTATGTTGTTTCTTTCCTACCTAATTTAATATCACTACCAGAGATTCCTTACCAGTATCTGGCTACATCCTAGAGTGGAGCCTCAACGGGTAATGTTTGAACATTCATCACAACTAGGTAGGTAAAGCTGTTTCAGACCTTCTTACCATAGGCCTCTTGTAATCACCCACCATTAGAGATGGTGAAACCCCTCCCTGCTTCAGCTGCTCTTGTCAGATCAATCTAAGGTCCTCATAAATATCTGTTGGTTATTTCGAGTTCTTTTCTCAGATCTATCTGATGCTCTTTCCACCTGCACAGATGTTGAAGCCAGGACGTAGTACCTAATTTGTGGGGCTTAGGTAAAAATGTGAGTAAAATAATTAAGAATTTGAAGATAGTGAGAAGAAGGCATTAAATCAGCTCTGTGGCCTTTCCAAACAACAGGTAATAACCATGAAGCAACGTGGTGGACAGTTTTTAGGTCTTCTGGCTCTTGGTAGTTTGTCCTTACTCACTGGTATTTGTGGTAATTATGTTTCTGCCAGTGTTACCATTGTCTAAAATACTATTTAAAAAAAAAACTGAAAGTTAAAATTATACTGGCAAGGTTTGTTAAGTTTTCAAGTCCTATCTGGTTTAAAAATAAAATTGTCTATGTGATTAAAATGATCATACTTGAATTTTCCTTTTATATGACAAAATTTGTTATTTTATTTTGTGTAAAAAATGTTATGCTAATATTTAAGAATTATCATGGTACCTAAAAGTGGAAATATTTTAGACTAATATACTCCATATCTATGTAACCACACTTTTAATCATTCAAATCTCCAGTGGATCATTTAACATGAAAACACTGAAGTTTCAAGAGTATACCAAAACAAAATTTCTTGCTAAGATGATAGTTGCTAAGTTGAATGTAGATGGTTTTCTCAACAAGTGATAGAAACTCTGAGGAACCTAAGCTGGTTCCAAAGGATTTCCCATCTTCAATAAGTCTTATAAGACATCCTTGGAAGTCTATCAAGCCAAAACAGCTAAGAGCATGAAAAATTGACTATGAAAAAGTATTTGTGTGATTATCTTGTAATATTTATTATTTCTGTCATATCCATTGGCTATAATTTCATCATGTGCCTACCAAGACAATCTAAGAAATCTATTCCAACTGCATGCCCAAGAAGAAAAGGATGTAGATTTAATAAAATCTATAATTTCCTAGAGCTGCCAGAACAAATTACGACAAACTGCTTGACTTACAAAACATGTAATTGTTCTCTTGCAGTTCTGGAGGCTAGAAGTCTAAAATGAAGGTGTTGGCAGGACTATACTGATTCCAAAGGGTCTATGGAAAATTCTTTCTTGCCTCTTCTAGTTTATGGTGGGTGCTGGTAATTTTTGGAATTCCTTGGTTTGTGGAAGCATAAATCAAATCTCCACTTCTATTTTTGCATGGCCTTCTTGTCTATGAGTCTCTGTGTTCCTATGTCTCCAAATTTCTCTTCTTTATAGGACACTAGTAATGGGAATTAGGGCCAACCCCAATCCAGTATGATGTAATCTTAACTTGATTCAATCTGATAAGTTCCTTTTCCAAATACGGTCACATTCATAGGTACTAGAGTTTAGGAATTCAATATGTCTTCTTGCAGGATGCAATTCAATCCACAACAGAGAGTCTCTGCCATATTCAGCTGTGGCTTTAACCTTGAGATTCTTCCCCATGAATAATCATAAACTCTCTTTTATTCAAAAAAGAAACCAAATATATTATATGAATAGTATCATAAAATGCTCTTAATTGTGAAAATTCTCTTCAACATACTTGGTTCAGATCAAATCTTATCTTTCTACAAAGACCATCTTGTCACATTTCACAATCTATTGACTGTTAGAATGTGAAAAGTTATTTTCCTTGGCCATTAAGGTCCATTAAGAAAATATGAATATTTTCAAAAAATTAAAATTAAAACAAATCAATAAAGCAGTATAATTTTCACTGGTAAAATAACAATATGGCCAAATTATATTTTGAAGTCTGGCAAAACATTTCTATGTTGAATTATCTTCAGTCTGAAAAAGAAAATTAGTATTAAAGTTTCTGATAGTGACCAAGAGTTAGGCTGAGTAGTTGAAGGATCACATTCCTAAAAATGATTCCCCTTGGCAGCTGTTCACCAGGTAATGATTCTTCCTTGTCTAGGAATGAAACCTTAATACTATGACACCATACTTACAGTGTGTAGCTTTTATTTACTTTCAAGGTTAACAGGGCTATTATCCTTTTGCCATTGCTCTCAAAACAAAATGTATCTGGTTTTTTCTTGCTAGTCGTAGAGCAATTAGCCAAGGACAAACAGGGCAGCGGCCATTCATGTGGGTGTACAGGAAAACTTTCCTTGTGACCCACGGACACAGTAAGAGTTAAATAAATCAATTTCTAAACTCTTAAAGTACTTGCACAGGATGGCATCCATGCTTAAGATGGCCCTGAGGAATCCCTAATCATTCTCCTCTGGCTGACCTTGAGCCTGTGGGAAAGCAGGCACTGAAGGATAAGGCAGAGCTGTAAACTCTGTCCAACATGCACACAGATTCCTCTGCAGAGGCTGTGGGTTATTTTTTGTTGTTGTGCCAAGGATTTAAGGAAATTTCTTTCTAATCTTTAAATGGCCTAAACAGAAGTAAGTTTTTTCTAGCCACATACAACAAAGAATACAGATTTCATAAAACTTCGTCCAGAAAAATCATTAAACATATGAATAATAACCACAACAGGGAGAGAATAATCTGATTTTGAGAATTATCCCATTTTAACATTTAAAACAATCATTTTCAAAGGAAAAAAAATACAAGACATGAAAAAATAAGAAAGTATTGCCCAGGCACCAGGAAAAAAAAAAAATCAACAGAAACCAACTGTCCCAAGGAATCACAGATGTTAGACTTATTTTGCAAAAGCTTCAACTATTTTAAATATGTTCAAAGAGATGATGGAAACCATTTTTAAAGAAGTAAAAGAATGCTTGTCTCGCCAAATGAATTATGAAGTATATGAAATAAATGGTGTCTCACCAAATAGAAAAAAATCAATAAAGAGACAAATTATAAAAAGGAACCAAACTTTTCTGGAGCTGAAAAGTACAAAAACTAAAATTTCAGGGAAAGAAAATTTAAGTAGAGGAGCTCAACTGCAGAACTGAGCAGACTAGGACAGGCGAATCAGTAAATTTGAATAGGTCAATTGGTATGTTTTTCATTGTGAGGAAAATAAAAACAATTAAGAAAAATTTGCAAAGGCTAAGGGAACTATGGAATACTGTCAGCCATACCAACATATGAAGAGAGAATATTCGAAGAGATAACAGCTGAAAACTCCCCAAATTTGATGAAAAAAAAATTAATGTACATACTCAAGAAGCTCAAAGAACTCTAGGAAAAGCTCAGAGATCCACACAGAGGCATATGAGTCAAATTACAGAAAAACAAAGGTAAAAAAGAGAATCTGGAAAGCAACAAGGGCCCCACAATAAGACTTAAATATATTAGTCACAGGAATATAATATACAGCATAAATAATATTGCCAAAAATACTATAATAACTCTATATAGGGACAGACAGTACCAAAACTTATCCTCCCAATCATTTCATAATGTATTTAAATGTTAAATCAGTATGGGGCATGCCTGAAACTAATGCAGTATCACAGGTTATATACATATATACACACATACATACTCATGATATTAGCAGCTAACCTCTCATCAGAAGTCGTGAAGACGAGTAGGAAGTCAAGTAGAATAACATATTTAATGTTCAGAAAGAAAAAAAAACTGTCAACCAGTAACTTTACCTGGTAAATTATTTTTCAAAAATGGAGATAATCTCCCCTTTGAGTATGAATGGAACTTGCAAATATAAGATATTACTCCTTTGATTAGGTTACACTACATTGCACAGCTAACTAATAAAGCAAAATGATCAGAGTGCACCTTTCTTAATCACATGAGCTCTTTAAAAGCGCAGACTTTTTTCCAGGTGGTTCCAGAAGGGATACCAGAGAGATTCAAGGTATGAATGAGATTTCATACAAGGCATGTTCTCCCTCGATGAGATGGATAAGGTCATGTGGCTAGGACCTGAAAGCAGCTTGTAGGAGTTGAGAGCGTTTCCTGGCCAACAGCTCACAACAAAATGAATCCTGCAGTTCTATAACTGCAAGAAATTGAATTCTTCCAACAACCCAATGACCTTTTAAGTGCATCATTACAGTCAAGAGCCTACAGATGATTACAAAGCCAGGCAACATCTTGATTCTTGATTTCAATATTATGAGACACTGAGTAGAGAATCCAGCTAAACAAGGCCAAAATTCTAACACAGGGAAAATGAGATAATAATATTGGGTTATTTTCAACTGCTAAGTTTGTGGCATTTGCTATACAATGATAGAAAACTACAGTACTTTGTTATACCTTCCCATGATTAGGTCATTTTAATGAATGGAACCATTAGCTTACTGAACTCCATGACACGTGCTCCTCATATGATATTCTGATTCAAGGAAGGCGAAAAGACCCTCCTTGGTTCTTGCCTGGAACATTAAATTTGTTTCTTCATTTATTTGTTTTTAGAAAAGTTTCTGAAAATCAATTTGTAAATAGATAATATATTGGTATAGGTCACAAACCAAAATGTATAACAAGATACATAGTGAAAATTTTTCAGCCATTGTTACCCTCATCTCCACTGTTCTAACTTGTTTCCCTCCATAGCTAACCACTGCAATGTCTTGATATTCTTCTAGGGTTATTTAAAAATGCAGATGTGTGCAAAAGACTGGGGGTTTTTTTGCGTTGTTCTTTAGTTTTTTAATGGCTGCACTCACAGCATACGAAATTTCCTAGCCCAGGGATCGAACTGAATCTGAGCTATGGAAACACCAGATCGTTTACACACTGCACTGGGCCAGAGATCCAACACTAGTGAACACAGCAACCCAAGCTGCTGTGTCAGATTCTTAACCCACTGCACTACAGCAGGAACCCCACAAAGGATTGTTTATCACTACCAATATTCATTTTCCCCATCTTAAATAATACTAGAATTATTAGTTACCTTGGCTGCAGGGATAAAAACTGTACTCTCCAGGTTCCCTTACAGCTAGGTGTGCCTAGGTGGAATAAAGAGAAGGATTATGTGGAAGCTCTCAGAAACATTCTTTGAATGTTTGAAAGAAATATTCTTTGAATATAGAAGCCTTTGGCTTCTGTTTCTCCATCGTGCTGCCTAAAAAGTGGATGGTAGCTTGGACTGAGGCCAAGGCCATGATCTTAGAACCATGGCTGGTGATCGAGAAGTAAATTCCTGAGCATGCCATGGAGCATAGCCTTCATACCAATCCTGATTTTCCCACCTCCAGCAATTAACAGAAAAAAAAAAAAAAAAAAAAAAAAAAACCCTATGTTTTCTTAAAAGAAGGAGAAATCAAGATATCCCCAGACAAGCAAAACTGAGATAGTTTATCATGAGAAGATGTGTACAGGAAGACCCTGTTTTATTGTGCTTTGCTTCTTTGTGCTTTGCCTATATTGCATTTTTTACAAAGTGAAGGTTTGTGGCAACCTTTGTTTGGTGCCATTTTTCCAACAGCATTTGCTCACTCACTGTCTCTGTATCACATTTTGGTAATTCTCATAATGTTTCACATTTTTTCATTATTATTATTAACTTGTTATAGTGATCTGTGATGAGATTACCACTGTAATTGCCTTGGTACACCACCAACTATACCCATATAAGACAGCAAATGTAATCAAGAAATGTGTTCTGACTACTCAACAAGCCAATCCCTTATTTCTTGGGCCTTTTCCTTGGGCCTGTCTATCTCTGAGACACAATATTGAAATTAGGCCAATTAATTATCTCACAATAATTTCTAAGTGTTCAAACAAAAGAAAGAGTCCTATGTCTTGCTTTAAATGAAAAGCTAGAAATGATTAAGCTTAGTGAAGAAGGCATGCCAAAAGCCAAGATAGGCTGAGAACTAGGTCTCTTGTGTCAAACAGGGAGCCAAGTTGTTAATGCAAAGAAAGTTACTGAAGGAAATTTAAACTGCTGCTCCAGGAGAGACCTGAAAGATGAGAAAGCAAAACAACCTTATTGCTGAGATGGAGAAAATTTTATTGATATAGATAGAAGATCAAACAATTAAAACATTCCCTCAAGCCAAAGCACAATCCAGAATAAGGCCCTAATGCCCCTCAATTCTATGAAGGCTGAGAGAGCTGAGGAAGTGGCAATAAATAAATATCTGAAGATAATTGAGGTTGGTTCAAAGGAAGAAGCCACCTTCATAATAGAAAGTGCAAGGTAAAGCTGCATGTGCTGATGTAGAAGCAACACCAAATTATCCAGAAGATGTGGCTAAGATAATTAATGAAGGTGACTACAATAAAAACAGATTTTCAATGAAGACAAAAGAGCCTTATATTGGAAGAAGAAGCTATCTAGGACTTTGATAGCTAGAGAATAGAAGTCAATGCCCGACTTCAAAGCTTTGAAGGACAGACTGACTTTCTCTTAGGGGCTAATGCAGCTGATGAATTTAAGTTGAAGCCAATGTTCATTTAAATTCTTAAAATTCTAGAACCTTTAAGAATTTCACTAAATCTAGTCTGCCTATGTTCTATAAATGGAACAAAAAGTCTGGATGGGAGTACATCTGTTTACAACATGGATTACTAATTATTTTAAGCACATTGTTGAGATTTACTGCTCAGAATATTCCTTTCAGAATATTGATTCACTGACAATGCATCTGGACACTCAAGACTTCTAATGGAGATGTTCAATGAAATTACTGTTTTCATACCTGCTAACAGGACCCATGTTGCAGTCCATGGATCAAAGAGCAATTCTGACTTTCAAGTCTTCCTAGCCAAAAAATATATTTCTTAAGGCTATAGATGCCACAGATATAGCATGGGTCTAATGGATCTGGGCAAAGTAAATTGAAAACTTTACGGAAGGATTGTCCATTCCACATGCCATTAACAACACTGGTGATTCTTGGGAGATGCCAAATTATCCACATTAATACAAGTTTGAAAGAAGTTAATTCTAACTCTCATGACTGACTCTAAGAAAGTAAGACTTCAGTGGAGGAAGGACTTGCAGATATGGCAGAAATAGCAAGAGAACTTGAATTAGACGTGGAGTATGAAAATGTGACTGAATTTATGCAATCACATGATAAAACTTTAAATAAGAGATTGAGGGTTTGCTTATGATGGGTTAAAGAAAGCGGTTTTATAAGATGGAATATACTTTTGGTGACGATACTGTGAACATTGTTAAAATGGCAACAAAGAACTGAAAATATTGTATAAACTTAGCTGATAAAGCAGCATCAGGGCTTAAAAGGATTGACTTCAACTTTGAGAGATGTTGTACTATGGGTAAAACACTATCAAACAGCATTGCATGCCACAGGAACACTGTACATGAAAGGAAGAATTAGTTGATGAGGAAAGACCCTCCCCCAGCGAAAAGATTAAGATTCACTGAAGGTTCAGATGATTGCTAGAATTTTTTTAGCAATAACTTTTTTTTTTCTTTATTGGGCCACATGTGTGGCATATGGAAGTTCCCAGGCTAGGGGTCAAATCAGAGCTGCAGCTGCCAACCTACACCACAGCCTATAGCAACGCTGGATCCTTAACCCACTGAGTGAGGCCAGGGATCAAATCTGCATTCTCATGGATACTAGTCAGGCTCATTACCGCTGGGTCACAAGAGGAACTTCTGCAATAAGGTATTTTTTAAATTAAAATGTATACACTTTAAAAAGACATAACTCTATTGCATACATAGAATATAGTACTGTATAGACATAACTTTAACATGCCTGGGAAACAAAAAATTCATATAAATTATTCATTGTGATATTCACTTTATTGCAGTGGTCTAGAACCAAACCTGCAATATCTCTACAATATCCTAAGGTATGCCTGTCCTGCAAGAAATACCATAGAGAGTTATTTGGGCTGAAATTTTTTAAGCTTTATATTAAAGAAAAGAAGCTAGATATAAAGGGTTATATATTGTATGATTCTATTGCTATAAAAATTCCTGAATAAGTGAATCTACACAAAGAGAAACAATATAAGTGGTGGCAGGAGGATGAGGTAAGGGGAAATTTTGTCAAAAAGAAGTACATGACTTCTTTTTGAGATGAAAAAATTGTTGCAGAATTAAATAATGGTGATGAATGCACAAGATTATGAATATACTAAAAAACAATAAATTGTATATTTTAAAACAGTTAAATGGTGAATTTTATGTTATGCTTACTTTATTTCAATAGAAAAATAAGCACTAATACTATTAACTCCCTCACCTATATCTCATGTCTCTGTCTGATGTGTATGATAAAGACAGAACACAAAATAATTACTAATAAGAATCATTAATGTCCAAAATAACATCATGTTAAAAATAAAGTATTTTTAACCACTGCAGATCTGATAACAGGAAATATCTGTAATGTGGTGGGGATCTTTTCATCCATATCACTGTTTCTCCTTTAATTTAAGGCAATTTATGAAAGGACTGGCAAAGAGCAGTGACATCTAATACCATCAGAGATCTCATTCAATGCAAAAAAAAAGTCTATTTCCTCTTATTCACCAGGAACATTTTAGGATATTAGGATTCATCAGTGAACTGGCATATATCCTTGTCCGCAATGACCTTATACTACAATAGAGAAAGAAAAACAATAAACAATAATAAAAGACACGTATTATCAGAGTTCCCGTCATGGCGCAGTGGTTAACGAATCCAACTAGGAACCATGAGGTTGCAGGTTCGATCCTTGGCCTTGCTCAGTGGGTTAAGGATCTGGTGTTGCCATGAGCTGTGGAGTAGGTTGCAGACGTGGCTCGGATCCTGCATTGCTATGGCTCTGGCGTAGGCTGGCTGCTGTAGCTCTGATTCGACCCCTAGCCTGGGAACCTCCATATGAGTGGCCCTAGAAAAGGTAAAAAGACAAAAATAATAATAATAATAATAATAAAAGATAAGTATTAAATAGGATGGTATAAGACGATAATTTCTACAAAATGAAAGGCAAAATAGGTTAAAGGGGATTTGGGAGAACAGGATTAGTGGGCAACGAAGAATGAAAGAAGCATGGAACTTTGGACTTTTGTCTGTTTTGAGGGTAACATACTGAGGAGTACTCAGATAAGCCAGAAAAATGTCCTCTTTTAAGAAAGGAAAATTATGTTTCCTTCCCTGTGTCCCTACATGTCCATTGATACCAGTATCTAAGTCCTAGTAAACCAAGTTGGAAATCTTGATGCCAGTATAGATTCTTCACTATCTCTGTGTATTCAAGTATTCTACATTACTGCTTTGGTTTAGTACTGAAGTTTTGCAAGAGCATCCTAATAGGGCTTCCTGCCTCCAGTCTCACAGTTTTTCTTCCTCAGACTATCTTGTAGTCACAATGAAGAAAAACACATTTGATGTGAATGTCTCTCTTGCTTTAGTTTAAAAGCAACCAGTGGCTCTAAATTGCTCAGATAAAGTTTTAAATCAATCTGCCAGATCAAGAAATAAAACACAGGCAGTATCCTAGTAGTCTTTAGTGTTCAGTTCCTTTATCACACACACACACACACACACACACACACACACACACACACATACTATTTTGATGCTTTAGGAAGTTCCTGTTGTGGCTCAGTGGTAATGAACCTATGAGGACGCAGGTTTGATCCCTGGCTTCGCTCAGTGGGTTAAGGATCCGGTGTTGCTGTGAGCTGTGGTATACTCACAGACGTGGCTCAGATCTGGCAGTTGTGGTTGTGGTGAAGGCTGGCAGATGCATCTCCAATTCGACCCCTGGCCTGGGAACTTCCATATGCTGTAGGTGTGGCTCTAAAAAGACAAACAAACAAAAAACTATTCTGATGCTTTAAATAGTTTTAACACATATGCCTACATCCCTAAAGAATATAGCTGATTTTTGCTTAAATATTATATAAATAAAATAAAAAATAAAATTTTATATTTATTTTATATAAAATTTATATAAATAAAATCACAAAAAAACCTTTATCACCCAATTACAAGTTTGTGAGATTCACGTGTTGCTGCATGTAGCTATCATTCATTTATTTTGCTACATAACATTTACCGTTAAGAATATGTCCCAATTTATTCACCTGTTTAGGTCTTACTGAACATTTGAGTTGCTTCTCCTTTTGGGGTATTATGAAAATTGTTGGTATCGATTTCTTGATTAAATGTATCCTAAAGTCCCACAGATACGTGCATATGGTTCTCTAGGTTATATACCCAGGTGTACAATTTCTGGGTCTTAAAATATGCATATATTTAGGAGTTCCCTTCGTGGCTCTGCAGTTAATGAACCCGACTAGGATCCATGAAGATGTGGGTTCGATCCTTGGACTCACTCAGTGGGTTAAGGATCTGGCATTGTCGTGAGCTGTGGTGTAGGCTGGCAGCTGTAGCTCCGATTCAACCCCTAGCCTGGGAATGTCCATATGCCATGGGTGCAGCTCTAAAAAAAAAAAAAAAGCATATATTCAAAGATTTTCTATACTGCACACTAGGATGAAAGATCTGTTTTGCATTTTTATGATACTTGCTAGCAATCATTATAATTTTTCAGTCTTGTGGATTTTTAAAAAATTTTTATGGTCATACCCATGACCTATGGAAGTTCCTAGGCTAGGGATTGAATGTAGCTGCAGCTGTGACCTATGCTGCAGCTGTGACAATGCCAGATCCTATAAATCACTGCAGTGGCCCAGGATCAATCCCATATCTCTGTAGTGACCCAAGATGCTGCAGCTGGATTTCTAACCCACTGTGCCATGGTGGAAACTTCACTTGTGGATTTTTAATAGAAATGTATTGTGGTTTTTAACATATTATTTGAGATATAATTCACTATAAAATAATGCACTTAAAATATACCATTTAATGGTCTTTAGTATCTCAAGAGATCTGTACAATTACTACCATGATTTAGAATATCTTCATCATCTAAGAAAGAAACTAAGTACTCTTCAGTGATCACATCCGGAATCCCCAAAGGCCTCATAACCGAGCCCAAAGCAGACGCCAATGTACTTTTTGTCTCTATGGATGCCCCCATTCTGGACATCTATTTGAATGTAATCATATAACATATGAACTTTTGTAACTGATTTCTTAAACTTAGTATGTTTTCAAAGTTGATCTACATTGGAGCATGATCAAAGACTTAATTACATCATATGACCAAATAATATTCCAGTGACTTTTTTTGGATATGCCGCATTTTTTATACATTCATCCATTGATGGACATTTGGGTACTTTCCACCTTTTAACCATTATGAAAAATGTTGCTGTAAACATTCAGGTACAAGTTTTTCATGAACATACTTTTTTATGAATATTTATTTTTATTTCTCACGTGTATATCTAAAAGTGAAATTGCTGGATCATAAATCTGTGCTTAAACATTCAAGAAACCTAATGAGTTTTTACCCAGAATGGCTGAATTTGTTTTCATTACCATCAGCAGCATTTGAGGGTTTAATTTCTTCCCATCCTCACAAACACTTGTTATTATCTTCCTTCTTCAAGCTAGGCATCCTAGTGTATATGAGGTGATACTTCGTTTAAGTTTCAATTTATAGTTTCTTGATGGCCCATAAAGTTGAGCATCTATATGCTTATTGACCATTTGTTTATATTTATGGGAGAAATATTTACTCAGATCTTTGACCTTTTTAAAACTGTTTTCTTTTTATCAGTGAGTTGGAAGTTTTCACAACATTATTTTATTTTATTTTTAATATTTTTTTCTTTATTTTCCCACTGTACAGCAAGGGGGTCAGGTTATCCTTACATGTATACATTACAATTACAGTTTTTCCCCCACCCTTTCTTCTGTTGCAACATGAGTATCTAGACATAGTTCTCAATGCTATTCAGCGGGATCTCCTTGTAAATCTATTCTAGGTTGTGTCTGATAAGCCCAAGCTCCCGATCCCTCCCACTCCCTCCCCCTCCCATCAGGCAACCACAAGTCTCTTCTCCAAGTCCATGATTTTCTCTTCTGAGGAGATGTTCATTTGTGCTGGATATTAGATTCCAGTTATAAGTGATATCATATGGTATTTGTCTTTGTCTTTCTGGCTCATTTCACTCAGGATGAGAGTCTCTAGTTCCATCCATGTTGCTGCAAATGGCATTATGTCATCCTTTTTTATGGCTGAGTAGTATTCCATTGTGTATATATACCACTTCTTCCAAATCCAATCATCTGTCGATGGACATTTAGATTGTTTCCATGTCCTGGCTATTGTGAATAGTGCTGCAATGAACATGCGGGTGCATGTGTCTCTTTTAAGTAGAGTTTTGTCCGGAAAGATGCCCAAGAGTGGGATTGCAGGGTCATATGGAAGTTCTATGTATAGATTTCTAAGGTATCTCCAAACTGTTCTCCATAGTGGCTGTACCAGTTTACATTCCCACCAGCAGTGCAGGAGGGTTCCCTTTTCTCCACAGCCCCTCCAGCACTTGTTATTTGTGGATTTATTAATGATGGCCATTCTGACTGGTGTGAGGTGGTATCTCATGGTAGTTTTGATTTGCATTTCTCTTATCATCAGCGATGTTGAGCATTTTTTCATGTGTTTGTTGGCCATCTGTATATCCTCTTTGGAGAAATGTCTATTCAGGTCTTTTGCCCATTTTTCCATTGATTGATTGGTTTTTTTGCTATTGGGTTGTACAAGCTGCTTATATATTCTAGAGATTAAGCCCTTGTCGGTTGCATCATTTGAAACTATTTTCTCCCATTCTGTAAGTTGTCTTTTTGTTTTCTTTTGGGTTTCCTTTGCTGTGCAAAAGCTTTTCAGTTTGATGAGGTCCCATGGGTTTATTTTTGCTCTAATTTCTACTGCTTTGGGAGACTGACCTGAGAAAATATTCATGATGTTGATGTCAGAGAGTGTTTGGCCTATGTTTTCTTCTAGGAGTTTGATGGTGTTCTGTCTTACATTTAAGTCTTTCAGCCATTTTGAGTTTATTTTTGTGCATGGTGTGAGGGTGTGTTCTAGTTTCATTGCTTTGCATGCAGCTGTCCAGGTTTCCCAGCAATGCTTGCTGAATAGACTTTCTTTTTCCCATTTGATGTTCTTGCCTCCCTTGTCAAAGATTAATTGACCATAGGTGTCAGGGTTTATTTCCAGATTCTCTACATTATTTTATATTGAAGTCCTTCATCAGACATATGATTTGCAAACATTTTATCCCATTTTTGATTGTCTTTTACCTGTCTTGATAGTGTTCTTAGAAGCATACACATTTTTAATTTGCAAAAAGTTCTAAACATCTGTTTTTTTATTTTGTTGCTCATGCTTTTGATGCTATATTTAACTGTTAATCTTTTTTTCAAACCAATGTGAAAAAAGTAAATTAGGTTGATCTAAAAACGGTTAATGAACAAAAACATGTGTTTTAATCTTATTTTGTATTTTATTACTGCTTATGCTGTGAAACACATTTTAATGATGTTATAAAAACATATTTACTTTTTAATTTTTCTACTCTGTTGCTATAATGCCCGTTAGGCTATAATAACCATAAGGGTCGCATCATCCCCAGGCAAGCACAGGATGATGCAGTGACTGAAACTCATAGTGAAAGGAGTTCTGAGTTGAAGAAAGTTCACATGTTTCTTCTGCCTCTTAAGAGATTTTTAGAAAATCTGCTAACTGCTACTCATACTACCCATATGTGAAATGGAGAGAATAATATTAAATGGCATCATAAAATTCAAGAACAGAGGTATTGACAGGTAGCTCCAACTCAATAAATTATCCGCATTCCCATCACTCTCCTTCTTTGAGTCTTTCTGGCTTCTAGTGGCTCCCAGAAATTCTTGGCATTTCTTGGCTTATTTTTGAACTTTTTTAAGAGTGTGCTACTATAATTTTTGTAATACTATTCCATGTAATTTTCTGTAATAGTACTTCATGTAAATGAATATTGTGTATGTAAAGTCATCCTTTAAACTTGTATTTCCAATCTTTTTTAAAGGTAGATTTATTTCTCGCATCCTATGCACCCTTTCTCAGTGTTTTGGCTAACTAGCTTTACCCTTTCAAAGTTCATCAAGATAATTTAAATTAAACTAGATATATTAATAAATTTTATTTTTATTTTTTTGTCTTTTGCCTTTTCTAGGGCCACACTGCGGCATATGGAGGTTCCCAGGCTAGGGGTCTAATCGGAGCTGTTGCTTCTGGCCTACACCAGAGCCATAGCAATGTGGGATCTGAGTCTCATCTGCGAACTACACCACAGCTCATGGCAATGCCGGATCCTTAACCCACTGAGCAAGGCCAGGGATCAAACACACAACCCCATGGTTCCTAGTCAGATTCATTAACCACTGAGCCACGACGGGAACTCCCAATAAATTTTAAAATATTACTTTTAAGCTGTAAATTTAAGGTATGCATATTAGAGTTTTATATTACCTTTCCAATCTTTTATATCTGCAATCAGAACTACTTTTCACCTTAAGAATTTGTGTTAACTAGCATACAAAATGCTATATTTGTCCACAATTTTAAATACTACAAAAAAGTTAGATCCAAATTCTCTTCTTTATACTACTGTTTTCTAGACTACACATCTATAATGGCTTACTTTGGCATTTGATAAACTGAAAAATAACATCTTTATTTCCATGAAGAAAGAACGAGTCTTGTACTTTGCAATTTAATACACACAGCAAACTCACAGAAGTAAATGGACCAAGCACCACGGTAATGAGATCTAAGTTACTAAGTTTCACCAGAGTCTATTTACTCCCTAGTGTAATTAAAATAGTATAAAGTAAAATGATAAGTTTTTTGTTCTTTTCTGAATAGAAAACATTCATTCACTCCTCCATAGAGATACTAGTTTTTGAGCATAAAGCTATATTAAGAAATAGCCATTATTATAATACTTATTTTAATTTGACTAGATTTTATAAGGATTCAGCCTCATAACATTCTACATTGTTTTCTTAGAAAATTTATGAACACGGTTATGTCTCATAAGTTCAAAAGCAAAAATATACAACATAAAATTGGAAAAGAGAATGTAGCTTTATTTAGACAGTATCTTAAGCAAACATATAGGGAATTTTGGGAAATTCATGATCAGTTAAGGGACTTATCCTTTGATTATTTGGGAAAGTAAATGGAATATATACTAGTTAACTCCCTTGACTATTTCCTTTCATGAGATGTCACTATGCACTTACTAAAATAGCTAAAATAAAAAAGTAAATCTGGAAATTCCATTTGTTACCAAAGATGGCGAGCAACAGGAACTATTATTCATTCCTGGTTGATTGCAAAATGATACAGTCACTTTGGCAGACAGTATGGCAAGTTCTGACAAAACTAATTATACACTTACCATACAATCAAGCAACCATGCTCCTATGTATTTGCCTAGCTGATTTAGAAAACTTCTATACAAAAACATAAACATTAATATTTATTGTAGCTTTATTCATAACTACTTAAGACTGTGTACAACCAAGATGTTCTTCAATAGGTAAACTGATAAGCAAACAGTGGTACATCTGTACAATGGATTTTATTCAGCAATAAAAAGGAACAAGCCATAAAGTCACACAAAGTATAAATGTACATATATTGCTAAGGAAGAGGAACAATATGCAAAGTCTACATATTGTAATTTTTTTTGGCTTTTTATTTTTATTTTTTGTCTTTTTAGGGCCACACCCACGGCATATGGAGGCTCCCAGGCTAGGGGTCAAATTGGAGCTGTTACTGCCAGCCTATACACCACAGCCACAGCAACGCCAGATCCGAGCCGCATCTGCAACCTACACCACAGCTCATGGAAATGCCGGATCCTTAGCCCACTAAGCGAGGCCAGGGATCGAACCTGCAACCTCATGGTTCCTAGTTGCATTCATTTCCACTGCACCATGACAGGAACTCTGCAAAGTCTACATATTGTATTATTCAAATTATATAACATTCTGGAAAAGGCAAAACTATAAGCATGGTAAACTAACTGGTGGTGCCCAAGGTGATAGTGTGTGTTGGGGGGTGGGGTTAAGTAGGTGAAAAATAGTGGACTTTTGCAGTTAAATTATTCCATACGACGTTACTATGGTAGATTCGTTACTTAGGCATTTGTCAAAACTCATTGGATTTTATAGCACAAGGAGTGAAGCTAAATGTATGCAAATTTAAAAAATCATTCAGGAGACTAGGGCATCCTGAGATGGAAAATAGACTGTAATAAAATAATCTGATTATATTATAAACAAATGAAATAACCTCACTAATGGAGGAGAAGGGGAAAGATGCTGATTTAAGCATCTCGTTATGTTTTGTTGTACTTTTTCTACATGAGTATGGTTAACAATTATGGTACATTTCCACATGAAAAAAATCACCTGAAAGATTATAGATGATGAAAGCCAACTTCTCACTTTTGGAGTAAGAGGTTACAGATGAGGAAATAGAGGGAGAATAATCCTTGTGGCAATGAATTAGAGTTGGAAACAATATTACAAACTAATGTTCAGATTAATGTACATATGGAAATATTTATAGATATGAGTATGTCCACAGGTTGGTGTGTCAAATTTATGATAGTTGAAAGAGCTAGGAAAAAATGGCACCTATTAGCAATGAGCACACCTAGCACCTAGATGACTAGTTTTTGGATTTGAAAAACATTCTCTTTGGAGAACTGGTAGAATTTAGATCGGAGGAAGGGAATCTACAGGATGAGTTTGAACATCTTGTAGTAGTAGAAATTAATGAAGTGATCAAAGCACATACACTCAAATACATAACACTGAGGGCATGTCAAAAGGACACAAGAGTCAACTGAAAGAGTTGGCAATGCCCATAGCTGGAACCATCTGATCAACCAAATGATTTGGCATTAGATTATAGCCCTAAGTAAAAACTAAATGTCTGTGAATCCATACAGATATAAATAAATGACTAAATAGCTGGAGGAAAATACACAAATATCCTACGGAAAAGAATTCCAAGTAATTTACGTAGTCTCCTCCCTCAAAAAGATTGAACTTAACTCTCACCTTAAGTGTGGGCTGCAACCATAATGACTTACATCCGAAGAGTACCATGGAAAGAGAAATGAAATAATAGCTTTACAGTGGAGATGTGACAAACTCCACCTCAACCAAGGAACAAAGTTTAAATGTATAGTTATTTGTAATCATGTCATGCTGATATTATATGATGATGTCATGTTGACATTTTATGACGAGAATGACACTTCTTTGTAGTATTCCTGTCTTCCAAAAAAATAATCAGGAGAAAAACATCACAGAGATCACAGTCAATTGGGCATTCAGAGCACTCATCAAAACTGTCAAAGTCACCAAAAACAAGAAAGTCTAAGAAGCTATTACAGCCAAGAGAAGCCTAAGATACAACTGAATGTATGTATTTATTTATTTTATTTTTTTCCTCAGCTACTTTATGTTTTTAATACTTAATGAATTTTATTACATTTATAGGTGTACAACAATCATCACAACCAAATTTTACAGCATGTCCATCCCAAAACCTCAGTGCATCCCCCACCCCCCTGAATGTATGTATTTATTAAGAGTATGTGTGTACGTGTGTGTGTGAATGTATACATGTATAATCATTGTAATAGTGGTGGTTCCTGCAATAACTTTTTCTTCCATTTGTACTTGGTGATTGTGTACACGTTACTTAAACAATACATCAACATTCTAGAAATTTTAAAGAATAAAATAAATTCCTCACAAATCTTTTGGTTTTATCTGAATTCACATATTGCTTCCATTTCTTCAGTCAGTAAGGAATTACCTGGCAATTTAAAACATCTTTGCTTTCATAGCATGAAAGGTTGAATTATACATTTGCTTTCCATTTAAATTATCCTTTCAAGAATGTTCAAAAGATGCTTTAAATACTCCATTTATCTCCATCATATCATTATTAAAGAGAAAACAGAAAACTCAATAAATAACAGGTATAATAAAAATTACCTGCCTCATTTTTACTTAATCTTTCTTGTCTTTACCTGTAGTAAGGGATAGCGGTAGGAAGGAAAGGAAGGGAAAATAATCATAATTTTCTCTACCAAGTCTTCTCAACACTGGCATTCTCTTTTTGTATGCTGTATTATTATGAAAATATTTAAATGATTTATATATGTTTATTATTAAGAAAAGGAGATACTGTAATATAGGTGATAGTAGGAACAATCTAACAGATGCTTTTTCCATAGAGAGTTACATGGTGGCATTTTATGGATTATATAGATATAATATAGCTTACTTTCCAAGATAATATTAAAATGTTAAACATTTGAAATAGACAAAGCAAATAAATCACAAACTCTTAATACCTCCATGACAGAGTGTTCTCAAGATAATTTATAGAGAATTGAAGGGCATTTTCTCAATCTTTTGCTTTCTTCATACCTGAGTTTTTCAAGTTCCTATCACTAATTTTAAGTTACACCCACACATCCATGATCTTTTCACAGACAGAAGTAAAATAAATGTAAGAACTATTGTTCACTGCCTGATCTATCAAAGACCAGTGACAACTGTCAAAAATCAATTCACATTATTTTAACTAAACTTTGTATGATTAATTGCTTCTAAGTCATTGAATAAATTTATGTTCTTTAGTCATCATTAAAATAGAAATTTGGTGGCCGGCAGCTGTAGCTCCAATTCAACCCCTAGCCTGGGAGCCTCCCTATGCAACAGGTACAGCCCTAAAAAGACAAAGAAAAAAAAATTATACTAGGAAAAATTGACTTTTTTCTATCAATTAAAATACCAGTATTTTAAAAAATGTATGCTATAGGTAAGAGAGAGTGCCTGTATGGATTTCTAAAATATAAATGATTAAGTCAACATGTTCTATGGAAATATGTGTCCATGTCACAAACATTCTACAAAGCCACATAGTTTAGTTTTGTTTTTTGTTTTGTTTTTTTGTGGGGTTTTTTTTTTTTTTTTTTTTGTCTTTTTGCCTTTTCTAGGGCCGCTCCTGCAGCATATGGAGGTTCCCAGGCTAGGGGTCGAATCGGAGCTGTAGCTGCCAGCCTACACCAGAGCCACAGCAAAACGGGATCCGAGCCATGTCTGCAACCTACACCACAGCTCATGGCAATGCTGGATCCTTAAGCCACTGAGCAAGGCCAGGGATTGAACCCGTAACTTCATGGTTCCTAGTCAGATTCGTTAACCACTGTGCCATGATGGGAACTCCAAAAGCCACACAGTTATTGTTCTTGGTCATGTAAGAACATAGGATTCTGGCCTGATAATCTAATGTTCTATTCATTATAGTAAACTGACACTGTAATATTTGCATTAGTATATGTACATTAGATTTGGTAGTGTTACATCTTCTGATCTATATTTTTGGGGTGGAAAAAAAATGTGGGTAATATGTCTGCCCAGTCAAATACCTAGCTAGTTATGTATCTCTGCAAGAAATTACAAATCAAGTTTTAGGATTTTGATGGACAATAAATATCTAAAATCAAGTCATATCATATTGTTGACCCTATAACATATGATGCTGAAATAAAACATGACTTTATAATGGGCATTTGTAAATTTTCATAACACAATTGTAAGATTATATCCATACTTTTAACAGGATATATATGTATTTTTGTCATCCTACATATGTTCAGAATCTAGGTACTTTACATTGGTTTTGCTTATATTGTCATTGTCTGTGATCTATCTTCTCTCTCCTATTAGCAGCTGCAATCTCCCTCACACATGCTGCCGTTCTTATTTGCTGACATGTATTTTATTTTACCCATCTACATGCACTAAAAGCCATTTTATTCTTACATACATAAAAAGATTAACTTTATCAATAATTATTTACATTCAAAAAACTTACAAGCATATTTCTACATGAGGCACAATATCACTTTCAGAAAACAACACATATAAAAGATGGCTTTTATTTCACCACCGTGAACCTTCCAGCTAGAATAAATACCTTAATATTTGTTTAATATTTTAAGAATGAGGGATTGGATAAGATTTAAATGTCCAGGTAATATCAATAAATATGAATAAAATGAGCATTTGCCAATTATTCTAAGTGTATTTTTAAAAATGAAATCTTTATAAAGAAAGGGTGGTTTTTCCAGTTGTTTTTTACAGTCACAGAAAATGTGATACTTCAATGGAAAATAAAAATAAAATTGACACTTTTTTCTCTTTTGGTCCTATGGTTATTTCTTTCTTCGATTTTCTTTGTCAGAATATTACACAGAACTACTGAACTGGAAATATTGCTTGATTTAACCCTTGAGGAAAGAAAAACAAGATAACGTGTGCAAATGAAACTCAGTATATATGCAAAAGTAATTCTAAAATGATGTATTTTTATAAATAATTTTTCAAATACTACTTTACTACTGGATAATCAGATAATTTCTAAAGAAACAGGTAAAATTAAAGGCGTAGAGGCTCAAAAATAGTCCAGTTCCAAAATACATGTATTCAGGACTAAGGCTTCATATCACATCATACAACAATTTTCACATTAGAACTGACATCATATCAGTCAAATACGTAATAGATATTCAATGAGTTTCCTCATTGTGGCTAGCACCATGAGAAGCTACAAATATGCTAGCACACAATTTCTGAAGTTGTATTCTAATAACATTTTATGGGTCTATTATCTTACTATTAAATTATTTATACCCCATAAGGAATGGTGGATATATGTAGTCAAATTAGTTTAAGGATTATTAATAAGATTATTATTGGCAATAATCAAATCTTCAATACTATACAAGAAATAAGATTGCTAAAAGCAAAGTTACATTATTCAGCACAGTTTGAAATATGATTTCTGTCAACTTCATGGTTCAAGTACTGGTGCAGATTTGTCACATAGAAATCAAGTGATTCAAGATATACATTCTTGATGGACAAAAAGCCTAAAGTGATGTCACTTGCATGTTGTTTGCTCTGGCTGCAACTTTGTTTTGATTTAATTTCTGAATTATTAAAGTCTGATCATAGTTGATGCAGACTTGAAATTAGTAATTAAAGTCTGAATAAGACTGTGGTAAAAATAAACTACAACAGAAAAATATTCCATTCCTTTTCACAGGCTGATATTGTGCAGATGACAATCCATTTTAAGAGCTACAAACAGTTTAAGATATTATTTTAATAATAAAATGTTTTCCTTTGTAATTGCATATTAATGATGTTTTATATTCTTATCACATTATGAAATGAGAAAATAAATCCTAATTTCAAGTAAAATAATGTATTTTCTATAACATGGATAGCATTTAGGCCTATTTAGGTCTATTTATGCCATAAGATGTTTATAGCTTTGTTTCTATTCATAAAAAAACAGATGCCTCACATTATATTATATATACATTTTATATATGTATATATGTAAAATATTCTATGTTTTAGGATATATTCACATAAAGAATTATAAGGATTATAGATTTATAATATAGTAATACATATTAAATATCAAATGAATAAGTGGATATCAAAACTATTATTTCCATTCCATAGCTAAGAGGCATTAATGTGATCAATTATTTCAGAATGCCTAATCAGAGGAAGATTAATATATAATATTATCCATTAATTTTTCACAATCAATGCTTGTGGGCTTTTTTTGTTTGTTTTAATTTATGGCTGCACTTGTGGCGTATGAATGTTCTTGGGTCAGGGACTGAATCCAAGCCTCTTCTGCAAACTACATCACAGGTGCAGCAACGCCAGATCCTTTAACCTAATGTGCCTGGCTGGGGACTGAACCCATGCTTGCTTCTTTAGCAACCCAAGACACTAACCCACTGTGCCACAGGGGGAACTCTAATGTTAATTTTTAATACACTCTATATTGAAATAGTTTTAACATTATATACCAAGTCCAGGAAATCTCACTCTGTCTACATATTTCCCTTTAGTTTTGGTGCCATTTAACATTATCTTTTCCCCTCTACTTTTAATTTAAACCAGTTACATTATGTCTGTCAATTAAACTGTATCAACCAATTGCTGAAGTCAACTGACAAGTCAGTTTAATAAGATCATTCTAACAAATAGTTAGCAACTATTTTCTGACTGGTCACTTAAAAATAATACAATTAGCTTTTGTGTTGGCATAATATTTTTTTCAGAGACTAAGTTAGACAGACTATATAAATGATCTAAAATAAAATACTTTACAGTATACTCTGACAATTTTTAAAAAGGAGCCTCAAGATTAATTTCATTTCTCATTTCATAAACATTCTGACTTAAGTAGGCTTTGGGACCACAATAGTTTTCCCCTATTAACCACTCCAAGGTCAAGTTTTCCAAAGAGCAATGCTATTTCTGAAAACTAGTAATCACTTACAGGAGGAAATAAGAAATTGTATGGTATAAAGCATTATTTTAATAGAGGAGTATACAACATAGACTAGTAGAGACCAAGCCGACTTTCTCTTTCTGCATCCACCTTTCGTAGCATCCAGAATGGCATAATATTGCAAGCCTAGCTGTATTCTCAATATTACTCAATGAGTTCATATACCACGTTTTGCTGTATTCAGAGGTAAACATAAAGACCCATTTCTTAGATGTTCCCTTAAGTTTTCCAAAACTTAGGATGCAGATATAATTCTCCAAAGCCTGCTTTTCTCATCCAGTGATACATTATGAAAATAATCCCAAGTGTCCTATATAATAATGACTAGTGATGAACCAGTCAGCTTAATAATAGTCCTTAGAAACCTTGGAAAATAAGTATAATACTTTATCAGCTTCTCCCATATTGATTCTATTTTTTGCCTTTATAAAAAAAAAATTTCAATAAACTTTCCCATGTATGTATTCTGGTTAAAAAATTGCTATATACTACATTCTCCAGAATAGATTGATGAGTTGTATTTTTAATTTTTATATATTTTCCACATTGCTTACCAAAACAGCTACTAACAGTTCACACTTCACTCAGCAATGTATAAAAACACTTTTTCCCTCACTTCTGCCAAAAATAGATATTATACATAGGTATATTTTAATATGTTAGTTTTATAAGTGTTAGGTCATAGGTCATGGTTGTTTTAATTTGTATCCATATTATCAGTAAAGTTGGCTATGTTTCCAAGTTGTATTGACTATTTGCTTTTTCTTTACAGTAAAGTCGTCTTAATATATCCTGTCCAATTCTCTATTAGATTTAGTTCTTTCCTTCTGGTCACCATTTAAGTGTTATTTGTTCAGTATAAATGCCAAAACTTTGTCATTTCTATTTCAACAAACTTCAACATATATCTCTTGAATTCTTATATATATATATGCCAAATTTTAAATTATATATATATCATTTATTTATATTTAATATCCAATGAATCACCCCTTCTCCCATCCTTTTTACATATTTTGAAATATATATAGAGAAAAAAAATCTCCTTTTCCAAGGTCATTTCACATCAAGGTATAAGCTTGCTACATATCCTGCAAGGTTGACTATTTGTTCATTCTAGGAATATATCTAAAGGTCAAACAGATGTTGACTCTAATTGAACCTGTCATTAGAAAGATTAGGCCATATTCTGCATCTGAGATAAGAAAAATAAGTTTTTAAATGTGCGCCTGATTACTGTTTTTCCCATCAATCACAAAAATGTCTTATCAATCTGATATTACTCACTCCTCAATCTAGGAAATAGCTCTAAGTATCTCATATTAGTTCATGAAATCCTCGTCTCCTTACTCAACCTAATTCTTCATTTTCAAAAGGTCAGATGAATGATCTCAAGGATGATACAAATGTATTCAAAGAATACCAACATAAACACTTCAGAAGTATGTTTAAATTACTTTTTCTCAGTCTCTGTGAATATAAATTTGCTAAAACATACATAATTATCACTTCTCACAGAAAAGTCCATGTTAATAGCATTAAGCTATTTTTTCCCATATTTGTGTAATAAAATACAGTATTTTATAGTTGATTTCCATAAATCATTGCAATTATTATCTGATTAAATATACCTAAGTACAGTTGTGTTTCAATAAAAAAAACACAAAACACATCACAGTGTAAAAATATAAAACCTATCAACATGCCCACCATGAGTGTAATGCCATATTTAAGACAGAATTGTACATGATAAATGTGCCTTGTCATAGAGTGTCCCAATATAACCTAGGTAATATAAAATGTATTAAGTACATTAAAATCTAGGAGAATGATAAATATAGAATATTAAACTATAAGGAACAAATATTTAAATACAATGTAATATTTGCCATATTCAAGATAAAAGCAATAGAATGGATAAGAAGAAAGACTGATTCTTTAATGTATATGCACCAAATACATACAAAGAGGCTATATGTGCCCATGTAATATATATACATATGTATATGCTAAAATTATTGATAGATACAATTATATATGCTACACATTTAATATAGTATAGATCTAATATATCATATATAATGGATTGTATATAATGATATATATGTTACTTAAATATATGCTTAAAGGTAGCACTTTAAGAAACAAATATAAATCAGTGTTTTAAAATTTATACTAATTATTCAATGAGTGTCGTTAATGTGCTAATATTAATAAAACACACAAAAAAATCTAAGAATTACTTTCAGGCATGAGCATATATGGCATTTTTCTACCAAAGCATAAGAATTTTCTTTTTAATCTAACAGATTTTTCATGAAAACTAATTCATATGAATAAATGGAAAATATTGAATTATTTAATGTCTTCTTATTTAAAAATAGTTCTTAATGAAACTCTAAAACAATGGAAACACATTTGTGGCAGGAAAGGGGACCCCTTTCCAGGGCCTAAGAGTGGGTTCTTTTCTAATACTTTGAAATGAATTGTCTGAGGAGACACAGGTGGTGACAAAGGGAAAGACTTTACTGGGAAGGGGCTCCTGGGAGGAGAGCAGCAGGGTAAAGGAACCCAGGAGAACTGCTCTGCCATGTGGCTCGTAGTGTCAGGTTTTATGGTAATGGAGTTAGTTTCTGGGTTGTCTCTGGCCAATCATCTTGCTTGGCCCAAATTTGGTTTGACTCAGGGTCCGTCTGGGTGGCATGTGCATCTCTCAGGCAAGATGGTTCCCAGCATCAAGGATTCTGGGATGCTGGTCATCTATCTCCTCTTTCCTAATGGCCCTCCTGAATCCTTCCAGGTAGTTTTATAAGACGTATTATGGGCTTGCATCTCTTTCTGGTTTTGGGCCCCTCCCAAATTCACCTGGAGTAGCACCGTGTTCCTTACTGGGAACCTCTTGTTAGGAGATAGTTCATGCAGTTATTATCTTGGCTTGCAAAGGTGGGCAGTGTTGGTCAACAGTTCCCTAACACATTCAGATATCTAAACATCTAAAATTTAAGTTTCTATTTGGGGAAATCTGAAATAACAACTGCTAATTGTCTTGGAAAACTTTAAGGGATATTCATTTTGGAAGAGACTGTACAATGTAAATATTGAGTACAATACTTTTCTAATTACTTAATAGCCATAAAAATAGAAATTTAACCTGCTTCTTAATTAGCTATTTAATCAAGAAGTTATTAAACCAAGAACAGGTATAATTTGAAATTTCATCCTATGGTTTCACAAAACCAGAACCTTCTATTTTAAAGATACAAAAGAGAATATTTCAAAACTAGTAAAGTATTTCCCTCAGCTCTCTGGACCAGAAACAAAGTAGAGGACATCAGTGTCACTTTGGGAACAGTTCTGTCAAAAGGACAGTGAAAAGAAAGGTGAAAACAGCTAATGCCAGTGCAGGTCAAATCTAATCTTATGCAAGCAGAATGTAATCAGATCAGCACAGTCAAAAGTTATTATTCAGGTAAATTCTCTAATTTAAAATTGAATTCAGATACTCAAACAGACTCCTGGTAATGGCAATTAAAATTTTATACTCATGTTTAGCTTTTAATACAAAGATATATTTTTTCCATTAAATATGAATGCTTTTATATATCGCTTATGTTGAAACCATTTTTTTCTGTTGTTGAAACCATTTTTGAATGTCTATAAGCATCTGAGAATCACAGTTGTTGAACACACACATATTAGTGTTGGGCTTAGAGACTGTACACCTTAAATTTAATGAGTATTACTGACATTGTGCTCGGTGTGGATCTCTGTGTGTCCATTTGTCATAGTTATCCCATGTTAAAGTAGTCTATTTACCATCATTTGAGCAGATGAGGAGTCCATGGCTTATAGAATTAAAATAAATTTCCCAATGTCACACAGCTTGAAAGACCCAGGATGGGAATTTTAATCATGCCCATCTGCAACATACTAGCTTTATTCTTCTCCAAAAATCACAAAAGCGAAATGGAAAAGGTACTATAAGAAAGGCACTAAAAAGGAATATGACAATGTTAAATGTAACTTTTTTCTCACTCCCCAAAATAGAAAATCTAGCAATATTCATTTATATACCTTACAGAAAAATCTGAGAATAGAAAACTACTTCTCATTGATGATAATTATGTCTGTAATGAGATAATTCACTATTTAAAGGAAAGCTACCATTTATTTTTTTATGAGCACTGATCTGAGATACAATTAGTAAGCCTTCTTATAAGTTTCTGATCATCTCTCTCCCAAATCTTAGACATACAGAAATAAAAACTTTCCTATTACAGCACACTAAATTGTACACATTTCTCAAATGTTGAGTCATTTTAATCTATAACACTTTTCTCATTTTATAAGTCTCCTTCATGTAAAAAAAAGTTTTAAAAATCCATTAAGCAGCACATATATTTAAATATGCAAATGATTACTTCATTTGTTACCAAGCAAAACAATGTATTACATTCTTATATGTCTTATATATACATTTAGATTCTATGATACTATTCTTTCTCTGATTTCTGCATGTATATGTATCTTGTACACACACCACTTTTAAGATAAATTCCACTGGGGAAAATATGTATCATTTCTGAAATTCTTGAGCTCTTCATGAGTGACATTCTTATATACCCATGTCTTGAAATGAATGGAGGAGAAAAACCCAAAGACTTACAGAGTACTAGAAATTTGCCTAAGAGGCAAAACCAGGTTCTTATACAGCATTAGGATGATGATGGGAGTGAAAATGCAACATGACTTTCTGGAGAGGCTAATAAATTTGCCCTGATCTCTTATCACACTTTATCTGGAGACTACAAAGTAAGTAGGTCATCTCAGAGGTCCTCCTGGGAAACCCCTTCATGGATTTTATTTTATCTGCCATAGGAAGTTTACTCCAGTCCCCATTTACATCCCTCAATTTCCAAACTGTTTCTAAAAAGCAAATACTATGAGTAAATAAAACTGAAAAATGAAATCCTTATTACTTGTTAACACTAGGTTTTGTTTTCTTAGACCAGAACTTACGACAACTGATTATGAATTACTCTGTTCTATAAAAGTTCATCTTTCATTGTCATAGTTGAGGCACAATATTAAGCAACAAATTTTGAAAAAATAAAACTTAGAGGCTAGTAAAAACAAAATTCTGAAATGTAAAGCTGGGAGAAATCTTGGCCACATCTACTCCACTATTCCCATTGAAAATAAAGAGATCAAGATGCTAGACTACCTTAGTATCTCACAACCAGGTTACAGATTTTGGTAGACTATTGTCCATATTACTTACTCTTACGTCGCCTAAATTCTAAAATGTAAATTTAATATTACAAATTTTATAAATGTTGAAGTTTTTTACTCTGACTTTATTTAGGGAAACTGAAAACTATATTAACCAAAATACTAATATCCTCATTTAACAAAGCACTGCTTTAAATTTTCCCCAGGAGGTTGGCGTGACTTTTTTCATGGTTTCTTACGGTAAAATAATATAGTTCTTCAAGGAGTTAGATTTATGAAGCACACTAACAATATTTATATATGATAAATCAATTTATGTAAATTAAGAAATTTTGTGACTGTGAAACATTACTTGAAACAAATATATATAATTAGAAATTATAAGATTCAAAAGTGGTCAATAGTTGTGTCAGTTCTATTACATCTGTAGCCACTCATAAGATCAGTATCCCCAAGGCTTTATGAGAATTACTTTAAATGATACATGCCTGATGTAGTAGAAACTCAGACTCTTTCAGACTTCTCTAGAGAAATTGCTCAAGAGGCTGAAGAATCATAATGCAGAGTATTATCTCACAAATACTTTTGAGGGTTTATTCTCAGGCTTAGAATCATCTTGCATTTATCTAGTTTTTCACAATATGAGAGGAAGACATCAAGAATGACATCTTACTGTATTGTTCACATATATTACCAAGTAAAAATAAGTCACTGAAAACAAATATAAGGAGAAAATGTATTTGCAGAAATTATAAACTGAATATAAAATACTAATTTAAAAAAAAATTGATTCAAATAAATAATAAAAATTTCTCCATGGTTCAATGGACATATTTTCAAAAATCATTGATAGTTGATATAGCAACAATGATGCTATCAACACAAAGTGAGCAGTGCAGGAGGCATTTAGTTACTAACAGAAAATAAGCATTTATTATATTGATTCAGATCATTAATAGAGTAATCAGTATCCATTTCTATCTTGTGAGTATCTTGGACTTAATTGATAAACCTCTCAAATGTATCAATATTATAACATCAGTGATATAAGCAAAATCAAAATTTTAAGACTAAAATCACTCATAGGTTTATTTTTTAAGCTAGTATAGTTTATTCTGGGGAAGAGATTATTCAACAACTTTCAATGAAACCTGGGTTTCCCAATTAAGGTTTAAATTCAAATTTAATGGACATTAGTTGCATACTTTGAAGGTAAATGTAATTATTATATGTAAACCTGAAACTTAAAATTTTAAAAATATCCAAAATACCATTATAGTCTCCTAGTTAAAATCTCTGAAAAGTAGAATTGAAATGGGATGGCAACTTAGTTAACTAGAACTTTATTATATCATTGCTTCTCTGAAGAAAGATTGTAATGTGAATGAAGTGGCAGTGAATGATACAAAGCAAAATAAAGCCACAAAGTGCCAAGTTAGCACGAGGTCTCCAACATCCTTAAGAAACCCCTGGCTCATGTTCTCAACAATCACGCTCTTTGAAGTGATAACATTCCTTTTGTAGAGAAAGAAATGTAAGCATATTATAGCAGAATGGAAGTAGTTGCCCGGGACTTACTATGGATGAGGAACTGGTCTAAAAGCAGTGATAAACTCCGCAACAGCTCTGTAGATTGGTAGTTATAATCACCATTGCGCAGGTGAATAAAATGAATCACTGAACAGTTAAGCGATTGGCCCAAAGTGACAGGTGTCAGAGTCAGAATTTTAATCACTGTAACTAGCTCTAAGTCCTAAATTTTAAACCATAAGGATTATTATATCTATTTACATATAAAGTAATACATATCATCATATATTTACTCCAATGGCAAATTAGAGATTTCAAATTTTCTATCTATCTCAAAAATAAATAAGCAATGACTCTTCACATGGAACATAAAATGAAAGGCAAATAAAAATATTATAATTAGCCACACACACTCCCCCCTCAACTACTTAAACTGAATCTTAAATGGAATTGTCAGAGATTCTTCACTTCTTCCATAGAGAACTCATGTATTTTAAACTTTAAATTTCCAGTTTTTTAATAAAGCGATTGTTACCTAGTGGGTACAAAGAATATGCTTATTTTTTTTAAAATGAAAAAAAATCTACTTGTGTCAACTAATTACCTAAAAAGACTTGTTATTTTCCTGCTTCTGAGCCACATTTCTACATTTACTCTGGTAGTGTGTTTTCATCAATACAAAATGGCAATGCTCTAGGAACCCTCCCACACTGTTCCTGGGAATGTATATTGGTATGGCCACTATCGAGACAGTATGGAAGTTCCATATAAAACTAAAAATAGAGCTAACATACAATGCTGCAATCCCACTCCTGGGCATAGATCTGAAGAAAAACATTATTCGAAAAGATACTTGCACCCCAGTCCTCATTCTAGCACTAGTTACAATAGCCAAGACATGGAAGCAACCTAAGTGTCCATCAAAATGAATGGATAAAGAATATGTGGTACATGTACACAATGGAATATTACTCAGCCATAAAAAATGAAATAATGCCTTTTGCAGAACGTGGTTGGACCTAGAGATTACCATACTAAATAAAATAAGCCAGATAGAGAAAGACAAATACCATATTATATCATTTATATGTGGAATCTTAAAAAAAAAAAAGATACAGATGAACTTATTTACAAAACAGAACTAGACCCCCAGACATAGAAAAGATACTTAGGGTTACCAAAAGGGAAAGGAGGTAGAGGGTAAAATTAGGAATTTTAAATTAAAACACACAAATCACTATGTAAAAAAATAGATAACAATCAAGAACATACTGTATAGCACAGGGAACTATTCTCAATATCTTGTAAAACCTATAATGGAAGAGAATGCAAAAAAGAATATATACACATATATGTACACACACATACATAACTGAGTCAATTTCTTGTATACCTGCAGAGCATTGTAAATCCAGCACATTTCAATAAAAATTTTAAAAATAGACCTGCTCTATGGAAACCTTTTTTTTTTGTTGCCACTTCTCAATGGTGAACCACTGCCTGTTGATATTTTTTTATATTCCTTCCTCTATTCCACTAGGTCCATCACTAAAGAATATGGTTGTTCAGATTCCTGACAAATATGGTGGTTTTCTCACTATTCTGTACTTCCTGGGGTCTAATACATCAAAACTAGGATAAAGAAAGACTTGAAGATTAAATCAAATGAGTGATATACCTGATGAATTTGAAGAGATTCACTCAATGGAGAGGAAAAAAATAATAAAAGAAGATTGGAAGTGTCAAAAAAAGGGGGGGGGAATTGCTTTTGTGAAAACACCTCAGGAAAGGAGCACCCATGCAAATGGAATCCCATTGAACATTAAAGATCTCATGGCCTTTGAGGAACTGGGTGATGCACTCAAGAGGATAAACAGGGTGGCATACCTATTTCCTTAAACTTCATTCTCTTATAGACCCTGCAATGTTTGCAAGCCTTATCAAAACGTTGAATTCAAAGACATTTCTCTGAATGTGTGTGTGTTTTCTTACAGTAAGATCATTTATGATCAGTGGTACTGCTCTCACATTCCAGTAGGCATTAGGTTACATCACTTTGCAGTATCGTTAATGGAAGGAAGCTGGGATTTTTGCCAATGAAATATAAATGGCACAAATAATCAGCTAATTCTTGGTATCTGGATATATTCCTAATAATTATTCATGGTCATTCAATAAAAGAGAATTAGTAATATAGTAAAAATACTCTGTTCTAAAAAGCAGTAGCTTTTTTTTTTTAATTTTTATATTGTTGGCTGCACCTACAGCATGTGGAAGTTCTTGGGCCAGGCATAAAACCCATGTCACAGCTACAGCCAGAGCCACATCAGTGACAACATGTGATCCTTAACCCACTGAGCCATGAGGGAACTCCAGTAGTAGCTTTTTAAAGTCCTGAAATGTAACTATAGACTTTAGGAATGAGGTGCCAGTTAGGAGCAGTGAGGTACCACCTCACACCAGTCAGAATGACCATCATTAGTATGTCTACAAATAACAAATGATGGAGAGGATATGGAGAAAAGGGAACCCTTCTCCACTGTTGCTGGGAATGTAAATTGGTACAACCACTATGGAAAACAGTATGGAGGTACCTCAGAAAACTAAATACAGAACTAACATATGATCCAGAAATCCAGCTCCTGGTCATGTATCTGGACAAAACTTTCATTCAAAAAGATACACATACCTCTACATATCTCTATGTTCATTGCAAAACTATTCACAATAGCCAAGACATGGAAACAACCTAAATGTCCATTGACAATTGAATAGATTAAGAAGTTATGGTACATACACACAATGGAATACTACTCAGCCATCAAAAAGAACAAAATAATGCTATTTGCAGCGACATGGGTGAAACTAGATTCTCATACTAAGTGAAGTAAGTCAGAAAAAGACAAATACCATATTATTTATATGTGGAATGTAAAACATGACACAAATAAACCTTTCTACAGAACAGAAACAAACTCTACAAACATAGAGAACAGACTTGTGATTGCCAAGGGGCAGCGGGAAGGAGTGGGATGGACTGGGAGTTTGGAGTTAGTAGATGCAAACTACTGCATTTGGAATGGGTAAGCAATGAGATCCTGCTGTATAGCACAGGGAACTATATCCAATCACTTGTGATGGAACATGATGGAAGATATTATGAGAAAAAGAATATATATAAATATATATATGTATGTATAACTAGGTCACTTCGCTATTCAGCAGATATTGACAGATCAGTGCAAATAAACTATAATAAAATTTTTAAAAATAAAACAGCTTTAATGAAAAAAAAGAGCAGTTGAGAATTGGTTTGTCACAAGAAAATCATGTAATTCTCTCTCATCCAAACTCTACCAAAATCTCAGAGACATAGACTTGATTTTCCCATAATTAACATAATCTATTAATGATATAGTTGATCATATATCCCACAGCATGAACATTATTGTCTGAAAGACATGACCCAGACTTTCTAAGTTTTCTTTTCTTCTCTTTCTATTCTATTGTGTACATTGTCTTTATATTGTAGGAAGTTTTATTTCCACTTGCACTAAATTTGTATTTATGATTCTACAACAAAAGGGGGGTGGACTTATATAAAAAATGGATTGGCAAATATTTTGTTTAAAAAGAAGACAACAGTAGTGTACTTGGAGAGGTCATTATGTTCTTATATTAGTCCTCTTTCTTTCCATCACTGTCACCTGCATTTTCTGATTTATAAACATATAAGGAAACAAAGTAATTACTTCAGCATAGTTCCATATTCAGTGAAATATCTCAGAGAGAAAGGATGCATCCAAATTAATTGTGATAAGCAGACATCTACAAAATCTGATCCATTAGAATAGCTTATGTATCCTCACATTTCTTTTTTCTTATCCATGCCTATGGTAAGTGAAAATAGAGGATTTCTTCTGAAACAATACTTTTGATTTTATTTGGAAGAGAAGTCAGCTCTCACTTCTGTACTCTTGCCTTTTTTCTATATAATGGCATGATCCTTGTTACAGCCATGGATGAAGGCTACAAAACTATAGCTAACTAGAGGATAAGTGGAAGGGGTACATTTGCTCATTCTTGTTAATTGATTAGTTCCTTTTTCTCTGACATTGTTGAGTCTGTCTTTGATAAACATTTATTCTCAATGCAGTGGTAAGCTCTGAAAAATCCTGTTTTTAGGGAGAAATAATTAAGGGCCTACAGGAAATATCTACCATACGGGAATTTGTTTTAACAGCAAGTAAATAAGAACCAGAACTGCTTTGGGGGACAAAAGAACTATAAAACTTTTGCACAGACAATGGTGGCTATTTTAATGTCACTGAAACAAAAGAATTTATAGTAAGGATCTCACTTCAATGTCACAGTATGTTTCACAGAAAACACAACGTGAGTGAAAGAGAAATTCCTTCCCTTCAGTTATGAACAAGGGAAGTCCCTTTTACATATGGACTAATGTAAAGACAGTTCACCTTTTGGATTCTGAAAGGAAATTAGGCTTTGTTTGGGGGAATAGAAGACTCGGTTCAATACAGATTTCTTCCAAAATATACCTACGAGCTAGGAAGATTTAACAGCAACTGTTAATACTGTACGATATTTAACAAAAGCTCTTTTCATTATTTCTTCCCTGACTAGAAGAAAATTAGACCAGCTGTTGAATATAAAGTCACATGCTATCATCTGAATGGTGTAGTAACAACCAGAGTACAGTAAATAAAAATCTAAGAAAATGTTTTGTCTATAAAAATTTTGTGGACATAGGTTATTACTTCTCATTATGTTGTAGAAGGTACAAGACTTAGGAAAAGTCAATAGGATCACCTGAGATTTTCCAGAGTATAGAAAAATCTGATAACAGCACAATTAACTTCTTCAGGGAAAATTCCTTTCAATTGAGTTAACATTTGTAAGTTATTGTACACATTTACCTGATATGGGCTAGTAGTTAAACACTGATACTGAAGTCAACATTGGAAAAATATTGGCCATAAAATATTTGGGAACTGATTACACCTCCAAAGTACATAAATTTATTTACTACAGACAATAATAAAATAAAGGTTTATATTATAATTCCTAGGGCACAACTAGTGTTAATAAAAATAATAATAGCAATAAAAGAGATGTAGCTAAAAAGGCAATAGAAGACCCAGAAAGAAATAACTAAAATTATTCAGTTAATCCAAATAAAAATAGCAAAGAAGGAACAGAAGAGATGAGCCATTTAAAAGTAAATAGGAAGATAACACCCTAAAACCCAGCCACATCATAAATCACATTAAGTGTAATTGAGGTAAACTTTGATAAGACTAATATTATCTTAATTAGATAATTTTAATAAGACAAAATCCTAAGTCTATGTTTCCAACAGATGAAATGCAAATATTAAAAAAAGATTAATTAAAAGTGAAATGATGAGAAAAGACATACCATTGCAAAAGCTAATCATAAGAAAACTCTGTGGTTATATTAATATTTGAAAAGTATAATTAAAGGCAAAGTATACTATGAGATAAAATGGGATGTTCCATCATGATAAAAACTTTAATTCATCAATAAAACAATCCCTAGTATGTATGTATCTTAAAACAGAGCTTCAAAACACTTAAGAGCTAATTTTAAGACACCTAAAAGTATGAAAATACAAATCTGTAATTATAGGTGGAAATTTTAACATTCTCAGTAACTGACAGAGCACACAGATCCACACACAAACTCACACACATCTATGTGTGTATATGATACATACACATATATATAAATGCAATTAAAATATAAATATTTGAAAAAATCCTTAAATAACATGACCTAATAGAAACAGTAACACTACTCCCACCAACTCTAATACACATTTTTTCAAGTGCACTTTAAATGTAAACAAAATACACCAGAGTTATAGCACCATAAAACATATATCAATATATTCTAAACTATTGAAATCAGTCATAGTCTGTCCTCTGACCACCAGAGAAATGAATTAGAAAACTATAACAAGATGATATCTAAAAATAGGTGGGTTTGAAGCTGTCTTGAATCCAGTATTTTCACCCTTATTCTTCCTGTTTATATGCCCGGACCCTGAAAGAGATAGGCAGGCTCACTTCCCCTTCTGGTTTTAAACACATGTTCAAAGGAAATTTCCTAAGCACCTGCTCTCGACTTTGGCCTAAGTGCAAGTAAAGTGTCATAGTTTATTTAGTGATTAACCTTTGTGTGTGCATCCTCTAAAATACAGAACTTGGAATTGTAGCATGGGGTGGGGGCAGTAGGATTCAAGTATGAAAACAATTCAGAATTAATTTCAAGATCTTACTACCAAACAAGAAGATTGAAAATATTTTTAAAATACTGTATTGGGTATAGGAAATAAAGTTAAAATGTGATGCTGTTAATTCTTAAAAAATAAATATTGTCCCTATGATTTTACTTATCTTCTTTTATAGGTCCTTAAATGCATTACTAAATAGTTCTACAGCAATTTAAAAATTACATAATTGTATAATAAAACTTAATTTCTCTATCTGGCTAAGATTTAATAGTTAATATTCCTTAATGGTTATGATAATGAAAATCTCTAAAATCTTCTAAAGTTAAATATTTTGTTATGAATACTGGAGAAAAATGTCCATTGGATTTTCTCTTTGACTAACAGAATATAATAGCATATTATATTAGAAATAAACAACATTTCTGGACAAATTAATTTAGTTGTTAATAGGTTTCAAAACCTATTGGACTACATTTTAACGAACATAAAGAGAACATTAAAAGTTTAATAAGGGAGAAAACTATCAACTTCCTTGTTGATTCTGTTAGTCTCTATTTTGTCTTTAGCATTTAATCTGAAAGTCATAATGACATTAAGATAAAAATATTTTTTCAAAAGGTGATATATTTACTTTCTCTATTCTTCATTATTCAAGACTGTTATACAAACTGGTTTGAGTTTTGGGGCTATCTTACAATCTGGATAATGATGGTGTGATAATAGGGTATAATATTTGACATCTCTTTTTATGACATCATTATTTTGGGGAGATTTTATAGTATTGTAATCCATAAGCAGAGGAGAAAAACTGTGGATTGTTTATATAGTTTTTAAAATCTTCTTTCATTTGTTGAAATTAGCTGTGGTCATACTTACTTGGTTATGGGGAAATAGTCCCATCAGGGTTTTCTAGAAAAGACATTTGCCATTTCATCATCATAGTTAGGAAATGCCTCAGTTTATTCTGCAAGTTCTATAATGGTCTTAAACACATGTTCAATCTTAGCTTGAAGGAAATGAACATTTCCTCTATATTTACACGGAATGCTGTGCTTAATTGTAGTAGAGATATGAAAAATCACTTTCATGGAACAGGATAGCAGTGCTAAGCACATGAAAAAATGCTCAACATCTCTGATTATTAGAGAAATGCAAATCAAAACTACCATTAAATACCATCTCACACTAGTCAGAATGGCCATCATTCATAAGTCCACAAATAACAAATGCTGGAAGGGCTGTGGAGAAAAGGGAACCCTCTTCCACTGTTGGTGAGAATGTTAGCTGGTACAACCACAATGGAGAACAGTATGGAGGTACCTTAGAAAACGATACATAGAATTACCATATGACTCAGCAATCCCACTCTTGGGCATATATTTGGACAAAACTCTCCTTAAAAAAAAAACACATGCACCGCATTTTCATTGCAGCTCTATTCACAATAGCCAAGACATGGAAACAACCCAAATGTCCATCAATAGATGATTGGATGAGGAAGATGTGGTGTATATATACACAATGGAATACTACTCAGCCATAAAAAGAACAAAATCACACCATTTGTAGCGACATGAATGGAACTAGAGACTCTCATGCTGAGTGAAGTAAGTCAGAAAGAGAAAGACAAATATCATATATCACATATCTAGACTCTAATAAATGGCACAAATGAAACTTTCCAAAGAAAAGAAAGTCATGGACTTGGAGAATAGACTTGTGGTTGCGAAGTGGAGGAGGAGGGAGTGGAATGGATCGGTAGCTTGGGGTTAACAGATGCAAACTACTGCTTTTGGAATGGATTAGCAACGAGATCCTGCTATGTATCACTGAGAACTATGTCTAGTCAGTTATGATGGAGCATGATAATGTGAGAAAAAAGAATGTGTACATGTATGTGTAACTGGGTCACCATGCTGTACAGTAGATAAAAAATTGTATTGGGAAAATAACAATAACATAAAATAAAAATAAAAGATAATGTGAATATAGTTGGGCATCCCCAATGGATGACATTCAGTTGCACACAATGAATCACAATTATAGCCAGACATATATTCAAAGCTAATGTGAATCAGACACTGTATCTAGTTTGAGTGAGTTTGTTTCAACCTTAAATTTATTTCTTTTGAATATATTTTCTTAAACCACCCAATGATTGAATATAATTACTCATTTTAAAGGCATATGTGGTTACAAAAGGGAGATAGAAGGGGGAGGGGTAAATTGCAGTTATGTAATATATTGTGTAGCTCAGGGAATTATAGCCATTAACTTATAATAACTTTTAATGGAGTATAATCTGTAAAAATACTGAATTGTTGTGCTGTTTGTCTGAAACTAATATATTTTAAATCAACTGTTCTTCAAGAAAAAGATGCATATTTGATTTTAAAGCATACATTGCTTTTTACATGTCCTACATTTCAAGACATAAATTTCATATTAAAATAAGTATAATTTAGGAAGAAACTATGAGATAAAATAATTGTTGCTGAAAGTGAATTATTTGTAAAAGAGAAATAAGGCAGTAGGAAGATGGAAAAGCATCATGTTAGCCTAGCAGAATTAGAAAGATCTAAAGAGTGGAAAAGTTGTTACAAGACAAAAAGAGACAGGCAGGGGCTGCAGGGGAGAAGAGAGAGCTGAGAGAGAGACAGAGAGAGAGAGGGAGAGATGAGATGAAAAAATGAATGAGACTGTGAAGGGAGAAATTAGGCAGAAGTTCAGATTATTTTAACTACCAAAATATGGGTTTCCAAGATCCTGGTTTATTTGATAGAATTAAACTCTCTGATAGAATTTGAGCCTGGGCTAAGGCTCCTATTTTCCACTCCTCAATGTCTTGGTAATAGAAACTCCCACTTGGTGATAATGAAATTCTAATGAGAAAAACTCCATGAAAATAAAAAAGGTAATGTGAACAAGGACTATGTTTGACCTATGTAGTTGCACCTTCTGAGAATGAATGAAGAAAATTCTGAGTGAGGTTTTCCACATAAAAAGATGCCATCCTACAGAGGAGGAATATGATTTATGATTTATGTTTTGAGAGGCACCTATAAGCCAGTGAGATTCCAAGTCTTTTTCTCCTGCCTGGGAAGCCTTAGTATAGTCAGTGTAATGTTTACTAATCCATGATGTATTTGTGTGACCAGCTGTTCTAATTTAGGCTTCTCATGCATCGCTTTTCATAAGTGAAAGCTGAGGTATTAAAAATGCAATGCTGAGGAAACACGGATGTCCCTTCTCCTGGTACTCTATATAGAGTTCAGGGTAATCTAGATAGCCTTTAATCCAGAAGGTTCTCCATGCTCTTATACTTTACTTTGAAGCTTTGGGTCTCCTCATAGGAGAGAGTTAGATAGGAGTTAACAGCTTAGAAGAGTACACAAACAGCAATGGTCCAGGTTCTATGGACCTAGACAACCATTCTATGCTGATGCGGGTGTAGAATGACTTTGTCAGAGCCCAGCATGCTTACTTGGGTGTGGTTTCATTAAGGATATTAGACCTAATTCCTGTATTCTTAGTTTCTTGCACGGATGATTTAGAAATAAGAAAGACATTTTTTTTTCTTCCCCTCAAGGAAATATAGAAAAGAAGTGTTCAGTTAATGGAGAAGAAAGATTTTCATCAGTGGAGAAAAAAAAATCTTAAAAGCATGGGTATTTTATAAAAAAAGTTTTCTTCTCCAAGATACAGCCATCTTGAAGTCCAAGAATATAAAAACAGAAAATAGGGAACAGGGACAGGTGATAAATCTGTAAGACATGAATATAACATATCCAGAAATTGAGAGAGAGGATAAAATCACTTTTTAAAATTGTCCATCTAGAATAGCTGCAACAAGACAGCAGGCCCTTAACAAGTACTTATATTTGAAATGATGAACAAAAACCAAAGCCAAAAACTCCTTATTTATATTCCTCCCTAAATGTGCAGTTTACTAAATCATGTATGGGACCTATTTACTCGCCATGCATTTAATTTGCATAATTTTTCTCATTATAAATGATTACCGAAAGTCAGCTAAACTGATCATTTTCTGATTTTATTCTTTAATATTTTTTTAACTACTAACTAATCCATATGAGTCTTCCCTTCTTCTACACAATAGACTTTTTCACTGACACTTTCCTATTAATATTCATCTTACATCTATATCAAGAATAATAAGAAACTATAAGGCATGCTTAGAAGAGATTATACCATATTTTAAAAGGTTTTTTTTTATTTAGGTATAGCATAAAGATTGTGAAGTACACATTAAGTATATAGTTCAAATAATTTTTACAAACCTAAAATACCTGTGTACCTTTTTCTACTCACACTTTAAGTGTTGACTTGTCTATTTTCTGTAACTAACTCCTCCCAATCCTACTACTTTATTTTGAACACTTTATAAATGTAGTAATCGCAATATGTTCTCTTTTGTATCTGACTTCATTCAGGCAAAATTATGCCAGAAGATCCATCTCTGGTGTTCTTTTATATTTCACAATTATGTTTAGTTGTAGGAATAAACCTCAGTTATTGTTTTCATACATTTAACTGTTGATAGTTTTAAAATTAAATACATAATGGAGGTCAGATCTGAGAATCCTTGAGGACAAAATCATTTAAGCCACATAAGTAAAACTAAATCTAGCTTATTTCTCAAACATAAGCAAAACTTAATTTAGGTTATCTCTCATAAATTCCTCTGAAATTATAAAAGAAACTCATTTTCCTAAAAATGATATGATAGTCACTTTTTTTCTTTTTAATCTTTTGTCAAGGTCTTAAGTTATTTTTTTTTCTCATAGTCTGTGGCTTCTCTTTTCATTTTTTTCCCCATTGTTTTAAGTTTAATTGAAGTATAGCTGATTTACAGTGTTGTATTAACCTCTGCTGCATGACAAAGTGATTCAGTTATACACATGCAAATAGATAGTCACTTGTAACCAATCCCCTGTGGTCTGGAAACCCCCCACTGCAATGATGAATCATTGTAAAGATTAAGTAACATTCTCATTTTAATTTTATAAGCCATCCTGTAATGTCACACCTCTGAGCTTCCTATCAGGTTTGGTTTGAAAGCTCCGAGTTCACAAACTGTTCAGCACTTTCTTACTAAATACTATTTTGTTGATCTAGTAGTTTTAATTTTGCTATTTCTGGATTTTTAACAAGAGGGATTTGAAATTTTCCACTTTGAAGCTTTACAAATATTGCTTTGAACATTCTTGTACATGTATGTTGGCACACAAATTTATGTATTTCTCTTAGATATATATCCGGGAGTGAATTCTTACAGCCATAGATTATACACAAGTTGGATTTTTAATAGTTACTGCCAAATGAGTTTCCAAAGTGCTCATAAAAAATTTATACTGTTAAGGAGTTCCCATCCTGGTTCAGTGGTTAACAAATCTGACTAGGAACCATGAGGTTGCAGATTTGATCCCTGGTCTTGCTCAGTGGGTTAAAGATCTGGCGTTGCCGAGAGCTGTGGTGTGGGTTGCAGATGCGGCTCGGAACCCGCGTTGCTGTGGCTCTGGCGTAGGCCAGTGGCTACAGCTCCGATTAGACCCCTAGCCTGGAAACCTCCATGTGCTGTGGGAGTGGCTCAAGAAAAGGGCAAAAAGACCAAAAAATAAAAAAATTATACTCTTAATACCAAAACACCACTAATTTATTTAATATTTTCCAACAGTTATTACTCAAAATTTCGTTTCTTTTCGTTTGAATATTAGCCATTCAAGTAGGGTATTGTTGATAATAGATTTTGAAGCATAGGGGATATAAAAGGTATCTGAGGTTTCTAGAATGGAAATTGAGCTTTGTTTGCAAGGCAGATTTTTTGTTGTTGTTGCTGGGGGCATGACATTTGCTGGTGCACTAATCATTAAAAGCAGTTCTTATATGTCCTAAATATGGAGAAACTAGACAACCTCAGTGCTGCAGGATACATTGCTTGATAAGGGCTCCCTTCTGAAATGTCATTTTAAAAACAAAATAACAGCAATGTACTCCATAAAACAGAAATTTCTTTGTGTTTGTGTTTATCTATGTATGTATGTTTGTGGTAAAGTGTTATGGGACCACTGACTGCAACTGCCCACCTTGGCCAGTCATGATAATAGCTGCTTGCATGAGTTGTCTCACAACAGGAGATTCCCAGTAAGCAACACCGCGCTGCCATGAAGACTTAACTGGGAGAATTTGGGAGGGGCAAGTTGGAGGGAGAAGACATCCAACCTTCCAGAATCTTTAGTGTTAGAATCCATCTTGGCTGAGAGTGTGCATACACCACCAAGAAGGACCCTCAGCAAGACCAGGTATAGGCCAAGCCAGAGGACTGGCCAGAGACAAACTGGAAACTAACCCCATTCCTGTAAAACCTGAGACAGCAAGCCACATGGCAGAGCAGTTCTCCTGGGTTCCCTTACCCTGCTGCTCTCTGTCTGGGCTCCCCTTCCCAGTAAAGGCTTCTGCTTTGGCAGCATGTGTGTCTCCTCAGACATTCATTTCCAAGTGTTAGATAAAAGCCCATTCTCAGGCCTTGGAAGGGATACCCCTTCCTGCAACAACCCCTTCCTATTGTTAACTGTAGGTACTAATGTTGCACAGTGGATCTCTAGAACTAGTCATTCTGCATAACTGAAACTTTATACCTACTGAGTGACAAATCCCCATTTCCCTCTCCCTCCATCCTCTGGCAACTAGTATACTATTCTCTGCTTCAATGAGTTTGACTATTTTAGATTCCTCATATAAGTGGAATCATGCATCAAAAAGAATAAAATATTTCAGAATAAATTTCATCAAGGAGATGAAAAACTTGCACACTGGAAGCTGTAAAATACCAATGAAGGAAATAAATACAAAAAAAAAAATGAAAAGACATCCACAAATTGTTTTTTTAAAAATAATTTTGACCTGTTTCACTGGAGACTAGATCCAAGGAGCTCAAATACTGCCATTCTATATTTAAAAGTAAACAGAAAATCCAAAACACTACATGTAGTCTTTACTATGCCTGAACATTTTTATAATTATCAAAGATGTAACTATTCATACCCAAGAATTTCTCTTTAAATTGGATACTATCAGGGATAGGACAACAGCAAGTAAGGACTGATTTTTTTTTTCATCTTTCATCAGTGAAAAATGTCAAAAATGCAACCCAGAATTTGTTTATCAATACAGTTTTGAATGGATGACACAATATATTATTTAAGAGTATATTAACTACATTTTGGGGGCCAGCATGAACTCTTATGACATTTGCATATGCTATTGAGCCATCAGGTACCTTCTGGTTATACTGAGAGCTTCCACTGAAGGAAACACCCTAAAATGTCTATAATTTTAATTAATAAAACAAGACAAACCATGGACTATAGAAGAAATGAAGTTCAACATTCTCAAGGGGTTGGAAATGAAGACTCTTGTAGGAATTTGAAAAGAGTGAAGGAATTTTGATTGGCTCTAATGAATGGTTACACTTGGAAATTCTTATTTGAAAAGTTTAGCTGGACAAAACCACATGGAAGCTTGCTAGTTCATTGTCTCAATGTACAATCTCATCTAATAAATTATTAGTTTTTATTATACCTAAGTATAAGAGATATTATGTTAATTTCATTAAAAAGTTGCTGGGGTGCCAGAGTGAAGTACAGTCTGTGTGCTGATTTTTGTTCACTAAGAGAAATAGGCTTATAAACTGAAGTCATTCGTGACAGAATCCTGGAGAATTATGAACCCCTCAGCAATCAGAGATAACATTATGATGACAAGAAGGCTAACAGGAGAAGAATCCAAAACTTGCTCTGGTGTACAATCAGTAGACTGCCCCTGAGCTCCCATCTCAAATACTCTCAGAATTAAAATAAATAAATATTTTGATTTCTTATCAAAGAATTTGATAATTGATGTTGCTACTCTACTCACACAACAAAAAGAACAGCAACGTAAATGGAAGAGGTCACATTTATAATTTACTGATTTTATTTTAAAAACAAAGAGATCACTGAAATCATTTTAGTGCCTTAATCTCTGTTATTATTAACATAGCCTTTAATATGGCTATACATACAATAAATAATAGAAAGTCCTACTTTCTGGTAAATAGGATGATGAGAAGATCCTGATAACATAATTTGTATTCCTATACGTAATGCCAAGGAACATACCTTCTTTATATGTTTGTTGGGGGTAATGACTGAGGTGATACATATCACCTTAGCAAACAAAGTAAAATCTCAACTATTTTTTCCCCATTTTTTTGCTTATTTCAAGAAAGTAATAATGAAAAAATTCAAAATAAAACAGTTCTTTATATTTATGTTTAGATTGTATACCATAAAGGATCTCTAATACCATAAAAGATCTCTAAAAGCATCAGAGGAATGTAAAAGACCATGAATTTTACCTACAGATGATAATTACTTCTACAAAATTTGAATAAGGATGCTAAGGGCTAGTTTATTTCTAACAATGAAGATGTGCACTATTCATTCAGAATGAGAGAGGAAGAGCAAATTATAGGAAAATCAGTTCAAATTGAAGTATATGCATTAGCAATATAGAAGACACAATTGCTATATAAAAGAACAAAAATTGAGAAGAAATTTGAATACAAGATTTTCTAAATTGGAGGGATGAATGTGATTGCTCTGTCTGGCAACAGTCTAATCTTTACAACTCTTTAACAGTAACATATGAAGGTTAGATTCAGATTCTTGTGATTCTATACAAAACTCTTTATCATCCACATGGTCATGTTTTATTACTTTTAAAGAACGTACTTTCATTTACTATATTTTGACTAACAAAAATACAAATCACCCCAGTTGTTTGCATAATTGCTGAGCTTCCAGTAATTGACTTGGAATTTTCAGGAAAATGCTGATTAGTTTAAAGGAGATTTTTAGTTTGTTTTTTTGCCTTAGTAGCCTCCCACATAAATCTCTATAAATACTTGTTGTTTGGGAAATAAAGCAACAAGAGTGAGTTATTGTATTAATTTTTCATTCTTATGAATAAAATATATTTATTACAAATACTGTAATTTAATGAAAAGAGGAACAATAATACAAAAAAAAGTTTATTAAGGCTACCTGAAAGCAGTGATACCTAAATGGATTAAATATAATCAATAAACATTGAGTTCAATTATTGATATATATCATAATCATTTGTATCATTTGTGTATCCTTTGTTTTCTGTTTATTCACTTTAATGTTTTCTCTTTCTCTCTTTTCAAAAGTTCTTTGAATTTCGTAGAATTCTTTTTTTTTTTTTTTTTTTTTTTTTTTTCGCTTTTTATTAGGGCTGCACCTACAGCAAATGGAGGTTCCCAGGCTAGGGGTCTAATTGGAGTTATAACTGCCAGCCTACGCCACAGCCATAGTAACACCAGATCCAAGCCGCGGCTACAACCTATACCACAGTTCGTGGAAAAGCCAGATGCTTAACCCACTGAGCAAGGTCAGGGATCAAAGCCCCAACCTCACAGTTCCTAGTCAGATTCATTCCCACTGCATCATGACAGGAACTCCAGAATTTGTTTTTAATGTATCTACTGTTTGTGGCCTATGAACTGGAGATTGTCACTTGCCATCTGCCTCTACATGGATTGAATCACAAGGCATTACAGCTGCTAACCCTCAATGCCCCCAAAAGGAACTCAGGATGGAGATTAGGAGTGAGGCACTCTCTGCTCTGGGAAAACTGGCAGACTAGGTCTTTAGATAGTTAGATATTTTCAGAAGATTTTATGAGTCCAATTCTCGTGTCTCCTTGTACCTAGAAAAGCACTAAAATCTTCCATAGTGACATCTGCTCCTCATGACCAGTAGTAACCTTCACAAGACTAGCAGCTCCCTTCTGTAAAATGTGTGCTTAGTTACATATACCTCCCCCTTCACCAAAATCACATACGACCTTCCCCCCCTACCTCTTTGGAAAGGTATTTCAGAGCTGTATGAAATGCTGCCTGCTGGGCTGCGGTCCTCATTTTGCCCCAAATAAAACTGAACTCTCAACTTTTAGGTTGTGCATATTTTTTGAAGTCAACAAGCCATATATCCTTACATATTTTTGTGATGTTCTAGACATGAAATGCATCTCTAAATTCTCATAGTCTACTGAGAAGTAATACTGTAGTACTACACACAAAATATAGAAAATTTTCAATCATAGATATATTCCCATCCTCTGGATTCCTTTTTTGTTATAGTTATCACACTTACTAAATCTATAATTGCTATATATCCATAAGACAATGTTATAATTTTAGCTTTTAGTGGCTATGTAGATTTTAATAAAAGAGAAAAGTTTGTCTTTCATCGGTATCTGGCTATCTGCCTTTTATTTGTCTGCCAAGAAAAATCAATACCCTTTTATTGATTTCAAAAAGATCTGAGTTTACCTCAGTATAATATTACTTGATATACAATAGTACATATGCCACAGGTATATAATAGAGTGATTCACAATTTTTAAAGTTACATTCCATTTATAGTTATTATAAAATATTTACTATAATCCCTGTGTTGCACACTATATCCTTGTAGCATGTTTTATACCCAATAGTTTGTATCTCTTAGTATAAACTATCTTGCCTCTCCCCCATTCCTCACTCCACTGATAACCACTATTTTGTTCTCTCTATCTACCTACTGAATATATCCCCTGGCATCATTTTTCTTCGGATTGAAAAACTTCCTTCAGGACAAGGGTAGATATGGTGACAAAATATATTCCTAGGTTACTTTATCAGAAACTATATTTATTTGATTTTCATTATAACAGGTTATTTTACCACATGTAGAATTCTGAGATTTTTTTTCTTTAGGCATTTTAAAGACTTTTTTGCATTGGGTCCTAGACTGCATGGTTTTTGATTACTACTTGTAGTTACTGAAAGATTATTCCTTTAATATGTCATTTATTTTCCCACTTGCTTTCAAGATTTTCTTTATCACTGTTTTCAAGAGTTTGTCTATGAGGTGCCTCGGTTTAATTCTCATTAATTTTGCCCGCCTTTGGGCTCAATTAGCTTCTCAAGTCTATATAATTATATATTTCACCAAATTTGGGACTTTTAGCCATTATATCAAACCTCTTTTCCTAATTCGTAAAATTCATAATCCATTCAAGTTTTTGCCACTATACCTGAAACCAGGATCAACTTTTATCTCCTTTTTATTTTATTTATTTATTTATTGCATTTTAGGTCTGCACCCATGAGATATGGAAGTTCCCGGGCTAGGAGTTGAATTGGAGCTACAGCTGCTGGCCACAGCCACAGTGGATCCAAGCAAAGTCTGTGACCTATACCATAGTTCACAGCAACAATGGATCCCCAACCCACTGAGCAAGACCAAGGATCAAATCTGCATCCTCATGGATACTAGCTAGATTTTTTTCTGCTGCACAAAACGAGGTCTCCTTATCTCCTTTTTAATCAATTCCATGTTATCTAGATTTCTTAGAATTTTTATATTGTGTTTGTTCTCCCCTATCCTCCCACTTCTCTCTTTCTCTTTACTAACTTTCTCCTATATCTTTAGGTGTTTACAAATTGCCTGATATATTGGAAGCATCCTATATTCACTGAATAGTTTAATCCCTCACTTTTACTATCTTAATTTTATCCTTAAAATTAGTATTTTAACCTGATCAATGTTTTCCATCCTATATTTTGCAATTAAAAATAATTTCAGCTAGCACCTTATTTCTTTTTTAACTATTTAAGCTTAAAATACAGCATACATGTATACATTTGCAACACACATTTTAGGTCTATAATGTGGTGATTTACTGCAAATTGAACAAGCTTATGAAACTCTTGCTTCAATGAAGAAATAATCAGCTGTATTCTAAAAACATCTTCTAAGTCTCTTCATAATTGCTGCTGCTTATTATAGATTTAAGGAAAAATACAGTTTTTTCTTCTTCCATTAAATGTCTCCTCTCTTTTCATTTGTGAGGTCTCTATCATTACTCTGACCAAATGTAATATGGCATCAATAAAGCTGGTGTCAGATTTTGGGCCCAGGACTTAAGGGAATTGAAGCTTATACTTCCTATCTTTTGGAAGACTTATACTTAAAAGCCAGCTACCACAAGAAAAGTTTCACTATCCTAAGCCAAGCACACTCTGAGAAATCAAAGCCATGTAAAAAGCCCCTAGAGAATGGATTAATGGGAGGAAGAATGGGTCAAGGAAATTGAGTGAAGTAGATCTTCCAATTAGAGCCAATCCTGCTGAGATCAGAGTTGAGCCACCCAGTCAAGCTGTTCCTGAACTCCTGACCCAGAAATTTATGAGAAATATAAGTAGCCTCTTAGAGTCACCATGTTTACTATGTAGCAATAGATATTAGCTTGAATAGATAACTGGAACACTACTGGTCCTTATTTCTCACTGTCCTAAATTCTAGCATCACAGCTTAGTCTGATCTGTTTTTGACTTTTATGAAATTTAATTACACAAATATGTGTGTGGGAATGGTTTATTTCACTCAGTTTAGCAAAGATATGTATCTGTGTGTGGAAGGGGGAGTTCTTTTTCATTGTTCTATATACAATGAAATACATGAATATACACACATTGTATGAATATATGATATTTACTGTCAATTCTCCTATGATGAACATTTTAGTTATACCACATTTGGATTTATTATGAATTATACTTCTATAAATATATTTATAAATGTCCTTTATTACCCCTTATATGGATTTCTATTGGTTATGAATAAGAGTGAAATTGCTAGGTTATAAGAAATTTACATTTTCAATTCCACTAAATATTAAACATTACTATAGATGTTGTACCAGTGTATACTCCTATCAGCTATGTTTGAGAATGCAAGTTACCCAAATCTTGCCAAAATTGAAGATTGTTAACTTGAAAACTATCTTATTCCAGTGGTATTTCACTGCTAACCAAATCGTTCTTCACAGACAACAAAAGAGAACATTTAACATTTTATATTTTTATTGGTTACTAAGACATTATCTTTTGCAAAGTGATTGCTATCCTACTTTTTCTATCCATTTTCTGCCTTTTAGGCAGGAATTCTTTTACATTGGAATTATTTCAAAAATGTATTAGATATAAGCTGGTATTGGTTATATGTGTTTTAAATATCTTTTCATGCCATAACTTTTTTTTTTGAAAATGTTCTTAATTTTAATATTGTAACTAAGCAAGACTCAATGGGGTCCTCCAGGGCACAAAAGCCTTTCTATGTCCCCAGTTTCTTATTTGCAGGATAAAGCTTTCAGCCTCCTAGACCTTCCTGAACACCAAAGAGCAGATTCAAACAGTTACTAACCAGGAAAGTAATGGGATGCAGAAACACTGGAGGAAAAATCTATAAACTATAGTGCAGGACTAAAGCAGGATCCTGGTAAGGGATATGCATATTATCTTTGAGCTTTTTCTACAGGAGCTAAGCCCCCCCACCCCACCCCAGCCAGGTTGAAGCTGCTAATTTCAGGCTGAGCACTAGATTCCTGAAACACCTCTGTTATCTCACCACCAAACAATCAGAAGAAAGTCACATACCCTGTAAACCTCACACCAAATTTTGCCTATAAAAGGTTTTCCTTTTATAGGGTTTTTTGAGTATAAGTCATTCTCCTTTCTTGGCCTTGCAATAAATCTTGCTCTGCTCCGAACTCCAATGTTTTAGTTTGTTTAGTCTCACTGCATATCTGGAACACAAACTTTTGTTCAGTTACAATTCATCAAACATTTCCAATCATGTTATGTTTAGTATTTTTGCATCCCATTTAAATATTTTTATAACATGAACGTAATGCTGTATCTTCACACATTTACGGTCCACTCATTTTATTTCTTTTTTGTTTCACATATAGATACAGACCATCTTAGTGTGTTTGTTTTTGTTGAGAAGCAAAAAGTCAACTTTTTCACATGGATATCCAACCTTTTATTGAACATTTATTGAACCAGAACCCATTATTGAAAAGAATGACTCTAACTTTTTTCTGCAAGGCTAGCTTGTTTTAAATAATGTAGCTATATGTACTTGGTTCTGCTTCAGGACTCTATTCTGTTTCATTGACCTATTTGTTTATCCTTGTGTCAATACCAATTCTCTGAACTACTTTAACTTTTATATATGTCTTAAGATCCAGCAGAGTACATTCAAAAACTGTGTACTTTTCCAAGATTGCCTTGGCTATATTTGTCTCTTGTATTTCCATATTCTTTTTAGAACCAACTTGTACATTTTCAAAAACACCTGCTGAGATTTTGATTGGGGTTATATCATCTTTATATATAAATATGTGGGGAAATATCAACTTTATAATACTGATGCTACAAATCAATAAAGAAGGTTGTATATCCGCATTTAGTGAGATATTCTCTACTCTCAGAAGCTTTTTATCTTACTGTGGAGAAATACAACCCAGTTTTTATTTATTTTTAATCATGTGATTCTGATGTGATCCAGATGTTTTATTTCCTATTTTTATGGCCCCACTTGTGACATATGGAAGTTTCCAGGCCAGGGACTGAAACTGAGCCACAGCTGTCAATGCTGGATCCTTTTTGGGGGGTTGAGGGGCTTTTTAGGGCCACACCTGTGGCATATGGAAGTTTCCAAGCTGGGGGTCGAATTGGAGGTACAGCTGCCAGCCTATGCCACAGGCACAGCCACGCAGGATCCAAGCTCAAGGCCTACATCTGCGAACTACACCACAGCTCAAGGCCACACTGGACCCTTAACCCACTGAGCAAGGCCAGGGATTGAACCCACATCCTCATGGATCCTTGTCAGGTTCCTTACTGCCGAGCTACAAAGCAAAATCCCTAATGCTGGATCCTTTAACTGTGCCAGGCTAGGGGTCCAATACATACCTCCACAGCAGCCCGAGCTGCTGTAGTCAGATTCTTAACTCACTGCACCACAGTGGGAACTCCTAAATATTATTTTTTTAAAACTTCACTTTTTAATGTTTACAGTTGCTTTATACAAATAAAAATTGAATCTGTATACTGGCCTTGCATCCAAAAAACTTACTAAATTCCCTTAAATTCTAACAGTTTAATTGTAATCTTACTAAATTAATTTTTTAATTAACAGGTAACAACCAATTGCTATGGACTCTACTGTCTCACTTGTCTACCACACTTATTTTTAATCCCTGTGCCACCATTCCAGTTGAAACCGCCTATATTTTTTCTCATTTGCTGTAATAGCCTCCCCATTCATATCCTACATTCTCTCCTATTCCATCTGGTTTTTCTGCAACATAGTAACCAGAATTATTCTTTCAAATTTCAAATCTGAATATCTCATTCTCATATAAACATTTTAGTGGCATCTATTACTTTTTTCACCTTAGCATATTTTCTTTCTTGGTTTTTCCACACACAAGCTCTCAGCCTGTTACATGGATTATGATGTTTCTGCCTTCCATGTCATGTAAGGTTATCACAATATATATATATAAGATGCCCAGTTAAATTTGAATTTGAGTCAAGCACAAAATATTCTTCATATATTATTTCATGGGCTATATGCTTGTATTTTTTTTAAAAAGTATTTGCTGATACCTAAAATTCTAATGAAATTAGGCATCATTTTCCCACTAAGTATGGCAATTCTACATACAAATAATCCTATGAAACCTAGTATCAAACCACCCGCTTGGAAACAATGATTAGTTCTGGAATAGACCTATGCCCTAAAATAGGACTGTTATGATCCTGAAGATTTTTCTTGGGCTATACAGAAGTATTTAGTTTTTAATCTGTGATTTCAATCGGGTGAATGATATTAGCTTTGGCTTTCTTGTGGACATCTTTGTCTTGTGAAAGAAAATAAAATAGAAAAAAAATGTTGACCAGAGAGATGGAAATAGGAAGAGAATAAGAAAAAGAGAAAGATTACTGATGGCTTCTGTTAGTCCCTGAGTGTAACTGTAGAAATAAAAACTAATCAAAGGAGAATAAGCAAAGGCTATTTTCCACCATCACCTGCATTTTGGCAGAGACGCAAAGGCAGGCAAAAGAGTGGAAGAACTTAGGAGAAAAGGCCGAAGCTTCAGGTTTTCCCTGATTGGAGCATGTTGAGAAGGGTAACCTGCAACTGGGCTCACTAAAAACAAGGTATCTTCTGTGATTGGTAAGAGGTACACATTTGGCTTTTTCTGGGTGACCCTAAATTGGAAGCAGGGACAACAATTTGGGAAGCTGCTAGTTATTCATCAAGTTCTGGCCACTTGGGTCTGATGATTATAAGAGTTACTGTTTTGCTTCCTGGATTGTCAGTAGAGATTGTAATCTGGTTTCCTATAAATATGATTTACAGCAGCTGGCTTCCTAGGCTGGTTACTATAGATAATGGGTTGGTTTCCTGGGCAGATTGCTGAAGGTTATGATCAGAGTTTCATTTATATATGTGGTCTGACTTCTGTCCATTTGTATATTCAGTCTTTCACAGTCATGCATGAATCATAGATTTTCAGCAATGAGAATCAAGAAATTCCCTGTTATGTCTAATCTAGTTTGAGGTGTGGATAAGTCAGTTGCCTCAAGAAAAATTCTTACAAACATGAACACGTTAGATGTTTTCTGCCCATTTTTCTTAAAAAAGAGACAAATTATTAACCTGGCTTACAGTACTCTAAATAACTGGCCTCTGTCTCCCCAGTCTATTGCAGCATCAATCTATTGGTAATTTAGAGACATTAAAGCACTATATTGGCTTTCTTCAATTCCTGTAATGAATGGAGTTATTTTTCTTTCTCAGGGATTTTGTCCCCACATTGTTTCCTCCTGGATTGTTTTACACGTGCCATCTTTCCTGCCATAATTCACCACTATTAGTTGAAACATAACCTTTATGCATTCCTGATCCCTCAAAACAACTCTTCTTCAGGGAGCTTTTTACAATTTTAAGACAACTTCAGATTCCTATTATACACTGTTTTATAAACCAGAACTTGTTTATTAAATACCACACTTGTAATTATTGTAATACTGTTTAACATAGCATTAAATATCTATCCATCCTGTGGGCCTAAACTTTTGGTTAACTGCTTAACCCTCCACATAATGTCCCCAAACATAACAATCAAAATATATTCACTGAATGAAGATTTTACATATAATTTTTAAGTAAACAGATACAATTATATCATAGCAGGTATAATTATAATTAAATACAAATTTAATCAGACTAATAGCTGTAAAACACATTTTTCTAACATAATAACATTAAAATTACAATATGAAAAGTTGTATTAGAAATATGAAAGGGTATTTAACACAGAATTGAAGCATTTTCTGACTTTGGCCTCTCTATAATGAGTTCATGGTATCACTCTATAATAAATCATCCAGAGCTATACTTATCTGTCTAACAGTATAACAAAGCCACACATTGTTTTTCATATGTACATATTTACTTTTAAGCTGAAACATCACTTCAGATTATCAAATACGTTGTAATAACTTCCTAGGCCCAAGATTGTGCTGCTGCTACCCAGAGGGCCACATTGGCAAACCGAAAATTACATGACTTTCACACCCCTATAAATGCTCCACTTAACCAGAAAAACAGTATTGCTAGTTAGTCAATCTCCAAACACCAAGCCAGCTCTCCACATTTTCAACCCAAACAAGGTTGACTATTGGCTCCGGCCAATCAAATATTTTTATTTTTCTCTTCCCTGTTCTTTTTTGTTTGTTTTGTCTTTCCTAGGGCTGCACCCACAGCATATGGAGATTCCCAGGCTAGGGGTCTAATTGGAGCTGTAGCTGCTGGCCTACACCAGAGCCACAGCAACTCGGGATCCAAGCTGCATCAATGACCTACACCACAGCCCACAGCAATGCTGGAGCCCTAATCCATTGAGCAAGGCCAGGGATCGAACTGGCAACCTCATGGTTCCTAGTCAGATTTGTTAACCACTGAGCCAAGATGGGAACTCCTCTTCCCTGTACTTTACTCTTCATCCTTTAAAAACTTCCTGCTCTCTGCTCACTTTGCACTTTTTTGAAACTGTCCACTTCATAAAGGGTTAAATAAACATTGTTTGTATCACCTGAATTGCTTTCTTTAATCATCTTTTAACAGTTTTTGGCAACAAGGAATGGGATGCAAAGCTAAGTGCTAACAGTAGGCCAAGAACACACATAGGCTAGGAGCTCTGTGAAGCCTGAGTTCACTCTTTGTCTCCTCATTAAGGAGTACCCAAGGCAAGTCACTCTCATAGTTGAGGTCTACTCCCTTGCATGAAACTCTCCAATTCAAACACACTTTATTTAAATACATATATACATTATATATGCTGTACCCCAAAAGGTTCTGGGGCCTCAGAAAGGTTATGGCATAGTTGTGTTGGGAGTCCACAAGGGGTGGCAGTCATTAGGGGACTCACAAAGCCTCAAGGTCAACCCATAGCATGAATTACTTAGGGGTTTGGGAAAATAAATTATGATAAGAAATTCAGATAGCGTGATCATCAAAATTAAAATCTAAGTAAGCCCAAATCAGACTATTAAAAGCCACTAGGGTATTTGTCACTATAAAGAAATATTTTTGTGAAAGGAATAATAGATCTATTGCTAATGGGATCTTGGAAGCCAAAGCCCCAAAATTGGTGAGTACACACAAAAAGCTGTTAGAGCAATTGCCACCTAATTCTGAGACTCCCATGCTGACCATAAGTTGGTCACAGAAGGGGTTAATTGGACAGTAATTCACCTGCCCATCTCAAGAAAATTTTCAGGCAATGAGGTACACTATAAAATATCACAAAATCCTCTATTCTGTAGCACATTTCTCTTTGGTAATAATTTGGCTCCAAGAGACCCAAGCTTGAGCTAAAGAAATGGGATCTTCACGTTTTAAAGAATTGAGCACACCAGCTTCTGGCACACCTGCTTATTTTATGGCTAAAAACTGTAGTCCCAGAAGCTGTATCTACATAAATGACAAACCTCAAATTACAATAGTTATTATGGAAAACATTCCTATTAGATACAATCATTCGCTTAAAAAGCACACTTGAAAGCAAAGTTTCCCAAATCGAACAAACTGAAGAGAACCTCTATTTTTTTGTTTTTTTCATTTTCAGCTGTACCCCCCTGCATATAGCATATGAAAGTTCTCTGGACAAGGGATTGACTCTGAGATGCATCTGCGGTAAATGTCACAGCTGCAGTAATGCCGGATCCTTAACCCACCTCACCAGGCCAGGAATCCAACTAGCAACAACATAGAGACAAGCCAGATCGTTAATTCAGCGTACCACAGCAGCAACTCCTTGGAACATCTGTTTTAACTGGCACCCTGAAGCTTCCCTAAGGCTTCAAGATTCCAAAATAGCCTCATTAAAAGATTCATTAGAAAAGGCTAATAAAAATTAAAGACACAAGAAGTACCCAAAACAAAACAATGTAAGACTGATGTGACTCCTACTACTCCTCTCTGTTCTCTTGACCTGATTACTCACAGTCACTAATCCTCCATAAGAACTGCCTTTCCATTTTGAGGAGACTGCAAACCCCTAAGCAAAAGTCCACCAATTCTGGAGTTCCCTGGTGACCTAGCAATTAAAGATTTGGCATTTGTCACTGCTGTGCTCGGGTTTGATTCCTGGCCCAGGAACTTCCGCATGCCGCAGACGCAGCCAAAGAAAAAAAAAAAAAGTCCATCAAATCAGTAGTCTTAAAACTGCAACAACTCCAAGGCCAGTAACCTAATGCCAACACCTTGGGCTTCCCGGGTGCACACTCCTAAGGGTCTGTCATCAAAACACTGGCCCAGAAATGTGTGTTTCATTTGCAATCAACCAGAACATTGAAAAATATGTAGTCTTAGGAGGTTCTGTCAAAATCTTTCTCATCAATTTGATCACCCTGTATCTATTCTCAAGGATGGCCCCCGTTTGGGCCCTCCAAGGGCTCACAGATTCAAAGGGAATTCTCCAATGAACTGTTCCCACTTGTTCTCTTACATAGCCAAGGTGTAACTAAAAATTAATGGAAATAAACGAGTGAAAAGAGTCAGAGCTTACCAGAGTCAGCTCTCCCAGAGCTTGATGTTGCCCTGTTGAGAGAGGCAGGTGAAATGTAACGTTGTCCTTTTCTTTCCAAACCCAGACTCTCGTGACTATGATTTTTGGGTGCCTGCAAGTTGTTGATCCTCCTTCTCCCAGGGAAAACTATTTTCTTCTTGTTTGTCTCACTTGTATCTTAGAAACTTTGCCTGACTTCCCGCCTACCTACAAACACAAGTGTTTGGTTCGTGCTGGCAGCTCTACCGTCTGGCTAGAGACTTGAAAACATGGCCGAACAGAAATCTGGGTTGCTTGGGGACAGCTGTGTCCACTTTCAGCTTGAGCTTCTTAAGGCTGGTGGGGGGGCGGGGAGGTGGCCAATGATTCCTACAGCTGGGCATCATTCGCCAATGTCCAAGCCATGACCTTTTAATGTCAGAGGGCCAAAAACTCCACTCTAGAACATAGAAACTATTTTCTGAACCTGTGCTTATGAAGAAGCACATGGCTTAGCTGCACGTGCGGGCATACTGATAATTGCTTCACCTTTTTCTTAGCTCTAAACACCTTTCCCCATGATCCCCATGCCTCAGCTTTATCTTATAAATACCCCTCACCTCTAGGGAGGTGCATTTGAGATTTGTTCTCCATCTTCGCCTTTGACTGCCTCATAAATAAAACTTTTCTCTGCTGCAAACCTAGATGTCTCAGGGTTTTGACTTGCACATTGTTGGACAAAAGATCCAGGTTCTGCAATAATAACAGTGCAGTTGGATGTTTGGTCACGCCTTGATACCATTCAGGTTGCAACCTGATTCTATGAGGAATTAAAAACACTTTCCTGTGAAAAGTGAGGAAAAGCTGTACAACTTGTCTTACAAATTAAGTCCTTTACAAGAACAGAGAAAACCCATCTTTTTTCCTCAACTTCCAAACCGCCACAATTCCTCTCAAAAGGCTAGCAGGTATTGTAAAAATTCTGGCCTTAGGAAACAGAAGTCCTTCTTGCTGAAGTTGTACTCTTTCTCTGTGCTTTTGAGATGTAAGTGTTCTACCTGGGCTTCTCTAGAAACTCTACTAATTCTTTTTTGTTTTCTTTTTAGAGCCGCAAGTAGGCCAGGGGTAAAATCAGGGTTGTAGTTAGTAGCCTGCTCTACAGCCACAGCCATGCCAGATCCAAGTCACATCTGCAAATTATAGTGGCTTTCAGCAATGCCAGATCCTTAACCTACTGAGCAAGGCCCAGGATTGAACGCACATCCTCATGGATACCATCAGGTTCTTAACCCACTGAGCCACAATGGGAATTGCAGAAACCCTGGTAATTCTTATCAAAAGAAACAAAAGGGAGTATATAAATGTATGATTGAGTCGCTATGTTGTACAGCAGAAATTGACGCAATGCTGTAAATCAAGTATACTCTAAAAAGAAAGAAAGAAAAAAAGAAAAGGTAGGATTAGGTTGGGGGTATTTGGAAACTATGCAAAGGAAAAAAATCTTACGTCTTCTCCACTGATATCAGTAAAAATTTAAGACACCTGAGTAAACACAATTTGGACCCAACTATTCTTTCATATACTAGTGAGTTTTGCCATATCGTACCTATCTCATGACTAAATTTGAAAACAAAAGCAAAAGATCTCTGTTTTTCTGTTTATGTATGTCTATGTATATATGCATTGATGTATAATTTTTTTTCTGCCAACAGATAGTATTGACAAAATTAATTTTTACAAAGCTATATTTAATTGGCTTAAAGTTAAGTGTTTATATAAATTAAGCATAGTCTTAGAAATAATACAAAAACTATCCCAAATGTTTTTCAAGTTCACATGATCTAGAATAATCTTCAGTAAATAAAAGTTTGCATAAATTTGTTGGTTTATTTAAAATGGGCAATTACATGATGTTTTCTTGTGGTCCATTGGGTTAAGGATCTTGGGTTGTCACTGCAGAAGTTTGGGGTGCTGCTGTCTCAGGTTTGATCCCACATGCCATGGGAACGGCCAAAAAAAAAAAAAAAATTAAAACAGCCGTGTCTTTAGAGTTATCAGCACTAAAAGTAATGCAGAGATACAAATTTTATGCTACCTAGGTTTACTAAAAGTTAAATAAGGTCAACTATCTCTGTTGTAATATTTGTTAGCAAGAAAAATAAGATGATAGCTAACTAATTTTCATGAATAATCTAAACATAATTGTTAAGAACAAGTAAGTTAAATACATATAAGTAAAAGTTTATACGTGAATTTTCAACAATAATTACACTTTACGGTAGGTCTACTTAAAAATAACTTCCAAGATCTTTTTGATAATTTAAAGCCTTAAAGTTACACTGAGATAAATTACATGATGGATATTCACTGAATATCCAGATCATTTCCAAAAGCTGAAATACTGGAACATTAACTACTGAACATAGTTTTATTCACTTTTGGCTTTTTTTTAACCAGAAACTAAACTTATTTGGGTTTATTAGCAAAAATATTTAATGTCACATTTCTAAAATTTGTCACTAAAATTCAATAATTCAAGTCTTTACTATTACATTATGAAGGGAAAATGAACAGAGAAAGAAAGAAAAAGAGACCTATAGTTTTCTAAAAAATTACTTTGAATTATAATTTTCACAGAGCTAGACAGTATATCTATGCAAGTGGAAGAAGATAATATGGATTGTACTTATGCAATTTCTTGTCTGTTATTTAATTCTTTGGTTTTAGACTTATTCTATTGTATGAATATAATTATAAATAATAAACATAATAATTTTCATTAATAACTTAGAGAAATTGGTGACAAAGTGAGAAAGATATATAATTTTATTATTTTATATATATATTTTTGTATACAACAGGGGAAACCTATTTATTTGAATTGGAACTTGCACTGACCTTGACTCTTAAGAAATTATGTCCTGTCAAAAGGCAAAACACAATTGTTGCTTCTTGAATTTCCTAGCTGTTATCCTTTACCATAGTTAAAGTAGTTCATTAGCTAATTGACACAGAGACCAAATTAATAGCAACAATTTTAATTTATACGAAGCTATAGACGTCTCTTGATAAATTTCTTTCGATGAGTTTAAAAAAAAAAATGTACTTGACATTTTGCCACACAAAAGTTAATTGCTCTCCAGTTCCAATTAGAATGACACATAATTTGAATTGAGAGCTTAATATGTTGTTCTAAAGAAGGAAAAAAAAAAGACATATAACCTGGGGTGACTATGATTTAGTAGTTCATTGCCACAATTCACACAGAGAGCAATAAAACTAGAAATTTCCTGCCCGATGATGACTAGAGATGTCATTCAGGGTAAATTATTAATTTCTTTTGATGCCAAAGTTCAAGAAGCACCATGTGTTCTAATGTTGACTAATATTAGCTTTGGGGGAAATTTCCTAATTAAAGGCTCATGACAGTGAGCCTCAACATTTAGCAATAATAATAGTGAAAACTGAGAGAGAAGAGGAAAATCCATACAAAGTAAAATAAAATATAAAATGACATTCCATTATATTTCAGACTGGCTTTTTTTAAGAAAATGAATCTTACCTTAGTTTAGCTAATTACAACATATATTGAAAGACAGTAACACAATGAGCAAGAGCTATAGGAGTCTAGGAAAAGGGAGATCAAAGTCGACTGAAGCAAGCTGTGAGGAAATAGTAGGCTCAAACTAGACATTAAAAGATTTTTTAAAAGGCAAAAATAAAGACTTTCTGAATGAAAATGGACAATGAAGGAAAATCATAGCAGACTGACCCTGAATGACAATTATAAAAATTAACTACATCAAGAAAACTTTATAACTTTTAGAACTGAGTTTTTATCTTCACAACAAAAAGTGATAACACTTTATTCAAATTTTATCTATTAAAAATATATTTTAGGTTTTTTTTCACTTCCTCTCCTCACATAAATGTCCATAAGCAATATTAAGTAAGATAACTAGTAGAATAAAAGGATGAAGAGATTCAGGAAAAAAGGGACCCACAGATAGGGCTCCTAGAGTTTGACAGGAGCAAAAAAGACAGATTAGGCAGTCCTAGAAATCTCCAGGATATAGGCTCAGCTGCCTGTGGGGCAGAGGCTGACACTAGGAGAAAAGAAGCCCCATCTCCCTAGTTTGCTTTTTGAGGAATAATGGCAGCACTCTTTTCATCCAACCCACAGCAAAGAGTACTGATCTTCAGTCAGCAAAGAAGCTAGGAAGTGTCCCAAAGACTTTCCCCCGGGGAATGACTATCACATTTCTAGTAGAGAGCATATAGGTGATAGACTGGGACAAATCCTATTGGGTAAAACTACTACCAAGGACAAGCATAGAGTCAAGGTACGCTGGATGAAGTAAGGGCAGCTCCACAGTCAACAGAAACTGGAGATGAAATTGCACAATGGGCAGAGTGAGCTAGAAGCAGAGTGGTGGGCAAGCAGGCACATGTCTTTAATGAGAGGATTCAGACTGCTGACTGTTCAATCTTTCTCACATCCACCCTGGTGCAACCCATCTACATGCCTGTAATGAAAACCCAAAAGGGCAATACTAAATAAAGTGGTGCCATCCTAAGTTCCACCAGCTCAGAGCAATGAGGCAAATTTGCCACTGCTGTCTGCACTGTGCAAATTCTTATAAAGTTTAATTCTACTTTTAATTTTTTTAAAAAAATATATTTCAATTAATTTTATCTGACGAATAAGGCAATTAATCTGAGAAAAGGATGATCTACTTGATATGTACGTAGCAAGTATAACTTCTATTTCATAAAAAGTAGATTATTACATCTCAAGAAAATGTGGTGTTTTTTTGGTTGTTGAGTTGTATGAGTTGTTTGTATATTTTGGAGATTAAGCCTTTATTGGGTGCATCATTTGCAGCTATTTTCTCCGGTTCCACAAATTGTCTTTTTTTTTTTTTTTTTCCTATGGTTTCCTTTCCTGTGCAAAAGCTTCTAAGTTTGATTAGGTCTCATCAGTTTATTTTTGTTTTTATTTCTATTGCCTTGGGAGACTGACCTAAGAAAATATTTGTGTGGTTGATATCAGCTAATGTTCTGAATATGTTTTCTTCTAGGAGTTTTATGGTGTCAGTCTTATGTTTAAATTTTTAAGCCATTTTGAGTTTATTTTTGTGTATGGTGTGAAGATGTGTTCTAATTTCATTGATTTATATGTAGCTGTTCAGTTTTCCCCTCACCACTTGCCAAAGAGACTTTTTCTCATTTTTTTTCTTGCCTCATTTGTCTAAGATTAATTGACCTTAGTTGTCTGGGTTTATTTCAGGGCTCTCTATTCTGTTCCATTTATCTGTACGTCTGTTTTTGTTTGAGTACCACACTGTTATGATTACTGTAGCTTTGCAATATTGTCTAAGTCTGAAAGAGTTATGCCTCCTCCTTTTTTTTTTCCTCAGATTGCTTTGGCAAACCTGGGTCTTTTATGGTTCCATATAAATTTTTGTATTACCTGTTCTAACTCTGTGAAAAATATCATGAGTAACTGGATAAGGATGACATTAAATCTGTAGATTGCTCTGCATAGTATGGCCATTTTAACAATATTAATTTTTCCAATCCAGAAGCATGGGATAGTTTCCCATTTCTTTGAATCCTCTTTAATCTCCTTTATTAATGTATTATATTTCTCAGAGTGTTAGTGTTTCACCTACTTGGCCACATTTATTCCCAGTTTTTTTTTTTTTTTTTTTCTTTTTTTTTGCTATTTCTTGGGCCACTCCCACGGCATATGGAGGTTCCCAGGCTAGGGGTCAAATCGGAGCTGTAGCCACCGGCCTACGCCAGAGCCACAGCAACTCGGGATCCGAGCCGTGTCTGCAACCTACACCACAGCTCACAGCAACGCCGGATCGTTATCCCACTGAGCAAGGGCAGGGATCGAATCTGCAACCTCAGGGTTCCTAGTCAGATTCGTTAACCACTGCGCCACGACTGGAACTCCTATTTTATTTTTTGATGTGATTTTTGAAGGTATTTTTGTATTCCTTTTCAATATTTCTTTATTAGTATACATAAATGCAACCATTTTCTGAACGTTAATCTTGTATCCTACTACTTCACTGAATTTATTAGATTGAGGAGTTTTTATGTGGAATCCTTAGGGTTTTCTATTTAAAGTATCATGTCGTCTACATATAGTGATGATTGTACTTCATCCCTTCCAATTTGGATATCTTTTATTTTTTTTCTTTGATTGCTGTGGTTAGGACTTCTGATACTATATTGAATAAAAGCAGTGAGAGTGGGCATTCTTGTCTTGTTACAGATTTTAGCAGGAAGTTTTTCAGCTTTCTCCATTGACTGTTATAGTGGCTATGGGTTTGTCAGAAGTGGCATTTAATATGTTGAGATATGTTTGCTCTATACTCATTTTGGTAAGAGTTTTTATCACGAATGGATGTTGAATTTTGTAAAATCCGTTTTTCTGCATTTTTGAGATAAGCATTTAATACAATATTAAAAGGTCATATGCTTAAAAACATTACATTTTCAAATTATGTCATGTTCCTTTTGGAGTAACTGTCCATGAGAAAATTATTGAGCTAATCATCTTAAAAGGAAATTTAAGAAATGAATTAAACTTTTTGCAAAAATTTAGAAATATGCTTATTTGTACATTTGAACTATTTTAGAAAATGAACTTATACAAAAGGAAGGTGAACATTATCAAACATGAAGAATTTATGAGTTCAGTAGAGTTCCCATCATGGTGCAGCAGAAACGAATCCGACTAGGAACCACAAGGTTGCAGGTTTGATCCCTGCCCTCAGCATGGTGGGTTAAGGATCTGGCATTGCTGTGAGCTGTGGTGTAGGTCACAGACGCAGCTCGGATCTGGTGTTGCTGTTGCTGTGGCATAGGCCAGCGGCTACAGCTCCAATTAGATCCCTAGCCTGGAAACCTCCATATGCCATGGGTATGGCCCTCAAAAAAAAGACAAAAGACAAAAAAAAAAAAAAAAGTATGAGTTCAATAATTACTGAGAAATGGCATCAATAAATAGGCCATCTTCTAAATTATTGCTGGTATTTTTATTTAGATTGTACTAATAAATTACACTTTGGACCTGAAAATCACATTTCAGAGAAATGCACAAAAACAATTATGCTCAAACATTTTTCTGTCATATATTTTTCCATTTGTAAGCTTTAGTTCAAAAGGAAAATATTGGCTGCTGTTAAATTTAATCATATTCAAGTCAGTTCTAAGGCGCTATAATCTTCTAATAAGGTTATAATTCCTCTAGAAATATATGATGGGAATTTCTAATTGGTTAATTTTCTCTCTACTCTCAAAAAGAAGATAATATTATAATATTGGCAAAAATACAAATCATTCATAAATATTAAATATAAAGCATGGTGAAGAAAGAAGCATGAAAAATAATTTTAATGCACAGTTTATAAATATTCTTCAAGTGTTTGAATTAGTATTCCACTATGGTATTATTTCCAAAAAAGTATAACACTTTTAAGGACACAATTTATTTTAATTGTGTGCTCTCAAATGCTAAATGTGCAATCAAAATGCCCTTAATTTGTCTTATTTGTATCTTTCTTTTAACTCTGGCAATTCTTTAAGTTAAAGCAAACACGCACAGACATACCACTTAAAATGTCAGCCTTTAATTATTTTCTTGATTTTAAATAGTCAAATTCTGAAGTAACCAATAATGATGACACTGATTTATTAAAATAGAAAAACAATATACAAATATACCCTACATGTATTTTAAGGTTAAGACACAGTCAGCATCAACCTTGTTCAATGCTACTCTTCAAAGCCAACCTGAAATAAGTGCCAAGTACTAACATGTACAGAAGGAATATATAGAAAGAAATCCTTTTTCTTTCTTGATGTCTGGCACTTTACGTATTAGCATTAAACATAATCACATTAGCTAGAGAAACTAACATTGCCATAGAAAAATTCAGCTCTCTATTTGAGATTTATATACATACATATACATATATATTTATTTATACATATATGTGTGTCTCAATAAGTTATTAAATTATTATTCCTAGGTTAAAGAAGAAATTTTCAAACTGTGCTATTACTATATCTAATTAATGAGAGGAGAGAAAGGAAAGTGGAAGAGAAAGGAGAGGGAAAATATCAGAATACATCTTAGAAAGAGATTAGCTTGTGAATGGATGAGTATGCTTGTGTGTGTATGTGCGTGCGCGTGCGCGCACGCGCACGAACGAGAGAAATTGGTGTTTTTTTTAATTTAGTTTTTGCTTTGTTTTATTTTCTAATGTAAGTCTTGGTGAAAACATTTTGAAATCCAGTGGTTTAAAGTGGCTTAAAAAGAGTAATTACAGAAATTTCTCAGGGATTGTTTGTCAGGGATTTTGTTTGCTTATATAATATTCCTCTCTAGAGAGGTCCTTCTTAAAAGAACGTAGACAAATATGTGCCCAGATCGGCGAAGAGGACAATTTATTTGAAATAGGCAATAAATTTGGTGACCTGTCAAAGGATTTCCACCATTTTGTGTCTGTGATTCTAATTCTACTTTATATTAGAAAAGTAACTTATACTCAGAGAATTAAATGCTTAAACTTAAGTCCTCCTGGCAGAGAAATCAAGAAAATTTGGCTTTTTTGCCTTCAGTATAAAATGATAAGGGCTGGAATACACATTAACACTAGAGGGAAAAATCTCACATTTGTGAGTGTGTCTGGATCCCAATGGTCCCATTTCAGCCAAATGTCACCACAGTAAAACTACTCTGGAAAGACATTTGAAGTGAGGAGTAAAGAGCTCTGCTATTTGAAATGATTTAATTCTTGTGCAGGTGCATAGCTCTGGGTTTTATCTTTTCTTTATAACATGTAATCATTTGGTGAAAATTCTTTAATCACCTCAAATGTAAGCTTTATCAGTAGGGATATAAGGCTGTAATAGACCTCCTCCACCTAAGAAAATCTATGAATATATTCTTCTACTCTCTGGTTGAGAATGATCTAGGTATTGAGAATTCTTATCAATATTTTAGCTCATCTCGTGGGAAATCATTAATGTTTGGCAACTCTTAAATATTATATTTTATAATTTAAAATATTTTTGATGTTTAAAGAACAAAATAATCCTGCAGACATATGCTCAAGCAGGTAAACAGATGATTTGAAGTGATGAAATTCTTATGAGCAATTAATTAATTAAACACCGGAACATGAAATAGATACAAAGAAAAGTAACAGAACATAAAGAATATATGAAGCTAAAAAATATGTGCTAAAAATCAAATCCTAGTTAGCCTGGTATGGTTAAATCAATAGCAGCCATGTAAACAATCAGATCTCTTCCAAACCAATCAAATAATGCTTAGTATATTTAGAAGAATCCGAGAGGAATGACTGGATCACACACTTGTGAGAGAGCATTCTCCATTAAGGTTTAGTTTTAAATACGACAGTACTGAGAATTTTAAGAACACTGCTTTACAGTCTGATTGTTCAAAATGCAGATTATAAATACATTAACTGTTGCTTATAGGGGAGTTAAATGATAGGTCTAAAAATGTTTACATCAAAGCTATTGACATAAAGTGACAGTTTGAGGCTCAGCTATACTCCTAAAATTATTTCTATTGCAGATATTCCAATCCCTAGCCATTTAATCCCTCATGAAATCAACACATAACACAGTATTCCTTGAGTTGTTAGTGGTATTCCCTTTCTTTGAGAAATCACTCTTCAGACATATGACAATTACTATCAACCAGAGACAATTAGAAAATTGTCCATGTTCTGTTGATTTCCATGTTCTACATAAATTAAAAATACTTAGGAATATCTACATGGAAACTGAATTAAAAGCATTCATCAAAGAAACTGAAGAGTAAAACTTGTTTTCATAAGACTTATCCCTAGATTACAATTTTTGATAAAAGTTACTACCATGGATGCAATTCTGGGAGTTTAGAAGTGTATGATTGATTTTTGTGTGCAATATGGGAAATAGAAAAAAAAAGGCTGAAAATTTAGATAAATGGAAAGATTTTTTTACTTGAAAGTTACAGAAAGTTTCTTTTTTCCAGTCCGTGAAGATATTTAAACTCTATTTTCTTTAATTTTTTTTTTTTTTTTTTTTTTTTTTTTTTTTGGCCTCTCAACATGTGGTTTCACAGTATGCTTGTTAGAGTGGAAACATGTCTTTGATAAACATTTTCAGGGGTGTGAGAGAAGTCTTTAATTAAGAACCAAATACAAACAGGCTGCCTGTCAATATTTGAGGTGCACTATTCAGAAACAGCTCATAATTAGTCCCCTAGAGAACAGGAAGCATTATACCATTCTTTTCCAGGAACATTATACTCACCTAATTTTGTCTGTCCACTTGCAATATTTTTATTATTTTGCACTGTAGAGCACTAAACTTTTAACATTTTCACATGTTTTTAATCCTTTGCCTTTTGCCTTTTCCCTCTTCATTCCAAGTGTCCTGTGAACAAATTGACAATCCTCTCAAATTAGTAAATTAACATTTACCTAGTTTCCTGGATTAAAAGGAAAGCTGATGAGCCTCAGCATAAATACTCATATATTTTCCTTACAATTCTTGGTCACATTTAATATGATTTAACAATGCAAATCTTTGTTAAAGGTACACACGAATGTATGTCCAAAAGGGAGCAATTCTCCATTTTAAAGCACTTTATACGAGGAATTCAAAAAGCTGAACCACATAGGATAAATGTATTAGTTAACCGGTGTATTTTGAATCCAGTAAGTGTTTTAAAATTGCAAGGGTGTCCCAGCCAGGATAATACTTGAAAATGTTATTGCTTCAGGGAACACTATAAATGCTGATGACCGAGCCCTGCAACTCTTTAAACCATTACTCTGCTGCTGTTTCGTTCAGCAAAGCATTCAAAGTATGTTTCTATTAGTCCAATTCCACATATGCTTACATTATATGCTTGTGGATGTTGACTGGGATAACTCTTCTGTGATTAACACATTTCTGTGCTAAGACAATAAACCAAAAGCCATCAAGGAGCTGTTCGATACATATGCGAATAAGTCACTTACCTTGTGCTCATCTCCCACACCCATATTACTTATCATTCTCTCTCAAATGTCTAGTGTATTTACCATGGGAGTCATTTTTGTGAGATGGAAAATAAACTGATGAGAAAACTTCTACTTAAATACACCCGGTAGAGATTTGCTTTCCATTTTCTAGTTACAAAATCCAACGAACTTTCTTCTGTTCTAATTTTGAACTCTGTAAAGTGTTATTTCCAGGAAATAATTTCCACTTCCAGCTAATAATTTTCCTCTCTCTTTTTCTTCTTCTTTATCTCTCTTTTATTTGGCTAATGAAGCTCTCAGACTCTTCCTGTTTTCTTCTTTCAGCCTAACTGACTTGGGTGTGTATGGTTGGAGTCCATGGGCATCTTTTATTGGTGTATCTTATGTCAGCATCTCACTTTCCCACATGGTTGATTTTTATCTCAGTGCATCTCACTTCCTCACATTCATCATCAGCCTTAGAATATCTCCTAAATTCTCAAATCTCCTGTCTAACATCATTTAATAGCATCTTATTATATTGGGAGAAATCTGAGTCATCTTTATATTTCATTTACTTTGTCCTCTATGGAAATTATTAGCTGCCTTTTGCATAGTTCACCTTTTTAAAATGGTGCCTGTGTTTTGTCTTCTGTATCCATTCCACTACCTTCCTCAGTCAAGTGGACAGTTGTTATTTTTATTATATTGGTTCTATATAGGCAGAAATCATATCATATCTCACTTTAAATACATACAGATATAAATAAGACATCCTGTCCCCCATTTCCATTTCATGAACACACTTAGTCTGCTGGATGAAGAAAAAATTCCCCTAAGGCACAAACCTAATCTCCCCAAAATACTAATATAAAAACCAGTATCTAATCTTTGTATTAATCTCCATATTTGAAATTCCATTTTCTTAATAACTTAAATAATTTCACTCCTATTTTCTACTTCTATCATATATTTTTAACATGCAGTGCAGCATTTGATTCTATAAGGCTATTTATTATCCAGCTCTCTCTTCTGATGTTTCACTCTTAATCTCCTCAGTTGTGTTTGCTGTCTTATATTCCTCTAATCCTGACTTATTAGACACTTGACAAACGTGATTAATTTTCTCTTCACTTACCCATTATATAGTAATTTCTTATTTATCAATACTCAACTCAAAAATTTAAATCTATTTTTTCTTTCTTTTCTAAGAGAATGATAGAAGTTATCTTAACACTTTAGTATTCTCTTCGCTAAAATGCAGAAAATAAGTGACTTCAAGTATTGTTGTGAAGATTAGAGGCAATTTATTATAAAATACTTAGCAAAATGCCTGGCTCAGAGAAAGTGCTCAATAAGTGCTTGTTTTTTGTATTTGTATTTGGGTTTTTTTAGGAAGCTCTTCTACTTTGGAAATCACTCACAGTTTTCTTGCCATTTTGAAGCAAATTTAATAATATACGTACATGAGAAAAGATTCCACTTTAACAGCTGTCTTCATTTTAAGCACAACTCATTGCAAAAGATCATGAATAATATTGCTAGTCAGAAAGCAGTATGTAAATGCTGTTGTATGCATTCCACAGTGCCAGAATGATATTTATGTATTCAGTGTTGAGAAGACAGCTGTGAATATTGCTGAAAGAATCCTCTTGAAGTTAATGTTTTCTTTCAAGGCAAGTTAATCATGCCCAAAACCTAAGTATCTTTAAAATATACTTTTTAAGGAAACATTTGCTATTTTGAATGCAAGAGCCAATGTACCTTATGCTTTTTACTTTTTTTATTTTTATAGAATTCATTATATACTTTATCACATTTTTTTTTTAATTGGGACATTTGGTTGCATAAACTACCAGAAGCTTTAAAATGAAGAGTTTCAAAAATAGAAAGAAGACTGTTATCATAAACAATAGTTATTGTGATTCAATTTCTAAATTCATCTCACTTGATTGGGATAATGTATCTTCCTTCTTATTCCTTTCAGGACAAAATAACTCTTCATTCCTAAATCACTTAATTTGACTTTCAAAACACAGTGGTGAATTCCTCTTTTGGTTTTCAAATTCTAGGAATCATCCAAAAAAGAAAAAACAACAACAAAGATGCATTCTTAGAATTTATAAATGAAATTGTTTTGGAACAATATTGCTTGAAATGTAAACTGATCATTTTGATTTACCTTTTATAAGAGGGACAGGTTTCATCATGATAATTTGATATACCTTGATATATATTTTGAAATAATGATTTAAGTCAGTATCCTTACTAGAATTAACATATATTTCAAGGTAATATTTTAAATTATATAAAAATGTGAATAACTTTTGTCTCTTGAAGGTAGGCTGGATGGACTTTTTAGTTCAATTTTTAGCATTTTTAAAGACACTGAAATTACAGAGCTTGTTGTGATTATTCATTTCGAGGTTATATATTTGAAGAAAGGGAGAGGAGAAATCTAATTAAAGAGTCTTAACACATCAGTGATCTCATGACTCTTTACTCAATACAAGTACAGTGTTTAGGTTTTTTAGTGCATTCCTAAGTTTTCTTAAACATTTCTACTTCTATTTGCATATGCAGTCCCTCAATCTGAATTATATAATCCTTTATTTTGATCAGATGTTGACATTTTTTAAGCATTGAATAATTGCTCTTTTGTCACTGACTGATTCTATGAATAACATTTTTTTCACTTTTTTGTATATTTTACTTTGTAAATCATCATTGAGATATAATTTACATAATATAAAATGCAGTCATTTTAATTGTAGAGTCCCATGTGTTTTGACAAATGCATTGATAAACACCATTTAGCCATCATAATAATGAAGATACAGAATATTTTCATCACCATCAGAGTTACTTTTGCAGTCAATTTCTCATATTCTCAGCCCCAGGCAAGCATGTTTCTATTCTCTGTCACTGTAGAATAATTCTGACTATTCTAAAACTTGTTTTTATTAGGGCCACACCCACATTATATGGAAGTTCCCAGGCTAGGGGTTGAATCAGAGCTGCAGCTGCTGGCCTATGCCATAGCCACAGCAACACAGGATCCTAGCCACACCTGTGACCTACACCACAGCTCTTGGCAACAATGGATCCTTACCCACTAAGCAGGGCCAGCAATCAAACCTGCATCCTCACGGATACTAGTCAGCTTTGTTACCACTGAGCTATGATGGAAACTCCCTATTCTAAAACTATGCACAGTGGAATAAAGCAGTATGTACTACTTTATATCATGATTCTTTGATTCAGCATAATACTCTTAATCCACCTTACTGGATGTAGGTTATAGGTTTTTTTTTAATTGCTTAGTACTATGTCATATTATTAATATACAGAAATGTGTTTCTTCATGCATTAACTGGTAGACATTTGATTTTACTTTTCCAAGTGTGCAGTTATTCTTAATTATGAACATATATATTCAATGTGTAGAGTGCCTAATGTACAGTTACCTTATCTTGTGTGTGTTTGTATGCATGTTACCTGTCATGGATGTTAGCTTCTATCAAGGTACCTAAAATTTTCTCCTAGGTAGTACTCTAGAAGGTATATAACTTTAGCATTTACATTTATATCTATGAATAATTTCAAATTATTTTTTGTATATTATATGAGCTAAAAATTGATATTTACTTTTTTCATATGGATATTATTTTGATCTAATGATTTTTTTTGAAACACTTGAATTGGCATGTCTATGAATTATCAATTGACCATATATTGGGAGTCTATTTCTGGATCCTTTATCCATTTCCATTGATCTATATCTATGCTTATGCCAAAACCACACTGAGTCTCTGGAAAGGGAAAATACAAAACACAAAATATGTATTGAAATAAATGTACTGAAAATGCTAAATAGTAAAACTTAAATTAGCAGAAGAATCAGCAAACTTGTAAGTAGATCAGTAGAAATTATATACTAAAAACAAAGAAGAAAAATGAAGAAAAAATGAACGGAGACTTATAGAAACATTAGACTTCATTGAGAACACTAATATAGGAGTTCCCGTCGTGGCGCAGTGGTTAACGAATCCGACTAGGAACCATGAGGTTGCAGGTTCGGTCCCTGCCCTTGCTCAGTGGGTTAAGGATCTGGCGTTGCCGTGAGCTGTGGTGTAGATTGCAGACGTGGCTCGGATCCCGCGTTGCTGTGGCCCTGGCGTAGGCTGGCGGCTACAGCTCCGATTCAAACCCTTGCCTGGAAACCTCCATATGCCGCGGGAGCGGCCCAAAGAAATAGCAAAAAGACAAAAAAAAAACAAAAAACAAAAAAACACTAATGTAAGTGTAATTGGAGTTCCAGAAGAAAAGAAGAATATGGAAGGAACTAAAAATTTTTCAAAGACATAGTGGTGAAAATTTTGCAAATCTGATGAAAAACATTAATTTCATTCCTAAATCAATGGTCTCCAAATAAAGCAAAGATATCCATAATCCAGATGTTGTACAGAAAAAAAAAAATGGTGAAAGAGATAAAGAGAAAATTTTGAAAGCATCAAGTAAAAAATGACTGATAACATACAAAGGAACTCAGTAAAATTTACAACTAACTTTTAATCAGAAAGAATGGAGGCTGGAAATAAGCTGACATATACAAAGTGCTGAAAACTGTCAACCAAAAATCATAATCCAGAAAATCTATATTTCAAATATTAAGGTAAAGACATCCTCAGAACTTGTTGCCAGCTGATCTGACCCAGAAAAAACACTACACAATATTCTTTAGAATAAATAATCTTAAGGCTCTAAATCAATTCTATATGAAAGAAAAAAGGTAACATAACTGGTAAAGGCAATTATGTAATTATTAAGACAAAAATATGTATTTCTTTCTTTAACTGATTTAAAAAGCAATTGTACAAACAATGTGTAAATGATTCTACTGTTGAGCCTCTAACATATAGACACGTGCCTATTGCTGTCAACTGTTGTTGTCAAACAATCACAGCACAAAGAAGGTGGATTTGAACAAAGCATTTGGAGTAAGGGAAAGACAACAGATGGTGACTCAACCATACAGGAAGCAATTAAGAGAAACAGGGAGAGTGAATAAGAAAGTTGGTATAACAGGTTATCTTTTTTTTTCTTTTTTCTTTTCTTTTTTTTTTTTTACTTTATAGGACTGCACCTGCAGCACATGGAAGTTCCCAGGCTAGGGGTCCAATTTGAGCTGCAGCTGCTGGCCTACACCACAGTCACAACACCACCAGATCCAAGTCACGTCTGCAACCTACTCCACAGCTCACAGCAATGCCAGATGCTTGACACATTGAGCAAGGCTAGGGATTGAACCCACATCCTATTGGGTTTGCTACTGCTGAGACACAATGGGAACTCCCACAAATTATCTTTTTTAATTTAAGCATCTTTACTGACATAGAAATTGTAAAATAAAGTAACACATAACAATATGGCTTTGTGCTTGCAACAAATTTAGAATATTCGTAATAATATTAGTATAATCAAAGTGAAAGACAGGATAGAACTATATAGGAATAATATTTCTACATTTTACTGTGTATATATATTTATGCATATATATATACACACACACATATGTAAACGTATAGGTATGCATATATGTCTGAAATAAATATAAAGTAGAATCTGATTAAAAGGAAGTATAGTTGAAGCCAAATGAAATAGAATTTGATAAACAAGAAGTATATTTTAAGCTAAAGATCAGCCATCAGGAAAAATATTCAAATATACTGAAAATATAACTCAAGGAATTAAAATACTACACTTGTAATTATTCCCTTTAGGAAAAATAAAGCACCAAAGGAAGACCAGAGAAATAAAAAAGACGATGTATATAAAAACCAAAAGTTAAAATAGTAGAAGTAAATCCATTACAATAAATAATATTAAAGGTAAGGCAATATTATTTTGTACTTCCTCCAATAGCATAGTAGATTTCAATTTCTGAACATTATTGCCAGCCCTTAACATATAATAACCTGTGATATTCTAACAGTGTAAGATAATATCTCACTGTGGTTTTCACTAGCTTTTCCCTAATAATTAGTGATATTGAGCACCTTTTCAGTTACCTTTGGCCCTTTTGCATGTCTTCTTGGGAGAAATGTCTATTCAGGTCCTTTGCCTATTTTTTTTTTTTTTATCTTTTTGCTATTTCTTTGGGCCGCTCCCGCAGCATATGGAGGTTCCCAGGCTAGGGGTCGAATCTGAGCTGTAGCCACTGGCCTATGCCAGAGCCACAGCAACGCGGGATCCGAGCCGCATCTGCAACCTACACCACAGCTCAGGGCAACGACGGATCATCAACCCACTGAGCAAGGGCAACCTCATGGTTCCTAGTCGCATTCATTAACCACTGCGCCACGACGGGAACTCCTCCCCTTTGCCTATTTTTAACTGGAGCTTTTGTGTTTGCTGTTATTAACTGAGGTGAAGGAATTCCTTACATAGTTTGAATACTAATCTTTTACCATATACATGATTCGTATACATTTTCCCCATTTTTTTTTCATTTTTCTTTTCACTATATTGATTTTTTTCTTTACTGCACATAATATTAAATTAACATAGTGCCACTTTTCTAATTTGTTGTTGTTGCAGCCTGTGTTTCAGTGTCATATAAAAAAATAATTGTTATGACTGATGCCATGAAGCTTCGCTCCTCTTTTCTTTTAGGATATGTAGTTTCAGCTCTTACATTTAAACCTTTAACCAATTTTGAGTTGATTATTGTGTATAATGCAAGATATTTCATTCTTTTTCATGAGGATATCCAGTTTTCCTGACACCACATCATTTTCCTATTGTGTATTCGTGGCACTCTTGTCCAGGATCAGCTAAGTGATGTGAGGGTTTATTTTTGGGTTTTCTGTTATGTTCTATCAGTCTATATGACTGCCTTTATGCTGATACCATACTGTTTCAATTAGTGTAGTTTTATAATATATTTTGAAATCAGGAAGTGTAATACTTCCAGCTTATTCTTTTCTCTCAAGATTGTTTTGGCTATCCAGGGTCCTTTGTGGTACCATCTAAACTTTAGGATTGTTTTTATTTATTTCTGTTAAAAAAACTCATTGTGATTTTGATAGGGATTGTACTAAATTTGTTGATAGCTTTGGGTAGTGTGAACATTTTAATAATACTAAGATTTGGAAACTATAAACACAATGAAAAGACACCCTATAGTATGGGAGAGACTGTAAATGATGCAACCCCCAAGGGCTTAATTTCTGAAATATACAAACAACTCATATAGCTCAACAACAAACAAAACCAAACAACCCAATTAGAAAATGAGCAGAAGACATTTCTCCAAAGACGACATGCTAAATGGCCAGTGGGCACATGAAAAGATGTTCAACATCACTAATTATAAGAGGAATGCAAATCAAAACATAGAGACATAGAGAGTAAACTTGTGAATGTCAAAGGAAAGTGGGGAGGGATGGAATGCGAGTTTGGTGTTAGTGGATGTAATCTATAACACATGGAGGGGATAATCAACAAAATCCTACTTTATAACACACAGAATTATATTCAATGTCCTATGATAAATCATAATTGAAAAGAATATATTTAAATGTATATAATATTTTTATACTTTTTTACATGTACACATGTATAGTTATACATATAACTGAATCACTTTGCTATACAGCAGAAATTAACACAACATTGTAAATCAACTATACTTCAATTAAAAAAAACAAAAAAACCCCAATACTGTTTTTCAATACATGAACACAGGACAGCTTTCTATATATTTGTGTTTTCCTCCATCAATTTTTTTGTAGTTTTGTAGTTTTCATTGTACAAGGCTTTCACCTCCCTATGTAAGCCAATTCCTAAATATTTCATTCTTTTGCTGCTATTGTAAATGATATTCTCTTAACTTCTTATATTAGTATATATATAACAGATTTTTGTATGTTGACATTGATATTGTATTTTTCAATTTTAATGAATATGTTCATCATGTCTAATAACGAAATAAAAGGAATCCAAAAAATAAAGGAAGAAGAGAAAATATTTGTTCATACATGACACGATCTTCTATGTAGAAAACTCTACCGACTCTACAGAACAACCTTAAGTCTAATTAGTACCACTATTTAAATGTGGGCTTTCCCATGTCTCTACTGAAAATTTCAGGTATCAACAAAATCTCTCCACTCCAGCTGACCAGAACTTTTTTGGTGCTGTGTTGTATGACTGGGAATTGACTCCAGCTTACAACTCCTTGGCAGTTGTTTTTCCATAGCAGTGTTTTTGACTACTACCCTCCAAGGATTTCATCTAACATATATGCAGTTTATCATTCAGCCAAAGATTCAAGTGGTCCTCTGACGATCTTTCAAGCTCTTTCTGTAAGTAGCTCTCTCTTGTCCAGTATTCTGCCTGCATATTGCAGGCACCTTACCTTCCTTGAATTGTGATTTCTCTATCTACTAAGCAAAATGTCCCAGTTCTGCTCAGTTTCTCATCTGAGTACTGTAATTTCAAGAAGGTTTCTATCAAGAGAGACAGAGTAATTGTAGAATACATCTTGTTTGATTACTCTCCACATTGATCTCAATACGTAACTGGACTTTTCCAATGTGTGAAAAGTTATTCCATTTATTATGGCTATCTTTGTTATTGTTCTTGTTGTATATGGTAGGAAGACAGAATCCAGTCTTGACGACTCCACAGAAGTAAAAGTATTTCTCACACCTAAATTGTGTTGTCTAGTGGTGTTTTTATATCTTTGCCAAACATAAATTATCATCATGTTTATAGAGAAGGACTCGCCTAGGTTTTATTTCCAAATAACTTTCACTCAAAATAGTGACAAATATCAAACATATTAAAGGAACAACTGATGCCATAATATATCCCTGAATTTATCTTATGTATGGGGCTTGCATAGTTCCTAACATATATTTGTCATATAACACTTAATCCTCAATACACCAAGAGCTATTATTGTATTTTCAATGCATTAAATTGAAACATATGGCAGAGCAATACCTTTTTTAGAATTGGGGAAAATATTCATGTGAAAGTAGTAATAACAAGTTAAAGCCTTCAGGACTGGGTGAGGAGTCATAAATGTTGCTTCTTTCAACTTTGGCAAAACGAACATACTTTTGTGTGTGTACATGCACATTCATACATAAACAATACTCTCATTCATTGATATCCTCTGCAAAACAAAAGTTAATACAGAATGAAAGTTCTTCTCAGTCCTTGGCATAACTATTATCATTTTTCTGTTTCCTCAGTGAAGTTAGTCGACTCTGGTTATGACTCTAACAACATATTTTATTGTCAATCTGGAACATTTCTTTAATGGCATTGATTTTAAAACAAAGCCATCTGCATTTCTTTCTACCAGGATGAATATTTTACAAGATTTTTTTACTATCAAATTTAAATAATAGCAGGGCTTAGCATGAGAAATCTATGAAGTTTAAACTAATTTTTAAAATTTAACACTTAAATGGTAATATATTAATTAATAAACTACCAGTTCCAAAATAGTTCTCAATCTAAAATAATTACATTTTAAAAGGTGAGACTAAAATGTAATTTAACTGTAATATATAACTCAAATCATATTTTGTACATTTATATGTATAAATATTGAAATAGAATTTTATTTATATTTGCAAGGTGACTATGACTATCCTCAATTTATCATCTCTCTGTTGCAGTTATTAAAACATTGTTTTGAAATAAATTTTATTTAAAGTAAAAATAATATTATGATATACATGTATATATATGCATATATATACACATACATATATATAAACATATCTAATTCTATACATATAACATAATCACTAACAGGGGTATGTTTTCCCATTCACCATTATCCTAAGGAGGGCATAAATATTTAGCAGATATAGCTCTCAGATTCCTGGAGATGTACTCTAATTTTGACTAAGTGACTTTTAAGATGCATAGCTAGAGGATCACGAGAGGCTCCTCTCTGGCTTCATCAAAGGCTAGATTCCAAAAGCAGCAAGATCAGTAGATGGTGTTGGTTCCATAACTTCCTTCATGGATGGAGAGCACTAGCTCTTCCCATGAAATGTTTAGAGAACAATGGTCCAAATCTTGTCACTGCTGCTGTGATGTGTCATGCTAGTGGTAGGAACTACGGATTAGCATTCATGGCTGGGGAAGGCCTAGTCTCTCTCATAATATAATCTTGGGAAGAAAGTCTAAATTTGTCATTATATCTTCTATGACATAGTGGATCAGTGAGCTGATTCTCTACCTCAAACCTACCAGATTTTATTACTTCAAGTAATGAGCTCTAGCTGGTTTCTACGGAGATTTGTAAAAGGCTAACTTTAGATTATCAGTCTTAAAAAATAACTCCCTTGCCTCACAATACTGATTTTACATTTTTCTATAGTACCAACATTATGAGGCTTTTTCACACTTATGATTTTAACTATTTTATGCTTCAGTATAGTCTGTAGGATGAAGCCCCTAGTATCCATCTTTACTTTTATCATAGCATAAATATTTTTTAACATTTCTATATTGTGGGTACAGGGTATAATTTTAGCCATTAATATTTTAAAATGTTTCAAGTCATTTGCCTAACACTAGATGTTTAGCTTTTCTGATTTTTCATACTGTAGATAACATTGTAATGTAATATACCACTTGATTTACTGACTCAATATGTTAAAGAAAACATAGTGTAGTTACCAAGTAAGGAAAAGAATAAGCAATGAAATTACACAAATCTAAGCCTAAATTCTGGCTCAGCTCTTAATTATGTGCATGACCTTGGGAAATTTTCCATACCTGAAAAATCACACAAATGCAGAACTCTCCTACTGGTAGGTAGTGCATGTAAAATATCTAATCACATTTTGTGCCTAAAGAAATAAGTCAGCTGCATTATAATATCATAGGGTAAATTCCTAGTAGAAGAAAACTGTATTCAAATATGAATAAAGTATTTACATTCCTTTGAGTGTATTTACAAGCTGCTTTAAAAAGTAGTTATGAAATTTTCAATGACATTTACTATGAAAATTCTTTTCTTCACTTATTGGCATCTGTTGCTACTATTACAAAATTTTTCAGAAATACAATTTTTTAATTTTAATTTCCCACATAGTGTCTCTAAAAAAAAGAGAGACAAACAACATACTAGGACTATTATTTAAATAAATTGATAATTATTTTATTATAGAAAAGATCCATAAACATGGATAATTAAACAACTTTTCATGTTCATTGTCAGCTCTGCTCTGACAATTCATATATATTCTTAAAAAATACCCCTCTGTGCAATATTGTGTAATAAAAATCACAAGGTTTATGGGGAAAAGTTAAAGACATAGTACTAAAAAATTCATCAGTGACATATCAAAATAAAGGAATCAAATAAAGAACTCCAGTTTTGCCTACATTAAATGTTTTAGAAATAAATACGTACTCTAATAAATATGGCACAGTATCTTAAAAATACCTGTTTTGCATGCATAGATGATGAAAAGTTTTTCTCCTTTTGAGTTTAGGAGAAGTGTGCAGAACATGGAAGAGTAACACTGGAGATATTGAGAATAAAGAAATTCTATTTTTAAATGGAAGAAGAAATTGCATCGTGAGGAGTTTTATTTTGAAAGAAAATGAGAACTGGTGCTGAAGCTAGAAGGATTTGTAGTGTCAAGAAAAATTCTTTAAAAATGGGTTGAATAACATTATGTTTTGCAAATAAAAACAAGTCTGGAAGCTAGATAGGGAGAAATTTTAATGATAATGAAGGACTATCAAGATAGGAAGGACATTCCAATCTCAGAACTCTGCAAACTTCTCAAAATCAAACAGAAAAGAGATTTTTAAGGTGACGGAAGCAGCAGCGAGAGCTAAGCAGAATCTTTAGAGGGAAGATGGACAAGCATGGAGAAATAACCAGCAGCATCTGACTGGAAAATGGTCTCACTGTGGTCAATAGAAAGTATCTGGAGAACCTGATAAAGGAGACACATTCCACATTTTTTGGTGTTTGCTTAGGTTTGAAGGTAAGAAGAGTTCAGAACCTGATAGGACAGAGAGAAACCTAATATTTGGTTAAGACCAAGAGGTGGGAAAAAAACGGCAACTGTGAATGCTTGGTCGGTGTCTTAATTGAGAAAAATGTTGCTGCAGGACACATATGGAACATGGTTGGAGTGACTCCTTAAAAAGATAAGAAAGGATGGATGTGATGGTAAATGGGATTGCTTCCCTAATTTCCTTTTCTGCTTTTTCATTGTTAGTATATAGAAACACTGTCGATTTCTGTGTATTGATTTTGTATCCTACAACTTTGCCAAATTCGTGGATAAGCTCTAACAGTTTTCTGGTAGAGTCTTTAGGATTCTCTAGGTATATCTTGTTTACCATTGCATCCAAAAGAATAAAATACCTAGGAGTAAACCTACCTAAAGAAACAAAAGACCTGTACTCTGAAAACTATAAGACACTGATGAAAGAAATCAAAGATGACACAAATAGATGGAAAGATATACCATGCTCCTGGATTGGAAGAGTCAATATTATCAAAAGGACTATACTACCCAAGGCAATCTACAGATTCAATGCAATCCCTATCAAATTACCAAGGACATTTTTCACAGAACTTGAACAAAATATTTTAAAGTTTGCTTGGAAGCACAAAAGACCCAGAATAGCCAAAGACATCCTGAAAAAGAAAAATGGAGCTGGAGGAATCAGGCTCCTGGACTTCAGACTATACTATAAAGCAACAGTCATCAAAACTGCATGGTACTGGCACAAAGACAGACATATAGATCAGTGGAACAGGACAGAACGCCCAGAATTAAACCCATGCACTTACAGCCAACTAATCTATGACAAAGGAGGCAAGACTGTACAATGGAGAAAGGACAGCTTGTTCAATAAGTGGTGCTGGGAAAACTGGACAGCCACATGGAAAAGAATGAAATTAGAACACTCCCTAACACCATACACAAAAATAAACTCAAAACGGATTGAAGACCTACATATAAGACCAGACACTATCAAACTCCTAGAGGAAAACATAGGCCAAACACTCTCTGACATAAAGGACAGCAACATCTCAGATCCACCTATCAGAGTATTGACAATAAAAACAAAAATAAACAAATGGGACCTACTCCAACTTCAAAGTTTCTGCACAGCAAAGGAAACCCTAAACAACACAAAAAGACAACCCACAGAATGGGAGAAAATCTTTGCAAGTGAATCGACAGACAAGGGATTAATCTCCAAAATTTATAAATACCTCCTACAGCTCCATACCAAAAAAACAAACAACCCCATCAAAAAATGGGCAGAAGATCTAAACAGACAATTTTCCAAAGACATACAGATGGCCGAGAAACACATGAAAAGATGTTCAGCATCACTCATTATTAGAGAAATGCAAATCCAAACCACTCTGAGGTACCACCTTACACCAGCCAGAATGGCCATCATCTGAAAGTCTACAAACAATAAAAGCTGGGGAGGGTGTGGAGAAAAAGGAACCCTAATACACTGTTGGTGGGATTGTAAATTGGTGCAACCACTGTGGAAAGCAGTATGGAGATTCCTCAGAAAACTAAACATAGAACTACCATTGGATCCAGCAATCCCACTCCTGGGCATCTATCCAGAGAAAACCACGACTCACAAAGACACATGTACTCCAATGTTCATTGCAGCACTATTTACAATAGCCAAGACATGGAAACAACCTAAATGTCCACCGACAGAGGAGTGGATCCAGAAGAGATGGTACATATACACAATGGAATATTACTCAGCCATCAAAAAGAACGAAATACCAGCATTTTAAGCAACATGGATGGACCTAGAAACTATCATGCTAAGTGAAGTCAGCCATACAATGAGACACCAACATCAAATGCTTTCACTGACATGTGGAATCTGAAAAAAGGACAGACGGAACTTCTTTGCAGAACAGATGCTGATTCACAGACATTGAAAAACTTATGGTCTCTGGAGGAGACAGTTTGGGGGGTGGAGGGATATGCTTGGGCTGTGGGATGGAAATCCTGTGAAATCAGATTGTTATGATCATTATACAAAAAAAAAAAAAAAAAGATAAGAAAGGATGGGATCTAGATTACTGGGTGGTGGGGGCTGGGAGGGTGGGACAGGAAGGTGGCCTTTGCTAGAAGTAAGCCCATTTCCTCTGCAGTAGCAGGAAAGAAGGAAAACTTTTTTTTACCTTTCCCATTAAATTCAGTAGCGGCTATCTTCATTTCTAGTCTCTATTTTTGTTTAATAATTTATATACAATTTTTACTAGAGTTAGTACTAAGAATGTTTTTGGTAGAGGTGCTTGTTTGCCCTTATCTATCAAAATAATTTGTAATATTCTTCTCTATACTTTTTCTGATATATTATTTAGCCAATACCTTAGTTTCAAAAAATACTCCTTTGGGTATTTCATTCTCAATGCAGAAATGATATATTTTAATATTTGATCTCTCTGTACATTTAGGAAAGGAAAATAAGGATGATAATAAACTTCCAAATCATTTACATATTCAGATATTCTTTTAAATCTAATAAGGTATTGTGGTTTACTCTTACTATTGCCAATAGCCATTGTGTTTTCCAGTTGCATTATTGTTGTTTAAATTACTAATAAATCACATATATCAAAATCAGAAAATGAGTAAAAATTTTATTAAGCAGCTCTAGTACTTAAGTTAAAATAGAGGTCTTATATCAGTTTAGATTGAAACAGATGTATGAATGGATAAAGAATAACATTTTTCCCTTTAAATGCTGTGAAAAAACTATAAAATGTTCTTTGCTTCTCTAGTATTCTTTAAGTATAGTAGAAAGTAATGGATCTCCTCTTGTGGTACTTGATTATCTCATTTTGTAATTGGTGGCTTTATTTTTCCAGAACATCTCTATTTATGCTATTTTTGGGTGGCTGTGACAATGATAATATGCCTTTTCTTTGATCTAAATTCACTTATGTAATTAATACACAAGTGCAAACATACAATAACATACAATTACTTAACATACAGTAACATATTAAACCAATAGAGTAGTCAGAGTAATTGGCCCAAATGTTTGCCTCTCCCTGGATTATTGTAATTGCTGCTAGTGGAGGTGTCTTATTACTGGAAAAACAAAGTTGTGCATAAGGGAATCAGTCCAAGAGCATTTAAACTGTCATGGGGAGAAAGTGAGCTTACAATAAGGGAAAACGTAGACAAGGCAAAGAAAATTTTAGAGGCAAGACACAAAAACTGGTTCTATTTTATGGTTTTCTTAGTTATGTCAGCCAATTTTTTTAATTTGCTGAAATTACTTTGAATTTGGATTTTTATGACTTTCAACTGAAAGAGTAATATTAAAGCAACATTTTGGTACATATTGTTCTTTCTATTCATTAAACTCTATGAACAATAATCAAAGGGCTGGTATGCTCACTGACCTTGTTGTAAACAAATGGATAGACAGATTAAAAATACTATCACTACCTTGAGGACCAGGTCATAGTTAATTAAACTCCATAGGAGTTTCTATACTTTGATTTCTTAAAGTTCCTAGGATACTAAGTTACTTGATAATCTCTTCACAGTCTGATAAATTAATCAAATATGCAGAATAAAGGTTTAATTGGATTTCTTTTCTTCTTCTTTTTTCTTTTTTGGTTGCACCTGAGACATGAAGTTCCCGGGGCCAGGGAATTTGTGCCATTGCAGTGACCTGAGCCACAGCAGTGACAATGCTAGATACTTAACTGCTAGCCACCAGGGAACTCTAGGATTTCTTTTCTCATTCCTCAGGTATTTTGACCTAAAACTTCCAGTTTATTTGCCCTTTATTAAAAAAAATAATACCAATTTGAAAATGTTAGTCTTTTAAGAGTGCCTTTGGTAAAGTAAGTTTTGAGCTTGGGCTAATGATTTTACAAAGATTATCAATCCCGGAAATGGCTAATTTTTTCAAAACACCCTGTCTCTAACATAATAGTAGTGGTTATATTCTTGAGGGAAATAGCCACAGGATTCTTGGAACTTATAAGCACAGAGAAAAACTGTGGCAATTAAAAACCTTAGTCCAGGTCATTTCAATTTCCATAGTAACACACTACCAATAATTTGACTTTTTCCTTCAGTGTGGTTAGATCTTTTGAAATAGAGTGTAGTAAATATTCTGCTTTGTGATTCTGTCACATCCATGCATTCTAATACCTTGATCATATTCCAAAAAATAAGGAAGTTATCTTTATTCTAGATGGCCTAGCTCATTTTCAGAATAATGTACTCAGGTGATTCTTCTCCTTTAGGAAGCCTTTTGGAAAACATCTTCACACTAAATCCATGTAGACATTCAAAGATGGATTTGGGGAGTTCCTGTCGTGGCGCAGCAGAAACGAATCCTTCAAGGTACCATGAGATTATGGGTTTGATCCCTGTCCTCACTCAGTGGATTAAGTATCTGGCATTACCATGACCTGGGGTGTAGGTCACAGACACGGCTAGGATCCCGTGTTGCTATGGCTCTGGCTGTGGTGTAGGCCGGCAGATGTAGCTCCGATCAGACCCCTAGCCTTGGAACCTACATATGCCGCGAGTGCGGCCCTAAGAAGCAAAAAAAAAAAAAAAAAAAATATGAATTTAACTTCAAGATTGAGTTCTTTCTTCAGAGAAAAAGATTTTATATACATGTATATATATATATAAAATATGTGATATATAGTCTTTCTGTACATGATACAATTTAATGTTTAATTATTCAGAGTTAATAGAAAAGAAGTGATAATATTTGAGCTTTTACAATACAGAATTCAATAGCTAAGTACATATCTTTTTAATTTTAAAGCACTAAACATAGAGAAAGTTTCCTAGGCAGTGCCTGGAAAATTAAAATTATAAGAATTAAACACTTCACATTATCACTTGTTGAAGAAAAAAAGACAGATTAATTGAAAATCCAAACGATGTAGTTCATGGCCTCTTATTCCTAGAAGTTTCTAAAATGATGTTTATTTTTATATAATTATTTAATTATTGCCATTGCAATGGCTCTTCTGGTTTTTATATTATATTTAACAAACTTTAACTACAATCTTTTCCTAAGTTGTAGATAGACTTACTCTCATTTTCCACAAATATTTCACTTATGAAGATGAAAGTTTTAGAAATTCCCATTTATCTTTTGCTATATATTGGAAGACTTCAATCTCCTTCAGTTATAAGACATTTCTAAGGTTACTTATTTCTTTTTATTTTCTTTTTTAACGATATCTGTTTCTAACTATACTTGTGTTGAATTTTTAATCAGTTACTATTTTTCTAATTTTACCAAAAGAAAGTAAGCTTCTATTCATTGCGTATGTTATAGTGCTGACTTTTGTATATTGTTCTGGAAGTGAATTACAATTTAATCAATCAGTTTGGCGCATTATCACCACTGGAAATAATAGCAGTGAAACATTTATAAATAAAACATTTTAGTATAACTTAGAGCTGCACCATGGTAATTCTTAATCTTACTACAGGTATGTAGTACAGATGATCTAGATATGAAGAAATACTGAAATCTAAAATAACAAAACTATTACTTTACTAAATTTGGTGAGAAAAAACAAGGTTACCTAAAATAGGAGTTTTTCTAAAACAGTTTCAGCTGAGCTGAAATGTTAACTGTATGCTCCCAATACCGAAAATTGGATTCAGTGTCATTTCTAACAGAATAATCACAATATATATTATTCTACTTTTACTTTTTACTTTTTTTTTTTTTTTTTTTTTTTGTCTTTTTGCTGTTTCTTGGTCCACTCCCACAGCATATGGAGGTTTCCAGGCTAGGGGTCGAATCGGAGATGTAGCCGCTGGCCTACGCCAGAGCCACAGCAACATGGGATCCAAGCCACGTCTGCAACCTACACCACAGCTCACAGCAACACCAGATCCTTAATCCACTGAGCAAGGCCAGGGATCCAACCTGCAACCTCATGGTTCCTAGTCAGATTCGTTAACCACTGAGCCACGAAAGGAACTCCCTTTTATTTTTTAAATAATCTTTTGGCTACATTCAAGACAAGTGGAAGTTCCAGAGCCAGGGATGGAACTTTTCCCCACAGCAGAAAGTGGTGCTGCTGCAATGACAACACTGGATCCTTAACCTACTGATTCTACTTTTGCTATGCTAATTATTTCATGGAGTTTAATTAGCCTTTTGGCACTGCAGTGATCAAGGTGAATCTTTTTCTTTCCTAAAATTATGTCCTGTGTCTTGCTTTAGCTTATTTCATATTGTAACCTTTAGTTAAAAATCTGTGTAAAATTTTTTTTCATTGCTTTCAAAGACTGTGCAAAAACTATCTAAATATGACTAATCAAATTATGAGTCCAGCTTTCTGTGATAAACATACACATCACATAGCTTCAATTCCGATTACTCTATAACCACAACATTTATGGTACAGTAGCTTAATTAGCTGTATACTAATTTAATCTGGAATTTTTATAAATACTGACTTAGACCTCTTTACATTATCTTTCAAGGAGCATAGGGATGGCACAAAGCAACACTAACTCAATTTGATACATTTTTAAAAATGTGTCACTTTTCTTTCATGATTTTTCACTCTTCTAAAATATGTTGTCAAAGTTTTATATTCTGTAGTTCATTGGACCAAGTAAAATCAAAGTATTTCTCTCTAAACTGCATAGGTAGCTCACTCTTGATTATTCTACCTCAAGAACAAGATCTGATGATCCCTCAGTTTCCTTTTATTGCACATCTTTTAACAATATTGGCCTAATTTTGCCTACTGTTAAACACACATACATGAATAGCCTTTGGAAATACCACTTTTCTACAAAGATCAGGGAGGTTCTTATAAATACAGAACGATGTGGCATCTAAAAGCGATCTTCAAGGTGTATTTTTCTTTTAGAAACTATAACTGTAAGAGAAAGACATTACTATGTAACTATCAACATCAACAATTACACTTTTAACAATTATTGAGAACTTAATTACATGCAGAGCAAAGTCTAAATCACTTACATATATTAACTGAAGCATGAGGTCCTTTGAGGTAGGCACTGTTATTATTGTGATTATATAATTAAGATAATTGAGCCACAGAGACAATAAATTATGTGCCTATGTTCACATAACTAAGAGGTGAGAAACCAGAATGCTAATTCAAGTATATGCCAGAGACTGCATTATTACAGATAAACTATTGTAAACCTTTGTCTTTATTAAAAGTTAGTTTTTATTTTTATTGTTGCACATATTTGAAATAATCCTTCAGTTCTAAGAAAAGAGAAAAGGGTACCTCTCAGTTCTACCTTTCCTCATTTGAGCTCCCTTTAGAGAAAAGAATTTTTAATTCCTATGGTAATTTCTGATATATACCTCCGTATTACAAATAATATATGAATATAGCTATTGACTGAATGTTCAAATGAAGTATATCAATTGACCTCTCATCATTTTTTTCTTCAAATGAACTTCATTTTATTTACTATTTGAAACCAACTATATGATATTTATGTTGTTCCTAAAAGTCAAGGAATGACTGATGCATTGATTTGACACTATTGTTTAGAATCAAGTGATGTGATCCAAAGTCTACCTTTAAATCTGTTAAAATACAAACTTTTGGCTAGCTATCGTTGGAACTTAATAGTGTGAAAGCAATCAAGGTGTTGGTAGCATTGAATCTATTTTACTGTCTAGATCTCTTAGTAATATAATACTACAGCATTATTTCAATCTTTGCATATGACCACTGAATACTAAATTTATTCATTTCTAGACTTGGAAATCCTGTGCTCATTAGAGCTTCAGTCACTGATCAAGTACTAAACTTCCATATTTTGTACATAAAAATATTTTCTCCTGTTGTCAAGTAATTAAAATGCCTGACTGATGACTTGACTTTGAAGAAAGATCTATGCATTTTTATATGTATACTGAAGCAGCTGAAATATATTTAATGGACATCTAAGTAAACTATTTTCAGGAAGCTGTGTTAGATGATAACTTTTTTATTTTGGACACTAAATGCTGTCTACATGATGTAGCAACTAAAACTATTCGTTTACAGTAATAATTGGACAATTTTCATGACTGTTCCAGCACCATTTATAAAGAAGATATATTATCTATATTCATTTATTTTTTGAAGAATATGGCTTCTGAGGTTACCCTGTAACCTTTGGAGAAGAGCCAGCTGACTGCTACATAATTTAAACTGTGTTTTTTATTTATTTGTTTTCAGATGAGGTTGTCTCATTTCTATTTATCAACATCACTTATATGATTGCACTAGGGTATATCATACCACACAGATGGTCAACGACTTACTATGTTTTGAGTTAACGTTGACTTTATGATCCTGCAAAAGCAATACACATCCAATAGAAACTGTAGATCAAATTTTGAATTTTGATCTTTTCCCAGGTTAGTGATACACAGCACAATTTTCTTGTGATGCTAGGTAGCAGCAGCCACCACAGTTCCCAGGCAGCCATGCAATCACCAGGGTAAAAAAACTAATACACTTATAACCATTCTGTACCTGGACAACTTTTTTTTTTCACCTGCAGTTTCAATATTCAATAAATTACATGAGATATTCAACACTTTATTATAAAATAGGCTTTGTATTAGATGATTTTGCCCAATTGTAGGCTAATGTAAATGTTCTAAGCTCCTTTAAAGTAGGCTGGGCTAAGCTATGATGTTTGATGGTTAGGGGTATTAAATGCATTTTCCATTTACGATATTGTCAACTTTTGATGGATTTATCCACAAGTAACTGCATCATAAATTAAGAAAAATCTGTATATTATCTTATTTTTCCCATAAGTATTTTTCTTTAAATTGTTCTGTGAATTTTTATCTTTGTTTTATTTTGCAGAATAGTTATTTTCCCCTGCTACTTAGTAAAGTTTGGTTCTTGTGGCTACCTTTCTCCTTTTCTTTTTTCTTTTCTTTTTGGCCACATCTGTGGGATGTGGACGTTTCCAGGCCAGGGATTGAACCCACACCATAGCAGCAACCCAAGCCACAGCTGTGACAACTCCAGATCCTTAACCCACTGAGCCAAATGGAATTCTCTGTGTTTATATTATAAAGTTGTATGGTACCTATAAATTATTTTTATTTATGCCCAATTTATAATTATCACTGAAGATGCTTACATTTTCCTCCATCACCTATGTTTTGCCAATATTATTTTTTTCTTGTTATTGTTTTCACTGTTCTACATAGTGTGTGGTGTTGCTTTGTCAAGTTTAAATATTATTTTTTGACTTTGCAGTTATTAGAAACTGGAGCACTACAAAACTTACAGCTCCCCAATTTTTTCCTCTTTCTTCACTAAATTTTAAAAAAAATTTTTTGGTTTAAATACTCACATATCTGCTTACTTTAATTCCCATATTTTATCATATCATACCTAAGTAAATACATTCAGTTAGATATATACAGTATTCAAAACTAGGGTTTTTTGTATGTTTGTTTATTTTGGTATGGCATCCTAGTCATGACTTGGTTGCCTGATCTGTCTGGAATAATTTCTATGAGAAAAGTTCATGGTACAATATTCTTAAAGTTTTCTATGGATATAAATGTAAATTGGAAGCTATGTTCTCTTAGTATATTAAAGACAGAATTATTATCTACAAAAATAAAATACATTCCAATACAAAGTAACTTGGAAAATTATTCTCAGTACATTATTTGCCCCATATAGAGAATTACACTCCCATGACCTTTGGCATGTGACTTTATAGTTCCCCCCAATTAGGCAGAATACACTTTCCCACCTACTTGTTTTAGCCAATCAATGTGAGTTTATAAGACTTAATGTAAATTTTAAATGTGCTTGTATTACTCAGGCTGGCCTCCTTTGCTTCCATGATCCACCATGAGAAGAACACGCTCCAGGTAGCTGCTGCTATTTCTTCCAGTGGTTGAGAATGAAGACATAGAGTCAATCTTACCTGACTGGAAGTCTGCAGTTCTGACTTGCCCAGCTGGTAAGCTCTGCTGAGATAAGCTGAACCTACAAAATATAAAAATACAGAATGGCTGCAGAAGCCACTGAAATTCTGACGGGTTTGCATACCAAAATTGCAGAAAAGACTAACATACATTGTTTCTATTAAATTGTCAACTACCTTTTTTTTTTTGAATGTTTTTCCTGTTATATTTTCTGACTGCTATAAGGCTTTTTCATTGTTTTTGTTACCTACTTCTTGTCATGTGTCTAGGAGTATTTTCATTATATTTACCCTTAATAGGGGCAAGGGAATTAACAAATTTTCTTGGATTTTCAGACAGATGATTTTACCAGTATTGGAAAATTTCACTCAGGATCTGTTTATCTATTTGTTTCTTCCCTAATTTCTCCCTTCTATTAGCTCTGTTTCTTGCCTATACTCTTCTCTTTTTTACCATGTTTCGCAAATTTTTATAATCTTCTATTTCAATACCATTCTGTGCTTAAATCTGAATGAACTCTCTTCCAATCTACATTCCTTAGGATTTCCTTATAATTAGTTCCTAACTTTTGTTAATCCATTTCTATAATCTCTCATTTGTATTTGGAAAAATTCATATTTTATTCTAAATAATCTCCTATGCTTTGTATTCTTTTTTTTTCCAAATCTTTGAATCACAGCTATTTAATGTTCATGTTTAGTCACCCCAATATCTGTACCTTCTCTGCTTTTTAGTTTTATGCTCCTCTGTAGGTTTTTTTTGTCACATATTTCTTTTTCATATTTACTTGTTTTTTTCTCAGTGCCAGACAGGTGGCATGCAAATCTGTAGAGGATAAGTTTTAACGCTTTGCTAGTATGCTGTGTTGTTGCTTTTGTTGTTGTCTGCCTCCTTCTGGTTTTTCTTCTGCTGCTTCTACTTCTCCTGCTGCTCCTCCACCTCCTCTTCCTTCTTGTCCTTATTTTCAATCTTATTTTTCTTCTCCTTCTTCTTCACCTGTTTCTTCTGCTACTTCCTGTCTGACATTTTTTCTTTTCTTGTTTTTTTTTCTTTTGCAACTAGAAAGTTACTTGCTAAAAAAAATTAATTCACTGATGATTAAAATGAAACTTCTCTCTAATCCTATTTAATGATATCATTTTTTCCATTTAATATTGATTGTTGTTCCCTTTTATATCTTCCTGTCTCTCAAGCTCTTCCCATAGTTGTATTCTTCCTTACCCTTATTGAGATAGTCTTAGAGGAATTTTTTTTCCTTCAATTTCCACTTAAATTACGTTTCTCACTTTGATTTTCCTTTTGTCTCACTGAGTCTTTTCTTGGATCTGTGTACTTCCACTTTGTGATTTTCCTTCATAGAGAAAATTACATCATCAACTGTTTTTGAATAGTAACCAATCTCAACAAAATTTAAATATTTTATGACAATATTTCAACAATTTTATTCTGTATCTTCATGATCTCTTGGTATGATTCTTTTCTATATTTCTTTATATTACTAGTATACCTGTATGTCCTAATTTATTTTATTTCATTTTTTATTAATTAGAAAATAAAATAGATTATTCCAGAGCATGTACTTGCAGACAGTTTGGAATATTATAGAGAAAGAGACAGTGCAATCAAATTGGAAATCCTGTTAAGAAATCACTTCATAGTTAAGTATTCATTTTTGAAGTCAATTCAGGTAATTCAAAGTATAGATCTAAACTTTTTACTCTAAAAACTAGGTTTTCAATCAAAGGCAGTGTAACTTGACAAACTGTTTTTGTGCCTTGAAGATACTGAATTTTTGTAATTTGAATCTTTCAGGTTGTGCATAAGTTCAACCTAATAAAGAATCTAATCAACAGTCTTTAAGAGAATTTCCCTCTCGATATAATCTGTGTATAATGGGTATCTATATATCTTCATAATAACAATTTTTTTGTGTCTTTTTAAAGCCACACCAAGGCCATATGTAGGTTCCCAGGCTAGGGGTCAAATTGGAGTTGTAGCCACTGGCCTATGCCAGGGCCATAGCAATGCCAGATCTGAGCTGTGTCTGCAACCTACAGTAGAGCTCATGACAATGCCAGATCCTTAACCCACTGATCAAGGCCAGGGATCAAACCTGTGTCCTCAAGGATGCTAGTCAGATTCATTTCCGCTGAGCCATGATGGGAACTCTCATAAAAACAATTTTAAGAGGAAAGAATATTCCTATCCACATAGTTTTTTTTCCAGGGCCCTTCTGATTATGACATTCCTTGTCACTCTTGCTTCTCTGAACTTTATGCTTTGTCCTAATTGATTCTGCCTGTGATGATTACAGGTTCAATTCAACTTTTGGATATGCACTCGTACCTGCTGTTCTTTCAGCCAGAGTTCTTGATGATGAAGCTCCACTTTCTGTGACCTCCTTTATGACTCCAGGCTTGTTCACCTCCCCTTTTAGCTTCTCCAGCACCTCCTAGGTCATGCAGAAATGGGTTAGTCTCTTGCACAACAGCATAGTTTTCATGTTCTGTAGAAATTTCTCTCCATTCGTGCCATTCTATTGCCCTTATGCAGGATGTTAATGGAAAATGAACACTAGCTGGTGAATCTATCCAGGTGTTTCAAAAAGTGCTCTTTTCCTTGCCTCCTCCTAACTGTATCTTTCCTTTGTTCTCATCTCACCAGAAGGGATGGTATGTTGACTTCTTATGAGGGGATACACTGCGTATTTCACATTCTAGGTTTTTCCTCCCTTTTGCCCGCTATGAAACTATGTGATCCAAGTTTATCAAGTATGTCTCTAATTATGCAAAAGGAATTACTGGAATTTAGAAAATCTATTTTCTCCTGTTTCAGTTATCTGAGTTATTTGTTATGTTGCTGCATGACAATCCACCCCAAAATTTAGAGGGCTAAAAAACAAGAACCACTTATTATTTATGAATAATTTTGTAGGTTAATTGGGCCCAGTTGGACAGTTCTTCTGCTTCATGTGATGTCTAATGAGGCTTCAGGCACCTGAAGGCTCAGCTGTGCTAGAATGTTCAAGATGACTACTGCACACAGCTGGCAGGTGATGCTAGCCATTGGCTTGGAAATGAGCTAGGGCAGTTGACTCTGTTCTCTCTGTGGCCGCCAATATAGTATGAGTTTCTCTAAACTTGGAAGGGGGATTCCAAGCTTTCAAAAGTGAAAACTAATGATTTCTTAAAGTAACCTCATAGTTTAAGCAGTATCTCTTTTGACAAATTCTATTGGTTAAAGTGTATCGCAGGACCAGCCCAGCCTCAAGGAGAGTGAAAGTATATTCTACCTTGTGAAGGGAGAAATGGAACATTTTTTTCTCCTTAATTCCGAAATCCCTTGTAATAAGACATAATTCCAAAGACTACTGTATCACCCTGGACCATCCACAAATCTAATCTGAGAGTCAACACAGAGCAGCACTTTTTTTTTCTAATCTTTTTTGAGAAGTTCTAACTTTTAATTCAGTGTGTTTGTATCAAGATAAGATGCAGGAGTAATAAAACATGTCTGTTCAAACTTCTAACATATTATCCCATCAAAAATAATTTAATTAAAATCAGGATTATACTTTTGAGACCAGGAAGATGACAATGTTAAAATTAAATTAGAAGAGATATAGTTATTCTGGGACTTCCTAAAACTGGTAATTTCCTATCAGCATTGCAGGTTGTTTGTGATGAAGTTCCACTGATAATCAGGCAAGATAGTTTAGGATGTTCCTGTTAATTTCACACTCAGTGGGAAATTGTGTAAGCAAGAAGAGCTAACATGTTTCCCATCTGTCCTCTGGAATCATTCAGGAATGGTCTCTTTTATGAAGTCCTAATCATCAGGACAGAAGTGGAAAAGGAATGCAATGATTTTATTTAAAATCATAATAGAGAATATTTTCTGATACTAGTATTGAATTTATATACATTCATATTTATTTTATTAAATGAAACTTTAGGAAATATGAATGATTATTAATTAATATAGGTACACTTAGATATCTCTTGAATATAGGAATGATTATCATGAGTGCTATTAATAGAAGGCCTTTTTGGCTATGACCACTCTCAGAACTATTTACTATATCACTATTATACCTATACTACTTCAAATTTACATGAGCATTACCAGCTTTAGAAAAGTCTTAAAAATCTGTTACCCATCTAAAATTCCCCATTAATTTTCTAGGTCCCTAAGTATTCTACAATTTTAAATATTTAATGGGAATGAAGTTATACAATGTGTAAACCTTTAAAATAGACGTTTTTCACTTAGCATAACTTTCTATAGAGTCATCCATGTTGGCAAATGTATCAATAATTAGTGCCCTCTTCATTACTGAGTAGTAGTCCATGGTCTGGATGTACCAGAGTTTGTTTAGCTACACACTTGATGAAAGACACTTGGACTGGAGTTCCCGTCGTGGCTCAGTGGTTAATGAATCAGACTAGGAACCATGAGGTTTCGGGTTCGATCCCTGGCCTCGCTCAGTGGGTTAAGGATCCGGCGTTGCCATGAACTGTGGTGTAGGTCGCAGATATGGCTTCAGATCTGGTATTGCTGTTGCTGTGGCATAGGCCAGCAGCTGTAGTTCCAATTAGACCCCTGGCCTAGGAACTTCCACATGCTGTGCGTGCAGCCCTAAAAAGACAAAAAAAAAAAAAAAAAAAAAAAAAAAAAAAAAAAAAAAAAGGAAGACATGAGGACAAATTTTAGTTTTTAGCTTTGATGAATAAAACTGCTATGGATATTCATGTGCAGGTATTTGTATGAACTTAACTTTCTATTTTTTTCCAGGATAAATAGCCAAGAATGCAGTAGCTGTGACATATGGTAGTTGCATGTTCATCTTTTTAAGAAACTGCTAAACTGTTTTCTGGAATAGGATTTAAATTATTTTCAAAATATTGGATGCAGTAGCTGATATATTTGTATGACAATAAGTGATTTTGTAGATAAATGTAATTAGAATTCTCGAAGATCTCTGAACAATAGTTTTGTCACTACATCATTTTATTATATAAAATATTTTGCTACAAAATCTTAAATAACTATGCCATATAATACAGCTTTATTACACTAAGCAAAGTGATTTTTATTATCTTTTTTTTTTAAGGTTCCCACCCACAGCATATGGAAGTTCCCAGGCTGGGGGTCTAATTGGAGCTATTGCTGCTGGCCTATGCCACAGCCACAGCAATACTGGATCCAAGCGGCATCTGTGACCTACACCATAGCTCATGGCAACACCAGATCCTCAACCCACTGAGCGAGGCCAGGGATTGAACCCACATCCTCATAGATACTAGTCAGATTCATTACCACTGAGCCACAAAGGGAACTCCCAGCAAAGTGATATTTTTTGAAGCTCAATAAACCTTTATCATTATTTTTCTTATTTTTAATGACTTCAATTAGAAGAAATTAAACAAACAAAAAAAGTCCCTGCAATAATCAGGTTGACCTTGAGCAGAAGATAAAATATAACTAAGAAAGATGAAAAAGTAATTATATGTCGAATAATATATTAAAGCTTTAATTATAATTAGGATTGGTTCAAGGAAATAAATAATGGTGCACTCAATTTCTACAAGAATCTTAGAGGTTCTGTACAGTTAATAGCACATCAAAAAGACTCTAAAAGTACAAGTTTAAGAATGAAAATATTACAGTCTTTTTTTTTTTTTTTTAAATAGCTCCACCCATGGCATATGGAAGTTCCTGGCCCAGGGATTGAATCTGAACTGCAGCTTAATTTACAATGCAGCTACAGCAATGCCAGATCCCATAACTGACTGCGCCAGGCTGGGGATCAAACCCTTGCTTCCACAGTGAGCTGAACTGCTACAGGTGGACTCTAAATGCACTGCATCCCAGTGGGAACTCCTACAGTTATTAAATAAAATGCAACCAAAGGATTAGGCTTAATCTGAAAAAATTATCAATTTGATTTTTTTGTAAATTTCTTAATACTATTTCCAAATTTACGGTACGTTTTTCCAGTCTACAATAATAATCAGTTTCACCAAATTATTTGAATTTTGAAAGCAGATTATGACTAAATAATTGTTAGATAAATGTTACCATTTATATAGTGATATCATTCTTGTGAAAAGTTTTAAAAAAGGAATATGAACATATTGGGCACATTTTAATGCTTAGTTTTAGAATATAATTTCATGAAGCCCAAATATTTTGGTACATACTAATATTTACCTTGAGATTGGCCTGACTTCTGTTAACATTCAGAATTACATGTATACATGAACATATATTTATACATGCACACACATAACACGTATAAACACTTCAGCTACTTTTTGGCCAAGAGTAATACATGGTTTCAGAATTCTGACAGATAGAATACTGATGCTCCTACCCAAAATTGGACATTTTTTTACTGAAAACAAAACATTAGACAGCATAGAATTTTGCATTAGTTTCCCACACTCCTATTTTCCACCAGATAATACAGTGAGGACCAGAGGTTCACCTGAACATGTAGTGGTTGTTCACACAAGAGGAACCTGAAAATTAAGAGATTCAGAGCTTACATAAGGTTTGCTGACATAACTATTCCTCTCCTCCTGGAAAAAAGAGACAAACCTTATCTTTACTTCTTTTTGCCTTTTCCTTGGCTGCACCCAGGAAATGTGAAAGTTCCCCGGCCATGGATCAAACCTGTACCACGGCAGCGACCTGAGCCACAGAAGTGACAATGCCAGATCCTTAACCCACGGAGCCACATGGGAACTCCTTCTTATCTTGATTTCTATAATATAAACAAGTTCTCTTTGGGGAAAGGAGGGAGAAATTCCTAGTTTGTTACAACCATAAAAGGCAAGTAAATAATTCTTAGCAGGTGAGTGGAGAGATGTCCTCTACCTTTATGATAGCCTGTCAATTTCCTTTGCCCAGAATGTGTGGAACATTAGGAATACAGAGAAGCCCAAGGGAAATTTTCTCTCAAAATATTCACTTCTTAGTCTTAATGCTCTGGACCCTGGCAACTTTTCTGAAGTATATGTCACTCTGTCTACCACTCCAATTAACATATTCCATACTGTCTGATACCACATCTGTTCAGCTTGTCTTTGCAACATTTATTTAATGACTCATATGGCCTCTATTTTCTTTTCAAATATGTCTCTGACAGTATTCCTTCTTGGTTGCCTAAAGTTTTGTGCAAAGATTTGAAGAGTCTGAAATTGACCCTATTTATAAGCTATCAAGTTAGCCTACCAGTTTTATAACATATAGTGAGAGAAACATCACACTGCTGGATCAGAGGACGAACCATTTATTATTCATAGGAAAAAGCAAAACAAACAAACAAAAATCTCTACAGAACAAAACCAGCTAGAATATTGTCATGCATTGGTTCACCACACTCTGATTTCCCACAGGGCACCTGAGGGCCAGACTTCTTGCATATGTGCATTCAGGTTGGACTGCAGAAGAGGAAATTAAAAACTGTGACACATATATACTGATTGCTAACACATCTGCCCACCCTAGTCTCTGGAGGTGGTTACATAAAGACTTTATCTTTACTTCTATAATATAAACAAAGCTTTTAAGTGTTTACAATCCTGCAGATGTAAAGATAGAGGTGGTCTTTCTCTTTATGATAGCTTGTCAATTTCCATTCGGAATGCAGGAACACTGATGAATCCAGGAAAATTTTTCTCTAAGTACAAACAATCTCCATGGATAATAAAATTGTTTCGCAGAAAATTAAAGGGATATAAATCTATAATAAAGTTCTATTTGTAATTGCATGTAGAATTAAAGTCCACAAAGATAACTTACACTACAGAGGAGTTAACATGTTAGATAATATACTTTAAAATATTAATTGATAATGCCATTTTAGAAGATATATCAATTATGAAAAGAAAACAAAAATATGTTAACATTACTAGTCATCAAGATAATGCAAATTGACCAGAATGAGTTACTAGGGGATACCCACTAAACTAGCTAATTCAAGTACTTGATGACACTGCAAAGAAATTTCATACATTTCAAGTAAATGTAAAATGGTGCAACTATGGTGGAAAACATTTTGAGAGCTCCCTGTAAAGATAGTAGTTCCCATGAAATATAAAAACATGTCTATGTAGAAGTGTGTAAATGTTCATAGCAGCTTTACTCATAACAGATAACACTGAGAAACAATTATAATAACCATTAATGAAAAAAAAATAAACTGAGGGAGTTCCCGTCGTGGCGCAGTGGTTAACGAATCCGACTAGGAACCATGAGGTTGCGGGTTCGGTCCCTGCCCTTGCTCAGTGGGTTAACGATCCGGCGTTGCCGTGAGCTATGGTGTAGGTTGCAGACGCGGCTCGGATCCTGCGTTGCTGTGGCTCTGGCGTAGGCCGGTGGCTACAGCTCTGATTGGACCCCTATCCTGGGAACCTCCATATGCCGCGGGAGCGGCCCAAGAAATAGCAACAACAACAACAACAAAAGACAAAAATAAATAAATAAATAAACTGAGGTATACACATACAATGAAATGTTACTCAGATATACCAACATGTCAGATTAATGATCCTCAAGTAAAAATACCTTAAAAGAATAATCTGAAAAACAAATCTATACTCATGGAGCATTTATCATGATAGAGCATATCACTGGTTGCAAAACAAACATCAAAACCATTTAGAAGACTATAAATCATTCAAAATGTGTTATTTGTTTGCACCTGAGACTCTGAGCCCTGGAAAGCTACTCTGGAAGAGGTCACCAAAATGTAAGCCTTTTAATGTAATATTTAACGTGGTGAAAATAGAAAGAAGATTATTAAGCAGGAAGGAAAATAAATGAAAATAATTAGTTGCAATATTTTGGACCATAACTTTGAGAGAAGGAATGGTTACAGGAGAGCCTGGAAATACAGGCAGGCCATGTTCTTTCCTGAAAGTGAAAGTTGTGGGAGATTATGCTTGAAACCTCAATATTCTTCATGAAATTAAAAGTACCTCTACAACATGTTAGATCACATTAGGATAGGTTTCTTGAGTAATCTAAATAAATTTTGAAGCAATCACTAAAGAGAATCAAAAGGGAAAGTGATGAGAGATATAATGGGTAGTAGTGAAAAATCAACAGAAGTAAGAGGACATTGAATTTTGTTGTTATGAAAAGTTTAAAATATATAGAAAGGCTAAAAAAGATTGACAATAGGGAAACTAACACACAACATAAATTCATTTCCTGATGCTTTGTCATATCTGCTTAATATGTTTACATATTTATGAATATAGACATATTTTCATGTATGCATATATTTTAAATGTATACATGTACACAGGAGTATACATATATTCCTGAAATGTTTGAAAGAAGGTGTCAAATATTAAGCATGTCAACATGAAACACCTAAAAATGTTACACTTGACAGAATGTGCTACAGTTATAATAATAAAGAAAAAGTAATAATACCATATATTATAAAATATTATCAGATATCAGACCAATTTTCACCCAAATATTTTATATCTTGTTTTTATTTTTTTATCAAAGTCTAGATAAGATTATTTATGTTATTTCTTTAGTTTCTAATAAACTAAGAGATTCTTAACAGTGTTTCCTCATGAGGGCAACTTTTTGGAGTAACCAAGCAAGGTGACATATATGTTGCATATGACATATAATCACATTAGAAAAGAATTAACTATCACTCTTTAATTTGTTCTAGGCATGTACTGTCTAATTTTAAAAGTCATGACTTTACTAGGTATCTTTTTTTAGATATCATTTAAACATTAAGGAAGTCATCTACAACGACTTTTTTGAGGATTTTATTTTCTTTAAACAGTAACATGACAGTTAAGGAGTAGCAAAATAAAATAGAAGAAAAATGTAGGATTTCATGGAGCTATCATTAGATTAGTTGCCTAACTAAATTAGATAAAAATGCTAATATAGATGTAAAATTTATATTCTAGCAAAAATAGTAATTGCAACATGTTTTAAGATTTGTTCCCAAATGCTGAGGATCATGAATATTAAAGTTAGGATTTTAAAGAATGTATATTACAAATTTATTGAAAGAGCTTAACATTCACTATTCACTTAATCACAAAAGGTTGTTTAGTTCTACTCTCAATCCGGCTTTAAGAACAAGACCGCCATTTACAATGTTTCCTTAATCACCAGAACATTTAACTGGAGGAAGGCACTGAAGCTTTCATATTTCTTGAAGGATAATTCAAAAATAATAAGGGAAAAGAGGAGTTCCCGTTGTGGTGCAGTGGTTAATGAAACTGACTAGGAATCATGAGGTTGCGGGTTCGATCCCTGCCCTTGCTCAGTGGGTTAAGGATCTGGCGTTGCCGTGAGCTGTGGTGTAGGTTGCAGACACGGCTCGGATCCCAAGTTGCTGTGGCTCTGGCGCAGGCCAGTGGCTGCAGCTCCGATTGGACCCCTATCCTGGGAACCTCCATATGCCTCGGGAGTGGCCCAAGAAATGGCAAAAAGACAAAAAAAAAAAAAAAAAATAAGGGAAAAGAGAAAGAGGTGTTTATTTAAAGAGTCTTATTGGCCTTTTTCAGTACGGAAACAAATAATTGATTTATCACACAGTAGTAATTAGCCACAAAATAAAATGCATGATTATACAGTCAGCATTTACAGTATAGTGAAAAGATAAAAATACTCAGCAAATAGGAGTTCCCATCGTGGCTCAGTGGTTAACAAACCCGACTAGCATCCATGAGGATGCGGGTTCAATCCCTGGCCTCACTCAGTGGGTTGGGGATCTGGCGTTGCTGTGGGCTGTGGTGGAGGCCAGTGGCTACAGCTCTGACTGGACCCCTACCCTGGAAATCTCTATATGCCATGGGTGCAGCCCTAAAAATACAAAAAGACAAAAAAAAAAAAAATTCAGCAAATATATCCTACTTAGAGAAGGCCAGTCTACATGGATTGCATGCTGAGTGGAGTACAAAGGACCTATTTGCCTTGAGAGATAAATGCAAAGAAAAAGAGAGGCAAGGAATCTTGCCATCATGCATCTTAATTCCTGAAAACTTAAGTACTCCTGAAAGATCTCCTCAAATTATAAACCAAGAAAAGAAAAGAAAAAACCAGGAAACCCCATAGTATCCCTAGACCCATTTTATGCAAGTAAGTTAAATCTACACTTAGATAAGCAAATACGGTTATCGTTATTGCTTTAGTAGAATGAATTTTTTTTCCTTATTGCTCTGGAGAATGATATATAAAATAATACCTAACTTAACAGAGGATATGAAGTGAAAGAGTATAGTCTGTTAGAAAATAATGGGACTGACATGTTGAATCAATTGGAACATTTAAAAAACAATAAAGATATTCTATCTCTTAATTTTAATAACTAAGAAAAACTTGCAAACACTTTCAATAAATTATTTCAAGTGTACTTGAATGTGCAGGCTGGCAAATAAAAGAGGAAGGAGCGTAACTTAAAGGTGTTTTTTATTCCATGACAAAAATGGAGTTACTAACATGACCAAAAACATTTTTATTCTTCTACAAAATTGAAAGTTGCTTTTCTTTATTTAAGCCATATAAATTTCATTGAAAAGAAAAATGTGTGATTGAATGATATAGTATTGGTTTTTAATAATAAAGTAGGAGAAAATTATTTCCATAATGGAGAGTATTGAAAGATACATTAATAATACCAAGCTATTTTTAATTTAGGATGTGCAGAATTTTCTTCCAAGTTTGAAAACATGGCATCTAATTTTTCAATAATATTTAGTTGATGCTGAATCAACACAAAATATGTATAAAATATTCTATACTATTTATAATAATTGGTCTTGAAATATTTTTGTCCAAATGAATCAGTAGGATAAGAAGCATTTCTGTAACGTGTTCTTTTCTAATAGTTACTTTTGCTAATGAGTATGGATTTTAGCACCCTCCTTATCTTTATAATTGTGTTTCATTTTATTATATTTTGTTTTATTTTTTAACCTGGGATTCCATTAGTTTTCATTACGCATTTTTCTATTCTGTGATATGTGTAAAATAATAGAACCCAGGAATGTTATTTTGTTGAGATCTAGATTACTCCTATAAGTAAGACCAGCCCATGGATGTTTAAATACAACCATCTATAGTTCCCCGGTGGCTTAGCAGCTTAAGGATCTGATGTTGCCACTGCTGTGACCCAAGTTTGATCCCTGGCCTGGTCTGGGAACTTCTGCATGCCAAGGGTGTGGGAAAACAACAACAGCAAAGAAACAAACAAAAAACCTCCTTTAATGTCATGTATTCAACAGCTTTGATTTGCTTTATTTTGTTATTATAGGAAGCCACCAGCCCACTGTAGCAATAAAAAGAATATTTTATTTTGAAAAATTAGCATTTTAAAAAACTCTTTCCTTTTGAGATGAATTAAACTTAATTAAATCTTTAAAAGCTAGAATAATGTTAGCATTACCTCAGTGTAGACAGATGTGAGTGATAGCTTTGCTAATAGGGTATATCTGTGCCCCAGAGCATCATAAGGTATTGAATAAAAAGCTTTGTCAAAGCATTGCCATAAATAAGAAAAATGGGGTTATGGTGAAAACATAAGTTTTCATAGTATTGTATTGCTTTAGTTTCCTGGAACATTCTTTCCACATTTGTCATCTGGCATATTTTTACTTATCTTTGACTCAACTCATATGTTAATAACAATGTAAAACTTTTCCTGATTTTTCCATGTGGCTCTTCCATTCCTCCTGTCATCAACTCAAGACCTGTTGTATCTCAAGGTAAACATTTACTGAGTGAAACCAATTGTGAGTTAATGAAATAGGTGAATGAGATTGCATTTGTTTTGTTTAAACATATCTTACTGTATATGGAAGTTCTGTTGGGGCGCAGCAGAAATGAATCTGACTAGGAACCATCAGGTTGCAGGTTCGATCCCTGGCCTCAGTCAGTGGGTTGAGGTATAGGTCACAGACTCTGCTCAGATATGACGTTGCTATGGCTGTGGCATAGGCCGACTGCTGTAGCTCTGATTGGACTCCTAGACTGGGAAGTTCCATATGCTGCAGGTGTGGCCCCCCCCAAAAAAAACTTATTATATATATGAAATTTAGGAGTTCCTGCTGTGGCACAATCGGGTTAAAGATCTGACACTGTCTCATGTGTTCAATCCCTGGCCCAGCCCAGTGAGTTAAAGATCTGGCATTGCTGTAGCTGTGGAGTAGACTGCAACTGTGGCTCAGATTCAGTTTCTGGCCCAGGAACCTCCATGTGCTGTGGGTGTGGCCAAAAACAAAAATAAAATAAAATTTACAAAGCAATTCTATTAACTTATGAGCAGGTAAAAAATACTGAATATGAGAAAACACAAACACCTAATAAAAACAATATATATATATGACTTTGTGTGTATGTATATATATACATAAAATGAAACTGAATGATATAAACTGCAAAAGTCCCAAGTTAAACACACACGACATAGTAATATATTGATCACTCTGTCAAATATCTTTCCCTCATTCCCACCGGGCACCTAGTCTCAGTCTCCATAACAATCTTTTCATATTCTAATACAAACATATATGTGAAAGTATTTTAATTTTTTCTACTAGACTTCCGCATTCAAAGGGCCATCTTTAAAAGATGGCACATTTCTAACTTATGGCTTTATGTATTTTTATTTGCAGCATAAATCTCTGCGTATTTTACATTCACAATTAATGCCTAATGAATGAAAAAATAAATTAATGCATGGTTACACATTATTGCTAAGTAATAATGTTCTTGTAAAGCCATTTTGCTGTAGAGTTTTTAATGAGACTTCCCATTTTGAAAAGATCAGAACCTAATAAATTGACTTTTTCAACTCACTTCTGCAAATTTGGTGTTTTAAATCAATTTTAAACACTAAGTCAAAACGGCCTAAATTGTACAATTTCCATTCTATTTAATAGAATGGATTTTGTGTCTAGCATAGAATCATCTGAGTTGCACAGAACACTTTTTGTGAAAGTAAAAAATAAAAATAGTATTTTTGCTTACTGATAAATTTGATTCTTTATAGTTTTATTCTATTAATTTTAATATGAATATTACTAATTTATCACCTTACCATATTTCCTTCTTTGCTCTAGCAAGCAGGTAGTTAATATAAAAACACTGCTTCAACTCTAAACATTATAAGTGAATATAGTCTCCGATCCCAAGTATTACCAGGCCCAACCCTGCTTAGCTTGGGCGATCAGACAAGAGGCACATGCAGGGTGGTATAAAACCCTTATATAGAACAGGGAACTTTGGGTGACTCTGCTGTACAGCAGAAATTGACAGAACATTGTAAATCAACTATAATAGAAAAAATAAAAATCTTAAAAATAAATAAATAAATAAAATATGGGCTGTGTATTCTCTTATGATATTTTTTCCTTGACCATATATAGTCTTTGAACTCATAATATGCTTCTGTTTTTCATTTCTTTTTTATTTATGTCTTTTTCTATGCCAGTTTAGATCACCTTAGGTGATGGTGTGAATGGAAGTGGTCTAGCTTTCAGAATACTCTGTCCAGAGCTGACATATGTCAAGATGTACAATGAAGTATATTCTTTTGTGTGACTATCTTCTACATTGGCATACATGGAAAAACTTCCTGTTTGGTCCTTCTTCTATTTTTATGATCTAAACTTTTCTTTCACCACAAATCTGAGTCATCGCCAGGGTCACAGCCCAGTGTTTAATAAGTCAGGAAACCATCTGCCTGGATGGTTCATCACTAGCTGCACAGGAGAACCCTGCATGAGTCTGCCAATGGTAAATCTACCTAGTCATCCAATATAGACATCTGCATTCTGGTACCTGAATTAAGACTTATTTCTGGCTGTTCTGAAAGTTTTGCCAAAATGATGGATAATTTGTTGTTTCATCCTTCTGTGAGTATTTTCCCCTGGCAAAGACAACTTCTTATCTCTATAACACTGGAAGAGTGGCTAGAAAAGGTTCTCAAAGTATTAAATGAAGAGATTAAATGACTGATGGTGTGAATGGGGCTTATTTGTTGATGCTTCATTGATCCCCTTATCATTAATACTTTTCATTTTTCATTCTCTACCTTCCACCCAAGACACAACTTATAGTTTTAACCATTGAGTGACAACCAGGACACATTTTCTGCCCTAGTATGAGAGCCTATTAGCAAGACAAAAGGCCTTCCACCAGACACATCAAATAGTTGTGTGATTTTCTTAAGGTAAATACAGCAAAAAAAAAAAAAAAAAAAAGGATGAATAGTTTTCACTGAATCTTTTTGTGGCTTGAGTAATGAACTGTGATCCTGAGCTGTGCATCTTGGGTGAATTCGGAGAGTTGTACCTGAACCTGATCATTAGGTACAGCCTGTGTGTTGTGTGTATTAATTTCCTCAAATCTGTTGCTGCCAAGACTTCAGCAGCACAAATTCCAGGTTGTACATCATTGTTAAGGCCTAACATCCATACAGTAGATGGCATCTCCATCTCCTCCCCCCTTATTAACAGCTGAGAAGTAGGTATAAGACCTAGCTTCTACCTGATGAAGGAGGACCTTATAGTCATCTTGAGAAGCTGTGACAACTTCCCAAGTAACCACAACTTAAGATTCAGAAAACTTGGCTGGATTCACCTGATTAGAAGACTGAGATGAGCAAGTTTCTTAATAAAAGAGATCCAACCTTTGACACTTCATCTATAATATTAGGAAGACAGAAATATCTGGGGTAAGAGAAATAGCATACCTCCTTAAAAATATGAATATTTCAGGTATGGTAGTATTGCTACAGACAGTCAGACAGCTAGAGTATTCTGACAACTAAGACATAGTGTTTCTTATTTAATTATATCTATTCTGCTAAATTCCTGTATGTTGCAGATGGTTGGAATTGTTACTTTTGTTTACCCAAACCCACATGGTCTATGATAAGGCAGTAATTATGCTTAAATGGAGAGACATACAGGAGATAAGTTCAATCACACAGTTCACAAATATGAGAATCAGGATTTAAACTTGAGGCTACTTGGCTCTAAATATCATGATCCTTCTGTGAAACTCCACTGTCTCGTTGTCCTGAAAAGTCATCCTAGTGTATTCCCTTGCCTGACACCTAGAATTTCAATACATAAGTATTAGATATTATACAATGGTTGAGACTGTAAGGCCAGTTTGAGGCTAAGGAAGGATTCTGCAATGTTTGCTCTTTGTATAAGATTTTGTTGCTTTATTTTTGTGGAAAACAAACATGGAATTGCTAATAAGAGGAAGACCTAAAGGCACATGTTGTAATGTGGAAATAAATGTAAGATATTTAGGACATAGGTTGTGAGTTATTCCCATCCCTAGATACAATGCAAACAGGGGTCTTATAATTTGTCTCTGCCACCACATATGACAGCCAAGGCAACAAACCAAAAACTTGAGGATGGGATGGCAAGAGCTGGCTAGGAACACAGTGGAACCTACTCGTGTAAGATTCTGCTTAGAAACCTAAAGTAAGCCACTGAATATGACTCAGCATAGATACATCATGGGGGTGAGGCAACGAGAGGATCCTCATCCTATTATCACTGCCATATCCACATATACAGCAAGAAAAACTTCACGATAATTGTTTAAAACTGAATAGTGGGACAAAGAGAGTAATCTTTAATTCCATGATTCCTGTTTGCTATACTCTCTCTCCTAATATACGCTTAGTTTGTTCCTTTAATTTTATAGGCTAGACATCAAGAAGAATAACATCTGTATCTATCCATGAGTTCCTATGCTTTGAACTCATGCTGAACTTTGATGGGACTTTTGTGCTGTGCTCTTTAAGAAGGGATTGCATATATTTTGCATGTAAAAGTAAGAGACATGGTGGATTGTATAATTGTGAAAAAATTTATTGCCCCATTTTCTATCCATGCCTCACTGCAATTAGATCTATTGTGTGAATTTTGATGACACTGAAGAAGTGTGCATTCCTTTCCTATCGAACTCAGACATAGCCACATAACTTTCTTTGGTCAATTAAATGTGCCAACTTGTGATTTTGCCAGGTTATTTTTCTTTCTGTCATAAGATCATCTTACATCACATCGAGACTACTTTGTTAAATTAATTCTCAGAGTGAACGCACATGGAGCAGAGATGCTCTGGACCCATATCAAACATGCAACTTGAGTACAAAAAGAGCATTTGTTTCATAAGCCACAAACATTATAAGGCCATTTATTGCAGCACAGTTTGAGCTGAAAGAAACAGAGATATAAAGTAATAAGATATACCAAATGTATGAAAACAATATAAAAACTGGTAAGTGATTTTTTTAAAACAAGGCCATAGGAGAAAAGTACCACATGTAGGTTGCAGATGTGACTGGGATCCCACATTGCTGTGACTGTGGCATAGGCTGGCAGCTGCAGCTCTGATTCAACACCTAACCTGGGAACTTTCATATGCCACAGGTGTGGCTCTACAAAGACAAAAAAACAAAACAAAACAAAACAAAAAAACCTACCATAATAAAGAACCTAAATTAAAAATAATTTAGTTTTTGGTTTGTACATTGCCTTTAGGAAAAAAATAAGTTGAGATCATTAAAAGGAAAGTATAATTTTGAACCTAAAAATCAGTAGCATTGACTAAATGTACAACTAAATACGACTGTCTTCAATTCTGATTAATGTAGTTTAATAAACCCACGGATGCAATGATACACAGAAGCAAAGTATTAAAAATATTCGGGAGTTCCCGTCGTGGCGCAGTGGTTAATGAATCCGACTAAGAACCATGAGGTTGCGGGTTCAGTCCCTGGCCTTGCTCAGTGGGTTAAAGAATCCGGCGTTGCCGTGAGCTGTGGTGTAGGTTGCAGATGCGGCTTGGATCCCCCGTTGCTGTGGCTCTGGCGTAGGCCGGTGGCTACAGCTCCGACTGGACCCCTAGCCTGGGAACCTCCATGTGCCGCAGGAGCGGCCCAAGAAATGGCAAAAAGACAAAAAAAAAAAGAAAAATTTGTTACATTGTGATTTCAAGTAGGCTAACATATATAAAAATGTATTTAGCTCATGATTAATTTAATATAACAAGGTGAACATTACCAAGATGTCATTACTTTTGTAAAGTGTTCAAAAATAACCTCATCAGTTTGACTGCTGTAAAGGAACACTGAATGTAGAATATGATCTTTCCATAATAATACTGATATAATAACAATAAAAAATATAAAAATTGCTGAGATCTTATACTGCGTTCAGTTTTCTATGTGTCTCAAGTGAATTATCTCACCTAAATATACTTTAAGGCAAATGATCAAAAGATGAAATTATTATCATTTCTTAAAAGAAAAACTGGGTTAGGAGTTCCCGTCATGGTGCAGTGGAAATGAATCCAACTAGGAACCATGAGGTTGTGGGTTTGATCTCTGGCCATAACGATCCCGCGTTGCCGTGAGCTGTGGTGTAGGTCAAATACGTGGCTCAGATCTAGCATGGCTGTGGCTGTGGCTGTGGCATAGGCCGGCAGCTGTAGCTCCCATTAGACCCTAGCCTGGGAATCTCCATATGCCATGGGAGCGGCCATAAAAAAAAAAGAAAAAGAAAAAGAAAAATTGGGTTAGGCGGTCACACAGATTCTAAGAGATAGTGCAGCAACAATTCAGACCAAAGTAGTTTGATTTCAGGTCAGTATTTCCTGATTTAGCTGCCACTTTATATATGCATGCATATACACACAAACATACACAGATACACTCAATCGGATTGCTGCCTTTTAAATTAAAAAATACTCCCTTAGACTGGATTCCCTAGGAATAGATCCTGAACCAAAATTTTATTTACTAACAATTTCTTGGGATGTTGCAAAAATAGAGAAATATAAGAGTGAAAAATAAGTAAGCAAAGCAAAAAATAAGAGAACAAATGAAAACAAGGAATTTTGCTGAGGTGGACAGAGCTTTGCAAGAATTTAAAGCTCTGAGTCCAATCATTTGAGATGTCTGCAGACAGAATCATGAGAGAAGGGGATATCAAATAATATGCCAGATCTTTCCACTCTCCCTTTTAGTCAAAGTTCATTTTGGGGCCTTCCTTGTGGTCTTACCTAGATCATCCAGGTTGTTTCTGGAGAAGCCAGAGGGTCAATGTGTTTTATTTGGTGAGTGTGGAATAGAGTGGTCTTTCCTAAGTCTATGGAAAAGGAAGCAATGACAGCTGGCATTTTATACCCATGAAAATAGTATGAACTCTTGTTAGGACCCTCCAGGCTCATAATCAGGGGATGTGGTGGAGGTTTGTATCGCCTGTACGGTTTTGCATCGAAAATCATGACATTATTTCCACCACATTCTATTCCTCAAAGAAGTTACAAAGGCTCCACCAAGCTCAAAAGCAGAGACATACTTAGATCCCACCTTTTTTACAGGGAAGTATCAAAGCCTAGAAGACCACGTACAATTGGAAATACACCTGCATTCATTTTTTTTTTTTTTAATTTGAATTTGCCATAGCTCCCTCTCTGGTCACAAACAGTTAACATGCTGCCTAAATGCAAAATGCATTCTCCCCAAACCCACTGAAATCTTATTTGTGACATCCTAAGACTTAGTTTAGAGGTTTAAGGACCTTGTTTGTTATTTAAGTTAGATCCCAGTGTGAATATTTTCTCAGAACAGTATTGTGTTTCTTTTCAACACAGCTCCTTGACGCCTATCCTTTTCACTCAGATCTGTGATTAAAGACTCAAGTATTTATACACACATACACACATCATATATTGATGGAATAGATATACTGCTCTAGAAATGGGAGATCGTCACAATCCGTGATCCACACCCATTCTGAAATCCAGCCAGACACATTTTGCCCTTTATTTAATTACATCACAAGCCTCACTGCGAATATACTGGGGAAGGCTTTCAATAATTCTTGCCTCAATCTTCTGGGCCTTTCATTCATTCTCTGAATGATCCCTTTCCTTTATATAAAATATACCCCTTGTTTATAGCAGGGTAAGTATTTTTCAGTCTTCTCTTGTCCACAGAAGTATTAGGGTTCAAAAACCATTTTGTGTAGCCTCTGCTCCTTTAAATTTGAGGTGGTACAACTTTTTGGAGAGCTATTTGGATTGTTTACGAATTACTGAACAATCTATATGAAGAGTTAGCAAACTTTTTTTCTGTCAAGGACCAAAAAAATAAATATATTTTTCTTTTTCCAGTTACACAGTTCTCCGTCACAACTGCTCAAGTATGTAGCTGCAGCATAAAAACAAGCAGCCACAGACAGTCAGTATGGAAATGAATGACTGTGGCAAAGTGTCATAAAGCTTTACTTACAAAAATATTCACTGGGCTTGATTTGGCAAGTAGGACATAGTTTTTTGACTGAGTCCCACACCTTCCACTTCAATTCTATAAAAGCAGAAAAAAAAAAACAAAAAACCAAAAAACCCTTTACCAGTTACTTTGAAATGAGCCACATCTTTCTTAAGTCCCTGTAAAACTGCTTGAGGATAATGTCCTTACAATTCAAATGAGCTCAATCATTTGACAGAGTGGATCTGTAATACAGAATCCACTTTAAGACGCTTTTTTTTTTTTTCTTTTTTTAGGGCCATACCTGTGGCATATGGAAGTTTCCAGGGTAGGGATGGAATCTGAACCGCAGCTGCCAGCCTACACCACAGCCATAGCAATGAGGGATTTGAGCCGCATCTGCAACCTATACCACAGCTCACAGCAACACTGGATCCTTAGCCTACTGAGTGAGGCCAGGGATCAAACCTGCGTCCTCCTGGATACTAGTTGGGTCTGTTACCATTGAGCCATGACAGGAACTCTGAGTTTAAGACTCTTAAGGGGACTTTTGTCTATTTCAAACGGTCTGTGAAGCACTGTCTTAAAGCTTACTGAACCCTTGGCTAAAGGTTTTAGAGTGATAACCTAGGTTTCATATTTATGCTATCCAAATCAAGGGGAGGGGAAAATATCCTGGATTTAATTTTGTCTAGAGACATGTCTTAACTTTAGTATGATTTGCCTTTTAGAGAGCCTGGGAATGAGTAAGAGTTTACTTTTCTCTTCTAGCAATTTCTGGGTCCTTTATATTTCCTTACCTCGATTTCTTGGACAGTTTCCCCTGAAACCTAGTCAACAAATTGTGAGAAAGTCCAGGGAACATTTAATGAGCCAGCCCTGTGGAGTTTTTCCTAACTTACATATTCATGAGTAAAACAAATATTGGCCCTTTAAGCCATGAAATTTGGGGATATTTGTGTATGCAACAGTAGGTAAGTGGGATAATATCTAACTTAAGGTATTTTTAAAGATATCTTCAATTTCTGTAAATAAATTAATATTGATAAAAAATTACAAGGTAAATTTGAAATTTTATTAAATATAATTTCTTCAGGCAATTAATCATGGTGGCATAAAAGGCTACATCTTCTATGTTTTCCTGTGTGGAAATTGCAGTACTCTTTTATTAGCTTGCAGGGAATTATCCATGATTTACTGAGCAATGTGATATCAATTGACAAGATTATAATAGTTCCTTGATTGTATCTCATTGAGCACAATGGCGAGGCTTCAGTATTTTAAAGGTAACATTGTTCTTTACAGATGATATGTTTCTAAATTTTGAACTAGATTTCTCGGAGGGGTAATGTAGCCAGCTTATTATTTTTTATTGTTTAAACTTGTAATTCTGTAAGTTGTGGCTCTGTAGAGTAGCTATTTCTTAAATTGAAATAACCCCTTGTCCTCTCAGAGAAATTTAGTTTCTCAGAGAAAGAGTATGTTAAAGTAAAATAATCCCCTAACCACTCCTAAATAATATTTTTAAAAGTCCATCAAAATTTTAGCCTATTGTCTTAATTGTGGTTTAGAGTTATAGAATATATATATAATTTTACTTATAAGATACTGTACAAAATGAAATTTTATTTCTAACCCTCAATTTGATCCAGAAATAAAAAAAGAGAAGAGGATCATAGTTGCAAATAATGATTACAGGAGATACTTAGGTTTTAGTAGCTCTTAGGTTTTGTTAGGAATTGCTGTAAGTATTGTTTTACATCTGTTTAGAATATTTAATTTTTACGAATTGTCTTTGAATGGGTTAACTCGTGACTTCATTTAACAGTGAAGTCAGAGGCATAGATATATCAAGAACAAGGATAAATTTACACGGCTAGAAAGAGGCAGAGCCAAATTTCAGATCCAGTTAAATTGATTTTAATCACAGTATTTGTCTGAGCAATAATCTTAGTACCTACGTGTATATTATGGTTTACCCACTTTAAAATTTTCTCATTATGCATTTTAATTGATGTTTTAGGATAATCCTTTGAGATAGTTATAGAAGGTCTGAAAATCTCAAGGTCTAACAGAAGTGGAAATTTAGACTCTCTAGTAAAGACTTTCACAATCTGTAATGGTTGATCTTGCCTTTCAGCAATCTCCTGGCTTAAATATTGCTTTACTTTTAATACATTCTCAGATCTGAGATCATTCTCGTCTTTTTTTTTAATCTAGATTGTTTTTCAGTATTGCGTTTCTTCATCCTACAAATTAACCTTAAGTAAAATAAACTTAAGCATGGATAATCAAAATATTTCATGAGCTTCTTAGAAAGAAGTTTTTCTTCTTCTAACCTCATGTTTGATGAGTTAAAACAAAATGTTAGTGGCATTATAAGGTATGAAAACTTAATTTGTTACCAAAACTTATCTTTATGACTTTACCTTTTATTATGTATCACTAACCACAGAGGGAACCAAATTTGCTATTTAATGAGTTCTTAAAAAATGTGATGAAATATCTCCTGGTAATTGTCTGCATACTTCATTAATGCGTTGGTAATTTATTGAGCGATACATTTTGTCACACTACTATTTCATTCAGTGATGGTTAAATTTGAAAAGATTAATGAGAACATGTAGAGGATACAATAAAATTTCGTGTTTGGCAGTAAAACAATTTTTTTCCTTTTCTATATAATTATATATGATAAATATTTTATAGAATATTTGACAGATATATAAATGGAGTTAGTCCTGGTATCTTGCATATCTTCATCTTTGTTGCAGTTTTTCCAACTTGCAATGTTAGTCTTTAGTTTGCTAAAGGTTTTCACTGTAACACTATTTCAATTATACAGTTACTCTCTATTAATTTCCATTGCAGATTTGACTCATGGATCTAAAAGTGGTCAAAGATGAATGTATTCATGTGAGTCATGTTACCGTATTACTTATTCTATTTTCGTGTATGTTATAGGCTTTAAGGGATGAACTTTGGTATCAGAAATACCGGGGTTAGTGTGTTGCTCATCTTATACCTTCTCTGTGAGTTTAGGAGAATTATTTAATCTTTCTAAGTCTCAATATCTAAAACTTCCAAATGGAAGTAATAATACATGATTCACAGAATCAAATGGAATAATTTAAACGACCCTCAAATAAAGATCCTCACAAATGAGAAGATTTATGATACTCAACTGAAATAAATAAAATTCTTAACACAAATTCCAGGATAGGAACAAGGTTAATAATTATGTAGATAAATTTAATATAATCGGATAGAACTATATATTATGCTATGACGGAGTAAACTGTGCCTCCCTAAACCTCAAATGTGGCTGAATTTGGAGACAGGTCTTTAAGGAGGTAATTAAAGTTAAATGAAGTCACAAAGGAGGGATCCTTATTGAAGAGGATTTTTGTCCTTATAAGAAGAAGAGATGCTTCTCTTTCTTTCTCCTGCCACACAATTAGAGGAAAAGCCATGTGAGAATACCACAAGAAAGTGGCTGTCTGCAAGCAAGGAAGAAGATCCTCACTAGACAATGACTGTGCTGGTACCTTAATCTTGGATCTTCAGTCTCCAGAAGTGTGAGAAAATAAATGTTGATGGTTCAATCTAGTTTCCATTTTTGTCAATATTTTTATGACAGACCTGTCAGACAAATACAGATTTACTATTTATTTATTTCATCAAGGGCTAGATGCTGCTGTAACAAATGGCTAAAAATGTGGAAGTGATTTTAGGACAGGGTACAGGCTGAAGGAGTTTTGAGAAGCATGCTACAAATATGGACACTAAAGGGAGTTCTGACGAGGGCTCACAAAACAAAACAAAACAAAAACACTGGAGATAAACCTGTCTTCTTAGAGAAAATGAGAATACATTAATAATTAGGAATAGAAAATTGGTAGAAAGATGGACATGAAGGGCCATTCCAGTGAGGCTGCAGACAGAAACAAGAAAGGTTATTGGAAACTGGAGAAAAAGTGAGACTTGATAAAAAGTAGTAGAGAACCTGGCTGAATTAAATTCACATTTTACTGTATTGTGGGATGTAGAACTTGTAAATGTACAACTGGATATTTTATATAAAGAGATTTCCAAGCATAATACTGAAGGAGTGGACTGGTTCCTCCAAATTGCTCAGAGTGAAATGTGAAAAAGATGCATTGGAAAAGTAATGTTAAGTAAAATGACCCAGAACTCGTTCCACATGTAGATGTATTTTTGACATACTTGTGGGAGGAGGTGAGGTCTATGTCCTTCTATTCTGCCATCTTGATTTCCTCTCTAAATAATATTTTCAACTTACCACACTAGAATATACACTATGCTGTATGCCTCTTCCACCATGGTAAAAATCTGAAAGAAAGGTCCTTGGTCCTTTTCTTCAACATACATACAGCATGTTGTCCACGCCTGGGTACAGAGTGGGTACTCAGGAAGTATTTGTTGAATACAGAAGTGAATTGAGCTTGCACTCTGTTTAGTTTCTGACACACCATTCTTATTTTATTTATTGATTCAACAAATATTTCTTAATTGCTAACTCTGGAAAGGTAACAATTCCAGATAATGAAGACAAAAATGAAGAAAATATGGCTCTTGTTCTTAAAGACCAGTAATTTTCAAGCTATCTACATGGTGTGTAAAATGACTGGGAGTGCTTCTGGTACATATTGTCTGTGGGTCAGTGGTTTTAGAAAAAAATTTAGACGACTGAAAGTTTTCCAAGTAAAAATACATATAAGACACCCTGAGAAGAAACACTCTTACAAAAGGCAAAGGCAAACTATAGAGGAATACAAGAGAGGTCAATTGATTTTTTTCCCTGAGGATTGGGGAGATATTTTTAGAAGTAAAGTGGCATTTAAATGGACATAAGACTTGAAAATAAATTTTCAGATTTAAAGAAAACCATTCTAGTGAGAGCACAGGAATAGATGTATGAAAGTGAATGGTACTTTTGGCAAATAGTGAGACATCCAAAATGGATTAAATATGGATTGAGGGAATTCCCCTCATGGCTCAGCAGAAATGAATCTGACTAGCATCCATGAGGACACAGGTTTGATCCCTGGCCTTGCTCACTGGGTTAAGGATTTGGCGTTACTGTGAGTTGTGGTGTAGGTTGCAGACGCGGCTTGGATCCCGTGATGCTGTGGCTGTAGTGTAGGCCAGCATCCACAGCTCCGATTTGACCCCTAGTCTGGAAACTTCCATATGCCGCTGGTGCAGCCCTAAGAAGACAAAAAAAAAAAAAAAAAAAAAAAAAAAAGAGTGAATAAGAAGCAAGAAATAAGTTATGGTAGAAAATATAGTTTGAAGATAAATTGTTTACTATCTTTCATTGACGTATTTTTTTAAGAGCTCAGCTCAACAAAATATCCAGATATAAGAATTCATTAAAATTAATTGAAAGTGTTGGAATGACATCAAGATTCGCATTCTTTTCCTTCTTTTTTTTTTCTTTCATATTCAAAGTTTCCATCATTGTTTTCAAATGTTTTAGATAAAGTTTTCAAGAGTCAGAGGGGGCTTAATGTGTAGATTTGGAGTTTCAAACCCAGAAATTTAGAAGTTTGAAATCCTAAGGATCGTTTTGGTAGACAGAGTGGTATTACTGATCAAATGACAATTCTATGTTAATTTTTTTGAGGAATTTACTGTTTTTCATACATTCCCACAAATAGTTTGCAAGGGTTGCCCTTTATCCACATTCTCAGCAACACTTGTCTTTTACTTGTTTTGATAATAGTCATTCTAACAGGTATGAAGTAATATCTCACTCTAGTTTTGATTTGCATTTCCCTGATAATTAATGATGTAAAACACATTTTATTTTTTCCATTAGCCATTTGTATATCTTCTTTTATGAAAAGTCTCTTCAGGTCCTCTGCCCAATTTTTAGTCACTTTATTTATTTATTTATTTATTGCTACCAAGTTGTGTGAGGTCCTTATATGTTTTGGATATTAACCTCTTATCAGATATATGGCTTACAAATAATTTTCCCATTTTGTAGAGTTTTGTTTTTTTTTTTTTTTTCCAATTTTTAAAATGTGGAGTTCCTGTCATGGCTCAGTGGTAACCAGCCTGACCAGTATCCATGAAGACTTGGGTTTGATACCTGGCCTCACTCAGTGGGCTAAGGATCCAGCATTGAGGTCAGCTGTGGTGTAGCTCACAGACTAGGCGCAGATCCAGCATGGCTGTGGCTGTGGTTAGGCTGGCAGCCTCAGCTCTGATTCGACCCCTAGCCTGGGAACTTCCATATGCGGTGGGTATGGCCCTAAAAAGACAAAAATAAATAAATAAATAAATTGTTCCCTTTTCAGTGCAGCAGGTTTTTAGTTTGATATAGTCTCAGTTGTCTAGTTCACTTTTATTGTCCATGTTTTGGTGTCATATCCAAGAAATCACTGCTAAGTCCAATGTCTAGAAGCTATTTTCCTATGTTTTCTTCTAAGTATTTTATTGTTTTTCGTATTTTACTTTTATGTCTTTTATCCACTTTGAGCTGATTTTTTTGTGCATGTGTGAGAAGGCTGTATGGTAAGTGTCCAATATCATTCTTTTGAATGTGGATATACCGTTTCTTCAGCACCATTCATTAAAGAGGCTATTTTTTTCCACATTATGAATTCTTGGCACCCTTGTCAAAAATCAATCGACTATACAATTGTGAGTTTATAACATGTTGTCTCTTGTGTTCCATTGGTCCATATGTCTGTTTTTATGTTAATACCATACTATCTTGATTGCTGGAGTATTTGTAGTACATTTTTAAATCAGAATAATGGATCCTTAAATATGCCATTATCCTAATCCCTGAAGCCAGTGATGGTGTTACCTTACTTGTCAAAAGTATTTTGCAGATGTGATTAAGTTAATAATCTTAAAATGGGAAGATTATCCTAGATACTCCAGTTGGACTCAATGTAATCTATAAGAGTCCTTACAAAAGATGAGCAAGATAGGCAGAGTTAGAAGGATTTTCAAATATATTTTGCATTTTACTTGGTAAAGGGATAATTTAATTAGATTTTGTAAGTGACAAATTTGAGGTATCTCCCGATATAAAAATCTTTTTTTTTTTTTTGTCTTTTTGCTGTTTCTTTGGGCCGCTCCCGCAGCATATGGAGGTTCTCAGGCTAGGGGTCTAATCGAAGCTGTAGCCACCGGCCTACACCAGAGCCACAGCAACGCGGGATCCGAGCCGCGTCTGCAACCTACACCACAGCTCATGGCAATGCTGGATCGTTAACCCACTGAGCAAGGGCAGGGACCGAACCCGCAACCTCATGGTTCCCAGTCGGATTCGTTAACCACTGCGCCACGACGGGAACTCCACCGATATAAAAATCTTGATGTCCAATTGAAAATTGGAACTATCGAGCCATAGAAGAAAATTCTGGTGTTAAAAATTTTGGACTTTGGCAAAAGATTTATTGTCATTTGGTGAGTTTAAATTTTTTTTTATCTCTTATACGTTTATAGTTTTGGATAAACATATGGTGATCAGTGATCTGGAAATAGGAAAAATAATGTTAGTAAAAGATGATCTGGGGCATAATTTGTTGGAAATGCATGTACTGTGTAGGCCCATTTCCAAGATGTAAAAATATTTAAATACTAATAAAATGCACAGTGGAAGCCAGAATTAAAATGATGTATTGATGTAGAAATATCATCATTTTTATTGCACACTAATTAATTCAACAATTTAATTAGGAGGCAATTTAATTAGAATGTGTTGGCTAACACTTTATTACTGACCCAGCCAAGGATAAACGGTAATACATCTTTGCCCAAAGCATTTGTCATTCATTATTACTTTACCTTAATTGACAAAGACTACTGCTGAATTTTGTCAAGACATAGTTGAGAATTAGTTCTGTCTATCTATGCATTAATTTAACCTTTATTAGCATGGCACATACAGACATTGAGGATCAAAGAAAACTCCACATGTTTCTACATATTTTAATAGGTCTGAGTGAAGGAACCGAATATAAACAATTGCATATAATAGCAAACAGCTGCATTAATTCAAGACAATGTTTATGATTCTCTCTACATTATTGGTTTCTATGCTTATCACCAGAGCATATTACAGCCTTGAGGCCAAGTCATGGTTATATATTACTCTCCAAACTGTTACTAATGCAAAATTCCAGAGTGCATACACTAAAGATTTTGTTATTAATAGAAGAGAATAAAATAAAGATATTTATTGTTGTTTCTGTGATTATGACTTACTGAATAAATTTATATATTTGTGTTGATGGGATCTACCACAAACTCATAGGAGGCTTGATTGTGCTGATCTTACTCAAGTACAAACTGATAGTGGCAGGGATCACATTATTTTATTCTCCATATTTCTAGTGCTTTGTCCTTAATCTTGTAGGTAGTAAGTGCTTAATAAATGCTTTTAAAATGCATGATTTAATTCTATTTTGTGGCTGGAAATATATAGCTTTTTGTTTCCTAGTGCATTTTCAAAAAAAAAAAAATGATCCAAATGTGCTTTACTCTTTCTTACTGTGTAAGTGATCTCTCTTTATTCCTCACTTTCTCTGAAGATTGCTCACTATATTACTGGGAATAACGGTTTACTATATATTGATCTTTAAGTACATGATCTCTACCTCCGAAACACTCCTGTATCGGATAATTAAATGTCCCCCATATATCTGTAGGTAAAAGGTTAGACTGATCCCACTTGCCTTTTCTGGCATTTTTCTCATCAATTATTTCCACCTCTGCAGAACCTCCTGATAGTTCAGTTAGTACTACACGGTCTTCCATCACTTTCTCCTTTACTGTTCACTATCTAGTGCACTGGCTTTCATTCTGTTGTTCAAAACACCAAGCTTAGCATTATGCATGTGCAGATTCTCCCCCTACACTTCTGCGCAGCTAGTTCCTTTCCCAGCTTCAAGTCTCAGACAGTCATCATTCCAGAGAGAGATTTTTCAAACACCTATATAAAAGTAGGATTCAATTTCATCCAAGCATCTTTGTCATATTGCTGTTTTCATATTACATATTACATTTTAATATCCAAACTATATTCTCAATTTGTAATTTTACCTTATTTTCTGCATTCCCTTCCAACTGTGTTGTAAGTTTCACTGTCATATTTACTGTTCACATGGCTTGTCACTGTAGCCACAGTTTCCTGAATCAGGTAGTTCTGTGGCAATTATTTCTGAAATGAACACATCACAGGATAATTCATTGCCTGTGGGGTCTGTGTGGTTCAATGATGTGACCTGGAACTCACACCTTTGTGGAAGTGTCTCTTTACCTCTGTTTCTAAACTTCTTTACATAACAGTGGTCATCTACTGTTCACTTCTTAATTTTTTTAACCTACAGAAGTCTGGTTTCACACCTTTTCATAATAGTGGAAAAAATCCAGTGAAATATCCCTTAATATATCCATTTTCCCAAGCACTCTGTGTGACATATGCCATAATAACCACCCCTTTTACCCCAGGTCCCTCAATCCTCATGACTTTGTCTTTCCTTTGATCATAAATACTCCTTCATTTACATCAGCAATTTTCCCCAAAACTAGATATTCTCAAAGATTCACTCTTCTTTCTGGTTCTCAATTTTCATTCTCTCTCTCCCCTGTGTGTGTGCATGTGTGTGTGTATGTATGTGTACATGTGTGTGCACGTGCCTGTGCCCGTAACTGTACTTTCCCTGGCAACTTCATCCACTTCTGCCACCTTTTGTGAAGAGGCTTTCATAGCCAAAATATCTTCAGAGTTTTCCTAGCGCATCTTTCTTGAGTTTTCTTTCATATGTTGATCTATTGGTATTTCAATTTGAATATTTGACTAACATTGTTTAAAACTCTTAGGAAAACAGCTCCAGGATTAGAGCAAATGAATTGAAGGAGGATGAGCACAGAGTTAACTACTTTCATATTTGGAAAAACCTAGTCAAGAGGATTGACTCTAACAACAGCAGATGGAATTCAAATGGTTATAATGCCCAATTGCTATTAAATACTTAGTATGTACCCTTAACTCTGTTGATAACTTTAAATGAATAATAAAATATTAGAAAATCTGGCATCAAAATTAACAACTTTTGTAGCTTAAATATTAGATACTGAAGTGCATTAATAAAGACAATCAAATGGTTATATCTGTCATAGATTTTCCTTTGTATATTCATCAATCTTGAGTTGCCCCTATATATATGTTAATATAGAAATTAATTCACCAAAATCCCAGGATCAGGGAGTGGAGGTTGAAGTTCATTTTTATGAGACCCAAAAAAAAAAAAAAAAGAGAGAGAATTGTAAAAGCACTGTACTTTCCAAAAGTTACATATCTTTAAAATAGTTTACTTTTCAGAACATGTTTTTGTTGTTGTTGTTGCTTTTTGTTGTTGCTTTTGGAAAAAAGTGATCTGACAACAATGAAGAAAGAGGAGAGATCAGAGAAATATCTTTATAAAATATAGGAGAGAATATGAAATGCTTAAATAGAATTTAAAAATATTTTATTTTTATTTTTATTTCTTCTTTTTTGTTAACTCAAAAAGCATTTTTGGTATTGTATGAATGCCTAGCGATATCGGTAGGCAAAGGCAGATCTCAAGGGGAACCAGTATCATTTCAGTTACAAAAGTGAACTTTTCTTGACTGCCTCTTGTCCCAGAGACTCCACCTTAGAGCAGGCCATCACTATCATTGTCTTCATCCCCTGCAATTAGTCTTTCTACATTCAGTATCTTTTGTTTATCCAATTACCACACACACACACATACATATACACAATCTTCTTGAAGTGCTTATTAATATGTTTTGTTTCCCTGCTTAAACTATTGGTTATCTCCCAGCTTTTCTGATTACATATAATTCCTAAGCCAGATACTAAGGACAGTGTATAATATGACATCAGGCTTCTTGTATTAGTTCCTACTATTCCCTTAACCATACATAATGCACAATTAGAATGTTAATTTCTTCAGCATACAAGAGACTCCCAATATTTTCTATTTTCCTTATACATTCTTTAATTCTAGCTAAAATACTTCTTGATTACCTCAAGTATACATGAAAATGTAACAAAAAGTTTTTATGATTTGAATACTAAACTTCAAAATGTGCTTGTGTCAAGTTTATTTATATACGTATTTCCTAGTATACGTTGTAAGCTACTTGAGAGCAGTTATTAACCAATGTGCATTTATTCAAAAATATTTATCTATAATTCAATGGGTTCAAAAAACTATAGTCACGTTTCAGTAATAATTTCATACAGAAAGTTCCTTGTATCACAGAGTGTATGGACTGGTTCAAAGGCATACAATCAGTGTCTGAATCATTTATAACACCAAACACAATGTCATGAGCATAGTATTCATATGTCATATATATATGTGTGACATACATGTTGCTTGAATATATATACATCTTAAAATTTTTTGATTGCTGGCTTTTTCACATACATACTTTTATATTCTCCCTTACTTCAGTGTTTATCTGGCCTTTTTTCACTCTTTTGTTCATTACTTCCACATACAATATTATGGAACACCAGAAAAGTATCCGATAAAGCAAAATTATATAATAAAATTAGCCCCTGCCATTCAGTACTCACTCATATTTATGAAAATTATTGAATTCAGAATATTTGAGGTTTCTTTTTTCTGACTTTGGCTTTAAACCTATTCATTTTCATGCATACATTTGATTCATGGATGTTCAGAAAAGAACATTTTTGTCAAACCACAGTATAGGATTTAGGTAAATGTATGAAGTTTAGCAATGCATTATACCTAGAAGTATCCAGATAGCAAATACTTCCTCTAAAGTGGAGACTTACTCAAGTTTGTACAATCCTCATCTTTTCAACTGGCCCACTACTCTCCTGCCAAGTCATCTGTAATGTAACCACATGGAGAGTTAAAAGGTAGGAAAAATGGCACTGAGGTGCATACTAAAAGAAGCTGTTTCTCCTTTGGCAGTCACTCTATCACAGGGATGCCAAGCACAGATGGTAAAGATGTTCCTGGCTCCTACCGCTATCTTGACTGTCCAAATGCAGTCGGAGAGCACTGGAAAAAGGGTAAATGCCACACCTCCCAGCTGAGGCAGCAAAACCTCTAGTCTCTTTTTAAATGCTTTATTCAGAACGCCAGGTTCTTGCCCATTTGATTTTTGTTAACTTGCTGACAGAATAAATTGAAAAGAAGTATATGAGTAGGATGAAAAGAAGGTAAGAGAATCATCTCAATGCCCTTAGCACCAATTATGTTACAAAAATCACCATGGTTATCTTGGCACATTTATATGGCTGAGGAAATTATTTATTTTGAATGTAATAATTTGAGGAAATTATTAATTTTGATAAAGTGCTTTCATCATACTACAGAAGTTTAGCTCCTTAAAATGATGAATTGTATCCAAATGAAAGGATCTTTAATTAAAGTACTAATGCCATATTAAAAAGGAAACAAATAACTGTAACTTCTAATTTACTTATTGATGGAAATTGTAAGAAAAATACAATTGGTTATTTTTCCTTAGTTTTCAAAATAATAGACCAAGATTTAATCTAAAGTAATTAAATAGAGGAATAGACTTATTGCTGATCAAGAAGTTCTGGAGAAGCAGGGTTAAATTTATTATGGTTCCTAAACCATAATTGTTTTTAATCAAACAAGACAATCAAAATGTAACATACTGGATGAATAGTGTCAACATATTATAGCTTATTTATTTATTAGAAATTTTCTTCAAAATCGATATTTTTCTCAAAGAAACTTTACTGAATTGATCATTTACACAGAAGTCTTAGTGCCACAATATTTTATTCAGATATAACTTTTTTCACCTGAATAGGCAATAATATACTTTCTCTAATGCTCCAACTGAGGATATTGGAAGTAATTTTTCACTCAATAGTTTTTATTATTTATGTGTTAAAGTTGAGTGGTTAATACTTTTCATTCTATTGTCTCTTCATCCCTTTGTACATACTTATAAGTTTTTCTTGTATAAAAATACTTCCTATTTGTATACTAAAATCTTTTCTGCAAAAATATCTCTATATAAGCTGATGAACAAATTGTGAACATACAAAATTATCTTCAGAACCTATTAATTTCATAGCCCAGTGACACCATCATTGCATAATATGTCTAAAAAGTCTCTTCCATGGTATAGAGCTTGTGGAAACAATGCATTATTTGTCTTATTCTGATTGGAGAGTCCAAACTATTTTTAATGGGGAAATCATCTGGGATACATTTAGATTAATTAATATTTGGACTTTTACTTTATGGACCACGTTCGATGTTACATTTCATAAATCACATTGGAAATAAGATCTGAAGTTGCAGTGCTCTGTGCTCTCAACCCTACACCACAGATCTCTTTTCAATAATCATTTGAACCAAGAATTATGTCAAATTAATGGTAATGAATGCTATTTACAGCAATTACATTGGGGCACTTTTTGAATCAATAAATCAATTACTACAAAGTAACTCTTGCCAAATCAATCATAAGTTCTTCTCTCAAACCAGTTATTAAAGGTCACATTGCTAATACATTAACATCGAAATCTGCTTCTGCTGGAATTTCTAACACATGCCTTTGCTCCTGAGAGAATACTTTTTAAACTCAGATTTATGGAGTGGAGGGAAAAAATAATTCCTGAAGGATTTAGACTATAGAAATGTGAAGCTGAGGTAAACAAATTGGTGAATAAGAGGGAAAGATCTTGGCAATATCCATCTCCTTCCATATATGTTTCTTACAGCATAGAGAAAGAGTGATTACTGATGAACACAATCTAATTATCTAAATGGTTGGAAGTATTGCTCATAGCTTCCTCTCACATAAACTGGGAAATTCCTGACAATTTTTTTTAGCCCAGTCTCTTGTTAATATTTGGCACAAAGGATGAACGATAATTCCTAAAGTGTTTGGGAGAAGTAAGATGATTCCGAAATAGTGCTGAATAAAATGCCTAAGACAATAATACTGGCATTTTTTTAATCCTTCAAGTTCCTTTCTCCCCATATTTATCACTAACATAGCCTATAAAATAATCCAAGATTTGGAGGTCAGAAGTCTCACATGGATCCCAACAGGCTAAAAGAAAGGGGTCGGCAGGGCTGTGTTATTTTATGGAGGCTCTAGAAAAAAGACAAATTACAAGCTCATTTATGTGTTGACAGAATTCACTTATACGTGGTTGTGGGACTGAAGTCTTTGATTCCTCGTTGGCTGTCAGCTGGGGGACACCCTTATCCCCTATAGACCCTCTGCCTTCCTTCTACCAAAAAACCTGTATTTCAGAATTAACAAGGTATCAAATCAAATTATTTTCTTGGTGCCACATCTCTGACCCTTTGCCACAATATCCTTCTGGGCTAGAACTAGGAAAATATTCTCTACTTTTAAGGTCTCCTGTGATTATATTGGACCCCTCCCTCCAGAAAATCCATGATAATCTCTTCATCTCAAAGTCCATAACCTCGATCACACCTGAAGAGCCCTTTGGCCATGTAATGTAACAAACTCACAGGTTTTAGGAGTTAGGACATGGATATCTTTTGGTGGTTATGGGGGTAAGAGGAGGGTGCACTACTCTGCTGACTATACCCTCTTATGAACCAAGTAATATTTTGCCATGTTCTTTATTAGTTCTGTCAAAACTGTGGAAAATGCTTATTTATTCTAGATATCTAACTTTACAAATCAATCCTCAAACATTTCCAATCCCCTTTACCTCATCTATTGCTGGTAAAGCAAAGAGAGGACTTGGTACTTGCTTTGAAATTTGTATTTCCAGAACCCTTCCAGATGAAATTAGCCTGTCTTCATAGAGCCATGTACATGACTGGTTTTATTCATACCACTTTCTGTCTTGCATTAGTTTTATGTACACTTTTTGTCTTGAAAATTGTCATAAAATACTTAAGAGCAGAATATTATTTGAAGATTATTATTTTAAGAATGTTCTTGTGCATCTCAGAATCTCCCACAAATCTAGAAAAACAGGATTTGAAGAATATGTAATCAGTAATGTTTACCACCTAAGGAAACTGTAGAATGATTAAGATCACTCGTGTAGCTTCAGAGAGCCTAGGTTCAAAGAACATTTCCATTCCCAACTAAGTAACTTGGGGCAAGTTATTTAACAACTCTAAGCCTTAGTTTCCACATCAAATGTGGACAATAATAATAACATTTAATTCATAGAGTTGACATAAGGATTAGGTCAGCACATATGTAATACATGGTAAAAAAATCAATTCATGTTAGTTTTCAGGCTAAAAGGCAAAATACATTTTGACAAGTTTTCCATTTGTCTTTTTGAATTTATGAACAAAAAGTAATTTGTTTAATTCATATACATTTTAACTTAAAACTCTGACATTAAAAATAATGGATGTTATAGAGTTCCCACCATGGTTCAGCAGAAATGAATCTGACTATAACCATGAGGATGCAGGTTCGATCCCTGGCCTTACTCAGTGGGTTAAGGATCTGGTGTTGCTGTGGCTGTGGTGTAGGCCAGCAGTCTTAGCTCTCACTTGACTCCTAGCCTGGGAACCTCCATATGCCATGGGGTTGTGGCCCCTCCAAAAAAACCCAAAAACAACAACAAAAATGGATTTTAGGAGTTCCTGCTGTGGTTCAGACGAAACAAATCTGACTAGTAACCCATGACATAGATTTGATCCCTGGCCTCGCTTAGTGGGTTGAGGATCCACGGTTTTAGTGATCTGTGGTATAGGTTGCTAAAACAGCTCAGATCTAGAGTTGCTGTGGCTGTGGTATAAGCTGGTGGCTACAAGTCCTACAACTCTGATTCAATCCCCTAGCCTGGGAACTTCCATATGCTGCAGGTGCAGACCTAAAAGACAAAAAAAAAAAAAAAAAAAAAAAAAGGATTTTATTAGTACCTCTTTGCTGTTGTGGCACTATTTATAAAAAGATATTTTCATATTCCCAATGGAAATTTTCTGTTAAAATCCAATGGACAAAAACTTTAAAAATATTTGAACTGTCAACTTAATGGACAGTAATTTTAAAAATAACGATTAATTTTAATTCCTGAAGCAAATTAAATTACACACATTTATTTATTTTATATCCGTTCCAGGAACTCTCACTTCTTTCTAACACTCTTTTGCAACAAAAATTAATTCAATTATATTTGTCATCAAGTATCTCCTTTGAGTATAATTTATTTACCTAAAATGGTATGTAAAAGGCAACAGCATTTGCTTCTTAGAAAAAAGAAATGAATATGGATAGCTTTTGCATAGCAGGGTAGTTAAAATGCTTTTGAAAAGACACTAATGTATTTTGTAAATTAACTCAGGGCCTATTTACCTAATATAATATAAATGTTATTTCTATAAATTAAACAGATGCTGCATCTATTAACACATGTAAGTCAAAGAAACTAGAACACAGCCTCATATCATGGACAAAAATAACTCAAAATGGCTTAAAGACTTAAACATACAACATGATACCATAAAAATCTTAGAAGAGAACATAGGCAAAACATTCTCTAATATAAACCACACAAATTGTGTTTTTTTAGGTCAGTCTCCCAAGGCAATAGAAACAGAAACAAATATTAACAAATGGGACCTAATCAAACTTAAAAGATTTTGCACAGGAAAGGAAACCAGAATAAAAATAAAAAAGACAACCTATAGAATGGGAGAAAATAGGTGCAAAGGATGCAACTGACAAGGGATTAATCTCAAAAATACACAAACGATTCATACAACTCAACAACAAAAAGCACACAACTCAGTCAAAAAATGTGCAGAAACTAAGCCATTGTCAGTTGCACCATTTGAAACTATTTTCTCCCATTCCGTTAGCTACCTTTTTGTTTTCTTTTTGGTTTCCTTTGCTGTGCAAAAGCTTGTCAGTTTGATTAGGTCCCACTGGTTTATTTTTGCTTTTATTTCTGATGGTTTGGTAGACAGATCTGAGGAAACATTTATAAGGTTGATGTCAGAGAATGTTTTGCCTATGTTCTCTTCCAGGAGTTTGATGGTGTCTTGTCTTAAAATTCAAGCCTTTAAGCCATTTTGAGTTTATTTTTGCACATGGTGTGAGGGTGTGTTCTAGTGTGTGTAACTGGGTCACCATGTTGTACAGTGGAAAATTGACAGAACACTGTAAACCAGCTATAATGAAAAAAATAAATAAAATGTGCAGATCTAAATAGACATATCTAAAAAGAAAACACACAAATGGTCAATAATAAGCACATGAAAAAATGTTCAACATCACTAATTATTAGAAAATGCAAATCAAAACTACAATGAGGAACAACCTTACACTGGTGGGAAGAGTCGTCACTAATAATCTACAAACAACAAATGCTAGAGAGAGCATGAAAAAAAGAGAATCCTCCTATATTGTTGGTGGGAATGTAAATTAGTACAACCAATATGGAAAGCAGTATGGAGAGTCCTCAGAAAACTAAATATGGAACTACCATTTGATCCAGCAATCCCACTCTTGGGCATATATCTGGACAAAACTATAATTCAAAAAGATGCATGTAGCCCTATGTTCATAGAGCACTATTCACAATAGCCAAGACATAGAAGCAACCTAAATATCCATCAACAGATGGACAATAGAATACTACTCAGCTAAAAAGAAAACACTTGTAGCAACATGGATGGAACTAGAGACTCTCATACTAAGTGAAGTAAATCAGAAAGAGAAAGAAAAATACCATATGATATCACTTATATGCGGAATCTAAAATATGGCACAAATGAATCTATTTACAATACAGAACCAGATTCACAAACATAGAGAACAGACTTGTGGTTGACAAGGAGAGAGTGTGGGACGGACTGGGAGTTAGGGGTTAGGAGATGCAAACTGTTACATTTAGCATGGGTAAGCAATGAGGTCCTACTGTATAGGACAAGGAACTATGTCCAATCTCTTGGGATAGACCATGATGGACGATAACATAGAAAGGGAGTGGATCACTTTGCTGTACAGCAGAAAGTGGCACAACATTGTAAATCAACTATAATTTATTTAAAAAGTTTTTAAAATAAGTAAATGAAATGTCAACAACTGAAGTTTCCTTGTGGCGCAGCAGATTAAGGATCTGGGATTGTCACTGTTGCTGCTTGGGTCACTACTGAGGCATGGTTTTGATCCCTGACCAGGGAACTTCTGTATGCTGTGGGTGTGGCCAAAAAACCAATACAAAAACCTAATAAAGTGTTAACAACTAAATCATTAGATTTCTTCAACTTTTTAAAAATTACACTTTAGGGATATACCTTCAAGAAACATTTAATAACTTGAATTAGAATTAGTTTTATAAATCTTTTCATGTATAACAAACACAAAGAAGGATGTACAAATTTTATGGGAAATGTTTAATGAATTATCAAAAAGTTAGTACAACTATGTAACAACCAAAAAACTTAAGAAAAATGTTGATTCCAAGACTACAGAAGCCTATCTTCTTCAAAATAATTGATGTTTACCTGTACTTCCATGGACTCATTTTCATCCTTTTGAACTTACTGTGTTTCTTTTTTTCACTTCTAGCATGTTTCAGTCAATGCAATATTGTTTATGTAGCAATATTCTACTTATTTCCAATGTTATTTAAAATTTTACCTTAGAAATACAATGCAATGCATTTACCCAAATTATTATTATTTTTTTTTATTTTTATTTTTTTAGAGCTGCACCCACGGCATATGGTGGTTCCCAGGCTAGGGATCTAATCAGAGCTGTTGCTACCTGTGCCACAGCCACAGAAACGCCAGATCCGAGCCACGTCTGTGACCTACCACAGCTCCTGGCAACGCCAGATCCTTAACCCACTGAGCAAGGCCAGGAATTGAACCTGCACCTCACAGATCCTAGTCGGATTTGTTAACCACTGAGCCACAACGGGAACTCCCATTCTTGGTTTATGTAGTGATTTTTTTAATGCAATTTTATTTTTACTTCCTTAATAAGTGATATGCTGAAACTTTTCATATGTTTATATCATATTTCATTTTCAATTTTGTGATGTCCCTATTCTAGATGTCTTTGCTGCACTCTTTTTGTTTTACATTTATAGGTATTCCTTATGCATCCTGCATATAAACGCCTTGTCAATAATAGAAAATAAAAATTTCATTTATTGCCTAGAGTTTGCACTTTCATTCCCTAAGCTTTGCAATGGACTGATTCTAAGGTGATTCCCAATGATTATGTCACTTCCTGATGTCCATGGCTTTGTGTGACCTCTCCCATTGTAAGTGGGGGCTGTAGCTTGCTTTTCACTAAGAGAATACAGCAAAGTGGAAGGGATATTACTCCTCTGATTACGTTGCACTACATGGTAATGGAGTTAAGATGTTACTCCCAGGATTATGTTACATTATATAAGATATTATCTTGGCAGCATGGAGTAAGTCATTTCTTGCTGGTTTAATGAGGTAAGTAGACATGGTGAGGAAGCCCATGTGACAAGAAATTGCAGAAGGCCTTTACAACTAGAGGAAAGCCTTCAGGAGACAGCCAGCAGAAAGCCAGAGCCTCAGCTATGCAGCTGCAAAGAAAGGGATTTTGACAACAAATAGAAAGGAGCTTGGACATAAATTCTTCAAACCGAGGCAGCCCTTCCACAATCGTGTGTGTGTGTGTGTGTGTGTGTGTGTGTGGTTGTGTGTTTATGAGTATGGAAATTGATAAAATGTGATGTTAAAATTTATATAGACATGAAAAGTAAAGAAACAACAAAAACATTTTTGGAGAACAGAGTTCACTTCATTGTATATGAATTTATAATTAGTATAAATTTATTATAATTATTCAGGATATTATAGGCACAAGAATAGGTAACTAAACTCATGGAATAGATTCAAGATGCTATAGAGATCCAGGTAAAAATGTATCTTCATACATTGGAAGGGCGGCTCTACAGAGTGTATAGTCTTTTAAAATCATGGCATTTTATCTAATAGTTATATGAAAAACAGTAAACTATGAATGCTACCATCTACCATATAGCAAACCCACTTTAAATAGAGTATAGATTTAAATGCAGAAGGTTAAAACACATTTTATAGAAAGTAACATAGGAAAAAAATTTCTAAGACCTTGGAATAGCCAGTAATTTCTTAAACAGGACATAAAATGTGAACAATAAAAGAAAAATTGACAAATTGACTTAAATTAAATATAAGAAATACTGCTTAGTGAATATATATCATTACATCAGTTTTCTTGTTTTATGTAACAAATCACCACAGAACTAGTTGCTTAAAACAATGCATAATTATTATTTACATGGGTCAGAAGTCCAAGCATGGTTTCTGCTCAGGATTTGAGTCTGGTTTATTCTGACTCAGAATTCTGCTGCTAACATTCCAGGTAATAAAAGTAAAGGAAGATATTTCTTTTCTAATATCCAGTTTTTCTTCATAGGCATTGATTTTTTTTTTTTTAATGTCTTGAGCTCCTTGCTTTGATGTAACTAAAAAGCTCTAAGGCTCAACAAAGGGGAAAAAAAAGAAAAGTTTAATCACAGGCATTGCCAGTGCTTGATGTCAATGTGCCAATTTAAAAGAATAGTGTAAGGTAGAAATGATCAATATTTTTTCTGCTGATTATTCTAATAGCACAGATTTTTTTTAAATTTTAAGTCAGACTGATGTGACGATTCATTTGGTTTGCATGCATGTATGATCTGTATGACGGCGGGCACATAACTAAAATTCGTTTTCATTCATTGCAGGATCTATATACATCATTCCTTTGAATCCAACTGGGTTCTAAGACTGCTTTGACCAATATAACATGAAAGAAGTTATTATATTGCCCATATTTAGGCCCAGGACTTAAAAGAATGGCAACTTATACTTTCTATACATTAAAAACCAGTCTCCATTTTCTGAAAAAGTTTATGCATTTCGGTGATGAGGTCCTTGAATTTCTCAGCTGAGCTCTGAAATGACAGCCAAAACAAACTTGCCAGCCATGTGAGGGAGCCATATTCAAAGTCAATCCACCATCCTCAGACAACCACCCTAGCTGATGCCACATACAACAGAGATAAAATATGTCAAAAGAAGTCCTTCTTAAATTTCTGACCCATAAAGTGATAAGCAAAATAAAATTTTTGCTTTAAGCCACAAAAATCTGGTGTAGATTTCAGCACATCAATAAATAATCAAAATAATCAATAATCCAGAATTTTCTAAATATGGTAGAGGACATTCACTCTTGCAAAGGAAGGGCTATTGAAATGAGAAAAAAAGATTAGATTAGAGAACTATATTCTGGGCTGAAGACCACTCACTACTCTCAAAAACACCCAAAATATTTTCTAGTACATGCTATAAAATATTGATGATATATATTAATAATTGAAAAAATAAGCAATAATTATAAACATCTAATATAATATAACCTTTATAACAGTGGAAATAATAAGTTTGGAATATTTAAGCATAGATTTTAAGAACCCAAATAATTTGTCTCATTCCTATAAATCAATTAAAAATTAAAGAAAAATGAACAATAATAAAAGAAGCAACAAAGCACTATTGTTTGTATTCCAAGATGAATTTTAATAGAATGGCAGAATAATAAACATTATCTGTGGGGAAATGTGGGAGGTTAATTTCATCAATACCCTTATTTTCCTACATGAAAACCTTTCAGAAAATAGTTTGTTTCAAAAGGAATGTACTATTTGAGTAGGAGATAGGTGTAAGGTCACTTATTACTTAGTTACATTGGTCCTTTAATTTTAAGAATAATAATAGGTATTCAGAGAAGCCCATCCTTTCCTGTTGCTCTGAAGAGCACATTTAATTTCTTAATCTCCTCTGTCCTTAATGTTAATTTTCCTCCCTCTGCCTCTGAAGGAGTGACACTCAGATTCTTACAATTTTTTCTCAAACACACTTTTTTTCTAGCAGCTCCATGCTGTGAAAATATTTTTATTCTTGCACAGTTGCATTGACACTAATTGTCATATATTTGTATGTCTTATTGTATGGCTGAGCACAAGGCCAGGTTCAATGAATAGAAATTCCTTTTGATGCTGCAGTGTATCCTGTGCCCCATCCTCATGTTGTGTCCCTAATAAACTTAATTTGTAAACAGTTTCTTCTTTGGTTACTCACGTGGCTTTCCTAATATACACATTATTTTGCTTTGGAAATTGGTGTCTTTAACAAGCCCAAAGTACATAGCACCAGCTAACTTTATAAAATAACTCTCAAAATTCCCTTGAAACAATTTGAAGACTTTATAAAATAACTCTCAAAATTCCCTTGAAACAATGTGAAGACAGTGCCTATTCCTTGAAGTAACACTGTTAATCCAAATATTTTAGGACTGTCATTTTAGAACATTTTTATTCTAAACAAAGATATTTAAAATCTTTGCAGTATAGAGACTAAACTGGACATTAAAGAAGTAGCCAAATATGCACAGTGGTTATACAGTAACAAAGTGGGTTTTATTGGTGATTCTGTATACAGTTTCAAGCATGGAATTTCACTTATAATTTCTAGAAAAAATGTTTACTGCATAATGAATATAAGTTATTAAAAAGAAGAAGAGAAATCAATGGATATATATATAAATGAGAATGATACAAATTGATCATTTAAACATATGCGATAATGGCAAAATTATTTATGCTTAAACTGATGCTTACTGAAAATTAATCAGATTAGAATAAATACTTACAAGAGGATAAATGTGAATTACTGTCACTTTTTCTCAACAGTTTTTTTCTATTAAAAAAATTTTATTTTTTCAATTGAATTCAGATGAACACAAAGCACACAGAAACCTGATGTTCCTGAGAATTAGCAAACCCCAAATGTGATCTAAAACTGCATTTTGAATAGCAGTTTTGCTTAACTGACAGACTCAGATCCTTGATTTATAAACCCCTTTGGTTCAGCCCGAAGGTAGGTGCTGTCATAAGAAACAAGATAGATATTTGAAAAATGCATTACAATTCTGCTGGCATGTATTCTTTTAAAAAGCTCCTAGACCCATATCATAAGAAATGTCCCATTGCCTCATGAATATTTTAGAACTGAGCAATACTTTTTGCTTAATTTTCTATTTATTTTGGGAAATAGGGCAGGTAATTTCTAAAAAAATCAAATCTAGTGTTATTTCAGTATAACTAAACTTGTTTCTAGTCAGGCTATTAGTAAAAATAAAAATGACAGTTAAAGAAATACGCTTTAGATGTTTACATCTCATACTTCATGTGAAAATATAGGATATTGTAAAATTTAACAGAATATTAATAACTTTCATAATATTTTCAATTTTAAATGATATATAATCCAATTAACAAAATACTCTATAATTTAAAATTTTAAGAATCAAACTTATTATTACACTAACTAGAAATATATGATTTCATGACTAAAACTAAATAATATGCCTTTTTCTGCTTGATACTGCACTGAGTATATGAATGCTCAATAAATTCTTGTCCCAAGAATCAACCCACCAAATTAACTTTTCAATCACATTTCAAGTATTTAAGAATGGAATTGTTATTCTAAACTAGCATTTGACCAATGGAAATTATTATGAGTTTAAGAAGAAAACATTAGGTTCTATATGTAAATGATAACGTTTTAACATCAAATATGATCTCATAACACATTTTTCAAATCACTGTTTCTAACCTCTCAATTAATATAAACTTTCATGAGCCATCTATTCATTTATTCATTAGGTCAATCAGTGAAATGTTGTGAATTGTTTGATAAATATATACTGAACACATAGGACAACAGATACATTGGTAAGCACTTTTGCATCATAGTTAAGTAAAATAATGTTTCTGAATATGATTAATTAATAGGCTAGTGTAATAATTTACTTTGTGTTTTACTTTAGATGTAGTTGTGAACCTGTTAGTTACGCAGAACATGGAATATGAACAAAAATGCGCAAAACAAAGACTGTGGCTATAAAGAAAATAATCATAAAAAATGACACTGAACCATTATTGGGTCAATTAAAATGAATTTGCCAGTCTCCTCATTCCCTGAAAATTAGGAAGCATATACAGGGGAGGTGGGATAATATGAGCAATGGAGTAGAGAAATTAAAAATATCATCTACTCAGTGTTTTGTATGTATCCTGATACTCCAAAAAATAAAAACACACTTGAAGAAATGTCAGGAGCTAATTGCATATTTAAAGAGCCCATTATGAAATAGACTATTTAGGTCTGTCATATGATAACTCATTTAACTTAATCCTTATAAACCTTCACTATGAGATAGGCAAAGAGAAAAATCTTCAAGTGGAACAAACAAAATCACAGGTATGATAATGTAATAATTTCTCAAATATTTATGGTACATCTGAAAAGAACATTTACAACTTCTACAATTCAATGCTGCCTCCAAAGAGATGGGCCCACAAATCTTAGGACTGAACCTAAAATACCTTGCTTGCCAGACTAAGGAACTAATTTTTTTTTTTTAACCTAAGAAGGAAAACAATAAAAACAGCAACACTATGATAGTGCTCTGAACAAACCAAACTTTAAAAAGGAAATCTAGAAGAAAAGTAGGAGTTCAGGAGTAACTAACTCGAATTCAAAGGGAAAAAAACAGACATGTATTGAAAGAAATAAGAGATAATAAACTTTGAATAATGGCAAAGACAACAATGGCAAGAAAGCTGTAGTTTTAGATAACTAAGTGGGGGAAAAGAGAACTTATCTACTTGTATTTTGAAGAGAATAAAATCAAAGGACAAAAATCAGATGTTTAGATTATTTAACAAATAATATACAAAAAACAAAGGAAAAAACCTAGAGAGATGACATCTTATAATTTTTAGAAATTTCTAAGTTGATTCAGGAGGCATTTGGATATAAATTCTGGGTTTTTAAGAGTGATCTGGGTCAGAAATATATATTTATGCCTTAGAATTTATATTATAGTTGAATCTCTATCAATTCAAGCACATGTAGAATGAGAAGGAAAATAAACCAAAGAAAAAAGAGCTGGGAAAACCATTTAAGGACGAGGAAGGGAAGCTAAATGAAAATGTCAAGTGTATGCCAATATGTGGACTTACTAGAACTCTCATATACTGCCAGTACAAGTGTAAAATTGGTACCATCACTTTGTGAAATTGTTTGGGGGTAGATACTAACAATGAACATATATGCATTCTCTACAACCCAATAATTCCTGCCCTTAGCACACAATCCAGAGAAGAATGTTTAAATATTTAACAAAAGTGTGTATAAGAATGGTCAAGGCAATTCTAACGAAATAGTAAAAACCTGGAAAATATCCAAATGCCTGTTAACATTAAAATGGATAAAATGTGATACAGTCACACAAAATATTAGGTAGCAGTGAGAATGAATGACTTAATCCACATAAAACAATATGGATAAATCTCCCAAACACACTGTTGAATGATGTCAGACAAAAATGATGACTACTATATGATTTTCTTTATTTAAAATGCAATAGCAGGGAAGACTATTCCATGATGTTACAAGTTAGTCATGATAACACTTGAGGGAGTGTTAGGGCTGGTTAGAACAGAAGAAGAACAATATGTTGCCAGTAGAGTTCTGTTTATTTGTCTGGGTGCTGGTAACACTGGAGTATTCAGTTTGTGTAAATTTAGTGAACTGAACACTAATTATACGTGTAATTTTCTATATGCTTGTTTGAAGTGAGGACAAAGATTAAAAATGATAGAAAGAAAAATGTCACATCTAATAAAACACAAAGCTTTGAGCACATTTATCTGAGCCTATATTCTTTCCTCAATCCTGTGACTAATCACAAAACTATGAAAACATCTAAAGAAAGGAACAAAAGGGGAAAAAAAAGACTGCAGTGAAGCAGAAGATGGCACCTATTGCCTTTAGATAAATTCACATCTATATTTTGGGTGTCAACATTTGACAAAATTTTGTTTAAATAAGAACAAAGCTGTCACATATTCTAGACTGCTTTGTATCTGAGAAACGTACTAAATGTAAACTTGAATTAGATTTCAGTCAAAAAAGTTTATGTCATAACATATTCTTCTATGCAAGACTAAAAGTATATGAAAATGAAAAATTATAATACTTTCTTGAAGATGACATTCACATAATAAAAATGCTTTTTACTTTACCCAGCCTATTAAGAAAACTACTTCGCAGTGTCAAAAAACTATTTTTGGTATAATATGTTAGGTCCAAATCATATTTACTTATAGCAAAAACTGTATATTATCAGATGATAAAAAGTTGCTTTTGTCACCTATGCAATTATAATAACTTTACTATTGAATTATGTAGTTATTTAAATAAACTAGAAAATGACAAGAAAAAGTATTTTGTTATAAAATGTATCTTGCAGAAACTAGAAAGAGCATACAATTTTGGTGTACTTTGCTGAAAACCCCTATTCTCCACCCAATCAACAAATCATCAGAAATTTTTTCCCAAATATTTGCTGCTATAAACTCTCTGAATAAATTAGTTTACAGATCAAATGGAATAAATATAGAAACAGGCAGGAATAATCTGTAAACATGAACTGTTTTCCTGTACCTCATACTTTATCTAAATTCTGCTAAGAAAGGGGGCACATGGCTGGCTTAATTTTAATGGACCACAAAAATCATTGATGATGCTTCCACCTCTTCTCCCACCCAGACACCCAAAACCAAGAAATGCCCTCTGCTTAGCTCTTACTAGTGTTAGAAATAAGATTTCTCTCTTTCTCTTTCTTGTTTTTTTTTTTTTCTTTTCTTTTCTTTTTTTTTTTTTTTGGCTTTTTAGTGCCATGCCTGCAGCACATTAAAGATCCCAGGCTAGGGGTAGAACTGGAGCTGCAGCTGCTGGACTAAGCCACAGCCACAGGAACACCAGATCCTTAATCCACTGAGTGAGTGAGGTCAGGGATCGAACCTACATTTTCATGGATGTTAGTTGGGTTCATAACCCGCTGAGCCACAATAGGAACTCCCAATTTAATTTTTCTTACTTGTTAAACTGGCAAATCTCCCTCATAGATATCCGGATTTCCACTAGCTTATCTTAAAATGATGTGTTTACTTCCATTTTTGCTATTATTATAATTTTCAAATCTACATCAAATGGGGGAAAGAAAGGAAAATTAATCATGTGATTTTAAATAATTTCATATTGTGTATCCTCCTGAAAGTATTTGCATCCTCTATATTTTCTGATAAATTAGATTTTTACATAGGCTTGTCCAATGATTTACATTTAAGTCTATATTTGGAAACTATTCATTGTGAATGATCTAAGAAGGAATTATAAATTCTAAGCCTATCATGTCTTAGAAAACATTACTTTTGAAAAACTAGCTAAAAGATAGGGGCTAAGAAAGTACCATCTATTTCTTAAAAAAATGTTAACTTTGAAACAGCCCTGCTTCACTAACATGGGACTGTCACACCATATATTTATTTTGCAAAGATGAATATTCCTTCAAATATAAGTCTATACAAGTCATGGTACAACTCTAAGAGAATATCTTTGTACTTTTATATTATTTTGTATGTACTCAAATAAAATAAAAAATATTTCTTTAGTTTGCCCTTCCCATCCAAGTACTAATCAGGCCTGATCCTACATATTTATTTTATTAAAACTCATCTTTAATCTGAATTTGGTTTTGGCAACTACCAGAGAATCAGCTTCAATCTGAACTGGCCCTTACAGGGTTTGTGAAGATAGCCTGCTACAGATGATCAACAAACTCCAGAGAGTTATTAAAAAAAAAAAAAAAAAAAAAAAAAAAGAAAGAAAGAAAGAAAGAAAAAGAAAAAAATCTAAAAAAAGAAGGGAAGGTTTTAAATTTGTGTAACTTGGAGATCCCCTTGTGCCTTAGCAGATTAAAAACCCAACATAGTGTCGGTGAGGATGCAGGTTCTATCCCTGGCCTCACTCAGTGGGTTTAAGAATCTGGTGCTGCTGCAAGCCATGCTGCAAGCTACAGTGTAGGTCACAGATGCAGCTTGGATCCCACATTGCCATGACTGTGGTGTAGGCTGGCTGCAGCTCCAATTCATCCCCTAGCCTGGGAACTTCCATATGCTCCAGATGTGGCCATAAAAATAGAAAACAAAAACAAAAACCACCACTGGAATAAGCCCACTGGTGGTGCCACAACAAACAAACAAGCAAATAAATAAACATTATACATTTCATCATTGGACTTCAATTTCTTTTTTTCTATCATTTCACCTGTTTCTTAAATTGGGAATTCAACAGTTTGTATTTTATAGGGTTAAATATCTCTATTTAGTCTTCTTCATTCCGAGATTATTATTATTTGGAGGAAAGTTAAGCTACTCACAAGGAAAACTTGAAACTTTTGAGCCTTCTTTTTTTTTTTTTTCTCGTCTTTTTGCCTTTTCTAGGGCCGCTCCCGCCGGCATATGGAGGTTCCCAGGCTAGGGGTCCAATCGGAGCTGCTGCTGCTGGCCTACGCCAGAGCCACAGCAATGTGGGATCCGAGGCGTGTCTGTGACCCATACCACAGCTCAAGGCAATGCTGGATCCTTAACCCACTGAGCAAGGCCAGGGATCAAACCTGCAACCTCATGGTTCCTAGTCGTATTTGTTAACCACTGGCGCCACGACGGGAACGCCATAGGATTTTTTTTTTTTTTTTTTTTTTTGCTTTTTAGGGCCGAACCCACGGCTTATGGAGGTTCCCACGCTAGGGGTCCAATGGGAGCTACAGCTGCCAGCCTACACCACAGCCACAACAATGCGGGATCCAAGCTGCGTCTGCGACCTACACCACGGCTCAGGGCAACACCGGATCCTTAACCCACTGAGCGAGGCCAGGGATCGAACCCTCATCCTCATGGTTCCTAATCGGTTTTGTTAACCACTGAGCCAGGAAGGGAACTCTTTTGAGCCTTCTTTTAAGCCTTTGCTTGGTGAATGCACAGCAGCCTTTCTCAAGAGTTATGTTAAGTTCTATTATACATCCTGGACCTTTAGATGACTCTACTAAATATACAGCATGTTGAACATACCTCTATATTTGGGTGGTGGGAAGTCATACACCTCTCTGCCCTGTGTACTCTCTGGATTTTGTTCATCAACTTTTTGTGTTTTCACCATATACTTGTGAATATTGGTAGCCAGCAACTGTCTAAAGTCTATGAATGTATTTGTAATTTTGTAGTATTATCCCCTACAAATCACAGCTGCCTCAGCTGCTGAGAATTCTGATTTCTTGATCCTCACCTCACCACAGTCATTGTACTTTGCTTGGGCCCCTCATCTTTACACTGTGCCTTTACACCTCTTCAGGGACACACTTGAGGCTGTGTTAAGGCTCATCTCATGTGTTTCCTTTCCACTCAGAGATTACACTCTTGTGCTGCCTGATTTCCAGTATCTAAATCACCTTTCCTTGTATATTTTTTGTTTCCTTCCTGCTTAAACGTGAAGTGAAAAGTCTGGTACCAATTACTCCAACTTGCCTTTTTGGTTGTTTTGAAAATTTGCTATAACACTTTTTACACTTTCCATTATTTTTAAAAAAATTATTCTTTTAAACAGATTGAGCATATATTATTATGAACATCATGCCATATAAATCTATTGTGTGTAGACCATGTATGTCTGATAAATGTTGCTTTTCACCCAGGCTCAGCATTTCTTATTCCCTTGTACACTTTGTAAGATTTCACAGGTTACTGGCCATTGCCCTTGAATAATAATTACAGTGTTCTCTGAAGTCATGGAAAGTTGTCCCGTCTCCAGATATCTTTTCCTTCCTTTCTGCTATCACAGGTTTGAGGATATCTCAAAGAAATTAAAGATGTAAATGCCCTTGACTCACCCACACTGAATATACTCATTGTGAATATACAATAGAAGGTTAAGACTGTGACTATAACCTGTCCAATACATTTTTTTAAATTTCATTTTTCTCTTCTTTTATGCTCTGTGCTAAGGAAGCCTCTTTGCATTTCTTAGCACTTGTTCACTTTTACTTGAAGATTAGTTTTTCAGCTCATGAAAGGGGAAAGTGGCAAGACTTTGGGATGTGTCTTTTTGATCTGCTTCAATCAGGGAACCAACAGAGCTGACTAGAGTATGGATAAATGCCATGAGGGCAAAAGTATCATTAATGAGTATTTTCCCCTTTCCTTCTCTTACTATAGGTTTTACATAATTGATTTGGGAGTTTCTGTCTTTTTCAAATTTAATGATTTCAAGTATTTATTTCACCAACACTGATACCTACTTTATAGGGTAAAATGTGAATTACAGGATAATCACAAAATCCATATTCCATTAGAACATATTCCTATTAGAAATAATTATTTTGAGCCTAAAGGTTTTGGTTTTTTTGTACTTGTCTAATTCCTCTATAAGCCAAATCCTTATAATTTCTTATCAGTGCAGTAATACTGAATTTAATCCACTAGCAACATGAATGGAACAAATATTATGTTTGACATCACATAAGGCATTGCTTTTGGTGAAAAAAGTTCTAAAAGTCCAGCATGCCATAGACAAAAGGAATTGGAAAAACAACTTACATGGGTTCTTTCAGAAGAAAAAACTTTCACTGGATTTTAAATCTGTCATCAAATTAATTGAACCATTATAACCACACTTAGAAATGCTGGAAGAAGTCGCAGAAAAGAAAATCCTTATCACACACTTATGCCAGAAAGTTAGCACTTCCCTAGCAGCAAATTTGTTATGTTCCACTACATAAGATATTGTTAAGAATATTAAAAGGATGTTTCATGGTAAATCCACATGGTTTGAATTACGGCATATGGAAATAGCAATCCTAGAAAACATGCTCGAAAATAAACCTCTTTTAGAGCTAAAACACCATATTAAAAGGACATAAAAAAAGGAAGCAAGTCACAATAAAATTTAAGTTGCTTAAATATCCATCTCCAGATAACAAAGGTAGGTTAATTTATTAATTTATATCACAAAATTAATGGAGAAATGTAAATGTGCTGTGATAAAATAACTAAATTTTCCTTTACAAAGTTGAGAAAGCCTATATAAATGATAAATATATTTAATAAATGTATTATAAAATTTTTTCCTATGTAACAATATTTAAATCAATTTTTTGTGCATAAGTGAAATGCTAGAAAATAATTTAAATTAATATTTAGTTGTCACAAAATATGATCAGTTTATTAAACCTAAAATTCTTTATTTCAGTGTGCCACCTTAATTATTATTCGATCATGTGAGTTTCAATCTCTGCCTAACTGTATCCTTGAAATCCTATAAAATTCAGGTTTTATATTTAGATAACTTGAAAACATATTTATCTGGTGAATTATTTAAAACCAAATTCTAACCAAGACTCTAGTCAGGGTTTTGTAATAAAATTTATTTATTCTACCAGTGGGATATATCATTTATAGAGGGGATGTTAGACTATTAACACTTCATACTCAAAGAAATACTGAAGGAAATGTTTTGAGAATATAGGGTTTACTTAAATCAAATTCAGGATATAGTGGTAAGGAATTATAACAAATTGTACATGTTCTTAACTCATCGCCCTGAAAGTTACTGGTCAGCTTAAAGCAAAACCCATGTGCAGACACAATATAAAGACAGGCAGGCACATTTTATATATGAATAGGAGACTGATACTCAAATATTAATATAAAAATATATTACTTTTTATTAGCTTGTGCATGATTTATTTCCCCTATTCAAACACAACACCATCCTGAGAGAGAAATTTTTTTTTTTTTTGTCTTTTTGCCATTTCTTGGACCGTTCCTGTGGCATATGGAGGTTCCCAGGCTAGGGGTCCAATCAGAGCTGTAGCTGCTGGCCTACACCAGAGCCACAGCAACGCGGGATCCGAGCCATGTCTGTGACCTACACCACGGCTTATAGCAACGCCAGATCCTTAACCCATTGAGCAAGGCCAGGGATCAAACCTGCAAGCTCATGCTTCCTAGTCGGATTCGTTAACCACTGAGACAAGACATGAAGGGAGAAAATTTTAAGAGCGCTTCTTAGCTGCTCTTTCCATCCCACTGCGGGAAATGCCTTCATTAATAAGAGAGACAACATAAACTATGAATATTATGATGGAGATCTGAAGAAACAAGTAAGGCATTTGATGTCCCATCCAATAGCTCTACAGCACAACTCCAGGGAAGTCATAGACTGGCAATGGGAACTACCAATAAATACACTAACCAAATGTGGAGAAACTGCAGTGGAAATACTGCCCAATGCTTACAGAAGCTTTTAGTGGTTCAACTCCAGGGACACTAGAAATCTGATAAGGGAATAAGAATTCTTTCAGCAGCACTAATAAATTGAAGAATTCTTCATATAAACAGATTTTGTGTTCACTGGAAGACAAGAGAGCATGATTTCAAGCCCCTGAAAATCTGTAGTTAGGTGAAGCAGTTAGACATGTTCTAAAATATTGACAAATGTTAGTCTACTTATGTGTGAGAATCACTGAATTTCACTCAGAACAGAGATATCACATTATAGCACTTGTAGTTATTTTCTAGTTAAGAATGTTATAAATGTTACAGCCCATAAAATATACACGTAGTTATTTAGGATTTGGCAGTGGATTCTGTACAAGTGTGCTTTCATGCCTTCTAAATGTATACGGCTTTAATTGTTCATCATCAAGGATGTCCAAAATGACATCTATGTTTATATATCTGCATTTATCTTTAGAGTTCTACTCAAAACCATCTACTGATGAACTAAAAGAACTTCAAACTTCATGCAAATAAATATTTGCGGATAACTCCTCCCCCACCTCTTGTCCAATTGGTAACCTTCTAAATAAATGGCACTTAAATCCACCTTGTGCCAATAAAATTTTCTTCTGACTTTTGACCTTGAGTTTTATCCTTCTGTTACACACCACATCAGGTACGTAAGCTCACCTTCTGGGATATATTTTCGTAATGGATACAAAGTGATCTCGCTTGGACTGTAATAACAGTATTCAAAATGGTTGTCATAAATCTCTATCAGTTACTATTTTCCATATATTATTGGTAGTATTAAAGTTGTACCCGTTGTGACCATAAATCAAAATACTTCATTATCATGCAAACCTTTGGATCATATCAAAAGAAATCCAAATTCTTGCTCTCATTAAAAACAACAACAATACTTTGTGATAATCTATATGGAAAAATAATCTGAAAAAGAATGGATGTATGTATATGTATAACTGAATCATTTTGTTGTACAACAGAAATTATCATAACTTGTAAATCACCTATATGTCAATAAAACTTTAAAAGATAAAACAAAATAACTATAAATAGATATTCACTTGCCCAAAGCTATTTATCTAAGTCATTTCCAACTGTATTTATTACTCTTAGCTCACTACACTTTAGGAAGACTTATATCATAGGAGTAAATTTGTTTTTGCTGTTCTCTATGCCAGGAATAAGCTGCTCCCTAATTTGCTTCCCACTTCATTCAGTGCCTGCTCAAACGCCACCTCCCTCCCCCACGATTCTTACGAAAATAGCCACATCACCTATCATTCTTCATCTTATCTTTTATATCCTTCTTATCCATCATATTACTCTTTGAAATTATACTGTTAGTTTACTATCTCTTCAAATAGAATGTAAGCTCCATGTAAGCAAATATTTTTAACAACATTCCTATCTGCTATATCCCCAAAGAACCTAGAAGATTTTTAAAAATTGTGTTAAATGGATAAATGAGTGACTGCAGAGTTGAGTGCATTTTTCTCTGGATGGTTTATGGTCACTTTTATCCAAAAGCTTACAACTATTTAGGGAGATAGGAGATACTGACACACTAATGATCAAAAAAATCTTGAATTGAAATAAATGATAATTGTAATGAAAATTTGGAAAGTAAAAAGTTTACTTTTAATTCGGTGTCATTATTTTCATATTTTTGTTTCAGTAGGCATTTTGAGGACAATCGTAGTGCTTGATATTTACAATTAGGCTTTCATTGTTTTCCAAAGAGCCGTTTTAATTAATCTAAAGAGATGGAGTGAACTTCCCTATCCTGTCAGTTTACCGAAACAATTTCTCTACAAGTAGCAAATTCTGATTTGTTAATGGTCCTGTATATAAACAGAAAGAAAAAAAAATAGAACTGTTTGCCTTGTAATAGGATAATGTACAATACTTTGTGCTTTATGAAATTAAAATATGTGGTAAAAGGAAGTTTTATTACAAGTATTGCACAATGCATAGACCAGACGTCTGGATTTCCAGAAAGCTGATAAAACAGGAAAAATATATAATTAGAAATTTCCAGAGAATACATATATATTATGGAAACTTATGATAGAAACAGTGCATTTCCTATAATTAAGATAACTTTCTCATAATTTCATTCACAGTAAACCATTTTGAATGATGCTCATGATACACTGTTGAAAGAAGCAGGCAACAGAACAGCATGTACAATTTGATTTTAACCTTGTTACATTAAACATGGCACACTGTCCTTGTCAACCTTATCAATTACTCTATTTAAATTGATTTATCACATTAGTTTGCAATGTGTCTCAGAAACGTGTGTTGACAACTTTTCCATCAATTCATCAGTTCCTTCTTCCAAAAGATCAATTACCTTATTATATTTTCTAGACCATTACCTGGGATTGAAGTAAGTCTCACAAGATAATTACTTAGGTTGTCCTTCTAGTGCTTTAAAGTCTGAGTTTATTAACCTTTCTTAAGCCAAGAGAGAATTTACAGGATTTCAAGAGATTTATTGATAACTATTACTCTAAATGTCTTTAGTAAGCCCTTTATATCTTATCCACTATCTCATACGTATTTTAGCATGCAGTATTAGTTTATCTGGAACATAATAAATATATTTAATATACCTAATTTATAAACATAAAAGTTTTGTTGAATAAAGATGAAATAGCTCTATAAGTATAGTCTGGAAGCAAAGTACAAATTAGCCTATCACGCTCAAAATGCTCTAATAATAGTAAATGTGATGAGAAGTTATCCTAATGACAAGGTCATTCTCTCTCTTCTTTCTTTGCAAAATTCCTGTTTATACTATTTTTAGTACAGCAATCTCGTTTTGTTTAAAATGCTAGTCTGCTGACCATACTATAGTCTAGTATTCAATTTTTTAATGACTTCTAACAGGTTCTGAAACTTAGATGAGAATTTGATTGCATGAATAAATTATGTCCTAATACATGTAAAAAAGAAACAAATGCAAAAAGTGAGTATTTCCTTATAAGATTAATTAAAATGTCAGAGTTTTTTTTATTAAAAAGAACTACAGAGACAATAAATAGATGTTTTGGTATTTTAACATTATTCTCAAAGATCTAGGCAATGCAACTTTACCAAATCAAATAAGTATACATACTGAAAAAGAAGGAAGAAAAGACAAAATATGATTGCCTGCAAATAAGGCCTTATACTTGAAAGCCCATGGTGAAAAATGAAAATAATTTAAAAATTATGAAAACACCATACAAAGGCAAATGGCATAATTAACCTAAAACAGGTTTTCCACAACAAAAATAACATAAGTAGAGGTATATTTGAAAAACTGACAACAAAAATATAAATTATACTAGAGTAAATTAAACAAAGAATTCCAAAATCTATGATTAATAAAAACTTTACTAAAAGACAAGAGTAAAGCTTTAGGAAAAATGAGATATTTTGCCTTTGAAAGGACTCCATAGCTAGCAGAATCTCATTACTGGTATTAGAGCACAGCTTTATGCAAATTTTTTGAATATTAGTTTTAATTATTATCAGGTATAAAATATTTCTTATATTTGATTAAGCAATTATACCTCTAAGGATTTGTTGTACACATACAATTGCAATGTGAAAAAACATTTATGTGAAAATAATTACCCCGGATCTTTTACTGTAACAGTAAAAATTTGAAGACATCTTATACAGTGAGCAAAAGAGGACTAGTTATGCAAATACATACGAACAATTACCTCAGTTAATAAATATTATGATTAGATAACCTTTAAAATGACTGTTTAGGAGTTCCTATTGTGGCTCAGCTATAACAAACCTGACAGGTACCCATGAAGACACAGGTTCAATCCCTGGCCTCCTAGTGGGTCAAGGATCTGGCGTTGCCTTGATTAAGGGTCCTGCGTTGCTGCTGCGATGATGTATGCTGGCAGCTGCAGCTACCATTTGAGCAGTATACTGAGAACTTCCATATGCCACACCTATGGTCCTAAAACACAAAAATAAAATAACATAAAATAAAATGACTGTTTTGCATATATAAATGTACATCTATATAAAGAAAACATTCATATAATTGCAGTTATGAAAATACATGTTAAAGTATATTACATAAATATGTGCCTGTAGTGAGATCTAGAAGAAACCTCATCAAAATGTCAAACATGATTGTTTCTTTTTATTTCTTTTTTCTTTTTTGGGGGCTGCACCCGTGGCATATTTAAGTTTCCAGGGTCAGGGCGGAATCTGAGCTCAGCTGCTGGCCTACACAATAGCCACAGCAATGAGGGATCCGAGCCGCATCTACAACCTACACGACAGCTCATGGGAATGCTGGATATCTGACCCACTGAGTGAGGGGAGAGATCAAACCCACATCCTCATGGATACTAATAGGATTCGTTTCCACTGTGCTACAACTGGAGCTCCCAAACATGGTTATTTCTGAAGGTTGAATTTCACATAATGATTATATTCTTCCATGTCTTTTACTGTATGATTTAAATAGTGGATGCTAGGCATTTATCATTCTAAAAAAATTACTTAGTTAAAAGGTAAAAATTAAAGTAGAGGTAAGAAAGTATTTTTTGTTTATATAACTATTATTTTTCTGTATAGAAATAGTTATCAGAACACTACAGTGCCACATGGTTTTAACACTAATACCTAAATAAATTATACATTAATTTTAAAGGTTTTTTTTTTTTTTTTTTTTTTTTTTTTTTAGTGGTGGTCTTTTTAGGGCTGCATTTGCGGCACATGGAGGTTTCAGGGTCTAGTCAAAGCTACGGCTGCCGGCCTATGCCACAGCCACAGCAACGCTAGATTATAGCTGTGTCTGTGACCTACACTAAAGCTCATGGCAATGCTGGATCCTTAACCCACTGAGCGGGGCCAGGGATCAAACCTACGTCCTCATAACTCCTAGTCAGATTTGTTTCCATTGAGCCACGATGGGAACTCCCAATTTTAAAGTTATTATCAGGAATTTAAAAGTTTCTCCCCTGAAATTATATTGCATTAGAAGCTATTTAGTGATTAATTATACTTTATAGAATGTATACTCCTTTAAAAGATACACAAAAATCACATAGCTATATGGAGAACTATCTAAAAATATATGGAAAAAATACACACTGTGGTAAAAATGTCTGAAAAAGTTGGATGTTAATTCTACTTTCTTTACCTTTAACAAAAGTCTTGATTGGAAAGTGGGTATTATTAAAGACATGTAATTTTTGAAAAAATAGAAATACCTATTTAATATAAAACTCTGCAGTGAGATGATATGACATTTTCTATTATTTCTGTATATTGTTCTTTCTTGTAATTATTTTTGAATTTATTTCTTATTGTTATTTCCCCCAACACACTTTTTTTTTCCCACTGTACAGCATGGGGACCCAGTTACACATACATGTATACATAATTTTATCTCACATTGTGGTGCTGCATTGTAAGTATCTAGACATAGTGCTCAGTGCCACGCAGCAGTATCTCATTGTAAATCCATTCCATGAGCAACACTTTGCACTCATTAACCGCAGCTCCCAATCCCTCCCACTCCCCGGGGGCAACCACAAGTCTATTCTCCAAGTCTGTGATTTTCTTTTCTGAGGAAAGGTTCATTTGTGCCATATATTAGATTCCAGATATAAGTGATATCATATGGTATTTGTATTTCTCTTTCTGACTTAATTTACTCAGTATGAGAGTCTATAGTTCCATCCATGTTGCTGTAAATGGCATTATGTTGTCCTTTTTGAAGGCTGAGTAGTATTCCATTGTGTATATATATCACATCTTCCTCATCCAATCATCTGTTGATGGACATTTGGGTTGTTTCCATGTCTTGGCTATTGTGAATAGTGCTGCAGTGAACAAGTGGATGCATGTGTCTTTTTTAAGGAAAGTTTTGTCTGGATATATGCCCAAGAGTAGGATTGCTGGGTCATAGGGTAGTTCTATGTATAGATTTCTCCATACTGTTCTCCATAGTGGCTGTACCAGCTTACATTCCATAGTGGCTGTACCAGCTTACATTCCTACCAACATTGCAGGAGGGTTCCCTTATCTCCACAACCCCTCCAGCATTTTTTATTTGTGGACTTATTAATGATGGCCAGTCTAATGATGGCCAGTCTGATTGGAGTGAGGTGGTATCTTGTGGTAGTTTTGATTTTCGTTTCTCTAATAATCAGTGATATTGAGCATTTTTTCATGTGCCTTTTGGCCATCTGTACATCTTCCTTGGAAAAATGTCTATTCAGGTCCTTTGCCCATTTTTCCACTGGGTTGTTGGCTTTTTTGCTCTTGAGTTGTGTAAGTTGCTTGTATATTCTAGAGGTTAAGCCCTTGTCAGCTGCATCATTTGAAACTGTTTTCTCCCATTCTGTACGTTGTCTTTTTGTTTTCTTTTTGGTTTCCTTTTCTGTGCAAAAACTTTTCAGTTTGATTAGGTCCCACTGGTTTATTTTTGCTCTTATTTCTGTTGCTGTGGGAGACTGACCTGAGAAAACATTTGTAAGGTTTATATCAGAGAATGTTTTGGCTATGCAAATAAACAAAATATGAAAAGAAAAGGGAGAAAACACGACGGATACTGCAGAAAGACAAAAAACCGTAAGAGAATACTATGAACCATTACTGCGAATAAATTTGACAATCTGGAAAAAATGGACAACTTTCTAGAGTTACAGCATGCCAAAACTGAATCAAGAAGAAACAGACCAACTGAACAGACCAATCACTAGAAATGAAATTGAATATGTCATAAAAACACTCCCTACAAATAAAAGTCCAGGACCAGATGGCTTCACAGGTGAATTCTACCAAACATACATAGAGGAATTGGTGCCCATCCTCCTTAAGCTTTTTCAAGAGGCTGAAGAAGAAGGAACACTCCCAAAGATATTCTATGATGCCATCATCACCCTAATTAAAAAACCAGACAAAGATACCACCAAAAACGAAAACTATAGGCCAATATCTTTGATGAATATAGATGCAAAAATTCTCAACAAAATTTTAGCCAGCTGAATCCAAGAACATGTCAAAAAGATCATACACCATGACCAGCAATCACCAGCAATCTCCAGGTTCACAAGGATGGTTCAACATACACAAATCAATCAACCTCATACACCACATCAACAAAAGTAAAGTCAAAAACCATGTGGTCATCTTAATAGATGCAGAAAAAGCATCTGACACAGTTCAATATCCATTCATGATATAAATTCTCACCAAAGTGGGTATAGAGGGAACATTCCTTAACATAATCAAAACCATTTATAACAAACCCACAGCAGATATAATACTCAATGGAGAAAAATTAAAAGCCTTCCTACTAAAATCTGGAACAAGACAGGGATGCCCACTCTCACCACTGCTGTTCAACATAGTATTGGAAGTCCTAGCCACAGGAATCAGACAAACAAAAGAAATAAAAGGCATCCAAATAGGAAGAGAAGAGGTAAAACTGTCACTGTATGCAGATGACATGATACTATACTTAGAAAACCCTAAGGGCTCAACCCAAAGACTACTTGAACTGATTAACAAACTCAGCAAAGTAGCAGGATATAAGACTAACATTCGAAATCAGTCACATTTCTGTATACTAACAATGAAATATTAGAAAAGGAATACAGAAATACAATACCCTTTTAAATTGCACCACAGAAAATCAAATACCTGGGAATACACCTGACCAAGGAGGTAAAGGGCTTATATGCCAAGAACTATAAAACATTAATCAAGGAAATTAAAGAAGATGTAAAGAAGTGGAAAGATTCCATGCTCCTGGGTTGGAAAAATTAATATTGTAACGATGGCCATACTACCCAAAGCAATCTACAGATTCAGTGTAATCCCTATCAAATTACCCATGACACTTTTCACAGAACTAGAACAATCAATCCAAAAATTTATATGGAACCCAAAAAACCCAGACTTGCCAAAGCAATTCTGAGGAACCAAAACCAAGCAGGAGGCATAACTCTCCCAGACTTCAAGCAATATTACAAAGCCACACTCATCAAGACAGTGTGGTACTGGTACCAAAACATACAGACAGACCAATGGAACATAATAGAGAACCCAGAAATAAACCCAGACACCTATGGTCAATTAATCTTTGACAAAGGAGGCAAGAACATAAAATGGGAAAAAGACAGTTTATTCAGCAAGCATTGCTGGGAAATCTGGACAGCTGCATGCAAATCAATGAAACTAGAACACACCCTCACACCATGCATGAAAATAAACTCAAAATGGCTTAAATACTTAAATATGAGACAAGACACCATCTAACTTCTTTCTTATAATTATAAATTAATTTTGTAGTTTTTATTTAAATAGGGATCAATCACTGATAACAAAGAGATTTAAATTACTCTGGTTTGTCTGTTTTTGTTTTAGTTTTAGTTTGAATTTTATATTCTATAAAATGACTTTCTCCTTCTCTTCACATAGTAATTTTAGTCTCTTAATTGATCAAATATCCATTTATTCAAACATTAAGTGAACACGTATTTTGCTCCATCCATGCCCAACACTATACTAGGCACTGTGCCCTATTAAAAAATACATAAAAGAACTAAAAATTCTTAATTCCAAGACAAAAATCATAATCCAATAATTATAACACAATATAATAGATGTATTAATACTATGAATACAATGTAGTATTATATGACAAAGCTCATCATAGGGGATTACAAAAAATATCTTGCAATGGTAGGATATATAAACGTTCCTATAGAAAATATCTAAATATTGACGCAATGACTGAGAGATCCAGTATTTTCCCCAAATCACAGAAAATATAAGGTCTAACTATTACACTAATTCAGGTGGAATCTTTGTAATTTAAGTGTTTTGCAAGGTAACTTATTTTGAGTTACAAATAGAAGCTTAGTGAAAAAGTTTTCTTTTAAGTTGTAGCTCTCTAAACCTGTGACAAAGATTAGAAAACCACCCTCTGGTGACGTCTGAGGACTTCCTCTGCACCATCTGTGCTTTTGAAATGTCAGCACTATAAGTATCAGATACTGAGAACACGCTGCAAGCAGCTCACAGAAATAGGACTACTAACTTTTATCAGATTCAGCCCACTGCTTGCCATAGATGGCAACAGAAACAATCTGATGTCCTTTACTGGGTGAAAATGGTCTTCACCAGAAACTGTTAGAAATGCAAGGATTCCGAGCAATCTACTGACACAATATTACAAGATTTTGGATAAATATTAAATTATATGGTAAATTCAAATCATTATTTTGTTGAATGAGACACTATAAGTAACTTATTAATAAGTTGGGATATACTAAATGCCCATTAAACTTTGAAATGTTTGTTACTGACCAAAGGAAAGATTATAATTTGCCTGTATCTGAACCAAAAAATATTCACAAATGGTCTAATCATCAACATGACATAATTATGTTCCTTGTATTATACAATAGCTAGTTTACAAGAAAGAAAATCCACAGCATATGAAATCATCTCATCTCAACATTCATTTCATCTGCAATAAAAATTTGGAAAGAATATACCTCTATCTCTATCATCTTGTGGAATATTAAAAAATGATATTTAGTCATATACATATCTATAAATGTTTTTTTAAAATCTTTCTTACAAACATCTTGAATTAAATTAAGATAAATTATGAAGATCACTGCAGTGGCATTTTATAACAAACTATGCAAAGGTAATTCAATTGACAATATTAAATGTTATGTACTTATAAAAATATATTTTTAAGAGGGAAAACTTTTCATATAACATATACAATGTTTTACATTAACTACATTATTATATCAAAAAAGAGAAGCTGTATTTCTATTTTTGTGCAGTTAATATAATTCCAACTATCAACTTTAAGAGTAGCTGCATGACATAACAATTGGTGCATAATCACACCATGAGTTACAAAACAGTTACAGTAGAAAGCAGCAGTGTTTTCTGAAATAATAAGTTCAAGTATTCTTTCTCCCTTTTAAAATCATCAACCATGACTAACATGCCTTTTTTGGTGCATTACCCAATTTAAGGGTTTGTTGATATATTTTTGAACAGCTTTTGCTATTTGTATAGCTCTGGGATATGAATTAAATTTGTATAGTGCATATGAATTCCCAACTGATGAAAATACTCTTTAGTTGTTTCTACTCATGGGGACAACAATAATACATTTTAAAATCAGGAAAATAAAATGTATAAATATTAATTTTTTGCAGGGTAAAAATGAATTTAAAGCAAGAAAAGGGAAAACTAATATCTATCATACATAAACATAATATTATATTTATATTAACGTTTTAATTTAGTTAGACAATTTTTTGACATAGACAACTGTTATTTCTCTAATTATACAGAAATGAAACTTCAATAAGTATTATTTCCCAAAGGATAAGACAGCGATTCACTGCAGATAACTGCTTACAGTTATAAAATGTTCAATAAGTGTGACTTTAAATTATACTTCATTACACAAACTATAAACAGTTTAAATTTTTATATTCCTAGTATTTTGGTGCAAAAAAGAGTTGAACCCTTTGAATTGTCAGATTTAAACATAAAGTCACATGAAATTAAGTATGTATAGAATTACTCAAAGAGATAAGACTGATCATAATTCAAAATTTGAAAAAATTAATTTTATATTGACTATCTTAAAACTTTGTTTTATTTTTATTGCAGGAAGAGCTATTTCTTAAGAGCTAATACCTTCAAGAATGGTATTTTTTAAAAAATAGGCTATAAATATAGATTTCCTATAGTTCTTATTGAAGTAATTTTAAGCAGCTGCTTTGCAGATGCAGACTTATTTCTTCCTCCTTTTAATTAGGTGATACCAAGCTAAATAACTTTTGTATTATAAGCACTTTGCCAGCTTTTTTCTTTTTCTTTTTTTTCCTGCAGACTGTTTCTCACACAACAATGCAGGAAGAAACACATCAATTTTTACTATTGGTACAGTATTTGACCTCAATGAAAAAGGCAGTATATAGTATGACAATGATGAGACTATACAAATGTAACTGACATTTATCAATATATGTTAATAAAATGAATTTTAATTTAAAACTATTTCCAAGTAGACATGGAAATTTTACTATAACTACCAGATTTTTTCTTATGTGATGTAATTTTATTTTCTGAAAGGAAATGCACCTTAAGCTTAAAATTAACACTGATATACCCTCGAATGAGTGGTGACCCAGAAAGTTACATATTTATAACAGGCACACTTCCCAAAATATTTGTACACCATCATCACGCTTCTGTGGAATTTTAATTAATTAATTTACTTTTTTAGGGCCACACTTGCTGTACATGGAAGTTCCTGGGCTAGGGAATCAGAGCTGTAGCTGCCTGCCTACACCACAGCCGCAGCAACATCAAATCCAAGCTGCACCTGCAACCTATGCCACAGCTTGCAGCAACACTGGATCCTTAACCCACTGAGCCAGGCCAGGGATCCAACCAACATCCTCAGGGACACTGTATCAGGTTCTTAACTTGCAGAGCCACAATGGGAACTCCTGGAGGATTTTTTTTTTTTTTTGAATTAAGGCATATCTGATTTACAATGTTGTGCCAAATTCTGCTGTACAACAAAGTGACCCAGATATATATATATAAAATCTTCCCTCATAGTCTATCCCAAGAGACTGGACATAGTCTATCCCAAGAGACTGGACATACAGTAAGACCTCACTGCTTATCCATTCTAATAGTTTGCTTCTACTAACCCCAAACTTCCTGTCCATTCCACCCCTTCCCCCTCCTCCTGGGCAACCACAAGTCTATTCTCTACATGAGGGAGTCTGTTTCTGTTTTGCAGATAGGTTCATTTGTGACTTATTTTATATTCCACATATAAGTGAAAGTATATAGTATCTGTCTTTCTTTTGCTGACTTAACTCATTTAGTATGATCATCTCTAGTTGCATCCATGATGCTGAAAATGACATTATTTTGTTCTTTTTTATGGCTGAGTGTAAGTACCAGATTTTCAGTAAAAGGAGTTTCACTTCTTTCAGCTGAGTAATGATCTGAGTATTCATCAGATCACTCAGGGCAAAAACACAATGACAACTCATCAAGAAAATGAAGCAAAAGAAGTTCCCACTGTGGCTTAGAGGTAACAAACTCAACTAGTAACTATGAGGATGCGAGTTTGTTCCCTTGCCTTTTTCAGTGAGTTAAGGATCCAGCATTGCTGTGAACTGCGGTGTAGGTCTTAGATGTGGCTTGGATCCCACGTTGCTGTGGTTGTGGTACAGGCCAGCAGCTAGAGCTCCAATTCAACCCATGGCCTGGGAACCTTCATAGGCCACAGGGGGCAGATGTGACCCCCCCCCCCCAAAAAAAAAGCAAAGGAAAAGAAAAGAAAATGAAGCAATAATCTTGCACTGTCAAAGATTATCATTTTCAATATGATGGACAAATCTCTTTTATTGGTCACTTTTGACAAAAATACCTAATGCAAATTAAAATATAAAACAAACTGCACAAAGGGAAAGGCTACCTTTAAAAGGAGTTGAAATCTGGAAGAAGGCAAAGACGAATTCCAAAATTTGGAGAGCTTTAGCCTAAGAGAGTGGTTCAAGGCAGAGAGTACTTGGAGGCTACAAATCCAATAAAGACCCCAACATCATTCTGGCTTGACAAATCAGAAGACCAAATCAGAAGAGCAAGGGCCAATCCCTGCAGCATAAATCTGAGAAAGGAATTGAGAAAGAGAGAACCCTAATTTTATCTGTTCAAATGCTGCCAACTCACTGGCGAAACCTGAACCTCATATGTATAACATTCATAAGCCAAACTAAAGCTCAAAGAAGTGAACTGAGATTTGAACTACTATCTACCACAAATGAGATTTGAAATTTTATCCACCAAAAATTTGCAATTTTTAACTTACCATTTAATTTCTCACTCAGTAAAATTATTACTCTCTGGGAGAACACAACAAAATCCATAGTCTACAATATCTAACATCACAAAGTCCAGGATAAAATCCAAAACATGCAGAACCAGGGGAAATAAAAGTAAGAGAGAAAATTCAGACATTGGCATTGGAACTATCAGGCAAGGACTTGAAAGCAGCTATAATATTTTATGCACAATGAAGTAAATGAAAAACATCCTAGATTGAATGAAACAATAAATATTAGCATAGAAAAAGAAACTATTTTTAAAAGAGGTAAGTAGAGAATTTATAATTGTAAATATGATGTCTGTAATAAAAAACTTCACTACAGGGCTGCTGGTTTCAACTACACCAAAAGGGCTTGGAAGTCATCACTCCTGTTTTCACAAGAAACTGGACAAATTAAAAAGCAGTGATCGACCCAAATAAACATTTAGTTGGGATAGAAGATGCTATGCTGAGTAACTGCTATGCTGAGTAATGAATAAAACATAATTTCAGTGATACAATAAAATAAATATATATTCTCACTCACACAGGATGATTACCCTCCTTTTTTGAGCTACCAGCTGTCTGGAACTTGTGGCCTTCAAAGTCACTGTGTCTCAGGAGAGAAGATATGAGATGACTGAAGGGCCAGGAAGGAAAGAAGCTTACATATTTCTGCTCACCTGGCAATGGCAGGGACCCAGTCACATGGCACGGCCTAATTTTAAGGAGGCAGGGAAATAAAGATGAGCACAGGATCTTTGTTAAAGTTGGTTGCTCCTTCATTTTCATTATCACATTTATAAATAACCCTGTAAATTTAGTGAAACTTTGAGGTGTCTTAAGTGTCTACTTCCTTTTCAAAATATCTTCTCAAGTACAGTGATAAGGAAAAGAATATTTGCTTGATGAATTTGTTTTGAAGACAAAATAAATAGTAGATGATAAAGCAAATAACATATGCATAGTAGCCACATGGTAGCATTAATATTTTTGTTACTTAAAAAATAATTTAAAGATATGCACAGCTACTGCGTAAATATAAATATGGTACCTAGTAAAGTTTTGCAAAACTGGCGACTATGCAAAACTTCTGTGATCAGTATAATAGGTAATCCACATATGTGTATGCTTTTGTCTAGAATGTTTCAACATTATCAACTACTGCAAATATCTGGATTTCACACTACAAGGTTATGATAGTTTTACCATATTATAATGGCTCACTTTTATGAAAAAAAGTGGGATGGAGAAAGCTTAATAAGAAAAGTAAAATGTCAGCATTTTCTTTCAATATATCTCTCATAAAAAAGAATATTTTTTCTGAATCTTCTGTCACAAGGGATGAAAATTTGTTTTTATAAGTATTTGAAAAACAACACATAAGAAATAAAAATTAAAAATTTCTTTTTAAAGAAAAATTTTTACTGTAAATATTTTAATGATTTTTCCTTTTAAGAAACAATTAAACTAAATGATATTAAACTGCAACATTAATTTATAGTAAACATCTAGCACTATTAGATAATTATATTTTATATATTAACAAACAGTTATTTGGTAAATTACAATTTGTGTATAATATAGATATATATTTCTGTATATCACATTTTACATTTTATTATATATTATTTCATTTCATGAGTATTATTAAGGCAAAAAACAGACTTTTTATGTTTAAAATAAAAATATTTTCTTGGTAGGGGTAATTTAACTTTTAAAAAATCTTTAAATTCAGATAGGTAAAGACATGAAGAAATATTTACATATAAGATTTTCTAAAGATGTACTAAGTAGGGTAAAGTGACAAAGTTATTAATGTTTGAAAGGGATTGGTTTATGAAAGTGGTTTATAGTACTTAAAGACTTTTTGATGGTGGGAGATCAGACAATTACACTCACATAGACGAAAGGGTTCTCTTTGTTACCTATAGCCCCAAACATGTGAGACTGCTGAGGGCTTGCATTCAGGTAGAGAGTAATGGCAAGTTGGAGCTATACAAAGCAGCTTTTAGGTATAGTAGTGAGTGTGGTTAGCTAGGTTTTGTGAGTCTCCTATGTATCAGATAATCTGGAAACTTTTATGGACTCCAGAATATAGGGTCTATCCCTAGTTCTGACCCAGGGGGAACAGAATTCTGCATAGTGGTTCCAAGTGTGGGAACCCAATATATGGACAGGTCGAAGTCTGATCTTAATCAGCTAGCTACTCAAGAAGATGACTGGCTTCACAGGCAAATTCTACCAAACATACAAAGAACTTATACCCATCCTACTTAAGCTTTTCAAAAGACTGAAGAAGGAACACTCCAAAAAACATTCTATGAAGCCACCATCAACCTAAAACCAAAAACCAACAAAGATACACCAGAAAAGAAAATTATAGGCCAATACCTTTGATGAATAGAGATGCAAAAATTCTCAACAAAATTTTAGCCAACTGAACAACAACACATAATAAAGATCATACACCATGACTAAGTGGGATTCATCCCAAATTCACAAGGATGGTTTAACATACACAAATCAATCAATGCCATACGCCACATTAACACAAGAAAAGTAAAAAACCACATGATCATTTCAATAGATGCAGAAAAAGCATTCAATAAAATCCAACATCCAATCATGATAAAAACTCTTACCAAAGTGAGTATAGAGGGAACATATATCAAAATAATAAAAGCCATTTGTCACAAACCCAAGACCAATATAAAATTCAGTGGAGAAAAGCTGAAATCCTTCTACTAAAATCTGGAACAAGACAAGGATGCCCCCTCTCACCACTTTTATTCAACACTGTATTGGAAGTCCTAGCCACAGCAATCAGACAAACAAATAAATAAAAGGTATCTAAATTGGAAGAGAAGAGGTAAAATTGTCACTCTATGCAGATGACATGATATTATATATACAGAAAACGCTAAGGACTCCACACAAAAACTCTTCAAACTGATCAGTGAATTCAGCAACTAGCAGGATACAAGATTAATGTTTAGAAATTGGTTGCATTTCTGTATACTTAACAGTGAAATATCAGAAAAGGAATATAAAAAAGTACCTTGTAAAATCTCACCCCCCCCAAATTAAATACCTAGGAATAAACCTGACCAAGGAGGTGAAAGACTTATACATTGATACCTATAAAATATTAATCAAGGAAACTAAAGAGGATTCAAAGAAATGCTTTGGATTGGAAGAATTAATATTGTTAAAATGGCCATGGTACACAAAGCAATCTAAAGATTTAATGCAATACCTATCAAATTACCAACATTTTTCACAGAACTAGAACAGGTAATACAAAAATGTATATGGAACCATAAAAGACCCAGAATTGACCCAAAGAAATCCTGTGGGGGCAGGGGGAGGCAGGAGGCATAATTCTCCCAGACTTAAGACAAATATTTAACAATGTAGGTACTATAATAAGGGAGAGCAAGAGATTAACTTTGAGAATGAAGAGGGAGTGCATAGGAAGTGATGCACTATGACAGCAATTCATGACAGTACCCTGAAATTAATTCATATAATTTCTCCTTTGGAACATGAATATGTGAATGACCAGTAAGATAATAGTAAAGAATATATATCTAAAATTTGGTGACAAATATTTTTTATTAATTGATTGAAAAATTTCATGAAAAATATCTTACCACTTCCACTTTTTGATAATTCTTTTAATTAAATAGGTCTGTTTGTCTAAGTTGATAATGTGAAGGAGCATATTCCACAAAATAATGTAATCTATAAATGTTCAGTTGATGATCTTGTTAGAAGCACTGTGAACAAAATAGGCCGTACCCATATGCAGAGAAAGTATGAATTTCAGTAATGATAAATTACTGTCCTCTCACTGGTGGAAGGAGTTAGATTTAATCAATCTGCTACCAAATAACTGGCTAGTCTTCTTAGGGCATGCCATATTGAGGGCTAAATGTCAGTTTCTGTTAAATATCAGTCTCTGCTGCTAGAATGTAGGTCCCTCAGCATCAGGATAGCCGGAGCAGCCTTGGAAAAAGGAGTTCTATTCTTTTGAACAAATGTATAGCCTCTATCACTGTTACCATAACTTCTGTGTTAGGTTTATATTCATGAACCTAACACAGAAGCCCAGAGTGGTCATAGATATTAGCTGGAAGACATGTAAGAAATATTCTTCCATTTGGCTGTTTAGTTCCCCTAAGCAACAAGGTTTTTTGCTGGATCTTAACATGAAGTCTAAAGATCTGAACCCTCTGTGTCTACTCCCACATGTTCATCTACATGCTTTGTACCCACATATTTGAATGTGAAATTATGAGTTAGTTCCATTTAGACCCACAATCAACCAAGCTCAACCACCTTCTCTGTCCTAGAATCAGAGTATTTAAAAGCTTTGGCCACTTCTCTCTCCATACACAACAAATGTCTTAAGTTACTCTGGATATTGGAAAGATTTCTTTTCACTAATCTTCAAGGCATCCTTGAGTACAGTTGTAGCTAAAGCCAAAATACTTTGCTAACCCGGTTGTGTAGCAGGTCCTTGGTTAGGTTTCCTCTTTTCTGTCAGTTCATTGTAGAAAATCCAGGATGAGTATATGAGTATACAAGATGAGAGCCATGCGTTCAACAGAAGCAGGGGCTAGGGATTCGGGGCTACCTGTCCATGTAATTTATGCCCTCTGGATCAGCACTGGCTGATGTTGAATGTTATAATTCAGTTATGCTTTGGATTGCTGCTCAGGCCATATGGCTATTTGATTCATTGCTTTTGTAACATTCATATCATGGAGTAGTTTCAGTCATAAAGTCTTCTGATTCTCTGTAGTCAACAGGCTCTTCATTCCTTCTAGGATAAATAGTTCTCTGTTGTGGAGGCCATGACCTTTTATGCTATGATTATTCTATTGGGCCTTGCCAGGCATTTTTACTCAGCATGCTAGTGCTATCCTGCCATTTCTTGGCTGTATCAAATAGCTCCAGTATTCAGGTAGATTTAAGCAGTATGGAGCTGCTGAGGGGTCGTCCTAATTTAGGACCAACTCAAAATTTGCAGATTTTTGAGTCACTCATTAATATTTTTGAACAATATACTCATCCAGTGTTTCAGGTGTTTCTTCCATCATCTGATAAAAGGATCAGCAAACTCTGGGTTTCTTTCTTAGTGTTATGGGCTACAACATGCACAAATGTGTTTTTATCTTAAGGGAATATCCTGTCATGCCTCATATGATTGGATACCTAAAAATTCATAAATGCGATAGGTCCCTTTATCTCTTACCATCAGGCATACTTCTGTTTTACTTGTTCATCTAGAATACTTGAAATTCCTGCCTGTCATATCCAGTGAGAATCAACTATTATGTGAACTTGTGTGCACTTTTTTATGATGACAAATGGTCAAGTTTATGGCAGACCACATTATTAAAGAAACAAGGATGGCTTATAAAAACTGTAAGATAAGATTGTGAATGTAAATACCTCTCCCCACCACATGAAATTCAATTGTTTTTGGTCATACTTATTGTTGGAAGCTGAAAACAACAACAACAACAACAACAACAACCACAAACCCTGAAATAAAGAATACCTAACTTGGCGGATAATGTACTAAATGCCAAGTGTCAGAGGCTCTCTGACAATCAAGACACCTCAAACATCACAACATCTTGTGTCCCTGCTACCACTTGATTAAATTTTAGATAGTTCAACTACAAATGCCATGATTCATCCCCCCCCCCTCAGGATCAAGCAGGTAATTGATGTAGAAAATAACAGGATATACCTTCTGCCTTTGTAAAAATTTGAAGATGACATTAAACTTTGCAACTTCTGATTCACTCTCTTGGCTGGGGCCTGGGACTTCAGGGGATTTCATTTGGCTCTTCCTCCTACTATGACTATTAACTCCAAAACCAAGCAACCCATGTGAGTGCTTTCTTAGGTGTTAAATGTATGTGTCCTAGTTATACACTGGAAGATTGGGAAGTAACATTAAATTGGGTCTCTGAATGCACTAAACCCACTATATACATGGCTCCTCATCCTCCAGCTATTGATTCAAATATGCTTTCTATGGTACAACTAAATACTCTTAATAAGCTCATTCTAAATCTGTATTGCTAAAGATGAATCTTCTTCTAAGCAGCAATATAATCTACAAGGCTTTGCTTGGTATAGACTAGTGTGCAAAATGTTTCATTTTCCCTTGCTGACTTCTCTATTTTTCTCACCCAGGGCACTAGTTAACAATAATCTATTTGATAATGCCCACCACTTGGATATATAAAGATCCAAGAGAAGTTTGTTTTTATTTTTAATTCTATTTTAATTAAGCCCCTAGTGATATTTGTATTAGCTTAATAACAGCTTAATAACAATAATGTGTGATCATCACATCTCAGTTAGAAAACATTAAAAATAACAATAATTCATAATTTTATCCATCAGAGATAGTTTAATAATTTAGCATATTTCTTTCTAATTATTTTTAAACTATATTTAACGGGTCTCTATGTATGCATATATGCACGTTTGTATACGTCTGGTCTCTTCTACCACTGATTTGTATAAATATATAGAAGCAAAATTTTTATTCTGAAATCATTTAGATTGACAAAAAAGATAGTAGAGTTTTCATATTCCCTGTACCTAGTTTCTCCTATTGTTAATTTCATATATCATTATAAATTTATCAAAACTACTGAACCAATATTAATACACCATTATTATCTGGTTTATTAATAATATTTCATAATTTTTAACTTACTGTATTGTTCACTGCTCCAGTATCTCTTCTAGGAATACCACATTACATTTAGTCATTTTGTCTCCATAGGCCCCTCATTTCAGACTTTATTTTTTATTTAACTTGGCCCATTTCAGAATTACTTGTCAGGCGTTTTGTAAACTGTCCCCAAACCTGAGTTGGATGACAACATAAATATTTTATTTTTATTACTATAATTATAAATAATTTATATTTGTTTCTCTTGAATTCTGCTATGATATTGTCTGTTCATGAACTTTCTCATTTACTTTATACTGCTTTTTTTCTTGTAAACTACTGTATAAATTTACTTGTTTTTTAAACTTTGCCTTTTAAAAATAAAAAAATTTACAATAATTTTAGGTTTATAAAAAAGTTGCAAAAATAATGCAGAGATATTTGGTATTCTCCCTCACTTCTCCATGCTGTTGACATTACATAACAGGGTACATTAATCAAAAGTAAGAAATGAGCATTAGAATATTCCTAACTCCAGACTTTATTCAAATTCCACTGAATAGTCATGTCTCCAGAGCCTTCTCTAGTCTTTTACATTTCCTTAGTTTTTCTCTTATGTTTTATTTAATATTATTTCTCAAGTTCTTTGGAGCAAATAAATTATGTTCCTTACACATGGTATTTTACCTAAATCTCTGTATGAGAAGTGTGATAAGATGAAATCATTGTTCTTATGTTTAATTAACTTAATATTATGTGTTTTTACTTCTGTTTTGTTTTTAGTAGTTGCAACTAAATAAATTATATGTAGTAGAGTTTTTATTTCTCTTTAATCACTGTTTCTATACATGCTATGTTTAATCTCTCCGTCCAATGCCTTGATTAGAGTTTGTGATTTGCCAGGCACTTCATGTTTTACAAGCTCAGTCCAGCCTAAAGTTCAATTTCCATCTTAATTTGAAGCTCACATCTTCCTTACATTCCTCTGTGAAGACTTGACCTTGGAACTTGAATGTGGAGTAGGGAAACACACACACAGGGCTACTGTCCGGAGCCAAGTTAATCCTTTTTACCTCTTCTCCAAAACTTAGATGTCTGAATGCAAAGAGCCAAATTCTATGTGGACTTTCACTAACTGGCCATTCAATGATGCTCTTTCTTTTGAGTGTTGCTGATTGCCAGGCCAAGAATGACTCGTCATCAATGTACTTGGTATGGTTGATGCTCAAATATTCACTCCTTCTTGGGGAAACCATTTTTTAGATAGCCCTTTGGAGTTACTCCATCTGGTTTCCTGCACTCTCTGCTTTTTCTTCCACCCCCTAACTCATGGCTTGATCTTAGGCTCTGACACAAACCCACTTGCTTTTTTGATCCCTTCAAATAGCATGCAGTTCTTCTGAGTGAATCTGGGTAGGGTAACCCAAGTCCAGCAAATATGGATAGCATCTTCCTAGACATAACAAAACATGGAATTTAAGCTGCTTATTTTTGTGCCGTGTCTCAGTTCTGTCACCTTTGCCTATATTTTTGTAGGTGATTATGAAGGTTGTTTATGATGGAGTTTGTTAATGCAGGCACTGATTAATCATCAAGTCACAGCCTAAGAAGATGTCCAACTGGGCAATAAAAGGATATTGCTCTTGTTCTCCTCCTCCTCTTTCTTCTTTTCCCACTGTTCACACTCCTTGTTCTTCTCTTTCTGACACTACACTCTCATATGCAACACCCCATCAAAAACAAACAAACAAAAATACCAGCCCTGGGATAAATGTTAGACTTTTCTAAGTTGGGTTGACTGCCATCCTGAACAATATCAGTATTCTCTTTGGAAAGAAACAGATCATGAACATGGAGAATACAAACAGCATGGTCTGTCAGGTACATATTCATATACATATACATATTCATATCAAGTCCACAATGAGAGGAAATTCAAGGTCGTACAATATGTTAAATACAACTAGAGGGAACTTATGATGTTTGGTGAGATAATTCATAGTTAACCTAGAGAATGTACTTAGAATTTACATAGTAAAATATACTAAAAAATCACAGCTATCAGAATTAGAAAAACTATGTTCTGTTCTAAGCATCAAAAATAATTAGCTCTTTCTTAATAAGACTACTTAAATTTTTCTTCTTCAATTTTCTCACCTGCCTCTTCACTAGAAAAGTATTAAATTCCATTTCTTATGTGAAATTGCAATGAAGTAACAGTAATGGTAATGATCACTGACATCAATATCATTTATTGAAGACTTAAATTCGAGCAAGCTCCAACTAAAACAAATAAATACTAGGTATAAATATAAAACAAATAGTGTGCATATATGTATGTATTCAACATTATGAATATTTACTCATATATTCACTTGTTTTCTAATAATAGCTTCTCATTTATTTCTCCACTTGCTATAATCTTTTGGAAAACACTGGTTTCTTTTGAATATTGGTACTGTAGGCAATTTAAATTGTCATTATTACAACCCACATATTAAGATAAGCACTTTAGACCTTTAGGCAGGAAGAAATAAACTAAGCATAATGGTCCTTGAGGCTCTAGATATTTATTACTGCTCCTTTTTAAAATCACAGTGCAAGATGACAAATACGCCCCATGCACAGAAAACATATATTTAAAATAAACCTTTTAATTGAATTAGTTCATAGTTCCAAATAAACCATTTCATTTGAAATATGATCACAATTACCCTAGCACTCGGTTCTTAATACATCAGCAAAGAGTCAACTGAGAGAGTAAGCAGCACGACACTGAAGGATTTAATTATTTTCATTTAATGATACTTCTATAATGGGACTCAGTGGAATCTATCCTTGTTATCTCTGCCAATTTCTATATTGGTTCAAAATGAATACACTGAGAGTGAGAGTATTTGATTTAATTTGCCAGAGGTAGTGGTGAGCCCAGCAGCTAAAATTATGGAGATACACTTTGACATATGTGATCTGAGGACAAGTTGGTTGTGACATCTATTACTGCTTCAAATGATCTGGCTGGCTGAGTGCCTCGTCTGCAGTCACCACTCTATTTGCTTCTTTCATAAAATGAAGTATTTAATTTGACATGAAAACTTCAGCTAGAAGAAGATCTATTTTCCCAGTTAGAACTTTCAAACAGGAGTTCCCGTCGTGGCGCAGTGGTTAACGAATCCGACTAGGAACCATGAGGTTGCGGGTTCGATCCCTGCGCTTGCTCAGTGGGTTAATGATCCGGCGTTGCCGTGAGCTGTGGTGTAGGTTGCAGACGCGGCTCGGATCCCACGTTGCTGTGGCTCCGGTGTAGGCTGGCAGCTACAGCTCCGATTGGACCCCTAGCCTGGGAACCTCCATATGCCGCAGGAGCGGCCCAAAGAAATATCAAAAAGACAAAAAAAAAAAAAAAAAAAAAAAAAAAAAAAAAAAAAAAAAGAATTTTCAAACAAAAGTACCCTTCCTGACCTCAGAGAATCTTTACTATGACTTCTAAGACATTCTTCAAGTAACATTTGAATTGAAATTAACATAGACAGCCATTTAATAATATATAATTGGCTTTCATTTCATTTTACTCTTCTTTGGGTAGTCAGGTGCCAAAGAAGCCTATATATTTCAAGCATAATAGTAACAATAATTTTTAAATGCCTCAATGAGTATTTCTGTTCTCAAAGTATTAATTTATACTTTTCCACTTTAGCATAATTACAGATTTATCCATTAGCCTTCAAAGCAAATGTGAGGAAACATGTCTATGTCTGGACTGAATCTTAAGTTTGGCATTATTGCTGCCATCAAAGTCTGTTTTTCTAAGCTATACCATCAGAGTGCCAGAATTAAGCTGAATGGTGCTCAAAGTTCACTGTGTACCTAGAGCTCCCTATCTGTGCTAGCCCCTCTCACCCCCAAGACATCCTTAACCTTAATGTTTCTATTGCTATTAACAGATTTTACAAACATGATTTTTTTTCAAAGCTCTTTAGTACAAACTCTGACACAGGCAGAAATAATTAAACTCTCAGGAATAATGGGTATAAGGTCTCTGCCTACTTCTAATTATTGGAAATTCTTCATCACTTGCAAGACAAATGCTTCTCCATTTATCTCTACATGTTGGTCTAATTCCTCCTTCTATACTCTATGTGAACAAGCAGACTCGACATACAGTTTCTCACATAATTTCTCAAGTATTTCAGTGCAGCTAAATTGCCAATATTATATTTTTAAAATTTTTTTGTGTAAGAAATATATCAAAGTAAAACTGAACTGCTCCAAAATAAAACAGAAAATTAATTAACCTATATTTTTAAAATAGATTGATAAAAAGACTTAATAATCACTTTGAAGATTTTTCTAGAAGAAAGATGAAATAAAAGATATATCTGTACTATATTGACAGAAAACTATAAAGTGAACTTATTCTTTAATTTTAAATGTAAACATTCTGTAATATTGCTGAAAAAGGCAATTTTTTATTGTTAAGAATTCACTGGTCCTTCTACTGGTACAATCTGAAATATAAATTAAGAAAAGAAAATAATCCTATTTATAATCACATTTGAAAAGCTTAAAATACACTGGAACAAATCTAACTAAGGAGGTAAGATATTTGTACTTGGAAAATTATAAGACATTGATGAAAGAAACTGAAAACTACATAAACAGATGGAAGTGTATACCACAGTGATGGATTAAAAACATTAGTATAGTTAAAATGTCCATGCTAACCAAGACAATCTATAGATTCAGTGTAATACCTATCAAAATACCAATGGCATTTTTTCACATAATTAGAACAAATAATTCTAAATTTTATATGGACACACAAAAGACCCTGAATTAGTAAAAACATCTTGAGAAAGAAAAACAAAGCTGGAAGTATCATAGTCTCTAATTTTTTAAATAAAAAGCTACAATAATCAAAACATTATGGTAACAGCACAAAAACAGATACTAGACCAATGCAACAGAACAGTCCAGAAATTAACCTACACTTACATGGGTCATTAACCTACAACAAAAGAGGCAAGAATATAAAATGAGGAAAAGACAGTCTTTGAATAAATGGTGTTGGGAAAACTGGACAGCTATATATAAAAGAATAAAACTGAACTACATTCCCACAGCATACACATAAGTAAATGCAAAGTGGAATAAAGAGTTAAATGTAAGACCTAAAATCATAAAATTTCTAGAAGGAAACATAAGCACTTTGAGGGCTACATCGCCTCATGCAAGAGAAACAAGAGGAAAAAAAAAAAAAGGGCAATGCCTATAAGAAACTTTTACATGGAGTTCCTATTGTTCCTCAGTGTGTTAAGGATCTATTGTTGCCACAAGCTGCAGTATAAGCCAAAGATGTGACTTGGATCTGGTGTTGCCATGGCTGTGGCATAGGCCGCAGGTCCAATTCAACCTCTGGTCCAAGAACTTCCATGTGTTGCAGGTGCAGCCATAAGAAAAAAAACAAACAAAAAAGGACACCAGCAACAAAACAAGAAGGTAACATACTGAATGAGATAAGGTATCAGCAAATGATCCATAAGGAGTTAAAATCCAAAATATACAAAGAATTCATATAATTCAACATTAAAGGAATTTAAATGGATCTGAACAGACATTTTTTTCCAAAGAAGACATACAGATGGTCAAGAGGCACATGAAAATATGCTCAACATTACTAATCATCAGGAAAATGCAAATCAATACCATAAGAATATATTACCTCACACATGTCAGAATAGCTATTAGCATAAAGACAACAAACAAGAAGTGTTGGCAAGGATGCAGAAAAAAAGCAACTCTAGTATACTGTTTGTGGTAATGTAAATTGTTGTAGCCACTATAGAAAACATGATGGAGAATCCTCAAAAAATTAAAAATAGAACAACTATATGATCCAGCAATTTCACTCCTGGATATTTAAAAAAAAAACCAAAACACTAATTTGAAAATACATATGCAGTTCTATGTTCACTGTGGCATTATTCACAATAGCCAATATATGGAAGGAAACCAAGTGCCCATCAACAGATAAATGGTAAGGAGGATATGGTATATATATATATACACATACCACACACATACATATACATACACACATAACAGAATATTGCTCAACCATAAAAAAGAAAGTAATCTTGCCATCTGCAACAACATGGATGGACCTAGAGGATATTATGCTAAATGAAATAGTCGGATGGAGAAAAACAAATATTATATGATTTCACTTACATGTGGAATCTAAATACCAAAACAAATGAATGAACACAACAAAACAGACTGAGTCATATAGACAGAGAACAAGCAGGTGATTGCCACAGGGGAGAGGGTAGAGAAAGGGAGAGAAATAAGAGAGGAAAATTAAGAGGTAGATACTAAATAAATGAGTCAGAGGTATATACATTGTGGGGGATATAGTCAATATCTCTGTATGGTGACAGGTTAATTATACTTTAAAAACAAACAAACAAACAAACTCATAGAAAAAGAAATCAGATTTGCAGTTGCCAGAGGCAGGGGCTGGGAGGATTTTGAATTCAATGAAGGCAGTCAAAATGTACAAACTTCCCCTTAGCAGTAGGTACTAGGGATGTAAGGTAAAACATGATAAGATTAACACTGCTATGCATAATATAGGAAAGTTAAGAGAGTAAATCCTGAGTTCTCATCAAAGGGAAGAATTTTTTTCTATTTCTTTGATTTTGAATCTGTATAAGATGACATATTAAACTTATTATGGCAATCATGTCATGGTGTATGAATATAAAACTATTACATTGTACACCTTACACTTATACAGTGCTATATGTTGATTATATCTCAAGAAAATTAGAAGAAAAAAAGTTACTGGTAGACAACAGAAAAGTGCTGTCTCTCTCATTTTATTGATATGAGAAGGTAAATTACTGAACTCAAAGGAAAAGACTGTCATTTTATCAACCAGATAAACCTGTGAAAATGTACAGACTCTACTCTCTGAAAAATCATATTTCCTACTGCGGGTTCTACATACATATTCAGAAAAGACACATGCACCACAGTGTTCATAGCAGCCCTATTTATAATAGCTGAGACATAGAAATAATCCATGTTCCCATCAATTGGCAATTGGTTTAAGATGTGATAATATAAATGCAATGAAATGTTATTCAGTCATAAAAAAGAATTAAATATTGCCATTTGCAGCAACATGGCTGGATCTAGAGAATTTAATATCAAGTGAAGTAGGCTAGAAAAAGACAAATATTATATTATATGTCCTCTATGTGGAATCTAAAAGATAATATAAATTAATCTTACACAAAATAGAAACAGACTCATATTTTATAAAACAAACTTATGGTTACCAAAGGGAAAAGGGAAGGTGGAGGGGCAAATTAGGAGTATGGGATTAACAGAGGCAAACTACTATATATAAAATATATAAGCATCAAGGATTTGCTGTATAACACAAGGAACTATATTCAAAATTTTGTAATAACCTACAATGGAAAATAATCTGAAAAATATGTGTATACATACACATTTATAACTGAAACACGTTGCTGTATACCTTTATAAATCAACTATTCTTAAATTTTAAAAGGAAAAGACCATCATTTTATCGAGTTAAACCTATAAAAATGTATAGACTCTATTTTCTGAATAGTCAGATTTATGTTTCTGTAATATTTGTCAATTTGGAAAATACACTCTTGCTATGTTGCCTTAACATTTGATCCAGCCAATTTAGAAAAAAAGAAAGGCAATTGCAAAAGATGTATATGTGTGTGTGTGTTTGTATGCACAGATATATAGAAGTCTAACGGACACTTAAACAACTCCAGGGTTGGGGTGCTGACTCCTGCAGCAGTCAAAAAAGTGGGTATAATATTACAGTTGGCCCTCTATATCTGTGGTCATCATCTGCAAATTCAACCAGCTGTGGATCATGTAATAATTCAGCGCACATTTACTGAAAAAAAATCTGCCTATAAGTGGACCTGTGCAGGTCAAATCTATATTGTGAAAGGGTCAACTGGAAATTTAGAAAGGAAAATGCTCATCCACTTTTCCTAAATAGTAGCCTAATCCTAGACTAAATAATAAATAATGAAATAAAGAATACTCGTCATATGAAATATACCAATTTCTTTCAAGATAGTGTTACCGGTTTCCTTAGTAATCACACTTGGACTTTTCATTTTTATAATAAAATGTACATAACTACCTTTTCAGATAATTTTCTAATATGTAAAATTATATTTGTAATTATTCTCTAATGTAAATGAATAGCAATTAATCAAATACATTACAATATTTCTGAAGATATAATATGCCTCTTCAGAACTTAATTACTATTGAATTTGTGATCTTCAAATATTGGTAGTGTTTTAATTCCTGTAATACACTTGGAGAAAATAAATTAAAAGTATCCATAACCTCCTGGCTCATTCTGTTGGGTAACTTTAGTTATATTTTACATCTTAGAGTATTTTTACTTTGGATATCAATCAATATGGACTGATTCTCTTATTTTTTTTTCTTTTTCATTTTATGGATACCAGGATAACAGTTATTTTTGCTAGTAATGAGAATATAATTTTTCCAAAATTTGAACACATGCTCATTTACATATAAAAGAAGGTAAGCCTTAGTGTAAATATACTACAATAGTACATATAAATATATTATAGAAAAAGCAATGTGTCCAACTATAGCCATATACAAAAAGCCATATACAAAAATAATATGTACAGTAATACAAATATCATTCTAAATTGTTGAATATATAAGTAAACAATTCCTGATAGGAAAATGAATGTAACCAAGTTACACATTAAAATAAATGTGGAAATTATTGACTAATAAGCTGTACAACCAATATTTTATCTTGCAAGCCAGGTAAGAAGTGCTAACTTTGGAAGGCTGCTATGCTCACTACTGTAGAACCAACCCAAGTGCTAACTTTGGAAATTTTACAATATGACAAACAGTATTTGATCTGTTTTGAGAATAGGAAATTTTGACTCAGAGTTGTTACTTAATCTGCCCAATAACTCACAATTAGCAAATGATGGAGTCAAGAGTTGCACATGGGATCTTTTCTGATGAAGTACTCAAAACATTTTCCAAGATGGAGGGTACTGGGAAGGCCTCTGGGGAAGCTGATAATTTTTTGAGGTACTACTGAGACTCTTCGATGAAATCAGAGAGCATAAATATAAGGCAGGGTGGAGTATGAAAGGCTATTATTTTTATTTTTGACTTTTTTCAATTCACAATAGCTTATTTTTAATGAAGTATAGTTGAAATACAATGTTATATTATTTTTATACAATGTTATATCAGTTGATATATTATTGTTATATTAGTTGATATGACTACTATATACATTATGAGATGATGACCACAGTAAGTTACTGTTTAACATTACTACAATATTATTGACAAATTCCTTATCCTATGTATTACAACACCATGATTTATTTTATTATTTTATTATTTTATTTTATTTTATTTTATTTTTTGTCTTTTTGCCTTTTCTAGGGCCACTTCTGCGGCATATGGAGGTTCCCAGGCTAGGGGTCGAATTGGAGCTGTAGCCACCGGCCTACACCAGAGCCACAGCAAAATGGGATCCAAGCCACGTCTGTGACCTACACCACAGCTCATGGCAATGCCGGATCCTTAACCCACTGAGAAAGGCCAGGGATCAAACCCACAACCTCATGGTTCCCAGTAGGATTCGTTAACCACTGCGCCACGAGGGGAACTCCGGACACCATGATTTATTTTATAACTTAAGTTTGTGCTCTTTAATATCCTTCACCTATAAAACACATCCCTCTACCCTCCTCCCTCCTCTGACATCCATGAATGTGTTCTTTGTATCTATAAATCATTTTCTATTTTGCTTTGTTTGTTTCTATTTTGCTTTGCTTTTTAGATTCCACATATAAGTGAAATCATACAGGGTTTATCTCTCTCTGACTATTTCATTTAGCATAATACCCTCTAGGCCCATCCATCTTGTTGCAAACAAAGAGATTTCTTTTTTATTACTAATATTGCACTGTGTGGAATACATACACCCAAACCACATCTTTACTATCCGTTTATCAATTGAGGGACACAGGTTACTTCCATATCTTGGATATTGTAAATAATACTAATAAGAAAATATAGGTAAATGTATCTTTTTCAAATTAGTGTTTTTTCTTTCAGATAAATATCCAGAAGTAGAATTGCTGGACCATATGGTAGTTATACTTTTAATTTTTTGAGGAACATACATACTGTTTAAATAGTGGCTGCAACAATTTACATTATCACCAAGAGTAACAAGGGTTCCTTTTCCTCCACGTCCTTGACAATGCTTGTTATTTGTTGTCTTTATGTTAAAGGCCATTCGGACAAGTGTGAAGTAATCTCTCATTGTGGTACTGATTTGTATATCCCTTATGATTAGTGGTGTTGGGTATTTTTTCATGTGCCTGTATAGCTTCTTTGGAAAAATATCTGTTCAGATCTTCTGCCCATTTTTAAAATCAGATTGTCTGAATTTTTTGATATTAAGTTTATGAATTATTTATATATTTGAATATTAATACCTTTTTAGATATAAGATTTGCAAATATCTTCTATTCAGTAGGTTGACTTTTTATTTTATTGCTGGTTTCCTTCATTGTGCAAAAACTTTTTAGTTTGATGTAGTCCCACTTATTTATTTTTGCTTTTGTTTCCCTTGCATGAGGTGACATATAAAAAATAAATTACTAAGACCAATGTCCAAGAGCTGAATGCCTACTTTCTTCCTGGAGTTTTATAGGTTATGGTCTCACATTCAAGCTTTTAATTCATTTTAAGCTTATTTTTGTGTACAGTTAAAGATAGTGGCATGGATTCCCTCTTTTGCAGGGAGCTACCCACATTTTCTCCATTTACATTCCTGCCTACATTGATGTACAGTAACTGACCACTGATCTGCATATCTGCTTTTGTTCCCATACAATACTGTTTTAATCACCATAGCTTTAGTTCTTTCTCAAGGATTCTTTGGCTCTTTGGGGGTCTTTAATGGTTCCATGCAAATTTGATGATTATTTCTTCCAGTTCTATAGAAAATGTCATGAGTATTTTAAGAGGGATTGCAATGAATCTACAGATTATTTTGGGCAGTATACACATTTTAATATTAATTCTTCCGAAACATGAGCATGCAGTATCTTTCCATTTATTTGTGTAATCTTTAATTTCTTTCATTAAATGTCTTACAGTTTTCAGAGTAAAGATCTTTTACCCCCTTGGTTATATGATTCCTAGACATTTTATTCTTCTTGGTGCAATTTTAAATGGGATTGTTTCATCAATTTATCTTTCTTATAGTTAGTTACTAGTGTATAGAAATGCAACAGATTTCTGTGTATTATTTTTGTATCTTGCAAATTTACCAAATTAATTTATTACTTCTAATATATTTTTGGTAGACTATTTAGCATCTCCTATATATAGTGTTGTGTAATCTGCAAACAGTGACCCTATTATTTCTTCCCTTCCAATTTGGCTGACTTTTTTTTCTTGTCTAAGTACTGTAGCTAAAACTTCCAACACTATGTTAAATAAGACTGGCAAGATGGGCAAGAGTACACATTCTTGAATTTGTCCTGATTTTAGACAAAAGCTTTTAGCTTTACACCACTGACTATGGGGTTAGCTGCCAGTCTGTCATACATACTGTTTAATGTACCACCTCTATATCCACTTTGTTGATTTTTTTAAAATAATGCCTGGGTATTTAATTTTGTAAAATGCTTTTCCTGCATCTATTGAAATGATATGGTTTTTTATCCTTTATTTTGTTCAAGTTGTTTGTCATGTTAATTGATTTGCTGATGTTGAGCCATCCTTGCATTGCTGGAGTAAACCCCATCCACTCATGATATAGGATTTTTTCAATCTTCCATTGAATTTTGTTTGCCAATAGTTTGTCGAGACTTTTGCAGCTATGTTCATCAAATACGTTGGCCTGTAATTTTCTCTTTTTTGTAGTCTTTGGCTGATTTCAATATCAGGGTAATGCTGACATGTAGGTTGACTACAGAAGTTTTCCTGTCTTCTTGAATTTTTTTGGAATAGTTTGAGAAAAATAGGTATTAACTCATCTTTATTTTTTTCAATTTTGGGTCTTTTTAGGGCTGCATCCACGGCATTTGGAGGTCCCCAGTCTAGGGGTCCAATTGGAGCTGTAGCCACCGGTCTACACCAGAGCCACAGCAACACGGGATCCAAGGGACATCTGTGACCTACACCACAGCTCAGGACAATGCTGGATCCTTAACCGACTGAGTGAGGCCAGGGATCAATTCCACACTCTCATGGATGCTAGTTGGGTTTGTTAACTACTGAGCCACAGTGAGAACTCCTTAACTCAGCTTTAAATGTTTGGTAGAATTTACCTATAAAGCTGTCTGGTCTGGGGCTCTTGTTTGTTGGGAGTTTTCTTGACTTTTCATTCAATTTCATTATTGCTATTCATTATAATTAGATTTTCTATTTATTCCTGATTCAGTCTTTTAAGATTGTAAGTTTTTAGGAATCTATCCACTTATTATAGGTTTTCCAATTTGTTAGCATATAATTGTTTATAAAAGTCCCTTATGAATCTTTTTATTTATGTAGTATCAATAGCAAATTCTCCTCTTTAAATTCTAATTTTATTTATTGGAGACCTATTTTTTTCCTTGATGAGTCTGGCTAATGGTTTATCAATTTTATCTTTTCAAAATAATTAGCTCTTAGTTTCACTGATCTTTTCTATTGTATTTAAGTTTTCTTTTGATACCTGTAAGATTCTCTCTTTATATTTAACATTTTAATAATAATGTGCCTTGGTGTGGGTTCTTTGGGGTTCATCTTGTTTAGGATTTTCTTTGCTTCCTAAACTTGGTTATCTGTTTCCTTCACCAGTTTGGGGAATGTGTCGGCCATTATTTCTTCAAATATTTTCCTGTCCTTTTCTCTCTTTCTGGGACCCATATAACATGAATGTTAATACACTTCATGTTGTCCTAGAGATCCAGCTATGCTCATTTGGGGAGCTTATTTTTAAGTTTTGCTGTTTCAATTGGGTTATTTCCACTACTTTGTCTTTTAGACCACTTATTCATTCTTCTGCTTCATCTAATCTACTTCTGACTCCATCCAGTGTATTTTTCATTTCAGTTATTGTATTCTTCAGCCCTTGTTGGTTTGTTTGTTTGTTTTTTTAATATATTCTATTTATGAAGTATTCACTGAGTTCAATTCTTCTGAGTTTGGCAAACATTCCTTTGCATTCCTTGCATTCCTTTGGATTCCTTCATTGCAAAGTAAATTATTTATCTCTAGGTTAATTCTTTTTTTGAGGCTTTTGTCCTCTTTCTTTTGGAACACATTCCTTTATCTCATCATTTTGCCTTATTAGCTATGTTTATTTCTATGTATTAGGTAGATAAGGTATGTCTCTTGGCCTTGAAAGAGTGATCTAATGTAGAAGGTTTCCTGTGAGGCCTAGAAGAGCAATTACCTCTAGGAAACCAAAGCTAGGGGTTGAATAGGAGCTGTTGGTGCCAGCCTATGCCGAAGTCACAGCAATGCCAGATATGAGCCACATCTGAGACCTATGCTGCAGCTTGTGGCATTGCCAGATCATTAACCCACTGAGAGAGAACAGCGTTTGAACCCGCATTCTCATGGATACTACTAGTTCTTAACCCACTGAGCTACAATGGGAACTCCCCAGGAGAAAGTTCTTATATGTTTTCTTTAGGTTCATTGTTGACATTCTAATGAAAATGGTGGTAAAATAATCAGAAAATCCTCTTTCATAACAACCTGAATAGCTGTTATCATCTCCACAATGTAGTTTTTTGTATTAGAACATGAATATTAAATCTCCAGTCTATGTACACCCTTTTATAATACATGTTAGTCTCCACATTCCTTTTATAATTCACCTTACCTATCATCAGATGAAAATTTTGAGTAGGGTAGGGAAAAGAGAAAAGCAAATTTATAGTAAATAATCTTGTGTCACTAAGATTCATAACTTTCAAATTTTTGGAGAGAGTATACAAGAAAACTAACTTGCAGAGGAAGTGCTGTATTTGTCATATAGTACATGTTTAAAGCAAGAAATATGATTTCCATATTTTTCCTTAATAATTTGACATCTTCCATAAATTCTCTAAATAATTTACATAATTTATGGTATTTTTCTAACATATAAAATGAATATAATTTCCTAATATACAAAATATATCCTGACATTTTAGTGAATAAAAGGAATATCATTTCTAGAATGCTAAAAGTTATTGTTCCTAAGAGCATAATCTGAGAAGAAATCCACATTCCATTTGAATCCATTTTTTAAAAACAACAGTCAATATACTACTTGTACCTCTAATTTTAGTCTTGCCAAGAAATTTAATCATTGGTGACAACGGGAAGCTTAAATGGTATTGAATAAATTTTTAAATCTTATCATTTTCCAAATTAATCTTGGAAATTATGTTCTACAAATTATGTTCTTGTGGATCTATTTCCCACAGAAACAAATGAACAATCAATACTAGTAGCAGCAGTAATTATCACCAGTAGTAGAAGATCAAAATATTTAAAATATTTATACATCTTTATACACCTTCACAATTTTAATCCTTCCTTAGTAGATTACATTTTTCTGATTAAGTACACAATAAATGTTAATGTTTGTTAATGGCTCAAATTTTTTAACTTGAAATATGTTGTTCTGGGAGTTCCCACTGGAGCTCAGTGGTAGAAAACCAGACCAGTATCCATGAGCATGTGGGTTTGATTCCTGGGCTTGCTCAGTGAGTTAAGGATCCGGTGTTGCCATGACCTGTGGTGTAGGTCGCAGAGGCAGCTTAGACTCTGTGTTGCTGTGGCTGTGGCGTAGTCTAGCAGCTGCAGCTCTGACTTGAACCCCTAGCCTGGGAACTTCCATATGCCTCAGTGTGGCCCCTAAAAAGCAAAAAAAAAAAAATGCTCTTCATATAAAGATGCACAAAATTGATTAAATATCAAAGAGAGTTTGATAATCTTTGTTGATAAGACAGCCAAATTTAAAATAATATTCTGGAAATTTCTTTTGTTTAAAGTGGCATTTAATTTTAAAATGTCTTCTTTTGAAAATAATTTTTGTGGTTTTTTTTTTGCAATATGACACTTGCCAACTCTGTGCCATGTGATTAATTGGGAAAATATCATGCAACAAAGTGTTATAAGAATATAGATGCCGTTAAAGTTCTAATATATGCCATGGATGCTCCTACTCCTTCACAAACAATATGCTTACCTTTAATTTATTGCATATCTTCATGAAGAGAAGTCTTTTCCAGAAGGAGAGGTCAGGATGGTGAGGTATGAAGAGCCTCAGCTCATTTCCTCCCACAGACACACACAAACTACACTATGTATAGAACATCTTTTTGAGAACAACCTGAAGACAAGCAGAATACTTCTTCTACAACCAAGAATATAAAGAAAAATCCAAACTGAGATGGCTGGGAGGGCTATCTCAGTCTAGTCAGCACCCACATCCCTGAAGCGATGACCCAGAAGTGGGAAGGGATATCACAAACACAAAGTCTTGGAGTTCCTATTGTGGCTTAGTAGGAATGAATCTGACTAGCATCCATGAGGACACAGATTTGACCCCTGGCCTCACTCAATGGGTTAAGGATCTGGTGTTGCCGTGAGCTGTGGTGTAAGTTGCAGATGCAGCTCAGATCTGGCTTGCTGTGGCTGAGACATAGGCCAGTGGCTACAGGTTCGATTCGACCCCTGGTCTAGGAACCTCCATAGGCCACAGGTGTGGCCCTGCAAAGAAAAAAAAAAAAAGAAAGAGCATTCTCCTGGAGAGTGGACAGTAGGCATCATCTACATGTTTCATTATGCTTGATTATGGTAAGATGAGATTGCGTCCTTTTTAATTTGGTGATATCTGAGGAATGAGAAGGGAAAAAGTAAAAAGAGAGAGAGGGAAAAGGAGATCTGAATGTGTCTCATCTTCCACCTACATAGTCTTTAGCATAAAGAAGGGGATTTATGTTATATCAGGCAAGGGGCTACAAGGGCAAAGATAAGAGGGAGAGTGAACTGACTGCTCTCTAAGCTAGCACCAGGGAAGTGGATATCCGGAAGGCTTCCACATAATAATATGGTGCACAGACATTGCCATAAAACCTTAGCTGCTTAATGTTCTTAAGTATAAGGAGTAATGAGCCTTTTAGACCCAATGAATTTAGAATTAAGAACTACTGCACAAGCAACATGGCCCACATTGGCATAATTGTGATAAAAACGCTGAGCAAAAAACCAGTGAGTCAGATGGAAAATTTTGTGGGACTTAAGGTTTGTTTTCACCAAGAATGGATAAGAAGCTGAGTTACATATGCCAAAGAGTGTTCCAGGCTATGCCTTCTGGATGTGATTATTATTAATAGCAACTCCTTATGGTCAAAGTACTCCATTTTGAATAGTAAGTCAGATGACCACCACTGATAGTTAATATTCTCCAAGGGCTTTGCCATTGAAATTATAGAAGTAGAAAGAGGAAAAGAATGCTGAGTAACTATATGAAATTATCTAATAGATACAAAAAGTTACTTAAAAGAACTATAAAAAATATATCATAACTTTTGAACTTTGTATGAGAGAGTTTCATTTTTCTCCCTCTTCCATACATATGTTCCCTTGATTCAGACTATATTAATCTATAGATTAAGTATAGAAATTATGCTTTCCAGGCACATAAGTATTATAGTAGGAAATAAATTTTGCAATGTCACTGCACTGCACTATTTATAAGATTTAAAGATAATGGAATGAGATGTATTTTTACATATTTTAAAATATGCATGGGGAACTGAAAAGTTACTCATGAAGTAGTTTCAAAGATATATGCCCCCTCATTTGAAATACAAAATAAACATTAATTCCATTTGTTTTCATTTTCCTACTCATTGTGTCCTTCATACCAGCTTTATGGTTTCTGGAGCTAATATGAGTTTTGCTCTTTGCTATTACTACAAATAAATTATATTTTACATTTGTATATTGTTAAATGTAGCTACTTACAAATAGAACACATGTTTCAACCTAAAGATGGAGATAATTATTCTTTCACCTGTATATTGGTATATACATTCCTAGTTAAATCTGAAGAAAAACTGACAATCAAATTACAGAGGAAATTAAAATGCATTAAGTATGCTTTGCAATTATTTTAAAGAAAAAAGATTTTTGTTCAAATACAGAAGGTAACAAATGTTTCTAAATGTGTGATAATCCAATATATTCTGCAAAGCTGTGTTAAAATTATTCTGTTGGAATTATTAAATGTATACTAATGCCTCCAAGGTATAATATTATTTCAGTGTTATTTTTACCAGACAAGACATGAGACAGCAAGAAAGTCCTTTCACTTTCAGGGGTAATTTTAACATTTTTATAAGCAACTGAGTCATAGAAGACATTTGCCAGCTTAAGATAAATGTTACAGTGACCTTGATAAAATATCAATGCCAACAGAAGAAAGCCATCATATGATAAAGGTAAATGTGTGTGTGTGTGTGTGTATGTGTGAGGGTAGGGGTGTGTGTGTGTACATATATTATACATATATATATGTGTATATATACACACATATATGTATAAATATATACACATATATATAAGGAATATATATCTATAAATATTATTTTACCTCAAAAACTGTTCCATTTATAATTTTAATCCAACATACAAATAAAGCAGGAAATATAAAATGTTTTTTAAAAGTTTACATTTGAAAAGCATCTTTTAAAATTTTTAAATCCTATCAAATCTGTATTGTTTTTTGAAATTATCGTAAGTGAATAATTGCTATCCAACTAAAATATGGCTATTGATTAATTATAATGCAAAAGCAAAGGATTTGGGGCAATATTTCAGGGGAGGATTTTAAAATCTTATACCAACTATATCTTTATATATCCCCCACCCATATATTTTTAAATGATTTATTTATAAATTACACAGCTGTTGAACTCTACATAGACTCTTATGTATAAGGAGATTAAATAGGTATAAATTTTATATTTAAATTATAGATTGGATCAGATTAGATACTTTAGTGAAGAATAACTTTAAGTGATATTACCTAAGTGAACATAGGACAAAGAGGATTTTTACAAAGGCTGTGAAAATACTCTATGATACTAAAAATGATGTGTACACGTCATTGTACATTTTTCCAAACCCATAAAATATACAACACTAAGGGTGAACCCTATGTAAACTATGGACTTTGTGTGATACTGATATGTAAATATAAGTTCTTCAACTTTAAAATGTGTACCACTTAGGGGTATGGGGATTCACAGTGGTGGATGCTATGTATGTGTCTGGACAGGGAGTATATGGGGGGAATTGCTATACTTTCCTCTCAAGTTTTCTGTAAACCAAATGCTGTTCTAAAATAATAAAGTCTTAAATAAATTAAAATGTTAAGTCATGCATGATTTAAATCCAATATACATTTATCATGTTTTGTGGAAATTAAAAGTAAATACTGTGAGTAACAGTAAGTTGCAAATTGAATTATTTTTTAAAAATTAACACAATTTATTTTATAATAATAATGGAATACTGAGTAAATCAGCAGCAGCAAAAAAATCCTGGTAATATTAAATATATGGCTATAGTTTTCTTTTTAGTTATCATCATACTTTCAATCCAAAATACATTCTATGCATGCACAAATGGTCAATTAATCTACAAAGGAAGCAAGGATATACAATGAAGAAAATATAGTCTTTTCAATAAGGGGTGCTGGGAAAATGACACCTAGATGTAAAAGAATGAAACTAGAACACTTTCTAACACCATACACATAAATAAACTCAAAATGGATTAAAGACCTAAATATGAGACCAGACACTATAAAGCTCCTGGAGGAAAACATAGGCAGAACACTCTTTGACATAAATCATAGCAATATCTTTTTTGATGCAAGAGTAAGGAAGATTAAAATAAAAATAAACAAATGAAATCTAGTTAAACTTAAAAGCTTTTGCACAGCAAAGGAAACCATCAACAAAACAAAAAGACAATCCACAGAATGGCAAAAAAATCTTTGTAAACAAAGTGATCGACAAAGGATTAATCTCCAAAACATATAAAGATCTGATACGGCTTCATATGTTTATTTATAAATATACTCTTTATATTTATAAATAAAAGTGTAATATATATACATATATATATTTATATTTTGACCAGTTCAAAATGGTCAAAAGATCTAAACAGACATTTCTCCAAAGAAGAAAAACAGATGGCCAAAAAGCACATGAAATGCTGCTCACATCACTAATTATTATAAAAATACAAATCAAATTATAATGAGGTATCACCTAATACCAGTCAGAATGGCCGTTGTCAAAAAGTCTACAAATAATAAATGCTAGAGAGGTTATGTGGAAAAGGAAAGCCTCCTACACTGTTGGTGCGGATTTAAGCTGGTATAACCTTTATGGAGAACAGTATGCAGTTTCCTTAAAAAAAAAACAACTAAATACAGAAATACATATAATCTATTGATCCCATTCCTGGGCATCCATCTGGAGAAAATCATAATTTGAAAAGATGCATGCACTCCAAGTTCAATGCAGCACTCTTTACAACAGCCATGGAAACATGGAAGCAATGTAAGTCTCCATCAACAGAAGATTAGCTGGAGAATAAGACATGGTACTAAGTGAATTAAGTCAGACAAAGACAAATGTCACATGAGATCATTAATATATGGAATCTAATAAAATGATAAATGGAACTTAAAATCAGAGACAAAGATTTTGAAACCAAACAATGTTTACTAAAGGAGAAATATGGGGGTGGTAATAATTTAGGGGATTAGGATTGATATATACACAATACTATATATAAAATAGATGGGTAACAAGGGCTTATTTATAGCACAGGGAAATTTACTCAATATGGTATAATAATCTATATGGGAAGAGAATCTAAAAAGGAGTGGATATATGTATATGTATAACTGTTTACTTTGTAGTATGCCTGAAATTAACACAACTCTGTAAGACAACCATATTGCAATAAAATTTAAAAAAATAACAAAGTCCATTTTAAAAATAAAAAAGTCCATTTTAAAAATAAAAAATTCAACTCATTAGCATCTCACTATATTTTCAAACATAACTAAAAAATTCCATTGATATGTACAACTTTGTTATAATCAAATGTCTTGCAGATTAATTTATTAATACAATGTTTTCAAACCCATTATTAAAAGCAGAAAACCAACACAGAATTAGGCAACACACAAACACTTCACAGAAGTAATGTCTAAGTAACCAATAAGAGTTACTGGCGTGGCTCAGCAGTAACAAACCAGACGAGTATCCACGGGGACATGGGTTTGATCCCTGGCCTCACTCAGTGGGATGAGGATCCAGCATTACTGTGAGCTGTGGTGTAGGCCAGCAGCTGCAGTTCCAATTTGACCCCTGGCATGGGAACTTCCATATGTTGCAGGTATAACCCTAAAAAGACAAAAATAAATAACCAAAAAGCATTGAAAAATTGAGTAATATAATTAACTATTATCAATATGCAAATTAAACCAAACTATTTATCATCACATATCAAATGCAGGATTAAAAATATCAGAGACATCAAGTTCAGGAGCATGCAGTACAAACAGAACTATACTGTTATAAATTAGTACATTCATTCACTTTCATAGAATGTTCGGCTGGCATGTAAATGAGATATAGGCATGCTCAGGGACCTAGCATTCTACTCCTAAGCCCATATATCCTCGAATATGAACACATATTTACTCCAAAACCCATGTATTATGATCTTCTCAGTAGCGCTATTTCTAATAGTCTCAAATGTCAATGATCACCAATACAATTTGTATGTTTATATAATGGAATACTATACAGAAGTGACAATAAATGACCTACGATTATATGATACAAGGTGGCTGTATTTTGCAAATAGAATATTGAGGAAAGGAAATTCAGACACCAAAAAGTACAACACTTATGATATCTTTTTTTTTTTTTTTGTAATACACAAAGTGGGCAAAACTAATTTATGCTATTAGAAGAACAGAGGTTTTCTTTGGCAGTTGCTTAAGTAGGAGGAAGGACAAAAGAATCACGTAGGGTGCTGAATATATTCTATTTCTTGATCTGAGTACCTGATACATACTGTATCATTTCTGTTTTTCTGCACTATTTAGTTACTTTTGATAATTTTCTATGCTTTCATAATGCACCTCTTAAAACATGGATTTATTCTCTACCTTTATTTCATGTTTTGATGAGTAAATTTTTTATATAATTATACTATTTTATTTAATATAATCAAATTAATATGTTAAAAAACAAAAAACTAAACTATGAAAAATAGTAATCTCACGTTGTCATAAGTGCTTCATGTAATATGTGAAGGTATTTAAACTATAAGGTATTTAAACAGCCTTTGATTAAACAGAATTATACTATACTAGAAGAGTAAGATTCTTAAGCTAACACATAAGGGCTTTAAATAACTTTTTATTTGTATGGAACACATTACAGTGTTTTAAAAATAAGGCTCTTCTTCCTTATCCCATAACTTTTATTTCTTTGAGGAAATATGGACTATCTTATCCCTTAATAAAACATGTTAGAAGGGTTTCTGAAGGCCATCTCAGTAATAGCAGTTCCATCATTTTTACTGTCTGTTGGTAAATTCCATTATTTTACCTTTAAATTTAACACTTAAAATACCAAAGTGCTATCAGAGATAACCCCAAAGTGCAAGCAGCATGGATTCCATCTGTATAAAACTGTAGGAGAAGATTTGAAATAAAAATATTTCACTATAGTGAAGAATACCTCAACAGACAGAAAAGGCTAACCTCATATTTGTGATGGAGAACTTGTGATGGAGATCAGAAATCCCTTTCAGAAATATTATTCATGAAATTTAGCTCAATAGGTATCTGGTAAATATCATATTGCTAAAAGCCATCCAATTAATAAATTACTTGATCTTGGTTTTCAACATTACAAAAATGTAAATAAATTAACAGAAGAAACTGTCACAAACTTGCCAGTCAGTAGTAATTCAGGTAGAGGCGGTAATATCTTTTGGGCAAAGAGTTTTATTTGGTTAGAATATAGAGGCTGGACAAGAACAAATGTCCAAAATTATGCGATGTTCTCTTAACATAGCCTTGGATTTTCTTCAGAGGACAAAGGTAGTGATATTTGACCTTAATGTCCAAATCTTTATTTCTAAATTTTAAAAGTTTATGTTGCATAGAGACTAATTTGTTTTGTTTCCTTCTAAATTTCTTTTTTAACACAGTTACTTGGAAATTCTATTCATTTCATGCTATATTTAACTAAGCTGTTGATTTCTTTTATCTGAGATTAAATTTATTATGTTATTTCTTTTTACATGATTTCTCAATGTCCTCCTTATGTACATTCTTTTCTACTGGTAATTTTGGGAGAACTGTCTAACCAAATATTATTTTTAAGATATTAACATAAGTTCCCATGTGGTGCAGTAGGTTAAGGATATGGCATTGCCACAGTTGTGGCACAGGTTACAACTGTGCAGGTTTGATCCCTGGCCTGGGTGTGGTCAAATTAAGAAAAAAAAAAAAGAATTTTCCTAGGATATATCAGATAAGTTTGTGGGTACTACAGGGTTTAAGAACATAGGCCTGAACCTAGATTCTGAGTTACAAATCTGGCTTTGCCCTTACTAAATAAATTATCTTGGGTAAAATACTGAACTTCTCTGCTTAGAGACTTTATCCGTAAATGGGGTTATAGGTCAAAGATTAAATAAGTCAACCCATGAAAATCCTGAGCAGTGGAGAGCATGTAAATTATCAATAAATGACAGGCATTATAATTTTTATATTTATGTATCTTTGTGTCTGTCTTAAAGTATTGCTGGTTGCCTGTCTAACCTATATTTTACAGCCTGTCACTGTGCTATGCTTCCTGCTCATTTTTCATAAAATGAGAACAATCTCAAAAACTTTTCCTGGATTATTTCAGTAATGTCCCAAATATTTGCCCTGTGTCTGATCAATCAGTTGTCCAGTGATGTCAGCTTACTGTGTAAATGAATATTTTCTAAAATATGTTCCATTAAATCTTGCTCTTTTTTGGTATATCATGGGAGAAAAATATTATGCAGTTTAAGTTCAGAAAGCACATATTTGATATGACCTTTTTGGAGAGCCATATGAATTCTATCAAAATGCAGCTCCTGAGGAGCAATGAAGTTAAACTTTATTTACCTCATAACTTGATAAGTTTATTTTAGCAGAAATATCTTTGTTCCAACTAAGAGAGAGTATTACTATTATTAACCACTCTTCTTAGAAGCATGTTATAAAAATGCCCCAGTTGCTCTATCATGAAATAATAATTTTTTTCTCAGCATGTAGAGCAAGGGCTTATAAGACATTCATGGGATTTAGGGACAATGGGGTTACTGCAAGTATCCACAAATATAGACAAGCATCAAATACTGTCTGTGTAATGGATTAGATAATAGCTTGAATATATGAACTAATTTTCAAATATATACATGTGTTTTATTATTAATATAATCATCACATGCTATTTAATATATAGTAATTTAATGCTACATTAATGCTAAAATACAACTAAAATCATGTAAGACTTTGTAATATACCTCACTGTTACAAATAAAAAGGGTAAGAACTATACATGAGGAGAAAAGGTCTAGTTTTGGAAATCAGCTAAACATGAACTGAATCTCTCTACCAGATTAAATTGCAACAGAATTGGGTATTTATATGAAACCTCACTTATAAGGCTGTTATGAGCACTAAGTTTTTCAAAATTAGTGAAAATTTCTAGAGTCCATATTATCAAGTACATAATAAAATGTTAATTCTTTCATTCTTTCCTTTTGCTTTCAAAGTGTAATTTTATGAGGGTATAGACTTCTCTTTTTCATTTTTATTTTCATTAGTATATATAGTTCACCATATACTTTATACTATATATGAGCTCTTTAAACTATATTTGCCAAAGTGAACTGATTGTAAAATTGGGATGATAGTTACAAAAAGCTACTAATATAGAAATATGTAGCCAATAATCATGTTACTAATATACACATTTATGGAATTTTAATTTTTAGTCATTAAAGATGAATATTTGTTCTATTTGCCTTATGTAAGTATAAATAATTTTCTAGTTCATTTGCATAAGCACTTATAAATCTACAGCTGCTTATGGAGTCCCAGATGGCAAAAAAGGCAATTTTCCACGTTTGTCAGAGATATCGGAAACAGATGCAAATCTCACCTGAGCACTCACACTATTCAAAACTCCAGAGAAACTCAGAGCATTAACATTACTTCACAGTCTTAGCAGGAATCTATCTTTATGTTTAGTCCTAGGTGTAAAAACAAATGAATTTGTCCATTTGAGAAAGTCAGCTACACACAGTCAACCCTCTTTGCCTGAGTTGCTAGCAATTTGTTTAATGTAAATTATATACACAAAGCAAATTCATGAGTCATGAGAGAACCATACAGTAAACCCCCCAAAAGGGCACAGTGCTCTGGGTAAGATGATTTTCCTTTTGCAGCATATGGGCTAAAATTTAAAGATTTTTGTAAATGTTTATAGTTTATTATAATTACCATCAAAAATCACTGTGTAAGACCAAACATACTATAATATTCGATGGTTATTGTTCAGGATTCCTGGCTGCAAACACTGTAGTTCTCACTGAGTTACTGAAGCAGAAATGGAATTCGTTAATAGATATTGGCAGCATAGGCCAGGGCTATAGTTCTGATTAGACCCCTAGCCTGGGAACCTGCATATGCCATGGGTGTAGCCCTAAGAAGCCAAAAATAGAAAGAAAGAAAGAAAGAAAGAAAGAAAGAAAGAAAGAAAGAAAGAAAGAAAGAAAGGAAGAAAGAAAGAAAGAAAGAAAGAAAGAAAGAAAGAAAGAAAGAAAGAAAGAAAGAAAGAAAGAAAGAAAAAGAAATTCCTGTTGTGGCACAATGGAAATGAATCCGCCTAGGTTCGATTCCTGGACTTGCTCATTGGGTTAAGGATCTGGAGTTGCCATGAGCTGTAGTTTAGGTTGCAGATGTGGCTCAGATCCTGGACTGCTGCGGCTGTGGTGCAGGCTGGCAGCTGTAGTTCCAATTTGACCCCTAGCCTAAAAACAAAACAAGAAAACAAACAAACAAACAAACAAAATGAATCGTGAAGATGAAATGTACAGTATAGGGAATATAGACAATAACAATATAAAATGTTTGGATGGTGATGAACGTGGTCAAAAGTACAAACTTCCAGTTATATGATGAATAAGCACTAAGGACATAATGTGAAACACGATTAATATAATTAACACCGCTATATGTTATATATGAAGTTGTTGAGAGTAAATCCTATAAGTCGTCAAAACAAAGAAATAACTTTTTTCTTGTTATTTTATTTTATATCTAGAGATAATAACTGTTCATTAAATTTATTGTGGTAATTTTTCCATGATGTATGTTCGTCAAGTCATTCTGCTGTACACCTTACATTCATACAGTAATGTATGTCAATTATATCTCAGTAAAACTGGAAAAGAAAAAATTTAAAATAAACTATAGTAATACTCATAAAAAAAATGATATTGACAGCTTATGGAATCTCTGGTAAGGCCAACAAGCCAGAAAGAGAAAGCGTCAGTGCTCCATGCACTGCAGTGATTCTCCACCTAAATGTGACTGCCATTATCAGTGGCTCTTAAGGAATTCGAGAGTTGGTATTGGAAACTTTACTACTGCTATCCTTGAGGAGTAGGACACTCTATCTCATAGGTTGCCAAAAGACTGATTTCCTTTCAAGTGTTGACCAGGCCTCTATCTAAACCTTGCTTGGTTTAATCTCATTGGAGTAATGTGGATTACATAACTGTCCTCTACTTGAAAGGGAGCCTGTGGATGTAGGCTTTCAATTCCCTTTGAGAAGGTAAGACTCATAGTGTGGAATATTATCATGATATACAGAGAGAAAGAAAAACATATTAGGTAGCTTTAAGTAACAAATGACCTCAGATAGAAAACAATATTATATAAGGATGGATATGATTTCTAGGAATACATGCACTTTTACCGAAACAATGAATGTTTATTTAGATCACTGAAAGACTCACTTTAATCATATATTTAGCTATTAAGTGATCTATTATTTATCAATTGTGACACTGTAATGCGTGTTGGTGGCACAGAGCTATACAGATGCCATTCTGAACTATTGCAAATACAGCATAGAGAGTAGATATATGGTGGAAAGTTCACAGAAACAAGACAAGTCTCTGATGACAGTATACAGATGAAAATCAGAGGGGAGATTTGATGTCTTCATGGGAATGTCAGAATTATCTTTAAAAATGAAGCTTTGGGGACAGATCTTGTGACAATAAAAAAGTAAATGTTCCAAAGATGGACAAAGGGACAAAAGGTACGTTTTTCTCAAGAGAAGCACGCAGTTGAATTAGAATCCATCACATTGCATCCAGAATTTTCTTTGGTCTAAATTAATTTTATGGGCCATTAATAAAGATATTCCTGATTTTTTTTTTTTTTTTTTTTTTGTCTTTTGTCTTTTTGCTATTTCTTTGGGCCGCTCCTGCGGCATATGGAGGTTCCCAGGCTAGGGGTCGAATTGGAGGCTAGGGGTCGAATCGGAGCTGTAGCCACTGGCCTATGCCAGAGCCACAGCAACGCGGGATCCGAGCCACGTCTGCAACCTACACCACAGCTCACGGCAACGCCGGATCCTTAACCCACTGAGCAAGGGCAGAGACCAAACCCGCAACCTCATGGTTCCCACTGCGCCACGACGGGAACCCCTCCTGATATATCTTTATTAATGTTTGCATAATATGTTTCCATTACTTTATTTCAACTTGTGTATGTGTTAAATTTGAATATAAATTCCTGTAAGCAACATATAATTGAGTTGTGATTTTTTCTTTCCACTTTGACAATCTATCTTTAGATTGGCTCCAAACAACAAATGCATATATATTCAGAGAATCATGATAGAAACAGACACTGGCATGCTTTAACCTTAAGATTCCAGTTTATAATAGCACAATACAGTGAGTATTTATGATTTTGCTTCATTTATGTTATAATTCCTCCCTCTTAAAGCTTGAGAATGGCAGGGAATGACATGAAACAGGAATAAATTATTCATCCATCAAATCATTGTCAAGTACCTATCATGTGCCAGACTGTGATAACTGTTGGGGGTACAGTGATAAATACTCAAAATCTGAACTTGTTGTCAGAAAGAGGGCTTACAATGTAATAGTATCAGAGAAAGTTCTATAATGTATGCCTTATTAAACTGTTTTAAATAAACAGGTCTATTGTCAAGACTGGCCCTAACACTGAGTGACAGAATTGGGATGGTGTTATGGCAATGGTCTCAACTGAAGATAGAAGAGGAATTTAGAAGTTAAAAACCAGGAATATAAAACATGAACTATTCCAGGACACATTTTCTTCTTCTCTCACTTTTTGGTTGTCAAATAGTCAAAAATCAAAATATTTTTCTACTTCTTAAATACTCTGATAAAATTCCAGTTGAAAACTTCCCACTAATTTAAACCTATGAAGTTTTTAAAATAGTTAAAATTTCAAAATTAAACTCTGCATAAAACGATATCAAATTTATCAGTTTTATGTTTCATTTAATATATACATACAAGTCAATCTACTTATAAAAAACTGTGTCCATTTTTAGTGTTTATATATGAATCCATGTTATATGAATATCCTGAAAATATCACAGGATCAATTCAGATGATACTTACAACAAAGATATAATTTAAATACTTTTTCCTATCGCTTACTTTTCCCTTGTTCTTAGCAAGTTTTGAATGTTTGTTTAAAAAACTAATTAAGTTAAAACATAGGAAATATAATTTTATGATTTCAATCTTCTGCTTCATTGACTGTCAAGAAGTCCAGGGTCTTTAGCGAATACTTTACTCTGACTGTCCTCCACCTAAATTTTTCTGTTTTAATCCCTTGTCCTTAGGGCTATGGATATAAATTAAATGTTTGTGCTGAAGATGGTATACATCTTTATTCATTCAGAGTAAAAAAAAAATCTCCCCAAAGTCAGGACCTTTGTTCTGTTTCTAGGTATAACTTCAACACTGGAAGAGTATGCTGCACAGAGTAGGCAGATTAATATTCTTTGACTTAAACACTTTAGACTTTCAGACATAAGTATCATGCTACAGGATCATTCATCAGAAAAGTCTTATATTAGCAATCATAGGGTATTTAACCATGGTTAACTGAAGGTTAATTTCCAAAAGAAAAACAACCTACTTTCCTTGTATTTATAGGAAGTAGAAGTTACATGATTAAGATAACAAAGCTTCTTAGCCTCTAACACTATTAATTTGGTTCACCTAGTGAAGACACCTTAAGGGTAAACCAATATACAACCACGATCTAATAATGCACTTTACAAATTCCCTGACTACCCCAAAATACATTTATTTTTGTAGAACAATCTTTGGAAAATATTGCAACTAGCCATCCTTATTCATCAACTTCTGTTATATTTGTATATAACACACTTTACCTGAAATAATCATTAGCATTAATGGGTTCTTTTTTTAATCCTTAGGCACACTCTATAATTTTGGGAAACTTCAAAGACCAATGTAATAAAGAACTGTAGTACAAATCAACTATTTTTTATAATGACACTGATTTCTCTAATAGACTTACTCTATATTTTGGCTTTGACCAATATGTAAATTTTGGTAGAATAGATTAAACCAAAATTTATATAGAAGCTAGTATTTGTTAAAATATTTGTTAAAATACTGTATTAAAGATAAAACCACTTTCAAAATAAAAGAGCCAAGTACTAAAGAAGTAGAACATGCTCTCCAGCTGAGCTAATAGCAATGAAGTACTTTTTTTGAGATTTAGTCATGGCACTGGGAGGTTGAATGACAGGTTGATGGCCTTGGGGACCAGCAGCCTTGACAGAGACTCTGAGATCTGTCAATCAGGGATGAGTGGACAGTGCTAAGATCTAAGGGACATGAGAATAAAGGTAACAAAGTAGAGAGAGCTTTGTCTCAGGAGAAGGACAAAAGTTTATGAAATTACACACATCCCTAAAAGCAGCAGCAGTATATGAGTATAGCAACTGCTCATAATGAAGCCAGGAATAACCAACTAGGTAATTAAATGCTTCCAGTTTGTTGATAGTACACTTACCTCCATAGGAGAAAGTGTTTAAAATTCAGCAGAATGAACTCCAAAGGGGAGGGAGACGTTTTTATCTCTGCATTTAAAAGTTATTGGGCTTTTGCCTCCACTTTCAAAACTATTATTTCCCATTCTGCCACTTCACATCACTGAAAACAGTGGCTTCAAATGTAATTAAATTACAAAAGAACAAAAATTATCTCCACAGCTCAAAGCTTTTGAGTTAAGCTTTGAAACATGGTCAGTGCTGAAATGAATATTTCCCAGATGCTCATTACAGCTAAATACTTGAATTCACCCTTTATCTGAAAAAAATTTTTTCTGTTTAAAGTTTTATTAAAACATGACCATCACAATCCAACTTTACAGGATTTCCATTGTACAACTATAAATGTAATAAATTCATTGAGTAATAAAAAAATTTTAAAAATTAAGTTTTATTAAAGCATCTAGATACATTAGAAATTTAATTTGAGCACTTATATCAAGTAACATTGGTCACAGAAAAAACAGAGTTTAAAACTTTACACAAGCTGGAAGCTTTGCCTCTTGATAAAATTCTTCCATGGAAAAATGTCACAAAAATTTGTTCTTCAAAAAATAAAAGGTATAGAGAAAAAAATCAATTTGCTTTCATTTACTTATAAGCTCTGAATACAGATGGAGAACTAAAATCTTTTATTTATTTTTTAAAATGTGTTTTATTTATTCATTTTTCTTTTTTGGCTGCACCCATAGCATATGGAAGTTCCCGGGCCAGGGACCAAATCCAAGCCAGAGCTGAAACCTGCACCACAGCTTCAGCAGCACTGGATCCTTAACCCACCATGCTGGGCTGGGGATCGAACCAGGCCTCCAAAGAGATAAGCCAGATCATTAACCCACTAGACCACAACAGAAACTCCTTAAATCTTTAATTAATTAATTTATGTTTGGACTAATCACTAATTATTTTAAAAACTTAAAATTAATAAATATATACTTGAAATAGTTTAAACTTATAAAAGACTTTGAAACAAATTTGAAATATCAATATTAACTCAAGTTCATAAAACTTTTTTAAGTACAATGCTTCTTATGAAACTCAAAGTGATGAATATATAATATTTTAGCAACTTTAGCTACCTAAGAAATTAATCCACTCATAAATAAGAACACTAAAAATAGGAGTTCCCATCGTGGCTCAGTGGTTAGTGAACCCAACTAATATCCATGATGACAAAGGTCCGATCCCTGGCCTTGCTCAGTGGGTTAGGATCTGGCGTTGCTGTGAGCTGTGGTATAGGTCACAGACACACGGCTCAGATTCCGCATTGCTGTGGCTTTGGTGTAAGCCAGCAGCTACAGCTCCCATTTGATCCCTAGCCTGGGAACCTCCATAAGCTGAAAGTGTGGCCCTAAAAAGACAAAAGTCCAGGAGATCCCCATCATGGTACAGTGGAAACGGACCCGACTACGAACCATGAGGATGTGGGTTCGATTCCAAGCCTCGCTCAATGGATTAAGGATGCGGTGTTGGCATGAGCTGTGGTGTAGGTTGCAGACATGGCTTGGATCTGATGTTGCTGTGGCTGTGGTGTAGGCCGGCAACTGTAGTTCTGATTGGACCCCTAGCCTGGGAACTTCACTGATGGTACTGAAACATCACTTTTTCTATTAATAATTTACATTAATCTAACTCATATTTTTACAATCCTAACATGACCTTTGTCTTAGAATTGACAGATAATTTTTAGGCTTGTTTCCTAACATTCTTTGAAGCCTTATGATTAATTTTTGTAGTGAATACAAAAAGAACAAATGGTGCAGCCTATGTTTGCTTATAAGTACAAACCAACCAAACTAGTACTTAAAATAGACAGTAATTACAATAAAATCTATACAAAACTTACAAATCAATAAGCTGAAATTACTGTAAAAATTTAATTTTTTTTTTCAAGTGACCAGAGATTTCTTGCTATTCTTGAGCATGTACTGCCCTTATTCACTGTACTGACTGTTGTTTTCTCAGTCTCTTATCCCTGCTCTTTTAACCCTGGTATTCCATCACCACGGATGATTTCAGGCATCTGTTTTCTTCCCCTTTTTTTCCTCACTCTTATTTGCAGTTGCATTATCAAACCTCATCTTAACCAATTACATTCATACAAGTACAGTGTTTTATTCCATTTCTGACCTTACCTACACCTATAGGAATCAACAAGGCTAGCAAATAAAACTATTGTAATTGTTCTCACTTTAATGATCACAAGCTTCAAATGGATTCTTAATGGAATGGAGTGATCACAAAACTCTTCCCCAGTCCATGCACTTGTGCTGATCTAAAACATTATATACTTTCTCCCCAAACTTTACTCTCACCTTACGATATTGATATGTGTCTCATTGAAAAAAATAAATCAAAGGGAACTCTGAAAATCTCAAACCACTACCCATGTCTCCCAAGGTAACCAATACTCATTTTTATTAAATTACAACATCCTCTTTCATGGTACTTTTAATAGTCTTACTCTTTCTTTTGTCACAGCACTTTCATCACTTTCTATTATAATAAATACTTTACTTATCTGTGTTGTTTACTGCTTGTCCCCCTCTGCTCTATCTCCCAGTGCCTAGAATAGTGCCTAGCTCATGGTAGACCCTCAACAAATATTTGCTGAAGTACTCATTCATATAAATAACTTCTAAATCTGTACTTTAAGATCTCCCTTATGTTCTAATTCTGAAGTCCTATTATTAATTATCCACAGCTGGAAATGTAAACTTAATTAAATAACTCAATATATTTTATTAGGTATATATTATTCATTGAAATTATTAATTATTTATGATTTTCAATGGTTATTTATGACAAATAATTGGTGCTTAATAATTAATTGGTATTGATAGTCTTGATTCATCATTTATTTAAATTTATTCATGAATCATTTGATGTAGAGCCAAGATTATTTCTATATGATTTCATTAATTGGAGCACTATATGAACTTCCTAACTATGTCAAAGATGCATTACCTATGAGTTCTTCTTTCAGGTTCCTTAAAGACAAGTTAGACATATTTCAGTTGCATCATTTTGCAGTGTTTTCTGCCACCTATGAAATCATGTTTTTTTTTTAACATTTTCTGAACCATCTTCTCCAACTGCCTATTCCATTATTTTAGTTACACAATTATCTTTCGAAAGTTTCTAACTAAGGTAATTTTAAAAACATCTGAAACCAGGACTCTTCCAGGTTATTAAGTTTTGCCTGGTTTGACAGTGGCCCTGCCAATTCCTAATACAGTGTATTTTCCTTTCCTTACCTTTATCAAGGCCATCAAAAGCATGAAAAGTGCAATTATCTTTGAATATATATATTATTGGTTAATGCAATGCTTAATTAAATAATATAATTAAAACTATAAAATAAATTGACATTGAAAAGTTTAAGAACCAAGAAAACTGACTGAACTGCCTTTAAACAGCACCTATGAGTTATCTTATAGTTCTAGATGTCAGAAGTCCAAGACAGGTCTTACTAAGCTAAAAGGGAGGTGTGAGCAGAGTTGTACTCCTTTTCGATGTTCTGCAAGAGAATATTTCCTTGCACTTTTTAGATTATAAAGGCCATTTGCATTCCTTTCTGGTGACTTCTTCCATGGCAAAAGTCAACAGGACCAGCTCTTCTGTTCCCTCTCTGACTGTGTTTTCTTATTCTGTATCTATCTCATTTTGACCTTCTGAATTTCATCTTATAAAGGACCTTGTGATTATACTGCATCCATTTGGATAATCTAGATAAATCTCATCTTGAAAATCCTCAACACATCTGCAGAGTACTTTGTCATGTAATATAACATATCAAAGGTTCTGGGAATTAAACTACGGACATCTTTGGAGGCATTATTCCATCTGCCATACTAACCATAGATCTTATCTCAGGAAAAAACATACACCTAGGTACTGCTCAGTATAACCTGCAAGTCTCCAGTGGCAACTGAGCATTGAGCTTTAGCAGAAAAGTTTTAAAGAGGGAAAGGAGAGTATCTGTTAATCTGAAAAATCTGTTAACTAGAAGTCTATTAAAATATTCTTCTTTGAATGTCTATTACATTTTATTTTTTATCCTGTTTAACACTGTATTATGAATTTTTCCATGTTAATAGTGCTGCCGTATTTTACATATTAAAAATGAAACGATTTATTTAATCATCTCTGTATTGATAAGATTTTATATTTTCCAGGTTTTTTTTTTTTTTGCAATAAAGAGTACAATAAATATCCCTACAAATCTATCCTTAGTCAGATATGTATATAAATTGTTTCCTAAGACACAGTGTATAGAACTCTATTTTTAGTGGAATCAATTCCTGATAAATTAAGCTAGTGTACTACTGGATCCAGACAAAGAGTTCTCCAAAATGACTGCAACAATATACATCTCCACTTCTACTTTAGCACGTGTTTTCTACACACATTTAATAAAACTGGATGATGCTAAATTTTATTTCTTCTCAATTTAATTAATGAAAATATTTCACTGTTTTAATTTACCTTTCTCTATTAACTAATGAGAAAGGGACATTTTTCATATTTAAACACATTTAAATAATAACTTTTAAGACTCCGAAGTTAAAGTGAGTCAAATTACCAGTTTACAGCACTGTGATAATGCTGCCAGAATCTATTGTATAGCAGCAGCATTTGATGCTTACCAGCAGTAGTGGCCAAGGATGAAAAGTGGATTTCAGTTCACTAATGCTCTATGGCAGTGCCGTGAGCAATGATCAAGGTAAGAAGGACAGCAGAAGAATGTGTTCAACAGACTCTGTGGCACCATTTTGGAACACTTTCCCACAATCTGAACTTCTCTGATTCCTTACCATTTTGAGAAAGACTCTCCAGCTAACTTTACAACTAATTCCAAATTATTTAACGGATTCTATGAGATATCCAACACACACACACACAGACACACACATGGTTTAGGGTACAATTTTCTATTAAAGTCATCCACAGTCAGTTTCAGCTACTTAGCAGTAAGAAACCTTTGTAAATGATATATTTTCCTCATCTGTACTGCAGGGCTCTGGTGACCTTATTCACCTTAAGGGCTCTAGTGAGGGTTAAAATAAAATATATACAAATCCCTTAACACAGTGTTTGTCAGTAAAAAAACTATTAACATACTTTAATATAATATAATTTTCACTCTTTATAACTCAAACAATTTATACAGGTCATGAGAGAAAAAAAATGTGTCCAGTGGCATAGCACAGTGCCTAGTATCCATTAAGTTTTACAATTTCATTCATTCAACACATATTTATTTAGGGCTTACTATGTGCCAGAGTCTGTGAGGTGCATGGGATGGATTAGGATATATGTGAGATAAGCCTTCCTGCAGGACACATACAATTAACAATTAATAAAGGAAATAAGTCAATGGCACAGTATGGTAGAAAGTTAATGTGCAATTCTGGTAGGTTAATGTATATGGAATAGTATGGGTTAAGGAAGATAGGGAGTGTCAGGAGAAGCTGGGGGAATTTCCAATTTAAAACATTCTAGTAAGGACGGGCCTCAAGGGCAGATATTTGAGATTATTGGAAAGAAATGAAGAATTTTGCCATGGGGGTTTTAGAGAGGAAAAAAATTCTAAAAAGGATAAAATTAATGCAAACTTGCTAAAATGTACCTGGTATTTTAAGAGACGCAGATTGAGAACTTAAAGAAATGTTTAACAAAGAGCTAGAGGATTTGAAGACCAAAATGAATAGTGCAATAGCTGAAATGAAAAATATTCTAGAGGGAACCAATAGCAGGCTAATGGAGGCAGATGAATGAATAAGTGAGGTGAGATGACAGAGTGGTAGAAATCACTGCTACAGAAAAGAATAAGGAAAAAAGAATGAAAAAAACTGAGGTGAGTCTAAGAGACATCTGGGACAACATTAAATGTACCAACATTTGCATCACAGGGGTTCCAGAAGGGGAAGTGAAAGAAAAAGGGTCAGAGAAAATATCTGAAGAGATTACAACAGAATTTCCTAAAAATGGGAAAGGAAACCCTCTAAGTGGAAGAACCACAGAGGATTCCTTACAAAATAAACCCCAAAGAAATACAGCATGAAATATATGAACAAACTAACAAAAATTAAGTTCAAATAAAGAATACTAAGAGCCAAAGGGAGAAGCAACAAATCACACATAAGGGAATTTCCATAAGGATAACAGCTGATCTCTCAGCAGAAACTCTACAAGCCAGGAGGGAGTGGCAAAATATATTTGAGATGATGAAGAGGAGGAACCTAGAACCAAAAATTTCTACCCAGCAAAGCTGTCCTTCAGATTTGATGGAGAGATAAAAAAGTTCACAGACAAGCAAAAGCTAAGAGAATTCAGCACCTCCAAGCCAGCTCTACATCAACTAGTATAGGAACTTCTCTAAGCAGAAAAGGAAAAACCACAGTTACAAACAAGAATATTAAAAATGAAGAAGTTCACTGGTAAAGGTAAAGACAATTTAAAAGCTGGAAATCACCTACTGACAGATATGATATCTAAACTAGCAAGCATGAGAAGAGGAGAGGACAAATGCAGAACAATGAAAATGCATTTGAAACTAAGTAAACCAACAAGATGAAATAATTCTGCATGCATATAGATGGGTATATCAACAATAAGGGGAACCAGTAGTCAAATAACTATAATGGTCACACACATAAAAAAAAAAAACCAAGCCAAACATAACACTAAACATGGTCAGCAAATCACAAGAAAAGACAACAAAAAGAGGAAGGGAAGAATAACGACCCCAAATAGCAATTAAAAAAAAATAAGTAAATGATAATAAATACATACTTAGTCATAATTACATTGAATATAAACAGATTAAATGCTCCATCTAAAAGAGAAAGAGTAGCTGAATGGATTCAAAAGCAAGTCCCATATATATGCTGTCTACGGGATACCCACTTCAGATCTAAGGACACATACAGACAAGGTGAGGGGATGGAATAAAATATTACACGCAGATAGAAATTAAAGAAAAGCAGAAGTAGCAATACTCATATCAGACAAATTAGATTTTAAAATAAAGAAGGTCACAAGAGAGAAGGACATTACATAATAATCAAAGGATCAATAAAATAAAAAACAACAGTTTTAAATATATATGCACCCAATAAAGGAGCAGCACAGTATATAGAACAACTACTAATGTCCATAAAAGGGGAAATTGACAGTAACACAATAATAGTGGGGTACTTTAACACCCCACTTACAGCAATGGACAGATCATGCAGACAGAAAATCAGCAAGGAAACATAGGCCTTATATGATACACTAGACCAAATAGACTTAACTGATATTTGAAGAACTTTTCACCCCAAAGCAGCAGAATATACTTTCTTTTAAAGTACACATGGAACATTCTCCAGGAGAGATCATATCTTGGGCCACAGATCATGCCTTGACAAATTTTAAAAAATTGAAATTATTTCAAAGATTTTCTCTAATCACAATGCTTGTAGACTAGAAATCAACTACAAGGAAAAAAAACTCTTGGAAGCTAAACAATATGCTACTAAACAATCAACTGATCATTGAAGAAATCAAAGAGGAAATTAAATGATACATAGAGACAAAGGACAATGAAGATACAATAATACCAAACCCATGGGACACAGCATAAGCATTTCTGAGAGGGAAGTTTATAGCAATACGATCTTAACTCAGGGAAGAAGAAAGAATGTAAATAACCTAACCTTATACCTTAGACATTTAGAGAAAGAAGAATAGACAAAGCCCAAAATTAGTAGAAGGAAAGAAATCATAAAGATTAGAGCAGAAATTAATAACACAGAGAGCAAGAAAACAACTAAGAAGATCAATGAAACTAAAAGTTGGTTCTTTGAAAAGATCAATAAAATTGATAAACCATTAGCCAGACTAATCAAGAAAAAAAGAGGGTTCAAATTAACAAAATTAGAAATGAAAAAGAAGTTATAGCTGACACTGCAGAAATACTGCAGACTACTATGAGCAACTGTATGCCAATAAAATGGACAACTTAGAAGAAATAGACAGAGTCTCACAAAGGTACAACCTACCAAGACTGAAGCAGGAAGAAATAGAAAACCTGAATAGACCAATCACTAGTACTGAAATTGAAAATGTGATTAAAAAACTTCCAAAAACAAAAGTCCAGGACCTGATGCCTTCACAGCTGAATTCTACCAAACATTCAGAGAAGAGTTAACACCTTTTCTTTTGAAACTTTTCCAGAAAAGTGTAGAGGAAGGAATACTCCCAAGCTCATTCTATGAAGCCACCATTATCCTGATACCAAAACCAGACAAAGATACCATGAAAAAAGAAAATTATAGGCCGATATCACTGATGAACATAGATGCAAAAATCTTCAACAAAATATTATCAAACCACATACAAATATACATTAAAAATATCATACACCATGATCAAGTAGGATTTATCCCAGGGATGCAAGGATTCTTCAGTATCTGCAAATCTATCAATGTGATACAGCACATCGACAAACTGAAAAATAAAAACCATATGATCACCTCAATAGATTCAGAAAAAGCTTTTGATAAAACTCAACACCCATTCCTGGATAAAAACTCTACAGAGAGTGGGCATAAAAACTCTCAATATAATAAAAGCCATTTATGACAAACCTACAGCTAACATCATTCTCAAAAGTGAAAAACTGAAAAGATTTCCACTAATATCAGGAACAAGATAAGGATGTCCTCTTTCACCAATGTTATTCACCATAATCTTATAAGTCCTAGCCATGGCAATCAGAGAAGAAAAAGAAATAAAAGGAATACAAATTGGAATAGAAGAAGTAAAACTATCACTGTTTCCAGATGACATGATTCTATACCTAGAAAATCCTAGAGACACTAGAAAACTATTAGAGCTCATCAATGAATTTGGCAGTCGCAGGACACAAAATACACAGAAAACAACTGAATTTCTGTATACCAATGATAAAAATCAGGAGTTCTGTCATGGTTCAGTGGAAACGAATCCAACTAGGAACCATGAGGTTTCAAGTTTGATTCCCGGCCTCACTCAGTGGGTTAAGGATCTGGTGTTGCCATGAGCTGTGGTGTAGGTCACAGACACAGCTCCTATCTGGTGTTGTTGTGGCTCTGGCATAGGCCAGCAGCTGTAGCTCAATTAGACCCCTAGCCCAGAACCTCCATTAGCCATGGATGTGGCCCTAAAAAGACAAAAATAATAGTAATAATGAAAGATGAGAAAGAAAAATTAGAGAAAAAAATCCCATTTACCACTTCAATAGAAAGAATTGAATACCTAGGAATAAACCTCCCTAAAGAGACAAAAGACTTGTACTTTGAAAATTATAAGACACTGATGAAAGAAATCAAAGAAGACACAAATATATGGAAAAATATACCATGCTCTTGGATTGGAAGAATCAATATAGTCAAAATGACATACTGCCTAAGGCGATCTACAGATTCAATGCAATCCCTATCAAATTACCAATGACATTCTTTACAGAACTGGAACAAAGTATTTTAAAATTTGTATGGAAACACGAAAGACCTCAAATAGCCACAGCAATATTGAAAAGAAAAAAACAGAACTGGAGAAAATCAGGATCCCTGACTTCAGACTTTACTACAAAGCTACAGTCATCAAGATGGTATGGTACTGGCACAAAAACAAAATATAGATCAACGGAATAGGATAGAAAGCCCAGAAATAAACACAAACACCAATGGTCAATTAATCTCTGACAAAGGAGGTAAGAACATACAATGGAGGAAAGATAGTTTCTTCAATAAATGGTGCTGGCAAAACTGGACCACTGTATATAAGGGAATGAAATTAGTACACTGTCTAACACCATACACAAAAATAAACTCAAAATGGATTAAAGACCTGAATGTAAGGCCAAAAACTATAAAACTCTGAGAGAAAAACATAGGCAGAATGCTCTTTTACATAAATCATAGCAACATCTTGTTTGATCCGCCTCCTAGAAAAAAGACAATAAAGACACAAATAAACCAATGGGACCTAATTAAACTCAAAAGCTTCTGCAAAGAAAAGGAAACCATTAAAAAAAAAAAAATGAAAAGACAACTCACAGAATGGGAGAAAATTTTTGCAAATTACTCAGCTGACAAAAGTTTAATCTCCAAAATATACAAACAACTCATACAACTCAACAACAAAAAAACAAACAACCCAACTGAAAAATTGGCAGAAGACCTAAATAGATATTTCACCAAAGAAGACATACAGAGGGACAGCAGGTACATGAAAAAATGATCAATATCACTAACTATTAGAGAAATTCAAGTCAAAACTACAATGAGGTACCACTCACACCAGCTAGAGTGGCCATCATTAACAAGTCAACAAATAAACAATGCTGGAAAGGATGTGGAGAAAAGGGAACCCTCCTACATTTTTGGTGGGACTGTAAACCGGTACAATCACTATGGAAAACAGTATGAAAATACCCCAGAAAACTAAATCTAGAACTACTATATGACCCAGCATTCCCAGCCCTGGGCATATATCCAGTCAAAAATTTCATTGTAAAAGATACATGCACCCCGTATGTTCACTGCAGCACTATTCACAATAGCCAAGATGTGGAAACAACCTAAATGTCCATCAATGGATGAACGGATTAGGAAGAAGTGGTACATATATCCAATGGAGTACTACTCAGCCATAAAATAAGACAAAATAATGCCATTTACATCAACATGGGTGGAACTAGAGACTCTCATACTGAGTTGAAATAAGTCAGAAAGAGAAAGACAGACAGCACATGATATCTCTTACATGTGGAGTCTAAAATACGGCACAAATGATCTATCGACACAACAGAAAAGATTATGGACATGTGGTTCAGACTCGTGTCTGTTGGGGGTAGGGAGAGGGAGTGGGATGGATTAGGAATCTGTGGTTAGTAGAAAAAAGTCTTGCATTTGGAGTGGATAAGCAATGAGATCCTGCTGTATAGCCCAAGGAACTGTATTTCTAATCACTTGTAATGGAACATGATGGAGGATATGTGAGAAAAAGAATGTATATGTATGTATGACTGGGTCACTTTGCTGTATAACAGAAATTGACAGAACATTGTAAATCAATCATAATAAAAACTCTTAAAAAACAAACAAAAAAATAAAATCCCTAACAATATATAATTAAAATAAAGATTACTTTAGGCTTTTATTACTTTCTTTACTGTCCTTTTTTCCTTTCCTTTCTATTTATAATATTTCTTGGAATTCTGATTATATAATGTATCTTAAATTAGTTTGCCTTAATACAAAAATAGCATAGTTTTAAATTCAGACAGATGTAAATTAATTACTGACAATAATCATAATAATTGGGAATCAAAAACATTTCATATATTATTACATATAGCAACTTTTACATTATATAAACTATATTGATTCTTTTACTTATGATTGTCCAAACTAGTCCTTCTCAAACATTAATGTACTGCTAAATTACTAAAGGGATATTATCAAAAATACAGAGTCTGGTTCAGTAGTTCTGAGACAGGACTTGTGATTCTGAAATTTTAGCTCCTTCATGATGCCAGTGATCCATAGATCATACCATTTGTAGCAATGGCCTATCCTATGCATTGAGAGACATTTTGACATAAGAGAAACTTACAAATAATTTAGTTTATATATATTAATAAAGAATATAAGGATCCATGAGAGTTCACATTGCATAAAAATTATTTTCAACTCTGAGTAAATAAAAATGAGATATTCCATTAGATATCATCTAGCTTCACTGCAGAGAGGGTGATTTTTAAAATATCCGGAATAAACATGGTAGTTTCTATAAAACATTACAATGTAGTAAAATATGCCTATTTTTATTTTGAATTGATAATCAATTGATAGAAAAACTGTTAATCTAGCATTAACATTGATATTCTCAAAAATTTTGTAGGAAACAGAAAAATTAACAGTTTATATTTGAATATCTTAGAAATTCCTTTTAAAGCAGCAAATTAATTATTTAAATAATTAATGCAATCTACAAAATAACTTCTGATCTCATTGAGGTTTTAATCTAATGCAAGAAATGATTTTCAGAAGGTGAAAAATTACAAATCATCTATGTAAGTTCATATACAAAGAATATACTTAAGATAATAAAATAAGATAGCAATGTCATATATCTTTATTCTGTTTAAAATCGAGCTATAATAATATCAATTTTATACCAAACAGTAGCATCTTATATTATTATTTATATGAAAAGATGTAATAATGCAATCAGTTAATTATTTTGAGTAGTGATTGTGTTTTCCTTTCATGGCTTGATATAGCTTCTGCAAAGGGCTTTATTTATTTATTTGTTTTTTAATAGTGATTTCCCCAATACATTTTTTTTCCTACTGTACAGCATGGTGACCCAGTTACACATACATGTACACATTCTATTTTCCCACATTATCATGCTCCATCATAAGTGACTAGACATGGTTTCCAGTGCTACACAGCAGGATCTCATTGCTAATCTATTCCAAAGGCAATAGTCTGAATCTATTAACCTCAGCTCCTCAACCACCCCTTCACCTTAGCAACCACAAGTCTATTCTCCAAGTCCATGATTTTCTTTCTGTGGAAAGGTTCATTTGTGCTATATATTAGATTCCAGATATAAGTGATACCATATGGTATTTGCCTTTCTATTTCTGTCTTACTTCACTGAGGATGAGAGTCTCTAGTTCCATCCATGTTGCTGCAAATGGCATGATTTTGTTCTTCTTTACGTCTGAGTCATATTACATTGTGTATATATACACCAAATCACCCCAATCCAATCATCCATCGATAGACATTTGGGTTGTTTCCATGTCTTGGCTATTGTGTGCTGCAATGAACATGCAGGTGCATGTGTCTTTTTTAAGGAAAGGTTTGTCCAGATATATGCCCAAGAGTGGGATTGCTGGGTCATAGGGTAGTTCTATGTATAGATGTCTAAGGTACCTCTATACTGTTCTCCATAGTGATTGTACCAGCTTACATTCCCACCAATAGTGCAGGAGGGTTCCCTTTTCTCCACAGCCCCTCCAGTATTTGTTATCTGTGGACCTATCAATGATGCCCATTCTGACTGGTGTGAGGTGGTATCTCGTGGTAGTTTTGATTTGCATTTCTCTAATAATTAGGGATGTTGAGTATTTTTTCATGTGCTTGTCGGCCATCTGTATATCTTCTGAATAGAGAAATGTCTATTCAGGTCTTTTGCCCATTTTTCATTTGGGTTGTTGGCCTTCTTGCTGTTGAGTTGTGTAAGTTGCTTGTATATTCTAGGGATTAAGCCCTTGTTTGTTGCATCATTTTAAACTATTTTCTCCCATTCTGTACGTTGTCTTTTTTTTTTTTTCTTTTTGGTTTCCTTTGCTGAGCAAAAGCTTGTCAGTTTGATTAGGTCCCATGGGTTTATTTTTGCTTTTATTTCTGTTGCTTTGGGAGACTGACCTGAGAAAATATTCATAAGGTTGATGTCAGAGAATGTTTTGCCTATGTTCTCTTCTAAGAGTTTGATGGTGTCCTGTCTTAAAACTTAAGTCTTTAAGCCATTTTGAGTTTATTTTCGTGCATGGTGTGAGGGTGTGTTCTAGTTTCATTGATTTACATGCAGCTGTCCATGTTTCCAAGCAATGCTTGCTGAAAAGTCTGTCTTTTTCCCATTTTATGTTCTTGCCTCCTTTGTCAAAGATTAATTGACCATAGGTGTCTGGGTTTCTTTCTGGGTTCTCCATTCTGTTCCATTGGTCTGTCTGTCTGTTTTGGTACCAGTACCACACTGTCTTGATGAGGGTGGCTTTGTAATATTGCCTGAAATCTGGGAGAGTTATGCCTCCTACTTGGTTTTTGTTTTTAAGAATTGCTGGTTTTTTTGTGGTTCCATATAAATGTTTGGATTGTTTGTTCTAGTTCTGTGAAAAATGTCATGGGTAACTTGATAGGGATTTCACTGAACCTGTATAGATCCTCTAGACAGAAAATCAATAAGGCAACAGTGATCCTAAAGGACACAACAGAAATGTTAGACTTAATATACATTTTAAGGACATTACATCCAAAAAATAAGAATATACATTCTTCTCAAGTGCACATGGAACATTCTCAAGAACTGATCACATACTGGGGCACACAGCTAACCTCAAAAAATTTAAGAATATAGAAATTACTTCAAGTATTGTCTCTGAGCACAATGGCATGAAACTAAAAATCAACCACAGGAAAAGAAATGAGAAAAAACTTATACATGGTGACTAAACAAGATGCTATTAAAAAACCAATGGGTCAATGAGGAAATCAAGAAGGATATTAAAAAATACGAGACAAATGATAATGAAGACACATCCACTCAAAATCTATGGGATGCCACAAAAGCAGTGCTCAGAGGGAAGTTCATAGCAATACAGTCCTTCCTCAAAAAAGAAGAAAAATCTCAAATCGACAACTTAACCCAGCACCTAAATGAATGAGAAAAAGAAGAACAAATGAAACCTAAAGTCAGCAGAAGGAAGGAAATCATAAAGATCAAAGATGAAATCAATAAAATAGAGATTCAAAATCAATTGAAGGAGTTCCCGTCATGGCTCAGTGGTTACCGAATCCAACTAGGAACCATGAGATTTCAGGTTTGATCCCTGGCCTTGCTCAGTGGGTTGGGGATCTGGTGTTGCCATGAGCTGTCGTGTAGGTCAAAGACACAGCTTGGATCCTGCGTTGCTGTGGCTGTGAGGTAGGCCAGCAGCTACAGCTCCAATTCGACCCCTAGCCTGGGAACTTCCATATGCCGCAGGAGTGGCTCAAGAAATGGCAAAAAAAAATTGAGAACTATGTCTAGATACTCATGTCGCAACAGAAGAAAGGGTGGGGGAAAAAACTGTAACTGCAATGTATACATCTAAGGATGACCTGACCCCCTTGCTTTTTATTATATTCCCCAGTGGGAAAATAAAAAAAAAAAAAAAAAAAAAAAGACAAAAACAATTGAAGAAGTCAATAAATCCAAGAGCTGGTTCTCTGAAAAGGTAAACAAAATTGACAAACCTCTGGCTAGACTTACCAAGAAGAGGAGTGAAAAAGCACAAATAAACAAAATCAGAAATGAAAAAGGAGAAGTCACAACATATACTACAGATATACAAAAAACCATGAGAGAATACTATGAACAATTGTATGCCAACAAATTTTACAACCTGGAAAATGGCTTGATATATTAATTGCCAAAAATTTTTATCAGCAAATTATCACTGTTTGAACATGATAAAATATTATATATAGAAAATCCTAACAATTCCACCAGAAAACTGTTAGAGATCATCAATGAATTCGGTAAATTTGCAGGATACAAAATTAATACACAGCATTATTATTATTATTATGCATTATTATATACTGATAATGAAAGATCAGAAAAAGAAATTAAGGAAATAATCCCATTTACTATCACATCAAAATAAAATAAAATATCTAGGAATAGACCCACCTAATGAGACAAAAGCCAATACTCTGAAAATTATAAGACATGGATGAAAAAAATCAAATATGGCACAAACAGATGGAAAGATATACTATGCTCTTGGATTGGAAGAATTAAAATTGGCGAAATGAGTATAATTCAAAGGGAATCTACACATTCAATGTCATCCCTATCAGATTACCAATGGTATTTTTCACAAAAGTGGATCAAAAAAATTTTTAATTTGTATGGAATCACAAAAGACCCTAAATAGCCAAAGCAATACAGATAAAGAAAAATGGAGCTGGAGAAATCAGACGCACTGACTTCAGACTATACTACAAAGCTAGAGCTATCAAAACAGTATGGTACTGGCACAAAAACAGAAATATAGTTCAATAGAACAGTATAGAAAGCCCAGAAATAAACCCATGCACCTATGGTTAACTAATCTATGAAAAAGGAGGCAAGAATATACAATGGAGAAAAGACAACCTCTTCAATAAGTGGTTCTGGGAAAACTGGACAAGGGAATGGAATTAGAATACTCTCTAACACTATACACAAACATAAACTCAAAATGTATTAAAGACCTAAATGTAGGACTGGATAGCATAAAACTCTTAGAGGAAAACAGTTTTCCCAATGTGAACCACAGCAGTATCTTCTCATACTCACCTCCTAGAATAATTAGAATAAAAACAAAAATAAACAAATGGGACCTAATTAAACTTAAAAGTTTTTGCACAGCAAAGGAAACCATCAACAAAACACAAGGCAACACCCAGAATGGGAGAAAATATTGCAAATATGCTACTGACAGGGGATTAATCTCCAAAATATATTGACACCTCCTGCAGCTCAATATCAAAAAAAAAAAAGCCCAATCAAAAAATGGGCAGACCTAATTAGACATTTATCCAAATAATACATACATATATTCAAAAAACATGAAAGATGCTCAACATCACTAATTATTAGAGAAATGCAAATCAAAACTACTATAAGATATCACCTAGTGTCAGCCAGAATCAAAATGGCTACAAGCAAAAAATGCTGGAAAGGGTACAGAGAAAAGTGAACCCTTTCACACAGTTGGATATTGTAAATTCGTTCAACCACTACAGAAAACAGTAAAGAGGTTCTCAAAAAAAAAAAAAAAAAAAAAAAAACTAAAAATAGAACTACCATATGCTGCAGCAATTCCACTGTTGGGCATCCATGCCAGGAAACCATAATTCAAAAAGATACATGCACCTCAATGTTCATTGCAGCAATATTTATAATAGCCAAGACATGGAAGCAACTTTAATGTCCATCGACAGAGGAGTGAATAAAGAAGATGTGGTACATATATACAATGAACTAGTACTCAACCATAAAAAAAGACTAAAATAATGCCATTTGGAGCAACAAAGACAGACCTAGAGTCTATCATATTAAGTGAAGTTAGTCAGACAAGTATCATATGATATCACTTATATGTGGAATCTAACAAATGGAATCAAATGAACTTATTTGCAGAAAAGAAACAGACTCACAGACTTTGAAAACAAATTTGTGGTTGCCAACTGGACAGGTGGCGGAGGGTGGGGGAAAAAGGATGGACCGGGGTTTGGGATTGGCATAAGCACACTGTGTTATACGGAATGACTGGACATTGGGGACCTGCAGTATAGCACAGAGAACCCAATATTCTGTGATAATTTATTTGAGAAAAGAATCTGAAAGAGAATGGAAGTGTGTACATGTATGGCTGAATCACTCTGTTGTACAGAAGAAATTATTTTAACATTGTAAATCCACAGTCCTCCAAAAAACTTTAAAAAATGAAAAAAAGTCAGTGTACGTCTAGTTTTAATTAGACTTAACTAGCTTATGGGGACAAACTGTTCTTTAGAAATGGATATGATCTAGTTCACAGAATAGTTTATTAGTCCACAAATAAGCAGTTATTTTATTTTGCCCCAATTTTACAACATGACTTTTTTATATCTGTTTTCTATTGTTTAAAATTCTATGATACTACACTATAAACTAGCTAATAGGTTATGATCTTCTTTGCATGGATTTTCCATGTTTTAATACTATCGGGAAAAGTATAATTCTATAAAATTGAATTACCTCAATAAATAATTTTGACTGAATACATCAAATAATATTAATTTTCATTTTTTTCACCTTTATTCTACAATGTTCAATGTTTGTACCTTTCTCTGTTTGGAGAATATTCTATTTATACAAGCCATTTACCAAGCTGCTAAATATTTTAATTTCTCAATCACCATGGCATCTCAGACAGTGTGCTATGCAAACTTTCCCTCAGGGTACTGCCATTTATTCAGCAGCATAAAATGTGTTTATATCTATCCTTTAAAATATAAAGCCTGCAAAAAGTACATTTCCTTATGAAAAATAATAAGATGATGTTAATGATGAATTCTTGGAAGCTTTGGTATAATGTAAGGAATCTTTATCTATTTTTTTTTTTTTTGTCTTTTTTTGTCTGTTTAGGGCCACACCCAGGCTAGGGACTGAATCAGAGCTACAGCTGCTGGCCTACGCCCAGAGCCACAGCAACTCCAGATCCGAGCCATGTCTGTGACCAACACCACAGCTCATGGCAACACTGGATCCTTAACCCACTGAGGGAGCCAGGGATAGAACCTGCAACCTCATGGTTCCTAGTAGGATTCATTTCTGTTGCGCCACAACGGGAACTCTGAGGCATCTTTATCTTATTTTGTCTCCTAGTTCCTGCTTACCAAACCAAAAAAATATGCAAGTTAATGGAGTGAATTTCTTTATGACACTGAGAAGAGAGGGATAAAATGTATTACAACAGACTTCTTTCCCAGTTCACAAGAAGTCCTGACTCTGTTCTATATTCAAGATAAATGTTCAGGTACTTGTTACATTAAAATTATAATATTTACTGCTGAGAATGTATTAATCATGTAATTTTCAACTACATTTTACATATACATTAACTAAGAGACTATGGAAGTGATTTAGTGAACAGTACATTAATAGTTTTTTTTTAAAAAAAGCTAAAATTATATTAAATTTTCTTGATCTCTGTTTATGCACTTTTACTATTTCACTTTAGAACATGGGTGTACATAGTTTATACTTATATAGAGTTTAGTACAAAATTAAATGAACTCAGTTTTTTTTTTAATTTTAGGTTTTAATAGCCTTTTGTATACTTGATTAAATGGTTTTCAACTATATCGTTAAAAAAAAAGATAGCAGACCTCTTGTCTTAAATGTTTGGGAATCCAGTCTAACATAATTCTTCATAAGAGAAGAGCACATCTGAGATATTTTGACCATAATGGTGTGACAGTAAATGCTTTTTTTCTTTTAATAAGGGGACTTAATTGTCTAGAAACTGTAGAGTATTAACAAGTTTGAAAGAATATGTTGCATTTGTCCTTCACTGTCACGGTATACTATTCTTACTTAAACACCACTATAAAAGAGACTGAGGTTTAAATAAAGTCAGAAAATGAGTTAATTTGATAGTTTAGCTCAACCAGGAGAATAGCTATTCTTTGTCTTGTATTAATATTAAATACCATAGATTTACACAAACATTTACCAACATCTTGAAATTAATTATCTAGTCCATCCTATTTTAACATAAAAAAAGTATGGCTCTGTGTTTGAAAACTCTCATAAATTATGAAAAAGTTTAATCTTTATGAGAGGAGGTGGACATGCTCTTATATGTAATCTTCCAAATATTTACTTTAGAAAAACAAAATAATTTATTTGACCTTCACTGAATCTAATTTTAATTATAGATTATATACATATATAATTCTAGACTCTTATTAAATCTTTACTAACAAAAATATTATTTTCAGAGCTTAGAGAAAATAAACAGAAAATCTAATCACAAATATAGGTGAAAGATAAAATTCCTGTATAAAAAGAATTCTCCAAGGATTTAATAGCATGCAGAAATCCAACCTGCGGAGAATTTTACGGTTTTTCTTAATCCTCTTTCTTTCTGGTCTATGTATTGTAATATTTTTTCTTTTATTTTAAAGAAACTGCCTAATGAACCACTTAATCATTGCCTTCCTTTCTGCTTTTTTATTTTCTTTCTTTTTTCTTTCACTTTTAAGCCCACACCTGGGGCATACAGAAGTTCCCTGGTTAGGGGTCAAATCAGAGCTGCTGCTCCTGCAGGACTATACCACAGCCACAGCAACAATGGATCAGAGCTGCTTCTGTGACCTAAGCCACAGCCTGAGGCAATGCCAGATCCTTAACTCTGAGCTTACAACCAACACTGCATTTTATTTTTCCATTAAATATATTTTTGTAGGTTTTTTTTTGTTTGTTTTTGTTTTTTCAACCAACACTGCATTTTATTTTTCCATTAAATATATTTTTTGTAGGTTTTTTGTTTGTTTGTTTTTGTTTTTTTTTGACTTTTGTCTTATTAGGGTTGCATCCATGGCATATGGAGGTTCCCAGGCGAGGGTCCAATTGGAGCTGTTGGTGCTGGCCTACGCCACTGCCATAGCAATGCCAGATCCAAAGTGTCTGCGACCTACACCACAGCTCACATCAACGCCGGATCCTTAACACACTGAGTGAGAACAGGAATGGAACCCACAATCTCATGGTTCCTAGTGGGATTTGTTTCCACTGCGCCACAGAGGGAACTCCATTTTCCCATTAAATATACTGTTAATTAGTCTCAAAGTTTAAAGCATTTTGTCTCTCATCATTTCAGAATTACTCCCTTCAGAATGTGGTAAAAGACTGAAGTCAATTTAGGGTTATGATCTAATTTTTCTTATATTTTCCTATAAGAAATCAATACTAAAATCTGTACAAGGGTCTTGTTTTTGGTAGTTTTATTTTCTAAATTGAGGATGTGAGGAGGTTTAAAGGTACATCTGAAAGAATTTTGTTGCAAGTAAGAAAATACGGTATATATTAGATATGTCCCTTACCATACAGATGAGGCTCCACAATTAGTTCCTGGGTAAAAGTATCTATGTCATATTCTCAATCTGCACAGTAAATCTTAAACCCTAGGACTTAACTCCAGTCTGCATGTCTTACGTTGTTCCCAAAATATTTTAGATCAATCTCTTTTCATACTTTACTCCCTTTGCTCTTTCATTTTCCAAAAGGAAACTCCTCGAGGATAATGAGTAAAACACACAAATTTTAATTCTGCATCATTAAATGATCACTACCCACTTTTTCAATGACTCTAGGAAGGATATACAATTTGTAGCAAATATAAAAAGAGAGCAGAAGAATTTAAACCATTCACTTTTATCACTAACAGGCCAGGAACAGATTATGTCTGCACTACTTCTACATGGCTAATTGTTTTTTGTATGGAAATTTTTTTGTTGCATTATAGAATAAGAATAGAAATGTGGTGTGGCTAATTCTATTTGTAGGAAGTCATTTAACCAAATGATAACAATTTATCCTATCTTAAAATAGTTTGCTTTTATTCTTGTCACGATCCATCTTCTTTATAAAGTTCAACCTATGTTAGTATGTGCGTAAATCAATACAGAAACATTAGAGGTAATTACTTCATGTTAATTCCACTAACTAAATATTTGCCACATACTGAGCACTATGTGAATCATGTTCCCTCTCCACGAGACTTCTGAAAAAGCCAAAATTATCCACCACGTGTAGAAAAAACCAGAGAGCACATTTTGAGTGTTAAGTTCTTTGCTGAGTTTAGCTAATTTTATATCTTTATTTTCTTTGTATCCTCATTTAATTAAGAAATTTTATTTTTTTTCCATAACATGTATTTTTGTAAGTCATTTTAGATTCAGTTAAATATAGTCATGTAAAAATAAATAATACTATGGTTCTCCTTTATTCCCAACAACACATTTGTACAGAAGCTCCTAAATCACAGAACCTTGAAATGAATTGAGGCAACAACATTTGCAGCAGAAAAATAACTATTGCCATAAAACCTTAATTAGCAAGAACCATAACTATAGTCAGCATTCATTAAATATCATTTGAATTCACACAAATGATGTATACACAAGTAGCCACATGCATTTAGTTTAAGAGAATGTTTTTATAAGACTGGTTACTATAAAAAGAAAAATGCACATGGATATAAGCAATTGTAATGATATTTATATGTAATTGAGCACATGGTAAATATACACAAGGACACCAAGCAGTTAAATCATTTTGTTATAATGGAATGACATCTATACTATGTAAAACACCATATTCATTGCCTGCCAAAATATTTTTTTGTTCTTTTTTCAGTTTTCCTGTTTGTTATTCTGTGACAAAATTACAGGACAGCTACAGTGGCATGGCAACTGAAAGCTTAAAGGCTTGTTCAGGAAAAGGAGAGATACTATTTTAAAACAAATGCTTACTCTATTTGTGATTTATCAAGTTAGACTGATGTGAAATTTTTTTCTCAAGGTGACAGATATCTGAATTTCCTAAAACTATTCAAAATATGTCAGATACTTACTCAATATTTAGTAACATGTTAAGTAAATTCTGACAATTTTTCAACATAAATTCAGTGACTCAACACTTCTACAAATGTTGACTTACCTCTGACTGGGATGGGAATAACTCCAGAGTCCATTCATTTCATAACTGGGTGTCATTTGTATAATGAACTACATGTTGGAAGTGTTGAATTTGAGACACTGCTTAAGTAATTATATGCTTTAAGGTTATTTACTTTATCCAATGTACTGTTTAGATCTACAATTAGCTGGCACTAGATATGTAGATGTCTGGTTTTTGAAGTTCATTCAGTGAGACAGGGATCTTTTCCAGCCATGGATAAATTCCCACTTTATTCCTTGGAGAAGGAATAACCACGTTAGTTTTTTTCTAGTGGTGTTATATTTAAATTCCTTTTAATTGAAGGAAGAACAAGAAAATCCTAGGAAAGGAGTTCCTGGGATATGCTATAAGCAACAACTTTCCTACATGCCCTTAAAATAAACCCCCTTAGGAATTCCCAATGTGGCACAGTGGAAACAAATCCAACTAGGAACCATGAGATTGTGGGTTCGATCCTTGGCCTTGCTCAGTAGGTTAAGGATCTGGCATTGCCATGAGCTGTGGCGTAGGTTGCAGATGTGGCTCGGATCTGCCATTGCTGTGGCTCTGGCATAGGCTGGCAGCTATAGCTCTGATTAGAGCCCTAGCTGGGAACCTCCACATGGTGCGGGTGCAGCCCTAAAAAAAAAAAGAAAAAAAAATTCCATGAAAAAAGTGGATGAAGAACCTTCCTAACCTTGTAATATAATTGCCAAAATAACCATATGCATAAGAAAGGAGAAGGAAAAGGTTATAAAGAAAAGTATCTGTAAGTTCATGGGTATTTCCTTAGCTTTCTTGGATACTGGGCTATTTCCAAGCTATTCCTCTTAAAACAAATTAGCTTTATGATTCATTTATTTTCTGATACTGAATAATTAATTTCTTCATATGGTTATTTTGGGAATTATATTACAAAGCTTCTTCCCTCACTTCTTTCCTAGGATTTTGTGGTTCTTATTTTGCTTCTTCCTTTTGATGAAGAAACACGTGTAATATTTTTAAAATATAAGAAGAACACTGAACTAGATATCAACAGCTTATTTTCAAATTCTGGCTCTATATATCTCTATATATCTCTAAAGTATGTAATCAGACAGATTAAAGTGAGGAACAATTAAATATATATTTATAGCCTATCTCACATAGCTGTCGGAATAAAGTTTGATGTATATGAACACTTTCAGAAGATGGATTAGCACAATGAAAACGTTCATTAAAATTTAATGTTAAAGATCTTTATTAGTGAGCAATTTTAAAGCTATGACTCCAAATTTCTAAATACAGAATTCTTGTTTCCATTCTGTGACTTTAATCTTTTTTTTTTTTTTTTTTTTGCTTTTTAGGGACGCACCTGCAGCATATGGAGGTTCCCAGTCTAGGGGTCTAATTGGAGCTACAGCTGTCAGCCTATACCACAGTCACAGCAACATAGGATCCTAGCCGCATCTGCTACATACACCACAGCTCACGGCAACATCGATCCTTAACCCACTGAGCAAGGCCAGGGAGGGAACCCACAACCTCATTCCTAGTTGGATTCATTTCTGCTGGGCCACGATGGGAACTCCTTTTTTTTTTTTTTTTTCTGTGACTTTAAATTTTTAACTTTTCATAATATAAGCAAATTCAAATCCTTTTATTTGTAAAAAGAAGCATATACAGATTTATTACAGTTAAGGGGGTTTATTTTTTTTAATTTTTATTTTTTAATTTCTTAATTTTTATTTTTTTCAGGACCACTGCTGTGGCACATGGAGGTTCCCAGGACAGGGGATGAATTGGAGCTGAAGATGCCGGCCTACGCCAGAGCTACAGCACCGCCAGATCCGAGCCATGTCTGCAACCTACACCACAGCTCATGGCAATGCCAGATCCTTAACCCACTGAGCGAGGCCAGAGATCAAACCTGCAACCTCAGGGTCCCTTGTCGGATTTGTTTCCACTGTGCCAGGTCAGGAACTCCTAAGGGGGTTTATTTTAAAGGCATGTAGGAAAGTTGTTACTTTAGCATATGGTTTTATCCTATAATCCACTCCCCATTGACACAGTTTTCTTTGTAATCACTTCTTGTCTGTTCCCCCTCTTTTATAAACTTAGTCTCTGTCCCTATCGTCATTTCTCAACTATAGACACCCTGGAAGCAGGATTGTGCTGGATAATTACTACCTTATACAGGCAAACTCTTCAAACTAAATAAGTGCTTTTCCTCATAAGTGACCCCAAGCAGGGTAAAGATGGATGACACCAGACCATCTCTAACACAATGTGGACCAAGTTGGCAGAATCATGTGTAAGAAACCTAGAGATCTACCTGGGAAGGACCATCTCTGGCCACGTGCTGATAAGGTCTCTTGGCATATTAAAGGCTATCATACCTTTAGTAGAAAAGTAGTTCAAACAATACATATTTTACAGTTTTATGAACTAGTAAAATTGCATTGGAATTTTTGTGGATTAATGATGACATAGATCTACTTAAGTATTTCTATGTAAATAATTTGACAAGAATAAGAAATGGAACCAGAGGGAATAAAACAGGGATAATTCACACAAACTCACAGTAGAGGCAGAAAATTTACTATGTAAATTTAAATTTTATCTAAATAATATTAACATGATGCGAAAGCATATTTGCAAAATGTTTCCCTTAGGATAACCATGTTAAGAATACCAGAGAAAGATTCACAAATCAGGAAGAAAATCATATGGCAAAAGCTAAAAGACCTTGTTTTCTTTACAATTTTGAAAACTACTGTGCTTAACAGCTACTGAGGTTTCATGTTTTGGTAACAACAAAACAGTAGGCAGAATAATGCCCCTCCCCCCCTGAAAAAGTTCACAGTCCTAATCCTCAAAATAAATATGCTGGGTAAAATAACAAAGAGGAATTACAGTTGCATGTGTAATTAACATTGCCAATCAGCTGACTTTAAAATGGGAAGATTATTCTAGATTATTCAGGTAGGCCCAATATAATCACAAAGGTCCTTAAAAATAGAAGAGGGAGAAGAAGAGAATCAAAGAAAGAGAGGTAAAGATGGAAAGAATCCGAGTATGAGTGAGGGGGTATGTGAAGAACTTGACCAGTCATTCCTGGCTTTGAATACAGATGGAAGAGGCCATAAACCAAACAATCAAGGCAGCTTCTAGATGCTGAAGAAGGCAAGAAAAGAGATTCTAGCTAGAGGAGATTAAGGGTGGAGATGGAATTAAGGTTGCTAGTAAACTGACCTTAAAATAGAGAGAGTAGCTTGGATTATCTAGGTGGGCCCAATCTAATCACAAGTGACCTTCTAAAATGGAACTCAGAGGGTCAAAGTGAAATAGAGGAAGAAGAAAACAAAGGTCAGGAGGTGAGAAGATGCTTCACTGTAGCTTTGCCTAATGGATGAGGGAACCAACAAGGACTGCAGGTGACATCTGGAAACTAGAAAGTGCGAGGAGATGGATTGTCTCCTAGAGTACCCAAGTGGTGTGCAGCCTGGACAAGAGCTTGATTCTAGCCCAGTTAAAACCAAAATAGTAAGAAAAGAAATTTAGGTGGTTTGAAACCAGTAAATTTGTGATATTTTGTTCTAGCCAGCACAGAAATCTAATATAATTTGACATTTAAAAAAAATAATTTTGACAATTTTAAACAATTTGTAAATCAAGCAAGTCCACAAATAGAATGAGACACAGTATTTGCCCTAAAGCTTTTAATCAAGTAAGATCAGGTTGTAATGATGAATACTGGGATGTATGAATTAATTATAATTAGAAACAAAAATATTTTTCCTAAAATATCTTCAATTTATTTTATTTAGTTAAAGTACTGATCTCAGTATAAGCAATTGTTTAGGTTTTTTTGTAGTTCTCAAGGCAAAGAACCTGGTGTATTCGCCTCAATGGAAAGCTTGTTTAAAAAAAAAAAAACATAAGCGAGTTCCCCCTCCATGGCTCAGAGGTTAACAAACCGACTAGGATCCTTGAGGATGCAGGTTTGATCCCTGGCCTGTTCAGTGGGTTAAGGATCTGGCGTGGCCTGTGAGCTGTGGTGTAGGTCACAGTTGAGGCTCGGATTCTGCTTTGCTATGGCTGTGGTGGAGGCTGGCAGCTGTAGCTCCGATTCCACCCCTAGGCTGGGAACTTTCACATGCTGTGGGTGTGGCCCTAAAAAGCAAAAAAAATAGAAATAAAAATAAACTAAAAATAAAAGAGCAAACAATTAAACAACTACAGAATCACTATCCGAGGAAAAAAAGTAGCATTCAAACATAATTTGAGGAAATTCTCGGACCACAAACAGCCCCAGGTACCATATTAATAAAACAAAACCACAACAAAATAACAAAATAGCTGATGGAATAAAAAGAGTGACTGTTGTATTTAAGACATTAAAGTTTGTTTAGCCTTAATATGGTTAACAGTATGATGCCGTATCTGTACCCATTTATCTTTCTGTGAAAACAAGCACCTCACTGAGGAATAAGTTGAAATGATGAATAAAAAAATAGTATGGAATTAAAATATAAGAATATTTTGTTGCCTGGATACTAGAATAACAAACACCATAGACAGTAAGTTATAAATAGGTAACTGGAGTTTTACAAATAAATCCTTTAGAAAAATTATCTAATTTATAAACAAACTGCTGAGCATAATGAAAAGAACGATATGGTAAAGAACTTGAGCATCACAAACTATTTCAGATCCAGCAAAGCCAATATTTTGTAAAGTAAACTGGAAGAAAATAAAGCCTTCTGAAGCAATTTTTAATGTAAGGATAATTTACTTTCAACACTACTCAAACAAATCAAGTGTCTCTGCTGAGGCTGCAAAAACAGGGCCAACCCTGAACACCTTGGTTACAAATGGAAGCCCCTGGGACTCTCTATTGATCCTCCACATTTTTTCTTCCCCATAGCACTTGTCTCCATTATTTACTCACATAAAGATTATTTACCCAATATAAAGTTGTCTCTTCCCACTAGGATATAAGCTCCACAAAGTCAGGGACTTTTGTCTATTTTGTTAATTAATGGATCATACACAATGCCTGAAACAGTTTTGATACACAACAATTGCTCAATATATATTTTATGTGGAATGAACACACATAGAGAAGCGACATTTAAAACTGATTATTGATAATATAAAAATGTGGGTGATGTAATTCTACACCAAATCTTTGTCATTTTTCATAGACTTCTCAATTTTAAAAATTTCCAAAATGCCAAGACTTAACTGAATAGATTAGATACTATATGAGCATTAAATGCAAGATTCTAGTGCTTAAAAAGCTCAAAGCTAGATAAGTATAAATGTTCAAGTTGATATTTAAGTTGTATATATTTGTATAGAATAGCTGGGATTTATGATATGTAAACATGAACAAAAAGTCAAAAGCTTTATTTTAAAAAGTCAAAAACTGTTTGCATATGCTATTCTCCCCTCTCTAAATCAAATTAGGGGGTTACTTTCTTTTTAATCTTTTTATGAAATGGCTGCATATTTCATTTCAGACCTTAAAATATGGCAATCCACTAATTGAAACATTTTTCTTCTTCAATCTGATTAATTAGATCCCTCCTTTCTTTAATATACACTGGAAATTTATTTCATAGAGAAGTCACCAATTGTTTATTCCTCTGATTACCTTAAGGTCCACTCAGCAGTACTCTAAAACTATTTAAACATATATTAAACATATTTTCTTTATAATTTAATTGGGAGGAATTTTAGATCAGTTAATGGATTAAAACTCCTTTATGGCACAGATATATTTGTTCTCACTCCCTTTAGTTTATAGATTTATACTGCACATACTACCCAGCTTAATACTCATTTTATGATGCCTAGGAGTTTGGATTAGCAACTGGATTTTGAGCAGTTAATAATGGCTGACTTGTCATAATTTTTCAGCTTTATTAAAGTCTAAATGACAAATAAAATTTTTAGATATTTAAAATGTACATCATGATGATTTTACACACATAAAACACCATGATTTTACACACCTAAAATACCATGAAAGAATTCCTCTCATCTACCAGCTGGTTAGCTACCATCCAGCAACTCATATATTTACTTAATTTTTATTACTATTAAGGACATTTAAGTTATATGCTCAGAAAATTTCAATCATATAAAAATACAGTATTATCAACTATAGTCATCATATGTTAGATCCTCAGACTTCATTCATTTTTTGTGGGGGGGAAGGGTGCTATAAGCAGTTATTTTCTTTGTCCTTAGGTACACAGTTCTATGGTATCTATTAAACTAAACGATGTTGGAAAACAGCATTGTTAAATTAAGTTATTGAGATTTAGGGTTTTTCCTTACTCATGATTATTTGCCCTTACAGAACCTGACTTAAAACTAGCTTTTTTTCTTACATTTTGTTTGTTTAGGATGTTCAACACACTTTCCTAAAGGAGTGGAGCATAGACTTTGAGTCCTAGAATTAAATTGTAACTGAGCTGCTTTGTACATATGTAACTCTAAGCAATTCACTTAAATCTGTTCAGATAAAAAGAGCCAGATACTAAAGTGGTAATGACAGATTTTAATCAGTAATATACTATAGCAGTAGGGAACTGAGTCCAGCATAAGCTGAACTCAATTTCTATTTGGACAGAGGTGGCTGGGTTAAAGAGAGAATGAGGGTGTAGGGAGTGGGAACAGAGGGGCTTAAGTATAATCAGGGAAGTAAAAAATTACAAAGGGTTGGTTGTTACAAATGCCTATTAGTCCAGCTACGGGCTACACAAAAGACTGGGAGACAGAGGCCCTATCCTTCCTGATGATTAAATTTCAAAGGAATGGCTTTCAGGTGTTAGAGAAAGACACTCCTGAGTTGTAGGAGATACGTATATAGCTCAAATGGACAGAGGAAGGATTTACAAATTATCATTTCTCTTTAGCAAATGCTCTAAGAAAGGATGATAAAGGACCCATCCTTAGGGATTGGCTGGAACAAATGGTAAATTATTTAGGCAGGCTAGGTTCACCCTAAGGATGTATCCTTGAGCTGTTAGAAACTATGTTAGTGTTTAAATCTTTTAATGTGGGGGGAGGGGAGCAGATGAAATCATTCCTTCAGAGTCTATAGATTTTATAGGCCAAAGTAGAGAGGTAGTTGAGAAGGCTTAGGAGTGCCTACCCAGAGTCTGGTGAAGAAGAAAATCTTTATCAATTTCCACTGACCAAATAGCATTCTAGGTTTAAGAAAGAGGTGCTCCTTCCTGGAGAGCCATGTCAGCAAACTGAAACTTGGATAACTTTCTTGACTCCATAAATGTTCCACTTGACCAGAAACACAGTATCTCCGGTTAGCCAGTCCTCAAACACCAAAATAACTCTGGGCTCTATACTTATTTCCTTATTCCTTCTGACCTCAAACAAGGTTGACTATGTGGCCCTGCCTTCACATATTTTCTATTTTTCGTGTTCTTTATTCTTTGCCCTTGAAAAGTTTCTTGAATTTCATCCCATTTTTAGGTTCTCTGAATGGAGACTTCATGCAGTGTTAAAATTTCATTATATCACCTTGTTTTCTTTAATCATTTTTAATACTACCTAAAAAGTGGGTATATATTATATATATATATTAATATATATAATATATAATACATATATAATCTTCTTCCCTCATAAAAGGAAAATATCCATTTAATTTGCTCATTTTCTTACTGTCTTGAATGCAGTTGTATAAGAATATGTGATGTCTGGAGCTGTAACAACTACTCTGAGACCATAAGGAAACAAACTAAGAAATGATTAGCCAACTCTCCAAGAATGGTATCCTGGAAAAGCAGAATAAGCCTTGATCATTGATGATATTTTTGAATCATGGGTCCATATCTGGGACTATATGTCGCAAGACACGTTTCCTTGAAAACTCCCTCTTGTCCTTCTTTACTTTATCCCATCTTCCTGCTTTGAAAAACAGTCACAGTGCTGGTAAATGACTTAAGCTTAAGAACAAAGACCTAAAGGCATAAGTGACTTAAGCTTAAGAACTGTTATGTGCCTAGAGGTCAGAGTAAGAGCTTAACCCTTTACCACCTAAGTGGCCTTTTAAATAGTAAAAGAACTTATATAATAGTAAACAAACCCTGTATCATCCACCCATAGCCACTCCTCACTTGATCTTATCTAAAGAGCACAATAAAAGCAGTGTGGTTTCTTGAGGCAGGGCACTCTTGGTCCCTGAGACCTTGAGTCCCCTGGCTCCCACCTTTACTTAAGATAAATGTCTCTGTGTCTTGTTTTATGTTAACTTTTTTCCTTAAGTTCCACAGCACCCCTTCTTCAGCCCCATCCTGCTGAGCTGGCCCCTTGGCAACTAGAGATTTCCATCTCCCCTCTATTTTGTAATAAACTTAACTTTAGAACAGTTTTAGGAGTTCCTGTCATGGCTCAGCAGAAACAAATAAGATTGGGAACCATGAGGTTGCCGGTTTGATCCCTGGCCTCACTCAGTGGGTTAAGGATCTGACATTGCCCAGAGCTGTGGTGTAGGTTGCAGACGTGGCTTGGGTCTGGCATTGCTGTGGCTGTGGCTGTGGCCAGCAGCAACAGCTCCAATTAGACCCCTAGCCTGGAAATCTCCATATGCCTCTGGTGCAGCCCTAAAAAGCAAAAAAAAAAAAAAAAAAAAAAAAATCAAAAAACAAAAAAACAAAAAACAGTTTTAGATTTACTGGAAAGTTGCAAAATGTAGTACAAAGAATACCTAAATACTCCTCATTAAAGTTCTCCTACTATTAACATCTTACTACTATGGTACATATGTCACAACTAAGAAACCAACATTAGAACAATAGTATTAACTAAGCTCCGTGCTTGCCTTTCCCTTAATATCTCTTTTCTATTCCAGGATTCCCCCCTGAATACCACATTATATTTAAAAATCATGTGTCCTTAGTTTTCTCTGATTCATTACAGATTCTCAGGATATCTTCTTCAACCATGTATTAGTTGTCAGACACTTAAGTTGTTTTCTTATTTTGGATATTGTGAATAATGCTATATTGAACATGGGATGTAGAGATCACTTTGATATCCTGTTTTCATTTCTCTTGGAAATATTCCCAGAAGTGAGATTGCTGGATCATACGGTAGTTCTATTTTTAATTTAAAAAATATTTTATGACTGCACCCGCACCATATGGAAAGAAGTTCCCAGGCCAGGGATTGATTCTGAGCCGTAAGTGCAACCTATGCTGTATCTGTGGCAACAGCAAATCCCTTAACTGACTGAGCTGGGCTGGGATTGAACCTGTGCCTCTGAGGTGATCTGAGAATTGCAATTGGATTCTTAACCCACTATGCCACAGTGGAAAGTACCATTTCTAATTTTTGAAGAACCTCCATACAGGTTTCCTTAGTGATGACACCAATTTAAGCTCCCATTAACAGTGCATAGAGGTTTACTTTTCTACACATTCTTGCCAACATTTCTTTTCTCCTTTCTTTTTGAGGACAGTCATTTGTATTTCCCTGATGATTAGTGATGCTGAGCAACTCTTCATGTACTTGTTGCCTATTTATATGTCTTCTTTGGAAAAATATCTATTTAGTCCCTCTGCCCATTTTTAATTGGATTTTTAAAATTTATTTGTGTGGGAGTTCCCACTGTGGCTCAGTGGTAATGAAACCATCTAGTATCCATGAAGACGTGGGTTTGATTCCTGGCCTAGCTCAGTGGGTTAAGGATCCAGCATTGCTGTGAGCTGTGGTGTCGGTCACAGATGTGGCCCAGAACTGGCATTGCTGTGTCTGTGGCATAGGCCAGCAGCTACAGCTCTGATTCAAACCCTAGCCTGAGAATTTCCCTATGCTGCAGGTGCGGTCCTAAAAAGATAAATAAATAAACAAACAAATAAATATAAAATTGATTTGTGTGGGTTCTTTACATCCTTTGGATGTTAACCCCTTGTCAACTATATAATTTGTAAATATCTCTTCCCAGTATAAGTTGCCTCTTAATTTTGTTGACAGCTTCCTTTGTTGTTCAGAAGTTATTTAGTATGAGGTAGTCTGTCTTGTTTATCTTTGGATTTGTTACCTTTGTTTACAGTGTCATATCCAAAAAAAAACATTGCTCGGACCTATGCCAGTAAGCTACCTTCTGTGTTTTATTCTAGGAGTTTTAAAGTTTCAGGTCTTAAATTTATTCATTTTGACTTATTTTTGTGTATGGTATGAGATAGGGGTCCAGTTTCATGCTTTGGCATGAAGCTGTCTGGTTTTCTCAACACCATTTACTGAATGACATTAGTATCTTTCTTCATAGCATACATTTTGCTCCTGTGTGGTAAATTAATTTATTTTATATACATGGGTTTATTTTTGAGCTCTCTCTTCGGTTACATTGGCCTATTTGTCTGTATTTATTCTATTATCATGCTTTTTAAATTACTTTGTAATATATTTTGAATTCAAGGAATGTGATGCCTTCAGTTTTGCCTTGGCTATTCATGGTCTTTTGTGGTTCTATATGAAATTTTAAGATTGTTCTTTCGATTTCAGTGAAAAAAATACCATCAAAATTTTGATAGGGATTGTACTGAATCTCTCAGTGGCCTTGGGTAGCATGGACATCTTAACATTAATTCTTCCAATCCATGCACAGGATATCTTCCCATTTATTTCTGTCTTCTTCAATTTCTTTCATAATTATATTATCATTTTCAATGTACAGATTCTTTACCTCCTTGGTTAAATTTATTCTTAACTATTTCAGGAATTTTGTTCTTGATACAAATATAAATATGATTTGTTTATTTTTTTTTCTGATGGCTTGTTGCTAGTATATAGAAACACAACTAATTTTTATATATCCTGTAATTTATTGTGTTTATTAAATCTAACAGTTGGTGGAATATTAGGTTTTCTATACACACTATCATAACATCTGTGAAATGTGACATTTTATTTCTTCTTTCAATTTTGGATGCCTTTTATTTATTTTTCTTGCTAATTTCTCCACTTAGGACCTCCAGCACTATGTTGAATAAAAGCGGTGAGAATGGGCATCCCTATCTTATTCCTGATCTTAGAGGAAAGCTTTCAGCTTTTCACTGTTGAGTATGATAGCTGTGAGTTTGTCATATATGGCCTTCATTATGCTGAAGCATGTTTCCTCTATACCCAGTCTGTTGAGTGATTTTTATCTTGGGTGGATGTTGAATTTTGTCAATTTTTTTCCTGCACTTATTGAAATGATCATATGATTTTTACACAAAGATGGACTTGTGGATGTTGTACCATTCTTGTATCTTGGAATAAATCCCACTTGATCATGGTGTATGATACTTTCAATGTACTGCTTAATTCAGATTGCTACTATTCTGCTGACGATATTTGCACTTATATTCCTTAAGGTGATTAGCATATAATTTTCTTTTCTTGTAGTGTCCTTGCTTGTTTTTAGTAGAACAATGACGGCATTTCAAAATGAATTTGAAAGTATTACCCCTGCTTCTATTTTATGGTAGAGTTTGAGAAGAATTCATATTAATTCTTTAATTCACAAAGGTATGCCATCTCGTCCTGGAATTTTGTTTGTTGGCAGGCTAATGGTTACTGATTTAATATCCTTATTGGTAATCAGTCTGTTCATATTTCCTGTTTCTTCATGGTTTTCTGTTCCTAGCCATTTGTCTATTCCTTCTAGGTTGACTAGTTTGTTGGGATATACATAGTTATTAATCCTCATATCCAATGCTCCTTTGTATTTGTGTATGTGGTAGCAGATGTAATGTGTCTTTTTCATTTATAAATTTGAGTCTTTTCTCTTTTTTTTCTTGGTGAATCTAAAACTTTGTCTATTTCATTTTTTTTTCACATTGTGATATTACTAATACCACAATAGTTATGATTTTTGAAGTAGAGCTTGTAATTTACTACTACTTGGAATGAAATGAAATAGAGCTTTATGTTTTATCTTTTAAATCTTGTCTCAGATAAAGTTCTTCTAAGGGCTAATGGACATCTATGAACCATCAAGAGCTACAGGAACATTCTGATCTAACAAGGAAACACACATGAGGTCCCACAAGTCACTCAGTAAGTAAGAATACAAAGCAAAAATTAATGAAACATTCTATGCATTGTCTCTGGTTATTTTTCAAGTGAACTATATGATTTTTAAGTCTCTGCAATTCAGTTTACATTCACCTGGGATGGAAGAACTGAATATTATGGCAGATGAATATTATACCTCTAAAAGTTCTTATACTAATGGCAATAACAGACATTATCCATGCCATTTAATATTTAGATTAATTTCAAGTAACTTGATTCTTGATACCTAATTATGTTAACCAATTTGCCTTTTACAATCCTGTTGAGATTATCTCGTTTATGGCACAGGAATGTGTATATCATTCACTTTGTTTTATCAGGAACTATCTGTCTTTCTGTCTGTCAACTATCTAGATAGCTAGCTAGCTAAAACTGGCAAATTTTCTGTTTACTACTGGGATATTTCTAGATTTATGCATATCTATTATTGTCCCTAAAATGCTTTAATAAACTTTTCATTGAGAATCTTCCACACCACACATTCCTAAAGTTTAGGCTAACTTCTTTCATCACTAAGATTCACCATCCTACATAAGACAATGCTTGATACATTGGTACAGTGTTTTAACATGCTTGAAACCCTCAAATTATTTGCTGTGGCTGAAGAAAAACATTATTTTTGCTAGAAAGCACCATCACTATGTGGAGATCTTCTTTTTTTAATTGTTATTTTGCCAGCAGGTCATTTGGGGGTCAATATTCATCTTCTCTTTCTGCTAGTCTCTCAGTAAGTATCCTGCTGTCTCTTTGCTTTGTGTTTAACAGCTCTTGCTTCTTTCTATAACAGGTTGTGTTCCTTTCACTTACTGAATATATTACAAAGAAAAGAACATAGAAGTATATAAGTGAGCCTTGAACAACACAGGACACAGGACAGAACAACACAAGAGTTAGGGGTGCAGACCTTCTATACCCATAGTCAAAAATTCATGTATAATGTTGTAGATGATAGCTATATAAATGGTCCCACATGCACAGATTCAATAAACCATTATATGTATTTAGTGCAAACAAGTCCACATATAAGTGGACCGAGGCAGTTCAAACTGATGCTCTTGAAGGCTCTACTGTATTTTATAACATATGTGTGCATTTTGTGATAACAGACAAGTTAACAGTAAGGCCAGATTCCTCTTACCAAAATATCCCTTTCTGATAATATTCATTTTGTTATGTTAATAAAATTAATTTTTTAATCTCAGAGTTAGAAATACAACCCAGCTCATGAGCAAAAGGACTAAATTGGTGGAGTATGTTATAATCTGGCAATAGGAAATCAGAATGAACTGTAAGTTCTCAACAGAATAGCAGCATTTATTCCTTAGGATGGGGAAAAAAGTGATTATCTATTCACCATTGGGCTGAAATCCATAAACAGCCATGCTACCGTCTCACTGCAATTAATTTTACTTAATCTTTCACTCAAACCTGATTCCTTATGCTGGAAAATTGTATTGTGACAAATAAATCTAGTTACCAAATAACCAGAAGCTAAGTGCATATTCACTGAAATTTTTAAAATTGTTCCTGCATTAGAACTTTATATCATCATACTAATTATTATTTTTTAATTTTTAATTTTTATTTTTTTTAACTTTTTTACTGAATGATTCTTTAAATTCTATACTGCTTTATATTTTTGAAAAGATTCACACACATAATTTCACTTAATCCCATAATAGTTTATCCCCATATTGCCCCTCTGATAGCCACTGTTTTTCTTCTTTTTTTAATTCACTAGTTTGTTCTGTTTTTTAGATTCCACATATAAATAGTATCATACAACATTTGTTTTTCTCCGCCTGACTTATTTCATTGAGTCCACTCATGTTGCTACAAATTGCAAAATTTACTCTTTTTTAGGGCTAAGTAGTATTCCATTATGCATATACACCACATCTTCTTTATCTACTCATCTGCTGATGGACAATTAGGTTGCCTCTATACCCTGGCAACTGTAAATAATGCTGTTATGAACACTGGGGTGTATGTATCTTTTTGAAATCGTGTCTTTGGTTTTTTTGGAGGTATACACCCATGAGTGGGATTGCTGGGTCAAATGGTAGTTCTATTTTCAGTTGTTTGAGAAGGTAGTTCTATTTTTAGTTGTTTGAGAAATCTCCATATTGTTTTCTACACCAATTGATATTCCCACCACCAGTATGGGAGGGTTCCTTTTTCTCCATATCCTGGCCAACATTTGCTTTTTGTGTTCTTTTTGATGATAACCATTCTGACAGTGTGAGATAATAGCTCATTGTGGACTGGATTTGCATTTTCCTGATGATTAATGATTTCAAACATCTTTTCATATATCTACTGGCTATCTCCATTTCCTCTTTGGAAAAGTGTCTATTCAGTTCTTCTGCTTATTTTTTAATCATGATTTATTTATTTATTTTTTTTGATACTGAGTTGTATGAGCTGTTTATATATATTGGACTGATCAGACATACCATTTGCAAATATCTTCTCCAATTTAGTAGGTTGTCTTTTCATTTTGTCAATGATTTCCTTTACTATGCGAAAGCTTTTAGGTTTAATTAGGTCCCATTTATTTATTTTTGTTTTTGCTTTCTTTTCTTTAGGAAATGGATCCAAAATAATATTGTTCTGAATTATGTCAAAGGATGTTCTGCCTATGCTTTTCTCTTGTAGTTTTACAGTATTCCGTCTTACATTTGGGTCTTTAACTCATTTTGAGTTTATTTCTGTATAAATGTTAGAGAATGTTCCAATTTCATTCTTTTGCATGCAGCTGTTCAGTTTTCCTAGCACCACTTATTGAAGAGACTATCTTTTCTCCATTGTATATTCTTGCCTCTTTTGTGAAAGACTAATTAACATAAGAGTGTGGGTTTTTTCTGGGCTCTCTATTCTGTTTTTTCTTTTTTTCTTTGGCTCTCTATTCTGTTCCACTGATCTATATGTCTGTTTTTGTGCCAGTCCCATACTGTTTTGATTATTGTACTTTATAGCATAGTCTAAAGTCTAGCTCTGTTCTTCTTTCTCAAGATTGCTTTGGTTATATGGGGTCTTTTGTGTTTCCATATAAATTTTAATATTATCCTGTCTAGTTCAATATGATTGGTATTTTGATAGGGATTGAGTGAATCTGCGGATTGCCATTGGTACTATGGTCATTTTAACAATTTTGATTCTTCTAATCCAAGAACACTGTATAACTTTCCATCTGTTTGTGTTATCTTTTGGTACTATTTTTCCTTAAAATATTCACTTTCTACTCCCAAATAAAACTTAATTTATAGATTAGTCTGAATTTATTTAATGTATAGTAAATATAATGAGTCTCTGATAATATAAAACAAAATTATTGTTATACAACATTTTTTTCTTTGGAAAGCAACATTAACTAAAACAACTGATAATGTACAGTGAACCTCATCAAAGTTAAATCTTAGTCATTGATAATACTATCCATTTATTAATCTCACCTCTTTTTTTGTGTGTGATTTTGTGTGTGTATTAAACAAAACTCAAATGTGTAAATAAATGATCATATATATTCAAAGTACATTAAATGACTCTAAGTATAAACATACATAAACACATATATAAAGAAAGAACAATTACATCATCAATTGTGTCAGATGTTATGAGTTATTACAAAGATATAGTCATTTAATTACCCATCTTTTCACCACACTTCCTTCATATTTCCAGAATTTTTTATAGTGCTATCCACTTAATGGATGCTTGCGAAAGAACAGTTAAGACTGGTGAGGTTAAGCAATTACCTTTTAAAGAATTTTGTAGTTTAGGTTTTCTGAAAATTCTCCCTCAAAAATTATAATGTAATGATAAATAAATATATTTTTCAATACAAAAGCTGAAATCAGAAGAATTTTAGAAAAATTTCCATGATCCAATATTAAAAAGATATCTGAAAACTGGAAATGTACACATTTGCCTTATATTTGCCATTATTTGTAACTCAAGAACATGTTACTTGACAAGCATATGTAAAAAGATCAAAATTATATCATCCATGAATGTGAGAATTACCAAAAAACCCACTTTTAACAGGGAAACAAAGCTTGTCTTGGTTAAAGAATAAATGAAACACAATTCTACATGAGAATTACTATATCCTGTTTTGATTTTAGGTGGTACTGAGGTTTGAATTTCAAAAGATGTGGATTCAAGCAACCAAGAGCAACAAAACAGACATAATATCAATCCTTGTTGATAACACTAGATGCTGCCAACAGAATTTGAGAGTAAAATGTCTTTGAAGGAACATAACCTAATCTCAGGCAACAATGATGTCCACATGTAAAGCTCCACCAAATATGAAATGCTAATTCTAAATTATAATGAACAAAAGGAAGTGAAGGTGTCAAAATAAGCAGAAACAGAAAGTGGCAAGGATAGACTTACAGGAAACTTAATCACAAATTGTACAGTATAAAAGAATAAAAGCACTCTTACTATGATTAAATGAACAACGTACTTTCAAAGTAGTCTAGGCATATTTGAGAAAGCTCTAACTAGAAATTCTAGAAATTAGAAGAATATCAATACAATTAAAATATAAGCTCAGTGGTGAGTATAAAACATCGCAGTTTCATACAGCCACTAAAAGAATTTGTGTATTGCAGTATATATTTTAAATTATATATTTGTACATATTTATAGATACAGACATAGATATAAATATAGATGAGAGAATAGCTCAGAGAAAGATATGTACATATGAAGAAGAACAGAGATATAGAAGATACATTAAAATAATTGAGCATGAGTTATAAAAGATGCAAACAGAAAAATGAGGAAAAGAATGACATGCTAATGACCAAGATTTTCAAAGACTGATAAAAACATAAATTTAGATTTAGAAATTACAACAAATACCAAGAGAAATAGGAAATAAGAAATAACCCTAATGACAAATAGAGTATCTTAAAATATGTTGGAAAGAAAAGTAATAATTAGTAGACTAAAAGATGGTTCTTTAGCTGTAACAATAAAAGCACAAAAATAGTTTCAAAATGCTGGGAGAAAAATTCACAAGAGAAACTGTTCACCTCATCTATGACTCTATACTGAAAAAAATACATTTTAGGTAAAAAAATAATACATAAATAATAAAGAGATAATTCACAACAAACATGTCCTTATACAGGAGACTATAAAGTCTATACTTATAGAAAACCACATTTGAACATAGAAGACTGAGCTGCAAATAGAAACAGTTAAAAAAGAAAATGGCAATTATGTGAAAAAAAAAACAATGCTTAAAACAATGAAAGTCACAGTAATAAAACTTTAAATAAAAGTAGAACTGATTTACTGTGTTGGAGACCATGGAACTGCTGAACGCTGCAGGAGGCAAATATCTATGGACTCAAGAGTTCTAAAGTACAGACTCCTTCCAAGATAAGACAAAAGACTTATGCATTAACTATGCTATTCTATAAACAGCTGTACTCTGTCCTAAGGATACCCCCTTTGATATTACTAAGAAGATAACCTTTTATTGCCTATGCCTGTTCCTGTCCACTAATCTTGTCATCTTCCTTAATCCCACTAATAATAGCCTCATCACCTTCCTTAATAAAAGTCATGTGGGCTAAAGCCTAGGAGCCTTTGTTCTGCAGAACAGAGTGCCTCCTGGTCCCCCACTTTCTAAATGTAAGAATTTTGTGTGTTTTGTTACACGCACCGTCCCTCTTCTAGGATTTCCCATTGCCCTGCAGCGTTGGACACAGCAATACTGGATAACAGTAATGATTTAAAAAAAAAAAAAAAAAAAAAAAAAGGAAAGGAGTTCCGTCATGGCTCAGTGGTTAATGAATCTGACTAGCATCCATGAGGAGGCAGGCCTTGCTTAGTGGGTTACGGATCTGGCATTGCTGTGAGCTGGTGTAGGTCGCAGACACAGCTGGGATACTGTGTTGCTGTGGCTGTAGTGTAGGCTGGCAGCTACAGTTCCAATTTGACCCCTAGCCTAGGGAAAAAAAAACAGTAATGATAAGACACAAAGATATGATCAGAATTAAAGCTTTCAAAGATTCTTTCTTGGGTTACTTGGAAGGAGGGAAGAGAAAATGATAGATAGCTATGTATGCCTAAAGATAAGTAGTATACTGACAGAAATAGAACATCTAATTTTCAAACCATAGGACTAACTTTCTATATAATAAAAGAGTAAATAAAAATATTTTAATGTAGCTGTACTATTTTGATGAATACTTAATGAAGTATTTACAATGCTAAGGTGTACTACATACACCGTATGCAAGAAACTAGAAAGCACTCTCAGATACTCAGTGGTAGAGACAGTAAGTGCTGAATCTTCTAATGAATGAAAATTGTACCAAATTGTAGATGAAAGAAATTCCCTGAATCTATGCTAATTATTCTTATAAATTGAATGCAAAAATTTAATCCATTTTACTTGCTGTTTAGAAGCCATGATGCAAAGCATTTCTGACCACTAGAGTATGTTCTATTTTCCTACTTGAGTTCTTGATAAGAAATATGATTTACTTTTCATTTGATTAATCTAATTTTTTTCATTTTTTTATAAAATATGAAGATTCATTCAATCTTACAGAGTTTGCTTTATGAAGATAAAAGGAAATTTTAGGTGTCAAAAAACTGTAAAGTCAACAGTTTTTACAGTATCAAATTGTTAATTAGTGAATTTTTCTCCTGCATGCATAGCAATATTCAACTACCATTTATAACAAAAGGCCTAGGTAGGAAATATTGTCTACGATAGAAAAGCTTAAAAAGTTTGGTATCTAACAGACCTAGGTTTTCCAGTCCCTTCAAATGTTTAGCTTATAAACTAATACAATCAGATCTAATACTTGGTTTCCTCAAAAAATGAATAAAATATGCACAATACTTATCTCACTGTGGAGATACATAAGATTTTTTTTAAGTCTGTAGCACTGTACCTGACTCAAAGTAAGTCCTCATTAAATGATGACTACTAGGATAAGTTTTCCAACAATATATTTTATAATTTTATAGCTGACTTTTATGATATGGCTTACACTGACATCACTTTTCCTTTTCTATGTAAAGTTCTAATTTCTGAGAAAAATATCAATAACTACCCTGAATTTTTGATAAACATTGAATATATTTAGACATAATGTTATAATTTAGAAAATGCATGAATATTTTTGAAAGCAAAACATTCAGAAATGTGATCATAAGTAGTTTAATAGTATTATGGCATTTACAGTTTGTAATTTCATATTCATTAATCAGTATATTAACACAGAGAAAGTTCATCATATAAAAGTTGAGAATAAACTCAGTACTAAAGGGCAAATAATCTCAATGATAAAAAATTCAAGGTTTAAAGCCAGAACAACCACAACTGTACTTTATCAATTTACCTGAAGTCGTTAAGTTTCAATCATCTCCAATGAATGATAACATTACTATGGTATAGTGTCTTTTGTGGAGTGTTAAATGAAATACTACATAAGTACTTAGAACTAAGTATTTATCATATAATAATTTTCCACTATGTACTGGATCTTCTAAGTACTGCCAGTAAGTGCATTGTTCAGGACACAATAGCATATTGACTGAATCAGGATTACTGGTTCCAGAATGAAAACTATTGAATTCTTGTAGAAACCTTGGAATCACATTGTGTGCTCTATAACCACTGTACTGCCAAAGATAATGCTTTAGTTAATATATCTTGGAAAAAATGGAGAATACAGAGAATGTAGCCCTAATACAATGTCTTTCCCTTTGTTCTATTGCAGGGATGGTTGGTCCCTGGGATTAGTGTTAGATTTGGATCCACAAAAGGGCTCCTGTTTTCCTAGAACACAAATTCACCAGATTCGTCAAAGTATTTCAACCCTGGACCTAATCTTGAGATCTTGCAGAAGGCCACAATAGTCCTGCTGATCGTGTTATACCTGGTCTTGTGGCTTTGGGACTCCTCCTGCCAATAGGAGGAAATACATTCTTTCTCATGTTTGAGAAACTCGCATGACTTAGACCAGGAATTAGGAAACATTTTCCATAAAAGACAGTAAATATTTTAGAATCTGTCAGCTATATTGTCTCTTTCACAAAAATTCAAACCTAGAGTTGTAGCATAAAGGCAGGTACAAAATATATGCAGATAATATCCTAAAATGTAAACAGAAAAAAGGAAAGATTAAAATATGAAAATTATGAGGGAAAAGACAGGAGGTCCGGAGTTCAGATCTTGGTAATTAATCAGTAAATAATAAAAATTTAGAAAAAAGGAAATGATAATAAAAAATAATGAATAAGTGATAGACACTCATTTCTGGAACCCAGTGAAACTCAGGTCTGCTTTCTTGAATGCATGGAGTTCTAGCAGATTAATCAGGAAAGACCTGCACAAAGATATTGCCTGGTAAAAGCCATACATTCCCACCAATTTTTTTAGGAACCAGTAAAATAATTAAAAATAAAAACACAAAACATAATAAAGTAAAAAAACATAAAATTAATGAGAGAAAACAAAAAACAGCAATTTCCTTAAAAAAAAATGTCTGTAGAAAATAATGCCATACATTGAGATTGAAATTTTGAGAAGGTGGTTTGTAAAAAGATCAATCACTTTCAAAACACTGAATGTGAGATATACAGAAAGGAAAAACAGTGTCATCAAATTTGTGATTAAGAAACTACGGGTAGAAAGAAAAATTTGGAACTCAACACTATGTGATTTTTGGATAAAACTCTGGGAGTCAATGAAATGGCCTTGAAAAGTAGTGTGGTAAAAGAAGAGACAATATATAAAGGCATAATTTTGGTAACACTATCATTTATGAAATTGGTTAGTGAAAGAAACTAGAAATGAAACTCAAGATGAACAAGTATGCTAGAGCAGAAATACAGATACCCCTTTCTTGAAACAATAAAGACACAATTCTGAGAAAAAAAAATAGTTTGGGGACAACAGTGATGAATTTTGCCAAAAGTCCAATAAAGAGAACTGCTGAAAAGAGAGTTGATTTTCAAAATAGTGAGGATTTCAATGAAATTAACAAAAGTAATTTCAATGGAGTGCTTTGACATAAGCTATGTCCCTGTTATTCGGAATGAATAGGTGAAAAGAAAGTAGAAAATATGTAGTGTATATCTTTAAGCATTATGTATTTTAAGATATTAGTATTCTCGGTCTTATGAAGAAATAGTATCAGAGACATTAAGCAACTTTTCACTCACAGCCCTGTTAACAGGTAGGATTCCTGTATTCAGGAATGATTATAGTTATTTTATTTTTAGTTATACTATTTTAATTATATATTTATATACTTATTTTAATCATATATATAACCTTGTTAGATGGATAGATATAGACAGACGATAGAGAGACAGAAATATTCATGTTTCAACATGTTGGGATAAAAGATCATTATTATTTTTCAAGAGAACATTTTACTTACTTTCCATATAAAATGGCAGAAATTATATCAACATTGTTCATTTTTTTTTTATTAAGCGTAAGTATTTGGAGAAATACAAATATGTTTGGATCATTTTCAGGGCATTAGCAGATATTTGGAAAGCCAAACAGCATGAGTAATAAAATTATGAAAAGTTACTTTTGTTTCTCAAATAAATGTATAATTTTAAAATATAATGCCTTAAATATATGTTTACGGAAACAAAAAAATTCCTAGGACACACAAAAATTATTTGTACTGCAACAGTGACCTTTACTTTCAACTGGTTCCCTCTTAATATGCAATATTAAAATATTTCACACTTAATATTGAAAAGATATGTTATAATACATGAACACAAATAGAAAAGGTGATTTCAACTTAGACTGTAATGAAATGAACTTATCTCATGGAACATTATCATCTTAGGAAAAATATTCAAAACTATACAGTCTTATAAATTGCACCATCCAAAATAAAGACAGTTACGTTTTTTTCCTTGAAGAGTGAAGAAGCAGCACCTAGTTACTACTTATTGATTTGATTCATCAAGGAAGAGTGAGAAATAACATACAATAAAATGTCCTATGAAGAGCATGAGAAGTTGTATGGGCTAAGTGGAAGGAATTCTCATAAAGAGGATTTTCTGGCATGTACTAGGTATTATCACTATTATTAAAGATTTTCAAACTGAAATTGAAATATTTTTAAAGAAAAGAACATATACAATTATTATTGTGGTACACTCATGAGATTTATATATTTTTGGTTTTAATAAAACAAACCCCACAGCCCTAGGGTCGGTTATTCTGCAACAAAGGAGGCAAGAATACACAATGGAGTAAAGACCATATTTTCAACAAATGGTGCTGGGAAAGCAGACAGCTACATGTAAAACAATGAAATTAGAACAATCCCTCACACCATATACAAAAATAAAAGGGTTTAAAGACATAAATGTTATAGGACATAAAACCGTAAAACTCCTAGAAAAGAACATGGGCAAAACATTCTTTGACCTAACTCATGTGGCAATATTTTCCTAGATCAGTCTTCCCAGGCAAAAGAAATAGAAGCAAAAATAAACAAATGAATCTAATCAAACTTAAAGGCTTTTTCACAGCGAAGGAAATCATTAACACAATGAAAAGACAACCTTAAGAACCGGACAAAATATCTGCCAATGATGCAACTGACAAGGGCTTAATATCCAAAATATACAAACAGCTCATATAATTCAGCATCATAAAATGAACAACAAAATCAAAAAATGGGCAGAAGACCTAAACAGATATTTTTCCAAAGAAGACATATAGATGACTAACAGGCACATGAAAAGATGCTCAACATCACTAATTATAGAGGAATGCAAATCAAAACCACGATGAATTATCACCTCACACCAGACAGAATGGCTGTCATCAAAAACTGCTAATAATAAATGCTTGTGAGGATACAAACAAGAGAAACCTTATACATTATTAGTTAGAATGTAAATTGGTATACTCACTATGGAAAACAGTATGGATATTACCTAAAAAAGTAAAAATTGAACTACCACATGACCCAGATCCCACCCCTGGTTATATACTTTGAGAAAATGAAAACTAATTCAAAAAAATGCATACACCCCAGTGTTCACAGCAGCACTACTTAAAACAGCCAAGACATGAAAGCAACCCACATGCCAATCAACAGATGACTGGCTCAAGAAAATGTGACATGTATGTGTACATATACATAAAGGAATATTACTCAGCCCTACAACAGAATGAAATGTTGTCATCTGCAGCAACATAGAGGGACCTAGAGAATATTATGCTTAGTGCAATAAGTTAGACAGAGAAAGACGCATACTATATGCATGGCTTATATGTGGAATCTAAAACAGAATACAAATGAATCTATATACAAAACAGACACATACTTAAGAGGCATGGAAAACAAGCATGTTAACCAAACTGGGTAGGGAGTGGAAGAAAGACAAATAAGGAGTATGGAATTAACAGATACAAACTACCATACATAAACTGATAAGCGAAAAAAAAAAAAAGATTTTTCTGTATGGTGTAGGGAGTTTACTATATACCCAGTATCTTATAAAAATCTACAATGAAATATAATCAGAAAAAAAAAAATCTAATCACTATGCTAGCCTCCTGAAAGTAACTAGAGTTGTAAATCAGCTATACTTCAATAAAATTAAATTTAAAAAATTAAAAAAATAAGCAAGTAAAAACAAACAAAACAGATAACCAGAATATTGAGCCTTTGTTTTCTTAACTTTTAAGCATACCTTCACTTTACTGTTCAAACAACCAAAAAAAAAAAAAAAACACATATAAATATAAAAGCTTTTCTGTTTTCCTGATCTTGTTCACTCAACTAGAAACAATACTCCCTTCCCTTGAAAACCTACAGCATTTTTATTTCAGCATTTCTCAAAAGTGTTATCTAATATTTTATTTAGCAGTCATTAATTTTATCATCTCGAAGCAATGATCATTAAACACGATCTGTTTTAGATACAAATGTTATCTGTCTCAAAGATTAGAGTAACATGAAAAAAAATTATAGAATTAAAGAATAAATGAGTAAACACCATGCATATTATTTTCTCCCTTTTGTTACCTGATTTTCAACAAATATTTTAATATTCAATATTAATCCCTTTATTCAGTTGACATTGTTTGCAGCTGTTTGATGCTAATTAAGAGTTGGCTAGGAGTTACTGTAGTGGCTCAGTGCTTAACAAACCATGCTAGCATCCATGAGGACTTGGGATTGATCCCAGGCCTCACTTTGCTCAGGGTTAAGGATCTGGCATTGCTGTGATCTGGCATAGGCCAGCGGCTACAGCTCTGATTCAGCCCCTACCCTGGGAACCTCTGTATGCCGCTGCTGCGGCCTAAAAAGACAAAAAAAAAAAAAAAAAAAAAAAAAGATAACAGTTGGCTATTATCAATCCTTTAACAATATATTCTGATTAATTGTAACCAATAGATTGGACAATTGGTACACTATAAAAACATTTTTAAGTCCTAAAGCAATAAAACATGCATATTACTTTCACTAAGGAAGTAAAACATGAGTAGTTTTGTTAATTGTTTAGAATTTAAGGAATGCTTAAAGGGTTCTTAAAGAAAAGAGACTGGTATATATCTTTGGGCAGCTGTATAAGAAAAACAAGAATAAACAGTATGGAAGAAAGACCTTTCTTCCATGTTTTTGAAGATTAAGTTACCCTGGCAACAAAACAGAAAATTAGATTTATTTCTATTTATATATGTATGGGACTTTAAAAAATATGAGATAAATCAGGAAATTTCAAAATCAGTTAGCATTTGTGGTTATCTCTAAAGGCAGCTCTATGGGTTATAATAGAAGACACAAGATAATTCTTTCCTGAATTCATTTTAACAGCTAGTTAATCTTGGGAACTTCTAGAATCATTAATGGCTATCATTATAATTCACATTTTAAATTAATTCACATTTTCTGTCTGAAAACAAACTTCTGAATTTAAAAATTCTCAGAGTTCCTGTCATGGCTTAGTGGTTAACGAATCTGACTAGGAACCACGAGGTTTTGGGTTTGTTTACTGGCCTTGCTCAGTGGGTTAAGGATCTGGTGTTGCTGTGAGCTGTGGTGTAGGTCACAGGCGCAGCTTGGATCCCATGTTGCTGTTGCTCTGGCATAGGCTGGCAGCTACAGCTCCAATAGAGCCCTAGCCTGAGAACCTCCATATGCCACGGGTGCGGCTCTAGAAAAGACAAACATAATAATAATAATAAATTTAAAAAAAATTTTTAAATAAAAATTCTTATCTGTTTACTCCTCATCATGTACATTTTAACTTGTCTTAAATACACTATACTTGTCTCGACTATATCTCCTCTTCCAAACCAAAATGAGACTAAGCAAATTTGTACCATTCATGCAGGTCTCCATCCACATTAAGAACTTTGTGTCTGTCTTTCCTAAGCACAAAGTACTAAAGTTAGTAGTCATCCTTCATAAGGCAATCCACTCCTACCAACTACCAATTTAGTGTTCAGGTATAGCTGAATAATAACTTTGATAAGGGTAGGACATAATGATTCTTAACATGTCCTTTGCCTTTGGTCAAAGGCAATAAGGTTGTTGTCTGCATATCCTCTGTCCTTATTCCCTTTCTAGACTTGTCATACAATATTTACAATCCTGCATTTCATACTTAAAAGGTGAGGTATTTAGCTCAATGTTATTATTTAGCTTATCAAAGTACAGCCTCCCTCAAACTCTCTCGATATTAATACAATCTCAAATTATTGTAAGAAAATGCAGATATTATTAATCTGGATGGGTAAAAAAGTCATATGCTTATTCTCCTACAGTTTATTAATGAAATACCACATATAAAGCTCCAGTCCTATGATCCATTTCATCTCACTTTATGTACACATACTGAATAAGTCACTGGGGGCTTTCGAAAGATTAAGAACAAGTTTAACTCTTTTTCAAGAAGAAAAAGGGAGGAAAAAAAAAGTCTGAGATACAACCTAAAATTTTTAGAGAGGTGTTTAAAGAAAAGTGTTTTTGCAATAAAATATGTTCATTAAACCTCTCTCTTCTCTTTAAAATCACCTTGACCAAGCAGAGTGGTCCTTATTTTATATATATTTCTACATTGAGCTTCACTGGGAACAATTAAAAAGACAAAAATAAAAGTTTTCATATTTTAATCTTGTTTAAAAATTACTGTTCATGAAAACAGTAGAATATTTGCTATAATTCAAGAGTCAGATTTGGCACTTGCAGAGCCAGTTTTTTGCTTATATACTGCAGATTGAGGGTAATAAACTCTTTAGTTGCTACATATGACTAACTGTATACTTGGCATTAAATTACATACAGAAAAGAAGCAATAATATGTATTCTCTTTAAAAAGAATTCAATTCTCAATTTACTTCAGTTAGTCTGTGTATATTTTAATTCTTTTCATGTATTATTTTTCCCATTTAACTTTGTGTTAGGCAAACATATGCATTATGAAAAATGCTATTTTTATATGTTTTATCACTGCCCAAATATACTACTAAGTTTCAAGATACCTGAGAAATATAATTCATTTTTATTTTTGATATAAACATTTTATACACTGTTATCCCTAAATATATTAATTATTGACAGATTATCAATTACTTTGGCTTTTTTATTCTTCTTAGTAAAATATTTATAACAGGAGAATATTTCTATATTTTACATAGTAAGTAGTTTCCAGTTTTCCACTTTAATACTTCTTTGAAGACAAAAGCTTTCACAGAGTGCTTGACTTAAAGCAGATCAAGGGATAATGGAACCACAAAGGTACCTGAGGTTAAGCCACAGAAATATACAGGTTTAATTACATATATTTTGAAGATATAATGCAACTGAGATAACCACATGAAGAAAATGAGTTGAAGACCAGTAGTCAAAAAACTGAATTGTAGCATTAAGCTAAATTTCATTCTTTAGTTTTGCTTCCCATGAAACACATCCCATACCTCCATATCCCCTTTCACTCACCATCTTGAAATCCATCATTACTATATGCGTGCCATACTTCTCCACCATAAAAATACTGTTTTTCTTACAGTCTCCATTTCATTACTTCTTTATACTTACTGTTCATCCTTATAGATTTTTTCTCATTGTAGTTTCCACTACCACATGATTATGTATATTCACACATTTAAATGGTTAGCATTTAGAAGATAAATGATATTAATAAGAAAAATAATGGAGTTTTAAATCCCTTTATCCATATTCATATTGGAAAGTGAGATACCAAGAAAATAACTTGTACTACTAAGAGTAAGAACATACTGAACAGAGGAAAAATTATGCTCGGAGCCCTTTGGGCTTTAAGCATGGAAGAATTAAAACATAATTTCCAAGGAATTAGGCCTGCTATAGAAGCACAAAAGAGATAGAAAATCAAGGTCTATTAAGTCAGTAGGACTAAGTCTCATGAGGACATGTGCTTAAGAGTCATAGGGAGAAAAGAATCCAAATACCTAGTGTTTAGTTTTTGTATCTGTGTGTGTGTGTGTGTAATAATGTAATTAGAGGTAAATGTTAGAGCACATAATTATAATTATAAAGTACAGATTAGAAATTCCATCATTAATCTAGTCATTCATAAGATATTTTCATTTATGTGTATATCTAATTATTCTATATTAATTGGAGCTAAATGTGAAACTCCTTATGTGACCACAAATTTCTGTTTTGAAAACTCTAATTCAAGATGTAACTGATTACATTATAAGATGCCCTTAATACATTAAAGTTACATGGCAAAGTGACTTTCATTTTCACTTTAGGTTCTATATTAGGACCTGTGATCTGCTAAGTATAGCTTAAGGAAATACCCCCCAAAAGTGCTTCCTTTATATAAACCTGGACTATTTTGTCAACAAATGTCACACTTTTGAGTTTCAGTCTTTAGTAGCATTAAATATTTGGGTCTAGCCAAATTATATGAATAAAACCAAAGTATATAATAATAGATAACTGGAGAAAAGAAAATAAATTGAAAGGAAAAAAAAATAAGGAGGAAAGATTCATGGCTTTGGAGTTAGAAACGAAATGAGGAAAATATAAGAAAGAGTAGGAAAAAGGATTAGAATGGACAGTTGGAAGGCTATCAAGATAAAAGCAAAGACTAGGCATAGAAAGGGAATGAGGTTGGAATGAGAAGGTGATTTTTAGTGCCAGAAGGAAAGCAGATATTGGATTCTGAGCCAGATCGGGTTGAGGGTGGTGGCGTCCGTCACAGGATTAAGTTATAGCTGAAAGGGAGAACAGGATGTCCCTGGCCAGGAGCAGAGATACTGGAACAAAACTGTAGCATATGAAGTGAGAGGAATGTGTTCAGAGCTGTTGGAAGTTGTGGTTATTTAATCATAACTTTGTTCCTTCTGGTGCCAGAAGACTGATAGAACTCCCTCCCACAGAGGTCAAACAAATGATTTTCTAAACTCACATAGTCAATTACCCACCCCATGAATTGGTCAGGATGCTGACTAACCACAATGTAAGACAAATGAGATGCATTAAATGTGCAGTTGCTCACAAGGTTCCTATGACCTAAACGTTTCAGGGATTTAGATATTGTTTTTCTAATATCAGATTAGTGAATAATCATTATGTTAAAATACTGTTTGGGGAGTTCCCGCTGTGGCGCAGTGGTTAACAAATCCGACTGGGAACCATGAGGTTGCAGGTTCAATCCCTGCCCTTGCTCAGTGGGTTGACAATCCGGCGTTGTCGTGAGCTGTGGTGTAGGTTGCAGACATGGCTCAGATCCTGCATTGCTGTGGCTCTGGCATAGACTGGCAGCTACAGCTCTGATTAGACCCCTAGCCTGGGAATCTCCATATGCCGCGGGAGTGGCCCAAGAAATGGCAAAAAAGACAAAAAAAAATACTGTTTTGATATTCTCGTAATATATTCTTGCTAAGGGTATTATATAAAATACTAAGAATTACACAAAGTACTAAATGATAAACAGTTTAAGGAAATAGAACAATTCATTGTTAACATACCTTAAGACAAATAGTGGCTAGCTTTGAGTCAGAAAAATGTGAAATTGAATCCCAATTCTGTTAGTTACTATTTGAATCAATAATTTAATGTCTTAGACCTCAGTGTGCTACTATTATTATTTAAACAGTAATTTGAATTCTATGTGGTATGTGTAATAAACTGAGACTAACAATAGCTGGCACACATAATAAATATCAGTTACAGAAGATATTTGATAATATCTCCCTATATGAATTCTCTTCCTATAGGCTCTCAAACTTTTCCACTTTTACCAAACATTTCCTTAAGCCACTCCTAGAATTACTAAACTGCCTTACTTAAGAACAATCCCCTTCTCTTGAATATAAGATCTCTTCAGTCTGCTATTCAGTCAAGTGCTGCTGTTTATTGGTGAGTAAAAAACAATTTCCTTCACAAGAGTTTTCAACTTATGGTTAAAGCATATTCTTATACTGTTCCCATCTTCTGGACTCATTTGTTCCTATACTCTCTAATTTTTCCTATACTCTCTAACTGTTTGCTATATTCTGTACTCATTTGTTTCTACACCCTGTAACTTTCTTGTATAGCTTTCAAGTGCAAAAACATAAAAACAAATTGCTTTATCATAATTGATGTCATTATATTTAATAGCCCTTTATATTTAACAATACAGTGGTTTGTGTTATAAACTGTATCATATATTATTTTGCTTCATCTCCCCTAAATATAATGTAAAAAATCTTAATGAAATGTGCCAAGCCTTACACCTCTTTGAATTCTCTGCTGAGAAGGAGAACAGTGCCTAATCAAAGTACAAGAGGCAAAACCTTCACCTCTACACTCTTAAGGTTTTTTCTTTGGGCCTGAGAATTAAACTGACATAAGACAGATTAATAGGAGAAAAGCATACAGATATATAGGTTTTATGTGACAGGGGCCCTTCATGAGAAATGAACACCCAAATAAGTGATGAAGTCTATTAGATTCAACAAAGAGAGGCAAGACACATTGCTTCTACAATATTTCAAAATCATGAGCCACTCCAAAAGCATATTTACTATCAGTACAAATATTGGAAGTTTTGTACTTGGCTAAAATATAAGCCTGTATAAGAGTGTATAATTCAGCCTGCAGTGCTGAAGTAAAAATCAGTAGGTCAAGGACCTAACCAACAAAAAGCCATACACTCCATTTACTTCCTCACTTCTATAAACTAAACTTGCCTTTGTTTACTTCCTCCAATTTCCTCTCCCTTCTATAAGTGTTCTCATTCCCTTGCCATGTGGGGACTTGCACATGGCTTGGCATGGGCATGGTTGCAGATCCCAAACTGCAATTCTCTGCTGATCTGAAATAAACCCATTTTGCTGGAGAAATATCTGGGAGTCTATTTGTTTCTGATCAACATTTTGGTGGCCCTTGTGGGGACCAAAGAAGACCCCCCAATATCTCTAAGGTGGTGAGAAAACAAGTGAGGCACCATAATTGAGCCCATTGCGCTTGTCTATCTCAGAAAACTCTAGAGTTTGAAGGTATTTCTTGTTTTTTTGTTTTGTTTTGATCTGAGTTCACATACTCTTTGTGTCTGAAGCTCCACAGGGATCTGTTTAAAGACTTCATCTTTTTGGTTAAGTCTTTGTTTTGTATATGAATACTTCTTTGGCACTTTGGTCTGATTTGAGATCAGACTGTTTCACTAAAGCTGGCTAGTCTTCAACCCATTCCTTAGGGAACATAGGTTGTTTTTCGAAACACTGTCAAATTTTTCAGCGTTCTGCCAATTCCTCTATAATGGCTGTCTTCTGGAGATGGCCTTAAAAAAAGTATTTGACCTGGCTCCTCTAGGACCAAGCTGTTTTCTTAAGATTGGCCAGGATGGCTTATAAACTGTTCAAATTAAGCCATCTGTACTGTTAACTATTTAAGCTGTTTTAAAATTATTCCTTACCCTGGAGGAAGAAAATTCTCTGAAATAGGATCCCAATATCTAAATGTCTTGAGGGAGCTTCATTCCCTCCTCCTAGGGAATCTGGCCAATTTTACATTTAAAAACATGGCCGTCCCTTAGATGCATTTATCATTGAATGGACCAACCTGACCATAGGCAAGATCAATGGCCATTGAAGAGAACTTCTAAAATACCCAAACTTAATTTCCATAAAACTTTACTGGACTAAAATAGCTCAAAAGTTTATAGAAGAGGAGAATGAGCAAAATCTCCAATTGATGTTGGCAAAATTCACAGCACACTTATCTGCAAAACTTAAATATACCCCTCAAAACCTTTTCCCAGAATTAATCAATAACCCATGAGTCATAAAGCCCATAATAAAAGAAACCCTGCAAGGCATAAAGCTTATAATAGAAGTCTCAAGGCCTGATTATCCCCCATTATCCCCCATTCTAGCCCTGTTCCATCATGCCAGTGAGAAAAACCTAAGGGACAAGGGTGGAAGTTTGTTCTTTACCTCAGAACAATAAACAACGCTTTGCTATTCCTTGATACCCTGTTGTCTCTAACCCTCATAGGTTATTAACATCCATTTCCACTGAAATCAAATTCTTTACTATAATCGATTTATAAGTACATCCTCTGGTATTCCATTGGATGATGATAGCCAGTATCATTTTGCCTTCACTAGGGAAGAAAAACAACTCACCTGGACAGTAATCCCTCAGGGTTATACTGAAATTCTTTATGTCTTACAAATTCTGAAGGCTGATTTGGATGTCATCAAAACTCCTTCAGGATTCTACTTTGCTGAGATATATGAATCATTTGCTTGTTTGCTTTCCTTCTCAAGCCTCCTCACAGGAAGAGAACATCCAGTTGCTAAAGCTTAGGCCTTAAAGGGACATAAGGATGCCAAGAAAACTGCAGTCTGCCCAAGCTCAGGATCAATTTTAGGGCACTGGATATCAGAGCAAGAGCTACACCTATATCCAGATAGAGTTTATGGCGTTCTAAAACCCAAAACTAAATGCTAACTGTGAGGTTTTCTCAGGTCAGTTACTTTTTGCTGAATTTGATTCCAATTTCTCTCTTATGGCCAAAGCTCTATATGTTTCATACTCAACAATAATAATCCTGATCTAATTTTATGGGAAGAGCCAGATTACACAGCCTTCAAGCTCTTAAAGGAGAAACTGATGAACTCACCCACCTTCGTGCATCCCAATTATCAGCTTCCCTTTTTTTTTCCTTTTTGTTTATGAAAAGAAAGGGAGTGCCCTTGAGATAATCAACCAAAAACACAGGGACCATCATCAATCCATAGGGTATTATAGCCAGCAACCAGACCCTATTACACGGGAATATATTCCTTGCCTTACAGCCATTATGGTCATTGCCCTTTTGGTTAAGACCACAGAGAAAACCCCTTTTACCATTTTTGTACCTCCTGCAGCAGAAGCTCTCCTGAGTCCTCATCACACATGATATTTCTCAGCCAGTTGTCTCATCTCTTAGGAAGTCCTTTTGTTAACTGCTCCTCACACAACTCTTTTACCTTATAATAACCTCATCCAGGCTACTTTCTCCCCTCCATCACTTATGAAGTCCCCTATGACTGTTTAACACTGAAAAACTACCTCCTGACTCTCTGTGATGACCTACAAAGAAATTCTACCGGGAAATGTTGATTTCTCATGGTTTGCTAATAATTCTTACTTGAGAGTGGTAATGGTAAGTATTATCCTGGGGATGTTATTACAACTCATTTTGATGTTGTTGAGAAAGAATTTCTACCTATTACTACTTCAGCACAACAGGCTGAATGATACACTCTTGTACAGGTTATATTTTAGCCAAGTACAAAACTTCCAATAGTTATACTGATAGTAAATATGCTTTTGGAGTAGCTCATGATTTTGGAATATTGTGGAAGCAATGTGTCTTCCTCACTTCCAGTGGCAATAAAATATAAAAATGCCCCTATGCTCAGGAATTACTTTGTACAATACTTTTAACCAGTGCCTTAGCTATCATTAAGATGCCTGAGCATTCTAAACTTGATCCTAATATGTAAGCTAAGGGTAATCACCTTGCTTATATTTTTGTAAGGAATGCTACCTTAAAAAAAATTCAACATCAATTTTTCCCCAAATAATATTTAGAAAAACTGGCTAGAGAAGCTCAACTATTGGCCTCAGGAAAGGAAAACCAAGGTTGGGAATATAAGAATTATTGTTTTGATAAAAAGAGAAAGCTCTGATTTGGACCAAATAACAATATAGTCTTATCAGAGACTCTAAAATTCCCACTCCTCACCAATGTATATGCATTAAACAAGTATTCTACCAACAAAATAATAGCATTTATGAGTCAATATTGGTTGGGAAACATTAACAAGGCTGCAAAAAGTGCCTTGTTCAAAGTACAACCCAGAGGAACTTGTTTTTACTGCTTCTGGAATTTTAAACTGCTTAATGGACCACTGGAGGTCTGGCAAATGTATTTCATACAACTTCCTCTGTCTAATATATATAAAACATGCTTTAGTCACAGTCTGTATGTTTTCACACTAGACTGAAGCCTTCCTTGCAGACTGGCTACTATCTCTTTTATGGACAGGGTACTATTGGAAAAGATTATTCCTACTTGAGGAACTCTTCTGAAACTCCATAGTGATCCAGGCACCCATTTTACTGGTCAGGCGCTTCAACAAATCTGTGCTAATTGGCCAGTTTTACAACAATTTCACTGTGCTAAATAACCACTCTCAATCCTCTGCTTTAGTCTAATGCAGTAATGGCATCATTAAGACTCACTTCTCATAATTTGTAGAGGCCCTCCAGATACCTGGGCCAAAATCATTGCCTTAGGTCCTTCTAAATCTCAGATCTACCCTTTTGCAACTCATAAACTCTCATCTTTTGAGACAGTCACAGGAAACCCAATGTACTTGGCTCCTGCTTCTTTTGACCCACACTAACGAAAGAAGAGTTAGTTACTCCAATATTTCAAAGACCTAGCTGCTTCTACTAAAAATAAGCATGTTTTGGTAGACCAATCTTTTCACAATGTGCCCTAAGTAGGTGAAGACATCTTGCAATCTGGAAATTTTGTCTATTAGAAACAAACCCTCTAGAAGAAGTACTCCCTTAAACCCTACTGGAAAGGTCCCAGTTGAGAATTACTAAACAACCCCTGTGCTACCCAACTCCAAGAAAGATAATCTTGGATTCACAGGACACACCTAAAGAAAACACCAAATCCTGACCAGACTGGCACATCATCTTGTAATCTCAAATAAAAATTTACCAAATGGGGAGTTCCCGTCGTGGCACAATGGTTAACGAATTCGACTAAGAACCATGAGGTTGCGGGTTTGATCCCTGCCCTTGCTCAGTGGGTTAACGATCCGGCGTTGCCATGAGCTGTGGTGTAGGTTGCAGACGTGGCTCAGATCCTGCGTTGCTGTGGCTCTGGTGCGGGCCAGCAGCTACAGCTCTGATTGGACCCCTAGCCTGGGAACCTCCATATGCCGCAGGAGCGGCCCAAGAAATGGCAAAAGGACAAAAAAAAACAAAAACAAAAACAAAAATTTACCAAATGGAAGCAGATGACATCTGATGAAACAGCTTTCCCAAGACCAGGCCTATTAGAAGTTTGTTGCCAAATTTTGATGTTGACATAACACTTCAGATAATCTGCAATGTCTATGATATTTATAATGTATGGACTTCAGACAGAAAGTACCTGAGAGCTCTCTCTCTCTTGCTCCTCCTTGTCACCTGTATGTGACCTTAAGAGGTTTCCAATCTGTGCACTTTCTCTCTGATGTGAGACACAACACCCAGGGAAGGTCAAACTTAAAAACCTGATACCTGATCAGTGAAGTTTCCAAGAAAAATCTTGATCAAAATGGGAAAACATAAAAAGGTAATAAGCAGAAACCTTGATTAAATAGATTTGAGAGGCCAGAAGGGGGAGTTCTCATACTCTCTGATGACAGCAGAGCCCAACAGGAAGAAGACAGACTTCCCTTTCTTGGCAGAGACTCTGGAATGAAAAGCTATGAGCTCTGTTTACTAGAGCACTCCCAAGTTTTTTCTTCCTCTCAATAAAAGTGTTTTCTTTCTATTGTATCTGCGGACTTGCAACCATGGCTTGCCATGGTTGGAGATCTCAAATTGCAATTCTCTGCTTATCTTGAATAAACCCATCTTTACTGGAGAGATCTGGCAGTCTATTTGTTTCAGGTCAAAAAAGATTACCTGTGAAGTAACAGATTGTCAGTGGCCAGTCAATTAGAAGACAACTTCTCTTCTAAGACCAAAATCAGATATGAAAATATGGGGTGAGTATACCGTTTCATAGGAGAAAGCCAAATTATTAATTCACTATTCACTATGTCACTTGATGGATCTACTTAAAATCTTGCAAATGCTCAGATAATTTCTCTTAGTGATTTGCATTGAATCTTCAGTCTTACAGACACTTCCCAATATGAACTTATTATTTACAATACTCTGAAATGAACATTCAAAATATCCTATTTCAAGGTTAATAGTTTTTATTTTCTTTCCTTCCTCAAGAACACATTTTCTAAAATTTACTGCAAAAAAAAAATGCACCCTTGTCTTCTGAAAAAAGATTTATCAATAATTTGAACTGATTCTATTCCTAAACATTACTCAGCAAATAAATACATTTGTTTCCTCATGAAGGCCCACACATCAAGGTTAGAAAATATTCTCTCTCTCCTGGGAGCATTCCAGTGGCCACTTAATGATAAATAACATGAGAACACTTTTGAACATAAGTGCTGAACACACATAGGAAATCCATTTTAGGCAGCAGTAAATTGAGAACAAATCAAAGACTCTGGTGATCTTTGTATGTTCCATCACTCTATATTCCTAAATCTTATTCTATTTTATATTCCTAATCCTGTGATTCCTTTTAAACTATAAATTACTAGGTCCTCAATATAGCTGGTCTGATCAAAGTATAAAAAGTGAATTTTTCTTAGCTCTTTGTTTCTAAATGCAATTAGCCACTAAAAAAAAAAAGTAATTGTAGATTATGTTCATATAATATATTCAAATATATTAGTTATAATTTGTTTATTAGTTATAATTTGTTATTTTGGTCATTCTGGACAGACAGATAGATAGATAGATAGATAGGCAGATAGATAGGTAGAGACAGATTCCCTAGCTGAGAGAACTTAACTTTGTGAGCAGATTGAACAAAATACCGAACAAGTCAGAAGGAAACAGTGTGAGTAATCAGGTCTGGAAGAGAGCAAGATCAGAGCAAGAACATACTCTGCTCTTGTTACTCTCTTGTGACAATTTCAAATACACAAAATATTCAAACGGTGAGCTATCTATGTTTAATATCAACATCATCTAGCATATAGTCACTGGTTCAGCTTCAACCTGCCTGTCAGTAAAACATCTGTGATGATTATCATGCATTCATTTGTCATAATAATTATTACATAAGTCCCTATTATTGTCAAAAAGTGTTGTAAATTTTGATTCAACATTAAGCCAGTAAAATATACATATAATATTTCATATACTAATGTGCTATGAAGAAAATAATCAGGGTGAGGAAAATAGGAGGAAATGTAATGGGGTGGGATTATTTTGGAAGAGGACTTAGAGAACTTCTCAAGAAGAAACCTCTCAACAGAGACCAGCTGAATGAGAAAGAGTGACCCTTATGAAGATACATGGAGGGAATTCCAGAAAGAAAACAGTCAGCGAACTTAAGAGATACTGAGGCAGGAAGGGATCAGTATATTTGAAGAGAAGAGAACATGGCTGAACTGCAGTTAACAAGGAGAAGAATGGTACTGGACGATAGTGTAGAGATAGATAGCAGGCAGACAAGCAAAAGTAAATATATTGATAAATAAATAAAGAAACAAACTCAAGACTTTGGTGTTTAGATGTGATTGAAAGCTACTGAGTGATTTGAAAAATGGAAGTTTCGTGATCAGAATTACTCTGGGTAAGGAATAAACACACTCCTTGACTGGCAACTGTGTTTGCAGGCTGACCAGTTAGAATGTTATGTTAGCAACGCAGATGAAAGATTATGATTCCTTGAAATCAGTGTTTGTTGTGGAGATGTCAAAAGTGTCTGGCTTCTGGATATGCTGTGATCGCAGATAATTGGTATACAGATATGGGAGATAATGAGGGAAAGGAGAAACTTGGATTACTCTGAAACTGTGTCCTTAGACAGTAGGTAATTGTAGGGATGGTAACTTATCTGGATACCAAATGGATATTTCAGAAAGCTCATTTGCTTATGCCCTTCATCACAAGCCATTTTCAACACTTATTTTCTCTGCACTGAACCAAGAATAGCCGATCTAGGATAGAAGCTGACGTTTGGGCTCAAGGGGACTTCTCAATGGGTTTCGTCAATGGAAGGAGGATTTTAATGATCTCCTAAATGCTACTGATATACATATATTTCTAAGGAAAAAAGGCATTCTCCTTTTCATGCACATATATGCAACCTGCCTATCCAATAAGTACCTAAATTTAGAATGTTCCAAACTGAATGTTCTCTGGAAACATGCTTGCCTTACTGTTTCTTGATGAATTACAGTACATTTTTGTAAATTCCTAAATCTCAAACCTATTAATGCATCTGATTTTCTGACTACTGGCATATACCGGTCATTATAAAATCATATTAATAAAACCCAAAAATATTTTTACTAAAATTTTCTTTAATTTTTCCCATTTACTGGTTTTCATAGACACATGCCACTTCTTTCTTGGACTCTTCCTTTAATCTGTGTCTAAATTTTCTCTCAAACTTACTAACTGAATGGCCCTACTAAAATTCAGCTATTTTGGATGTGTCATCTATAAAATCTTCAACAGCTTTTAAATCTAGGATTAAGTCTATCTTTCATCTGCACATAAAACTCATTATTTTTGGTTTTGCTAACACTTCATATCCTCTGTCATCATACACACATCCCCATCCTTAGTACATGTGCTTGCAGGTATGCACAAGCACACGTGCACACACACATTCTGTACTAGGATCCAGTGGAAACAGTTATATTCAATGTTTTACATACATAGCATAGTTTGCATCTACTTTGCTTGATTAGCCTCTCTCATGCAGAGGATACCTTTTCAATCCACTTGTTCTAAACACCTATAGATGAAATTGGCTCAAGACTTGCAACATATAAAATGTTTTTATGTCCCAATTAGTGGGTTTTTTGTTTTGTTTTGCTGTTTTTGGTTTTGGTTTTTTTTTTTTTTTTTTTGGCTTTTTAGGGCCACGCCTGTGGCATGGCATATGGAAAGTTCCCAGGATAGGGGCTGAATCCGAACTAGAGCTGCCATCCTACACCACAGCAACAGCAATGCCAGATCTGAGCCATGTGTGCGACCTACACCACAGCTCACGAAAGCAGTGGATCTTTAACCCACTGAGCAAAGGCCAGGGATTAAACCCGCATCCTCATGGATACCAGTCGGGTTCATTACTGCTGAGCCACGACGGGAACTCCATTTCATTTATTCTTGATGCCTCAAAATGAATCCACACTTCTATACTTATACTCTAGCACCGTCTTACAAATACTAGTTTTATTTCTGTATCTTCCAATTAAACAGAAAACGACATCTTTCCCAATACCCTGATTGTTTAAATCTTAGCTTCATTACTTTAGACAATCAGATGTTCTATTCTGAAAATTTAAAATTTGATGGAATTAAAAAAATGGATATTTAAAAGAACTTATTCAAGGTTTTTGTCAATAAAGTCCCCCAGTGATAGTGCTACTGACACTACAGCAGCACTAACTTTTAGGGCACTAACTTCAGTAGCTGGGCATAATAATGACCCCAAGTGCAACACATTTCATCCACTCCCCAAACCTAAAGAGTTTTCTTTTTTCAGTTATCTCCTAGAATATTTGCCATTTCATGCATCTTAATACTAGATTTACTTTATATAAATCCACATATTTTTTCTAGTTAATATAGCTGATTTTTACCCGGGGGGGGGGCTTTACACAGTCAGTAATGAATAAGATGCTTACATCATCTAAACTTAATTTTTATTTGCAGACCATATAAATGAAAGAATATGTTTTCTCCTTAAAGGTGGACAATGCAGTTAATGCTAATATTCCTCCAGTGTTTATTTTAGGTGTAGCTCTTTGCAACATGCTTTGCAGCATTAAACCTATTTACTCCCAACCTCACTGATGTGAAGTAGATATTATTATTTCTGCTTTACTATGTAGGATACTGAGGCATAGAAAAGTTAGTTATATGGCTCAAAGTAACATCTAGTAACTAGGGAAGCTGAGGTTTGTGCTTGAACACCTGTCTCCAGAATCCACACCCATTCAATTCCTTATATTGCCTCTTAAAGCAGGGTAAGTGATAGGTTTTATGTTCGTTTGTTTGTTTACTGCAGTCATTATTAGTTTAAGCAAAATGAAATGAGTACTCAATTTTTTAAGCATTTGATTACATTTTTTTGTCTTTGTACACAATAAAAGAAATATAAAAAATAATACAGGTTTATCTAAATTCAGCAGAGAAGTAAAAATAATTTTAAGGATCATCTTCTCAACTGTTTGCTTATTAATCAGCATGGTCCATAAATGAATCAATTGATATTAATAAGACCATCTAAGAGAAGAATATATTCCTTCAATTTAAAAGTCTAGAATTTCTTTATTCCAGTTAAATGAGCATCATGTTTTGTAAATTTGCATGTGTTATACTTGAAATGTATAAATATTTAAACACATCTTACTTTATTATGTATAAATATATATACACTATATATATAATGTGTGTGTGTATACACACATCCTTATAAATGGCTATATGTTTTACTTCTACATAAATTAGATGTGTAGATCTTGTGTCTTTATATAGGCAAAGTCTAAGCCAAAATAAGAATTAGCTTGGCTTAGGAGAGGCAGAATACTGATGAAGAAATATCTTTTGAATTTATTCCTAAATGCTCTTATATTAAGCCTTAGAACTGCAGGAACAGAGAGTTCCAAAGCCTTGGAAACATGACAAAGATATCTTCCACTGAATTTTACATCATTTATTTCAGTTAACTACAAAATGTCAAAAAAATGAAAAGGACACCATGAGAAATTTTCTCAGATCTTAACTTTTCACCCCAATTATGGCCTTAAGAATAAAGCATCAAAAAATTCAAACAGCACAAAACTGTTTAAAAGAACCTGGCCAATTTCCAAAATACTTGCTTTCAATCTTACCTATTAGAGAAAGCATTGCCTTCTAAAAATCAATATTCTACTATCATAACTTTTTCCTGACCTATCAAAAAGTTGAGGCTTCAGAGTTTGTAACTCTGACAAATAAAACCCCAATACTTATCCTCAATATTACTCAGTATGACTCAAGTATTAGTATGCAATGTTTATTTATATACCCACCTCCATTTATTCATTACAGAAAAACTGCTGAGGCAATATTATACCTTGAAGTCTGTGGCCTGCATTTAGGAGAGAAACCAAGGATTGAACCCACATTCTCACGGGCACTAAGTCATGTTCTTAATCCACTGAGCCACAATGGGAACTACTATCAAACCATTTTAATACTATAAAAAGAAAAGTAAAGATAATAGCCAGCTCTTCTGATATACTCAGTAAAAAATAAGTTTTTCTTTACAGAATACCAGTATCAACAACACTGGACATATCTAAATATTAAGATATTAAGATAGCATATTGTACGCCTTTAATGATTAAAAAACACATGCACCCACATGTTCACTGAAATTCTATTCACAATAGCCAAGACATGGAAACAACCCAAATGTCCATCGACAGATGACTGGATTAGGAAGATTAGGTATATATACATAATGGAATACTACTCAGCCATAAAAAAACAACAAAATAATGTCATTTGCAGCAACATGGATGGAACTAGAGATTCTCATACTGAGTGAAGTAAGTCAGAAAGAGAAAGACAAATACCATATGATATCGTTCATATATGGTATCTACTATAAAGCACAAATGAACCTTTCCACAAAAAAGAAAATCATGGACTTGGAGAACAGACTTGTGGTTGCCTGGGGGGAGGGGGAAGGAGTGGGAGGGATTGGGAGCTTGGGGTTAACAGATGCAAACTATTGCTTTTGGAATGGATTTACAATGAGATCCTGCTGTGTAGAACTCAGAAACATGTCTAGATACTTACAATGTAGCACGACAATGGGAAATAAAATTATGTATATATGTATGTGTAACTGAGTCCCCATGCTGTACAGTGGGGAAAAAAAAAACTGTATTGCGGGAAATAACAATGAAATAAATCAATAAATCAATAAATATTAAGATAACATATTGTATGCCTTTAATGATAAAAAAAACATTTCACTATTTTTGCTTTTGCCATCTCTTTACACTGTCACATAAAAATATCCTAAAAGGATATTAAAAGAGGTCAAAAAAGTTCCAGATGAATTGTCACAAGATTAAGGTTAATCATTAGAACCACTCAGGGCATATGTAATGGAAATATATCCACATGTGATATTTCAATGATTAAAAGGTGTCTTTCAGTTCTTATACAGCCTCTCTTCAAATATAAACCTCTACAGAAATGTAAAAGTTGGGGGATACAGGGTGGGGTGGGATGGAGGTGGGTGGTGAAGGCACCATTCTATGCTATCAAAGGAAACAGATAAAATTTCACTAAACCAGCATACGCATTTCATAAGAAACTCTGAGTGAATTTTGTAATAGTTCATATCACATCTTTCCCCTAGATTAAATAATATAGTTCTGAGATCTATTTTCATATGCTACCATGACAAGACTGACAAAAACCAGACAAACAGATTAGCTAAATATTGCCTATTTATTATTTTTAGCTTTAATAAATTAATACTGTGGTAAATAAATTGTTTAAAAAGTGCCTTTAAGGATATATACCAATGAAATTGAATTCACTGATTACTGACAAAAATATCATGCTGAATTAGTCTCAATTTATCTTAGCATTCATCATTCCTTTATTCAGCAGATATTTATTATCTACATTTAACTATACAGTGATACCACAAGCACTGTATAATTATTTGCTTTTACGCAATTATTTTAAGCATAATACCGATTATTACTTAAGCCGGGATCCTGGTTTTCAATATTCTGAAAGAAAAATGGTCAGTTTAATTTAAATATTTTTATCTTAAATATCTATGTACCTACCAGCACTAGAGATCTCACCTGGATATGAAAATAATATATTACCATTGAAAGATGAAATTTTTTACAAAATTTTTAATATATGAATTTAAATCTCTTGTAGTAATGCTGTATTGATAATGAGGCTTGATTAAAAAAAATACAACCACATATATTTACATAATATGATATTCTTTTCATATCATGTAGGTCCTCTCTCCTATAAATTTCAATATTCATTTCAGCCAAGCCCAAAGATATCATCAAGAATTAGTACAGAAACTTTCATCTTAGTTTTTCTTTCCAGTATGGTAAGTCTTAAATTTGAACTCAATGCAATTCAAATATTTAAATACACACAATTCAACCTTCCCTAATCTTTTGCTTTCAGTAATTTTCCCAAAACTGAATTCTACATTTCTTCAGTGAGAGAACTACCATTATTCTTACTTGAACATTTTAGCAGCATTAGATAACAGAAGGTGAAAAGCCTCACTTATATCATCAAATCCCAGACTTCATCAAGTCAAACATTTTATTAGATTTGAAGTATAATTTAATGATCATATCTGCCATGATTTATTTCTCAGGATGATCTTTGACTCTGCTCATCTTCATCTTCTCTGAATTTTATAGATAGTAAAACAAAACCATCAATTTTCTACACATCATATCTTGCCTGAATGATTCTTAAAAATTTGTACATTTTTTGTCATCATTTAAGAATTGCTTTCAATGGAGGTGATCTAGGATTTATACTGTCATAATAATAAATAACATTAAGTACCAAATGCATGTTTAATAAATGGCTGAATGAAAAAAAAATAAGTGCATCAATTAGTTTCACAAAGAAGATCTTTTAAGATTCATGTTGGGACTACAATAAAAATATAAAATAACTTATTAATTTGAGTATACACAGTTTAAAAATAGTAAAATATAAAGTTGTTATGGACCCACTAAATTCATTTGTTAGTCTTAAAGCCTAGTACCTCAAATTTGACTGATTGGAGATGAGGCCTTTAAAAGGCAATTAGGTTATAAATGAAGTCTTCAGGATAGGTCCTGAGCAATAGGACTGGTGTTCATGCAAGTGGAAAAGAGCAGCACATGCACACAGAGAAAAGGCTCTGTGTAGACAGAGCAAGAAGACTGCCATCTCCAAGTCAAGAAAAGAGGCTTTGGGAGAAAAAAAAAAAAAAACCTGCCAACATCTTAATCTTAGACTTTCATGTTCCAGTACTGTGAGAAAATAAATTTCTATTGTTTAAGTTATCCAGTTTGTAGTATTTCATTATGGGAACACTAGCAAACAAATACAACTGTCAAAACATAGTATCTTCCATGCAATTTGGCTTCTCTTAACATGGATAATTATTATTTTTAATGAAAAAATATAACAAAGTCTGTGTTATCTAATTACTATCACTTCATGCCATTTTCAAATGACATGACATTTTCTAATTCCATATTAGAACTATTACAGTGCTTTCCTAATTCATGCAAAATCTCTTATTACTCAAGAGTAGGTTATGAAAAATTCATATAACATTTATTTTATGAAAATTCTAAATAGAGAAATAAAACCTCATTTGAATTTAGGTTTTAAGTAATCACAAAATAAGAGAACTCTTACCTAAAAAAAAAACTGAAGCACTTACCACTTTAAAATTGAGAGGATAATATCTCAAAATAAGAGCAACAGAAAACCCCCACATTTGCAATGGTGATATCAATTCTTAAACTCAATTCTCAAAACTCAAAATTCAGACAGGATTAAGATGGCAGAATAGAAGGACTGGAGCTCAACTTCTCTCCTAAAAACAACAAAATTCACAACTAAAAACTGAGCAATCTCCACCCAAATGGACTGGAAACCTTAAAAAAGATACCCTACTCCAGAAGAAAAAGAGGAGGACACATCAAGAGGTAGGAGGGGCTATTTCATGATATACACAACCCCATACCTCCCAGGTGGGAAGCTCCACAAACTGAAAACTAACTGGTTCACAGAGACTCACCTACAGGACTGAGAGTTCTGAGCCCCACATCAAACCCTCACATGTGGGGATCTGGCATTGGGAGAAAGAGCCCCTGGAGCATCTGGCATTGAAGGCCAGTGGGGCTTGTGTGCAGGAGCTCCACAGGACTGGGGGAAACAGAGACCCCATTCTTAAAGGGCACACAAGGTCTTTCATGTGCACTGGTCTTGACTTTCATAAGCCAAGACCCAGGGCAGAGCGAGGTCTCCATAGGAATCTGGGTCAAAACTGACTGCAGTTCTTGGAGGACATCCTGGGGAAAAAAAGGGGTTTACTAGCTTGTTGTGAGGGAAGGACATTGACAGCAAAGCTCTCGGGAATATTCAGCAGTGTGCCTTTCTCTGGAGGTAGCCATTTTGGGAAAATCTGGCCCCACCTGTCAGTCAGTGCTGAGAAGCCCCAGGGCAAATAACAACCCAGGTGGGATTGCAGCCCTGCTCCTCAGTAAACAGGCTACCTAAAGACCCCTCAGGCACAAGCTGCCTCTAATCCCATCCAGAGACTAAGCCCCACCCACTAGAGGGATTAGAATCAGCTCCACCTACCAGGGGACAGGCATCAGCAACTCCCATCAGGAAGCCTACAGCAAGCCCCCCATACCGACTTCAGCCACAGGCAGGCAGACATCAGAAGTAAGAGAGGCTACAACTCTAGTATCTATAAAAAGGTAACCACACCAAAAACCTATAAAAATGAAAAGACAGAGAACTATAACTCAGATGAGGGACAAAGGAAAAACCCCAGAAAAACAGCTAAGCAAGGAGGAGATTCTTAGCCTCCAGGTAAAAGATTTTAGAATGTTGATGCTGAAGATGATGCAAGACATTGGAAATAAACTGGAGGCAAAGATGGATAACTTACAGGAAACACTGAGCAAAGACATACAAGATATAAAACTTAAACAAGAAGAGATGCAAAATACAATAACTGAAATAAAAAAATCTCTAAAAGCAGCTAACAGCAGAATATAGGAGGCAGAAGAACAAATAAACGAGGTGGAGGACAGATTAGTGGAAATTATGGATGCAGAACAGAAAAGAGAAAAAAGATTGAAAACAATTGAAGAGAGTCTCAGGGAACTCTGGAACAATGGTAAATGCACCAACATCCATATTATAGGGGTGCCAGAAGGAGAAGAGAGAGAGAAGGGGACAGAAAAAATATTCCAAGAGATAATAGCCGAAAACTTCCCTAACATGGGAAAGGAACTACTCACTCAAATCCAGGAAGCACAATGAGTAGCATGTAAAATAAACCCAAGGAGGAATACAAGACAAAGAGAAAATCTTGAAAGCAGCTAGGGAAAAGAAACAAGTAACATACAAGGGAACCCCAATAAGGTTATCAGCAGATTTTTCAGCAGAAACTCTGCAAGCCAGAAGGGAGTGGCATGATATACTTAGCATGATGAAAGGAAAAAACCTCTAACCAAGATTACTCTACCCAGCAAGGCTCTCATTCAGATTTGAAGGAGAAATCAAAACCTTCTCAGATAAGCAAAAGTTGAGAGAATTCAGCAACACTAAACCAGCCTTACAACAAATACTAAAGGATCTTCTCTAGGAAGAAAAGACAAGACAGCAACAGGAAACAAAAATTACTCACCAGTAAAGGTATACATACAGTAAAGATACAAAATCATCCATGCATGATTATACCACCAAAATCAGAAATCATGAGAATAAATGCAGGACACTGGAGATGAACTTGCAATTAAAAGAACAACAACTTAAAACAATCTCATTTACATATAGACTTTTATCAAAACTTCAGAATAACTGCAAAGCAAAAAATACAATTGATACACAAACAAGGAATCTCTGGAGAAGAAATATATCTCATAGTAAATACGTGCATAATCTACCATATAGGGGATCATTTGACATCATTCTTGGAATGCTAAGTCTTCTTACATCTGATTCTGATTTCCTCTCCATGAAATAATTTATGATAATTATAATTAAATAATGCAACTGTACAATTAAATAATACAGTTCTACAATTGCATTATTAATAACCATTTCTCTCCATGGTACAATGTAAGGTCTATAATGTCTTGTTTATCACATCACCTAGAATGGTGTAATCCTATATTGAAGAATCAATAAGATGTAACAAATTGTGAGGACATATTTATATAGTTACACTGTTTTTTAACCAATTTATGCATTTTATATTTTACATATTTTCAGAGGGTGTATTATTTTTGTTATTCTTACCAGTTAAGTTATTCTTTTTATTATGCTATATAAAATATTTAATGGTATATAAGGCTTTCTTTATAAATTTTAGTTGCATAATATACACAATTTTAATATAATGCTAATTTTTAAAGAAAAATTGAAATGTGATAATACTAAATAGTAAGGATGATGAAAGCCATACAAAATGGGATATAGAATAAATTTCCAAAAAAAACCCCTCAAAATTCACAGTTCTAATTAATGTATATCTTAATAAAAGTCATATTTTCTAAAGCAATCAAATATCTTTTTTCTTCCTTACTGAACAGTTACATTGCTAATTATATGCAGGCCATTAAAAAAAATTTCATATTGTTAAGTTTCAGTTCTATCTTCTTTTGAGTATCTGAAAAGTTTGAAAGCTTCTTAAAATTTGGCATTTAATATTTGTAAGATCTTTTTCTACTTCGAATTGTCATGTTTAAAGAAACTGTGCTGATAAAACATTGCCATCTGTGATCTTGTGTATAGAATAATGGACTGAGGAGTTCCCATTGTGGCTCAGTGGGTTAAGAACCCAAAATAGTGTCTGTGAGGATACAGGTTCAATCCCTGGCCTCACTCAATGGGCTAATTAATGATCCAATATTGCCACAAGCTGCAGCACAGCTTGCAGATACGGCTTGGATCTGGTGTTACCGTGGCTGTAAGACAGGCTGGCAGCTGCAGCTCTGATTCAAACCTTATCCTGGGAACTCCTATATGCCATAGCTGTGGCTGTAAAAATACAAAAAAATATTGGACTGAGAACCATCAGAGCTGACATATAGGCCCACTACTTATACTTACTAGCTTTGCAGCTTGAGACAAGTCATTTAACATCTTTGAGGTCATTCACTCATCTGTAAGGTACCACCATTCATGTGTAAACTATCCCCCAAAGGATACTTGATTGCATTAGATACACTAGACAGGGGTTGATGAACACTATTATTCAAATAGAAGTTATTTTACAGTGATTAAAATACCTTGAATTATTTAAAATAAAAGGAACTACAATAAGAATATTATGACTATTTGACACTGATTTTTGCATCACTTATTATATTGCTATTATATGATTCAAAAAATAAATTATTTCTTTACCTAATACATCCCAAATTTAAACAGCTTAGCTGTTCAGAACATGGTCACCATTTAAAAATATTAACAGTAGATCATCATATCCATCTATGACTAGCCCTATAGCAGTAGGTTCTTTATTCAGGATAACTTGAGTGATGGTAGCACAAACTCTTCACAAAGCCCTCCAAGAAGTGAACTTCTTATTCTATATCATGTGAGATATTAAAAGTTTCAGAGGGAAAAAAAAAGCACACCTTTAGTTCCAAACAGAGCTGTCACATGACCAACTGACAAATTTACAAAGAGGAATGCGGTAAACTAGCTCTAAGACCCATGTTGAGGGTATAGTAATGTGAAAACAGAATAAACTGAACAAGATGATGTTTACTTTTTATAGCATTTTTTTAATCCTGTGAGGCTCCCTGCCCTCCCCCAGTTTTACTGAGGTATGACTGATTCATTATTTTAAGGTGTACAACACAATGACTTGACATATGCATATATTGTGAAATGATCACCACAATAAATCTAGTGAACACCCATCACCTCACATAGTTAAACTTTTTCTTGTAATGAGAACTAAACCAAGATCTGCTCTCCTAAAAACTGTCAAATATAAAATATTAACTAGTGTCACCATGCTGTACATCATATTCCCAGAAGTTATTTATCTTTTAGCTGGAAATGTGTACCTTTTGACCATCATCACCCATTTCTCCACTTCCTATATTCAGCAACCACCAATCTGTTCTGATTCCGTGAGTTCATTTTTTTTCAGATTCTACATATAAATGAGATTATATAGTACACGTCTTTACCTGACTGATTTCACTGACCATAATGCCCATTCATGTTACCACAAATGATAGGATTTCCTTTTTTATAACTAAACAATATTCCAACATATATACACACACATATCTATGTATGCATATATGCGCCATATATTCTTTTTCCATTTTTTAAAGTCTTATTGAAGTATATATGATTTTACAATGTTGTGACACTTTCCTCTGTACAACAAGGTGATTCCATACATGTGCACACTTCCATTCTCTTTCAGAGTCTTTTCCCACATAAATTATCACAGAATACAGGGTAGAGTTCTCTGTGCTATACAGCAGGTCCCTGATGGCCAATCATTCCATATAACACAGTGGGTATATGCCAGTTCCAAACCACAGTTCTTCCCCCCTCAACCTGACCACTTTGGTAACCCCAAGTTTGTTTTCAAAGTCTGTGAGTCAGTTTCTGTTCTGCAAATTAGTTCGTTTCCTTTTATTAGATATTACAGCCTGTTTGCTCTTCATTGTCTAATTTCACTTATTATGATAATCTCTAGTCCATCCATGTTGCTGCAAATTGCATTATTTCACTTATTTTATGGCTAACATTCCATTATATATATCGAACCTGCATCCTCACGGATACCTT